>NC_081292.1:70050000-72450000 GCF_030435805.1 Mustela lutreola
CTAAATTATTTTTTAAATGAAAAGTTAGAACAAAATAGGAGATCTCACACTTTCTGACTTCAAAACATACAGCAAAGTTACCATAGTCAAAACAGTGTGGTATTGATGTAAGGATGAATACATAGATCAATGGAATTGAATTGAGAGTCCACAAATAAATCCGTGTATCTTTGTTCAGTTGATTTTTGACAAAGTTGCCAAGGCTATTCAATGAGGGGAAAAAAAAATAGTCATTTCAGCAAATGGTCCTGAGGTAACTGTATATCACATTCAAAAAAAAAAAAAAATTGGACACTTACCTTACACCATATACAAAAGGTTAATTCAAAGTATCAAGGATATCAATGTAAGAGCTAAAATTATAAAACTCTTAGAAGAAAATGCAGGTGAAAATCCTTATAATTTTGGGCTAGGAAACAGTATTTTATTTTATTCTGTTTTATTCTATTTAAGATTTTATTTATTTATTTGTCAGAGAGAGAGAGAGAACGAGCACAAGTAGGGGGAGTGGCAGGCAGAGGAAGAGGGAAAAGAAGACTCCCCATTGGACATGGGGCTCAATCCCATGGAACCTGGGATCATGACCTGAGCCAAAGACAGATGCCTAACCTACTGAGCCACCCAGGCACCCCTATATGATTCCACTTATATGAAATGCCCAGTATAATTAAATTCATAGAGAACAGGATGTAGTTTAGTAGTTGCCAGGGACTGTATGAAAGGTGAATTGGGACCAACTGTTTAATCAGTATAACTTCTTCTTCTTCTTTTTTTTTTTTTTTAATTTTATTTATCTATTTGACAGACAGAGATCACAAGTAGGCAGAGAAGGAGGCAGAGAGGGAGGGGGAAGCAGGCTTCCCCCTGAGCAGAGAGCCTGATGTGGGGCTTGATCCCAGGACCCTGAGATCATGACCTGTGCCAAAGGCAGAGGCTTTAACCCATTGAGCCACCTAGGCGCCCCAAATCAGTATAACTTCTTTTGGGGTGACAAAAATGTTCTGGAATTAGGTAGAGATTATGGTTGTATAATATCATGATTTTTAAACATTAAAATGAGTAAACTGATAAAGTTTAAGTCATGTGAATTTTATCTCAATTAAAAATCATGAAATTGTGGACTTAAAATTATTGATTTTTTAACTTTTAAATTATACTTCAATGACATTAGTAAAGTTGTGCTATATACTGAAAGTAACTACATAAATAAAATGCCTAAAATTGCATATTAACAGAAAATATTTGTATTTCAAATAGAAAATAAGGTTTTTCTTATCTATTCATTGTAGTTATTTTATGGTAGAAAATCTAAGATATATATGAATTTCTTCAGAAGAAATGGCTTCATTTTATTTCAAAAAATTTAATTCATTATTTTTAAGAAAATTAATTTAACTTCTTATGCCATAAAATTAACTTTTGTCTACTTTCTACTTATTGTTTCGAAGCTTTCTATTAAACAGCAATACGGGGTTATTTCAGACTCCCAGTCTGATGTGTTATACCCGGAATTGACCATCTACTTTTTAGTTTAGAATTTTTGACCTGAAAAAGACCTAGAGTTTGCCCATTGCAACCAGAAAAAAAATAGGAGACCAGAAGTACCAAAGTGCTTTCCATAGGTGATATGGCTTAAATCAGAAACCTGGCCTCACTGTCTTTTCTTAAGTTGGTTGTTTACAATATGGCCTGCATTTTTTTTTTTTTTAGTTAATTTTCTATTTGTTTGCAAATTGCTCATGCAGGACTAGTGTATGGTAGAAAGTATGGTAACCTAGATACACACTGAGAGAAAATCCAAAAAGAAACCATACCACAAAGGTTGATACAGAAGAATCTGAGAGAAAAGATGGCCTTAGAAGACTTTCTAGCTCTAATAGAATCTGGTTACTTTGAAAAACAAGAAATAATTAGATTGCTAAATTCAGTGAGATTATTAGTTTATGATTTTAAAAAAATAACTGAATTTTATTTTTGCAATATTAACTATCCAGTATCTGATTATAAAACAATAACAAAAATGTTGAGAATGAGATGTTCTCATAATCTAGAGAATTAGACAAAGCTGAGAAGAAAAAACTATATAAAACAATGCTATCTTTCCTTGATTCTAGCATTTTTTTCTTTTTTCTCTATTTTTCCTAGTTTGTGTTGCATGTTTATATGTTTGACTCATTAATTTCTAATTATAATTTAAAAATATAACTTATGTAAATGCTAATTGTTGAAGACATGTGCTTAGAGTTTGCAATTTTCAAAAATAAATCATATTACTCTGCATAATTAGCAACATAGAGAGCTCTGAGAAATAATTATGCAGTCTTAATAAATTTACTTAAAACCTCAAATAATAATGAAAATGTAATTTTTCTATATGGGAGTGAAATTTACTATATTATGATGTTTTATTTGGATTTACAATAATATAGCATCCTCTGGAAAATGAGAGTAGTCAAATTCTTTATCTATGGCTGTCCTTAATGCAACCAAAATAAAATAAGAACAGGACCAGAATTCCAGAACTTAAAGAATACATTGTTATCAGATCATGTCTTGCATTGAATTATGCTTATGCTTATGCTAGATTGTTTACCAAAGTTTTCTTCAATGGCCTGACTCTTCTTTACCTACATTCTCTTATCAATTCTTTCTCCTCTTTTGTTGAGTTGCAAAATCTCTTTTTGACATACCACGAATTAAAATATGCTGAATTTCAAGGGAGGAAATGTAAATCTTTTTGCATTCATTCATTTAAAATGAATACATTTAAAAATATATCCCTTCCTGAAAGTATTTGCATGTTATCAGGTAGCAGAAGACCTGCTAAAGGTTGGCTTTCTATGAATGACATTTCAGACATTGCATGTAGAATGCTTTTAGATTTATGGATGTTTCCAGGACTCCAAAGATTTGCCACATGGTGTGCACCTGCTCTGACCACCTGCAAGGTTGACCCTGTGTCTATTTGGTTCTCAGATCTCCCCTCACCACCTGAAATGCTCCCTCCAACAAAGCCATGTAATTGAAAATACTCTCATTCTGTGCTTCTCTCTGTTTCTCAACATAATAGGGTGATTCAAGAAGGGCGCTGATGTGGGTTAGGTTATTATGAAATGAATCTTGCTCTTCCCGAGTGTCTCTTTCCATCCCCATAAGGACTTGTGGGTGTATAATGTGGAGGCCGCCATATTGCCTATTTCAGGCTCTTGTCACTAGCTCTCTGGCAGATGCCACAGGCCACTTCGACTTGGTGCCTAGCACTTGGTACTGCCAACAGAAACACACAGCAGGGTTATGCTGATGGACAAAAGAAGCAACTGCCCTTGTCACAGGCAAGAAAAGCTTGCTTTTTATGGAGGAAAGTAGGGCAAGCTGGGTGGGGAGGCAGTGAGAGCCAAAATGTTCTCTTTGATCAGCAACCTCCAGAGATGCTTTGCCCTTCCTATAAAGGCGGTTATGGACAGCATTTTACCCTTTTTAACATAAAATATTCAAAAGAGAATGTTTTATTAGCCTGTATTAGCTAAGGGATCACCATGAGGGAAAGATTAAGAACTGTTTCTTTGGGAACAGATTATAAAGGCGGAGGCCTCCCTAAGGTGAACAAAGTAGATGAAGTGTAAGAAAGAATGGAAGGTAAGGGAAGTGGCCCAGAAGGGCAATAGAGCAACTGGTAGCTTGAGTTAAAAGACAAAATCAAGTGTTCAGACTGACAGTTCAGGAAACTGAAGACCGTGAACAGACTGGCCTTCACATTGGGAAACCAAAATAATGTCCGAGGGAAGGCTATTCCAAAACCAAACCACATATATCTGACTGGAATTTTTATTTAAATTTGATATTTCATTGAGTCTTTTTTATTTCTTTCTCAAGTGCCTCCACGTTAAAACCCTAAGAAGTCCACCCAGATAGGACTTTCTCTCGGTATTTGAAGAGGGTGCATTTCCTTTTGTGTAAGAAAATGGAGCTTATCTAATTTTCTTATTTCCTAAGCGTACTATCTAGTATCTGATATTTATTCTTTAGAAAACAAAGTTCCTCGTTTTTTTTGTTGTTGTTTTTTAAGGTTCAATATTCCCAGAGTGGTGGAAAGATAGGCAGGCAGTTTGGTGCTCGTTAAATAATACCCCATATTTATCTGCGTATCAACAAAATTAGCCCACTACTTCTGTTCTGGATAATTTAGAAAAACAAAATAGCATTTCTTTCAAAACTGTCCCTCTGGATAAGCCCATATCTCAAGTGCTGTGTTAAAGACTGTTCCATAATGTAGAGAATCAAATTAGTATCTAATCTTACAGTCAAACCTGCACAAAAGGTTTTTGTAGAAAAGAGGAAAAACAATGCTGGAGAACACTATACTATCTGAGCTTTTCAAAGTCTTTTCATTGCAACATAGCAGAAACGCTGCTTTCTCTTTCTTCGCCCCCCCCCCCTTTTTTTTAAGATTTTATTTTTAAGTAATCTCTATACCCACTGTGGGGATCAAACCCACAACGTCAAGATCAAGAGTCAAGAGTCGCATGCTTTACCAACTGAGTCAGTGAGGCACCCTTGAAGCCTTGCTGAGCAGTCATTTGTTTCAAGCAATTACCATACTTGTTTAAATGTTAAGTTTCATGATAAAATAAATGAGAGTCAAAACCAGTGTTGAAGAAGCTGATCAGCAGTGAGTTGTCTTGGCTGCCTGGATGCTTTTAAACTTTTGCCCTGCGGAACAGAACAGAACAGAACAAATAGTTTAGGCACTTAGAATTGCTAAGGAGCCGTCAAATCGTGAGTCCCACCCTCTCATTTAAACAGATTAAGGTGAATAGTTCGGAGTGCAGAGCCAGGTACTTTGTACTAATGTCATTTAGATCTCAAGATGATTTTCCTCCAGATTACTGTCCTCCTTTTTACTCCTGTCTGGGATCTCCTTTGCATGTACCTTTCCCCACTGAAAACACTTGGCATGTGGTTGTATAAATGCACATTTAATTGTCTCTCTTTTCCATTAGGTTGGAATCTCCATGAAGGTAGGAAATAGAGTTGCTGTTTCAACTTTGTTCACCTCGAGCCCAGTCTCTGGCAGAGAGGAGTGATCCATCATGTTGAATTTCACATGCATATCAGTACCGGGGTGGAGAGGCTCACCTTGTCATCAACACTCTCGGTTGCCTCTGTCCCCAGTAATAATGCATATTCTTTGTTTTCCCTCAATTCTCCGCCTAGTCTGTAAACTCAGTCTAAGCAATTATGTAGTCACGACCCCTCTGCCTTCTGATATTCCCCATCCTACCTGGGCTGAGTATTGGGAGACCTTTCAGAGATAAAGCTCATATAAAAAGTAAAGAGAGGTAATGATTCTCCTAGCTCTCTCTCCTTGAATTTCCATTTACACATTTCCCAATACACACCACAGGCAAACTCTGCCATAAACTTGCTCCTTGTTTATGAATCATGACGTGTGCTTTTTTGAGTACAGTTTGCTTTGTATCTGGTCTTCTTTATTGGTTCCACCTTAGGGAAGGAACTCAGAGCACAATGTCACTGAAGCCAAGGTCCTGGCTTGATCTCTTTCCCTGGTCTGGCCAACTTCAGCACTAGCCTGGTTTATTCTAACAGGCTGCTTTTGCCCTTTCCCTCCCTCTGGTATATAGTTCATAAGTCAGACAAGGTCTCTCCTCAGAGCCTTCTCACTAATGTTGGGTCCCCCAATAATGGGTCCGTGATCAAAGGAGCGAGACTGATACAAAGTGAAGGTTATGTAAGCAAAGCTTTATTTTGGCGCCAAGCATTGAGAATCAACCTCACAGATCAGGGCCGTCTTTTACAATGAGGTGACCCCTCCCAGCCTCACAGACTAACTTTTAGAGAGCAAAGGCCGTGTGGTTGAGTGTGGCCATGCACAGGTGGCCAATGAGATTGCAACACACAGAGAAAACTGCACAGTCATGCTAGCTCAAACACGGGTGGCCAATTGAATTTCAATTTACCCTAGTAGATATTTGAACTAGCCTATCACCTTGGTCAGAATTGGCGCCCAAAAGGCCGGGCCCACATTCTTTGGTAGTCAGGGAGATAGTATGTGCGCTTTACTGATTGAATGTCTCCACCTGGCCTGACTTGTCCTTGCATCTGGGCTCTGTTATCTCTCCCTGACCTGACATGTCCTGGTATATGGGCTCTTTGATCAGGGGCTGGTCGGCCATATCTTACTGGTTTCCCAGACTCGTTTCTAAGTAAGTTCCTCTGGGGGTGGGGCAGGGTCATTTTAAGTTTTACTGCATACACAACAAAATGGCTGTTCAACCAAGGTGAAATCACTCTGGCTAAATAGGCCCTTACAATAACAGATAGCAAGTCAGACTCCTGGTGAAAATCTGGGAGGCCCCCAGCTGTGACCTTCCTGGCTAACAGGCTATTCTTCCCCCTTGCTCACCATCAGCCTCTGATAGGCCAACTCTATACCATCCTCAGGGCCTTTGCACTTCCTTCTCCCTTGTCTGGAGTTCAGTTCACACAGATCTCCCCAGAGCTTGCTCACCCACCTTTTTCCGGTTTTGACTCACATATCACCTGTTTCCTGAGACAGTGCTGGGCACCCTATTTAAAATTACCCATACTTCTTCCCAACACTCGATGTCTCTTCCTGATCACTCCTGATAACCTCCTTAACATTCTCTCTACAGAGTAGTTCTGAAGGTTAAATGAACTACTATATGCAGGAGTTATAAATTCTTCCTGTCAAAGGCAATATTGAAGCCTGGCAACTTTTACTGCATTTTCTTTTGTGGAGGCATTTAACATTTTCTGAACTATATTATAGTTAATTCTGTAAAGGTTCAGGGCTCCTGGGTGGCTTAGTTGGTTAAGCATCTGCCTTCAGCTCATGATCCCAGGGTCTTGGAATGGAGTCCCATGTCAAGCTCCCTGCTCCACAGGGGGCCTGCTTCTCCCTCTGCCTTTGCCTCTCTCTCTGTCTCTCATGAATGCCACTCTTTTCCAGACATATCAGAGTTGAACTCTGTTTATACTACAGTCTTTCCTGCTGCGGTAGTCGAAATAAAATAAAATCTTTTAAAACAAATTTTCTGTAAAGGCTCTCTCTCCTCTCCTTGACTGGAAGCTCCTTAAAAGAAACCTACCTCTTCCATTTCTCTCATTTATCTGCATCTATATCCTGCAGTTTCTAGAACAATGTCTTATACATGATAGATAAAATTATTTATAGATGAAGGAAAAATCATTCCCCATAACCAGTGAACAAAGTGAGAGGACTCCCCATTTTTCAACATCTTTCAGAGAATTATAATGAACTACGATTTTTCTTTTCATTCCTTTTTTCTCTAAAATTTCACATCATCGGTATGAACAAAAAGCCAAATCTTTACCTTGCCTAAAAAGAAACAATAAAAGAACCAACTGGAAGTCTCAAGGATCAATTCATGGTCCTATTGTTCTGAGTCCCAAGGAGAAGGATAACACTCCCTACAGTCTAGTGTGGGGTTTTAGAGAGCACCATCAGAAACCTTTCCATTCTGCTCTGTCTCTACTCATTTATCTTCCTTAGTCTTGGTTCCACAGCAAACCTACAGCAGTCCTGGAACTGCTGGAATGTGGCTGCTGTCACTGAGACGTGCCCTGACTTTGTTGTTCAGAAAGTTCCCAGCATTTTACATTTAAGAACTACAATTCTGATAGACTCTCTTCTCAGCCAAATTTTAGTCAGGCTCTTCTGACCCTTCTTCGCTAGAATTCAACCTTGGTCTGTAGAACTGCAAATGCTCTGCACAAGTGATGCCATCCACACATTACTGTATGCACCATTGCCCCCCCCCACTCCCAACCCCTACTACACACACTAAGAGATGTGAGTAGTGTAATTGCTAATATCCCATGGTTTCCAACACCCCTGGATGTATCCAGCTTCCCCTTTTATGTTCCTCCCTGGGAAAGCTCAAGAATGCCAAAAGAATTTACTTTTGAGATATATGCAGAGTCAACATCTGCCTCGAATGACAGTTCTTAGACTACAGCGCCCCTACCTTGTTTTTAGAAATGTCCATTTCCCTGACTGCTCCATCTTCTGTTTACTCCTCCTCCTTACTCCCCCATTCTCCCTTTGAAACATCCATTTGTCTCCATATAGATCAGAGTTGAACTCTGTTTATACTAGAATCTCTCCTGCTGCAGTAGTTGAAATAAAATGTGCCTCACCTTTAACAAACAGCTAATTCTGATTATATTTGACAAATCTGAACTGAGTGTCTGAGTGACTTCTGGGCTGTCTTATGCTCATGAAAATTTTCCTAGCCCAGAGTTTCTGTAAGTGTGTGTGTGTGTGTGTGTGTGTGTGTGTGTCTGTGTGTGTGTGTGGTTTTTCAAACATAAAACTTATTAGATCTTGCAATAACATTTTTGGAAAGGCTATATGGAGATATAAATACAAATCATGGATTTTTATATTAAATATTTTGAAAAGAAAAATCATTATTAATGAGTAGGATTTAAAGAGCTTATTACAATGAATAAATACATTTTTTTTAAAAGCAATAATTTTGAAAAACTCTCATCTCAAATTTTCAAGATTGTTGGCCCTGGGCTTTAGTTCAATAAATGCAGCTACAGGACCTGATGCTGTCATCTACTGCTGCTTTATAAGACTGTCTTATAATCCTTTTAATTTATCTGCATTTTCAAAGCATTTGCTTGACAGATTTTAGATGAGCAGCTAATCTGTCATTTACAGAAGGGACAGTGATGAGAGGGAGCAATGCCTAATTCATCCATATGCTCTTTTATCTGTTGATTTAATTTATTTAATTCATTCTTTACTAAAAGTATTGACAGAGGGGAAAAATATTTAATCACAATCTTGCAGGTTAAAAAAAAAAGATGCTGATATCAGGCTCAAGGCAGCAGGAGAAAACTGGGATGTTGATGATCCCAGGAGAAAAGGAAAATGTGATTGAGGGATGTTTATCTGACCTATTTTATTCTGAATTGTTATGGATGCAGCAGTAGTGGTGGAAAGCTGCATGCGTGTGACAGGTATTCACCAAAGGATTTTTTTCTGCACTGTCTATAATCATGAACATGATTTCTTACCCACATCCCACTGTAGAATTTTTGTTAGGATTGTGATTGCAGCAAATCAGAAGCCCAGGCTTGTGATTATATTTTATGGAGAAGGAATGGTCATTTTGTGTTGCTTAGACTTTGAAGGTTTTTTTGATGGTGTTTGTTCCATTTTAAATTTTTATTTACTTAATTTTTTTGTTAAGCTCTCAGAATTCTTGGTCATCTGGCTGTGGAGATATCCAAAAAGGTAATAATATACTAAGTTACAAAACTATTTTTATTTTGTTTTTAATTTGTTGGTCTTGGTGGTTTTAAAACCAGGGATAAAAATATTTGGAATAGTAAGAATAGGATTCAATTTCTACTCTTAGAAAAGAAGTTTTTGCTCCTCAGTAAAATTGATGAAAAAACATTACTACTAATGACAAAGCAAATTTTTTTTTTCTAGGTAGGGAAGGGGAGTAGTTTGGTTGACATTTGTTCCAATTGACTCTGTGGAGTGGGAAATTTAGAAATTATAAGAAATGTGCTATGTAGAGATAATGGAAAAGCAGAGAAACCAATTTAGAGATTGCTTAAGTGGAGGTACTCTAAGGTCTTACAACTTTTCTGAAGACTGGTGTAAGACTTTGGCTTGCTTTTGCATCAAATTGTTGAAATTGTATTTATAGCTTATCTTCTAATGGAGATTTCTCCCTCTGAGATGTCTATCTACATGATCACATATTCACAAGATAGAGTAATTTTCTTAAAAGTGTCAAGTATCTCAGAAAGTCTAACCCAAGGGACAAATTGTATTTATTTAACAAAGTATGAGCACCTACTATGCCTTAAAAACTATTAAATTCCGTGTGTGTTCATTGGTGAACAAATGATGCTTGTCTCCATGACAACAGAACAGGACTCCTTTGGCTTGTCACTTTCTGGAAAGTCTTTCTAGGATAGCAACTTCAACACAGTCAGACTTCTCACATGGCAGCTCAGGACTCCAAAAGTATGTGTTCCAAGAAAAAGAAAGTCAGCATTTTATGAATGGACTTGGAAGTCACATTGGTAGTCATGTCTGCCTTGCTCTACATTTCATGATGGGTCACTTAGTCCAGCCCAGATTTAAAGAGAGGGATTTAGATTTCATCTGTTGAAGAGACGAATGTCAAAGAAGTCAAGAAAAGGTGTACAACCCACACAAGAACTTAGAAAAAGAGGAGGATGCAGTTTTGGGGCAGCCAAAGGAAGATGTGGTTTAAGACTTCCTTTGCAACACTTCTATTCTAGCAATCTAGAGTTTTCACACTCTTCTTTCTGACCTTCTCCTTTGTGGTTTTATAGAGAAATTGATTCGTAGCAAATGACCTGTGTTACCTACTTTAATCCATGATTGATTATGTAAAAAGAAAGAGAGTAACATTTGCTTTCAAGAAAAGTCAGTCAGAAGCAGAAGTAATTCAATTTATGAATTTAATATTGCAAGCTATTGAGCCAGATCAGGGAGAGACAACTCTGCTTTGAAGATTGTTTGTCCTCAACTGAATCAACTTGGGGGTGTCAATCATTTTTTTTCTTTCAAAGTATTTTGATGAAAAGATAATGGAACCGAAGTAAAACATTTGATTATATGTCAGTGTGTGAGTAAGCACAACAGAGCCAATCTTCAAGAGGTACTTCATGCTCTCACTGAACTGAACAAGCCAGAAAGAACTTCAGCTTCTAAGTGGTTGAGAGTTGGAGACAGTCAACAAACATATATTGCCCCCATCCACTTCTCTCTTGGACCCCAGGTATAGGCACTGGAAAAAGGCAGTGGGGAATTCATTAATCATTATCCCAGCACAGGAATCTCCTTCCCGGGTCCCACTTTGTCTAGTGTGCCATCCTCCATGATTGTTTGTTTGTTTTAAGAGTGGGGAGCGGAAGAGAGAGAATCTTAAGCAGGTTCTAGTGTGGAGCTGATCTCATGACCCTAAGATCATGACCTAAACCAAAATCAAGAGTCAGACACTTTATTCAGTTGAGCCACTCAGGTACCTCTGTTTTCAGTTCAAGGACTTGCTGGAACACTTTTAGTAGGTTATTGACATGAAATAATCCAATAGGAGTCAAGAAAATGTTAGTGATTGTGCTCCGTTTCTTCTCTCTGTCTATCCTGATTCACTTCTTACCATTCGCCACTCTGCCCTATGTCCTGAGAAGCTCACACTCTAGGATTACATCAACAGTCACATTTTGTTTTGTTTTCTTGACCTAGGGCTTCAGTAACAGTGGTGGGTTTCTGAGGTGCAGAGCAGAATAACACAGAGGTATTGCTTCCCACCTGCACCCCACACCGTGCTGAGAGCTGCCTACATCCATTCACTGGAAAGATGAAGATCCTGTCAGAGCCTTTTCATAGCCCCCTCTGCCTCGGGTTTCAGGAACTGCTCTTTTGCCCCATTCAGGTCTAAGTATGGGTTCTGGGTTGTCATTGCCATTATTTCAAAGATACTACAGTGTTACTTGGTGGTTTCTTTAAACTCCCCCTCACCTTGCTAAATAGTTATTCATTAAAATCCTCTTTAAAGTATGTAATTTGAGTATGGCTAGAATGACTTCTGGTTTATTGATTACGCAACTGGATAGATACAGATGCCATTTCTTAAAATGGAGGACCAAGAGTTGACTTTGGGATGTATTATGCTTCTGATGTCCATAATACTTGAGTAGATGTGCAAGCGGGAAGTTGAAATCAGAGAGAAATCTGTGCTGAAGATAAAAAATTCAGAGATGACACAGAGATGCTATATGCCGGAACCCTGTCTTACACAATTGGATGTCAGTGGCCAAACTGAGTGGCAGGCACAGATAAGAAGAGAATTGATGAGCCACTTGAATATTGCAAGGTCAACTCTGCAGACACCAAAAGGGCCAGATCCAAGTTCCTGAGCAGAGGAAAGAAGGGATGACAGCTCCAGTGAAGGCTGGTATGTGGAGTGGCCTGTGAGCTCTGATTCAGTTCTTGAATGTTCTGGGCCCTCGAGCAAAACCTCTCCTGGAGTCCTTTACCAGGAGTCCTTTACCTCTTGTCTGTGCCTGAGCTTTCCCTTATTGGCCACCCTTTCTCCCACCTGCCCCTAATCTCCCAGGCTTCTTCTCTGTAAACCTTATCCTTCCCTGTCCTATTGCCCTAGACTTCCCTATTGTCCCAGAGAAATTCTTTCCTTATTCTGGTAGATCCCCTTTTCCCTTCCCTTAGAACCTTCCTTTCTTCTCCTTATTACTTAATAGATTTCAATGGACCATTAAACTCAGAGTACAAATCATTAGCCTCTGAAAAACTCATTCTCCTTCCGAAAGCCTCCCTGGAGGGAAAATATTTGCATTCCATCCTTTGTAACAAAGAAAGAGAAGAAAAGCAGGGGCTCTGCCCACTAAGCACCTTAAAGAATTTCAAGAAAAATGGAAGAAATTTTATGATGTGATAGGAGGCAGAAGTTGGATGGGGAAATGAAAATGTAAAGTTCGCAATGAAATTGTAGCATAAATAAATCAATGTATAAAAATCCACCTGAGGAGGAAACCAACAGAGAGATATTGGAACACTCAAACTAAGAAAGTTTTTTTTTTTTTTAAAGATTTTTTTTTATTTATTTATTTGAAAGAGAGAAATCACAAGTAGATGGAGAGGCAGGCAGAGAGAGAGAGAGGGAAGCAGGCTCTCTGCTGAGCAGAGAGCCCGATGCGGGACTCGATCCCAGGACTCTGAGATCATGACCTGAGCCGAAGGCAGCGGCTTAACCCACTGAGCCACCCAGGCGCCCCTCAAACTAAGAAAGTTTTAAGGGAAAAAAGAAATTTAGGATAGCAGTTGAAGAAAAAAAAAAACTTGAATCATAAGAAAAGAGTTATCCTTGATGAGAAAAAAAGGAGTATTCGAGTACACAGGCAGAAATAAGAAAACTGTATTTTGAATATCCAAGGGTATGTTCTTTATATGAACAATGATGAGGAACAGCAGAACCAAGCAATGAAGAGAGTTCATTCCTGAGTTGAGTTTTACATCTCTGGCCCAGAATTTAGGATAAGCCACTAGAACGTTCTGTTCTTACCATCAGTAGCCGATGAGTGGATGAAATGAGGCTTTTAACTTCCCTGTGCCTCACTGCTATGACCTGGATACCCAGACAGCTGACCCCACAGACCTGAGGCATTCGATCAGGTTCATGTCTAGTCAATAAGGAAAGAATTCATTCTAACCAGAAAAGTACCAGCCAACAACTTGTGGAGCTTTGGTAAACGCATCCAGAGAACATGTCTATTAGAAAAGGATGAAGCTCCGACTTGCTGAGATTAATCAGCAGTGTTCAGGGCAATATAGGTCCCAGATTCAAGGTAGCCTAGCTGGATGAAAGCATTGTTGAACTGGGAAATGCACAGAAAGATACTTTTTCCTCAAGATATTAATATAATGTTGTATTACTGTATTCTCTCAAATTTTAATTTCAAAATGTTACTTTATACCTTTAGAAACCATAAGCTTCCGTCAAATCAACAACAAGCTGAGGAAGAAAAATACAATTGGACAAACTATTTGAGTGAATTGACCTATGTTTGAATGGTAGGAATAATGACTGCAATCACATAGAGGAATCTGGGAGTGACCTTGTGTTGATCTAGGTTCCTACAATTATCAGGAAAATACCACCAACCTTATTATCTTTGAAACTTGGGTTCTTATGTTTCCCCTTGTAAATAAGTCACCTAGAAAGTGTTATGTTTCCTTTCAAATCAGAAATAAAATGCAGCTTGAAGAAAACATTTTCCTTTGAAAACGTGGTACCAGCTAATTTCTAGTTTCTCTGACTATTGAATTATAAATATTAGTAAAGCAAACATGTATAGGAGAAATCAGCCAATCTGTCAGTCAGAGAAAAATGGGAAAACAAGTAGAGAATTTAATAAGAATACAAAGAAAAAATTACAAATACATTAAATTTGAAGTAGCATACCCTGCACACACATTGAGTAACAGGTACACTGTTCCTTGACAACCAAATTCAAATGTCCAAGGACTACATGAATTGGAGTATGTACCCCAAGTTGTTCTGGCTGTATATAAAAAACATATTAAGAATTATTAAATATATAATAATGAGTAATAAAAATTGACTATAAACTCCACAATATCCAAATTAGATAGAATTAACTAGTTCATTTAAGACCATAGACTCACTAAGTATGTTAAGACTCAGAAAAATGAGCAGTGATACTCTTTTTTAAAATATTCTTAAAAATTGTTATGTTTTATAGTATCATACATTGCTTTAGTGTCTGCTGTATAAAAAGTATTTTAAAAATCTTATTAAGAATCAATCAGTAGGATGATGTCTCAAGTCACTAAAGGAAGAATTAACAGAGGAGAATCTAAAAAAAATTTCAAACCCTATTCACTAGAGGATCAGTAGAGATTGCCTTCTGTGTAGAGATTCACAGTTGGTAGCATTTAGTGACCTTGGTGAAGAAATGATTTTTCAAGCATGAGACACTACAACTAAGAATTGTTGGTCAAGTAATTTGAGGCAAATACTAAGATTAAGTCTATAGTGTCAACAAAAAATTTTGTTTGTTGTTAAATACAGATCATCAGGAGTCTCCTAATACACCATAGCACATCATGTTATCCAAGAAGGGACAATGCAACAATTCCTGACCATACTTAAACATGGGAATTTTTTTTTCATAGCTACTATTAGTATTCTTGTGTATCATTTTGTTTCACAAAATGCCTCATAATCTTTCATGGAAAATACTTTGAAAAGTGTGGAGACACTCTGATCATACAACAGTAGCTAAATTATAAATTATATACCAACCTGTGGTCTGGAGTTTACTCTGCTGTTAAGTCAAAGATCTGGGTCAAATATAGGAAAATTAAGGAAAAAAAAATTTTTTTTTCTGCCTATGTGTGCAGTGACCCTACTGGCCACTGTAAGTAGAGAAGGTCAAGGTTGAAAAGGAAAAGGAGAAGTAGGTAAGGTTAGAAAGTTTACTGTGGAGTATGCTAGCCCTCCACTCCTGGTGTCTTCAGTAGTATCAGTGTAAATGACAGGTGCTCAACTGTAGAAGACACAGATCCTGCTCCAAGGAGCTAATCTATTTAGGGAGAAATGTAAGAGGTTCGTCAAGTACATCCAGTGGGATAATTTAGTTAAATACAGGGTTCTGAGGAAGCAATTAAGAGGAGGTATAACCCAATCTTTGAACAGCTGGGAGTTGAGAGTTTGCTCAAGACAGTTTTTCCCAAACAAGGAGTCATAAAGCAAGCTGAATCCTGAAGGATGAATATGAGGCAGCCAGACAATTTTGAGAGGAAGGATGTTTTATGTAGAAGGATTTAAGGAAGTACATGGGAAAGTATAGGCTACTCCAGAAGGGCCCCAAATTATTAAGAACCTGATCCTCAGATAATGGGGAAAATGTTGAGTAAAAGAAAAAGATCTTGCCTGAGAATTAGGGGATTATATTCTAGTTCTAATGTTTCTGTTGATAGGCTCTGACTTAGGTAGTGAAAACCCTTGGAACCTTAATTTTCCTGTCTATCTATTGGGGGTTAATTGTAAGAATAGAGGCTCTGGAAATTTGCTCTCACTTTTAATAATGTTATGAAATTAAACAATATTAATAGTTAATGCCGAATAAAGTTTACCAGACATTTTTTTTTTTTAACCAGACTTTTACTCTTTGCCTATGGCAACACTAAGAAACTGAGACTGAAAGGATTCAAGTAACTTTCTCAAGGTTTCAGAGCTACTAGAACGGAACTGGGATTCAAAATACGGCAAGCTGATTTCAAGCTGATTTCTTAACCATAGGCTAAGTTGCCTCTCAATTCTAAAAAACAAAGGTAATACTGAAAATTATCAGATTTTATTATTTTTCCCACTTTTGTCAAACCATATAAATACCATCTGTGTGAGACAGGGAAACAACATAGGTAAACTCCTCCAAGCATGCCATATTTGGTTCAAATTTTTCAAATTTTAAAGAATTGTGAAATTAGGTGGTTCCAGCAAATGAATCAGTGAATATCTTAAATACATTCTAATCACTTAGAAGAAATGTTGCTATGTGGTGATCCCAGGCCTACTATTTCTAGAGGTTCACACTGACATTGCAGGTAATTGCCTTGTAAAAGTTGTGGGATTGGTCAGAGTTGCTAGAAGCACTAGAACAAAAAAACTAAAAAAGAAGTCCCAAACTAACTTATGATCTAAATGTCAAAAATAACCTACCCTGTAGCTTTGTTGCTATACTGTCTTCCAGGTCTGTGCCAGAGGACATCGTTAGAGAATCTAGTTATCACAGAACCCTCTGTTCTCAGTATCAAAATCTCCATACATGAGTTCCAAGATGGACACGTGTGTCTGAGAGTAATAGATTCAACAGTATGGTCAAATTGCATTATTTCTAAAACAAAAAACAAATACAACACAAATGGGTGAATATCTTTAACCCATTCTCCCAAATACTTCTTTAAATTAACCTTATCCTTGATTAGAGGTGTTTACATATACACACACACACACACACACACACACACACATATTGTGTGTGTATACTATATACATAACAAGTGTATATGTGTGTATATATATAGTATATGCGCTTGCACTATACATGTTGTGTATTGCATATGTATTGTATGTGTGTAAATATAATATATCATATATAAACATATATACTATATATATTGAAATGGTTAAATATATAAACAAAACCACCAACACCAGCACTTTCATTTATTCACTCACCCATGAGAATCATCCATCTTTTCTTTTCTTTTTTTTTGTTAAGATTTTATTTACTTACTTGACAGACAGAGATCACAAGTAGGCAGAGAGGCAGGCAGAGGGCGAGGTGGAAGCAGGCTTCCTGCTGAGCAGAGAGTCTGAAGCAGGGCTCAATCCCAGGACCCTGAGATCATGACCAGAGACCAAGGCAGAGGCTTAACCCACTGAGCCACCCAGACACCCGAGAATCTTCCATCTTTAAAACGGTATTTTTTAACACATTTACAACAATAAGAATATTTCTTTCTTTGCAAGAGGAGACATTTTTTGAAGACTGCATAGCAGGGTGGAAAGAACTTGAGCTTTGAGTGTTGCATATTATTTACTTTCTTAGGAGAAATTACTTAACTCCGCTGTGCTCCAATTTCTTTATCTGTAAAATGGAAACAATAGTACCTGCTTTGCAAAATTGAAAGATATTTAAATATAAACATTAGATTTTGTAAGGATACATAAATCTGGTAACAAATTTTCTGACATGGAAATAGCATTTAATAAAAATTATTATATTACCATTGATATTAGCTACACTACTGTCAGAATTCACTCCCAAATTCTCAAAGTCATCTACAAAATCTTGATTTTTGTATTTTGATTGTTAGTACTTATTCAGCCATTATAAAACTTTGATTTTGATTTTTAGTATTTTATCCAATCATTTAAAAAAAAAACTTCTACAAGAAAATAAGAAAAATTTGAAGCCAATACAATTTATCTAATTCTGTTAGACATCCAGGTAGATGGACATACTATTCAGCACACAGAATTAATGCTGAGTATCACTAACAGTGGAAAAATAAATAAAGAAAGAACAGAAAAGAACTTTTTTAAGCCAAAAGGAAAAAAAGAATAAGGATGTTGATAAGAGCCATTTGAGGATTTTCAGTCCACCGCTGACAGTAAATATGTTGCAGCTCCTTTGTTCTAGATGAAATAAAATAGTCCCTATTGAGTAATGGAACTTAGTTTCTGTCTTGAAGGAATAATTACAGAATAATAATGGGATCACTAAGAAATTTATGAGAGTAGAATAAGTGTCTTTACTATAATACCACGCTATGATGAAGTAAAGTAATTCAACAGACCCATCTCATCAAAGCCACTTGAAAGTGTTAATGTCTTCCAAATGTCAAAACAAGACGACAATTTAGTTAAAAAAGAGTCAAATTCCTTGAGCGTGTGTTAACAAAACATATATGTTTAAAGAACTAAAGTTTTAAATCTTAAACCAGTTTCTTTGAAGTCTTAAGAAGAATTTTCAGGCATCGTAACACCCATCATCATGTCCCTAATGCCACAGCCAGCTTCCCAGACCAAGACTGGTGTAATCACACAGGGCACTGAGCTAAAAAGGGTGCTAGGCTTGAAGTTTAATGTTTTGTGGTTACCGTATTAAAGTTCTGAAGAATTCTGTCTTTGATTCGTCTGTGCTTGGTAAATGAAGTCCTATAGGACAATGGAACATGCACCACAGTCTTGGACATGCATGATCCTGCCTCATGCCTGCCTCCCTCTCATGGGTTCTTAACTGCCCATGGGTTCTCAACTGCCCAGTCGCCCATCCCTGGCACAGTGGTTGCTATTTAACCTGTCGGTTGATGCCCCTGCCCAGTGATATTGACTGCCTTCCACACCTGGTGGGCACCTGTGTTCAGAGATTATATGTATAGCGTCCTGTGTCTGAGGGCAGGGCCTGCTGGCAACTGGGCCTGTCCAAGACTGGAAGAACCATGGCACACTCACAAGCGACTACCAAACCTCTCAACCATACTGAAGAAGTACCAAGGGTGCCCTGGTGCAGAAACTAATCCCTTGGAGTGGCCTGTCCATTATGGGCTCTAGCATGAATCTTTGGGAAGGGAAGATAGATGCCCAGAAAATGAAGTATCCCATTGTCTGAAAGATCACAAACCTGAGTAGCAAATAACATATACCAGGACAGGTCAAGAAAGAGAGTGAAAGAAAATAAAAAGATAATATTTTCATACCTTTAATGATATTGTTTTTGCTTTTTGAATAAGAGGCTCCACTTTTTTTTCATTTTTCCACTTGCACCTACAAATTAGTTAACCAGCTCTGCCTAGTGCTTAATGTGATGGGTACATAGTAGGAACCCAATATATTTATTCAATGGATGGTGAATGTAATCTTCATTGAAGAGACTGTTATTGTCAGTCTTGACAGCTTTATTTATCCAGTCATGAGAAGTCACGTCATAGTTCACTAAAAGGAGAATGTATCCTGGTAGGTACGAGGAAGGGAGAGTAATCGTAGCTGGAGTCTCAGTTTTGGAGGATTAGAGACAGTTGTTAGAATTCTTATTCTTGTCCTATATTAGCTAGAGAAAAAAAGCCAAGACTCAAGACCACATTGTGCCTCAATCCAGCAACTTTTACTCTTGGTTCATTCCAAGAGTATTAAGGACCCCAACTTATGAATCTCAAAGCACCTTTTCTCCAAATAATTCAAATGACTCTTCCAATTTACAGAGCTCAAAGCAATTTTTTCCTCAAATAATTCCAGGTTTCTTTCTTTCTTTTTTTTTTTTTTTAAGATTTTATTTATTTATTTGACAGACAGAGATCACAACTAGGCAGAGAGGCAAGCAAAGAAAGAGGGGGAAGCAAGCACCCTGCTGAGAAGAAAGCCCAATATGGGGCTAGATCCCAGAACCCTAAGATCATGATCTGAGCTGAAAACAGAGGCTTAACCCACTGAGCCACCAAGGTGCCCCACTAATTCCAGTTTTATTCTTCTAAGCTTGTCTTTTTTATAAGATTTCCTTTGGGGGAAAAAAAAAGTTTGAAACTACCATAAGAGGCATCTTTACAAAACAAAATCTGGAGGCTTATTCTCTGGGAAGAGGGTGTGAACACAATTTTCTCTATTCCTTTTACCAAATATAACTACAAACCATGGGAATATATAATACTAGCCAAAGAGGACCATGAAAGGTGGCAGTGAGATGCCAGACCAGTCAGGGATCTCGAGAACTGAGGAATGAATGACATGCAGTAAGTTCTCTGAATTTTCTTTTTTCCACAGAGGAGGAACTGAAGAATCTGGCAACCCAGAAATGCCAATAGGTACAGACACAAAAAAGTCCGAAGTAAAACTTCTTTCTTTAACCAAAGGAAAGGGGCAGCCAGCCAAGACAGAAAGAAACTTTTTAAATAGTAACTACTCCAACCAAACAATTTGGGAAGAACAAAAGGTGACCTCACCCCACTCCATGCCAGGGAAGGCTAGACTTCCATGCTCATGAGGCTATAATGAGAAGCTCCAAAACTCTGCCAGAGGGGTATTAAAAAAAGACCAAGTAGGAAGGCAGGACTTTCATTTATCTGGTAATATATCTCCTTTATCCCCTCCAATGTCATTGGGAACAAAATGGGAACCCTGAATTTTCTACCCTCATCCAGCATTAATGAGAAAAGCCAAATCCCTCACACTGGGGTGGTGTCAGAGAAAGCCCAGTAAAATTTCACCTTCACCATCACTAAACAATAATGAGGTCATCCCATTCTGGTATCAGTGGAAAACATGCAAAGAGCTAGAAATCCTGGCAATGCCCAAAAGTAATGAGCCAGCCTCCCTTGGGTGTCAATAGAAGCCAAATGGCAGGACTAGAGTGGCACCCACCCTCCCCTGCCAGAGCAGAGTCACAGGAGTTCACGTAAAACAGAAAATCTAAATAAGATCCAAAGTTTCATAATAGAAAAATATCAGTTTTCTTTACTTTTCTCTTCTCTTTTCTTTTTTAAGATTTTGTTTATTTGAGAGAGAGAGAGACAGAGACAGAGATAGCTATAAAGAAAATGATAGAAAGCATAAGCAGGGAGGGAGGATGTGGAGCTCCATCCCAGGACCCCAGGATCGTGACCTGAGCCAAAGGCAGATGCTTAACCGACTGAGCCACCCAGGCACCCCCCCAAAAATGTCCAGTTTTCATAGAAACTTACTTTCCAAACTAAGAACTATGAATTTCTAAAAATGCCAGCAAAAAGATAATGGACAGAGGCCAGCACTGATATGCCAGACATCTTAGAGTGATCTCTTCAAGATTTTAAAGCAGCCATGATTAAAAGGTTTCAGTGAGGAATTAAGAACAAGCTTGAGGGTGCCTGGGTGGCTCAGTGGTTAAGCCGCTGCCTTTGGCTCAGGTCATGATCTTGGGGTCCTGGGATCGAGCCCCGCATCGAGCTCTCTACTCAGCAGGGAGCCTGCTTCCTCCTCTCTCTCTGCCTGCCTCTCTGTCTGCTTGTGATCTCTCTCTGTCAAATAAATAAATAAAATCTTAAAAAAAAAAAAAAAGAACAAGCTTAAAACAAAAAAGTAGAAAACCTCAGAACAGACACAGAAAACTTCAGCAAAGAATAGGAGATATAAAGAAAAATCAAATCAATATTTCAGAACTGAAAAATATAAAAACCAAGACAAAAAAATGCAATAGATGGGCCAAAAGCAGAATGTAGGACAGAGGAGAGAATCAATGAAATGGAAAATAAAATGATACATATAATCCATGCTAAGCAGCAGTGAGAAAATAGACTGAAAAAATAAAAATAAACAGAGCCCCAGAAACTTGTGGATTATAATAATAGGTATACTATTCATATCATCAGAGTCTCATAAGGAAAAAAGAATTATCAGTGAGACAGAAAAATAAAGGAATAATGGCTGAAATTATTTCACAAATTTGTGAAATTAGCAAGTGACATAAATCTTCATACCTAAGAAGTTGAACAAATCCTATACAGGATTTACTCCAAAATGTTCAGTTTCATACTTCTGAGAACTAAAAAGAAGGGAAAAAAATTGAAAGCAGCTAGAGAAAAGGACACATATCAGGTTTTAATAGCAGTATCATTCATGAGAAACCATGGAGACCATAAAAAATGGCAAAATGTATTTCAAGTGCTAAAAATAAAAGAACTGTCAAACTAGAACCATATACCCAGTTAAGATATCCTCTGGCAAGTAATGGGAAATAAAGACATTCTCAGATAAAGGAAAACCAAGAAAATTTGTTGTCACAGATCTATTCTAAAAGTATGCTTAAAGGAAGCTCTCTAAACAGAATGGAAATGATAAGAGAGAACAAAACAAAGCAAAACAAAAATACAAAGAAAAAAGGGAAACTTTAGGACATCAAGAAGGAATAAAGAACATGACAAGCAAAAATATGAGTAAACTCAATTTGCATTCCTTCTTTTGAGTTTTAAAAATTATGCTTGATAGTTGAACCAACAGTTATAATGTTGTCTGATGTGGTTCTAAATCTATATACAGGAAATATTTAAGACAATTATATTGTAAATGGAGCAGAGTAAGGGGAGGTAAAGTTTCTAATTTCACTTGAACTGGTAAAATTATGATACCAGTAACACCTAGAGAATACTACAAATATATGTACAAAAATAAACTCAGAAACAGGAGAGATAAATCAAAATGAAATTCTGATAAATATATAAGTAACCCATAGGAATGGAAGAAGAAAATGAGAGGAATCAGTCTATCTGATTTCAAGACTTTCTATATCTCTACAGTGATCAAGACAGTGTGGTTTTTGTGGTGAGAAATATGTATCAATCAGTGGAACAGAAGAGAAAATACAGAAATATATCCACCCAGAAGTACCCAACTGAATTCTGATGGAAAGGCAATAGGGCAATTCAATGCAGGAAAGAAAGCCTTTTCAACATACAACATGGGGGTGACTGGGCATCAGTAGAGAAAAATGAACCTCAACCTAACTCGCAGATCTCAAGTGAAAATTCCTTCATTATGAATTACAGACTTACACATAAAATGTAAAGCAATAAAACTTATAGAAAAACACTATGCAAAAAATTCTTACACTTGACACCAAAAACATAATGTTTAAAAGAAAAAAAATGATAATTTTTTAACATTAAAAATACTTGCTATGAAAAATACCCTGTTAAAGAGGATTAAGGGACAAGCTATAAATCACAAATCACATATATGATAAAGGGCTAGGATCTAGAATATATAAAGAACTCTTAATTTCTGCAATAAGAAAAAAAAAATAAAATGATCATATTAGAACATGGACCAAAAAATACAAAAAGATAATTTACTGAAGAAGTATATGTATGGGGTAAGTACATGAAAAGGTCTTCAGATCATTAGCCATTAGGAAGATGCAAATTAAAAGTGCAAATAGATACCACTACACATCTATCAGAATAGCTAAAATAAAAAATAGTGACAGCAGCAGATTCTGGTAAGGATGCAGAGAAAAGAGATTACTCATATTTTACTGGTGGGAATGTAAGATGATATGGTTACTCCAGAAAATAGGCAAGTTTTTAAAAAACTAAACATGCAGCTAATATACAACACTGAAATTATTCTCCTGGACGTTTATACCAAAGAAATGAAGTCTTGTACACATAAAAACCCATACACAAATGTCACAGTGGCTTTATCATAAAACCCCAAACTAGAAACCAGCCAGACGTCCTTCAAGAGGTAAATGGCTGAAGCTCAGTATACCTACACCATGGAATCCTGCTAAGCTATAAAAAGGAATGAAGTATTGATACATGCATCAACCTAGATCAATCTTTTTTTTTTTAAGACTTATTTATTTGAGAGAGAGAGAGAGAGAGCAAGTGCACACAGAGGGAGAGGGGGAAGCAGACTCCCCACTGGGCAGGGAACCCAATGCAAGGCCCTATCCCAGGACCCCGGAATCATGACACAAGCCGAAGGCAGACACTTAAGCAACTGAGCCACCTAGGTGCCCCAACATAGATGAATCTTTACAGAATTATCCTGATTGAAAAAAAAAATCCAATCTCAAATTGTTGAATACTATATGATTTGAATTTATAATATTCTTTTTAAAAAGGATTTATGTATTTCTTTGAGAGAGAGCACAAATGCCTGAGTGAGGGGTGGGACAATGGGAGAGGGAGAGGAAAAGAATCTCAAGCAGACTCCCCACTGAGCCAGAGCCCTATGCAGGACTCAAAGCCTGGCTCGATCCCACAACCCTGAGATCATGACCTGACCTGAAATCAACAGTTAGATGCCTAACTGAGTCATCCAGATGTCCCTGAATTATACAATAGTCTTAAATGACAAATGGCTAGAAATGAAAAACATTGCTGGCCAAAGTTAAGAAAGGAGTAAGGGCTGGAGGGAAGAGAATGTGGGAGGAGAAGGTAAACCATCTGGTGATGGAAATGTTCTGTATCGAGTTTGTATCAATGTAAATATTCTGGTTTTGATATTGTGCCATAGTATTGTAAAATGTTACCAATAGGAGCAACAGAGTCATGGTCAAGTGGGAGCTCTTCCTATTGTTCCTTACAATTGCATGTAAATCCTCAATTACCTCTACACGTAAAATGTTTACACAACTAAAACTATTAAATTTTAGAGTTACCAAAATCAAAGAAAAAATCATAGTTACTGCATTAAATAGATTATACTTTTGGGGTACCTGGGTGACTCTGTCAGTTAAGCTTCTGACTCTTGACTCTTGATTTCGGCTCAGGTCATGATCTCAGAGTCCTGGGATCAACCCCTAAGTGGGGCTCTGCACTCACCACAGCATCTTCTTGTCCTTCTCCCTCTGCTCCTCCTCCTGCTTGAGTGCTCTCTCCCTGTCTCTCTTTCTCATGTAAATAAATAAAAATCTTTCAAAAAATAGATTATGCTTTTGAACAATTAGATTTATTAATATCACAAGAATTTTAAAAAGTAAAACCATACCACCTGTTTTTATAGGACCTTTCTGTCTTTGAGTGTTTCTGGAATAACATAATTCAGAAAGCCCTTTATGTAAAATTGAAAATGATCATTTAGTATTTCCTAACAAAGCAAAGAAACTAGAAAGTTTTGGTTCAGTCAAAATCATTGCAAAATTGCCACAATTAAAATACAGTGAAAATTAGAGTGATAAGCAAATCCAGAAGAGGAATTTTTTGAGCACTACATTATAGTCATGAAAGTGTTAATGTACATTTTTGAAAACCCCAGTTCACATATTTATGTACTTTCCAAAGACCTTCGTGTTCTAGAATTTTAATATATGCCTTGGGTGTTTATTAATAGGCACTTTGGAAAATCATTCAGGCCACTGGCTTTCTTCCTTTTAGTGCTGGGAAATAGTAATTTACTAAATAGCAACTCATTAATGTGAAAGAGTTAATGGAAAAACTGTGTTATGCATTTTGATAATCTACTTCAATAAATATAACCACATAATGATGATTATTTAGAAATATAAGTAGGTATAGTAAATCTAAATAAAGGCATTATTTATAAAGTTGCGATTAGTAATATTTTCCCACGTATTGGTAGGATAAAAGTGTTTTTTGTTTTTTATTTTTTTTTAAGTCTCTTTATTTTAGATTTTTGGTAATCTGGAATTAACAAAAAAGAAAGAAAGAAACAAAAGAAATAATTTCTGGGGAAGTCCAGAGGAAGAACCTTGATTTGGTGTGATTATGGTATATTCTTTATCCTTAAAATTACTATGGATATTATCAAGTGATGTATATTTCCTCTCCTTTTACTTTACAGGGCGAAGCCTTTCAGTCATCACTATGTTGATGAGTCTAGTCTGCTTTTTCTACATCACAATTTCCCAGTGAGAAAGAATATGAAACGATGCAGGGATGAGGAATACTTGCTAGTAGACCACGCCTCTCCTCTCCTCTCCTCTCCTCTCCTCTTCTCTCCTCTCCTCTCTTCTCCTCTTCTCTCTCCCCTCCCCTCCCCTCCCTTGTCCTCCCCTCCCCTCCTTCTCCCCTCCCCCGCCTCTTCTCCTCTCACCAACCTGAATGAAGACCCAGAGAGAAGAGGAGGCAGAGGAGCTGCCAAAAATAGAGTATAGGAGAAAGGGAGTGAGATGGGAAGAACCATCAAGACCTTGAAGATTTGCCATCTTCATTGCTATCATTTTCAGTTATATTTTGAATCCAAGAGCTTTTGTGGAGAAAGTGTGTGAGCTTTCATTGAATGGTTTAGAGAAAATTCATCTTTGGTTTAGTGTGTCTGTTCTTCAATGGAATTTTAAATCTGGTTATTCCTGAGCACTAAAAAAATCCATAAGTAAAAACAAAACAAAGCAAACAACATATAAAGCTCTCTATAAGTGCAATGGTGCATTCTAATTATTTTTCAAATTTTTTCAGTTATTCCAGTCATCAGATAGCTATATATATGTATTCATCTTTTTCCTAAACACATATTATTTAAATGAATACTCACTAATATGCCTTATTTACTTTTTATGAATTTTTTTCTTTTTTTTTTCTTTTTAGCTTTCTGTACCTCTTATTTGTACCTTTAAGGCCTGGAATTTTATTTTATTTATTTATTTGTATATTTATTTATTTATTAATTATTTATTTTTAAATTTTTTATAAACATATAATGTATTTGTATCCCCAGGGGTACAGGTCTGTGATTCGCCAGGTTTACACACTTCATAGCACTCATCATAGCACATACCCTCCCCAATGTCCAGAACCCCACCCCACTCTTTGGACTCCCCCTCCCCCCAGCAATCCTCAGTTTGTTTTTTTATTTTAAGAGTCACTTATGGTTTGTTATTTTATTCATTTTTTTAAAATGATTTTATTTTTTTGTGAAAAAGAGAGAGAGAGAGAAGCAGAGGGAGAGAACCTCAAGCAGACTCCATGCCGAGCACTGAGCCTGATGTCGGACTCCATCTCAAGACCATGACTGGCACTTGGCCAGTTGAGACACCCAGGCACCCGGAGGCCTGGAATTCTAGAATGCTTCTGACAAGAGTGTGTTTCAAGCTGGTAGAAATTACCATTGGTTGATAATCATGACTGCTCATTGGTCAATAGCTGTGGGTGAGCTATGGATGGATTTGTCCTTGATAATGAGGTCTTAGCCCCCATGATAGTCATTTCTATCTTTTATGGGGTTCAGAATAGCATCAAATTTTCTTCTGATGCTCCTGAACTTCCCTCATCTACTCTATAAAATATGCCAGTCCCAGCCAAGTGATGATGTTTATTCAGTGTGAGACTAGCCCATAAAAGATTCCTCTATTGGGATACTTTGATGATGCTTCACAGAGACTTGATCTCCAAAGACTGTGCTCTGCTTTCCCTAGGTTTGAAGGAAACTGGTGGAGGTACTGTACAAGGAGGAGGAAATAATGCTTCCCCAAAGAGTCTTTGAGGAGGCAGAAAGGTCTGGTGAGGAATTACAGCACTGCATATCTGCTTTTTGCTTGTCTCTCAAAGAGGGCTTACGACATAGCCCATGCCAGATATATACCCTGTCTGCTCTTCTTCCTTTTACATCCTGTCCTCAATGCGAGGAGGCTGGACTTCACAGGCTGCATCTGCTGGTCCAGGAGGCTGGACCATCATGGGCTAACAGCTGGATTCAGCAAATTGGGAATCTTGGTAAGAGAAGGAGAGGGAAAATGAAGTCAGGGCACATATTTCCCTGGTTCTCTACTCAGTAGGCTGCCACAGACAAATGGTGTCTCTTAATGGTAGGTCACTTTTCTCCAGTACCGCTTTGCACATAATTTTTTAAAAGATTTTATTTATTTATTTGACAGGGAGAGAAAGATAGTAAACACAAGCAGGGAGAGCAGCAGGCAGACAGAGAGGGAGAAGCAGACACCCACTGAGATGAGAGCCTGGTGCAGGGTTCTATCACAGGACTCTGGGATCATGACCTGAGGCCAAGGCAGACACTTAAGTGACTGAGTCATCCAGGTGCCCCTCCTTTGTACATAATTATTCAGTGTTTCAGCAATTACTCCTATGCACCATCCCTCAGGACTAGAAGTAGTAGGCCCACTACTGTCAGCCCCAGGGTCCTCAGTTATCCTTCAGATTTTCCCCACTCTACACACACTTCTGTGAATAGTCCTTTTGAAAATAAATCCTCCTTGAGTTATGATAATTGGTGTGTGTTATCTGTTTCCTGTTGAAATCCTGGTTGATAAATATAGTCAATAATGAATAGTTGATTGAATGTTTACTATTCTAAGAGATTTATGGGTATTGAACCATTAAATCCTCTTATGAGGACAAATCAGGAGGTACTATTATTATTCCCATTTTACAGCTGAGGAGAGATTAAACCATATGCCCAAGGTGCACTACAAGAAAGTGGTGGGATGTGATTTGCACCAGAGCATTCTGTCTTCCAGAACTTGGGCTCAGCACAAACACCCATCCGAGGAATGAGTGCAGCTAGAAATGCATGAGGGGTGCAATTTTACTGTTCCTTCAGAAGTACTGGGTATGAGAATTTACATTTTTAGCTAATTTAATCTATAAAGAGTTACTTCATTTTAATTTGCATTTTGTTGATTAATGATGAATATTTATTTCCGTATGTTATCCCTAGCTACTTGTCCTCAAAAGAGATTGTCTTTTTGTGGTCTTTGACTATTTTTCTATTGAGATTATTGAGTAGTTTTCCATTTTATGGGCTCTTTATAAAATCAAATTTCCCCATTTTTATGCATTTTTATCTTTATTCTCTTTTTTGACACAAAACTATACATTTTTGTAACTTCATTCATTTAGAAAAGGTGCTTTTATTATTTAAGAAAGATATGGTCATGGAAATATGTTTATTAAACACATAGAAGGGAAGGAAATAGAATAAAACTCCTTTAGAACCATACCAGTCAGAGATAACTGTTGGTCCCAATTTGAGTTATTTTCATATAGGCTTTATTTAATGTTTGTAAATGATGTTTTACAATATATGCTGTTTTGAAACTTTTAAATTGAAAACACTGTGAATATCTGCATTTCTCTACATTTTTGTGTATGGTATTTGATTTTATTTCCATATATAACATTTGTAATTAAAATAAAATGCATCCTTACTGTAAAATATTCAACTAATAAAAAATTTCACTCTGTCATCACTGCCCATACGCTGCATGGGGAGATGCCCATAGCAGTTTGTTGTACAGCCTCAGGATCTCCCTTTATGTACATACAAACCTACAGAGATGGGTTATCAGATGGGCACATGCTTGGTTTACTCAATCTTCCATTTTTGAATATTTATGTTGTTTCCAGATTTTTACTGTTATATTGAAACCCAGGACTCTCAGTAGCTCATATACTCAAAGATATATCGATCCTATCTTTAAGATAAACACTGATCAACAGCTCAAATAAACTACACATTTTTGTGGGGTACTAAAGTCAGACTGCATTTTCTTCCAGGACTCCTCAAAGAGAAAATGATAAAATAATGAACCACATCTTGCAACATATTAATCATAAACATAGCAGTTTGCTTCCAAAGGGGGGATTTCTTTTTATGTTACATTATAAAAAATGTTGTAAATTTATTATAGAAAACTTAAAAACTAAATATAAAAAATCTAAATAAAAATTCCCCCTAAATCTTAATACCCCCAAATAATCACATTTCTCCTTTTAATGTAAATTCATCTATAGTATTTTCTCCTTGTGACATGATCACACCTTACATATTATTATCAAATATTCAGGATCAGGAACAAAAGATCGGAGTGAACAGTTTCTGACTAGATACCCCATGTTCGGTGAGATTTTGTGTTTTCTTGCATCCTACTTTATGGCATTTAGAAAGTTCCAACCACCTCCTAATCTCCGTTTGATACTACTGCCTCTTATTGACTATGATAACCAATATCGTCCCATAAAATCCAGAATGGTTTCCATTACTTGATGCTAAAAGCCTTAAATGATACACTGTGTAAGGAGGATTTCCATATTATTTTTCCAAATTACTTTTTGCTTTCACAACACCATCTGCTGAATAATCCTTATCTTTGTCCTTTCTCACTCAAAACATTCTGGTAAATAACTGAGTCTGTTTCTAGGCCATATTCTTCTTTTATAATTTTGAACTATGACATTTAGTTATCAGCACTTTCGTTCATTCAACAAGTATTTATTGAGCAGCTATGTTCTTTGTGTTAGCATAGCAGTGATCACAACTAACAAAAGAGGGGCAAAGACAAAGAGTGCAGTGGGCTTTGCTATTTTATGGTGAGTGATAGAGAAGATTTCCCCGGTAAAGCAACAGTTGAGCAGAAAACTGAATGAGGGTAGGAGCTATGTTACTATTTAGAAAAGGAGAATGCCAGTTGGAGGGGAAAGCAAGGGTGAAAACCTTGAGACTCGAGCAGGACTGGAGCATTTCAGGAAGTGCAAAAAAAAAAGTTAATACGGTTGAAAGGAAATGATGGGGAAGAAGAAGCAGGAAAAGAGGTCAGAGAGGGACCGGGGACTGGTGGCTCTGAGCGTGTGGGGTCCTGGTAGTTATTTCCCTTTTATACTAAGGAAGATGAGAAGACATGAGAATTCTGAGCCAGGGAGTGAGATTCACTGACATTGCTGGCTGTGGTTTTGTAAATAGAACATGAGGGCCTGAGGTGGAGAATGCGCAGGGCAAGAATGGAGGCCCGGCCACTAATTAGGAGGCCATTGCAATAGTGTAGGTGAAAGCTTTATGATGTATCAGAAGTGGAGTGATAACATCTGAAAATGCTGGTGAAGACTGGTTGTGAGCCTCCAGAAAAGTATGGTCACAGTCTAATAATCTTTCTATTTTGAGTATCAACTAGCCTAGGGCTTAACAACATGTCCCACAAATACTCCTTGAATGAACTCCTTAATGAGACATCCAAAGCCACAGCCTGCTGGACTTCCAGACCAGAGTTCTCTCCTTTCTGCTACTGTCTCTCTACTTTTGGTGTTTTCCTCTCAGAGAAAGACTTCCACAGAGTCACCTTGTTTTCTGTTCTTCAGAGCTTTTCTTAAACACTTCCTCTTCTGGCATGCCTTTCCATGGATGACTTTTACCCTTTTAAAACCTGGTGAATATTGTACCATTCATTTGTTTCTCCAACAGATAACTTACTGGGTACTTTTTTTTTTTTTAATTTATTTATTTGACAGAGATCACAAGTGTACAGAGAGGCAGGCAGAAAGAGAGGGGGAAGCAGGCTCCCCGCCAAGCAGAGAGCCCAATGTGGGGCTCCATCCCAGGACCCTGAGATCATGACCTGAGCCGAAGGCAGAGGCTTAACCCACTGAGCCACCCAGGTGCCCCTACTGAGTACTTCTTATCCATTAGACACTCGGTTTGGCTCTTGTAATAAATGTAAAAGTAAGTGAAACAGACAAAATGTTTGCCCACAGGGAGATTACATTGAAGCAGAAGAAGAGAGAAAGTAAAAAATAAACATAAAATGAAAGTAAATGGTAAGGTACACCAGAAGGTGAGACACGCTGTGGGCAGGTGCCAGGAACTCACCTGGGTTCAGGGCTTAGAGGTGGGAAGCAGGGGCAGGTACAGGACCAACTTGGAAGGCCATTCAGATTCACCGTGAGTGGCTAGATAGGCTCTGTCAAATCTTCTACCAATGATTCTCGTTTAATCCTCAAAACAGGTCTTTTGTGTTTCTTATCATTATTGCTTTTCAATTCATTTTTTCACAAGTATCCTCTATATTCACTTTGTAACACAATGTTAAAACACGTTTATTAGTTTTGAGAATCATAACAACATACATTTACGTAGCATTTTATAGTTTCTGCTGATTTTTAATATAATGATTTGTTTGGCTTTGAACCATGATGCCAGTAAAGTGTGTAGTTAAATGAATATTAACATGAACTAAAATTAAGGGAAAGAGTACTCACAAAGAGTTTATTATTTGTCCCCAGCTTTATATATGGGATCAGCGATCTTAGGGTTCACAAAGTCCAATTTAGTAAATGAGATTTGCAATTCATTTTATGTATGTGTGTAAAATTTTTCATCATAAGCCTATTTACTGATTGAATTTGTGATAGTGTTGGAACTCATAATAATGAGGGAAAATGTGGGGGAAAATTCAAGAAGGAAGAATATTGTATAAGTGGCAAATGGGGAGGAAATAAAATCAATGTTCATGCGATTCTAAGAGCAGATCTTGAAAGGGGACTGCTTACCAGAGGTCATCTGCACAGTTGCATTTTAGACACCCATCCCCCCTCACACAAAGTAAGCTAGCTTCCTCCTAGAGAAAAAGGCACCCTCCAGAGTTTCAAATCAATCATTGTTAGGAAATCCAATGTTAACCTAATGCCTCTTTTTCTCTGCACCATTCCTCCTATTTTGCTCTAATATCTTAAACCCAGCTCTCAGTAAGTTTCTTTTGTCTCTAATACAAAACCATGGGTTTTAAGCTTGCTCAATGTGATGATGGAAATGAGGCTTTACTTGATAAATTAATATGATGGGGAACAATGTTTCATCTGATTTGAACGGCAAAGAATAAATCCCTAACCTCTCACTTTCATTTTTCACAGAAAGATTACATAATGCTTTGGGGAAGGAATCTCAATTAGCCTGATCTATGAAGTCTTCCAACACAGGGGCTGATACAGGACCTGTTCTGGAATATTGAGAAATGATGGTTACAGACTGACCAGTCCAAGAGAAATCAGGGATCACCTCCTTCTGATACCACCATGGTCTCCTGCACATTCCGTAGAATCTTAATGCCAATAAATCTCTCTTTCTTCAAATTGTAATACCATCCTACTGGGTCATTTATTGGAATAATTACCCCATCTCTTCCTACTGTGATATTATAGGAAAATACTTAGTTTCCAATAATCACATTTTCTATGCTGTAGCCTATCAAAGTATAAGTTAATATTCCCTTTTGGCTAGTGTTTTTACTTAAGAAGCAAAATTACTACTTTAAGAAGAAGTAGAGAGTATAATTTCTTAAAAAAAAAACAAAGATCTAAACATTCCATGCCAAATGGAATACAAAGTACAATATGAAATAGATCGCCAAACTCTCTGATTCATTTATGGCTGTTAGCCCTGCTGGTTTTCCACAAAGTGTGCATAGCTGATGTCTTCCACTGAATTGTGTTGCATGGTTTCATATGACAGCAGAGGGAAATGACTTGGAAAATACAAAAAAAAAAAAAAAAATCTAAAACTTTAGAACAACAGCTTAAAGTGTTTAATGAACTATAAACAGCTTCCACTGTTTAAATATCTATGAGCGGTGCAATGACAAAGAACAGCAAGGAAGGAATAGAACTGTGTGCAGTTTATAATTAGAGCTATTAAGAGTACTAAAGTGAATATAGAAAGCAGCTACTAAAAGCGAGCTGCTCACCAAACCTTATACAAAACACACACTCAAGGGTGTGTCTACACTAGCCCTTTAAAAGGAAACACATTAAAGCACATTTGTATCTGCTTGGTGTCAGCATGTAGGCAACAAAAATGCATTACTCCCAAAGAATGCTTTCTATTATGTGCAATAACATCTATATTATACATCACAATGATGAGTATTATTGTGGTGTCATTGCTGTAGCTTTCAACATTAACTCTATGGGAAAATGGACTCTTTCCGAGCACCTTAAACTAAAGAAAAAAAAAATGCTTGGTGGAAAACATAATGTTTATCAGTGAATTCATGTTAGTCCCAAATGAATTTTATTTGTTAATAATGCATAAATGGGCCTCATGTAGGTATATCCAAGGTTTTTCCCTTTAACTTTTATACTTGGAAAATTTTAAGCAACTTCATTTATTATGAATGAATTGTTTTAGGGTGATAGTGAGGTACTCAGCACCACTAATTACAGTGACTTGGAGTCTAAGAAGAGCGATGTGTGAAAAGGGACTGAAAGACTGTGCCAGGAAGATGTCATATTCCTCCTAGTGCCCATAACTCATCGTGCCCACAATAAGACAAAACCAGACAAAAACAAACAAACAAACAGAAACCACTGCTGTACAAGGTTCAGTGCACAGTCTTTGTTCATACCCCAGTTATCTTAACGGCCTTCAAATTACTTCTTTGCCATCCTCTGTTACAGCACAAGGGGTCTGCAAATGTCAGTGGCACAATTCAAATATGGTTAAGTTCAAGGGAAGTATGTGGTAACCATCCATTTTCCTATGAAAGATCTATGATTGATTACAGCTGAGGTCCCTAAGACCTTCTTATGTGAAAGAGGCAGGCTTGAGAGGGTGAATGTTGGCCCAAATCTCATTTTATTATTAACAAGCAGGCTGGCTTTCCATGTTGACTCAAACTCGGAATCTCGGTGTCTTCCCATATAATGTAGATTGTGTTACCAAGTTCACAGTCTTTTATTAGACCAAGTAGAATGCATACATTCATGCATGCATACATATCATACATCTAGCATCTGGCTCAATATATAGTAGTTTAACTCCTCAGTCCTGGTTCCTAAGGCTAACAATTCTTTAAGATACAATACATTTTTCTGTGTTGTTTTTACTGACTTTAGTAGTAACCCCAGGAATTTCCTGCTTGAAATATCTTTCTGTCCACACTCAAAATGGAGAAAGTAGATGTTTGAGTTGGTTGTGTAACTGCAACCATTTGGTTCCCACATGAAATTTTATGTTGGACAACATATAACTTCACAGAGTAGTTAATAAGATGAAGAAATGGTGCTCCGGGGGCCCTCTCAGGCTCCAGCGACCCTCCAGAAACCAGCTGCTCCATCAGCTCTCACCCTACAGCTGAGACAAAGATTACTCGTGCATCCCTCTTGTGCTGCGGGACGGGAACCCTTGGGAATCGAGACTGCTGTGAGGTTGCTCATGAGCCATCAGAACAAAGAACACACCTTGGATTGCATCTTCAAAAACTTTTTTTTTTTTCAAATAATCATATGTTTCTGAAAATTTGGATGGAGCCTTTTAAGGGCCACCATTCTACTCAATATACCAGCTCATAAAAAAATAACTGAACTCCTTCATGGAGTATCAGAAGGCCTTCATCTAAAACTGTACTCTACTGAGTCCCTTGGATAATATGCTCAGCCATGCTAAACTGCTTGCTGCTTCTAGAATGCTGCTTCCTATTCCCCTCTCGGAGCCTTTGCTCACTGCTTTATCTGCCAAGCATTAGCTTCATTATTTTTCTGCCTACCGATTGTGATGCATCTTTTAAGACTCAGTTTAAGCATTACTTTCTTTATGAACCATGTCCTGAATCCTGAACCCACTGGATTATCACGGAGCTCACAATAGAAGTATTGTGATATTATTGTAATCACATATTACGTGAATATTTGGAAGCTCATTTGTACCTATCAGGCTCCTCCTACCCTCAATCACCTCCCTTCATCCTCATTAGCCTGTATCTTTTATCTTTAAATTTACATCTCATAGAATTTAATCTCCAGAATCTGGTATGGCACTCTGCAGATAGTAAGCTTTTAATAAAAGACTGCTAAATAACATTGACAAGTGAGTACCTACTATATACTAGTCACCTTGCAGGGAATTTATGTATGAGATAATATTTGCTGTAATCCTCAAAACAGGACTGTAAGGCAATATTCCTAGTCCTACTTCAACACTGAAAGACTAAGACTTAGAGTAGTAAATAGCTTGCTCAATGCCAATAGAGAAAAATTAGAAACATTGGTATTTGAACTGAGGTTGTCTAACTTAAGCCATTGTTATTTTCAGTTAAAAATATTGATCATCTAAATATTGTTATTAGAAATTGAATGTTAGAAATTAGAAACAATGTTATTAAACATTGTTACTAGAAATGTGTGTGAGGCATTGGAGCTGGTCAAGTAGGATTTTGGACCTAGAGAGATCCGAATTATAGATACACTTTATTAAAATAATGCTTTTTGTTTACCTACTATGGGCCAGGTGTTATTCTCACCTGGGCATATAGCTAGGAATAAATAACTCCAAATCCCTGCTCTTACGTAGTCTATATTTTCAGTGGAAGAGAGGGGAATGAATGAATAAATGATAAGTGCTAAGGAGAAGAAAGTGAATCAGAGTAAGAAGACAGAGTGATGCAGGGGTCCTTTTATAGTCCTTTTTCAAAAGGGTCTGCCATTTGAGCCAAGATCTCAATGAAGTAATGGAAAGGAACAGCCATGAAGCAACGGAGACTACTCTGAGAAGGAACAGCCTGCATAAACACCTTACACTGAGGAGCTCGGGACAGCATTAGGAAGCCAAGGGCAGCAAGGAGGCCAGTATGGACAGAATGGAATAGTCAATGAGGACAGAACTGGAGATACATCCCAGAAGGGTGAGGGAACCTCATCTTGGAGGTCTTATCAGATACTGAATTTTTCTGTGAGTGAGATGGGAAGTCACTGGAGGTTTCTGAGCACAGGTATGATTGTGATCTGACTTAAATTTTAAAGGGCCATTCAGGTGTGAGAGGATTCAAGAAGTCTTCAGATTGTTGGGGCCAACCATGATAGTGGCTTCATCAGCATAGAGGCAGAAGAGTTCGGAGGAATTAGTGGGCTTCTGTATACATATATGTAAAAGATACTGTGAATGTGGGGTATAAGGTAAACAGCATATTGGAGAGTGACCCTCAGATTGAGAGAGCCTCTAGCCTCTACATGTCATCTCAAGTCATAAGAACGAGAGAGGAAAACTATGGTGAGTAATCGTCCTGTGAAATGCCTACATTTATAACAGCATTTAAAAACTCCTACAGTTGTAAACACTAGAAATAAAATGAGAGCCAACGTGAGCCACATATGCATTCTAAAACATTCTAGGAGCAACATTAAGTCAAAAATAATCAGAGAAATGCATTTTAGTATGCACTTTGCTTATCCCAGTACATCCAAAATGCCACCAACATGTAATTAATATAAAATACAATTGATCTTCATTATTTGTGGATTCTGTATTCAAAAATTTATCTAAGAGCTAAAATTTGCCATAACCCCCAAATCAATGCACTCAATCCTTTTACAGTCATTCACCAACATGCCTGGAGTGGTGAAAAGTCATGTCACTGGGCATGCATGTTCTCAGCTGAGGAAAACAATGTGATGCTTTGCCTCCCTGTGTCAGCTTTTATACTTTAAAACAAGTATTCTTTTGAAGGTATATTCAGCATCACATAGCCCCCATTTTTTGTACTGTTTGATGGTGATTCTGCTATTTAAAATGGTCACCAAGCATAGTGCTGAAGTTCCGTCTAGCATTCTTAGGTACAAGAAGGCTGGAGTGTATCTTACGGCAGAAACAACATTTATTAGATTAAGCATTGTTCAGGCACGAGTTATAGTGCTATTGGCCATGAGTTCATTGTTATGAATCAACAATATAGATTAAATAAAATATCTTTAATGAGAAATACACATAACACAAGGTTATGTATTGATTGGTAAATGAAAGTATTATGACCAAAGGATGAAAGGAAACTAACCCTGTATTCCTCCTGGGAGCAATAATTCAGTATTCACTAATTTGTGTTCCCAGAGTATTATAGAGCATAACTGCTACAAATAATAAGAGTTGGCTGTTGTTAATGAGATAATTTACATGAGTTTTTCATACTGAGTGTACTCAGTGTTCAAATTCTGGTGAGTATATTACCCTTACATCATATCTTATTTTGAACTAGCCACATTTCAGAAGCCTAATAGTCACATGTGACTACTGACCACCATTTTGGACACCAGAGACTTATAACTAGGATAGAGGAAAATGAAACAGCAGACAAGATTAAAAAGGAATGGCTGGAGAGTTAGAGAAGAAAAACCAGAGAAGTCTGATGGTGTGGAAGAAGGCATGAAAGGGAGAAGTTGCTCAAAGAGAAAGTTCCATTCATGTGGAAAGTTCCTGAGACATCAAGGACAATGTGTTCTTTATTTCTGGCCACATGGACTTTATCATTTATCTTAGCAAGTGATATGTAGTTCAAAAGTGATGACAGAGAGCTGGTGAAATTATGTTTAGGGGGTGAGAAAGTGGAGAAATTGGTTAGAAAACCCTTCAGAGAATATTGGCTATGAAAAAGAGCTCAGATATCAATTGTGTACTTGAAAAGTTATTAATGAATGCTAATTATGAGCACAAACACCTAAAAGTGTAGGGAATTGCTGGCATATTTGTGAAACCTACTAAGAAGGAACTGTTAGAGCTTTAGATTTTTTTTTTTTTCCATAACAAAAAGTACCAACTGCCCATTTTTTTCCCTTGGGGAGGAACACAGTTGTCTCACATAGCAACAGACTTGACAGTTGTGCGACTTGCAACATGGAAAATGAAATTCATATAAAGTCAGCTGCCTTGTGCCAGGGCTTCATTGGTAAAGGAAAGAACTTTCCTTTTTCTTCTCTAGGCATGTGATTACAAAGTAGCTCTCCCATGGTATTAGAATTGGACTGATTTTCAACTTGACAACTTTTGCTCTGCAGGGTGATTGGAAGTAAGCAATTAAAAAAAAAAAAGTGTTGCTTTGTGTTGTTGCTGATTTTAAAACTTGTTTTATGTTTCAGATTGGTCTGAGTGTACAAGCCTTATAGCACCATGAACCTAAGCAGGAAAAATACAAGGGTGCATGGAATGTCTCACAAGTACTGTGTTGGCCAATGTTGGTGTCTTCTGGTGTCTGAGGCTTAGGAAGCATGGAGTCTCCCAGAATAACTGGTTTCTGGAGAGTTATTGGAACCTGAAGAACCCTAAAACATGATATTCTCCTCTTATTAACTACTCTGTAAAGTGACATGTTGTCCAAAATGTTTTCAGATGGGAAACCAAATAGTTGTAGTTATGCAACCTACTCTGACTTCTGCTTTCTTCATTTTGAGTGTGGGTAGAAAAAATATTTCAGGAAAGGACTGATTTTCTGCATGATAAATGAGTATGCTGCATGTTAATGACTTGAAGACAGCCTATAAACATAAATTCTTATTATGTTCCAGAAATGCTGCTCATGAACCAAAACATGAGATAGTATAATTTTCTTAATAGATCGGGACCACCAAAGAGTGCTCCTAAAATATAGGTTTTGGTTTCCTTATTTGTTGGCCCACAGTAATATTATTCTTTTATGGTGGGTAAAAGAATCCCTTCCGTGAGAGACTGCACCTCGTCCCTGGTCCTTGCTGGTGAACAGCTTTGAGAAATCTGCTCCAGGGCACAGGATGATATTTCTGGGCACAGTGTATAACCTCTTCTTAAAAATATCCTCTTAAAAATATCTCATATCTCCAATAAGACTCAGAACTGGCTAATCATCAGTGAATGGCTTATATGAACTCAACAAGGACCTTGTTTTGAATATACCAGGGTCAAATTAAAGTCATCTCATGTTGGGTAGAGTAATAGTTGACATCAGGGTTTAAGAATAAATTCATTCACTTACACCTCGTACTTATTTTTATGATAAGACTTGGGATACCTTATCATAACAGGCGAAGGGAAAACTATTAATGACTTCTGACGGACACAATTCACTAGGCTTTGGAAATAGCTACCAATAACATTCTTCGGCAAATGCATTGTACCAGTGCAAAACAGATAGAGTCAATATCAATATCAATATCTATCAATAGATAAAGCAGCTCTGCTTTACTCATATTGTGATAAGACAAAAAGGTAGGCTAGGGCACCAAGAACTTCCATAAAACTGTATCTATTACCACGAAACAAAAAATCCGAAGCAATGAGTGAAGCACTCAGTAGACCAAGCCCATTGTTGTATGCACAGAGTAGCACGTACTGGTAATCTGATGCTGGAAGAAAATACATAGTGGGTGATGGAAAACAGATGGAGAAGGGTGGAGAAGTCAAAGGATGGAACCATTAGCAACATTTGAAGGGTCACTGGACATAGCTGGAAGTCAATTGCATCCCACTGTACAGCCACTGAAATAGTTTACAGGGAGTTCCTCAGATTCTTTTCACATATATGTGCATTTAGAGCAGTGTGTTTTCCCTTTCCCCACCTCTTAAACTCTTTCAGATCACTTGAGGTTTGATTTTGCACACTGAAGACAAATGTATTAAGCTGCTAAATGTTCTGAACATCATCTGGATACTTAGAAACAGTTTACATTCTTCCGTAGTGTTTAATGGATCTAAAACAGCCCCATACCAAATGCTATATGAATTTATTTTATTTAGTTGCATTAAGTTTTGATGAAAACTGGGCTTTCAATTTCAGGTGCAGCCATATGTGAATTAAATGAGTATTATGTATGTCACACCACCTTGAAATTTAATGTTCATGCTTTAGGAACAAGTTTACAATCTCCTTTTGTCTTAGAACCAGGTCTTTGTGTGTTCCACGTGAGTGGTTAAGAGTGTGTTGATGCATTTCAGTGGCTACAAGAAAAACAACTGAATTGGGGGACAAAAAAAAACACCGATTGATTTCCACCCACAGTAATTACACGATCTTTCTTACTTTGTGCAATTCCTGTGCAGAGTTAATCATCCTTTAACAATAACCCAGATATTAGTCTTTGTAACACATTAATGATGTTTGGACCATATTTTAAGAAAGTCAATAAAATGTTGTGAAACTGTTTCAACATTTCTTTAGAAGCCTAGAGTTTCCTCTTTAATGCTTCCTCGTTCTGAAGAGGCTGGGTTGCCTTATTGTCAAATTTCTACCTCTTTTTTTGCCTTTGCTGGATTTTGCCTTTGCTGGATTTAGTCAGTGCAAGCCAGACCTCTAATGTTATTTTAATGTCGGGGGTGGGGGGTTGGTTTAATTCAAATATATTTTCATTTTAAAGTTATAATGACTAAGTACACCTGCTCACTTAAAAATTAGCACCTAGTTAGGCAGTTTTCAATAGCCTAATCATCTTTTGATTGTCTCCACTTGTATCATAGACAGTTCACCTGCTCTTCATCTAAACTTAAATGTTTCCTGTTTACACGTCTGAAAACACTGAAAGATGATAATATTTAGAAAACAAAGAAAACTGAAACCTACATTCAAATGCATTATTTATATAATTATCCTATAATTAAAGTAATTATAGTTTGTGAAAAACTAGTTTTTTTTTTTAATTTTCATTTAGATTTCTCATGGGATAAACTGTGAACATGTAAAAAGCATACACACACACACACACACAAGTTATCAATGATGCTATCTGAACAATAAATAAAATGTTACCTCCCGATTTAGGGATTTGAAATCTGCTTTTTTTCTTTCTGAAACAAATACACACAGAAAGCCATTCAGTGAGTTAATCCTACAGAAGGGATTACCTAGATTGAACTTTGAGAAATCTTTAATCCTCTATGGTTTCAACAGCAACAAGAAGAAAAAGTCCCAGGTATACCTTGCTGAGCTATACACCGGTGCTAAGGATGGTTGGTCATGTTATATAAATGATGAGTCCCCAGCATTTCCTACAAGACTGGTACAGTGTCAGATAAGGCCATGAGACACAAGTGTGCTTGAGGGTGTGCAAGGGAAATGCAGAATTTTCAAAGAGGCCCTGACAAGCACTCACAGTTGGATTTTCATTATCTTCAATGAGAAGGCATATCAGTCAGTTTTTTGCTATACAGTACAATCTGCATTACTGCTTTTTATATGATATCAAAGTGGACAGCACAGTTTGTGTCCAGTTTTTCATTCTAAATATCCTATTCAATAGTTATTCTTCTTTTCTATACCTTTAAACAGATTTTTTTTTTTTTTTTTTTTTTTTTTTTAAACAGTGAGATCACATCACACTTTGGGAACATTAGCTTGAAAGTGAGCTAATAGATCTGGCTCTTAGACCATCTTCAGAGGCTCCTTTAGAAAATACTTGGAATTGAACCATATAAGTTTTATTTTCTCTATGCTTTTGATCAAGTTTTATGGAAGGAAGTAAAAAAATGCTCAGAATATTTCCATGCAGTTTTCACAGAGAGATTTTATATTCTTGTATAGAACCCCATAACACTTCCCAGATACCTGGGTTCGATGCTTCATGTGAGGACTTGGGTCGTCCAATTGTTAGTTTTCTTTTTTTTTCTTTTTTTTTTTTTTTTAAAGATTTTATTTATTTATTTGACAGACAGAGATCACAAGCAGGTAGAGAGGCAGGTAGAGAGAGAGAGAGGAGGAAGGCTCCCTGCTGAGCAGAGAGCCCGATATGGGACTCAATTCCAGGACCCTGAGATCATGACCTGAGCCGAAGGCAGAAGCTTAACCCTCTGAGCCACCCAGGCGCCCCCAATTGTTAGTTTTAAGACTAGGTCATCACCACTGAAGTTAAGGGGAAAGTGGATGATGAAAAAATATCTGTGTCCTTGAGACTTTTTGCTCTCAGGATACATTAGTGATAACATCCCGGTGACACATGTCTCTGATGGTCTCAACACCTGAACCAGCAACCTTGGCTATCCCTCATTCTTTTTGACTTCAGCAATGTTAGAATGCTCAGAGAAGAGAGAAGGAGAGGTGAATCAGTCACAATGCCCCATTCCCAAACATTACCATTCTCTCAGATCATGATTCTGGAATATGAAGCAGAGATGAATGTGCTTTGCCAGAGGGGTCAAACTCATGGTAAATAAGAGGCTAGGAGCCTGAACATCACAATCACTTCTCCACAGAGAGTCCTCCATCTTGGATCTCTGGAAACCTGGAAATCACAACAATGCACCCACCTCTCCAACCATCCACTTACACAGCTTGGATTCCTTCTCAGGTTCAAGTATTGAACTCACATTACCTGAAGGTGACTCTCCATGAACATGACCTTTACCAGGAACCCTTAGTATTATAATTGGTAATCTGACAATTGACAGGATATTGAAGGTATACAAAACTCTGTCCTCTGGAAGAACAAATAAAAAGAAAATCAGATATGAAAGATGCTGATGAAGTTGAAGTGAAGATTTATTATGTTAAATATATATTAATATATATAAATATATAAATATAAATAAATATATAATATATATTATACATAATATTATATATAATAAATATATAATATATATAAATATATATTAAATACATATTATGATAGATCAACTCCAAGGAGTTGGATTTCAACTGCAGGATTCTAGGCTTTTGTAAACAGTTTTTTTAAAAGAGACAGAGTAGCACATAATGTTCAACACACTCAGACTACCAGTCAGTTGGTATAATCTTGGCAAAGAAAAAAAAATCAGTAGATCAAAAAACTCCTTTTCTAAAAATACAGGTACTCTGTCAGGAAGGAAAAAAAATGAGAAAGTCTGGTGAATGCACATTGCCAACAGAAACAATATTCTGGATAACCATCTTCAGAAGAGAAATTATAATGTGAGATATATTACTTTCTGTAATTCAGAATAAAAATTTAGAAAACAGCTATTTTGTTTTTGCAATAATTGTGTCCACTCATTCCTTTGTTCATAACAAAATATCTGGCATGACTTTTATGCATTAGACACTGTCAATGTCCTGGGAAAACAAAACAAAGTTTCTGCTCTCAAGGAGCTTACATTCTAATAAAGATACATTTACAAAGTGATAAAGACAGAGATTTTGTTGGTTTTATGCCGACATATTTATCTATCATAATAGATGATATTATGGGGATGCTGCTTACCAAATTCATGCCTCAAAAATGTTCAGCAAATAGGTATATTTAAAAGTTTACTTTTATGTATAATACATTCTATATTAATACACAGTTGACTTCTTCCATAACATAAGGGAAAGTAGTGGGATGAATAATCAAGGAAGCATAAATTACATCTGGATGTACAGTGGTCAAAATATCTGTCTACACATTTAGTGAGATATTTTGTAGTCGATCTTCTCTAATTTCCATGATACTGGACCGGGTATCATCCGGACCCTCCACTATAGCTTCAGGGGCTGGGACAATTCCTGCTACAGAGTTGGTTAACCATAGATATTTGTTAAATGAATAAGAGATAGATGGAAGTATGGATGGGTGAATGGGTGGATAGACGGATAAACTGATAGGAAGCATAAACTTAAAGTAAAATGTCACTTCATTTCCACTTGTAAACAAAGAATTCGTCAAGGAATTCCCTTTTCCTCAAATAATAAATGCAAGGAAAATTCTCCTAATTGATTAGATAACGTTCATGACAATAATGTCTTGGAAGTAGCAAATGTAGAATTATATTTTGTCCTGTGAGCTAGGACCGAGACTAATAATTAAAGGCGAAAAGGCCACAAGTATTGGAAATGTCAGGCAAATTCCTAAATAATGTAGAGGTAGGCAACCTCTCCAGTCTTGAGGAAACAATCATCCAATTTCAGTGACCAGGATAGACTAGAGAGGTCTTACAAGGGAGAAATTTCAGTGAAAGCCTAAGTTGAAAAGAGAAGCAGCCACGGCTCATAAAATTAAACGTGAGAATTGGTTCCAGATGTGGTGGATGGGCTTTGCAATGGACCCCAAAAGAGAAGCTAAGAAAAAACATTGAGTGTCTGCTTGGAACTTTGCATCTTCTCAGTGATTTTCCCAGCCCTCCCACCCGAAAGCATTCTTTTCAATTCCCCTTCACTGAGACCTTCACTGCATGAAAGATAACTGTCCAAGTCCCTGATCCTTGTGGGCTATTGTTTTCACTGAAGTTTGGGAATAAAGCCACAGTCTGAAAGACCTTTTTCCAATAGTCACCACTTAATGGACATTTAGTGTAGGTTACTTACTGGGTTAAGTGTTTTAGGTATGTTGCCTCACTTAATCATCACAATAGGTGGGGATTATTATTCCCACTTTCCAGATGAGAAAACTAAGTTTCAGGGAAGTTAGGTACGTTGCCCAAGGTCACACACTCTCCTCTAAACCATCTTCCCTGAATGTATGAAGAGATTAATATTCAGCAAAGAACAAAAAAATTAAAATACTTGCCAATGCCAGAACAATTTATTCCCTAAACAAAATATTGACTTTGCTCTTGGAAGGAACCAGAGGAGAAAGAGAGATTTTTCTTTCCTAGTTTGTCAGAAGCTCCATATTCCCTGGCCAAGATAAGAGTCTGAACACTCTCTCTTTTCACATTCCATGCACTTAAAAAGACTTGATTTTGCATGGGACTTAGCCTTTTTTTACTTGAAAAAAAAAAATCTAAATGGATGTCTAAATTTAAAGTCTACTTGCTTGTCCCTGATTGCTTCTGCCTAACAGAAGTCAGTGCTGGTGAATTCTTGCTACCTGAAAATGACATCTTCATCTCGATTTGCACATATGCATGCATATTAATTTGGCCATTTTGGGATTGCACCTAGCACACAGAGTCTTGAATCTTTCCTCCTTAGGGGTTTGGATGTGATGACAATCCTGGGTGTGGAGCCCATTCATCACAGAGCACACATCAGTATCAGTCCCACACAGTACGCAGGTATTTTTCTTTAATTAGCTTTTTCAGCTCAGAAAGAACTAATTAGGGGTGTGCACTAGAACAACGATCCTCCTGAAGACAACAAATATTTCATCACGGCTTTTCCAGGATGGCTTTGGATAGAAAGTTTGCACTCGGTTTTCTTTCTTGATTTTAGAAAGCCCAGAACCACCCTGCTTCTTCATTTAAATTTCCACTAGAGAGGTAGATAGATAAATAGATAGATACAGATTTCTGTTTCTCATCCAGGCTTTTCTTTGTCTATTTATTCTCTGTTTGTGATGGCTAAACACGTTGTGTATCTTCACGTTTGGCTGAGCCACTTAGAAGTCAGTCTCATCGTCTATTTAATCAATCTGACAACAATTCGTCACCACGTATTCATCAAACACTTGCAAAGCTGTCAATAGCACTAGACTCAGCTGTGGGGAAAATAAATAGATGCAAAGTAAAAGCAAAATACAAAGCTTCTGTCCAACAAGGAAGTTATTGTCAGTAATTCATGTGTTTGTACGTTCCAATTACGAAAAATAACCTGTGTAATTGGCCCTATTCAACTGCTTTTTACCTAACAAATGGAAAATTTGTATGGTTCAAAGTAACATGTTCATGTATATTATAAATATAAACTTTTTTTCAACACAGATAATTTGAGACTAAGGTAGAATAAAACATTAGTTTTAGGTGCAAAAATAAGTGTGAATTAGGAACCAAAGAGTTCTGTTTTAATTGGAAATCATATTACTTCAAAAGAAGTTAACTTAATAGTGGACAAATCTTTTATTTTATTTTTTAAAGATTTGTTTATTTCAGAGAGAGAGAGAGAGCACACACGCAAGTCTGGGGGAAGGGCAGAGGGAGAGAATCCCCAGGAAACTCTACATTGAGTGCAGAGTCTGACACAGGGCCGGATCTCACAACCCTGAGATCATGACCTGAGATGAAATCAAGAGTTTAGATGCTTAACCAACTGAGCCACCATGCACCCCTGGACAACTGTTTGAAATCTCAGTTTTTCATCTGCTACCCTGTTATGTCACAGGCAATCAAATGATTCACACAGAAAAAGTGTGGAGCTATAATAGTGGGTGTCCAAAATAAAACAACAGGGATAAATTGTTGAGTCTTAGTATCACCACTCATCCATGGATACTAGAGGATGGCTTTAGAAGTTCACGTCAGTGTCAATAAATGGACATTGTAATTTGAAGGAATTCTACCAACTGCCCGTACTTATCGACAATGTCCAAATAGTTGGTTTTGTAACAAATTAGATAGTGCTGAATATTTGAGATTAGTAACATCTACTTCTGTGCCTGGTCTTCATGACACCGTACTAATAAACAAATTTCTCAACATTCCTCCCCTATATTTTCTCTTGCTATTGGGTCTCAATTGCCTGGCCTGAGGCTACCAGATTATTTTACTGGGCTTCCACATTTAAAAGTTGATGGTCCATCTGTTTTCCTGTTTTACTGAGTTATTTGTCTGATTAAACCCATTGTTAAACAAACAAGTCAGTATGGCAACTCAGAATGGCAGTTGTGTCAGATTGCAATTTACACCTTCAGAAAGGGATTTAGGAGAATATTGTTTTGACACATTCCTTTCACTTTTAAATCTTCATTCAGATTTATGGCTTTGCTCCTTTTAATCTTGACAATATGGAGCAGGAAAAAAAAAGTTTAATGCTAATTTCATTGTTTTAAAAATAACTAATTTCAAAATAGTGGTAAAGGATCTGAGAGACCGCCATTTTATATTAACTGACATACAGAGCGGTTAGGACCCTCATCCAAAAGTACAAGGCCAGTGGGTGGCAAGGTCAAGTTCCTCTGACACATGGACCTGGGATTGCTCCACCCAGAACTCGCTGTTGAAGATACTATTCTTATTTCACTGACACTGGGCTACCATTTTAAGAAGCAAGTTGCACGACTCATGGATTCTGCTACTTTACTTTTATAAATTCTTTACCTAATCGAAGTATTTTATGATTGGCATTTAATTGTCTCATAAAAGACTGCACACTTCTATGGTTTTCTCAACATGTCGATATTAGTAAAATATTACAAATTATGACAAAAATAATACTATATATCATACCTTTAGTCATCCCATGCCAAATTCAGAGGATACTTAAATGACATATGGAGAAGAATTTTGCATCACTTATGTTCCTGCAAAATACGTTCATTTATTTTTTTTCCTCTACAAGAAAGTTGTGGGAAGTTCTTTCCCCATTTGTCATTTAATCAGAGTAAACTTTAGGTACCATCCAGTCTAAAGGCAGAAAGATAAAAGTTTTGATTTCTGGAAGTGCTAACCCCCTTGTATTTATGGAACTGTGCTTGTCTCAAAGTAACACTTGTGTTGGTAAATGTTTCTTGGTTTATGGATTTTAGATTCCAACTTATTTCAATTTATTCCAGTAAGCAGCTACTTTATGTACACAGCAGAATTAAGCATAGAAGAAACCAACACGTCATTAATGTTAGTTTTCTGGTAATTCTTTCATATGCTTTGAACTTTCTCAGTTCCACGTCATTGTCCCTTCTGCTCCTTCCACTGGCAAGCCCTCCCCCATGTTACTTATGTCACAGTTCTGCTCGGTTTTCAAGTAGACCTTAAATGTCACTATTCTCATGAAGTCTTACCTCATATTTGTACCTTAGTAAATGTATCTGTGTTTCATGACCCACCTTTTAACTTCTATCATAAAATATAACACATTTTCCTTTATTAAAATTATTTGTGAATAATTGTGAATATATCTCCACAATGAAATTTGAAGTGCCTTAAGGGAAAAAAAAAAAAAAAAAAACAATAGATCTCCTGTTTTTATTTCCTTACAGCACTTAATACAATGTCTTGCACAGAAGAAAATTATAACATAGCCTGGTTAAGTAAACAGATGTTTATAATTATTCAGTCAAATGGCTGAGCCCAGAAAATTTTAATGTTTCTGTAGAGGCTGCTTTGAGGCAACAGGCTTGAGCAGTGGAAGCTTGATCAGGGCAAAAGGACCCACAGTAAATACCTGGCTGAAGACAGGCAGGTCCATCAGGTGACCCACCCCAAAACATCCATAGGCCCCAACTCACCAATGGGCTATTTAACAACCAGACATAGGGACCAAGAAAGGAAAACTCCATAAAATCCCAAACCTCCTCACCTCCCCCTTTAAATACAACCCCCACCCACTGCCATGTTGCTGTCAGTCTCAGCTTCCTGCTTTGTTGTCCTAACCATCCCCCACCACACCCCACCCCAACTCACTTGCATTGTATTCGAGAAACTTCTATGTCCTTTGTTCTGCCTCAGGTGAATCCTTTCACCACCTGTGGCACTGGCTTCCATCCTATAGGGTCACCCCATATCCTGTCTGGAGAGACATCACAGTTTCCAGGTGACCATATCCCTCCACATAGTTTCTCATTCTCTGCTTAGACCTCTGTCGGGATAAGGTAAGTAAAACTTCCTGCTTCTTTTACCTGTAATTGATGCCTCTTAGTATTTCATTTAAAACACTACACATTGCACCATGAAGGAACCACAGCAATCAAATATCTGGAAGAAACAATTTATTCAGAAATAATGAACTAATTTTCTATAAGCAGGAGAGAACTCTAGGTTACATTTTTTTAACACTCTAGGAAAAGTAAAGTATTTAGTCAAAAGATTTTATTCCATGAGTGCCTTCAGCGTTAGCAGATGCATCTCCTAAAACTGGAAATGTTTGATTCACCGATATTTACTGGATTGATTGTACTTGGCAAGTGTAGCAGAGTTACAGCCATTGTAAAATGATTCAGGGAGTAAATTTTGCTCAGAAATTACTTTCCAGAAAAAGTCTCAAAATTCTTCTGCAGCATGATAACAACTTTTTCCCCTCCCTAGCAAACCTTAAAACGTAAAGTCTCCCTTCAATAGTTCAAAGCTCCCTTCAATAAATTCACAAGTATCTGTCAACTGTATTCATATATACATACTGTTTCACTTTGTAATGAACACTGAAAAGGAAATACTTTTATATTTTCATTTAAAGGATAACAGTAGAGAATGTAGTTTCGATTCTCAAATTTAGGCACATTCAGGAAACAAAATACTCAATAATTTTAATTGGGTTTAAATTTACAAGATACTTAACCTGTCATCCTTTGTCAGCTCTGAAGATGTTACCAATGTATTGAGTGCTTATTTGGAATCAAAGCACACAATTCCGTGAGTGTTTTTGCTAGAACCAAAGTGATACTGATCCTTTCACCTCTAAAAGGCTTACCCTTGGGGTGCCTGGGTGGCTCAGTTAGTTGAGAGTCTGCCTTCAGCTCAGGTCATAATCCCAGGGGTCCTGGGATCCAACTCCACATACAGCTCCCTGCTCAGCGGGGAGCCCGCTTCTGCCTCTCCCTCTGCCCCTCCCCACTGTTCATGCTCTCTCTCACTCTCTCTCAAATAAATAAATAAAATCTTAGGGGAATAAAAAAAACTTACCCTTTGCAAGTCACGCTAAGAACGGCATGTTTTCTTTTTTGAGATTATCAAAGCCTTTAAAGTCTTTACTACATTACTTTTACTAGCACACATGACAGACTGGATTCTCAGAAATATTTAGTTTAATCTTCTATATTTTGGCTTAACTTGTATTCGATGCTACAGTGAAGTCTTCCCTCCAAAGGAGAGTCTCTTTGTTTCTCTTATTCTCTATGCGTTTCCACGATCTAGCAGAAATTCAAATACATTTGAGAAGAGAGTGACTTAGTGACTTCTAGATGGCCTGTGTTCGGCAGGATACCACAGGAGACAATATTTTTTAAGGTTTTGGACAAGCACATGATTTACCCTCTTGTTAAATGGTTGTGGTCCCCTGTGTGTGTTTTTTTTTTTTTTTTTTTTTTACTATGTCTTGGATTACAATATCTGGATGGTGTATTTGCCCCTAGAATGGAGAGATGAAGAGCTATCCTGTGGAAGGCTCACCTATGGTCCAGAACAGAGAACCTTACAGGTAAACCTGAAATTACTTTGTGTCCAGCCTGATATGCAGAGATGTTTTTATTTTTCTCATCCTCTCCAATGATGAACACATTTGCCTGGAAATTAAATAGTAACAGCAATAATAATAATAATAATAATAAATTCATTGAGTTTCTCTTACATGTTCCCTATACTATTAATTAATGTTTGTCACAATAATCCTATAGATAGGGTACTATTATTATCCAAATTTTACAGATGAGGAGACTACAACATAACTTTAGTAAGGGAGAAAAACATTAAACAAGTCATTATACAAAAAAAAATATATATATATACACACACACACACAAAATACACACACATATACATACACATATTTAATTACAGCTGTGCTAGTGCTACCAAGAAAGTATAGAATGTAGTAAAGAGATATAACAGGGATTTGGAATCAGGGAAATCCTCTCCAAGGAATGCTGAACAAGAGTTTTAATGAGAAAAATTGGTGTGAAAGGCAAACATGAATATGATATTTTCTCAGTACTTAAAGATCATCTGGATTAGTCAGGGAGATATACAGTAGTGAGTTAAAGCACATGACTTAAGTATTCTAATAAAAGTACGAAGAGCTAGCTATGTATGGACAGTGGAGAAAACAATTAGTTACTTAACTCCCTGGACTTCAGCTGTAATCTCTTATGATTATCCCAACTCTCCTATGAAGTAAGAAGGGCATTATCATTTCTGTTTTCAGTGTGATTGCAGAGAGAGGCATTATAAAGGCCAGTGACTTGCCCAAAAATGCACACTAAGTTCATGCTGGGGTTGAGTATGCCTTCTCATTGATTTCTGTTTTCTAAATATCATACTATGACCTATATGAATTAAGTATTGATATTTTAAAAAGCAGCTGTGCCATTTTGGCTTGCACACATTTCAGGACATTTCTTACAATAAAAAAATTGAGCAAAGTAATGTTCTCTTTATTCAAACTCTTCAAAATATTTACCAGTAAGGGAGGTAAGTAAGGAATGCCTGGTTGGTTTGGTCAGTTAAGCATCTGCCCAGGGTCCTGGGATTGAGATCCCATCGAGCTTCCTGGTCAGTAGGGAGCCTGCTTCTCTCTTTTACTCTGCTGCTTCCTCTGCTTGTGTTCTCTTTCTCTCAAATAAATAAATACATTTTTTTTTAAAGGGGTAAGTGTCTTTTTTTTCTTTTAGCTCTAAATGAGATTATTTCATCTTCTCATGATTAAGAAATCTTCAGACTTAAGTTTGCAAGAGTTAAATAAATTCCTTCTTCATTTTTAAATAGTCACAAACCTATGGGTTGGTAAATTGAGAATTCTTATTATGTCTACCTCATAACAAACCAATTTTTTTTTTCCCTGGGAAATCTACCAATATCTGAGCTGTAGAGCCATTCCCCATGTGTGGCTCTCACTCCGTTCACGGCTTCCTCTCCTCTTTTCCCTACATTCCACGGTATTTCTCACAATACCTACAAATATCTGTGCATTACCTAAGAAAGAAAATCTAATCTTTTCTCCTACAAAAAGAACGAAAGAAAGAAAGAGAGAAAGAAAGAGAGAAAGAAAATGTCACAAACTAGGATGGAATAGTAGGTGAGCTATCTGATAGTTCTTCATGGACAACAAGTGCTCAAAACCAGTCACAAAACCACAGTGAATTTACCTGGGTTCCATTTAATGAAATTCTCTGAATAAAAATAAATCCGTATTTTAAAAGCATTGTACAATATGTCACATTTCAAGAAAGAGAAATTATATTTCTGAATGTAATCCCTGATAGAATCTTGGAGCATTCTGTACAAAGTCCTTTAAAAGTTAACAGAATTTGTATTACGATGTACGAGATGCCACTTGAATATGCACGATGGAATTAATTAATTTCAAGACCTTGTGAGACTTACAGGGATAGAATTTCAGGACAGAGCTGAATAGCTAAAAGTATGTTAAGAAGAAAGGATATTATAATCAGGAAATATGCACAACAATAAACAAGTGAATGCCTTTAAATCTAGCAAAATATTTCTCACTGAAGATTGTATCTCCTTAAATAGAAAACATAATTGTTGCTACTCCATAAATGTTTTATTTGGTAGAACGTGTTTGCTAGAAAATTATTTTGCTTCTTTACATCTATAATGGCTTGTTTAGAAGGTTTTTAAAATAATATCAAAAATTTTATATCAAAGCATATAGAGTTTATTTTAATGTAATTATTTACCATACTAATAAAATTTTAGCTACTATGTAATTTTCTTTAGTTCTATAAGAGGAAATTGCAAATTATAAATATTAAAAATTTAGAAATACTAAAAGCTTTAAGTCATATAGAACTTTCATCTTCTAAGTATCTTGGGAAAAATAACTGCTTCAGAAACACTTCTACCTGCGAAGGAATCCTGTTTTTTCCTACCTGATATCTAACAGCAAGGAAAACATCTTAGATTACTGCTTACTGTAGTTGAAGAGGTTTTGGCTATGAGAAATAGATCAATTTCAAATTAGTTCAAGAAATAGAGAGTGTGTGTGTATATGAGTGTGTGTGTGTGTGTGTGTGTGTGTGTGTGTGTGTGTGTGTGTGTGTTGCCTGTGCCTATGTGCGCTTTGGGGATGAGGGAGATGAGAAGTGGTTGTCAGAGACTCAGGATTTGAACAGCATCCAAGAACAGAGAATGCAGCGTGAATGGGTCTCATGGGCATCAGAAAACTACCAGGAACCTAGGTCATCCTCCGTCTTTTTACTTACAGGCCTTGATTTTGCTTCTATGCGTCTGTTATTCATTATTTTTCTCTGTGCGTTTCTCTATTCTTCAGTCTGTCTACCAAACACCTTCTTTTGCTTCCTCTTTAGTTTATGCATGATCCAAAATTGTCCATCCCATTTCTCAAGACCAAATGGATTTCTAATTTTAGAATACACTACCAACTGACTTGAATTTAAAATTTTGCCTCAGTTTCAAACTCCCAAGGAAGGAATCCAACTGATCTTTATATCTTTGTTTAAACTAGGTCTTACATAGGTTATTAAGACATGTTTATCTCTGGTCCAATCAGACATACTAAAGAAGAGTTTCTCATTTTGAAAGGGCTCTGGGCAGAGCCCTTTAAAGAAAATTCTTTAAAAGAAAACCCTTTAACAACGAAACATGGGATCCATGTTAAGGAAAATCCTTTAAAAGGAAACCCTTTAAAGATAGCCCTTTAAAAATGAAACATGGGACCAACATAGAGGTTCAGGAAAATGTGGTGTTTATGTAACAAGCTGAAGGGAATCTGTGGACCACCTTGAAGAAAGCCCATGGCTGTCATCAGATGATCAGTGTGCCCCATTTCTCCTCCCCACCAACTCCCCAAATTAAGAATCACTTCTTTAAAGAAACTTTTATGCTTATTCCCAAAGTCCCCCCTCTGCATTGCACCTTAAATTATTGGCATCAATTATTAAGGGCTGTGGAGAAAATTACCAAGAAAGATAATTATCATGTAACAGATAAGGTCTCCACCATTTCTGTTGTGTTGTTTATTTTTATTTTCTTTTTCTCTATTAATTTCTTGGATAATCACTTTATGTATCCCCTTTTACATAAACTACACTGTTGGTAATAAAGACATAAAATTAAAATCTGCCCCAAAGGGCTTCAGTAACCTAATCAATGAACATTCATTGAATATCTATAGTATACTTAGATTGCTAGATGCTCTAGGGTACAATAGAAAAAGAAGTCCTAGTGTATGCTCCTGGAATTAGAGAGAGGGAGCATCTGGATGTGAAATTGCTGCTGAACAAGAAACATTAGGAAAATGCTAAGCTATTTGTGTTAAAAAGATCCTATAAGTTTGAGACCTTGAAAGTCCTCTCAAGCTCCTCCCCACTTTACACATCAGGGACCTGAAACCCATGAATACTCAGGGATTTATTTTAGTGATTGAAAAAATATAAAAGTCCAAGCCAAGGTTCTTTCTAGAGCTCTTTCTAGAAAATTTCTAATGTCAAAATCAAGGTTGGCATTAATCATTGCATGAAGAGTTAAAGAACCAAGGTATTCATATGGGTGGACAATAAGGAGAGAAATGAACTGGACTTCTAGAAACAGGTGACCCATAGAGATGAGCAAAGAGGTAGGGGGATACAATCAAATGGGCAGTAGCTTTTAGCAATGTTTGGAAACATGGATTAGGATGACAGAAGGAAAAGAGGGAAGGTTCAGTATAGAAACCTGCTCAAAGGGAGGTGAGGTCCATAGGGGCAGAAGTAGGGTGTGAAATAATTCATGATGAATCATTCATCTGCCTTGAGATTTATGGCCAAAGGCTATTGGCATTGTCATATGTGCTTTTTGTTTAGTTTTGGGTTTAGGTTCTGTGTCCTCACACACATGCACACAGCAAGTTAGATAGTGAGGTTGTTCAGTGTCGTTGGAGGGGAAGATATGTAGTTTTCCCATTGTGGTGTGTCTACACGTGAATTTTGTGGAACTAATTCAACTGGTGGTTCCTGGTGTCAAGTTACATAATCCCCTTATTCCATTCAATCATACTGTTTTCCACCTTTATTTCATACAACCATGAAATTTTCTTCACACATCTTAGATTCAATTTCTTCACTTCTAAAAACTAATTTTTCAAATCACATCTTCAAAACAGTATCACTCATATTTTATAACAGGATATAGCTAATCAGAAGCATTAACGTTTTTCAAAATATTTGACTCTTGGAACTAAAGTTGTATTTTTAAATAGAAAATACTTTAAAGGGTTGTACCTGTAAATAAACTAGTTGCTTTGAGAAAAGATTATAAAAATGGCCCTTCTTTGGGAGTAAATTTTAAAATGAAACTAACCAAAATATGATTGATATAAAACATCACAGAAAACACCTATTTCAGCCACATCATACCCCCCAAAATACATTTTGAAACCTTTTTAAATTCTTTTTAAAAATAGAATTTTATGTTAGTTTATATTCTAGTAGAGAGAGTGTTTTTTTTTTTTCCTTTCTCTAATGTTATTAATCTACAGAACAGAAATATGATGGGACACGTATTGGGTATTCAAGACAGGGCCCACCCCTGACCACTCTCCAATTGCATTGAAATTAGAGACTGTGTGAATAATAAACTTATCTTCTGCATTTTACTGATCACTTTATGGAAAAGGAAGAAATAGATTTCAAATATCTACAATCTTTGATTATCCCTTCACATATACACCTACTATTCTCTTAGAGGTAATTGGCTGAAATATAATTATTATTCATCATCTATCCTGAAAAATTTAAACAGAAGGGGCAAGACAGTTTGCCCCCACCCGTCGCTCCCAACACAAATTACTGCCTGATTCTAATTACAATTTTAACCACTAGCTGCTGATTCTTTTATGGGTGGTGAGGTAATCCAATCAGGTGGATTGGAAGCTCATGTTAAACACACCACACATAGAAATTAAAGTATGACTGATGGGCTTTAAAGCTGTTAATCAATATGTAGAGATAACTAATTCAATTCCTTTGTGTTTCCCCCTTCTAAATCATTGCCCTAAAGCTTATTTGAAGTTCCCATTCTTCCATGTAAGGAAATATAGGTGTCAGGCTCACTTTTACCTCTTTTGCAACTTTTCAGATTGCTAGTTGGCTGAATTAGGTCTGCGTAACTTGTTTTTTTTTTTTTTTTTTTTTTTTTTTTTTAAATTAGAGGATTTGAGGTAATAGTATATTCACTAGGTATATTTACAGGTCAAGGCATTCCAGGTTTCATTAATGTGCAGGTCTACACGGCGTTAATCTACATCTGTAAGATATTCACTCTAAGATACACGGGGTTTATTTCTTGAAGTACCTTTTTAACTGATTCATTTAGAAGCATGCAAATAGCCAATTATCTTTACCTCGAAAGCCATTAAGAGTCTACCTGCATCAGGGACAGGCGACTGTGGCTAAACCATGATTATAAATTGGCAGCTTACCCCTTAGTGCTTATAAGCACTAAGGCTGGGATGAGGCACATAAGCAATTAAAAACATTCCCAAAATTGAAAGTGTATTTTCCTTTGAGAAATGTTCTTGGTTTTGGATGATGATGCTATATATGGGGTTTTCAGCTGCACATTCTCTTGTGCGTGAAAGCAAGCCATATAATTTGGAGACATCTTAAAAGAGCTCCAGTAGAAACAAATGGGCTTTTATTTTTTGATCAGCATACTCTCATTTTTCTTAGGACTCCAAATTAATGGGAGTTGGGGAGGTGGGGTCCAGATGGCTGTGTGATATATGTAAGAAGAATTTTGGTTTAGAAAGTTATTTACTTTGTGATGAATTATTAATGCCTTTAAAGATGAGGAGGAAACCTTAGAAGGAAAGAAGCATTAGCCATTTTAAGCAATGATTTTTCTCCTAAGATAGATGTAGAACACTGGTTTCAGTCCAGTGGGTTTTGCTTAGAATATAGTTTGTCAGGGGCACCTGGGTGGCTCAGTCAGTTGAGCATCTAACTCTTGATCTCAGCTCAGGTCTTGATTTCAGGGTCATGAGTTCAGGTCTTGGGTTGGGCTCTGCACTGGGTGTGGAACTTACTTAATGATAAATATATATAGAGAGAGAATCTGTCATATTATAGCAATGTCTGATTTTTAAAAACTCATGGGATTCTCCATGACCTCTCTCAAAAAAGTGAACATACACAGATTGACTTAAATACAAATCTATTTGAATTAATGCTCAGTGGTTTGTAGTTAAAGTGAATGACCATAAAGTGTTTTGTGACCATAAGTTTACACACATAAACCAAATTTTTAGACTTCTGATTTGGTCTCCATCTCTTAATTGTTGCAATATGCTTAGACTGCAGCATGAAATTTTTTTTTCTTTTTTAAAGATTTTATTTATTTATTTGACAGAGAGAAATCACAAGTAGACGGAGAGGCAGGTAGAGAGAGAGGAAGGGAAGCAGGCTCCCTGCTGAGCAGAGAGCCCGATGCGGGACTCGATCCCAGGACCCTGAGATCATGACCTGAGCCAAAGGCAGCGGCTTAACCCACTGAGCCACCCAGGCGCCCTGAAGCATGAACTTTTATCATTGCCTAGATGCATGCACTTCTCACTGTTCTACTGTCCTGCTCTGCTAGGACATCCAGACCCAACTTCATCCTTGCCCTTGACTGTGTCACATGTCTATTTATTTGGCTCTAGCTTATATTTCTGAGTTTTTGTTTTTGTTTTTTTTTTTTAAGATGTACTTATTTATTTTAGAGAGGGAGATAAAATGTGTGAGAGTGGGAGGAGGGGCAGACGGAAAAGGGAGAGAGTAAATCTCAAGCAGACAGTCCACTGAGCACAGACCCCGGCACATATTTGGCTCTCACAACACCGAGATGAAATTAAGATGAACTGAGCTGAAGTCAAGAGTTGATGTTTTAATTGACTGTGCCACCCAGGTGCCCTGCCAGGCTTCATTCCTGATCTTAACTCCCTCATTGGGTGTGATTAAAAAAGCAAACAACTTTTGCATTTGAGAATGAGTGTAACACTCACAATTCTGTCATAGATCCTGCCTAGGCTATGGTAGCCACAGCTTGGGACAGATATACTTGAATTATTTTCCTGTTTTCAAGACAGTGGGAGGGATTACAGTTGAAGTATCTATGGTTTTATAAAATATTAAGATGTTATTGCTCATAACTATCATGTATAAGAAAATAAACACAACTAAAGAGGAAAAACTATATCCCAGATGATGGAGGGATGGAGTAAAATAGCACTTCTCTAAGACCTAGGCCTGACATTTACTATTTTCAGTAGCCTCAAATTCTTTCCTATAAAATGAGGAATTTCTAATCTTCTATTCATTCCGTGCTTATTATGTATATTGGCTTTTTCCCCAGTTTACACCTAAACAATTCTCTAAGGTATGTGCCATTTTACAGATAAGGAGAATAAAGCTTCACAAGTAAGCAATAGAGCCCAGATCCAATCCCCAGCCTTCTGTGCATTTTTAGGCAGTAGAAAGACTCTTGCTTAATCACTTCCTTTCAGAAGGGACTCTTTGATAATCCACCTTCCAGGTGTACCTGATTGTCCATGGAATGTTCTCTGTGGGTCTCTGAAACTAGTGTTCACAATGACTTGAAAGCTAATTTAATATGAATTCACAAGGCCAATTTATGCATGTAGTGGGATAATGTAGCTGGACCTAAAGTGAAATCAGTCCAGATATAATAGATAGGGTAGAAAGGAAAGGGAAGCAGTTAGTACATGATAGAGATTTAAGGAGATTATGAAAAAATGGAGAATAATGGGATGGTTCCCAACCAGTCTTAGGGACTATCTCTAAGCCCCTATGTAAGAGATAAAAGGACCATTTGGATGAGGAATCTTGTGAGATTTGGGCTGCAAGTAATGCTGTCTCAGAGCCTCCCCCCAACCCATGATTTAAAAAGTATCAAGGGGCACCTGGGTGGCTCAGTGGGTTAAAGTCTCTGCCTTCAGCTCAGGTCATGATCCCAGGGTCCTGGGATCGAGCCCCGTGTCGGGCTCTCTGCTCGGCAGGGAGCCTGCTTCCTCTTCCTTCTCTGCCTGTCTCTCTGGCTACTTGTGATCTCTCTCTGTCAAATAAATAAGTAAAATCTTTGAAAAAAAAAAGTATCAAAAATGGGGTTGAAATTCTTCCATTTCTACATGGAAATCAATAGTTTCCCATGGAGGATGTGTAAGGAGCCCTTGCCAGGATAGTAGCAAGCTGAGGGAAACCAGTGGCATAAGGCCAGTATGGAAGGATTTCTTCAAAGGACTTCTATTCAATGGGCTTCAGTGAGGACAAACAAAAGGAAAAGACCAAGCGTTTCTGAAAACATGTGACATACCCCAAGGTACTCCCAGAAATAACTGGTGTGAATTTAACAGGAGTGCTGATGTGCTATAGTCCTGCACATAGGAGACACTGCAAGCCAAATTTGGTAATTATGTTCATATGACCTTGCTGATAGTCAAGTTGGGAATGGAAAGCCTAGGTATCTTCTCTTTTCTCTCTCCTAGAATGTAAATATATATAGTATATGTTATATACTAGTATGCTCTCCGTGTGTATGTATGTATGTGTGTGTGTGTGTGTGTATGTGTGTGTGTGTATTTTCTTTCCTAAGCAGTGGGTGGAATTCCTAATGCAATGCAAATTCCAGTGCAAGTGAATATCACTTCCATTTGCATTGTACTGAGAGAAATGTTGTAAACACTAACAGTTTATTAATTCCATTGAATGGTGATAATGTATGCCTGTTAAGTGGCTCTTTTTTAAGGATTAAATCATATCCTTTAGGTGACCTGATTTTGTTCTCCTATCACAAATGATTCAAAAGGAAAATGAAAGATGCTAAATAAGGTCCCTTATGTTGCCTAGTTCCTATGATAATAAGAGCTGCCATCTTAAAGTTAACACACCACATGAAGGCTTCAGTCCTCCCGGTACACCACTTGAATTCCTGAATTATTAAGTGGTACACAGGGGGTCTGCGAAATACCATTCACTTTCCCAAAGTATCTGATGTATTTGCCGACTGGGGAATGCTACTGTGTCTGTATTGATATGAGGGCCCCCTTGTCTTTCTACTTCCCCTATTTTTGCTTTTCCAGGATCGGTTGGGGGGTGGGGGGCAGACTGGCCACCATCTCTTCAAGTTCCACCTCTAATCTGTATATCAAATACTCATGAGAGGTGATAATTAGGCAAAAAGTAAACAAGCTCTGCGCTAAGCTCAGAGATTCTTTCCATATTTCCCTTTGGTTTTGCCAGTTCGCCAAAATCCCATTGTCCCCTGTACTCTGAGTCTTGCTTGCCTGCTCAGCATGGTGCTTGAGGCTTGCTTGACTCTTAAAGGTAAACTAACTGTCTGATCATCAAACACTGTCCCATCTTTCCTGTTGACAAATGAACTTGGATTTTCACCTGCTCTCCCTATGGAGATCTGCCTGATTTCTCAACCCAAGACTCCTGCTTTCATCCCTTTCTAATGGCCTCTCGCTATTTCTTCCCAAACAAGGTAACCACAAAAGAAGGTAGCTATGCATGAAAAACATGATTATTTTTAAGTTGAGCCAACACTATGAACTTAATACTTTAAAAACATTAAAAGCCAGAAGTTTAAATAACAACCTTAAGGAATAGTTTGCAATACCTCTTGGCGTTTGCTTCCTTTTATTAGCTAATAAGAGTGATGATAACAGCTGTCATATTTTGAGTGTGCACGCGTACTGGTAGGGTCTGACATTTCTCATACATAATCTCATTTAATTCTCTCCCCATCATGCTAGGGGAAGTATATGTAATATCATTTTGCAGATGGTATATTAAAAAGTACTGCATCTTTCTTGCCCTCTATGAATAATAAGGTAAGCAATTTGACTCAATGAATTCATGCAATAATTGTGTCCTTTTAATTGCTATAGTAATTCTTGCTTGCCAATTCAAATAAATCCTCAAATACTGGAATTTCAGTTTGGGAAAGAAGTTTGGGAAGGCCACAAGTTTCTCCTTAAGCCACAACAGTTACTGCCAGTGTGTTCAGTGGCAAAGGTCAGCTAGAATACACAGCAGAACTAAAGACATATTTATGGGCCTCATCCCCAATCCCTTTTACCAAGGGAGAGGGAAGTGTGGGGGTCTGAAAGTTAACTGGATGGTTCTGTGACCACCCTGGGCTAAAATAGTCCCTGAACTATTTTAGAAGATTTAACTGAAGAGCTAAGTATGTTTCTAGAAGCTGGTGGGGGAAAATGAAAACAGCTTTTGCTGTTCAGTCACTATTGCCTGAGAGAGTTTAGGCTTTGCTTTTGCTTCTACCTGTCACTCAGGCTTAGCTGATGCCCTTTGAGTTTCTCTTCTCTGTAATGTGGTCAAGGGTCATTTCAAATCACAGGGGATGGATCTCATTTTACCCTGAACCCAGCCAGTCACACAGGTAAGTCCCACACTTAATCACTCATAATGCAAACTGCTCTCAGAAAGCTACCTTCCATCCCAGCAGTGGGCTATCCCTGGGAATTCAGATCATCAGGGAATTCAGAAGACTCAGTATGGGCTGCAGCAAAGCTAAATATCATTCTAGTATTCCCTTCTAGAAAACTGGAAAAAAAAAAGTTTACGCTGTAAAAGTTACAATAGCTTATGTGATCAACAAAAATCTCATGTGCCTTTAGCATAATAATGAATAAATGTAATATCAAGTATTTACCAGAACTTATTGCACACTAATTAGATTGCACCCTTTCAGGATATTTTGGCTTTAGAGCCTGTTGCTCATCTTGCAGAGGCACCTGTTGAAAGGCTTTATTCATGTATTTATTTTAATGTAAAGGAATGAGGACCCTAGCACCATAGTTAGCCCTTAAGAGAAGAAAGCCAAGCTAATATGCTGAGAGTGTAGTAAATGGAGAGTGAATTATTAACTGTAGGAGGAAAGTTCACAGCATAGGCAATTCTGGAAACATCTACCTGACTGCTCTCTCCATGGAAAGATCTAGATTTTGTTATTCTTATCTTCCAGTTCTCTTTAGACAACACAATTTCCCATCTATGAGTCCTGAGGCCTGAACCCCAGAGGGCAGATTAAGGAGAATAAGTAAGCAGAATATTTGCCCAAACCCTCCACCGTGAGTCAGGTTCTACCCAGCATATGTCTTCCAACTACAAAAACATTTTAAATTTTTATTTTATTTTATTTTATTTTATTCTTATTATTTTGAGAGAGAGAAAGAGAGAGAGAGTGTGTGTGTGTGTGTGTGTGTGTGTGTACCCATGCAAGAGAGAGCAAGGGAGGGGCTGGGAGAGAGGGAGAGAGAGAATCCCAAGCAGGCTCCATGCTCAGTGGGAGCCCAATCCAGGATTGATTTCAGGACCCTGAGGTCATGACCTGAGCCAAAATCAAGAGTCCAACTGAGCCACCAAGGTGCTTCCCCAAGGATAGAAATCATGGACTCTCGATGTGCTAACCAATAAGGAAAAACCAACTCTTACAAAAAGAAAAGTAGCCTTCTAGATTTGGGCCTCTTTATTTCTTATATTTTTACTGTTTATTGCCTTCAGTTTGAGTTGAAAAGATTTCTAACGGGCCTACTACTCAAGAACGTAAGTCGTGCTTATTGTGTTTTTCTTTCTTGGGGTTCAAAAAACTCTTTAAGAAGAGTTTGGAAGGCAAAAAAGAAAGGGGTAGGATTGGCTAAAACAGCCACCGATCAAAATGTCAGCTTCTTTGCTAGTCAAGAAACAGAAAGTAGTTAACTGACACATGACTTTCGAATTGTGTAAGAAAAAAATTCTATCGAGTAAGACTGAATCCTTGGAGACAGGCTATGCGATGCTGTAAAATGGGAGGTAGCTCCTTTCCACTGGAACAATTACAGGCGATGCATATGCCCAGGTGACTGGTGATGGCGATGATGAATTCCCAATTGGCTGGGGAGACAGCTACCGAGAAGCCTGAAGCCAAATGTAATGAATATCATTACGGACATGCCACTGTTGCACACAGGAAGAGAAGTTATGGCTGCAACCTCTGAGATTTACCTCCACAGGAACTTTCCTCTCATCACAATAAACTTGGGGAAATAATGACTGCTATCCAGTAATCAAAGTTTCAAGGATATTGTGGTGGACACCCTTTTGACAATGACCCTTTTTCAGGCATAAGCATAGTCTTTACCTCAGAGGTACTCCGTTTTTTTTTTGAAAGAATAAATAAATATCTCCTTTATTATTTTGTCAACAAATTGGGAAGTCTAATACTTCAAAGCGTGTTTAGAAAAGTTTTCCGTAGGTAGCTTCCATTATGTATGAGATTAAAATGAAAGTTCAATTGAACTTTAATAGAATTCTCTGTAGGGGCACCTGGGTGAATCAGATGGTTGAGTGTCTGCCTTCAGTGGGGTCATGATCCTAGGGTCCTGGGATTGAATCTCACATTGGGCTCCCTGCTCCTTGGAAAGTCTGCTTCTCCCTCTGCTTCTCTCTCTCTTTCTCTCTTGGTCTCTCATGAATAAATGAATAAAATCTTTAAAAAAATTATTCTCTACAATTGCACCCCAAACCATAAGATACCTAGGAATAAACCTAACGAAAGAGGCACAGAATCTATACTCAGAAAACTATAAAGTACTCATGAAAGAAATTGAGGAAGACACAAAGAAATGGAAAAATGTTCCATGCTCCTGGATTGGAAGAATAAATATTGTGAAAATGTCTATGCTACCTAAAGCAATCTACACATTTAATGCAATTCCTATCAAAGTACCATCCATCTTTTTCAAAGAAATGGAACAAATAATGCTAAAATTTATATGGAACCAGAAAAGACCTCGAATAGCCAAAGGGATATTGAAAAAGAAAGCCAAAGTTGGTGGCATCACAATTCTGGACTTCAAGCTCTATTACAAAGCTGTCATCATCAAGACAGCATGGTACTGGCACAAAAACAGACACATAGATCAATGGAACAGAATAGAGAGCCCAGAAATAGACCCTCAACTCTATGGTCAACTAATCTTCGACAAAGCAGGAAAGAATGTCCAATGGAAAAAAGAAAGCCTCTTCAATAAATGGTGTTGGGAGGGTGCCTGGGTGGCTCAGTGGTTAAGCCGCTGCCTTCGGCTCAGGTCATGATCTCAGGGTCCTGGGATCGAGTCCCGCATCGGGCTCTCTGCTCTGCAGGGAGCCTGCTTCCTCCTCTCTCTCTCTCTCTGCCTGCCTCTCTGCCTACTTGTGATTTCTCTCTGTCAAATAAATAAATAAAATCTTTTAAAAAAAATTAAAAAAAATAAATAAATGGTGTTGGGAAAATTGGACAGCCACATGCAGAGAAATGAAATTGGACCATTTCCTTACACCACACACAAAAATAGATTCAAAATGGATGAAGGACCTCAATGTGCGAAAGGAATCCATCAAAATCCTTGAGGAGAACACAGGCAGCAACCTCTTCGACCTCAGCTGCAGCAACATCTTCCTAGGGAACATCGCCAAAGGCAAGGGAAGCAAGGGCAAAAATGAACTATTGGGATTTTATCAAGATCAAAAGCTTTTGCACAGCAAAGGAAACAGTTAACAAAACCAAAAGACAACTGACAGAATGGGAGAAGATATTTGCAAATGACATATCAGATAAAGGACTAGTGTCCAAAATCTATAAAGAACTTAGCAAACTCAACACCCAAAGAACAAATAATCCAATCAAGAAATGGGCAGAAGACATGAACAGACATTTCTGCAAAGAAGACATCCAGATGGCGAACAGACACATGAAAAAGTGCTCCATATCACTCGGCATCAGGGAAATACAAATCAAAACCACAATGAGATATCACCTCACACCAGTCAGAATGGCTAAAATTGACAAGTCAGGAAATGACAGATGCTGGCGAGGATGCGGAGAAAGGGGAACCCTCCTACACTGTTGGTGGGAATGCAAGCTGGTGCAGCCACTCTGGAAAACAGCATGGAGGTTCCTCAAAATGTTGAAAATAGAACTGCCCTATGACCCAGCAATTGCACTATTGGGTATTTACCCTAAAGATACAAACGTAGTGATCCAAAGGGGCACGTGTACCCGAATGTTTATAGCAGCAATGTCCACAATAGCCAAACTATGAAAAGAACCTAGATGTCCATCAACAGATGAATGGATCAAGAAGGTGTGGTATATATACACAATGGAATACTATGCAGCCATCAAAAGAAATGAAATCTTGCCATTTGCAACAACATGGATGGAACTAGAGAGTATCATGCTTAGCAAAATAAGTCAAGCAGAGAAAGACAACTATCATATAATCTCCCTGATATGAGGAAGTGGTGATGCAACGTGGGGGCTTAAGTGGGTAGGAGAAGAATCAATGAAACAACATGGAATTGGGAGGGAGACAAACCATAAGTGACTCTTAATCTTACAAAACAAACTGAGGGTTGCTGAGGGGAGGAGGGTTGGGAGAAGGGGGTGGGATTATGGACATTGGGGAGGGTATATGCTTTGGTGAGTGCTGTGAAGTGTGTAAACCTGGACAAACCATAAGTGACTCTTAATCTCACAAAACAAACTGAGGGTTGCTGGGGGGAGGGGGTTTGGGAGAAGGGGGTGGGATTATGGACATTGGGGAGGGTATGTGCTTTGGTGAGTGCTGTGAAGTGTGTAAACCTGGTGATTCACAGATATGTACCCCGGGGGATAAAAATATATGTTTACAAAAAATAAAAATTAATTAAAAATTAAAAATAAAATAAAATAAAATAAAAATTAAAAAAAAATTATTCTCCGCAGTAATGGAGAACTTCCAATTTGAGCTGAAAAGGTTTAGTCCAATAATCTATTATCCCAGGGCCTTATGTCCTTAGTAGATTATGGATATTTTTCATGGTCAAATAAAAGCTGGCTTGCATTCAAGGAAGGCATTTAGTGATTCTACCCACTTCATAAAATGTGAGGCTTGTATTTTATTTCAGCTCATTTTTATACCTTTTAATATGCAGTCTGATTCCATTTATATTTTTAATGTCATATTTCTACTTTAAAAATATTGAAATCATACCTGTCTCTTTCTTTTATCCTGGAAAAGTATTGGAATCATCTGTAAATAATTTTAAATGATAGTATATACATTTACAATGTTATATAAAATATAAAACCTGAATATTTACTAGAAGGTTTTTATGTTTGAAGAGCCATATATATGTATGTATGTATGTATGTATATATGTATGATGAGTCATATTCCTACACACAAGTTATTCAATTCAAACTCTCTTTCATAAAATATAATGTGTGGTGACATCCACAACAATGGCAAAGTTTAGTGGTTTTTTGAACAAGACCATCAACTGCAGTATTCTAGTGGAGAGCTGTTTATACTTGGTTCGTTAAGTAGCACAGAACAGCACACTGATCTTGAAGGGGCTGGCTTATGGGTTGGAAAGGATGGTATCTTCAAAAATCCTTTGTCTCCATTTTTTTAAAATAATAAATGCTGAAAATACTTTGACTCCATTAAAAAAATGGTATGTTTGGTAACTTCTGTAAGGGATAGAAAGTGGACAGCAGAGGCAAGCATCTCTGTTCTGGGTGGGCATTACAGTATTAAAGAAAGTACAGGAAGAAGAGAACACTTAGGACACAAGGTTTGGAACATCGATATTTAAAGTGATTGAGAGAATAAGAGATGCAGAAGAAAAGGAAAAACAATAGAAATTGATGGAGAAGAGAATAAAAGCAAAGCTAAAAAAAAAGTTTTTTTTTTCCAGACAAGGAAGTAGTAAAAATGTCAACAATGAGTAGGAAGAACTCTTCCCTGGATCTGATAGGAGACAACTATGCCCCTAATAATAACTTCAGCTCCAGCTCTAAAAGTCTATTCTAAGCCATCAAGCTTAAGAGAATTTCCCCCTTCCTCCACCCTTTTGCCACATTAACCTGTTACTGGATCCCTCCAAGATTTCTAAAACTAGAACAGGAGGCTACAGAAAAATTAAGTCCAAATGCTTAACTAACAGTATTTCGATTAAACTTTCATGAAGAAATACATTCCTCAACTGATCAAAAACCACCGGATGATATTAGGATCGCAACTTCATATTTGGAGATAATTTGAACAGTGTAAATATCATGACTGGTATTTGTAAATAACAATGGACAATCAATAACCTTTGTGCAATAAACCTTGTATTATAAGTAACGGGGAGTTAGCAAAGAATCAGTTTTTTTCCCTGCAACTGGGAAATTTACAACATTAGCTGCATGAAAAGTTGAAAGAAGGGAACTTTACAAAGAAATTCATACCTGGGGTGCCTGGGTGGTTCAGTGGGTTAAGTAAGCCTCTGCCTTGGGCTCAGGTCATGATCTCAGGGTCCTGGGCTCGAGTCCTGCATTGGGCTCTCTGCTCAGCAGGGAGCCTGCTTCCCTCTCTCTCTCTGCCTGCCTCTGCCTACTTGTGATCTCTCTCTGTGTGTCAAATAAATAAATAAAATATTTTTAAAAAAGAAATCCACATTGGATAACTTTATATAAGGATTAGAGTAATTAAATGAGCAAGGGAAAAATGTGTTTAATGAAATATTGGCCTCTACCATTAAGTAGTGGACTAGCTTTTGAAGAAAAAAGAAGGACCAGGGATAATGTGTCAATCAGAGTTAAATCAAGAAAACAAAAATCAGGGATGCCTGGGTGGCTCAGTTGGTTAAGCATCTGTTTCAGCTCAGGTGCTGATCCCAGGGTCCATCCTGGGTTGGAGCCACGCACTGGGCTCCTTGCTCAGCAGGAATCTGCATCTCCTTCTGCCTGCTGCTCCCCCTGTTGTGCTCTCTCTCTCTCTCTAACAAATAAATTAATTAAATCTAAAAAACAACAACAACAAAAAACAAAAACAAAAATCGCTCTTAGTATTTAAAACAAAATTTAAAACCGAAAAACAGTTATGTAGGGGATAGGAGTTGAGAAGCAAGCCTGAGGAGGGGATCTCCATGATGGAATTCAGAGAGTAGCAACCATAGGAGACTGCTATCCCCTAAGCTGGACGGACCAAAGAGAAGAGGCAATATCCTTAGTCTCCTTGAGTGCTTGGGCTGAATAATGACCAAAAGACGAGCAGTCTAGACCTAACTTAAAAGGATCCTTAATCTCCCAGTGCACCCAGGAAAACCTTTTGGTAGTTATGCCTCCTGGAAGCACTGGCTAATGGAATGAGGGCAGAGTCCTTCCAGGATTGCAGAGTCTTAGGAAAATTTATGGGCTTTGAAAATAGCAGGGTGGGAGTAGATCCTGTTATTTTTCAATTCCATTCTAAGAAATAAGTTATAATAACATATTATGCCATTTTTTCAGCTGAAATGCCTCCTGTAATAATGAGAATTAATTTGAATGAGATAAGGAAGTGTGAACCTGAAAATGGGACTTTCAATTTCTAATTTGGAGATGGTTCCCAAGAGCTCTCATCCAGTAATCTTGACTTTGTTTTGGTGAACTCTAGGTAGCTATGGCATTTGTCACTAGCACAAGAAAGATCTCTAGTTCCATTTGGAATCACTCAATAATTTGTCACATAAATTATGCTTAGATCCCTTCTATCTAGCATCAGAATCAAATCAAATATTCATGTAGGGATATCTTCAGTGTCCTCACTTCTGTGGTTAGGTACAAATCCTAACAGAAGTCCAGAAAACAAAAGACTAAAGGATCTATAAGCCATTTTTTTAGCCTTCTTTTAGGGTTAGACAACCTGAAAAACCAAAGTTATCTATGAGGTAAACAGAACACTTTTGGTCTTTGTGGCCACTAGTGTCTGGGGACTCCAGAAATGTGCTTTTCCTGGACTATGGGGGTTCTGGGGTGCTCTGGGGGATATGTGGGAACTGCAGAAATAGGTCAAGATCAGAGCCTGGAGCACAGCGAAGTAAATGGTAGACTACTGGGGGGTTTTAAACCTGGAGTATTCATGACTAAGGCTTTAGGAAAGAATAATCCAAAATGGATGTTAGCGATAGACCAACATCTCACATTGACAAAATTCTCAGAATTGTTATTTAATGTTGCATTTTGACCATGCAGCTATTGTTTAATTATACTTAATTGTATACAGTTATATTTTAACCGTTAACATTATTCTACAATGAATCAGAGTAAAAATGTGATTGAAAGATGACGAGTTGATTTCAATTTTTTTCTTAAACACAAATAATGTCACCTATGCTCAGTGCTTTAGAACTTCTTGGATATGTAAAATGATTTCTGAAGCTCTATCATAAACATGTCACTGATGACAATTTCTTTAGCTTGTCTGCTAAAATCTGCAAAATTCTAAACTAATCACCAACTTAAATATACCTATTTCCAAAAAGGATGTAAGGGGGCTTAAATTGGAATATAGTTTTAGTGAAAGAACAGATAAAATATTATTTCTTCATAGTATTACTTACACAAAAACTTTCTGAACTAATCATACTACAAGGGCCATATCCATAGCACTTAGATATTATAACCATAGGGGGGAAAAATCCATCTCTGATTAGCTAGATACGAATTGGGTCAAAGAAAACATGCTTTATGTTTTAGTTTCAGGTTAGAATTCATTTTTGAAAAAAAAAAAAAAAAACTAGGAATCAAAACTATGTGTGACATATCTGGGACAAACACATACGCAAACAATGATTTTATTATACTGCATTATTTCCCCAGGAATAGTCACAGAACATATTACATATCTTTCAAAGAATGAAGCTATTTGGAATTGATCTCTTTGGGCTAATGTGGATTGTCATAGTATGTCAGCACAAATCCTATCATTTGGGGAAATCTCAAGATAATAAAATAATTTCACTGTGCGTTCTGCAAAATTTGGAAGGCCACTTTCCTAATCTTTGAGATTGTCTTCCTCCTTTTAAGTCCTCCCCTTCTTATCTCCTGGTCTTTACACTCACTCTCTCATATTTTCAATCCATCCCTCTCTTCCTCCCTCCCTCTTTGCAATCTTTTTAGTCTTTTCATCTTTGAAACGAGATTGGAAAGCAGAAGCAGCCAGAGGAAAATACATGGTTCATTTTCTTCTAAATATACTCACATTTCTATTCCAAATAATAGGTTCCTTCTATAATTGTTTTAGAAGCAGTAAGCTGACTCACAAACCACAGCTAATAACTAAAACAACTCAATTTAGCCCTTTCTAGCAACTGCCTAAGGCACTGGCTAATGGTGAGAGAAAGCCACAAAGAATGTTCCAAAGGGGGAAAAACAGCTACAATTAAATAGCTTTTGTTAAACTAATGTTTTAAAAGGCATATACTACAATTTTTAAGTGGGCCAAAGTTAGCAAGAGTTTCTAGAAGAAAGGGACGGGGAAGGTCATTCTTCTTTCTCTCACATCCTGCACACAAAGGAGCACTGATTTGAACTGATCAAAGCTAGGAAGATGGATTGGGCTCTAGTCACTGAGAATAGAGCTTTCAAAGGATTACACTGTTAGCAGTATTTGCTTGTAACTTCACAGACTGTCTCTAGGACACACAAGAAACTGATAACCTCCAAGGAATAGAACTGGGGTTCCTGGAGAGATTTTGATATAGTTTGAATTTTGTCACACAAATGTATAGCCAACATGATTTTAAATATATGTCTACAAATTCTTTGACGCTCCTCTCCTCAAGAGGCCCTACATAATTCACCTCTCCGTGAGCGTGAGCTAGACTTACTGATTTGCTTTTATCAATTAAAAAATGACAGAAGAATGGCGTGTCCCTTCGAATATTGGGTGATAACAAGCCCAATTGGGCCCTCTTTCTGGAATCACTCACTGGGGAGTAAGCCAGATGCAGGAGGTATGAGCAGGGCGATAAGAGGCCTGTGTGGAGTCACCTGAAGCGTCTTCTCTTCAGAGAGTGAAGAGGGCTTGAAGGAAGATTCTCCGCTTCTTCATAACACTGACGCAGAGCTTGACTCCAACCTCGTAAGAAACCCTGAGTGAGAACCATCCAGTTTCCCGACCTAAGAAAGCTGGAGAAAAATTTGAAATAATAACTGTTTGTTGTTTAAATTGCTAAATCTCAGAGAAATTTGTTAGAGAACAACAGATGACTAACACAAGACTAAAAGTATAAGCAAACAGATTAGTTAATTAAGTGGAAATGGGAAGCCATTGTACACCCATGTCTTCTCTTTGGTTTAACTTGCTTCTACTGTGCTTGAGTGGGTGACAATTTTGAAGCTGCTCTGGAAAGAGATGATCTGTCTTTTCTCTCAGCCACTGCTTCCATCTCTCTGCATTTAAAGAATAAAGGACTGCTTTGAGATGGGTTTTCCAGACCCAGTCAAGTTACTTTGTTGTTTGGCTTCTCATGTATCTCCCGTTTTGGCTATGCTGGCACATAAGTTACCTGACTGAAGATATCTTTCCTGTGTCTGAAAAGACCTGATGATACTGTAATGGGTTTTTTCCACTCCATGAAAATGGAAGGAAAATATACACACTTCATCTCTCACTTTTCCCAAGGTTTCTCCCTAATATCTGGCCCCAGCTGGACAAGGGAACAAGTTACATAGGTCTTTAGGTCAAAGTGGAAATTGTGGCCACCAGAATATGCTTCTCATATCTCCTGCTTTGGGTATGGAGGGTAATTAATAGATAGCCCTAATTGCCATGTCCTGAATCTATCACCAAGCCCAAACTCCTCATGACTACTCTCAGTGAAAGACAGAACATGGTAGGAATGCAAAGGTGGGTCCATTCCTGCAAAATGGGGGATCTGACAGGGGACTTCTTGGACAGGAAACTTTGACTCAAGAACTTCCCGTTGGCTGACCAAAAGATGTTTAAAACTTGAAGTCTGCCAATCTATCTCACCTCCCTACCTTCTCTTTCTCCTCCGCAGAGGTGACTGCCCAGTTGTCCCCCCTAGATACCTCTCCCCTCTTTTCCATCACATGTGTTTTTCCCAATAAATCTTTTTGCAGCTAACCTTGGACTCTTCTTTCTCGGAAGACCCAACTAATGCATTCTCCTTCCATTCTAAGGTACTCAGGATAACTGAGCTTTAATAAAGAAAGGAAATCTCTACTAGATCATGTGTTATATCATTAATATTCTGGATCATGGTTTGGGGGCCAACCCCCTAAATAGTGATTAAGTATTAATTTGCCTTACTTTGTTCACTGTGCACATATGTTGATCACAGTTTTGATAGCAAAGGTAGTTTACCAAAGATAGAGTGGACACAGATGGCTGGATTCCTACTCATTCTCCATTACCTTAGTCAGATCCATTATATATCAGGGCAGTGGTACACCAGCCAAAAATAAAACTACTTTTTCACGTCTAGCCAATGAGTTAAAAGAAGAGATTATTCCTTAGGGCTTTTAGGAACCTTCAATAGATGGAGACAGAGGCTGCCTTTTTTCCCCTCTTTCTCCTGTATAAAATGTGGATGGGAGGGCTACATTTGAGAGGTCATCTAGTGAATACAATGTGACTCTGAGACTAGAACTCACCCCTGAAATATGGTAGAGATTTCTCTTATGTGACGGTGAAAAAATTTCTTCCTGCTAAAGATGCAACTAATTGAGGTCATTGTTACCATCAGTAGAACCCAATTCTAATTGGTGGAGAGATTCAATTATTTTTTAGTCTCTGACCAATTACCATCTCTGTCCACCATCTCCTTAATTGTATCCCATTGACCCCAAAGGCTGGTATGGTTAATAGCACCCCATTTCAGAAAGGCTTACATTTTACTTTAAGCAAAACCAGGGTAGAAAAATCTGACATTGTGAGTACTCCACATTAGAGAATGGTTAGTCACATTATAAAAGATTTTATATCCCAAAGAGATTTACTTTAACATTCTATTAAGTAAAGTCTACTGTATTTCAATATTAGTTCCTATATCATTAAATTCATGACAGATACTGCTGTTGGGGAAAGGGAGAAGAAGCCTGTCAGAGAAAGTTACAACTAAATTCTTTCAAGTTTTTCCTATTGAAGAGGAATGAGAGAGGGAGATAAAGGTACTGCTAATGGAAGGTTGTTATCACCACCATTAACTCTATCAATTTTTCACCCCAACCATGGTACTTTGCTAGATAGCTGCTGACTGAATTATTCACAGACCGATAATTGAGCTTTCTAGTTGTCTACCAAAATCTGTTTTTCTCCCATTTGTCCATAGTAATAGGGTTAAAACACAGCAATAATGATCCGATAGAAACTACATTTCCCAGGCTTTCTTGCAGTGAGGGTTGGGCCTGAAATTAATTTATGAGCTTTACTTGCTTAGAAGAAAATAGTTTTCACTAACCTTCTACTCATTCCTTTTCTTGTAAGCTGAAGAGGAAGGTGACCACCACACTCAGCATTAACCATGTAGAGGGGGACAAAATGGAAGGGCCTTGGGTGCTTAAATTATTCATTAGAACAGAGCTGCCCCACAAGCCTACATTGCTCACCTCATGGCTCTTAGAAGAAAAAAAAAATATTCTTCAAGCCATTGCAATTTGAAGCCTCTTTGTTTTTAACAATTTCATTGTTTTCCTAAAATTAAGCCTTATAATATGGCTTTGCTTATTACCCTGAAATCTTAAAAAAAAAAAAAAAAAGTGTGTGTGTGTATAGGTTAAGATGCTCTCAGGACCTCTAAGAACCACAGTTTCATCTGTATTTTATTTCCCATAACACAAATATATTAGTTCCTTAGGAATTCAAATTAGATTAAAGAAATAAAACCCATGAGAACATATTATAGAATCTTACCATCATCAATACCCTCTTCTTTTTAGTTAGCAATGTTTTAATCAGTAAAGATATGGTCTGTTGTGGGTTTATTTCTGAGTCACACAGTTCAGGGTTTCTCAAAGAGGATGGGTTCTGGAAAGCACCATGAATAAGAATCATATGGTTTGAGAATTGTGATTCCAGTGAATAGTGGATTACCATGGTCCTATTTCAATGATGGCCAGGGTGGGTGAAGTGACACTTCTTAACCTTGGTGATCTTAGGACGTCCATGAGGATAGAGTTGCTCATCAAAATCGGATTGGTTCTTGAAATGTCGTTCTTAGTTTCATCAAACCAAAGAGTGGTTTCCAATTATCCCTACTGAAATGATACACTAAGAGGTAAGGTTGTAATAAAAGGGCTCTGAGTAGACTGCTTTCAGATTAATCAACATGGTGAGGACATATTGGTCCATCTCAATGCTTGGTGATACCTGTATAATTTTTGTTATTTCAAGTATATTAGTAATAATTTATTTTGGTATATAGTTAAAGTACATCATATGTTCCTTGTATATGATTACACATTAAAATACAAATTTATTTAATTTTTATGAGCACTAACATAGTTTTTTTAAGTATAACCCAACTTATTGGACAATCCTTTTCATTGGACTTCTTGGGTACATAAAAACATATAGAATTTTAATGTAAGTTTTTAATTAAAGACTTTTATTTATTTATTAGAGAGAGAGAGCATGAACAAAGGGAGAAGTAGAGGGAGAAGACTCCCTAATGAATGTGGAGCCCAAAGCAGGGCTCTATCCCAGGACCCTGAGATCATAACCTGAGCTGATGGCAAACACTTAACTGACTGAGCCACTCAGGTGCTCCAATGTAATTTTTTTTTTTAAAGATTTTGTTTATTTATTTGTCAGAGAGAGAGAGAGGAGTGAGAGTGAGCACAAGCAGACAGAGTGGCAGGCAGAGGCAGAGGGAGAAGCAGGCTCCCTGCCGAGCAAGGAGCCCAATGTGGGACTCGATCCCAGGATGCTGGGATCATGACCTGAGCCAAAGGCAGCCGCTTAACCAACTGAGACACCCAGGTGTCCCCCAAAGTAATTTTTAATGTGATTATAGAAGCAGTATGTTTTAACTAGAGAACTCAGAAAAAATTTAAGGAGTAAGACAAAATTTACCATAAATCTTGCTAGCCAGAAATATCTACTCTTAACAATTTGGTATACAGTAAATCGTAATAGAAGCTCTGAGTTAAGTATGTACAGGACCTAGTGGATTCACAGAAGAAGTGGTGGTACATTTCACACAGACTAAGATGAGTAAGACAAAGAATAACCCTAAAAATTCAGTCCTGAGAAATTAATAGGATGCTCTGAGTGGCAGTGAATGGCTATCCCATCCCAGACAAAGGCAGCAGTCTAAGTAAGAAATGTGTGTGGGGGCGCCTGGGTGGCTCAGTAGGTTAAAGCCTCTGACTTCAGCTCAGGTCATGATCCCAGGGTCCTGGGATCAAGCCCCACATCTGACTCTCTGCTCCATGGGGAGCCTGCTTCCTCCTCTCTCTCTCTCTCTGCCTGCCTCTCTGCCTACTTGTGACCTCTGTCTGTTGAACAAATTAATAAAATCTTAAAAAAAAAAAAAAGAAAGAAATGTGTGTGAAGGAAAGAAACTGCAAGTTAAGTAACTTCAAGAAATTTTCTAGAGATGGAGCACATTATGCAAAAAAAAAAAAATGAAAATTATACTTTAGGGGATAGCTTTATTACAGGTCATAGAAAGTGGCACAGATTTAAATATACCACTCACTTTGCTAATCACTGTATCTAGAGGGGTATATGCTTACAAAAGCCCTATGAGGTATATTCACTGTAGCTCCTACTTCATAAAAGTGGAAACTGAGACTCAGAGAGGTCGATGATATGTACAAGGTAATAAGTGGTAAAAACATAGCTAAACTTGAAAATGATGTTCACTGTATGGTGACAGATGGTAGGTACACTCACTGTGGTGAGCACTGAGTAATGAATAGAGTTGTCAAATCACCATGTTGTACACCTGAAAGTGATATAACATTGTATGCCACTATATGTCAATGGCAAAATTTAAATACACAAATAAGTAAATAAAAATTAAAAAAACAGGGATACCTGGGTGGCTCAGTTGATTGAGCAACCAACTCTTGGTTTTGGCTAGGGTCATGATCTCGGGGTCATGTGATAGAGTCCATCATCAGGCTCCATGCTCAACGGGGAGTCTGCTTGAGAGTCTTTCTCTCTTCTTCTCCCTCTGCCCTTCCCCTGATTTGTGCCTACATATGGTTGTGCTCGCTCTCTCTCTTTCTCTCTCTGTCACTGTCAAATAAATAAATAAAATCTTTAAAAAAAAAGTGAAAATTGTGTCTACCTAATTTTTTTTAAAGATTTTATTTATTTATTTGACAGACAGAGATCACAAGTAGACAGAGAGGCAGGCAGAGAGAGAGGGGGAAGCAGTTCCCCGCTGAGCAGAGAGCTCTATGTGGGGCTCCATCCCAGGACCCTGAGATCATGACCTGAGCTGAAAACAGAGGCCCAACCCACTGAGTCACCCAGGTGCCCCCTGAATAAAACTTTTAACTCAAGGTAAAGTTGGAGAGATTAGCCATATATAAAGTATACATCTGAGAATTGGAAATTTATAAGAAATGAGAATCTATTAGATTCTGAAAAGGCTCATACAATCCAGTTGGTTTTCAAATGTCAGGCTAGGACAGTAAAACGGGAACTCAGGAGAATGTTTAGGGGACCGTTGCAGTGATGGGTTGTGGGGAGGAGATGGAGAGAGCCAAGACCACAGGGTTAGGAGCCTGAGCCCCATGCAAGCTATGGTGGATGAAATAATCCATTGGAATTTAGGACTGATGAGTTGGGAGTAATGAAGGAAAAAGAGAATAGTCTAGGTCAATGGCTAATCAGACTTTAACTGAACATCAGAAGCCCCAAGAGGGCTTGTTAAAGCAAACATTATGCAATCATTCCAGGTGTCTAGTTCATTGGTCTGGGGTGGGACCTGATAATTTGCATTTCTAACAAGTTCCCAGTCGGCATTGATTGCATTTGTTTTAGAACTCCACTTTTTAGAACCCTGCATTAAACTAGGAAAAAGATGTTTTGTACTTGTTAAATACAATGCAAAGATACCCAGGTATGAGCTGTATATATCTTTCTGGAGCCCGGAAATGTAGTTTTGACTAAAGATTGAGATTTCGGAGTTACCAACATAAAGGATGGTACAAGATGAGCATCCAGAATAGAATTTCCATAGGTGTTCAGTAAATATGTGGTTAAGTAAATTAATAAAAAGATAAAAGAGAAGAGGCAAATATAAAAGAGGATTAGCATTTACATGCCTAACAGAGGAGGAGAAAGCCTGAAGGATAAAACAGATGAGAAGAAATGAAGGCGGGTCAGAGTGTTGGAGTAGACAGAGGAGGGTAGTGTCATCGTCAAGAAGGAAAGTGCCAGGAGAAGGGGTGTCAAATATGTAGAAGAGATTGGAGGGGAAAATATTTTGTCTCAGGTAATTAATAGATGACTCATTACCTTTTCCAGTGATGTGACAGAAGTTAATTGCAGAATTAATTACATGGAAGAAAATTAAAAAAAAATTGTTTCTAGACCAGGACAGTCCAATAGAACGATGAAGTGAGCCCCACATGTCATTTTAAGTGTTCTTAAGGCCATGTTCAAAAGGTAAAAGCAAAGAGGAGAAATTGGTTTTAATAATATATTTTATTTATCCCAATACATCCAATATATATTGTTTCAGTATTAAAAGCATGAGAGATTTTACATCCTTTTCATAGGAATTACCTAAAATCTGGTGTATATTTTAAATGCATAGTGCATAGAGGGGCGCCTCGGTGGCTCAGTGGATTGAGCCTCTGCCTTGGGCTCAGGTTGTGATCTCAGGGTCCTGGGATTGAACCCCACATCAGGCTCTCTGCTCAGCGGTGAGCCTGCTTCCCTCTCTCTCTGCCTCTCTGCCTCGTCGTGATCTTTGTCAAGTAAATAAATAAAATCTTTAAAAATAAATAAATAAATGCATAGTGCATCGAAATTCAGACCCGTCACACATCAAACACTCGGTAGCCATATAGAACTAGTGTTACTGCCTTGAGTGCAGGGTAATGTCCTGTCCTTTTATGGGTTTGACTGTCAAAGAAAAGGAAGAAGTAAGGTACTAGTTAGAGCAAAATAGAGTTGAGAGTTCAGAGTCTTAACCTTCACTCTTTCTAGCCTCTCCCCTTTCCTTCTTTCTTGCCTCCTTATTCTGCTGTAAATTTGCATGTTTATATCCTGTGAACATAGGCACTCTGTGATTTGTTACACTTAGTCTTCAAAAGTTTTTATAAAATGTTGCATATGTATGAAATTATATGTAACAAAAACATAACAACATAACATAGTATTTACCAACCATACAACTTCTCTTGACATCCTTGCATATTCCTGCGTAAGTGAATAACCCTCCCTATTCTCCCAGTTTAATCATGATCTGAAATTTTGTATTTATTGTTCCTCTACTTTTCCTTATGTACTACAATATTTTTAGGTGTCTCTAAATAAAATACAATTTTGTGTGTTTTTAAGCTTTATAATACAGTATCATATGTGTATTTTTCCACATGCTATTTTTGTTCAAAATACATTTTTGAGAATTTAATGCAAATTACTAGAGTTTATTTTTATTATATCCCATTTTTAAAGTATATCATGGAAACTGTATTAACTTCTCTATTGTTAGATATTTGAGTTATATGTTATTTTATGCTTCTATGAATCTTCTCATTAAACATCAATTTCCTTATACTTACCACCTGGTTAGTGAGATAGGGAGAGAGAGAGAGACCAACTCTCAATTCTGATTTCTCTAGATTACATAACTAAGAATGAAATCATATATTCTCACCTTTATTAAATAATGTGAAATTATTCCCAAAGTATTCATATTAAGTTTTATTTCCCACTAATAGTTACCATTGATCCACATACTTAACAACATTTGATATTGTAAGACAACAATTTTGGTGAGTCTGGTAAATGTAATGATAACTCATTGTGATTTTAATCTTTTTCTTGATTACTACTGAAGACTCATATATTTGCCTTTTCTGTTTCCTTCTCTTTCACATACATGTAAATATTTTTTGTCTCTCTTCTGTTTCATTTTTTCTTTGTTTGCTTTTTTATTTATAAGAGTTATCTATATGGCCTGCATACTGATCACTTGTCAGTTTTATTGTTGGCAAAAGCTTGTCACATATGAGTCTTGTTTTTTCACTTTGTTTTTTTGGGGTTTTTTTTTTGGTGACCTTCTTTTAATTAAAGAAAATCAAGCCTAGGAGCACCTGAGTGGCTCAGTCAGTTTGGTGTCCAACTCTTGATTTCGGCTCAGGCCCAAGTCAAGCCAGCTCCCACCCTCTCCCTCTGCCCCTGCCCACATCTCTCTCTGTGTTTAAAAAACAAAAAACAAAACAAAACAAAACAATGCAATCATAAATGGCCAGTTGATGGCCATTTGATTTTGATTTTTTAAATGAAAAACTTCTGTATAGAACCAACTAAATATTGTCACAACCTAAATCCTTCCAACAGTCATTATTCCTAAAAAAGGTAACCAATATTCTGACTTCTATTATAATAGTTGAGGGTTGTTTTTTTGTTTTTTTGTTTTTTGTTTTTTACATAAATGAAATACAACAGAGAGAACTATTTTGTACCTGGATTTTTTTTTTTTTTTAAACAGTGCTTGAGGGGCACCTGGGTGGCTTAGTCAGTTAAGCATCTGCCTTCAGCTGGGATCATGATCCCAGGGTCCTGAGATGGAGCCCAAAATTGGGCTCCCTGCTCAGCAGAGAGCTCTTCCTCTACTGTTCCCCCTGTTTGTGTGCTCGCTGTCTGTCAAAGAAATAAATAAAATCTTCAAGACAAAACAAACAGTGCTTAAATCCATTCATGTTGTTGCTAAGAATTTATGTACTAAGAATTTGTTATCTTTCAGTACTGGATCATGTTCTATTGTGTAAACATACTACAATTTATATAGCCATTTGCTGGAGAGCATTGGAGTCATTTTCTGTTAGGGGTATTTGAAAATAATGTTACAGACATTCTTATGCATGTCTTTTCATATACACATCACTGAGAGTACCTATATCTACAATTTTAGTATTTACTGCCAAACAGATTTTGAAGTTGCTAAATTAGATTTTACTCTCACTACCAGTATACAATAGTTCTTGTTGTTCCATATCCTTATTAAGATACTGCTATATAGTTTTTTTAACTTCAGACATTTCTATAGATTTAGACTAGTACCATATTTTGATACCACCATCTTCTTCTTCTTCTTCTTCTTTTCTTCTTCTTCTTTTTTTTTTAAATCAGCATGTTCTTGCTGTCTAAATGTGGTTGAGTACCTTTTCATGTTTGGTTGCTTTGATACCAACTTTTTGTGAAGTAACTGTTTCAATGCTTTTTCCTATTTTATTTATTAGATTGTTGATTATTTCTATTAATGTGTTGGGGTTTCTTCTGGATAGGAGATCTTTGGCAGACACACACATTCCAAACCTACTTCTCACTCTGTGATTTGCATTTTCAATCTCCTAATAGTGTTCTTTTGATGAACAAATGTTCTTAATTTATTCAAAGTAAAATTTTCCCATTTCTTCTTTTATGGGCAAGTGATTTTTTTTGTCCATTTTAAGAAATTCTGCCCACCCCAAAGTCACGAACATATCTTCTGGTAGCTCTAAGTTATCTGAGTTATCTTCTAAGTTATCTACCCAAGTTATCTTCCAGTAGCTTCATTACTTTAGATTTTATAATTAGGTCTATAATTCATTCGGAATTTATTTTTCCTGTAGGGTAAAATAAGGCTAAAGTTCAATTTCCTTGCAGATAGCTAATTTACCCACTTATTGAAATGACAATATTTTCTTCCCCAAATTGTAGTGGTAACTTCAACAAAACTCAGGTGACTTCATGCACATTTTTGAACTGCTATTCTATTGTGTTAGTCTTTCAAACTGCCCAGTGTACCTACCATACTGTCTTAACTAAAACGGATTTTCAGTAAGTCTCCTTCGAAATGTGGTCTTTTTTATTCAAATGTCTTTTTTTTTAATTTTTTATTTTATTTATTTAATGAATTAATTAACTTACTTTTTGACACAGAGAGAGACAGAGGGAGAGGGACCACAAGCAGGGGGAGCTGGAGAGGGAGAAGCAGGCTTCCCACTGAGCACAGAGACTGATGTGGGGCTCTATCCCAAGACCCTGAGATCAGGTCCTGAGCCAAAGGCAGATGCTTAAGGACTGAGTCACCAGGTGCCCGGTCTTTTGAATGTTCTTGCAACTTTCATTTTCATACTAATTTTGAATCTTAATTTCAAAGCTTCTTCTCCACACACAAAAAATTACTTGAAATTTTTATTGGAATTGCAATGCATTTTGAGTTTGGAGAAAACTGGCATCTTTACAATATCAAATCTTTTAATACAAAAATATGGCATGTCTTTCTATTTGTTTAGAGTTTTTGTAATTCCTCTCATTAATGGTTCATAGATTTTCAGTACAGGGAACACTTTTCTCAGTTTTCTCCTAAGTATTATTTTAAAATTCCATGTTTACTATTACTTGTCACTAATACACAAAAATAGTTTAATTTCTCTGTATGTTAAGTGTGCATCTAACCATTTTGCTAACTTCATTTATTAATTCTAATAGCTTATCTGTAGAGTCTTCAGATTATCTACATATATTATCCTGTTGTCCTGAATCATGACATCTTCCTTTCTTTTCAGCTCTTGCAGAAGCTGTTTGCTTGCTTTATTGCAATTGTTAAAAAATCCTGTCTTAACATAGACCATAGGATCATCCAAAATAGATGCGGTTTTAAGAATTCCTTCTCGGGGGAGGAGTCAAGATGGCGGAGAAGTAGCAAGCTGAGACTGCTTCAGCTAGCCGGAGATCAGCTAGATAGCTTATCTAAAGATTGCAAACACCTGAAAATCCATCGGCAGATCGAAGAGAAGAAGAACAGCAATTCTGGAAACAGAAAAACAACCACTTTCTGAAAGGTAGGACCGGCGGAGAAGTGAATCCAAAGCGACGGGAAGATAGACCCCGGGGGGAGGGGCCGGCTCCCGGCAAGCGGCGGAGCAACCGTGCACAAAATTAGGACTTTTAAAAGTCTGTTCCGCTGAGGGACATCGCTCCAGAGGCTAAACCGGGGCGAAGCCCACGCGGGGTCAGCGTGGCCTCAGGTCCCGCAGGGTCACAGAAGGATCGGGGGTGTCTGAGTGTCGCAGAGCTTGCGGGTATTGGAACGGGAAAGCCGGCTACAGAGACAGAGCCGACAGTAAGCTCACAGCTCCGTGTTACCTTGAACCGGTCGCAGGCTCGGTGAGCTCGGAGCGCGGCCGGAGGTCAGGCAGACGGGAGTAACTGGGCGCGGTTCTCTGAGCGCACACTGAGGAGTGCGGCCCTGGGCTCTCGGCTCCTCCGGGCTGGAGACCAGGAGGCCGCCATTTGTATTCCCGTCCTCCGGAACTCTACGGAAAGCGCTCAGGGAACAAAAGCTCCTGAAAGCAAACCGGAGCGGATTACTCACCCCGGCCCCAGGTAAGGGCGGTGTAATTCCGCCTGGGGCAAAGACACTTGAGAAATACTACAACAGGCCCCTCCCCCAGAAGATCAACAAGAAATCCAGCCAAGACCAAGTTCACCTACCAAGGAGTGCGGTTTCAGTACCAAGGAGAGCAGCAGAATTCCAGAGGAGGAGAAAGCCAAGCACGGAACTCGTGGCTTTTTTCCTGTGATTTTTTTAAATCTTGCAGTTAATTTAATTTTTTCTTTTTCTTTTTTTTTTTTTCTCGCCTTCGGGTAAAATTTTTTTTAACTGTTACCTTTTCCTTTTTTAACGATTTTATACTAGTTTATCTAATATATATATTTTTTCTTTTTTACATTTTTCTTAGGTGTATTCTTTTTTTAAAAATTCTTTTCTTTTCTTTTCTTTTTTTTTTTCTTTTCATTTTTTTTTTCTTTCTTCCTTTTTGAACCTCTTTTTATCCCCTTTCTCCCCACTCACGATTTTGGATCTCTTCTAATTTGGTTAAAGCATATTTTCCTGGGGTTGTTGCCACCCTTTTAGTATTTTACTTGCCCCTTCATTTACTCTTATCTGGACAAAATGACAAGACGTAAAAATTCAACACAAAAAAAAGAACAAGAGGCAGTACCGAAGGCTAGGGACCTAATCAATACAGACATCGGTAATATGTCAGATCTAGAGTTCAGAATGACAATTCTCAAGGTTCTAGCCGGGCTCGAAAAAGGCATGGAAGATATTAGAGAAACCCTCTCGAGAGATATAAAAGCCCTTTCTGGAGAAAGAAAAGAACTAAAATCTAACCAAGGTGAAATCAAAAAAGCTATTAATGAGGTGCAATCAAAAATGGAGGCTCTAACTGCTAGGATAAATGAGGCAGAAGAAAGAATTAGTGATATAGAAGACCAAATGACAGAGAATAAAGAAGCTGAGCAAAAGAGGGACAAACAGCTACTGGACCACGAGGGGAGAATTCGAGAGATAAGTGACACCATAAGACAAAACAACATTAGAATAATTGGGATTCCAGAAGAAGAAGAAAGTGAGAGGGGAGCAGAAGGTATACTGGAGAGAATTATTGGGGAGAATTTCCCCAATATGGCAAAGGGAACGAGCATCAAAATTCAGGAGGTTCAGAGAACGCCCCTCAAAATCAATAAGAATAGGCCCACACCCCGTCACCTAGTAGTAAAATTTACAAGTCTCAGTGACAAAGAGAAAATCCTGAAAGCAGCCCGGGAAAAGAAGTCTGTAACATACAATGGTAAAAATATTAGATTGGCAGCTGACTTATCAACAGAGACCTGGCAGGCCAGAAAGAGCTGGCATGATATTTTCAGAGCACTAAACGAGAAAAACATGCAGCCAAGAATACTATATCCAGCTAGGCTATCATTGAAAATAGAAGGAGAGATTAAAAGCTTCCAGGACAAACAACAACTGAAAGAATTTGCAAATACCAAACCAGCTCTACAGGAAATATTGAAAGGGGTCCTCTAAGCAAAGAGAGAGCCTACAAGTGGTAGATCAGAAAGGAACAGAGACCATATACAGTAACAGTCACCTTACAGGCAATACAATGGCACTAAATTCATATCTCTCAATAGTTACCCTGAATGTGAATGGGCTAAATGCCCCTGTCAAAAGACACAGGGTATCAGAATGGATAAAAAAACAAAACCCATCTATATGTTGCCTCCAAGAAACACATTTTAAGCCCGAAGACACCTCCAGATTTAAAGTGAGGGGGTGGAAAAGAATTTACCATGCTAATGGACATCAGAAGAAAGCAGGAGTGGCAATCCTTATATCAGATCAATTAGATTTTAAGCCAAAGACTATAATAAGAGATGAGGAAGGACACTATATCATACTCAAAGGGTCTGTCCAACAAGAAGATTTAACAATTTTAAATATCTATGCCCCCAATGTGGGAGCAGCCAACTATATAAACCAATTAATAACAAAATCAAAGAAACACATCAACAATAATACAATAATAGTAGGGGACTTTAACACTCCCCTCACTGAAATGGACAGGTCATCCAAGCAAAAGATCAGCAAGGAAATAAAGGCCTTAAACGACACACTGGACCAGATGGACATCACAGATATATTCAGAATATTTCATCCCAAAGCAACAGAATACACATTCTTCTCTAGTGCACATGGAACATTCTCCAGAATAGATCACATCCTCGGTCCTAAATCAGGACTCAACCGGTATCAAAAGATTGGGATCATTCCCTGCATATTTTCAGACCACAATGCTCTAAAGCTAGAACTCAACCACAAAAGGAAGTTTGGAAAGAACCCAAATACATGGAGACTAAACAGTATCCTTCTAAAGAATGAATGGGTCAACCGGGAAATTAAAGAAGAATTGAAAAAAATCATGGAAACAAATGATAATGAAAATACAACGGTTCAAAATCTGTGGGACACAACAAAGGCAGTCCTGAGAGGAAAATATATAGCGGTACAAGCCTTTCTCAAGAAACAAGAAAGGTCTCAGGTACACAACCTAACCCTACACCTAAAGGAGCTGGAGAAAGAACAAGAAAGAAACCCTAAGCCCAGCAGGAGAAGAGAAATCATAAAGATCAGAGCAGAAATCAATGAAATAGAAACCAAAAAAACAATAGAACAAATCAACGAAACTAGGAGCTGGTTCTTTGAAAGAATTAATAAAATTGATAAACCCTGGCCCGACTTATCAAAAAGAAAAGAGAAAGGACCCAAATAAATAAAATCATGAATGAAAGAGGAGAGATCACAACTAACACCAAAGAAATACAAACTATTATAAGAACATACTATGAGCAACTCTACGGCAATAAATTTGACAATCTGGAAGAAATGGATGCATTCCTAGAAACATATAAACTACCACAACTGAGCCAGGAAGAAATAGAAAGCCTGAACAGACCCATAACCAGTAAGGAGATTGAAACAGTCATTAAAAATCTCCAAACAAACAAAAGCCCAGGGCCAGACGGCTTCCCGGGGGAATTCTACCAAACATTTAAAGAAGAACTAATTCCTATTCTCCTGAAACTGTTCCAAAAAATAGAAATGGAAGGAAAACTTCCAAACTCATTTTATGAGGCCAGCATCACCTTGATCCCAAAACCAGACAAGGATCCCACCAAAAAAGCGAGCTATAGACCGATATCCTTGATGAACACAGATGCGAAAATACTCAACAAAATACTGGCCAATAGGATTCAACAGTACATTAAAAGGATTATTCACCACGACCAAGTGGGATTTATTCCAGGGCTGCAAGGTTGGTTCAACATCCGCAAATCAGTCAATGTGATACAACACATCAATAAAAGAAAGAACAAGAACCATATGATACTCTCAATAGATGCTGAAAAAGCATTTGACAAAGTACAACATCCCTTCCTGATCAAAACTCTTCAAAGTGTAGGGATAGAGGGCACATACCTCAATATCATCAAAGCCATCTATGAAAAACCCACCACAAATATCATTCTCAATGGAGAAAAACTGAAAGCTTTTCCGCTAAGGTCAGGAACACGGCAGGGATGTCCATTATCACCACTGCTATTCAACATCGTACTAGAGGTCCTAGCCTCAGCAATCAGAAAACAAAAGGAAATTAAAGGCATCCAAATCGGCAAAGAAGAAGTCAAATTATCACTCTTCGCAGATGATATGATACTATATGTGGAAAACCCAAAAGACTCCACTCCAAAACTGCTAGAACTTATACAGGAATTCAGTAAAGTGTCAGGATATAAAATCAATGCACAGAAATCAGTTGCATTTCTCTACACCAACAGCAAGACAGAAGAAAGAGATATTAAGGAGTCAATCCCATTTACAATTGCATCCAAAACCATAAGATACCTAGGAATAAACCTAACCAAAGAGACACAGAATCTATACTCAGAAAACTATAAAGTACTCATGAAAGAAATTGAGGAAGACACAAAGAAATGGAAAAATGTTCCATGCTCCTGGATTGGAAGAATAAATATTGTGAAAATGTCTATGCTACCTAAAGCAATCTACACATTTAATGCAATCCCTATCAAAGTACCATCCATCTTTTTCAAAGAAATGGAACAAATAATGCTAAAATTTATATGGAACCAGAAAAGACCTCGAATAGCCAAAGGGATATTGAAAAAGAAAGCCAACGTTGGTGGCATCACAATTCCGGACTTCAGGCTCTATTACAAAGCTGTCATCATCAAGACAGCATGGTACTGGCACAAAAACAGACACATAGATCAATGGAACAGAATAGAGAGCCCAGAAATAGACCCTCAAATCTATGGTCAACTAATCTTCGACAAAGCAGGAAAGAATGTCCAATGGAAAAAAGACAGCCTTTTCAATAAATGGTGCTGGGAAAATTGGACAACCACATGCAGAAAAATGAAATTGGACCATTCCCTTACACCACACACAAAAATAGACTCAAAATGGATGAAGGACCTCAATGTACGAAAGGAATCCATCAAAATCCTTGAGGAGAACACGGGCAGCAACCTCTTCGACCTCTGCCGCAGCAACATCTTCCTAGGAACAACGCAAAAGGCAAGGGAAGCAAGGGAAAAAATGAACTACTGGGATTTCATCAAGATCAAAAGCTTTTGCACAGCAAAGGAAACAGTTAGCAAAATCAAAAGACAACTGACAGAATGGGAGAAGATATTTGCAAATGACATATCAGATAAAGGACTAGTGTCCAGAATCTATAAAGAACTTAGCAAACTCAACACCCAAAGAACAAATAATCCAATCAAGAAATGGGCAGAGGACATGAACAGACATTTCTGCAAAGAAGACATCCAGATGGCAAACAGACACATGAAAAAGTGCTCCATATCACTCGGCATCAGGGAAATTCAAATCAAAACCACAATGAGATATCACCTCATACCAGTCAGAATGGCTAAAATTGACAAGTCAGGAAATGACAGATGCTGGCGAGGATGCAGAGAAAGGGGAACCCTCCTACACTGTTGGTGGGAATGCAAGCTGGTGCAGCCACTCTGGAAAACAGCATGGAGGTTCCTCAACATGTTGAAAATAGAACTGCCCTATGACCCAGCAATTGCACTATTGGGTATTTACCCTAAAGATACAAATGTAGTGATCCAAAGGGGCACATGCACCCGAATGTTTATAGCAGCAATGTCCACAATAGCCAAACTATGGAAAGAACCTAGATGTCCATCAACAGATGAATGGATCAAGAAGGTGTGGTATATATACACAATGGAATACTATGCAGCCATCAAAAGAAATGAAATCTTGCCATTTGCAACAACATGGATGGAACTAGAGCGTATCATGCTTAGCGAAATAAGTCAAGCAGAGAAAGACAACTATCATATGATCTCCCTGATATGAGGAAGTGGTGATACAACATGGAGGCTTAAGTGGGTAGAAGAAGAATAAATGAAACCAGATGGGATTGGGAGGGAGACAAACCATAAGTGACTCTTAATCTCACAAAACAAACTGAGGGTTGCCGGGGGGAGGGGGTTTGGGAGAAGGGGGTGGGATTATGGACATTGGGGAGGGTTTGTGATTTGGTGAGTGCTGTGAAGTGTGTAAACCTGGTGATTCACAGACCTGTACCCCTGGGGATAAAAATATATGTTTATAAAAAATAAAAAATTAAAAAAAAAAAAAAGAATTCCTTCTCATATTCTCCATGCATATGAAACACCTGGAGATTTTAAAATGCAAATTCTCATTGAGTAAGTCTGGAGTGGGGCCCAGGATTCTGTATTTCCAGCAAGCTCCTAGGGCAGACAGATGCTGTCCATCTAGAAATGTTTCTTTCTCTTTTTTTTTTTTTTTAAGATTTTTATTTATTTATTTGACAGAGAGAGAGATCACAAGTAGGTAAAGAGTCAGGCAGAGAGAGAAGGGGAAGCAGGCTCCCTGCTGAGCAGGTAGCCTGATGCGGGGCTCGATCCCAGGACACTGAGATCATGACCTGAGCTGAAGGCAGCAGCTTTATCCACTGAGCCACCCAGGCGCCCCTAGAAGTGTTTCTTTAAGTAGCAAAGATGTATGGAAATCCTTGTCTGATTCTCACTACAAGAGGTGCAGCATTTAATATTTGAGCTCTAAGTCTGATGTGTACTAGAAGTTTGGCTTGTTTATTTACAGATATCATGTAACAGATTAATAAATTGTTATTTCTACTTTATTTGTTAAAATTACTAGTAACTATTGAAATTTATAAAATTATTTTTCTTTTAATTAAATCATTGTATAATTGTTCTACAGTATTCCATTAATGAGCTGAATTGCCCTGATCGATTTTCAGACTTTAATCAATCTTGCATTCTTGAAATCATTTCTACTAGGTCATGAAATATTATTCCTTTTATTCATTGCTGGATTCGACTTGCTAATATGTTGTTTAGAACTTTCATATCTATGTTCATAAGTGATACTGGAATGTAATTTTCATTTCTTTTGATATACTTGTCAGGTTATGGTATTATTACAACTTTGGTCTCATAATTAATACAATTTGGGAGTGGTATCTCCATTTTTACCTTCTGAAAGAATTTGTGTAAGAACCGTTTTATTATTTATTTATTTATTTATATATTTTATTTATTTGTCAGGGATAGAGGGAGAGAGAGCGAGCGAGCACAGGCAGACAGAGAGGCAGGCAGAGGCAGAGAGAGAAGCAGGTTTCCTGCTGAGCAAGGAGCCCAATGAAGGACTCGATCCCAGGATGCTGGGATCATGACCTGAGTTGAAGGCAGCTGCCCAACCAACTGAGCCACCCAGGTGTCCCTAAGAACGGTTTTATTTCGTCCTTAAATGTTTGAAAGAATTTATGGGTAAAACCAGCTAGGCCTGGAATTTTCTTTTTGTAAGGTTTATAATTAGAATTAAAATTACTAGATAATTTTCACACTGCTTTCCTAAGATTTTTTTCCTCTTATTTAAAATTTTAAATTAAAATAAAAAAAATATATATTTTATTTATTTATTTGTCAGGGAGAGAGAGCACAAGCAGGGGGAACTGCAGGCAGAGGAAGAAGCAGACTCGCTGAACAGGGACCCCAATGTGGGACTTGATCCCAGGACCCTAGAATTACAACCTGAGCCAAAGGCAGATGCTTAACGACTGAGCCACCCAGGCAGCCCTCACATTAAAATTTTTATAATATAATGTTGTGATCTGAAGAATCTGTAGTGATTCTTTCTTCATTCCTGAGATTGGAATTTGTACCATCTTTTTTTGGGTAAATCTTGCCAAATATTTATCAATTATGCTATATTTTTAAAGAAACTGACTTGTAGTATGGGTAATTCTCCATTTCCTTCTATTTCATTGATTTTTTGTATTTTTTATTTCCTTCTTTTTATTTGCTTTGCATTTCTATTGCTACCCTTTCTCTTAACTTTTTGAGACAAATTTAAAAGATTGAATTTTCACCCTTTCTACTCCTCAAATATAATGCATTTAAAATGATAAATTTGGGGGGCACGTGGGTGGCTTAGTCAGTTAGGTACTGGACTCTGTTTTGACTCAGGTCATGATCTCAGAGTGCTGCTTTGGGCTCTGTGCTGGGTAAGGAGCCACAGAACCTTCCCGCTCCCCTATCTCCCACCCCCCCACCCTCACCCCCACTTACACATGTGCATTATCTCTCTCTCAATCTCTCTCTTTTAAAAAAACAAAAACAAACAAAAACCCTAAATAATAAAATAAATTCTAATAAAATTTATTAGAATAAATTTTATTCTAATTATGAGTTTAGTTTTATAAGTTTGGACAGGGCTATGTTTATTATTATACAATAAAAATAGTTTCTTTTATCATTAATAAGTTTTCTTGAATACTTTTTGTTTTGGTCAATTTGTTCAATTGCTATCTGTATTTCCTCTCATTTCCATGCATGGGTTTTTAGGCTAACATTTTGCTATTGTTTTCAAGATTAATTTTACTGTGATCAGAAAACATGTTCTAAATTATTTTCATTCTCTGAAAGTTTGAGGGATTGGTTTTGTGCGCAGTAGATGATCAGTTTGGATAAATAGTCCATATGCACATTTACCTCTCCCTTACCAGCACATTTTTTAAAAATTTGTTATCATGCCTTTTAATTCCATATAAATTTTAGTTCTAAAACACTATTCCTATATTTGTTAAATCATACAACATTTATTTTTACCCACATATTTACCTTAAATTGTTTCTTTGTTACTTCTTGTAATTTTGTGTTTCTGTCTAGAATAATTTTTTCTTCTGCCTGAAAAGTCCCTTTATTTTTTTTTCCTTAATTCAGATTACTGGCAATAAATTCAATTGTAACAGTGTTTTCTTATCTGGAAACTTTACACTGGTAAAGTTACACTGGTAAAGTTTTTTCTAGATAATTTTCTAAAGTATAAAATTTTAGGTTGTCATCTATTTTTTTCCTTTTTTTCTTTTTCTCTTTAAAATTGTTATTCTGTTGCCAGTGACATCTATTGTCTCTGATTTAAAAGAAAAATAGTTATTTTTCTTACTGTTTCTTCCTTGATGGTAATATGTTTTATTTTTGTCTGGCTTCTTTTAACTTTACCTTTTGTCTTTGTCTTTCAGAATTCTTCTTCTGATGCATCCAGAAGTGGTTTGTTTGTATTTATTTCTACTAGGGGTTCACCTTTTTTCTTGAATTTGTAGGTTGATGTCTTCTCTCCGTTCTAATGATACATTTTTGTCATTATTTCATTGTCATTATTTCAAATATTACATCTGTTATGCTTTCTCTTTTCTGACTTTCTGAGACATTTATTAGACCTTTTCACATTTCTGATATTTCTTATACTCTTTTACAAAATTTCCATCTTTCTTGATCTTCCTATTTGAGTCAGATATTTTCTACTATTCTATCTTATAGTTTACAAAAATATTATTCTGCTGTGTCCAATCTAGATCAAACAGTTACTGGTTCTTAATTTTCATTATTACATTTTGTGATTTTATAATTTCCACTTGATCCTTTTTATGGATGTCAGTTTTCTAGCGAATATTTCATTTTGAACATGTGAAATATATTGTAATATTCAACAAATATTTCATATATTTTTCTGAAACGTGATAATTACTATTATTTTAAAGTTTGTGTCTGATTACTTCAGTGATTGGGTCATCTGGAAATTTTGAATTACTTTTCTTTCTCTTGACTTTTTGGTATGCCTGTAAACTTTTTATGCTTAATGACAGATACCGGACAAGAAAAGTGGAGAAGACTCTGGAGGATAAGTACCTCATTTTCTGTCAAGCAGCCTGAGTTGGAACAGATCACCTTAATCTAATCAAGGAATGAACCAACTGGACTGAAGTTTTATAAATTACTTTCCACCTCTGGTTCTCCCCTGTTTCCAGGCTTGGATCTTCTGGGTTTTCACTGATTGTCTGGGATTCTTCCTACTTGCAAGTCTTGAAGTCTACTGAGAACTACTGAAAACTCAGCTCCATTCAGTAGCTTCTGCCTGTCTGTTTCGCCTTTCATCTTGAGCAATATTAGAATTTATAAAATGTCTCTAGAGGAAAAATGTAGATATCTTGAACTCCTTTCTCTGTGCATTCTTTCTCTCAAGGATCTTTTTCTTATGCTTCAGAACCCCCATTATGTATATCTACCTCTATCTGTATCTATATCTCTACATAATATTATGTATATAGAGATAGTCAAATATTGATAATGTTTAGAAATTCAGACTCTATGTTGGAAAATGAGGAGAGAGCTTTTGATTGCCTGAGGTACCAGAAGAACTTGGAAGTGCTTTAGTTTAAATGTTTTGTTTTTATAGATATCTACTTAAATGTCACAAAAATACATAGTTTAGTTTCAACAAATAAGAAGAATCTAACTAGTATCTAATGCTAAACTTAATTACATCCAGTATATATATAACTGAACATACTTCTTAATTGGATGTGAACAGAAACCAAATGGTCAGGCAATAGTGAAACTCAAAATAAAAAACAACCACACTGAGAAAGACTAGCCGTGCTCTGGCATATACAACACCTGGTACTGAGATTTTCAAAATGGCTGACTTTGACTCACTGACAGATAGCATTTTTAAAGTTGGTTGTTTTTATTAGCTGAAGAATAAAGTTGGCATCCTGTTGAGATGAGTTTCAGTGAGGTTTATGGTTGTTCTTTCCATTTCTGGGCTCTTGTCCTATGAGATATTATCCATTTCAAAAAGTTGTGCTATTTCAGCAATTTCTTGTTTAACATTGACAGTTGCCATTTCACAAATATTAGAGAGATTGAAAAGGCCTATAAGATCATTAAATCCATCCCCCTGGCACTGTAGGCGAAGCAAGTGAAGCAGAACTATTTTTTTGTGTGTGGGTTATATTTGGTCTGGTCGTTTCTAGTAAAATAATATGGAGTGAATTGGGTGGTGGGAGTCTAGCTAAGTGAAAAGTTTCTACAGGAATCTTCAGTGTTTCCTTTCTTTCTTATCAGTCTGAATATCATTAATCATTAGGTGCCTATTTTATATCTCAAATACATATTTTAAAACCATTTCTGAGGCATGACTTCTCTTCATTTAAGTCCCTCATCTGGTTAATTTAAACACTGACCAGATAATTTGGAACTGAGTGGAATCCCACAACCAATAGTCTTGGAAACCTACTACTTCTATGTGTAAAATGATGAAAAATAAAGACTGCATTACTTTTATTTTAAGGATAGTAGTTTCACAAGTGTTTGTATTTTTACTAAGGTTTAAAGTTGACAAAAGTTCTGGTTAATATTAAATTATTATTTAAATGACTATTATTGACTTTAGTCAAATTTACTCTTTTGTATTAATGCTCCATATGAGAATACTACTGAAGAAGCATCTATGTATAGTTACTTGAACATCAATGGTGTCTAGTCATTATATTTAGTTAATATTAACTAAATTTAATTTTAGATTTAAACATCTTACAAGTATCTACCATACTGTAAGATTTTAATGGACCTATCTCAAGTATAAAAATAGTTAAAATAATAAACATCATATTTAAACATAAGATATTCTTTGTAATAATATTATTAGCAAAAATTATATTATTAGCAAAGATCTGACCTTGCTTGTTATTAAATATTATTTAATTAAATCACCAAAATTATTTCATAGCAGGAGATTTGTAATACAAATCAGCCACATATAAATGAGTAACAATCTCCCTTAGGCAATATCAAAACATCACTCCCAATGAATAAATTAAAGGAAGAAATTGCAAGAAAATAAAGAAGATATCAACTATTACACTGTCATTAATGTCACCTAGTTCTTAAAATTTTGGCTTCTAAACTCTTAAACTAGGGAATAAAACAATTAAACCTTATTAATTTTTTTTGTTTGTTCATTTTAAAGATTTACTTGTTTATTTGAGAGAGAGAGAGAACGTGTACACTTTGGGGAAGGTCAGAGGGAGAGAAAGAATCTTAAGCAGGCTCCATGCCCACCCAGTACAGAATTGATGTGGGTGTCGATCTCACAACCCTGGAATCAGGACCTCAGCCAAAACAGGAGTCAAACATTTAATGGACTGAGCCACCCAGATGCCCCTAAAACTGATTCTTTAGAGCTTTACTATATCATTTTAAAAATATTTGATTATATTGTTTGGAAAGCACAAAGAGCCAAATATTTTATTAAAAAAATCCTTTAGCAGCTCTCAAAATGTTACAGAATTAATTGTGGAACAATGGTCACATGCTTGTTACTACATTTTGGGCACAAAATAATTCAATATTATAGCACCATACACTCAGATCACACTCGGTAAATAGGTGTCACAAGCAATCTCGACTCTTAAGGAAGACTTATGATGACAATATGAAGTTCAGTCTGGTATAGGTTGTAACCGTTCCCATTTTAGTATCAAGTAATGAAATGTCAGTTCCAAGACTCTACTCCTCTCACACTGCTTTGGACATGTAACCCAATATGCTATTTGAATAATTGAGCAGATCTTCACCAGCAAAAACAAAGTTCTCTTGCCATAACATTTAAAGAATATTCATGGAAAAATTTTCATAGGTATAGTCCTTCTTTTGAAAGAATAACTATGGAAATCAACATGAGATACTATATTATGCTGTCATTAATACTTTCAAGTTTTCAACAAGACCAGGGATATTTGGCAGGAGACAATGACAAATGAATAGGTAAGCAAGACTTCAGGTAAACCCATTGAGTCAAAGAAAGTCACTCTTGAAGGATAAAGAAAACCTTTCCTAAGTAAGAGTTGACACATTTTTCACCCTCTGGAAGGTACATTAAATTCTATATGTCCATTACCTAAATTCTGGGAGCTATGTCCCTTCACCTGGACTCAGGAGCATAGATTTTTCTCATAAAGTGAGATGAGATATGTCCCTTCACCTGGACTCAGGAGAATGGATTTTTCTCATAAGGTAAGCACCCTGATGTATGGAGTACAACTGTATTGGAAACGCCGTGGTACATATCTTGCACATATCATTGCCCCTAAATAAGAAACATCTTTTTTATGTGATGTCCCCCTGTATGAAGACTGCTTCAGAAAGAAAAACTCATAGTGCTGGATTTATTAAAAAACTGTGTTTTGATTCCCAACATAATGCTCTCCTAAAGAACATTCAACTGTAAATCTGATCACACACCAAATTCATCTTCACTACCTTCTCTACTTTCTATGCTTCATGTCTCTACTTTCTACACTTCTCCACTTTTTCCCTTCACTACATCTCTTCACCTCCTCATTCTCCACTTAGGAAGCATCCTTACTGCGATTGTATGTTAAAATCTTAAATCTTTAGGGACTTTGTAGATCATCTGCTCCTATATCTCATTTAAGGAGAAACAAGACACAAGAACACTTGATTTTCCCAAGTTGCATTAGGTAGTGGTAAAGTTATCATCACTAGACGCAAAATAGTCATGAGACCCAAGTCAATGTTGTACCCTGTGGCCTGTGGTTTTCCGTGAACTGTGATGTCTTGAGGGTTGGCATGCCCATTCCCAGGCGTGACTCTTGTCCTAGAGACGATGTTCACCTCTTGACTTTTGTGTTGCTGCCCAACTGGCTCCTACATTGAATGCTGTAAGAAATTCCAGATTTCCTGCTTTGAAAGAACAACCATAAAAAAGACATAAACATAATTGCACAAATTCAGGGCAGCATCATTAATTTTGGTTTATAAACTTAGGAGAACACAACTTTTAATGTTAGAAAGCTGGATTAGGAATCAAGAAGCTAGTTTCTGATTTGCTCTAAGTACCTTGGAAAGTTTGGGTAAATTTCTTAATCCTTCTGTTTCTCATTTCCCTTATCTGGAATTTAAGAGGATTTGTATTAGATGACTCTTAAGGTCCCTTCTAGCTAGAAATTTATGATTCTTTATCATGCAAAGTAAAGTGGAAAACTGAGATAACCACATAGGTGTAGCAAAGGGTAAACAAGGCTCAATACTTTGCTTTATTTGTCTGCATATTTCAGACGAAAATAATTTCTTAATCCTGAATCACTGGTACAATTGTGTCTGCTTTGACTTTACTCTGTTTGCCAATGCAGCCAAAACCCCATGCTTCATTCATACATAGAGTCTGGTAGACCATGGAAACAGAATGCTAGATTGAGCTATGTGAAATTGGCATACACTGTACTTATATTAAATGGATCCACATTCCCTGTGGCAGAATCGGAAAGGCAATGCACACAAATATAAATAAATGGAAAACTTCAAGGCTTGTTTATGTAACTACATTCCAGTGTATGTATGAAGACATTGCAATTAGGAAAACTTTGCTTGTCAAAACTGGTCATTTAAAATTTGTTCTCACTTCCTTCTCTCTGTGATTTTTTTTAGCAATGATTTTTAATCACCTCCTTCACCAAAAATAAGTTTAAGTGTCTCTTCAATTCATTTGCACTTTTACTTTCCCAGCTTTTCCTGACAGCTTTTTCTTGTATGTGGCATTAAATAGTTCTGCTCTGGTTCCCCTGTATTAACCCTGGGGCTGAATTTTGCCTTGATGCACGTCCTAACGCATTGCTAGTACAGTAAACTTTACGTTGAGTCCTTTAAATAAGATTTGAGCCTATTATTAGAACAGTGCATGCATCTAAACAATGATCTGTCCACCATTTTCTATATTTCAAAAGTTTTCCTGCCAACACTCAATTTTTAAAATTGCAACTATTAAATCTCCTATTTCCAATGAAGCTAACATGGAAATAGTTTCCGAATAAATGTTGCCCTTTACTGCACCCTATCCTCAGGCCTGGTATCTTTCATTTTCTGTTCAGTCCATCAGTGGACACTATATTCCAAATAGGAATCAAGCAAATGCCTTACGAAGGTTCAGTATCTCTCTTCACTCTCATCTCCTCCCCCTTTGATGAGATAACCTAGTAAATCTGGGTTGCTTTTTCTAATGCAGTTCTGCTCTATGCTGATGGTTTTACAGATTTTCCCACAATATCCTCCAAATCCTTTTCTGGGTGTATGTTCTGCATAATTGGCTCCCTGATCCTGTACTTCTTAGTTTGTATCTTTGTACCTGAACTGCATTTAGCATCCTCCGCTTTAATCACCCACAATTCAAATCCTTTTCAATCTGATAATATTGCACCTTATTATTTGCTAAGACTTCAATTTTAGTATCACTAGCAAATTCAATGATCTTTTCTCCTCTGAATATGTCCCCAAATATGTAGGCCTTATTCCCAGAGCTCTGGAAAGCTTGCTATTTCTAACCCCCTTCGAAGCTGAACTTGCCATCTACAACTGCCTTCCGTCTACTACTCTTAAATTAGTTTTCCGCTGCAATATGCTATTTTACCTCCCGTTCCCTGGGTCTGCCTTAGATATAAATCTCTGATGTGAAACCTTGTCAAATGTTTTTTGAACACAATTTTTTCTTATCTGTTGAGGCAGTGGTGCTGTCCACGAGCAGCTGACAATTAGAGAAATATGGCCTCCTGTGCACGAGTCCATCTTGACGATCTCAAAGCAATCTTGCTAGGATTCTCTGTTTACATTTGGAGAAATCCAAGCAGTCTCTTAAAATGGACAGACAGATAAAGCAAACCATAAGCATTTCCTGTTTTACTTTCTTAAACTTTCAGGGACAGAAGACTAAGGCCCAATTTTTCCATGTCTGTTCTGGAGGTTAATATATGTTGGTAAGGTGGCCTTTGTTGTGTAGGCTCAGATCTGGAGCAGAGTGCAGTTTTGTGCCATGTGGAAGTTTGTGCACCGACGAGGGGTAGCTTGGCAAAGCAGTCTGGACAGACTGATGGCTACAGTACCATTGGTGATGACTTGCTAGACCTTGTTAAGTATTTACCACATGTCAAAACTTGTTCTAAATCATTTCCATTCTTTTAACCTAAAAGTGTTATCTTGAAATGAATATAGACTTCCAGAAAAGCTGTGAAAATGATACAGAGAATTCCTGTATACCTTCCACCCAGCTTCCTCTATTGTCAGCCTCTTGCATAATCAAAGCATGATCACTGAAACTTAGAAAGTAACATGGGTGTAATACTATTAACTGAACTATAGACTATGGACATTTTTACAAATGTGTCCTCTAATGTCTTTTTTTCTGCACTAAGTTGTGCCCTTGGAGTCTTCTTCAATCTGTGACAATTCCTTCTCTCTTCCTGTCTAGTCTGAGGCAATCTTCTCTTATCTGTCATGATTTGACATTTTTGAAGTGTTCTGGTTGGGCATTTTGTAGAATATCACCTAATTATTTTTTTTCCTGATGTTTTCTTATAGCTACCTTAAGATTATGCATTTTTTGGCAATGATGTAACCTTCTCAGTCAGTCTTATCAAGGGATGGTGCTAGTCTTGATCATTGATAAGATGGTGTCTGCCAGTTTTCTCCACAGTAAAGTTGCTATTTTTCCTTTTTTAATTAACAAGTACTGGGGGGAGATATTTTGAGATTATGCAAATACCATGTTTCTCCTCAAACTTCTGCTCACCAGTTTCAGCATACATTAGAGTAACTTACCTATAAAAATTATTACCCTAGTGGTTGTCCATTAGTGATTTCAACTTCCCTCTTTTATTTCATATTTATTCACTGGAATTCTTCTGTTAGCAAGATCTTTCCTTTCTCCTCTCTTTATTTATTCACTTATTCAGTTTTGCACCTACATTAATATGAAGCCATGGATATTTATTTCAAGGGCGATGTGTAAAAGGGTCTCTGTAGAATTCAGCAACATAAAAAATATACTGCTAATTATGTGTGAAAACATTGGCAATGTCTATTTAGGAGAAAATAGGTCTAAAAAATATGCTTAGACAGATATTCAGCGTGAATAGATTGTCTGATGGAGAAAATGGCTTCCTAGAACTGTCCCAACAGCCACCAGATTTGCCTCATTGGATTTAAAACAAAAGAAAATCATCACTCCTGGATCTCACCTCATGAAATGTCTGGCTGGAGGAAGGTAAAACAGATATGTATAGATTCAGTATTGGAGATGATCAAGTAGCTGCTAACTCTAATAATTCAGGAACAGAGCAGGTAGCAGGATGTGATAATGGAAAGCAGCAAAAAATTGCCTGCAAGCTGTCTATGGAGGAAGTCAAGTCTGGGAAGTGGGACATACTGGCATAGAGCAGAGGAAATTGAAACTGATAGAGAGATGATGGAATAATCTTGCCAAACGCACCTTGCTCACCCAAGGCTGTCATTAATAAGTTGCTGACACAGTCCCAGAACTTATTCCTGATGCACCAGAGCTTGGCAATCAACAAAACTGAATCCCAGGAGTATAGGCCTGAGGCCACTGACATAATTCCTGCCCTGTCACACCCAGCTCAGAGCCAGCACAAACCTGGGCCTACAGGGCTGTCTGCCAACATACTCAGTTGCAGGGAGTAGAAGAAGACAAAGGCAGGAGAAATGAAATAGATGGCAGAAAATCAACATTTTATAGCTATCATTTCATTGACAGCATCTATTCATTCATTATTCTATATGTCCCTTCATTTTTTAAATAAATATTTATGGAAGACACACCATATTCCAAGCATTGTGCTAAGCTCTGAGAGCCCAAAGGCAAGCAAGTTATGATCCCTGCTCTCAAGAGGTGTTTATAATCTTCACCTGCTCTCTAAATCCTTATTTGAGAGTTGCTGCCTCCGATTTATTCATTCATCAACAACAGAAATATATGTAATGAAAATCTATAGTGACTTTATGGAGATACACCAATAAAATCTCTGCACTTGTTCTAAAAGAGCTCATAGGTGATAAGCACAACTGTTATACGGTGTGGTAAGTATTACAATGGAGCTGGGCACAGGATCTGTGACAACAAATGGAAAAGGCTCCTAACATAGACTGGGAAGTGTCAAAGGTTTCTTCACAGCAAAGGCACTAGCCTGAGTTACGAAGGGAGGGAAAGATTTGTAAGATAAGTAGGTATCAAGAGGACGGCAATTCTGGATGCAAGAGACAGCAAAGCTCATTTATTTTAGAAATGCAAGTCACCAAGTAAGATTGAATTATAAAGTTCAAGGAGAAAAGAGGTAAAATATGAGAGTGGAGAAGCAGGCAGGAGCCAGATAACAAAGCACCTTGGAAAATATTCTACAGCTTAAAGTCTATCCTGGAGGCCACAAGAAGCTATTTAAGCAAAAGAGGTGACTAAATCAGGTTTAGATTTTGAGCAATCATTTTGAAAGCAGTGTAAAGAATAGATTTGAGAGACCTAAAACAATAGACAAGGAGGTAATAAAGAAGGCCATTAAAATAAATCAGGCAAGACTTCTGGGTATATATTCCAAGGAAATGAAAACAGGATATTGACGAGATATCTGCATCCTCATGTTCATTGCAGCATTATTCACAATAGCCAAGACACGGAAACAACCTAAGGGTCTGTCACCAGATGAGTGGATTAAGAAGACATGAGCTATAAATATAGATATCCAATTGTATATTATTCGGCCATGAAAAAGAAGGAAATCCTGCCATTTGTAACAACATGGATGGACCCTGAGGGCATTATGCTAAGTGAAATAAACCAGACAGAGAAAGACAAGTACAGCATGGTATTACTTATAATACAGAATCTAAATAAAAGGCCAAACTCAGAAACAGAGAGTAAAAAAGTGGTTGCCAGGAGCTGGAAGGTGGGTAAATAGGAAGGGTTCATGACAGGGTACAAACTTTAAGCTATAAAATGAATGAAGTCTGACGAGCTAATGCCTAACATGGTGACTAAAATTGATAACACTGTATTGTGTAGTTTGAATTTGCTCAGAGAGTAGAACTCGAATGTTCTCGTGCACACACAGAAAGTTAAATATGTGAGGTGGTGGATGCATTGATTCAACTAGATTGGCAGAGGAATCCTTTCATAGTGTAAGCATATATCAAATCATCATGACATACACTTTACATGTTTTACAATTTTACTTGTCCATTGGACCCATAAGGCTGAAAAATTAATAAGTAAATTACATATGGTACTAATAAACTGGTAGGACATATAGAAATCATATTTCTTAAATTAGAAAATAAATAAACATATCAGGCAAGAAATGACTAAACAAGAAAAGGAAAAGATTGGTAGCCATGGCCTTAGAGAGCATGGAATAGATTCCATGATCATTAAGAAGTCAAGATACAATGATAGACTGATGGTGTAATTGGGGACAGTTTGACTTAAAAAACAGGGTACTGTTCTCAGAGAGAAGGAAAACAAGATGTGTAGCAAATTTAAGTGAAAAATCAGTATATATATCAAATTAAAAGTGCCTGTAAAAAAAAAAAATCAGGAAATGTCCAGGTAGGAGTCACGATTCTAGGACTCAGGAGAAATGAGTCTCACGTGGAGGATTTTGGAGTCTGTCTAATACTTGAATGTGCATATGAATCACCTGGAAATTTTATTAAGATGGAGCTTCTGATTCCATGTTAGGTCTGAGGTGGGGCCCGAAGTTCTCTGTTTCTGACAGAATGTCACATGATGAGGAAGAGGTTGGTCTGTGTACCACATTGTGACTAGAACCATCTTGAAAAACTTGCTGTGACACATTTTCTTAAGCCCCATCCCCAGAGATTCTGATTTAATGGTGAGGGTTGGGCCCATGAAATCGCTTTTCCAATAAGCTCCCGGTAACATCAGTGCTGCTGGTCTGAGGATCCCACTCTGAGAGACTCCCTGTATCTAGGTGGTACGCACATGATTTCTATGTGCTCAGAGTGTCAGGGAATCATTTTTAATATATATATATAGAAGAAAACAAACAAGAGTCTTTCTCCAAAGAAGGGAAAGAATAAATAAAATAAGGGAAAGTAGCAAACACTGTCCCCCAGGGCCTGCAGTGGGCATCTGAGAAAGGAAACACTATCCAGATTTTGGCAGAATAAGAAACCAGGTTCCAAAGAGAAAAAATAAACATCATCAAAGTAACACAACTAAGCTGAAGGCCTGAGGAAAAGTGAAATTAACTCTGTCTCCAGTGCTTTCCACCATGAAGAGCAAGTCTCATGGACCCCTTTCCTAGGCTCCTCATATTGAATCTTTAAAAATTTAGACAAAGAAAAGGGATTATTGGAATTCATCCTACTTATTAACAGAGTCATTATTCAATGCCCTTGATCTTGAGCAGACTCATGCAAGTCTAGGATTACCTGCTGAATGAAAGTGACCAATACTCACCAGTCATCTTCAGAGAAGAACTGGTTTCCTTCAAGTATTGTCTTCTCTTCAGCTAAGAGAAGATCTGAGACCCAAACATGCCTATGACATTGCGCTCATGACATCCTTCCCAGCCTTCGTGTCCTGTGATCAAGAGCCAAGAGAACCAGGACTTCCCCAAATTCCATCACCCAGGTAAATGTTATTAAATCCAACTTTATTTGCAAGGGATCTAGCAATCACAGTTTACACCCTTACATAGAAAGGACTTCCTTCATCTTTGTGAGACATAATCAGAGGTCTCAGAGAAGAAACTAACTTTGCTAGTGGCTGCCCTGGGATCTGAACCAGGGCTCTCATCTTAGTTCCTTTTCCTGCTATTTAGAAAAGTTTCTTCATAATAGCCCCCAAAGTTGAATCCCTCCCTTTTTTCCCCAAAGACATCTCTTACAAAATCTATACATTTTGTGGACCAGACTGTATGTGGTGTTTGTTTTGAGAGACTGCACAATTTTGGGCCACCTTCAGAAAACTCCCTTAGCTTTATAGAAATTATCATGCACACTGCCTTTTTCCTTCCAACTAGCAAAAGACCTGCTCATGGCTCAGTCACACACACAAAAATAACAATAACAATATATGTCCAAAAAATGAAAAGCCATTGCTTTCCCTCTGCCATGGCAGTATTGTGTAATAAGCAAACGGACGATAGAGAATTCTGCAGAAATTCCCACAGATTCCAGCACGGAGACAGACCAAAACCATTACATGGTATTAAAACCATAATCCTACATGACCTTTAAAATATATTTTACCAACATTGTTGTAATGACCCAAACTGTGTTTTAACCAAGCCACTGAAACTGCTAATGCATATGAGGGAAAGTATTTAAGGAAAGAGGTTATAAGACTTGTCAATGATTCCCTCTCTCTTGCACACACACACACTCACACACTGTCTCATACACTCTCTCGTGCACACTCTTTCACACATATGCACACGCTCTGACACACACACTCCCTCTCTCAAACACACACTCATACGTGCACTCTCATACACAGACCATCAGTAAAAGGAAAAACTACCAATTATTTTCTCCTCATAAGATTAAATTCAATTCCAAACAGTCTTAAGGCAATGGAAAAATGTGGAAAACTTCTTGAGAGATCAGTGAAAGCTTTCGAGATTACTTGAAATAAGGAATTGATTGCTTTTAGGGCTAATGAATTCTCAATTTTGCAAGCCTATGAAAGCAGAGAACACCTGGGTTGGTTTGGATATTTGTGCAAAAAGGGTAAGTTATTGATATCTCTCAAGACCTTGTATCATGGACATTGAATATTGTACACATGAAATACTATTTTGCATCACTATTGTTTCCAAAGGATAAATGATAATCTTTACACAATAAAATATAATGTTTTAAATTATAAATTTTAAATGTGTGTTTTATAAATCATTTATATATGATCTTGACAAGTAAAATAATTTACACTTATATAATTCTTTTACTTTGAGAATAGTTTATATAAATATATATATTTAATTTCATACCTCATAGCTAAGTAAGTCATTTTTAGACAGTCATATCATCGACTATTTATGGATGAGCAAAGTAAAGCAAAAAGGGACTAAGTGAAATTTCTAAGTTTAGAAAAGAAGCTAGGGCCAGAATCAGAACTATAGGCCAGGTTGCCTGTCTCCCATTTTCAGCATCATTATCCAAACAAACTGTCAAATAACATGAAGACTTTTGGTATGTATGCTGCTGTACCTACCAGCCAGAATTATTTTTTGATTATAACTTTAATAACTTCAGACAATCTTTAATTCTCAAAGTCAATTGCTTCCTATATTGATAAGTAAAAATCAAATTCTGAAATTCAGACAAATAAAATACACTTGAAGAAGAAGGAGAGGAGGAGGAGAATCCTAAGGATGCCTGAATATGACACTCACACTGAGAAATCACCACCCTAAGTACCATGTACTCACTCAACCTAACTTAAATACAAATGTGATATATCAGCCACTAGAAAATGAAATTGTTCTGGACTGTAAGGGGCTTATAATGTGAAATGAATATTAGATAAAATTAAAAGTATGGAATATGCTTGTATGCAACTGATGAAACACTAAATTCTACCCCTGAAACTAATAATACACTATATGATAACTAAATTGAATGTAAATAAAAAAATTAAGTGTGGAATATGCATATTTTAAGCAAGCTATTATCAATATTATATGATGCCAATGTTTTTTGCGGTGGTTATCAAGTCCACGGTGATAGCAACTAGGTTACTGTGAGGTACTTCTAATATGTCATTGATGCTTTCAAAGTTTCAGTTGGAACAACAGATTATTAATAAGGCACTGCCAAATAGAAAAGTTTGAGGATAAATCAAATGGATGTACTTAATATGAAAAATTGAAATCATATAAAAAGTATATTTGAGCATTTTAATTCTTTTAAGAATCAAAAGATGAAATAACTAGAATCGTAAGAAAAAAATAATGGGCTTCACATGGCATTCTCTCATGCCCAATACGCTGCTGTGCTTTTTATGGGAAATTACAGCTGCCAGAGTTAATTTAATTTAATATAATTTAATTGTTGAATTTGTATTTTCTACACATCATTGGACGCCCTAAAGCAATGATATGTTTTTCTTTAAATCAATAATTTCCTCTAACAGTTTAAAGAAATGATTGGCTTAGAAGACATTAGTAGACTGGAGAGAACAACGAAAATATGCAAAGTGTCACACAGAAAGATTTCCCTGACACCAATTCACCAATGAAAGCCCTGAAATAATTAGGTAGTTTGTTTTTCTCCTTTTACAAAAATGTAATTTAGTCCTAAATTCTCCCCAAACACAAATGCCACAGTTACAGAGCTTGAGATAGATGTTATGTGCCTCTCACAACTAGCCTTTCTTTGCCTCACTTTCCCATCATGCACTTCATGATCTACTGTCTTGCACTGACCCCTCTAAGTGCATTGATAATTGTGTAGAAACAAGTGCTTACATTTAATTTATTCATGATAAAAACGGTCATTGATGTCAACAAAAACAGAGTAGTCCTTAATTCCAAACAGGTTAATGGAATTACTTAAGGACACAAAATTTAATGAAAAGAAGACAGAAACATGAAGAAAAATTACCTTATACCTGGCTTGAGTTATGAACAGTTGGGTATTTGACTCCTCTGGATATCATCTATTTTCAAGTCACATCTTCTCTCTTCCTACCTCCCCAAAAGCCCTCATCCTAATAGGGCTCCTGGTCTGAATCTCCAGGGGTCCAGAGAAAAAAGGATATGCCTGCCCTTGAAAATTCTTACTTCCTTTCCTTTTTGAAGGCTGAAGGATATACCTAAAAGAAAATGATTCAATTCAGTAATGAGATGGAATACACACACACACACATATATTTCACCTTATATATTTTTCAAATTCTTACTATGTTTTGGGAACTGTATACTTTTCTTTAATCATCATTACATACTAGTGTAGGCAACATTATTATTTTCATTTTACCAATGGGAAAAACAAGGCAAATAAAACTAATAACTTGTCCAATGCTGCACAGCAAGTTAAGGCACAATTTGAATTTCTTCCTTGGTTATGATTAACACTGAACTGGTTTTGAATAAGATATTCAATTGCCATACCTAAGTCTTTGTGATGTCCGGGCTCTGTGCAGGCATTCATCGAGCCATCCATGACCACACTTGATTGTATACACACTTGTATATAAAACTCATGCCAAATTCTCCTCTCAATCTCAAAGATTGCTTTGGTATCCAGACTTTTCCATGCAGCCAAATGCCCCCCCCTTCTCAGAAGTGGCAAAAAACTGCATTTCTTCTCTGTCTCTACCGCTGGGGTGACAGTGAAAGTTCCTCAGGCCCATGTGACACTGACCCACACATCCAATTTTAACTCTTCCATGTCATTATTGTTGTAGAATAGAGTTCCCAAAAGTTCCTATTGAAGATAATCGTGGAGGTGGTCAGTGAGGCCCCTTCTCGAAGAACTTTAACAGTCACTATCACTTACAGTGATGTGTAGGGAGTTGACCCATACGAACTTGTATGTCCCAATTGCTACACCTCCTCCCAACTCTGCACTGAGTGATGGCACATCAGTATCTTGAAATTAGCCATGGCAAGAGTATTTATAACATAGAAGTTGGAAAACATTATAATTCACAGCTTTTTCCCCTCAAAAGCTGATTATTAAACATTTACAAGTGTTGCTTATGCTTCTCTTTGAATTCTTTTGGCTTTCCTCAATCCAGAAATTGTATCTGTTTATTATTTCTTTTTCCTCTTTTTCTGTGGATAAGGGTGAACAAAACTAGATCCATATGCATTCTCTCAAATATTTTAGTCTTATACTTATTCTAATCCTTCTTGAACTATCAGAGACCTTATTATCTAGTGGTCAAAATGAGGGCAGGTAATAGGTTAAAAGAAAGTAGGGAAATTTTGGTTCATACGTCACAAAATATACTCACAGAAGTAATATGATACAATTGCACATGGAACATGTCCCAACACTTTCAGATGGGCACAGTGTTATCAGAAAAGTGTAGTCATTCTGAGGGTCCTGAAACTCAAAGGGTGGCCTTCTTTAGAGCATTCAGGGGCTGACACATGCTTGCTACTTTTGGATGCTCCCTGCCCTTAATGCCCTAAATTAAGATCCTGGTGATCAGAAAAAAAAGAAAAAAGAAAAAATCACAAAGATTTCCATGTCCAGGGATATGGAGCAGGCATATCGTCCCTATTCATCCCACTAAGTACAACGACAGACTATGAAGTATATGTAAAACAAAATAAAAAGACTTCCAGCTATAAGATAAATTCTGGGTATCTCATGGGCATTATAGTGACTACAGTTAACAATACTGTATGTAAACTTGTATTATATACTGTATTGTATACTTATATTGCTAAGAGAGTAGAAATTAAATGTACTCACAAGAAAAGTGATACATAACATGTACAGATGATAGATGCACATAAGATAATAGAACTGTTAGCTAATATTACTCATATATATTTTGTAATATATATGAGCATGGTATCATCACATTGCATACCTTAAACTTATACAATATTATGTCAATTATATCTCAATAAATCTGGGGAAAAAATAAAAACACAAGTAAAAAAATAGATGCCAGCATCAAGTTGACAAAGCTATTAGAATAATCTGACAAAATTTTAAAGTAGCAATGATATAATTGATTCAATAAGCAATTACAAAAACACTTGAAAGAGATTAAAAGGAGAGATAAACACATCTACAGTTGTTGTTGGATACTTCAACATTCCTCACTCAAAAAGTGCTAGAACAACTAGACAGAACATCAGCAAGGATTCAGAACTCAAAAAAACTATCCACCAACAGGCCCTAATTGACATTTTTTGAACACTCCATTCAACAACATTAGAATACATGCTCTTTTCAAGTGCCAAGATAGATCACTTCTTATTCTATAAAACAAATCTCAACGGTGTTTAATAAATTGAAATCATACAGTGTGTTCTCTGATCCAGTGAAGTCAAGTTAGAAATCTGTAATAGAAAGACACTAGGAGGGGTGCCTGGGTGGCTCAGTGGCTTAAGCCTCTGCCTTTGGCTTAGGTCATGATCTCAGGGTCCTTGGATCGAGCCCCACATTGGGCTCTCTGCTCAGCAGGGAGCCTGCTTCCCCCTCTCTTTCCGCCTGCCTCTTTGCCTACTCTTGTGATCTGTCAAATAAATAAATAAATAAATAAATCTTAAAAAAAAAAAAAATGGAAAGAAAGACACTAGGAAATTCTCCAAACATCTAGAAACCGGACAGCACCCTTTTAAATAGTCCATGAGTCAAAAGAAATTGGTCTAAGGAGAAATGAAAACACAACAAAACATTTAAACTGAATGAAACTAAAAAGGCAACCTAGTTTGATTTCCTAGACAAGTAATCTCTTTCTCCTATTTCCTAACTGTGACCATTAGTGCCCCTATGACCATGGGGAGGAAGAAGAGGAGAGAAGAATAAAAGAGAGGAGAGGAAAGGAAAACTCTGACCTACTTCAGGTTTAAAAAAAAACAAAAAGTTAACATTCTTATATATATGTATATACATATATATATATGTATGTATTTAAGATTTTATTTATTTATTTGACAGAGAGAGACATCACAAGTAGGCAGAAAGGCAGCTGGAGAGAGGGGGAAAGCAGGCTCTCCACCCAGCAGAAAGCCTGATGCGATACTCGATCCCAGGGCTCTGAGACCATGACCAGAGCCAAAGGCAGAAGCTTAACCCACTGCACCACCCAGGTACTCCAACATTCTAAAACTTTTTGAGGAAGAAACATGGGAGTAATCTTTTCAGGATCCAGGACTGAGCATAGAACTTGTAGTCTTGACAATGAAAGTGTGATCAATAAAAGGAAGCATTGACAAGTTGAAAAATTTTGCTCCATGAAAGACCTTGTTAAAAGAATGAAAAGACAAGCTACATAGTGAAGAAAGTATTTGGAAAACCCGTATCTGATAAAGGACTAGTACCAAGAATACATAAAACTCTCAAACTCAACAAAAGACTTGAAGAGACATTTCACTGAAAACAAGCACGTGAAAAGATAATCAACATCATTAACCAGGAATGAGAGCCAAATGAAAACCTCAGTGAGCTATCGCTACACACCTACTGATATGGTAAAAACAAAACAACAACAAAAAAAAGTGACAACATGAAAAGCTGGTAAAGATGCACAGAGACAGGAACACTCACACGTTAAGAGTGGAAAGGTAAGGTATGGCAATTTATCAGGTCCTTACAAAACTCAACATGCAATGACCATACAACCTGGCATGTATCCTGGAGGAAAGGCAACTTACGTTCCCACAAATACCTGTAGGTGAACGTTTATAGAAGCTTAATTCAGAATAGCCCAAAATGGGAAACGGCCCAGATGTCCTTCAATGAATGAAGGATTAAAGAATCTGTGGTACATTCATACCATGAACACTATTTGGGGATAAGAGGGAACAAACTATTGCATGTAACAACCTGGGTGAAATCCCAGAGAATTACGTTGAGAGGAAAAAACCCAGTCTCCAAAGGTTATACATGGTATGATTCCATTATATAACATCCTTGATGTGGCGAAGTTATAGAAATAGAGGACAGGTTTGTGGTCACTAACGTGTAAGGAAAGGGTGGGCATCGAAGTATGGATGCGGTTACAAAAGGGCAACCAGAGTATCTGGTGAGGGTGAGTTTTCTGCATCTTGAATATCAACACCTCTGTCTTGCTTGTGATGTCGTACTATAGGTTTGTGAGATGACTAGGGGAAGCTGCATAAAAGGTACGTAACCTCTCTCTGTAAAATTTTGTGCCAATCTACAATTATCTCAAAATATAAAAGTTGTTTTGTCAAAAAGAAAGTCAGGCACCCAAATTATGAGGACACCCGAGGCTGAGGTACTGCCTGGTCCTGTCAGCTTGCCAGTTCCGTCTGAGCCATGTTCACCCCTGTGATGTCCTGCAAACACCCACCAAAAGCAGCTCTGACACCCTTGCTGTGCTCCGGGGATTTGACTCAGACACCGGGTCGTATAACACCTCTCATCCTATCCTTCCCAGACCTGCCTGGCTTCTCGGGCCTTCTGTTTTGTTTTTCTGCCTGTAATTTCAAATCATTTCTTTATTCCTGCTAATGAAACCCTTTCTCTGTCTTCAGTCATTCACTGATTTCCTGGACAAACAATCTCTTTCTCCTGTCTCCTGACTGTGACCATTAGTGTCCCTCTGGCCACAGGGAGGGAAAGGTCTCCGGCGCTCCAGCCGGTAGGTGAGACTGTCCTGGACGAGGGAGTATAACACTGAAGCTGACTGATGAGGCAGAGGGTCACTAAGATACCGTAGCCAAAAATTTGAAAGTGAGGTCTTCTCTCTCTCCTTGCTCTTTGTGAATCTTCCCTCTTCTGTGGTTAGAAGGCTTTTTGAACATGGCAGTGGCCTATGCTCTGAGCTAGACCCAGGAAACGAAGTGTTTCCTTTTCCCCAAGTCTTCCACGTTCTTTCTGCCTCCAGAACCAAAGCTAAACAAAGAATAAGCAGAGGGATGGAATTTGAGATTTTTTCCAATTTAAGTTATTGAGTGCCACACTCTTAAGATCATGAAAGGTTCTCTTAAAAACAAAGCAAAACACAACTCTATATTCTCTCTTTCATTAATTGTCAGTAATGGATGCAGATACTCCCTGGATCAGGGACACCCTGATCTCTGGCCTCATGGGCCCCACATTCAATGTGGCTGAGGGGAGGCACAGACAACCTGATTCTATTGGCTTTATTTAAAACAATAAAAAGAGACAGGGCAATAGTACCTGTGCTCTGACTTCAGCCATTACTAACAAAGGTTCTCACTGAAGCTATCTGAAAGGATGTCATTTTTTTTTTTTTTTCCCAGATGGTCCATGTGTTTTTTCAGAGAAGAGCTGCACACACGAAACGTCTTGGCTGCATAGCACAGGCTTCTCAGGAAGAACTGGATGGCAGAGTCCTAGAACTGCATAGGAGCTGATCTCTGAGGAAGAAGAGGTGGTTTCCTCCACTCAACCCTCTCAATCAAGCTCCTCACCTCTGTGCACAAGCCGCAGGCCCTCTCTGGCAGACGCTCGCTTCTCCAGCCTGATCAGGATGCAGGCACGGTTCTGAACCTGCTCTCTGGGCATGTTTTATTTCCTACTGTTCCAGCAAACCCATCACTGAATTTACTCTGGTAAGAAGCAATTGTAAAACCAACTCGTGTGGTACAAACAAAGCAGGGGAGAAATGGCGGTGCTCCTTCCAACACCATGTCTCTGGGCAGAAGAGAGCAAAGGAGCGGAAAAAGAGCAGACACCCCAGTCGTCAGTGTCCAAGGTGGCTTGTGTGGATGTCTGCTGAAATCAGAGGCACTTTTTAAAATAAGTCCAACAACTGTGCTGGGCTTTCTTCCATTCCGTCCCCTCAGGTTTCTCCCATAGTCGGTCTCAAATGGCATCGAATTCCATTCTCTAATGATTCATGTGAATTTTAGAAAAATCTCCAACCATCTTTGGGAATGTTTACTCTAATTTTTTTTTTCCTTTTTTAAGCTGAAGAATCTTTGTCTCAAAGGATCGTAAAATATTAAACATTTCCCTAAATCTAAAAAGGGAATGAGATCACACAGTAGTATTTCAAAGGTCCAGTCACTGTCTGACCACGTTCCGCAAGAGGACAAGATAGAAGAATACCATGCGGAAATAGTTTAAGAATGGTTGTTTTCCAAAAATGTCAACTAAGCCATAATTTCCATGTTCATAAAAATTAACATAGGGTGCTCTTTCAGGAAAAAAAAAATAATAAATCAAAATATGCTGTCTCCCTGGTTGTTTTGCATCTGTGTTTGGAGCCAGACATACTTTTCGTGATGGTTCTAACTCCTCTCTCTTATGGGTCCCCCTTGCACCTGCACTCAGTGTTTCCATTTTATTTTCAGCTCTCCCTTCATACCCAGGAGGTGACTCATTTTTGGGTGGTAAACGAGCAAGAATATACCCAGGGCTTGAAAATTTTCAAATCACTGTTAAGTGAATGCAGAAGATTATCCTTAAAATACCTGTCACAACTCAGGTGGCATCTGTTTCAAGAGCACAAATAATCCAATATTTTGTCATCTCATCATTCGTGGCTTTTGAGAGAAAAGAGCAGAACAAGCTATAAGTGAAACCAAATAAACAAATTTTGGTTTCAGCAAGGACGACCAACCAATCTATTTTAAAATCTGAAAATTTAATCACCTTACTTGCCTGTGTGGAGGTGCACGTATTTTGACAAAGTTTTAAAGCCTGTGTTTCCTGAATTAACATGTTTGTCCAAATACCAGTTGATTTAAAATGAGAATGAAGAAGACATCGGTGCTCTACTATATATAAGCTATCTGTAAGATATTACACACTTACATACATATATATACGTATATATACACACATACATATATATGTATGTTCCCGTCCCTATATGTATGTGTGTATATATGTATGTGTGTATATATACGTATATATAAACTTTCTAAGTGATCAGATAAGGCTTCTTAATCCATATAATTAAAACGAACTTAAGCTTTATGTTAGAGCCCGGTTAACGCCTTTGGAGAATTTGAAATAGATAAAAACCACAAATAGTACATTTTACATCTTTTGTAGTTCATTTTCTATTTGTACAAACAAAACAAAATAGAAATGTCTATCTTAAAGGTTGCCATGCAAGTTACCGGGATGCATGACTCTATATAATTCTATCACTCCCATACTCATATCAATATTTAGAAATTTGCTCTTGAGAGAGATTGATTTACCATATGTGGTGATAACAACCATTACGAACTCCCAATATTTCACAAACCACGATATAAATTGACTTTACTTCACACTCCTGGATGCCATTAGACTCCTCCCCTACCAGGGAAATTGTTTCCATGGTAACCGAAAGGGGAAAAGCACAGGGAGGGGAAAAAAAGGCACAGAAAGCTAATGAAATGAGAGATCTATGGAATAAACAAAATATGGGCAAGTGTTGGATGTCATAACACTTTTATTGTTTTTAGATTCCACATACTTCTGGAGACACTAAGCTCTGTCCAACAACCGGCAGGGCTGCCTGTTTCCCAGTATGGAGGACGCCTTGCAAATGGAGAAATGGAGCCGGCTGAATCTTACTATCCACACCAACTCTGTAGAAGGTGTGTGGTCATGGCTGGGCTGATTCAGAGCACGGCAGATAGTTAGCTTGGAAGCAGAGCTGTTCACAGGAGCATCGAATCGCCCTTCCTAAGGTAGCTGCAGTTCTTTTTCTAGCCACACACAGAAATCTCCAGTGGGTGTCTGAGCGCTAAAATCCATTCAGACCATTTGGGGTGCTCCGGAAGTTCTCTAGAATGAAACATTAGGCAGCACCTGCTTTTATCTTTTTCTTCATGTTGCTGAAGTAAAATATGCAGCTAATGTAATTTAATTTTTACTAGATTCTGCATATATGTGGCTTTCAGAGTGAACTCAGGGGAACACACATTACTCATAAACATATACTTTTTAATTAATTTTTCTTTGTAATTCAAAGTAGATGTCTAATGCATTCATGGAACGATATGCACTCCCTCTGGGGGGCAATTTTAATACCTGCAATTCCCTAGCTTGTTAATCAAAGACTTTTTAGCCTTGTAGATAATTTATATCTGCTTAATGTTCAGAAGGTTGAAATTGCAGCCATATTAAAAAAAAAAAAATTCTTGCCTCTGACAAAATCAGAGAAGATAAAAATGCTATGCAAATTCTACAGAAATGGAAAATGGTGGAAATATCCTTTCTTTCTGAGCTGCTTTTTGTGAAAATATTTTGTGGCTTTATGGGGGGAGAAAAGCAGCTTTTTTTTTTTTTCTTTTTTTTTTTTTTTTTTCTGGAAAACACAGTGAAACTGCTTGGGTAAAAATGCAGCAATGGCCAGAAATCTCCATCTCAGAACATTCCTATTTCTAGTACATTTATATTTTGGAAGAATACTTTTCTTTTTCTTCTTAAGAAAAATATTATTGGCAAAAAAATTTACATGTGAAAAATTTAGATTCTTGTGGGCATTCAGCTTAGGTTTAAGTTCAGCTTTGCTAGCTCTGAGGCTCCATGTGTTTCTCTCCTGTTGTGTTCCTATGTGACCCTGTCATTAAGCTCTGTTTTCTCCAGCACATAGTGAGACAAGGTGAGAAGAATGGTCCAGCTACACCCTGGGCAGTGGCTTTAGATCCGGAACTGTGGAGAAGAGGCACCATAAGTCAGAGATGGAACAGGGACGGGAACACCATGTGCTCTCCATCTGGGATCCTTCTGCATGGTGCGGCCCTGCTCCTTGAGATATGTGCCTGCTCATGTGAGCAATTGTACCTATACAAATACGTTTGCCTGGACACAGATGCACATGCACGCACACACATATACACATATACTTTCTGCCTTATAGGTACATAGCTACATCATTTTTTAAAAGATTTTATTTATTTATTAGACAGAGAAGGAGAGAGAGTACAAGCAGGGGGAGCTCCTGCTGAACAAGGACCCTCCCCCGCCCGTGGGGGGCTCAATCCAAGGACTCCAGGATCATGACCTGAGCCCAGACCAGAAGCTCAAATGACTGAGCCACCCAAGAGCCCCAAATAGCTACATTTTAACTGAAAATGGCATCTCTACAGTGGGGGCAAGGAATAGAAAGGTGGACCCTTAGAGATATAAGGAAGGTTCGAGAACTCTGCATCTGACCTCCCACGGGGTGGGGGGGGGGGGGTTCCCTTGTAACAGCTGAATGTGGATAATTCAGCTTGGGCTTACACATCCAGGGAGAGAGCACTAGTACTATATGAACCAAGTTAGAGCATTGTGAGACTGCGTGAAGTTATTAGAAAGAGACCTTTTATATAATCTCACATCTACCTTTAGCCAGTATTATACTCTGAAACCAAATAGAAAAAGATGAATTTTTTTTTTTTTCTCCTGCCCAGCGGTCCTTAAATCTGTTTAACACGATTGCCTTCCCCTTTTCTTGAGCAAAACGTCTTCCTTTGCCTCCTTTATTCCTCTCATGATAGGGCTTCGGGGACCCTCCTATCTCGGTCAACCTACTTGAGCCACTTTGGCACACAAACTGGATATAATATTCTAGATATGGTTATTATTTACACAGTTGAGAGTGCAGGCAACTCTGTTTTCATTTATTAGCAGTTTGCTTTTATTGGTGCCATAGAAAATCAGATGTGGCTGTACTTTCACAGCCAGGACATGCTGCCAGCTCACCCTGGACTTACCAGTTACCTTTACACTCTTAGATCTCTTTACTGCTACAAGTCTGGTCTTCCCACTCTGCCCTGGGCAGGCAACATTCTGAGGCTAACTGCAGAACATTATGTTTATCGCCGTTACAATTTATTTCACAGGTTAAGCCTTCCTTTTAGCCTGTTCATATCATTTTCAATCCACAGTGCTATTATTTTAGTATTTCCTTTAAACTGGGATGTTGAGTCAGTCACAGAGTTGGACAGGATGTGATTCATGACTCAATCCAAGTCCTCAGTAAAATTTTACGCAGGCCCAGGTGAAGAACGGATGTCTGGGCTGCTACCAGAGACTTCTGTTGGAGTAACCAGAATATAGGTTCTCTGATGTTTAATCGATTGCGAACCCACCTAGCTGGGCTATCAGATCACATTTCTAAACTTCACTATGGAAAACTATGGAAGAGTTTACCTTTTGAAATTAAGGAGTACTCACCTTTGCTCATTTACTGTTTACTGTGCGCATCAAGAGAAATGCGCTGAATTTGATGTGACCCATACACCTTGTGTTGCTTTATTGGGCATTTCTTCTTAGTGGAAGCTTTCTGATACAGCTATCTTGCACTAGAGACATTATTTTAATAGTTTGATCTGAACATTTGTCTCTCTTTATTTAGAAGCTTCTCACTCTTACAAGAAAATCTCTTGCCAGATGCATTTTTTCCCGACCATCATATCGCCAGTCCCTTATCAAGAACCCAGGCCTTAGTGTCACAACCTCTAGTTCAACCTCACCTTCACCGTTATTTCTTAGATCTGTTAGATGATATTTTGAGAGGCCATTTTGATGCTGTGGACATTTTGTGGCTCTGGGCATGAGAGATGAAGTGAGGAACAGAGATGTTGCAATTACTACTTGGTAATTACTTATTTATACAAACGTTTTCTTTTTAGAACCAGAAAATGCCCATGATACCAAAGTCTTTATCAAAATAGTTATTTGGATACCTTTCACCTGGCTCTCTCAGGTTCAGTTTCTGACCTCAGCTCTGTTGAAGGGGATCCTGCTCTATATCACTCCACACACCTCATACCCAGACCTGGCCCTACATACTTGGCCTTCCATGCTGACTCCTACTTGCCAATGCAAAGAATTCAGATAAATGTGGGAATCAATTGAGCTACTTTTACACAATTCTGACTAGTCCTGGTTTTTTCATATTTATTATGTAGCGGGGGGGAGGGGAGTGGAAACCAACCCTTCTTTATGCTGCTCACTGTCTCTTCTCCAGGCTATACAAGAACAGAATCTAGGACAAGCAGTACAGAGTAAAATGATTTGAGAGAGCATAAGAGTTCAAATATGGAGCCTGGTAATACAAATATGGGAGTAGCTAGAGTTTGGAACAGGAACATATTCCACAGATTTTATACAGTTATTTTTGTATAATAGGAATACAAACTTTCAGATGGCTAAAGAAAAATGTAGAACACTACCAGAAATCAGCAATGGACCAGTGCAAGGGAAAAGACTATTTCTGTTAAGGATTACTGTGAGTTTGGAAGTCTTTGAAAGGAACTGGGACAGTAAAAAGATATTTGATTCAGTTCTTTAGAGATGTTAAAATTTCCCAACATCCTGGCCTTTTAGAGTCTTCTTCCAAACTGCACAAGACAGCAAAATATACTATCAGGGCAGATATTCTGTGCCTTTATCCATTGCCCTTTCATGATTCAAAACATACATGTCTAGCCCTGGCCTCTCCTCTCAGCTACAAGGTAATAAATCTAACTCCCATCATTATCTCAAAGGACAGGTCCAAAGTAGGATGTTTGATTTACCTTCTTTCCCAAGTCTGCTCCTTATATCAGTAAATAAGGATTCTCCACATTCCCTCTTTCAGTAAGTAGCACCATCATCCATTTACCTACAAACTCAAAAACATAGGACTCCTCCTTAAGTCCTTCATCACCCACACCCCATTCAGCAGGAAATCCTATTAGCACTTTCTTATAAATATATTCCAAATGAGCTACTTCTTCTTATGTCAACTGCTGCCATCTGAGTCCAAACCATCATCATTCCTTAATTGGGCTCTTTTACTAGCATCCTAATAGGTCTATGTGTTACCCTCTAGAGAGTTTACATTTTTCCTTTGTTCCAAACGCTTTGATGGCTTTCTATTGTAGAGAAACAAAATACTGTGCAAATTCTTGCAAGGCCTACTCAGTCCCATATCATCTGGTCCCGGAGAACCTCTCTATCTTTATCTCCTATCTACCACTGATGATCAATGTGCCGTCGTTTTCACTGTTCACTCTCTCCAAAACTTTTCCCACCTCCATCTCCTTTGTACTCACCTTTTGGCTGCCCAGAGCTTTCCTCCTTCAGATCTTCACACTACAAGTTCTTTCTTATTCAGGTCTCTGGTCAAATATCCTTCTGTGACAGTGGCTTCCAATCACCCTACTTACCATTTCTTTCTTTCTTTATTTCTTTCCTTCTTTTTTTAAGATTTTATCTTAAGGTAAATAGATTTATTACCTTAAGGTAATTACCTTATTTGACAGAGAGAGAGAGAGATCACAAGAGGCAGAGAGGCAGGCAGAAGCAGACTCCCCGTCGAGCAGAGAGCCAAATGCTGGGCTTGATCCCAGGACTCTGGGATCAGGACCTAAGCAGAAGGCAGAGACTTAACCCACTGAGCCATCCAGGCGCACCCTACTTAACATTTCTGAAGTTCACTCTTGATCTCATTGCTCTGTAGTATCTTCTTCATTGTCCTTGTTATCTAATGTCTTACTTACTGATCTACTTCTCCACTCATTTATTACCTGTTTCTCCCACTAAAATGTAAGGTCTGTGAGAACAGAAACCTCATATGTCTATTTCACTTCCACATCTCTTGTACCTGAAACACGGCACTCAGGAAATACCTGATGAATGATGTAATGCAATGAAAATCTACCTCTCTTTAATTTCTATTCCCCTTATTTAAATGACCTAAGCAATACTTTCTGAATATTAACAATGCATAAAATCATAGCTCACAATGACAGTATAGACTATTACTGATTCCAACAGAATTTACTTAGCAACTCAAACAACTGAAATAACAATTACTGACTTATAACAGGAAAATGTTCCTAGTAAACATTTTCACTAGAAGTCAATTATATATTTTTTAAAGATTTATATATTTTAGAGAGGGAGAGAGAATAGGGACAGGAGCAGAAAGACAGAGAGAAAGATAGAATCTCAAGCAGATTCCCTGCTGAGCATGGAGACTGATACGGGGCTCAGTCCTATGACTCTGAGATCATGACCTGAGCCAAAGTTGAAAGTCAGAAACTTAACCAAATGAGCCACCCAGGCACCCCTAAAAAACGTTAGTACTTTTAATCTTTTATAAGAAATTATGATGTGAGGTTACAACTTGATACAAAGTACAGTGAATGGCCAGAGAAATAATAAAATTTTCCTTGGTAATCTTACCTTGTTTCTTACAGATACCCTTGAAAACATCATAAGTTATATTTAAAAATCAATAGGACATACTTCTAAACCATACTTTATAACTTGGGAGATACGATTTAACTGGGAATGATCTCAAAATCCATATTTGAACAGTAGTATGCATAAGATTAAATCAAAAACTATTCATAGATCACTAAACACATACCTGACAAAAACTTATTTTGAGCATATATACCAAATTTCACAGAGACATATCAGACAGCAGAAGCTCATTCAGATAGAATATATAGTAGACAAAAAAAACCAGAATGCCTGGATGCAAAGAGGCTGACCATCAACCAACTCAATAGGCCTATGAAAAGCAATTCAATTAAATATATAGTAGCTAGTGTGTCTACTGAGCAATTACCATAGGCCAAGAACTCAGTTCTAAGCACTTTATAAGCAACGGTCCCATGTCTTGAATCCCTTTTTCAATATGACCTGAACATTAATAAGCATTTTTTTAACGGATCTAATGAAGAAACTTATAACATGTTAATTTTCCCAACTTAAGAAAACCAAAGGTTAGCTAGTTGTGGGGGAAGATGATGTTAGGAAAAACAAAACAAAACTTCAGACTCAGGAGTGGAATTTGAGCGGTATGAGGAGTATTATTCAAATATCTCAATCTTATGAGAAAAGGTAAACTTTGGAGCAGATTAGTAGCTGCTTCTCAGAAACTGGGAATCTATAGTACAAATATCAGAAATAGATACTGAAAAATGAGAAATGAGAAAGAACCAGGTATAGAAGAAGTCCTTTACAAATTTGCAATGTTCCAGGTCTTTCCTTGGTCTGTGAGCCTTCACATAGACTGGCCTATCATGCTCCTGACTCATCTCCTACTATTCTCAGCCACCTTGGCTTCTTGCTGTGCCTCCCAAGCTCCTGGCATGCTCTGTCTCAGAGCCTTTGGACTTGTTTCATCTCTGCCTGGAATGCAGCTATCCTCATAAACTCCCTCATCTCTCAAGTGTTCACTCATTTGTTACCTTCTCAATGCCTACCCTGACTATCCTATTAATACAGAAACCATCTACTCCAGTACCACCAATCCCCTAACTCTGCTTAACCTAAAAGTTTTTCCATAGCATTTACATCTTCTCGTACATTATGTCATTTACTGCTTTTATAATGTATAGTATCTATTTCTCTACTCTGAAATTTACGGTCTAAGTGGACATGGATTTTTCCCTGTTATAATAGATTCTCTAAAAATGGCCTCTCTTTTTCTCCTGTTGCTAGGGGTGGGTGGCTTAAGCAACAGAAATTAATGTTCTTATAGTTCTAGAGGTTAGAACCCCCAAATCATGGTAATATCAGGTTTGGTCTCTCTCCTTGGCTTGCAGATAGCTGCCTTCTCATTGTGTCCTCATATGGTCTTTCCTCTGTGTGCATGAATCCCTAGTGTGTCTTTGTGTGTCCCAATTGCCCTTTCTTATCTTCAGTCTTACCAGTCAGATTGGATTAAGACCCACCGTAACAGTCTCATTTTAAAGATTTTATTTATTTTTTTATTTGACAGAGAGAGAGATCACAAGTAGGCAGAGAGGCAGGCAGAGAGAGAGAGGAGGAGGAAGCAGGGTCCCTGCTGAGCAGAGAGCCTGATGCGGGACTCGATCCCAGACCCTGAGATCACAACCTGAGCCAAAGGTAGCGGCTTAACCCACTCAGCCACCCAGGTGCCCAACGGTCTCATTTTAAAGTCATCACTTCTCAAAGGCTCTATCCCAAAAAGATAGTCACATCTGAAAAAAATGGAGATGAGGATTTCAATATATGAATTTTGTAGGGACACAGGTCAACCCATAATATACTATATATCCATTTTTCTCATAACTTTGTAGCACTGTCCCACTCTGACTTTGGACTTAGCCTTGAGATTTGCTTTGGTCAACAGCATGTTAGGAAATATGACACAAGTAAAGGCTTGAGAAGCACATGTATGATTGGATTTGTTCACCCTTGCTCTTCTGCCATGGCTCTGAGAACATGTATAGACTGGCCAGTTGAAGAATGAATGAGACCTACAGAACAAAAATAAATTTCCAAGTTTTCCAGCTATTTTCATCTAAGATCAGTCACAGCCAGCTGTGTGACCCCCAGCTGTGTGAGAAAAACCAACCAAGATCAAGAGCCACCAACTGAACATAGGAGAATGTCTCAGGCATGACTAGCCAAGCTTATTATTTCCTCTTCAGTACCAACGTCACCTCCACAGAGTGGCGGGCAAGAGCTGCCTGAGCAACCCTTCCATGCCCCTTCCAGCCTTTCCCCTCAGGACTTCTTATAGAATTTATGTTTTCCTTTGCAGTGTTTTCCATAGGACATGCCTACAAATGTGTGTGATTAACACTCTGTGTACACCCCTTATGCTAGATTTTGACGTCACAAGGGTAACATGTCCATCTCAGTATTACAGTCTTAGAATCTAGGATAACACTCGCAACAAAGTTAGTATACAATAAATACTTGTTGAAAATTAGGGCAGTGACCAAGTATTATTTATTGTGTGTCTATTTATTAATAGATGTCCCTGACGGAAAGAAATCACAAATGAAACAAAGTACTGCTGAAATAAAACACATAAAATAAGTCTGGTCATTACTAAAGAATTTCAGAGTTTCCTTACTTAAGGAAGGTTTTCAATAAATATTTGTTAAATGGATAGACGGCCTCAAAGAAAACATTCTGAAAAAATGATGTTTATGTTCCGAAACCTGAAGTTTTGGATTAATATGTTAATAAAGTATTTTCAGGCTTTCTCTGCTGAATAAAATTCCAATAACAGCAGCTCACATTATTGATCAGCTTTTGGCAGTCCTGTCATGCCACTCACAACATCAGACCTTGGAAAGAAATGTAGGATGAAGGGATTTGGAAGCAGCATGTATCTATAGATTTTGAAATAATGCTTAGATGCTGAACTACTTCAGAATGAATATAAGGCAAATTATAAAAATGTTGTTTCATGAACTTCAGGAAGCCTGGACACAAGCTTGGGAGGTTTGATCCTAATGGGGAATTCAACATAGAGGAACAGCATTTGGAACAATCCAGCCATATAGGAGTAACTGAGAGAAAGTGGGGGTAGCTGGAGGACATTGAGCCTCCAGCTCAATGAAGATGAGGTGCAGGACTGCTCAGAGACTAGATTATGTACATCTCAGAGGACCATTAAAGATATTCATCCTTGTCCTAAGTACATCGGGAAACTATCAAATATTTCCTGAACTATATTCTCTCCAGCCAGCATGGAGAGGATGGACTGGAAAGCAGAGTAGGATGAAGCTATTGTGATGGTCCAGTCCCTACTTGACACAGCTTGTGGGATAGAGCCTGGCCACAGCAACCTGCTGTTTCTTTTCAAGGGGCATATATAGAAATGTGTTTTGAAATAAGCAAAGTCCTCTTCTAAAGAGAATAATAAACTAGACTTGAGACTTTTTCTTGAGGCTCTATATATCTATTAACAGAGCCTTATCAATGAACTACATAATCCCTATTAAATGAGGCTGGGAGCATGAGCAAAACTTTAGTACCTACCACTACACCTGGCAACAGCACTGCTAATGCATATTTGCTGAATAAATGACCAAAAGAATCAAGGGTTACAAAAAAGGTTATAAACACTGAGTGACTCTAAGAAGCGTGTTGAAAGTAGCCGAGAAAACCATTTTCCTTTCTGAAACTCGAGTTTCATTACTTGCAAGAATCCAATAATTCCTTTCATTTTTTAAGCTTCTGCACATATATATGCTGAGCCATCAATTAAAATAAACTACACAAAATGCCTACTCTGCAAAGTGTGCCTGCCTCTGGCTCATGCTCCATTTCAATACTGGCATAACCAAAATAACTAATGTGGTTGTTCGATTCTAGGGTCAGCAACTTGTTCTCTCTCAATTTCTAAATCCCAAGGCAAACAGCTTTGAGATACTAGAATGAGAAGAGCTAAAAAGAAATTGCCAGTTCTTTTGTTCCTTTATTAAGTCTGGAGTATTCTATTTAATCATATCTTCCTCTAGGAGAAATCAACTATTTGAAGAAAAATACATTCCTGGTATCTGAATGCTGTCTTTCAGTAAGGAGCAAAGATCAAAGAGGGTGCATTTTCTAATCTTTGAACATTAACAATGTCCCTTGTACTGCCAAATGGAATTACTAAGGGCTGTTATGGAGACCCCTGTAGTTTTGAGCATATAAACGGAATGTCTTAATACAGCATATGAAATTAATTGTAACATATTTAATAGCCCCCAAATAAATTTGAAAGAACAAGGTATTTGGCACTTGGATATTTCTTTAAAACATTTCGCCAACTGCACGGAGCTCTGTAGTAAGTCTGAAATATTTAACACAGATAAGATATCTTCCCCAAGCTCAGCATTTTTTTCCTGATGTTTGTAATTTTTGCTATAAGAAAATTGGACAGTTTTATCACCAGGTAATATTTGTTAACCAGCATCTGACAAAGGAGAAAAGATGGATGACTGCTAGATCAGCATGTGGTCTGCCAAGAAAATAAAAGGACACTCATAGTAAGTGATTTTAATCTGCTGGTCAGTGCCCTATTCAGGATGTCATATTTTTTTTTTTTATGAAAATGCAAAAGAAAAGGTTCCTAACACATAGTGGTGACATATATAACTTCTGTTTCATGATTTGCAAAGAGTAGGTACCTCATTGACTGGTTGGATTTATTCTCTGTATTTGAAAGATAGCCCTTGGATTACCCAAAGAGAACCTTCTCATTTTTGTAATTGCTTTATCATTCAAGGGGATCCTGGTGCATGGCTCATCCATCCCCTTTTTATAATGCCCCCTATATTCTGCCTCTTAATCAAAGGACACTTTCCCCAAGAATGCATTTACAGAAAATTGAGATACACATTCTGTAGGCAACTGTGTCATCTACATTTTCCACGATTCAGCCATGCCCTTTGTTCTTGGACATGATAGAAAATCTGTTTTCACTCTCAATTGGAAAGCCAGCATGAGTTAGACCAGATGGCTGTTGACCTTCAGGCAATAGAGAATGGGAGAGATTCCCAACTGTTCTCATTACTCTGGGCAGTGACCTCCTTTGGAGCAACAGCCGCAAGAAGCTGACACCTAGAAAACTTACTTTCTCCTTGAACACTAGACACATTACTGGTTGTGTACTGAGATCTCTAGTTACCTAATCTTCATGGTGTCCATGTCTCATGTCTGTGTTTATACATATTACTTTTTATTCAATGAAGTCAAGCCGCTGGTGTTCCAAATGTCTTGATAAGAGAAGACAGCTGAGTTCAGGTGTCTGATGATGTTACAAATGTTTTCCCCATTTTTATATCTGTGTGCACAACACAATAAATACACCACAGTATATACTCACAGTGTGTGTGTTTCATTGAATGATTTAAAGATAAATGAATGCTAGTCACCATACTTTATATTATTCATGAGATATTTTCAGAAAATGTACATATCATAATACATTGTAAGCACCTATCTTTTTCATCTTTTTTTACTGTGTTATGTTAGTCATCATACAGTACATCATTAGTTTTTGATGTAGTCTTCCATGATTCATTGTTTGTATATATCACCCAGTGCTCCTATCTTAATTGTTTTCCAGTAACACCAGTAAGATAGCTTCTGTTATTATTCTTTTTTGCTAGGTGAAAATGTTGGTATTATGTAACTAGTAGTGGAAGAAATGGGACTGAATCAAGTCTATCTGATGAAGTCTGATGCTCCAATCTTTAACTGCAATATTCTCTTATTTCCCCTTTTCTTATCATAGGGAGATGACTAGCTGGGATTAAAATTAAATCCCAAAACCATGGAATAGTTTGCCTGTAAATTTTCTTTCAGAGCCCATGGGTGCTTATTATTCATTTATTTACATAGTTTAAAATAATAAATGGCTGTACATGAGATATATCTGTATACTTAGTACGAGATTGAAAGAACTGATGAATGCTGGACAGAGGTTGGGATCGAAGTATTTTCCTCTTCTCTTTCTATCAGGTTGCCTTTTAGATCTGATGTGATCTGACATCTCCCCCCAGGACATCTGAGTGTGCCGAATTATCAGTACTCTGTCTCTTTCCTACTGTCTAGCCAAGAGAAAACTGACATCTTGCTGTGCTGGGTCTCTAGCTATCTGTACTGCATAATTAAATAAATAAAGTGGAAAGAACTAGGTCATTGGAGCAAAAGTATGCATTTATTGAGCCATAGATGAAGGGATATCTAAAATGCATCCCCCATTATGGAATGTATCTGAATCCAGTGTTATGTCACATATAGGTTGAAAACACAGGCAGAACAGCCCTTGTCACCTACACAGTCATACAAGCATAGCTTCATGACTAATTGCATTCTCACACAAGATGATAGTAAGTAGAATTTTGTTTCTGTGTTGATCTTAAAGCCATCCCCTTTCTTTACTTCTTAGTGCCATAATTATATCACCTGGCTCAGAACAAGCAACCATCCCTTAGAAGCTAGAGAAGAGTGGGATGGACCTCTGTCATGAAGAGAGAGAAAATCCCATGTGGCCATATCTTAGTGGGACTGAGGGAATGAAGGAGTAGCCTATAGCTGTTGTTCCCCATCATTCAAAACAATTGATACCATAGTTTCATCACTGGACCCATTTGGGCTGGTCTTATAGGATGGTGGCCCCAAGTCAGAATGAGTAAAAAATGTCCATTTTACTCCCATGCCCATCTTCATCCCTCCCATAGCAGCAACTCACAAAGCTAAGCACTTTCCTCTTCAAACTGTGTCTTCTTTCTCCTGGTACCACTTATCCAGTCTAAGAATGTCAGTTAGCAAGTATTTACCAGTGTAAAGGAAAGATCTTTTTTTTTTTTTTTTTAATTTTGCAACACATTTAGAAGGAAACCATTATAAATCTTTAAGGGCTTAGTTTTTTAATATTAGAAAAAGTGTAATTGGGCAGAAGGTTATTTACTGGGTACTTTTGAAAAGACCAAATAATAGCTTTTCAGCATATCCTACATTAAACAGCATCAAAATGATGCATGAAAATAGTATCTGACAATGACTTGGTAACTATGTGTATACATGGTTATAACATTTTAATGCATCTGCCTGCATTCTAGACTCCATTCACAAAATCATTCTGACATACTTAGGGATATTTTTACTTGAATTTATATTTATTATTTGGCACAAACCTAGTCATTCCACAATATCATTTTACAACTAACAGAACTGATATGAAACCATGTTGGATTTGAAAGAAATTATTCAATCAGTATCTGAGGTACTAAAAAACAGCCACATTTTAAAAAATATTCTCTTGTTACATTGCTAAGAAAACTCACTTCACACAATTCATACATGTCATACTCTCATTCCTAAAAATGCATAAAGACGGAGATTTTCTGTCTCTGAAATAGTGGTTTGCAATGCTGGTTTGCAAGGAAGAAAAGTGCCCTCTGTCTTCTTTTGGCTTAAATCCAATCAAAATAACAATAGATTTCAAGGGTCAACTCTTAAATGTTGGTTTGAGCTGCTTGGAACATTGGGAAGAATTTTGAGGCTCGATCCAGGCACAGAGTATAAAGTGTTAATACCAATTAGTGATGTCTGCCTTGGGAGCACGAGTGAGGAAGAAGATCCCTTATGCCATGTATTTGTCATCTCTGATTTAAGGCTATCTTAAATATAATCACATTTATTGAATTGAATTATATGAAAAAATAGTTGCACACAGTGAAAGTCAGTGATTTGTGTTTTTTGGGTATCACATTTTGAGGATATGTAAATTTTGTTTTTGCTAAATGATACAAAAAATAAGCCATGACAGAAATCTCATCAGCTTAATAATAACTTTTGTATTGCACTTTCCATGTTATGAAGTGCAAACACTTTTCATAGATATGATCTCATGTACTTGAACAAACCTGTGAAGTAGGCATTACCTTTTCCCTATTTATATATGTTGGCACTAAGACATGAAGAGTTTTGATAACTTTTCCAAATTGTACCCTGGATGAAAATACTTACCTCAGAAAAATACCATGATGTGGTTTTGGGGTATATCCAAATAATTCTGAGAGTAGTATATTCTCTCATCATGAGGGGTTTAAAAATCAATCTGACAAAATACATTCTGGACCATCCAGGTCACAGTTGATACATGTTGCTTCACTATATGGTCCAGCCAAAAAAAAGTGGACAATTTTCTACATGTGTTCCTTTGTTCTCAAATGTCCCCTGTCCATTTTTATCATCTGGCTAGGTCTTAACTCTCTTTCAAGAGAGTTAATTAATTAATTAAACATTAATTTCTTCTAAATGTCTTACTTTTCCTTCCCAGAACTGAATTAAGGTGCCATTTTCTTTTCTTTTCTTTTTCTTTTTTTTTTTTTTTTTTTAAGATTTTATTTATTTATTTGGCAGACAGAGATCACAAGTCAGCAGAGAGGCAGGCAGGGTTGCGTGTGGGGGGAGCAGGTTCCCTGCTGAGCAGATGTAGGGCTCCATCCCAGGATCCTGAGATCATGACTTGAGCAGACAGCAGAGCCTTAACCCACTGAGGCACCCAGGCACCCCTGCCATTTGCTATACATCAACCGACTAAGGAATGTTCTACCATAACCTCATACCAGGAAGTTTTGACTCTGAGTCATCTTTTGAAAGTGAAAAAGGTGCTTTTACTTAATTATTCTGACTTCCAGAACATTCACTGGTCCATATGGGATCATCATGCCTTAAAACACACAAAGATATACCTGAAAGCACTATTTTTTTACCTCTCTTGAAAAATTCCTCTTCTCCTACCTATGTACGTTAAGTGGACTCCAGAAGGAGCTAGTTCCTAGAGGTCATTCAGGAAAACATCTCTCTTCTACTCCACAGAGTGGATGAGATTTTAGACAAAAAGTATTTTTCCCCCAGGTATCTTATGGTTCTTGGTGTTATAGTAAATGGAATCGATTCTCTAATTTCCCTTTGTGTGTTTTCATTGTTACTGTATAAGAAAGCAACTGACTTCTGTACATTGATTTTATATCCTGCCACATTCCTGAATTGCTGCTATTGAGTTCTAGTGGTTTGGGGGCGGAGTCTTTGGGTTGTTCATATAAAGTATCATGTCATCTGCGAAGAGAGAGAGTTTGACTTCTTTGCCAATTTGAATGCTTTTTATTTCTTTTTGTTGTCTGATTGCTGCTGCTAGGACTTCTAGTACTATGTTGAACAACAGTTCAAAGAGTGGGCATGCTTGTGTTCCTGATCTCAAAGGGAAGGCTGTCAACTTTCCCCATTAAGGATGATATTTGCTGCGGATTTTTCATAGATAGATTTTATGAAGTTGAGGAATGTTCCCTATATCCCTATACTTTGAATGGTTTTAATCAGGAATGGATGTTGTATTTTTTCAAATGCTTTACCTGCATCAATGAGAGGACCATGTTTTCTCTTCTTTTATTGATTTGTTCCATCACATTGATTGATTTGCAAACGTTGAACCGCTTTTGCATCCCATGGATAAATCCCACCTGGTCATGGTGGATAACCTTTTTAATGTACTATTGGATCCTATTAGCCAGGATCTTGTTGAGAATCTTGGCATCCATATTCACCACTGATATTGGTCTGAAATTCTCCTTCCTAAGGGTGTCTTTGCCTGGTTTGGGTATCAGGGTAATGCTGGCTTCATAAAAAGAATCTGGAAGCTTTCCTTCTGTTTCTGTTTTTTGAAACAGCTTCAGAAAAATAGGTACTATTTCCTCTTTGAATGTTTGATAGAATTCTCCAGGGAATCTATCACGTCCTGGGCTCTTGCTTTTGGGGAGGTTTTTGATCACTGCTTCAATCTCGTTACTAGATATTGGTCTATTCAGGTTGTCAATTTCTTCCTGATTCAGTTTTGGAAGTTATAGGTTTCCAGGAATGCATCCATTTCATCTAGATTGATTAACTTATTAGCATATAACTGTATAGAAAAATGAAACTCAACCTTTCCCTTGCACTGTACACAAAGATAAACTCAAAATGGATAAAAGACCTCAATGTGAGATAGGAATCTATTAAAATCATAGAGACGAACATAGGCAGTAACCTCTTTGACATCAGCCACAGCAACTTCTTTCAAGACATGTCCCCAAAGGCAAAGGAAAAAAAGGCAGAAATGAACTTTTGGGACTTCATCAAGATCAAAAGCTTCTGCACAGCAAAAGAAACAATCAACAAAACGAAGAGGCAACCCATGGAATGAAAGACACTACAGACAAAGGACTAACATCCAAGATCTATAAAGAACTCCTCAAACTCAACACACACAAAACAGATAATCACTTCAAAAAATGGGCAGAATACATGAACAGACACTTCTCTAAAGAAGACATACAGATGGATAATAGACACATGAAAAAATGCTTATCATCATTAGCCATCAGGGAAATTCAAATCAAAACCACATTGAGGTATCATCTCATACCAGTTAGAATGGCCAAAATCAATAAGACAGTAAACAAGTGTTGGAGGGGTTGTGGAGAAAGGGGAACCCTCTTACACTGTTGGTAGAAATGCAAGTTGGCGCAGTCACTTTGGAAAACAGTGTGAAAATCCCTTAAGAAATTAAAAATAGAGCTACACTATGACCCTGCAATTGCACTATTGGGTATTTACCCCAAAGATGCAGGTAAGTGAAAAAAAGGACGATCTGTACCCCAATGCTCATAGCAGCAGTGTCCACAATCACCAAACTGTGGGAAGAGCCAAGATTCCCTTCAACAGATGAATGGTTAAAGAAGACATGGTCCATATATACAATGGAATATTATGCCTCCATCAGAGAGGATGAATACCTAACTTTTGTATCAACATGAATGGGACTGGAGGAGATTATGCTGAGTGAAATAAGTCAAGCAGAGAGAGTCAATTATCATATGGTTTCACTTACTTGTGGAGCATAAGGAGTAACAGAGAGGACAGAGGGAGCTGGGAAGGAGAAATGAGTTGGGGGAAATAAGAGAGGGAGACAAAGTATGAGAGACTGTGGACTCTGAGAAACAAACTGAGGGTTTTGGAGGGGAGGGAGTGGAAGGTTGGGTGAGTCTGGTGGTGGGTATTAAGGAGGGCACGTATTGCATAGAGCACTGGGTGTGGTGCATAAACAATCAATTTTGGAACACACACACACAAAAATTAAATTAATTTTTTTAAAAAAGTACTTTTTTCTCTTTTCTTCTTCCTCACTCCTTCTCTGCTTCCAGAGACTAGCTGCAAGATTCAGAACATGGAGATAAGATCTCTTTTCTTTTTTTTTTTTTTTAAAGATTTTATTTATTTGACAGAGAGAAAGAAATCACAAGTAGGCAGAGAGGCAGGCAGAGAGAGAGGGGAGGAAGCAGGCTCCCTGCGGAGCAGAGAGCCCGATGCAGGGCTCAATCCCAGGACCCTGGGATCATGACCTGAGCCGAAGGTAGAGGCTTTAACCCACTGAGCCACCCAGGAGCCCTAGAGATAAGATCTCTTTACTAAAAATCTCCACATGAATCAGGCTCAAGAAACACGCTCCAATCCAATTTTCATGGAAACTCTTTGTTAGATTATTAGATACATACAAAGCCATGAAAGATTATCTTGATACTTATTCTGCTATGTTCTTGTGGGGGTAATTCCTCTAAAAGGGATTATTGACATAGAAGAATTTAGGCATTCCAGATTTCTTGGCTATAATAGTATCTACTAACATAAATCCCACAACTATAATATCCTTATATAGATTTCTATTATTGCATTTACAAATTAATATGAATAAAGTATGACTTGTGACTCAGAACCCACTAAGTACTTTTGTTTCAGTTTTATGTTTTTGGATCTCTGTCCCTTTTTAAATTTAATAAATTATTTGATTCAGTAACTTCCTATATGTTATCTCTATCAATACAGCTTAAAATTGTATCAAAGTCTTTGAACCCATTCACTGGAATGTATAAAGATAGTTCCCCTGTAGTTTTGAGGAGGTAAAATAATAATCACATGTTTACTGGAAGGATCACTGTGAACAACTACTATTGTCATGAATTTTGTTTTACTGCTTTTATCATGATGTATAGTAAAACACTGGTGTTTATATTAGAGCTGAAGGGCCAAGATATCAAGTCATTCCTGTCATTATATCCTTTCCTTTTATTAAATATCTTCAGAATCATCTGCTTTTGCAATATATATGTATGTCTGTATATGTGTGTGTATACAAACATATTTATATATGTATATTATATACATGTATGTATATGTTATATATGTTTATGTATATTATATACATATATGTATATATTATATATATGTTTGTGTATATATATGGGCATGTGTGTGTACACATAAATATATAATATATAAATGTATAAATATATATATGTGTGTATATATATGTATGTGTTTGTGTGTGTGTATATATGAAGAGAGACAACTTAGTTAGGATTCACCACACTTTTATACTGCTTGTTTGTAAATTATTTTTAAATGACTAGAAAAGCAAGGAAGACTAATATTGTGAGGGATACATCAAGATTGAGAACATTTAAGTGTCCGTGCTAATACACAGCAAATATAGTTCACTATAGGTAAATGCAAAATAATGAGCTTTCGAGTAAAGAATATAAAATTGGAAATATCTGCTTAATGGAAAGGTGCTGCAGCATGCTGATTAGAAACACATTTGAGTCGTTGCTGCAAAATTGTCTCCATTTAGCCTTTAGCCTAACATAGAATTGTGGAGAAATACAGAGTAAAATTATATATAAAAAAAAAAATAGTATTGTAAATCAAAGGTAGAATTACTGTAATAAAAAGTAAATATACATTTTCTCATAGAAAGTACAAAGCATGGGTCACCTCATTTTTTTTAAAAGATGTATTTATTTATTTGACAGAGAGATAGAGAGCACAACCAGGTAGAGGGAGAAGGAGAAGCAGACTCTCCACTAAGCAGGGAGCCAGACGGAGGGCTTGATCTCAAGACCCCTAGGATCATGACCTAAGCTTCACAAAGGTAACTGCTTAACTAACTGAGCCACCTAGGCACTCTGGTCACCTCATTTTTAAATCAAAATATCAAAATAGTTTAAATGAGCTGCTTGCTGGGTCCAAAATAACTCTGGAGTTCAACACAAGTTCTATGAAACCGAAAGATAAAGTTCCTGTTGTAACATAATTACAATAGAAACAGACTGAAAAGTAGAGAGACTCAGTGTTTAAAAATTAGAAAAAGAAAAAAATATAAAATTTATTTCACAAAATTACATAAATAAGACTGTTTTAAAAATATGGGGCACCTGGGTAATGCAGTTGGTTTAAGCGTCTGACTCTTGGTTGTGGCTCAGGTTGTAATTTCGAGATCCAGCTCCAAACTGGTCTCCATCCTCAGTGCAGAATCCGCTTAAGACTGTCTCTCCCTTTCCCTCTGCCCCTTCCCACCTATGCTCTCTTTTTCTCTCTCTTTCAAATGAATAAATATTTTTAAAAATAAAAATTAATAAAAGTGAAAAATCTTGACCCAAGATAGTAAGCAAAACAAAGACACAATTAAGTGTTGCCCAAGTAAGGACTGGAGAATCTTGAATGAAACAAATCCGACTGCAATAGGAAAATCAATGGAATCAAATTTAACTATCAGTTTTTCAGTTTTTGAAATAACACTGATATATTTTGTGATATAATTTGTGTATATTTATATGGTTTACATTGATACATTAATATAAGTTAATTCCACAGATGAAGTGAGGGGTCTTGCAAACCCCAAGACTATCAGTTGCATATCCATTTATTGAGAAAATCTTTACCCAAAGTGCAAATGCTTTGCCTCAAGTAGAGTCTAAAATATTGCAAATTTTGCTTAATCTGCATCCAAATAATGACAATATAAGAGTTTTATAAGACTTCTGATTCAAAGAAAAAAGCCTAACGTCTTACGATGTGATTAGAAGCATTGAGCAAAATTGTTTTTTGATTCACAGAAAAAGAGAAAGCTTCCTTAGCAAAAGTGTAGATCACAAGAGTCCCATTGTTGTGTCTAGATAATTACTATATTTTTTACTTTCAGGAAAAGGATGGGTGACTGAATTAATATATTCTGGTATAAAACCAAACAAACACAGGTTTTCATCAATAAATTAGGACTTTTTTTTTCATTTTTGAAATTATTTTTATAATTTCCTGAGATCCATCAGAATTTTCACTATATCTGTTAGTCTTTATACCTACCTATATCCAAATACTTCATATACATTATATCTATGGAAGCTTTTCTAACCACTTAGTCAGCTATTAAACTTCACTTTCTCAAAACATTTTCCACAACAAATAAATTTTTCTTTGAGGCCATTGCTGTTCTTTAGATAAATTTACATTGTTTGCCATCATTGATTACCATAATATAACAGTATGGACGTTAATGAAAAACCCCAAACACAAATCTGTATACAGTGTGAGAAAAGAGCACCCAAAATGTCTGGAGGTTTGAAGAAAGATACAAGACTTCAGTTTCACTTACATTGATTGAGTGACTCCCCCCCCCCACCCCCGCCAGCATCTATTTTGCACAAAGACCTCTGATTTCTAAAATGTGCCCCTGAAAGTCCACAAAATGGATAATTCTAACTCAAATCATCAAAGGTGGACAGTTTCATGTCCTTTGCTCTGGGGGTTATCATGGCCTCTTCAGTGCACCAAACATTTCTCTAGAGGAGCTTCTGGGACTGTTTTTCTGGCTTATATGACTATGAGGTCTAGGGCAGTTAGGGCTCGGGAAGTCATTGGCTGGAGTAACCTACAAAAATCGGCCATGGTATGGTAGGTTAGGCTGGAACGTAACGTCCCAGAGATTGCACCCCGCTTCTTCCAACTGACCTTCAGAATCTGCACATTGAGAACGTGGTCTGGAGAGAAGGAGCATTTGCAGAGCATCTCCGTCTGCTTCTCAGACTGAATCCTACAGCAGCTGCTCAGTGCTCTTTTACGTTTATTATCTCTCTGAGCGCCTTAATCCTCCCATCATCTCTATGAGGCCGGCTATACTATTATCCTCAGCGTACAAATGGATAAAGTTTGAGAAAATGAATCATCTGTCCCTGAAAAGCTGTGCTTATCTCCTCTTGGGCTTCATCAAGGCCACCTGGTATTTGGTTTAATCTCGGGGGTGGGCTAGCCAAGGGCTCGGGGAGAAGGAAGAAATAGGAAAACTAAATCTATGTTTTGCTGAAAGGGAAGACTGGCAGGGACTTCACTCCAGAGTTATCTCTTTCCTCTACAAGTATATGACCTTGACTAACTCTCAAGGCATCTCTCTAACCTGGAGTAGAGGGGTAGAATGAGAGCCCCCACTGAATCTCCTCCTGACATTTTTTCTAAATCCTCTCTACAAAGGGAATATTGTATTCACTTTCTAAATCTCTAAATAATTAACTAGGGATTTGACAAACTCAACCTGGCCAGTATCAATCCCCCCAAAGACTCTATCTCAATGTCTGTGTTTGGTTAATGTTCATTGCCTTTATTCATTCTTTCAACAAATGTTTACCCAGCACCTAGTGTGTTTCCTATGCTGTGTTTGATATCAAGGAACTATAAAAGGGATAAACTTTCTTCAGGCAGTACATTTTATTTCCTATTAGATAAAATAACTAATAAATGTGATACGATAAGATAAATTTCATGATCAAGATAAGCACAAGATATAATGGGAATGTAGAAGAATGAAACTTACTCAAACTAAAAAAGGTCAGGGAAGGACTTTTAGTGGTTTTGAAGGGTGAGGAAGGGTTGGTAGAGAGAAGTATGTGCAAAGGAACAAAGCTGTGGGTAAGATGCTGGTATGCTATTATGACTGGAGGAACATTAATAGAATCCCAAGAGAAGATGAAAGTAGAAAGGAAGACAGGAGCCCTGATATGAAATATGAATTTTATCCTGAGGGCAGTGAAAAGCCATGAAGGATTAAAAAAAAAAAAAGGATATACATTTGATAAAGATCACTCTGACAAGCAGTGTGGAGAATGGGTGGGAAGAAGGGTGATCTCACACATGAAGGAATAACTGACACAGCTAAGAAGGAATTAGAAAATTGCAGTCTCCACCACGGCCCATGAAAATTATTTGTAAGCTGGAGAAAAGGTGATTTTCCTGTCTCTTTAAGAACCATGCAAACCGGACTTGATAACTAAGTTGCATATTAGCCATATCTGATTATGCTTCATGTCATCCATTCCTCCAGGTCAAATGCAAGTTCAAAGTTAGAATGTGCTCTGGCTTCTGAATGCCCTTGTATCCAATTCTAATAGTGTTTCTATGTTTACCAAGAGGAAATATATGTTTCCTTTAACAAAGTTACTTATAACTAGAGACAAAAACCCATCAACCTCTGAAAAGGGAGAGATCTGATAGGAAGGTCAATAGATAATTTGTGCAGATTCAGCCAGGATTATACCTTATTTGCATATAATTGCACATTTAAAAAACACCTAGTGGTCATAGCATTCCAGCACAATTCGATATGAATGAAAATGTGTTTTAGTCTGTAAGAAAGCCCAAGGTATTGTGGAAGATATCTGGTTCCTTGATCTCTAGGTTAAAATTTATCATTTGTAAATGGAAAAACTAGATTCTACACTTGGTCTGATATTTTGAACTCCAGTTTATTAAGACAATGTCTGACATAATGTGTTCTCTGAATTTCTCAGGTGAGCAATGAAGAATCAGAGAGATTAAGTGATTTGTTAAGGGGAGCATAATAAAGACATCTGTGTAAAGGAAGATTTGACTCTCTGGTTATGTGTTTCATTCTGTATCAAAAGCTTTATTTGCAAACGCTTTATATTTTATAAAATGCTTCTAATACATTTTACATGATCCATTTTATAGATGTGAAAACTGAGTACAAGAGCTATAAAGCTATTACATCACTTACAGGTGTAAGGCTAAGAAGTATTCAGCACAGCAGAAAACCCATCTTCGTAATAGAGAGTTTGCCTCCTTCCCCCATGTCTTGTTCCTCTCGAATATATTCCATGGAAAATGAAACTGGGAAATCACACGAAAGTGGACTGAGAGAAAGGAAAGGACAGAAATCTCAAGCATTTTGAATTTTCTCTTTTGTGACTCATTCCTGAGACTTGCACCCACACATAAAATCTTTCTTCTATAGGAAGCCAATGAGGAGCCCTCTTGTATTAAACTCTACGGAAAATGATAGTTGAAACAATGAACACAGAACATTTTAGCAACAGCTTTTGATATTTGTGTTTTATATAAGCAATTAGAGACTCATCTATGTATGAGAATTCACACAAACATGCACACATACACACACATACACCAAGTATATATTATGTTATTATTACCAAAAATCAAAAAAAAAGTGAAAAGAACCAAGATTCCTGTAAAATTCCATTAGTTAGCTATTTATTAACATAAGCTGTGCAACACTAAGGAATAAAAGTCTTGGGCTTCCTGGTCTTTTTTCCTAATGACTAAATAAATTTAATTATCTATTTGATGACTTTGAATAACTAAATTTTCTAGTGAGCATTAATGGGAAAATGCACGCTAAGTTAAAATGATAATTATAAAAAAAATCTTCAACATTAAAGCATCTCCAGTAACATTATCAATTTATAAAATGTCTAAAGTATTAAAAATAAAATAGAGGTACATGGGTTCTAGGGCTGCTTCTGGCTCTTATTAAGTTGTTACCTTAGGCTAGTCTCCTCATGCTCTTTATCTATGAAAACTAGATGGTAATTTCTTTCTATTTCCACCTCATGCGTTGTTTTAATATGTGATATGGTTTATGTAAAAAGTGTTTTGAAAATTATGGAATGCCACAGTATGATATGTTATTACAGCTATCATTTATTTATTTAGACTGAACCACTCTGTACACTGTAATTTTTTCAAGGGACAAAAATTTGGTTAAGAAGAGGCATAAAAAATACAAAATATTTTCATCAAATTGATAATGACTGTGAGTAAGGGTGTAGATACATTAATGTAATAGCAAAGATAGTCCATTAAAAAAAAATGAGAAACAACTTCTTGTTTCTGATATTTCTATATGGAAAGATGTTCATGTCATACATGTAGTGTCCCTTCCTATATGGTTCCTTGATCTTCTCCATTCTAAAGACCTTCAAGTACTCCATTACAGCAGCCTACTAAAATATCATCATTACCCTACACAGCTTAGCTTCTGAGATCTTAATCTCCCAAAGTTCCCTCTTTTACCATAACTTTCCTTCATCAAACCCTCATTTTTCTCTTAGGTTTACCCACCTGTTTTCTAATATCACCAAGGCCACCAGATCCTTGACACTTTCATTCCTCATCAATTAGCGTCTTTGTACTTCACTATTAAGCGATGAGCCTATAGCCTATCTCTAAAATCACTCACCATTGTCTCAGTCCTTTTGCTCCCTTTTCTTTCTGCCCTAGTGTTCCAGTATATTCCCAGTGTTGGATAAAAACAGAGATCCAGCTCTGTAGGTACAAGTGAACCGCACTATCCCTATGTTGCTGCTGGACAACATAGCTATATAATTCCAGTTTGATACCACAAATCATATTGACCTAAGTAGCTTCTAATGGAGCCAAGACTATCCTCAGTCTCTGGAGTTGATTGGACCTCATTTTACAGATACTGTATATTACTTGAGGAGTACATTTGTCACATTATGATCTGCATCAAGATAACATTTTTATATACTCCCTCTGTGCTAATACAGAAACCTTTATTTCAAATCCAGCTACCTTCATCTACCTCAAAGAGATGCTTCAGGCCCTGCTTCTCATCGCCCTCTTCTAAAACTTCTCACTGTCCTCTGGTTTCTGCATCTTAGTCTGCTTTGGCTTTCCATCTCTTTCTGCCTTAGTCTCTTGATGAGCTGTTGACTAGCTTTCCTGTTTATCAGGACAATGCCTTGAACCAACATCCAAAAACTCAGTAACTCACTCTTGACCCAGCCTGCAGACCTTTGCAAAGATGGGAACTTCAAGCCTCAACATGCCCGAGAGGGATGGTCAGACAGACATATGTATTATGACTACTTATTTGTATGTCTATCTCATCTAGTGGACAGTGAGGCACTTACGACCAAGAAATGTAGTTGAAGGAATTCAAGATGTTAACAGTTAAAGAAGTAGCCTAAAATAGTGTCTTCCATGGACAACTTGCTTCAGAGTCACCTGGGATTTTTTAAAATACATCTTTTCCTGGATGTGATCCAATCCTCATCATACTGCCAGATGATTCTTCTATACCGTTTGAGAAGCTCTGCTCTAAATGGACATGTATAACAGTAATAAGAAATTTAAGTGCCCTAGAGGCAACAAGCAGACTGTAAAAAGTAGAACAAAATGTGGGTCCTGTGTTAGGCTAAAAAACTCCTACTATTCACTTCTGGAAAGTTGGTGTCCCCTCACAAGTGCATCCAGGGTTAACAAACTTAAATTTTCTGATGCCAGAAACCTGGATTTTTATGTAAAATCTGCTGATTTTAATACAATGGCAAATAACTCACACTTAAATTTAAAAAAGAAAAAAGCAACAAGATAAAACAAAACAAAAATTACAGAACATGGATCTGTAGTCAGTTTCTAATTCTTACATTAGAGCAACCTAAACAAATATAACTGAAAGACACATATTTGAGGTCCAAAAAATTAGAAAACAAGTATTGGAGGGCCAAGTTAGGAAGGGAGGATGCAGTGGAAACTGTCTACAAAGAAAGAGAAGAATGAGGAAGGGGTCAGGAGAAGAGGGGATTACAAATGAGGGCTGGGCTGCAGCGTCAGGATGCCTGGAGAGGCCAAGCAGGACAAGGCTGATAATAGACAATTGGCAATTAGGAAGTCAGTGGTGACTTTGGTGAAAGCACTTTCAGAGTGGTAGGGCTGAAACCAGATCATAATGAGCTGAGAATGTGTGGGATTAAAAGGAGGTGGAGAGGGGAGGAAGAAGCAGAGAGAGAGAGAGAGAGAGAGAGAGAGATATCAAGTGTAGATTATTCCTCTCAGGCGTTTAACAATAAAATAAAGTTAAGGAAGGAGATAAGATAGTACATCAAGAGAAGACAATGCAAAGAAAACTACTTTGAAAACATTTTTGCTGAAATATGACACATACAGAAACATGCATGAATCCTAAGTCAATTCTCCCAAAGCATTCATTTCTGTGGCCAACACTAGGGAGTAGACACAGAGTGTTAGAAGATTACCAGCCCCGCAGAATCCTTTCCTCTGCCCTCTCAACCATGTCTCTTTTCTTCATCACCAAGAGTAAATGCTATTCTGAATTCTGACACCACAAGTTAGTACGGTGTTTTGCAAACTTTGTATAAATGGAATAGTAGATTATAATCTTAAGAGTTTGCTTATTCGGGGGTGTCTGGGTGGCTTGGTCGGTTAAAGTCTGCCTTCAGTTCAGGTCATGATCCCAAGGTCCTGGGGTTGAGCTCCTTGCTCCCAGCTCAGCGGGGAGCCTTCTTCTCCCTCTCCCTCTACTCTCCCTTGCTCCCCCCAACTTGGGTGTGCTCTCTCTCTCTCTCAAATAAATAAATAAAATCTTTTTTTAAAAAATGGAGATCTTGCTAAAATCACATATTCTAATAATTTATCTAAGAATTTAAAAATTTCCTACATAAACAATCAGGTTGTTTCAGAATCAGGAGAGTTTTATTTCTTTGTTTCTAATCCTTGTCCTAATAGGTCTTTTCTTTTCTTCATCAAACTAAAACTTCCAGACAGTGTTGAAAAGAAGGATGATAATGGTCATTATTCCCTTGGTTCTGATCTTGCAGGGAAAACCTTCAACATTTCATCATTGATTATGCTTAGATTATTGATTTTTAACTTTTCTTTCCTTTTAGTAAACAAATTTAAGCTGCATCTGGTATGTTTTGATATGAAATAATTCAAAATATTTCTAAAATTTCCATTTTATTTTCTCTTAACCCACTAGGAACATAGAAGCATTTAATATTTCCAAAATACAGGTATTTTTCTAGTTGTCATCTTTATTTTTTTATTTCACTGTGATCAGAGAGCATAGTATTATAATTTTTGAAATATGTAATTTGAAATATGAGATTTACTTTATGGGCCAGTATATGCCTAATTTTTATAGAACTTGTATGTAAATTGGGAAAAAAATACATTCTTCAGTTTTAGCAATATCCTCTATATCTTATATAGGTCAAGTTTGTTAATCATGCTATTTAAATAAATATACATTTAACATTTGTGTGATTATTTTATGAATTATAAAAAAGAAGTATATTAAAATCTCCTGTGATTATAAGTTTATTTCCTTCCAGAGTTCTCTTAATTTAGGGCTCATATAACTTTAAGCCACATTATTAGTTACATGTTAATTTAGAACTATTATGTTTCCAATAAATCAAATCTTTTGTTATTGTAAAGTGTTATAAGGCATTAATATTTATATTATCCATATTCATTTATATTGTGCAAGTAATTGTGATTTTGTCCTTTATTTCTTCCCTCACCTCCAAATATTCATCTTAAATTATCTTCCTTTTGCCTGAAGAATTTTCTTTAGACTCATATCCTGGTGAAAATTTTTCCAGGTTTTCTTCATCTGACAAGGCTTTTATATTACCTTTATTTTTTTAAGGACCTATGCATTGTGTATAGAACTTAAAGGTGGAAGTTACTGTCTTTTGGTACATTGGGGGTAGAATTACTTTGTCTTTTGGCTTTTATTTTTTATGTTGACCAATTGACTGTCTGTCTGATTGTGGCTCTTTTTAAAGTAATGCATCATTTTATATTTGGATGTTGTTAAGATACTTGCCCTCATATTTGGTTTTTAGAAATTGTTCTGTTGTATACACAATTGCAATTTTCTTTGTCTCAATCCAGTTTCCCTCATTAGAGTTCACAGTACTTCTTAAACTTAATAGCTTGAAATTAGCTGTTGAATTAGCTTCTGTCCTTAGCTTTAGAAAATGTGTAGTCATTATCCTTTTAAAGATATTTTCTATGTGGAGATTTCAATTATATGTATGTATGTAATTTTGGTTCTATGTCTATATGCCTTTTACATTTTCTTTCTTTTTGTGTTTTCCATCCTTCTGTCATTCTCTGTTCCATTGTGGCTATTTTCTTCTGTCCTATATTCAAACTCACTAATTCCTTCTTCAGTTATTTCTTTTCTGCTATGATTCCTAATTATTGAAACCTGAATTTTGATTCAAGATTTGTTCAGTTTCAAAATTTCAATTTGCTCCTATTTATTATTTTAAGTTCTATGTAAAATTAAAGTTGTTTTCATTTCATTGATCATATTAGATATAATTAGTTTAAAGTCATTGTTTAATAATTCTAAAAATCTCCTGTGGGTCTTCTTCTGTTTATTTGGAGCTTTTTCTTTCAATTTTTCATCAACATTTTTGGTTTCTTCACTTGACTGATTATTTTTGATTGAGAGAGAGCTGCTTGTGCTATATGAAAAATAATAGAGATAATTTAAAACCTGAACGTTTTTTTATCATCCACCAGAGCAGATTTACCTGTATTTCTCATAGGTGGCCAGAAATATTAGCAAACTCAGATCATCTTAAGGCAACCATGGTATGAGTTTATCCAAAGCTAGTTTTTTCTTTAAGAACAGCTTTATCTCAGGGTGCCTGGGTGGCTCAGTGGGCTAAAGCCTCTGCCTTCAGCTCAGGTCATGATTCCAGGGTCCTGGGATCGAGCCCCGCATTGAGTTCTCCACTCAGCAGGGAGCCTACTTCCCCCCCCCTCTCTCTCTGCCTGCCTCTCTGCCTATGTGCAATCTCTGTCTGTCAGATGAATAAATAAGATCTTTTAAAAAAAAAAAAGAACAGCTTTATCTCTAGCTTAAACTTATTCCAAGAATATTGACCTTTGATTTTCAATCTAACATCTGGGTGCTTTGCAACGATTCAAGTAAAAAATGATGGTGGTTTAAACAAGTGTGGCAACAATAGATTTAGTTAATAGTGGTCAGACTCAAAATATATTTTGTAGATTGAGACAATAGGATTTTCTGGTGGTTTAGATATAAGAAGAGATGAAAAATTACCCCTAAGTCTTGGACGTGAATGTTCAAACATAATGTACTAAGATAAACAATGACAAAAGCTTTTTTGTATAATATAAAGAATTTTATTTCCACACAGACAGCACACAATCTTTTCCTCTGCAAGCTACCTCTGGAGCACAAATCTAGAATACCTTTCAGGTGGTAGCTGCAGGATTGCCTCCAGTTTTAAAATTATAAACCTCACCCAGTCATCACAGTATTGTCTTTTCCATTTAAAAATCCTGCTAATTCAATTGAGTTGGTTGACAAACTCGAGCAGTCACAACTCAAAGAAGTTTATCATGCATTATTTCACTATGAGTTTTATTGTAGTATTCTCACAATAATAAACAATCATCCCATTTTAGGGGATGGATAAACAACAAAGACACAGAGAGGTGAAAAATTTGTCTAAAGTCACATAGTATATTGGTGGGGGAGGCAGATTTGCAGTTAGGTCTATAAAGCTCCAAAGCTTGCGCACCTTTCCAGTTCGTTACTCTAGTTCTGATACTCTGTAGACCATGGAAAATGTAAGCTAAAGAGCTTACATTTATAAATATAAATGAATATAAATGTATTACATTTATAAATATATATGTATTACATTTATAAATATATTACATTTATATACACACATATATATGCATTTATATTACATTATAAAATTATTACATTTATAAATATAACATATATTATATAATATGTTATATATAATATAGAAATATATATTTTATATAATATAAATATATTATATAATATGAAATAATAATATATAATAAATATAAATATATAATATATAAATATAAATAAATAAACATAGTTTATTCTGCATTCATCAAAATCTAAGAGAGTCTTTCTTGAAATATTTCTTTCATTTTTCTCTCTGCTTGTATGGTTGGAACCACCCTGGAGATGTTGGTAATCTGAACCTAAACTAATTTGTTCCTGTTGAATGGCAGAGCTCCTGGCCTCCATGATCTGTCTCTCTTGTGATCACTTACTTGATAGGCAATCTTAGAATTGCTCTAGGACCAAACACAGTTCAGGGCACAGGGGTGGCACTAACAGAATACTTGTGGATGGATGTAAGTAAACAAACAAACAAACAAAAACATCGTCTTCAGTGAGGCTTTGAAGGCCCATGTGCCAACCCCCTCCCAAGCTTTCATCCGTCTTCTTGACCCTCTCAACCACTCCATTCTAATCCCTCTCTTACATGGAAAAAAAAATGTTTTATTTTGAACATGTTAAATTTGAGAAGCTTATGATATATCTGTTACTTGCCATGCAAATAAACTGGGGCAATAGAATGTCTTTATCATCATATCTACCCCAACGTATATCCGTTCACAATCCAATAATGAGAGAACAATTTCTAACTTAGACTTCTAAGGGTCCTTCTTGTTCTACTGATCACTAAGACTCAATCATGGCACCACAGGCAGGACCTCTTATATATATTCCTCTCTGAGAAGACTATTCACTCATGTCTTTTCAGTGTAACTTCTACTGCATTATTTGCTATACTATATATACTATAAAAAGAAGAGTAATACAGTTAACTCTTAAACAACACAGGTTTGATTGCATGGGTCCACTTAAACACAGATTTTTTCCCCATAAATACAGTGCAGTAATGTAAATGTATTTTTTTTCTTATGATGTTCTTAATAACATTTTTTTCCTTTAGCTTACTTTATTATAAAAGTACAGTATATGATATATATAACAAAGAAAATCTGTTAATCAAGGATTGATGCTATCAATATGTCTTCTGCCATCAGTAGGCTATTAGTAGTTAAGTTTTAGGGGAGTCAAAAGTTATATGTGGATTTCCAACTGCACACCTATCTCTGATTATTCAAGAGGCAGCTGTATATTCAACACTGGCAATAGAAAGAAAAAGATTGTGGCCAGAAATTAGCCTATGGGTGCTAAAATGTACCATAAAGGGTGAAGAAGTGAAAGCTGGAGATCCAAGCACCATCCGCCATTAAGCCCTGGAAACGTACCTTGCTTAGGAGCACCATCACAAGGAGCATCAAAAGGTAATGAATAACAGCACATTTGAATTGACGAAACTGTGAAGTCATTTGTATGTTTTTATTTTTACAAACACAAATCCATGGGGCCTTATACAACATTTCTTCATAGAGTACCTTTAAAAAGGTTATATTATTCCATTGTGGAGAATTATCCAAATAGACTTACCTGTTTTTAGGGACTGAGAGGAATACTTTGTCCAATTTAAATCAGTTGTACTGGTGTATGTATTAAATCTTGAGATACATTTCTCACCTGCAACTAGTTTGGGCAGCTAGTGGGTTCAAAATTTACAAAGTTTAGTTTTCCAAATCATTTGGAACATTCACAGTGTTGTCAAGAAAAATTCTTGCTGAAGTCCCACAAAGTACTATTTAACATTTAGAGTAACAATATCTTTGTTATTTCAGTTGCTATAGATATCTGTAAGAAAACAAAGGGTTTCAAAGGCTAGAAAATTGGTAGTCAATCTCTTCATTACTGTTATCTGTTATCCTCTTTTTTCAGAAAGTGTTGGCGCTAAGAAGATGATTGGTACCTGGGGAAGAACATGGTAAATTTGAGTCTTAAAAAGCAATAATAGAAAAACATCATGAATTTGACTGACTTTACAAGTAGACTTGCTTATAAATTCATTCAAGTTATAAAATAGCCCTTTTAAGATGTACTGTTATGCTATATATTTTCCGTGTTTTAATGGGAATATTTATAATTATATTGGATTAAAATGTTATCAATTCAATTATAATGTTATTTATGACAACGTATGACAAAGCCACAGAGCTAAAGTTTCTAAGGTTGCCTTTCTCCTGCTCACTTTTCACTATAGTAGAACTAAGCTCAGTGTTCTTTATATAAGGTCAAATAATATGTTCTCTATTTTGCTGTCTTTGCTTATTGCTGGTTGTCATTTTTCTTTTTTGCTTTAAAAAGTTTGAAATATAATTATTGGATGATTGTATTAAGTGTAACTTCAAAGAATCATAGAGAAATTGGATTTTCATGGGGTTTGCAAACAAACTAGGCTACTGTTCAGATCAAGGTTGGGAAAATCTAAATATTTAATTGCTTATAGGTAACATGAGTTAAGGTTCTTATTTCAACATCAATGGGCATTTTTCTGTGGCATGGAATAATTATATGTATTTAATGTCTTCTTAAAAAAAGAGAAAATTTTGGGACACCTGGGTGGCTCAGTGGATTAAGCCTCTGCCTTCGGCTCAGGTCATGATCCCAGGGTCTTGAGATCGAGCCCTGCATCAGGCTCTCTACTCTGTGGAGAGCCTCCTTCCTCTTCTCTCTCTCTCTGCCTGCCTCTCTGCCTACTTGTGATCTCTCTCTGTCAAATAAATAAATAAAATGTTAAAAAAAAAAAAAGAAAGAAAGAAAATTCTCCTTCAGCTCTACCACCCTCTCTAATTTAAGCAAGAGGCCAACAATGGGTAATAGCAATGATAAGTTTTTTTCTAACTGTTTTCTATCTGTTTAAATTAAGAAATATACAAAAACAATGGATGGTGACTCCCTGAGAAACAAATTCACTGGAGCAGAGATCAGATAAACAAGTATTTGTACTTTTTACCACAATCTACAATGTTGGTTGTAGCTATACAACTAATATTAAAAAGAGATCTTACATTAGCAATTAGGTTCAGACATCCTTATAGCATGAGCAATTCAATACTAAAATTCTATAAGACAAGGATTTTAATGAATGTGGTTTGAGTTGTTTTATTTAAATCTGTCGCTTTCAAATCTATTATTGAAAATGTTAAGTCACTGTTGAACATCCTCTGCTAGTTGTATTCTTTAAAATTGCTCCTTTTCTTGTCAACAATACAGAAATGTCCATGTTGAGTAAAAAATGGGGGAAAATACGAATTTTTCTTCTTTCTAAACAAAGAAATTATAGAAAAATTAAAAAGATCATAATTATTTCTGTCCCAAAGATCACATTATAAGACGTTTATAAAATAGCTTTCAATTCCTTTTTTTTTTTTAAATGAGCTTCTATATGCTAGTGAGAACATATTAGAACAAGAGATAATCTGGCATAAGGCAATACTGGCAATAGAATGAAACAATGGCTTTTGTCAAGGGCAACTGGAATGAAAGGGTAAAGAAGTTATATGAGATAAAATGAATTTTACTCATGCTGTAACATTCAATCTGAATCTTCTCTGGATGTTTTGATGAGAAAGGTTAAAATGTATTGGATTATTTTACTACATAAATGTAATTTAAAGGAGAGAGTAAGGGCAACAGACTAAGTAACAATCATACTTCTATCATTTTCTATAGATGTTGTATAATTTAACTCCCAGGCTTTTAAACGAACAATTTTCTCCCTACGATATGCTTGGAATAATTACTTCTTCATTCCATTGGTCAAAAGCCAGAAGAAAATTTTGTTGCAGTAATTTGGGTTCATTTTTCCTAAAAGAATATGCAGAAATATGGGGAACCCCAAAACCCCAATGTTTTACCTATAAAGTATAAAAAGAGGATGGTGCATTTTATGTCTATGTTTGGGCATATGCATGTGTGCAGGCCCCCACCACATGCACATTCCCTGCCCTTGGTGCAAATAGGGCTCAGAACCCTGATCTTTTCACTGTGAGAATCTCCCGGGCAGTGCAGAACTCATACCTCCCTCACAAAGGCATGAAACATACAACTCTTACTCTGTAAAGTGAATTTAATATTGTGTTCAATTAACCAAAATACACTTTAAATTTTTTTTCCAAACCTCAAATACTCAAAATAAGAAGTGAAGGAGAGTCAGATAGAGTAGAAAACTATCAATTATTTTCCTGTCAATAAAATAGCACAGAGCTTTCTAATAGAAATGCAATGCAGGATAATTTTTAATTTTAGTGTTACATTAAAAAAAAAAACCCACAATCTATAAAGAAACAGGTGAAACTTTACTGATATATTTTATCTAACCCAAGAGAGCCAAAATATTTTCATTGCAACATATCTTCAATATAAAGTTATTAATAAGATATTTTACATTTTTTTCTTATTAAATCTTCAGAATCCAGTGCAGATATTATGCTTACAGAACGTCCACTTTGGACCTGGTCCATTTCAAATGCTCTGTAGCCACATGAAGTTGTATGAAGATGATCGCTGATTATCTTCTTTCAGTCTCTTTCCCAAACTCCTAACTCTTATCTCCAATTGCTACCGTTCATTTCCAGCTATATATAATAAGCCATGACTGACAGTAATATTTGTCCTCCTCCTCTAATTTCATGGCTTCACTGTTTAGATTCTCTCTCTTGGTGGATAGCTTTATTATCTACACTCCCGTCATTGTTCAAATTAGAAATCTGAAGGATACGCTCTACTTTTCCCTCTTCCTCATTCATCTTCAATTGAATAAGGTCAAAAACATCCTGAGTTTGCACTCTTTTGTTTCTACACTGTCTCAACATCATTCAAAGCTTTAAATATCATGTGTCTGGATTCTTAAGGACTTCCTAACTCATCTCTCTCCCATCCATCAATCCCCACTACTTCAATCCACCCTCTACACTGAAGGGAAACTGGTCTCTTGAGCACACGTACTATTAATTAACTTTTTAAAAAATTAACATTGAATTACATTGCTCTTTTAAATAAAGATCTCATAGAGATTCTTCTGGCTATATTTTTGTTAAAAAAAAATACATGTCACATCTTCTCTATGTATTAATTATTGGAAATATAGCAGCAAACAGGACAAACAGTCTTCCTATTTTCAAGGAGCTTAAGTGAAGTGTCCATGAAATGCCCACTAGGACCAAAGGGAAGTTTTTAAAAATATGACTCCCTACTACCTATCCAGTTTTCCCTGATCTAGTAAATACATGACTAAGTGAACTACAGACTCCACCACCCCCCCCCCACAGCACCAAAGCTTTTAAAAAATAGTTTCATCAGAATTATTGGAAGACTATTCAAATTTTATTATTTCTTAGGTAACTAATGACCACTCAAGTTTATCACCACATAAAGCTGATTTTATATAAAACTTTAAATGGAAGAGAAATGGTTCTAACTTTAAACAAAACTGTTATATACCATTTTATGATAATATTTTGCTTATGAATTATAATAGTATTGATCTGAGATCTCTTTTATTGTGTATTTGCTTCAGTACCCTCATTTCTGCGTAGTTCTAAATCTTATTCATTGAACTGTTTCTTGCCTATGGAAATCTACTAAAAATTACCTTTGGGTTATGAGAAATAAGACATCTTTTAGAGGACATATTCCACTCTGTAAATTCATATGAATCATACTACAAAGTTGGATTATCGTTAAAATACTGAGTTATAGAGCTTCGAGTTCTTACTTTGGATCCTTTGGATCCGGCTAGAGCAGAAGGAAATAAAGAGTGTGAAGAATTGTGCATGAAGTTTTATGGGCCAGACCTGAAAATGGCAAACTTCATTTCTGCCAACTACTTCATTGACCAGAATGCAGTCACATGGTCTGGGAAATAGAGTCTTCCTGGATGCCAAGGGGAAAAAAGAAAAGGTTTTTGCATATTTGCATATATTTGCTCATTTCTTTTCTGTAAGGAAGTGAATATTTCTATCCTCACTTCATAAATGAAGTCAGGAGTAACTAAGGAGCTTGCTTAAGATGGCATAACCAAACAACAGGGATGGATAAAATTCAGACCTGAGGAGCATGACCCAACCATTTAGCAGTCTACAAATTGTTTCAGGCTGCTTATTCCTTTCTTGGGCCTCTCAAAAATAAAGGGGAGACAGTGGTTGCCTTATTTTCACCCCATGACTCTTTGTAGTAATACGTTTGATTGATAAATTTGAAAGAAACATCCAAGCATGCTTGACTCAGTGCCCCTAATCTATATAGACCAGCCTATTTTCCAAATGTTTCTGTTCATCTTCCTGCTGTATTTGAAGTGCCTGCCTAATCAGGGAGACACTTTAAGGCTCTGCCTGAGATTAGTGTTTGGGATTGGAGAGAAGGTTACACAGGATGTGAATCTTAGAAGGACCTGGCCATGGATCCAAACCACTTTCCCCAGTAAAACTTCTCACTAGTATAGCTGATATCTTCATCTTTCTCCATCTCCATCCTTTGTGCCTGATGGTTCCAAGTTTGTTGGAAAGAATGGGGTATAGCTGGTCTAATAGTAATCTACTATTTTATTTCTTCTCCTAGAGTAGTAATTTATTAGTATGCAAAAGAAAAAAAAATTAGTGTATCCTAAGGTGACTGACTCACTCCAAGAAGAAAATGTAGCTGCCAGAAAATCCAAGACAATTAAAGCCCTTAACAGCTTTTTTTATATTGTATAATACTCGACACTTACTCTTAACCAGGCTATTTAACTAATGTTAGTTATAACCAGTAATGAGGTAGTACCTTAAAATGAGTGGTTAGTAATATAAATGACTTCAAGGACAGTTTTGTCTTTCTTTAGAATGTATAGAAACTTAACATCTCATGATGGCATGGTAACTAATGCAGATACTCCCATGAGAGGGGAAACTGAGCTCAGAGAGAGAACACAAGACAAAAGGTTTGTGGCAAAAGACAAATGAGGACAAAGGACTCCTGGGACTTGGTCCAGTTTCCATTATTTAATTTTTGAGAGCAAATATATTCTTTATTATGAATAACGTACTTCACTTGTAGTGAAACAAAGTATCCCAACATATGCTCAATAACAGAAGGTTAATATTTCACTTCGATTAATCCACGAAGTGAATCTAACTGCAATTAATAAAGACTAGATTTTAGATATTGTTTCTAATACGATTTTTTAATGAATATTTCTTTTTCCACAGTGGAAAACAAATACGAAGGAAACTCAAGTAAATATACTCTGAGTCATACATGAGTGCAAAGCCAAGTTAGAAAATAAGGTAAAGTCCCTCTCTACCACTTAGAAGTACAACGTAATAAAATTCATTATAATAGCATTCTAGTTTTGTCATAAAACCATAACAAGCCATAGTTACAACATGAAAAATAGAGTAACTAATATTTTGCCTAGTAAAACTATAGTAAATTGTTTCTAGTAATAGCAACACTATAATAATTATACTGAAAAATAGCTGCAAGTTACGATCTGTATATTTACTACGCTATTATAATAATTATAGTTCTACCATAGATTTCTTCTATACAAAAGCTAAATTTACTCTAGTAATTGCATTCTCTTTTCTCTTCCACATAATTATAAGAATATTAAAGTGTAACTTTTGATTTGAAGTATGAAAGCTTCAAGTTTGTTATTTTTTACCATTATTAGATGATTGGGAATTAGGGAAGATTATGCAAAGAAGAAAAACACAAAATTTTTCCAAGAACAAATACACCTACCTGTGTAAGACCAGTGAATAGTTAGCAAGACAGCAAAACCAAAAGGTGTTATTACCAAAATTTAAGTGTAAAAAAAAAAAAAGTTGTCTTAATATGTAGAATACAGAAAAATTCCAAATAACTCAGCCAAAAGAAACTCTTTGTTTTTTGTCGTCTCCAAGAAAAGTCTCTTTTCCTTTTTCCTGAGTGGTGACATGGACCAGTGCACCCAGATTCCTCCTGCTGCTCCAGCCTTCAGACAATGGCAAGGGCTCATCACCCCTGAAAGGTAAAGAATTTCTAAGGGAAAAATGACCTAAAAGGGCTTGCTGACATTCATCAGGAAATGCAGTATACTGTTGAATTTCAAGAGCCTAGGAAGAAATCAAAGCAGTTCCTTGGCCATAGCTAGTCATAAATCATTAGATATAGACATTTTTATTATGAGGATTCAAGTCAAAAATTTTTAAAGAAAGAAACTTGAGCTTCCGTAGAAAGTAAGACTCTCTCCCTCCATCATTTTCTTCTACCTGTCCTTAAAGTGGAGTGAGCATACTATTGCAGACTGGCTAATCAAAAGAAATGAAATCTTGCCATTTACAACAACGTGGATGGAACTAGAGGGTATTATGCTGAGTTAAATAAGTCAGAGAAAGACAATTATCATATGATCTCTCTGATATGAGGAATTTGAGAGGCAGGGCAGGGAGTCGTGGGGGGTAGGGAGGGAAAAAATGAAACAAGAAGGGATCAGGAGGGCGACAAACTATAAGAGACTCTTAATCTTACAAAACAAACTAAAGGTTGCTGGGGGGTGGGAGGGAGGGTAAGGGTTATTGGGTTATGGACACTGGGGAGGGTATGTGCTATGGTGAGTGCTGTGAAATGTGTAAACCTGGCGATTCACTGACCTGTACCCCTGGGGCAAAGAATACATTATATGTTAATAAAAGTAATTTGATTTAAAAAAAAAAAAAAAAAACAACAGACTGGCTAGATGTTCACCAAATCTGTCTCTATTTCCAGGACATAGAGTTAAACTATATTTCCCAGCTTATTTTTAATTAGGTGGGGGCCATTGGACTCTGTTTTGTTTTGGCCAAGGGAACATTCGCCACTTCTAGGACCCCAACCTTGTGAGATCTTCATTGAGGTGTCCCTCCTACAGCTTGTAGAGATGAGAGCAATGCAAGATGAAAAGAACAAAGTCCCTGTGTCTCCAGTACATAGGAGATCTTCCCAACCCACATGGGCTGCAAGGTGGGCCAGGAATTTATCTTTACTGTATGAAGCCACTGATAATATGATGTTGTTTCTTATAGCACTTAACCTTCCCTGATATAAGCTCAAGTTCCACTATTATCTCTACATGCTGCTTTAATATGATTTTAGAAGCGACCACAGAAAGCAACTTTAACTGTGTTTATTTTTTTCTTTCTCTGCCTTCCCTCACTCCTGCCTGACTGGCTGGGCTCCCTCCCTCCCTCCCTTCCTTCCTTCCTTCCTTCCTTCCTTCCTTCCTTCCTTCCTTCCTTCCTCTCTTTCCTTGTTTTCCTTCCCTGCTATTGGAGGTGTAGGTAGAGGGTTGTCATTTTCCCTTTAGCCCTTATTTCCTTGTTCTTTCTTTCTTTCATCCCTCAGTACCATCTCTTTGCTTGTGTTTTGAATTCTATTTAGAATACTATTATAAACTCAGATGTGTAATGTTTTGACTGTAACCTCTTAAGAACTTCTGCTGAATATCTATACAAATCCAGTCCTGAGATTTAAGCAATAAAAGGTTTGTGTATAAACTGTCTAAATAGCTTGAGGATGTATTACAGCAGTGAATTTCCTGTTATTTAACTCTACTTAAGGTAAGGCAGAAAAACACAAATGATTTTAATTTTGAGTTCTATAATTCCTAAGGCAGAAAGAGAATTACGTTTCATTATGTTTACAGGTTTTGTTCTGTATTTCCTGCCTATTGCTTGTTTTCAGAACTTGCATCGTGTTGTCTTCCTTCAACCCAGTTTCTTATACACACACCTCTGCGGTGAGGTTCCAGACAACTGCTTTCACTTCCTGGGAGAGAAGCTGCATAGCCAGTTTCCCAACCCCACAATTATGGCCACATTTTATAAAAACTGTTTCAGCACTTTTCCCAAATTGAAAAGGATCACCTCCCTGTGTTCCCATTGCCTTTGTTTTCTGAAATGGAACTCATCTTACTCTACCCCTTACAGCCTATTACAAGGTATTATCCAGAACACACAAATATCTGTCAGGGTCTTTCTGCCCTTAGCAAATTTCCCTTTCAACCAAAAACTTGAGAGAAGAAAAAGCAGTAAAGCCCCAAGTGCAATATATGTATGTGTATTAGACTGGGCTTATTATTTTTTAATTGCCTAGAAGTGAACTTTGTTTTTTTTTTTAGAAATTATCAAAAACAAGTTTCACTTGAAATGACATTTGGATTTCATTTTTTAATACCTTGCTGACATGAGATAATCTGGTTAATTTGTTTGGAAGACAGCCAGCATGGGCACACTTTGCTGCTACTGATCTGTTGGTTTGGGTTGGAAAGGCTCCAACACCATTGCTGAGGAGATGTCCGACCCAAGTATTTCAGTTCTCTTTCCCCGCAGTCTACGGCAAACTTCTGGAGTCCTCTTGGACTGGAATTTGACCCCAGAATCTTTAACACAGTGCTAAATGCGGTTTGCTATCCTTCGGTCAGAATTAAAGCTTGAGTCCGAAACTACCTGCTGTCTCTTTACTACCACATTTCTGAACATGAGTTTTAAGATCAGAAAGGCCTATGTTCACATCTCTGCCACTAACTTGTTATTAATTAAAAGAATATTTGGGGAACTGGTATTTCCTCATGGAGGATAATGATTGGCCCTTAAAAGTGAAGCTGGCACCCTTCTTTCTTCTTATTTTACCCAGCCCTCCTTGGGCAGGAACATGGCCTCAGAGGGGTAAGGTCATAACTGGGTGAGGCACCTGCTGTCTCACAGATCCAGAGTCCTGACAATTTCCCCTTTACCAAACTCTGTTTGGAAATGCAAAAGGTCTGACTTTTACCCTCCTTTAATCAGAGTACACCAGTCAAAGGGTGGCTACACTTATGTCCAGAGCATTTATACCTGCCCTTCTTCTAATAGCAACCACTTCTATTCAGGGCACTTCTCTTGCCTCTTGCTATAGCAAAAACATACCCAAATACATTCCTATGTGCATGCACATACATGACATCATGTATATGATGTATATGTCAATTACCCAAAACAATGTCTTGCACATGATTAAGTACATGTTAGTTCACTTCTTTTTCTGAGTGTCTGTATTGTTTTTTTTTGCTCTTTTAATTATTTTATACTTTATTAAAGAGACTGGGGGTGGAAGGGTGTCTTATTCAAATAGAATTCAAATGAACTCCACCTAAGATGAGTAGTTGAAATGCTAAGTACTCTTAGATTTTATGAATGGAAATCCCTGATCACTAGGAACAGGCCTATTAGGGAAGGTTTTCTTTAAAAAGTTTTCTTCTTTCCTTAATTATGTAAATATAAAGGGTAAATAGCTATCCAGTATTGAGAGGACAATGGAATAAGAATGATCAGGAATGCGTTTGTTTTTTAGAATTCCAACCCCCGCTTTGGTATACAGAGAACTGGAGACTAGGACCAATTTACAGACGATACTCAGAAGGCTTCAGATACAAGGAGATCACAAGGGTGAATGTGGGTGCTCTACTTAAGGTCCAATGGCAAGGAAGAGCAGTAACGCTCCTAAAATTCAATTATCTGGAGAAAAGGAAGAATCTAGGTTAATGTTCTGCTCTTTCAACAAGGGATTAAGTGTTCATTAGACAGAGTTTTTTGTATGTCTGTTCACTTGTCACTGTTCATGCCAGATCCTGGAAGCTTCTACTGACCCAGCTTCACTGGCACAGTAGCTGGAGTTTGGGGAATGAAGGCCAAGCCTGTGAGTGTGGATTAAAGAGAGCTGGATGTGGGCACTCTTGCAACACTGGCAGAGATTTGAGCATGGCGGGCAACTTGGCACAGTAGACTGGTGTCTCCACGTGGCAGCAGCAGGCCATGACAGTGCTGAGATTCTAGATCCTTGCAGACCAGGTGCAGTGCTCCAGTCGGGACAGTTTCTGCTCCAGGAGAGACCGAACCCCCCACAGGGGCTCTTCGGCCTTTAGTGTGGGGGAATTCAAAACAAACATCCAGGATTTCACTGCTCATATGATTCCTTTTTCAAATGGTTAACTGAAAAAAAATTAAAAATGGATGTTTATGAACTGAACTAGTGAAGCAAGACACTGGGTAAGTTTATATGTGTGAGGTTGTCTATTCCCCCTCTTTCCTGCTCTGTGATATAGGGAACAGGAAAAGGTAATCTATGTTTCCATAAATGGCAAAAGTCTTATTGACTATTACCTATAAAAAAGAGGCTAACAAAAACACTCCAAATTCAAATATATAAATGACAATTCAGAACTACGCATATAAGGATCTTCAAGATTTATCATTATAGGTAGTGAGACTTTTTATAATAATGTGGATAATTAGAGCCCACCCGCTGCCGTGAAGCCATAATTCTACACAAGGCATTTGGTTTGAGTTGTTAACCTTGAGAAGTGGCGTAGAATCATGACAAGTATTGATTCAAGAGCCTGACTGCCAAGTTGTTCTTGCAGCTCTGACACGTGCTAGCTTTGTGCCTTAACTTCTCCAGCCCTCAGTGTCCAAAGTAGGAAGCTGGGAAGGTAGTAATGGGACCTATCTTACAGATCTTATGTCAGAATTGAATGACTATATAATTTAAAGTTCTTAAAAGAGTGCCTGGCACAGCATAATAATTACATATTGTTATAGTTATTATTGTTGTAGTTTTACCAGTAGCAATGGCACTAGTATGAGGTCACTTGACTTGGATGGGAAGGAACGTTAGGCCCTTCTTTCCCAGATAAAAGGAACTGTAGCCCAAGATGAAAACGGAGAAAGGGAAAGGAAAAAAAAAATTTTAAACGGGACAAATAGTTGATAGCACAGAAACACTAATTTGAAACATTTGGGAAGAGAAAAATTTTCCAACAGTGTTACACATTTAATGAGTATGCAAAATAAAATCCTGAACCAATATATAAGAACAAGAACAACAACAAAACTTTGTAAAATGGAAGTCCAGATTCATTATATCTCAACTGGATTCCTCTCCCAGCACAGTAATGCCTTTTTCGGTATTCAAATATGAAATAGCCACCAAAAACATACTCCCTACTCCCCTTTAGCCACAGGGTCCCAGGGATGCAAGAAGTTAGCTTATAGCCACTGGTTGTTAATGACTAAACAAGATGATTATTAGTAATAATTACCACACTTTAAAAAAATTAAATATGATGCATTTTGCTCTCTCATTGTATTAAGGAGACATGGCCTCTGGTGTGAGCCCAAGTAGGAACTACAGTCACAAAAATAACCTGTAAAACCGAAAGGAGTGGTGATTTTTTTGGTGGCTTGCCATTGACTTCCTCTTTGTACTCATTCTCCTTCTCCATACAATGACTTGTATCAAAGTTATAGTAAAAAGGGGATATGTAAAAATATTAGTTTTGTCATATTATATAAGGGGAAAACGGGGGAACAATTAGCTTTTTGTAAGATAGAGACATACATAGATCTTAGAGAAAGATTTTTTTTAAAGTTATGCTTACTCTAACAGTCTATATGTATGCTAATTTAGTTGTAGTTGTATTATTACCAAATTACCAATTAAATTTGGTAGTCCTTTTCTCTCAAGTCTTTTATTTCTTCTTTTATTTCTTTTTGGTTTATGAGAAGGGATCCAAATGTCAAAAACTTGCTATTTCACAAAACTGATTCATTACTTGATTTTTATTTTTTAAAACCGTATCAAAAACTGATCCAAAGTGTTCGTGCATCTCAACTCAGAAACCAAAAGTGACTAATGATCTGACCTCGTTGAGGAAACTGGGATTAGTTAATGAATCATTCATTATTCTCTGACGCTAAGAGTCTCTAAAAATGGGCCCATTTTTTTCCTTCATTTTTCAATGGGCTCTGTCTGCTAATTTTAAGTTTTTACTTTTTTTTTTTTTTTTTTTTTGTATGAAGGGAATGGTCTTCATATAGCTTTTAAATGACCCAAAGGAGAAACCAGAGTTCACAATTTGGAAAAGCTAATGCTTCAAATTAGTAACTGCATCTGACATCAACAGCTATGATTAGAAGCAAACTCCTGCCAACATGACTGATGGCACCAACCAAAGGGAAAGAAAAGCAGAGATACCTGTGAAAAAGCAACCCATGGCGGGGGAAAGGAGAGTCCAGACAGTATTGGACAACATGAAATTACTACATCACAATTTTTTAAAATGGGGATGCTATTCATTCACACAAATGCAACTGTCAAGAGGATTAAGGGACCATACAAAATTGTTTTATGACCTAATGGTAATACATAATTCAATACATGAATGTCACAGGGTCTTCTACTAGGAGCTCATTAGGTGGGTCATCATGTTCTGGGACATATACTGGGACAAACTGCTTAGAAAATACATCATTTTTCTTTTGCTTTTTTGAATAATTTGTTTACTCTGATTATAAAAAGCATGCATTGGAGAAAACCTAAAGCCTATAGGAAAGAATAAAGAAACCAAACATAATCTCACAATCCAGAGATAACCTTTATTAATTACTTTATATGGGTTTTTTTTTGCACATAGGTGTGTATGTATGTTAATGTTACAATATAGAAAGACATTTTTGGTTGCTTTTAAAATGATATATATTTTTTAAGATTTTATTTATTTATTTCATGGAGAGAGAGAGAGAGCACAAGCTGGGAGGGAGTTGCAGAGGCAGAGGAAGGAGAAGGGAGCCCGACGTGGGGCTGGATCCCAGGACCCAGGGATCATGACCTCAGCAGAAGGCAGACATTTAACTGACTGAGCCACTCAGGCGCCCCTAAAACTGTATTTTAATATAATAATAGTAGCTGTTATTTGTATGAAATTTAGAAAATTGGGGGAAAATTCAAAAAAAGAAAAATTCATAATTCTACTTTCTCTATATTTAGGTATCTTGGTCAATGTTATTATTTTTTCTTTATATGTATATTTGCTAATACTCTACATCCTATTTTAATTTAATTTTTTAATCCAGCATCATATCATGTACAGCTTACCAAGTCATCAAAAGGGTTTCTATAACATGTCTCTTATCATTCCACTGAATGGCTATGCCATTGTTTAGCCAACATATAACAGGATATTTGAATTACATGAATACCAAACACTTTTCCAATAATAGATTTTTGTAAATTGAGAACCATGGCCATGAGTATTTGAGAGTAGTATGTGATGGTAATAACTAACTCATCTACAACTAGAAAACCAAGAAATCCATTATGGTGTTCGCATCTAACAATATCAACAATAGTAAGCCTGCCTAGTGGCCATTGACTGAATTATTAACTTACCAAAAGAAGTCTGCAAAACAGCAGCAGTTTAATTCAGAGTAGCCAACCATGACCCAGACAGAAAGGTCTGTATATCCTCTTTCCTGTATGACAGTGCTGTTATTTACTAATTTACCAAAGAGCATAATAAGAGGGATATTTGGTATTTTATAATCAAACATCATTTCACAGATGTCCATCTGCAAATTCATACTAATCATTGGAATTAATTACTGTTTCCAGCAACTGTATGAAAAAAAATTTTTTTGTTTGCAGGTTCTATAAATGGAAAAAATAAAAAGACATAAGACAATGTGACTTTCATACAACAACAGGGGAAACCGCCAGCAAACAAAGCAAAAATCCTTATTTTTCCCCTTGCTTCCCCATTTAAAAAAGAATTAAAACTCAAAGCAGGAAACCCACATTAAGAATGTTTTCTTGAATAAGACGTACTTAATTCTTTATATATATTTGATGCTACCCATTCTTATAGAGAAGTTTATGCTTTTCTAAAGCATCTACATGGTCAGGGTATCAAACTAAGCAATGTATTTAGTCAAGTTTACTAAAACATTAGTTAATTTTAACCGTGTCATCAAACTGACCATTTGTTTTGACTAGAAAGAACTTTAAAGAAAGAGGATGTATGTATAGTTTATGTAGGCGTATACTACACAGTTTTTACATTTATCAAATTTTTTTATTAAACTATTCATTATTTCCAGATTTGCCAAATCCATTTCTGCCTCTCCCACTAATGAACTATACCCACCCTTCCTTGTAGTCCAGCTTCTGGTCCCGGGTAGTCTTCCCCTTCACTCACCGCCCCAGCCTTCCCTGAGCCACAGCACACTTTTTTAATCGAGTAAACCAAAAAATCAGTTTAATCTAATAGTATTATCAGATGGTCATAAGTATTGATTAGATAAAGTCCCCAGGGATGAGGATTACTAAGTGTGAATATGAATTTGAGCTCTATGTATATAGCATATTTGCTTTATCCATTTTAAATGCACATATATCTTCATGTTTGGAAGAAAAATGCTGATCTATCTATAGTGTTGCAGCAGACTATCCTCTCTCCCTTCCAAAATCCTTATAAACAGACAAATTTCAGGCTCTTCTCCAGGGAAATCTTGCTGAACAGTGTTGCTAATACTGACCATTCAACTAAACCAGACAATTAGTAAACAAGTAGCAGAGATGCTCAGAAAAATCAAACTCCTTTTCTTCGATCAAAATCATTGGTAAATTCAATTAAATCCATTGAGCCGAGATCTTCAAATAGACAATACTCTAAAAGTCTTCATAGGTTTTACAGGATGAAAACAATTTCATTTTAAAAGCATGATACACAGTATAACAGAAAATGTAAAAGTATCTTCACAACAACAGTACTCAACTAAAAATAAGCAGCAGAGAGTCAACCATGTGGAAGAGTTTCTACCTTATAAATTCCCAAGGGCTTGAAAAGGAAAGCTTAGAATAATAGCTATGTGAGGTAGAGTGGGAGAAAGGAGCCCTTCAGTGAAACAGTGTATGGTTGGGTTAGGATGTACCCACTGAAGTTATTATTCCCTTCTTCTCTCAGATTAAACAGAATTCTTGAGCTATAAAAAGAATAAAGAAAGCTAGATAAATGCCTGTGCAGTGCTGAAAATGCTAATTATTCTTCGTTTCTAAAATACAGTGACATGGTGCTTCTAATAGAGCATGGACTTTGGGATGAGATGTTCTGTGTGCTCTTCCCAGCATGTCAGACATGTGACCTTGAACTAGCAATTGAATTTCCCCTCCTTCCTTCCCTCCTTGTAAAATACAGATAATAATACCTGCCTACCCCTCAAGGCAGATATAAGCAAAAAGTGACCCACCTGAGGGTGGAAAAAGCAACCTAGCATAGTACTAACCACCATATTCAGCAAATGTTAGTTTTGCTTCTTCCTTTTTAAGTACTCTCCTATAAATAACTAACACCAGGATGTCTATATATAATATACTCTAGGATTTGGACATTTATAGTTTACGAGACAAGTTCGAAGTCTTTCCTTAGATTACCTATGTCTTTCTCATAGTTTTCCCTGTTTTATTTTACTCGATCATCATTTGATAAATATTTGCCCATTTTTTTTTCTATTTTCTGCTATTAGAATACCAGCTATAAGAGGGCATGAATTCTGTTCACTGGTGGATCTCCACCACCCAAAAATATTCCTTATATAATGGACACTTAATAAATATTTGTTGAAATAAAATAATAAATGGCTTATAAACTTACTTTATTTAAAGCTGTTTCCAGCATTTCTTACTGAAAGAGTTGGCAACAAATACACCAAATTATTTATAAATAAGTACACGAATAGTATCGTAATATATACTTTTGCAGCTCCATATAAGATTAATAGTGCCCTGATTATAATCAACATTTAATCAATATTTATGTGTGTTAATCTGAGCTTTTTACTCAACCTATATATATGCATGAGTATATCTTCTGATAGCAGAAAAGTCTGATTTCTTATTTTTGTACAGAGAAATCAATGGGCCTTTTTTGGAGATAAAACACCATAATTATATATTTCATAGAAATGTATATTCATAATTTATCATAGCAAGTACTTTAGGAGTTTTGTAAACAACAGTACTCTGGGAGCTCCTGAGTGGCTCAGTGGGTTAAAGCCTCTGCCTTCGTCTCAGGTCATGATCTCAGGATCCTGGGATCAAGCCCCACATTGGGCTCTCTGCTCAGCAGGGAGCCTGCTTCTCCCTCTCTCTCTCTGCCTGCCTCTCTGCCTACTTGTGATCTCTGTCTGTCAAATAACAACAACAACAACACTGTACTCTGGGATTCATTAAAAAAGAAACAACATTCTCAAAATAGAGTCACTTCTGCTAAGCTCTATGTCAAAGACTTAATACTTAACCTAACTACAATCTCAACCTCTCCCAGGAATGCAACCTTTACCAGTACATCTGGAATTACCTGGTCAGAACTAGTGAGGTGTTCTGCCTGATAGAACCCTGCTTTCCTCCAAAGGAAGGTGACCTTGCCTGAAACAACCCACCATCTGCTAGAAACTTCTTAGACCTGTCTACAACACCCTCCTTCTGTATACAAAAGTCTTCTATCTTGTTTAGCCCTTCAGAGCTCCTTTCTGTTTATCAGATAGGATGCTGTCTGATTTATGAATCAGTATATAAAGATATTCACATTTACTCAGATGAATTTTGTTTTTTTAACAGAAGTTGGTGGCAGCAGCAAAACCAAAGGAGATTTTCAACAGCTTTGGGAACCATGAAAAACACAGGCATGGTATACCAGCAAAACCTTTCTCAGTTTCCAAAGGCCTGAGTAAACCCCTCTTCATTTTGCACTCTTTGCCAGGCTCCCAAGCTGATTGACTTTCTTGTCCTGGCAGGTCAGCTTCAGGTAGCAAACAGTTCCACACAAAACCCAAATCTCTAAGCCAGTAGTTGTGGCCACAATTCCCATTCAGTTGGAAATCCCAGTTCTTGGTTCTGTCCCCAGATTTCACACTGGGGATTGCTGGTGGTTCAGTCTTTAGTCTGCAGTTCCCTAGTTGTTTTCAATCAGTCCATAGTACCCAGTCTATGGGGTTTCCTTGTTCAGTCTTTTCCCCGATTCCCAGTGCTTTGTTGGAAATTGCTATAGTGCACATAAGACCTTATATTGTCCAGTCCCCAGTAATGTCTCTGCTTGCTGCTGGCACCCACAGTTCCATTTCTTTCCTCTTCATTTTTTTTCCCCTTTTAAGATTTTAGTTATTTATTTTTCTGAGAGAGAACACGAGTAGGGGCAAGGAACAGACTGAGAAGCAGACTCTCTGTGGAGCAGGGAGCTGGATGCAGGACTCCATCCCAGAGCCTGAAATCACGAACTGAGTCAAGGCAGACATTTAACTGACTGAGCCACTCAGGTGCCCCACAGTCCCATTTCTAAAGTTATTGCCAGTTTCTATTAATGTATGCATGAGGCAAAAGTTATTGCTAATTGGAAGCTCGGAAGCCAAAAAACCATAAAAATCAGTGGGCATTAATTGGGCATTTAAAAGTTATTAGAAAACTTGCCACCTAACCCAAAGTCTCTCTTATAAGAATAAATTGGTTATAGAATCAGTTAGATTGACACTAGGTCACACTGGCCAACCTCAAGAAAATTTTCTTATGGTGATATAAACTGTAAAACATCACATTGATTCCCAACCCAGTGAGTGGAACATAACTTTCCAGTATTATTTTGGCTCTGAGAAACCCAAAGTCTTAGTAAATAAATAAATAAATAAGTATCCTTGTATTCCAAAGAGTTAAGTAAGCCATACCTTCTGGTACACCTGCTTATTTTATGTCTAAGAGCTGCAGTAACAGAAGCTGTAGATAGCTACAAAAATGGCAAAGTCTTACTAAAAAACAGCCTAGAATTACAATGGCCACGATGGGGAATGTTCTGATTAGATAAGATCACTTATTGAAGAACTGTACTTGACAGAAAGGGTTCCAAAATCAAACAGACCAATGGGACCCATACTTTTATCGGCATACATAAGCTTCCAAAAGTCTTCGAAACTCTAAAATGGCTTAAATTAAAAATTTGTTACAAAGGGCTAATGAACATTTAAAGACAAAAGCTTGTAAACAAAGTCAGCCAAACTAATATCTTTATACCTGTGAGATCTCCAAGACTAGGCACTTAAAATAACATCTGGGCCCCCCACAACAGACTCTAGGAGTCCGCTATAGAACACTGACTATAGGTTGATGTCTCAGTTGTAATAAACTGGGACATTAGAAAAGTTTATCCTCAAAGGGCCTATAAAAATTTTTCGATATTAACTCGAATGCCCTCATATCTGCATGCAAATGAGGACTCCCCTATAGACCCTTTCCAGAGTTCACGGACTCTAAGGCCTTCTCCAAGAAATTCCTACCTGTACTCCCTTAAAACAGCAAAAGGGAAACTAAAATTAAAATTAATAATAAAACAAAACTGGCCAAATTCTGGTACATACCGAAGCTACACTCTTTACTTTAAACTTCTCAGAACTTATAGATGAAATCCTAGGAAAAACCATCAGAAGCTAGCTGAAAGTGAATTCTCAACAGGGTTAGTTTTCTCAGATCTCTGTCTGAGAGAAAAATAAAATTCCACATTGTCCATTCCTTTCCCAATCCAAGCCATATTGATCTTTGGGAGGGGCTCTAGAGCTTATGAAGATTGTAGATTATTGTAGATTTTGCACCCTCTTTGTGGATGCCCCCTAGGTTTGTTTAATACCACAAAAAATATATACTGTTTTCCTGGCTGAAACCTGAAAAGATATTTGAAAGGATTTAGTAACTATAATCAAACATTTGGCCAAATCAGAAGCTGATATTCAGAACCCAATAGGAAATTTTATTAAACCTTCTTCCCTAAACTATATACACCCAGAGGGAAAGAAAAGCCTTTCAATGTAAGTAGATGGGTGTGTCAGTTCTTTGCTATCATCTAGTCTACAACATAATTCTTCGAGGAATTAGAAGTAATTACTTTTATCCTACAGCTCTCTGTAGGACCACAAATGCAGGTCTAGAAGCTAGTCAAAATCTACCTATCCTTTTCAACAATTAACTTCACTTATTCATCTCAGAAGTGTGTGGTATTGTAAAAATTCTGGGTTTAGGGAACAAAGGTCCTTCTTAGAAGAATTTGCATTCTTTCCCTGTGCCTTTGAGATGTAAATGTTCTACCTGGCCTTCCCCAGGAGCTCTTATCTTCTCATCTAGGTCATTTGCTTAAAAAGTAAGCTTCAGGGAGGTAATTCCTAAGAAAGAAAAAAAAAAAAGGCAGGAGGTAAGAGGCTTTGTAAAAATAACACACTGGGACAGTTGAAACTCAATTAGGTAAGATCACTGAGCAAGCCACTTGGCTTTAAAAGGTGAGTTCTTCAAGATGATCTTTGACTTACTGGATTTTGATTGGTTTAGGTCTTGGGGACCATGGTTCCAAAGTGTGCTCCAGACATTAAGAATTATCCTGCCTATAATTATAATAGTAATCTCCCACATGCATTGCATTTTTTCATAAACTTTAAATGGATGTTCATCACCACTAACCACCAAGCAAATGAACCCCTTAGGACTGAAAAGTCAAAAAAGAACTGAAAAGAATGATCAACTAAAAAAGAAAAGATAAAAGAAAAGAAAAAAGAAAACCTGAAGTCATGCCTGGTGAGTATCAGAGATTTGGGAAAAAAAAAAATAAGACCTAGAAGTATCACATTGTGGGTCAGTAAAAGCTATAAGAACAACAGGTGGGAGTGGTGCTAATTCCTTAAATTTTGATCACATCTCTCTGATAAGCTGAGAGCCTGATCAAAAGGAAGGACTGTTATGAAAGGAAAAAACAAAGGGGGTGGGGTTCCAAAATGGAGTCACTTGTGCAAAGCCCCATGCCAAACAAAGGCTTAATACCTAATCTAATTGCAGTTTCCACCTCTCAGAAATAACCTTTAACCCATTGTTGTAGAATCACCTGGTCAGCGCTAGTGAGGTGCTCTGCCTAATAGGCCCCTGTCTTCCTCCAAAGGAAGGTGACTTTGCCTAAAACAACCCACTCTTTCTCAGAAACTTATTCAATTTTTGCTACACTGACCACCCTCCACCTACAAGCCTTCCATTTTGTACAGCTCCTTGAAGCTCCCTTCTGTCTGCTTAGATGGGATGCTGTCTGATTCATGAGTCATTAAATAAGGCCAATTAGATCTTCAAATTTACTTTATTGAATTTTGTTTTTTAACAGATTGAGTTGTCATTCATACGTGTACAAACCCACAGATATAATGTCATAAATGTTTAGGTGTGTTATGTGTGCATATGTGTGTGTGCTTGTTAAGTAGATTCTGGCTGTCTATTTGTTGAATAATTCATTAATATATTCACATATGTGTATATAAAACAAGCTATAAAAAATGTTTAGACATTGTGGAATGATACCATAAATGTTGGGATAAATGGTAATTGCCAAATGTCACTGGATTGAATTGTGAAGGAAGAGGAATGCTGAAGTTTGATTAAAACATAAGATAAATGGTATAAAGTGAACTTAAGAGAAGAAAGGTAATAAAGGTGTATATCATGTATATATATTAATATATATAAGGTATATAGGTGTATACATATATATAAAGTTTATAAAGGTGTATATCATGTATATATATATAAATACATATAATACATATATTAGATATATATTATATTTATATATATTGCCATAGGTGAGGGAGAAAGAGAAATGCAAATGCTTTCCATGAGTCTTTGGAAGAGAAGGATACTGGAAATAAGGGAGTGAAAAGTTATGCTTGTAGAGAGAATGTGGCCAATCTCCCTCCCCCACACCCTCCATACTTCAATTCCTGCCAGGCAGGAACTGGAATCTTTTGTAGAGCACCATTATAGTATCAGAAAGTAACACAATCACAAAGGGGAGAAGAAAGGCTTGATCTGCAGGCCCGGGACTCTAAAAGGCCCCCCTGTGAAGATGACTGCAGCAGCACTAAGTCAGAAGAAAAGACCTACCCAGCTAAACTGTCATGTCTAAGAGAAGCTCTGAAGCCGGCGAGGAAAAACATTTCTCTCCCGAACGGCTTTCATTGATTTTATTTTTTAAAGTTAGTACAAGAAATAAGGCCGCACATTTGTGTAATTTCATCCTGAAGCCCAGCTCTTGAGGAAGGGCTCTCAGATCTCGCGCAAGCGTATCTGGCTTCTCATCCCACCCACTGCAGGGAACTCACGTTTCTCTCGTGAAATATGCTTGAGAGGTTATCATGAGCATTGGCAGGGGACGGCTATATCGACAGATAATCCACACCCGGCACGCCTCTGCGCGCGCACTCACACGAGGTTAGGACCGTCTCTGTTCCTTTCCTTTATGGGTCAGAATATTCTCATACGTCTCCCATCCCATATCCCCTTATCCCAGACTCTTCCTCCAAGAATAGTCTGGGATCTTCCAAATCGGTGTGTTACTTTCTCAGTAAGGAAACAGGAAAGATCCAATAAAATATTATTTCATGTCCTCTAATACTGCCTCCTGCACAGGCACCCCCAACCCCCCAACACACACACCCCACCCCATCCCGCACATACGCACACACAATGCAGCACGATTATTTGCCCCACTTTACAATAGAATTATGGAGGTTTCGTGGGCCTTTGCACAGGCAAAGGCCCAGTATGTTTGGAATCTGGTAGCCAAAGGAAAAATAAAAGCTAGGTATGCGCAGGATCTAGAAGGAATTATTGCCTTTTCCTGGATCAGATCTAGATAGAACATTCTCTTCTGTGATTTCCTCTCTCCAGGGCTGTGAAAAGTATCCTTAAAACGGGGAGGTAGAAGAAGGGAAAGAAAAGGTTAAAGAAAAATGGACAACCATAAAAAGATTCATAATTTACTTTTGAAATAAATCAGCAAAGGGAGGCCCAATCTGCCATTTGCTCTGAGGGCTCTGGGATCCCTCACTGAATAATGTGCCATGGCCCATTTTGATCTGCGCTGAAATTAACAATCAGTCAGCCACTTTATGAAATATTATCTTTGTTAGCTTTACCACTAACAAAAATACACTTCCAATTTTTCACATCCACACACTACATCTATTAAAGCAATCTGGGAAATTAGTTTGAGATAAACTGTACAGCAATTTTATTCATAGCTTCCCTGTATCTCACACTGTTAATCTGCATCACAGCTCACTAAATAGTGCCTAATGTTTATTGCATTTAACTGAATGTATACGATTCTGAGGGTACGCCAGGGACCGATTATCATAATTATACATGTTTCTATGGTAACCCACAAGTCTATCAGTTTTGATTCATTATATTGTTATACCTTCTAGCACTTTCTAATTATTAGGTGCCCATAAAAAGTCTCAGTCTTGCTGTTACTATAGAAATGAGCTATAGACAGGCCTCAATTGTTAACCCTTAAAGGACCAAAATATATAGACTCAGACAGCTGGTAGCTATTCACATAACTGAATAGCTAATATTTTCATCTATTACTTAAATTTGTAATTGATTTACAGTTATTAATTTCTGAAAATATTTCACTTAGATGATTCAGGAATGATCATCTTAGATTTTAAAAAATTGCCCTGACTTTGAGGTTCCCTATTCCTGATATATACCTTCAGCTGTGATAAAAGATACGAAATCAGTATTGCAACACAGAATTGGTGAGCATAGAGTGCAAAAATCAAAAGTCTTTCATTACTGATTTCTTATTTCATAGATAAAGACAGTTGTTGGTGTAAACACAGAATGATATGTTAAGGGAAAACTTAGATAAATCAGAATATAAGGGTGAAAACTCAAATGCACTGAGAGTCTTTAAATCAAGTGTCTAAAATTGCTTCACAGCAATATGGCTATTTAGGTATAATTTAATATTGCTACGCAAATTGCAATTTGTAATTTAATATTTTCATTTTACTTTTTCTTCTATATTCACTAACAGAATCCTGTGAAAATTGAAAGGGACTGAGCAGTTTCATTGTCTCTCTAACCCTCCTGCTATTATAGTTTTCAATTAGAAGTGCCTTTTAATTTAGATCAGGAAAGCTCTCCTGAAGTGACAGCTCGCCCTTCACACTGCATATCTATTTATTTCGGAAGTCAACACACCATTCAATAACCTGAGAACAGCCCTGATTGCTATGCTAATAGTATTCAGAAATATGTCGACACCGATCGAAACAAGTAAACTAAGGCTAATTCATAAAGTGAATAATAAAAGGCAGAGGGAAGCCTTTCATACCTTCCACTACTTCAGCTGGAATCCTAAGCTTACAAATTTAATTTTTTCCCCTCCCTCAGGGAAATGAACACTATATGATAACCAAACTGAAATTAGATTTTACCTAATATTACAGCCTTGCCTATTTGACGCGGCTTGTTTTATTATATAAAGCTGCAGTGGGAAGCAGCGGAGACAATGACCGTGGATGTTAATGCTTGTGTGATCTAGGAGATGCTTGCTTCAGCTGCAGCTTTCTTCAGCTAAGAGCTAAATGCATTTTGCTTCTCGATGTGGGGGGAGGAGAGGGAAAGCCATAAGAATTTTAAATGTATGCCCACATTAAAAAACAACAGCACATGTTGGGTAACCATTTTCTTCATATTACAAGCCCAAACCACCAATGTCCATAGGAGCTCCCCACCAATTAAGCATAAATCAGATTGTATAAGCGACAAAAGATATGGTCATTTGCATGTTGAAGTTCGAACTCTTTTAAAAAACAGAGACCGGACCAAAGCCTTTTGTTCACAATTCCTATATCGCCATTAACATCAGAGAAAAGTAGATTTACCATTAAATAGAAAATTTAAAGTAGATTAAGAGTAAATTTAATCAGAGTGTTTAAAAACTCCGTTCATCAGTATATGCGTATGCTCCTGCACATATGTATATAGTCTGAAATTGATTCTATCTAATTCACTTTAAAATACACCTCCTCCTATATCTAGGTGCTGGTTATCCAGAATGATTGAACTATATCTGCCTAATATTTTTACTTACCCACAGAAATTAAACTGACCTTTAATAATAAACATCTAATTTTTCATCTTGTTTATACGTCCATTCCCAAGATAATCAATTACTCCACCCAATTCACCAGCACCCTCCAAAAATCTACAGATCTTTTTCATACATTTTAAACTAAGCTAATATTTACATACCTTCATAAAATCTAACAAAATATATGAACATGCAGAAAATATTACCATTTCTAGATGAGTCACAGAACTCTATGAGAAAAACAATGATACAGGGCCAAGATCTCATACACTTGATTAATAAGATTTAAGAGCAACAATAAATGCTTCTGAAAGTGGGCATAATCTGGTGCTTTTTGAACACACCTAAGGATCACTGTTAAGTTAGTGAATCCTGGGTGGGGGGAGTGGGGATGAGATGGGGGTCAGATACCAAGGTCACCAGGGTGATTAGGCAAAGAACACAGAGAAAGTAAGTCGTTCAAGCAGTAAGCATATTACCACCTGGGATGTCATTTATTTCCTAGAGATAGAGTTGAGTTAGGTCTCTGCATGGTAAAACCATGAATTAATTATATTCTGCCTACCCCCAGTGAGCATAAAGTGCTCAAATTTTCTTTTTGGGTGATGGGAGGAAAGATGACTTATCATTCACGGTTGGATGTTAAAATCCCAAAGGAGAGAGCCAATAAAAGCAGCTCCTAGTGACAAAAATCCAGGAGCTGTACCATCACTATCCATCAAACTGAAGTGTTTTAGGATTCATATTTATTTGCACCACTTTGCCACAGAGGAAAATGTCTAGTCAACTAGAGAATGGATAAATTCTTGTTTTTTGATGCTTAATAGAATAGTAAAAAGACATTAGTGAGTTGTGATTTCCTTCAGCAGAGAACGGGTTCGTTCTGAGAAGGCCGGCCAGTGGTGAAGGGAGGCTCACAGACCCACACAGCGGACCTCAGGCATTGTTTCCAGCTCCGAGTGTCAGTTCCCCGGTCCAGCAGCGGCCAGGCCCTGGACAGAGGGCCAGGCCGGGCTCCCCTTCCTTGGAGTGTCAAGGGTGAAGTGGAAAGATAATGTCGTTTATGTGGGCTTTTATTCAGGGGTCCCGGGGCAGGGGATTTTTTTCCAGTTTAATTACAAGAAATCAGAAAAGGAAATGGATGGCTTTCTCCCAGATTAGGAGACAGCCAGGAAGGGTAAAAGAGTGGCGCTAGATAAAAGAAAATGAATTCTGATCCAAGGGAAGGAAGATGTTCTGAGGAGAAAAGTGGAGGAAGAGAAAGAAGACCAGGGGAGACTCTGCTAAGCAGCTGCCACAGGCAAAAAGTATTCACCTACGCTATTCATTCTCATACCCTCCCTTGCTGATTTTCTTTTATGCCCATTTAACATAGGTAAATGTGTGCCTTTTAACTGTCAATTGCCTAAAAAGCACTACGGTATATAATTGTCATTGCCTGTGTAAGCACCACGGTTCTGGGCAGGCCTGGGCTACAAAACTGAAGTGATAAAGGAGTCTCTCCAGCAGTAGATACAATGTGATCTCAACATAAGAAGAAATCAAAGTATTTTCATGTGTTTATTTTTCTCTGGGCCTGTGTGTTATTTCAGTAAAATATTATATTGCTTACTCCTGAGGAACACACACACGAAACCCAAATACTTTAGCTTCTCCTCTTTAAGCATGTAAAGAAAGAAGAATATAGTCCTCTCTTTCTCTCTCTCCTGTTTTACGCTCTTTTACTCTGCAGTGCTCTCTCTCTCTCTCTCTTTTACTTTATCGGTGTATCAGCAAAACAGTCATTATTATTCACTCAGGAAAACAGTCATTTCAAGAGGCTAATCAGCAATACTCAACAGTTTATGTTTAGTTTTTATGCTACTTGGAGCTTAAAAACGAAAAAGCACCAGGATCAACAAATATTTATTTGAGTCTCACTGTCTGGCTAAAGAAAGAACTTAGATAGTCTACCTATAGCATATCTGGGCTCACATTTGTTCCTTACCAGCAAGTGACTTACATTCTATGCCTCAGGCAAGACATACATACTAAACCAATCAATATACAAGGCACTTACTGAAAACCGGTGTGTCAACCAGTAAGTGCTCTGTGGCTCAGGGAAGGCTGGGGAGGTAAAGGGGGGGACTACCAGGGACCTGAACCTGGACTACAAGGAAGGGTGGATTTAGCTCATGAGTGGGAGAGGCAGAAATATATTTGACAAATCTGGAAACAGGATCTCCTAAAGTGGATTGTTTATGAAGATGGAGAGAAACCAAATAGATCAGAGGATATTAACTGATTGTATGAGTATTAATGCATTGTAATAGAAAATCATTAGCAATGGTTTTGAGTGGAAGATACAGCTTGTGTTTTGAGGAAGAAAAAGTTGGAAATCACGTGCCCGAAGACAAAAATGAGCAAAGACTTTGGCTAAAAAGCTATTTGGAGTCTCTAATTCTGTAGTAGACAGGGGCTTTATAGAAATGTATTCACTGGGAGAGGAAAAAGAAATGAGCATGATGAAAGAGAAATAAGATATACACATTATGTGAGGAGAGGAAGAAATCAAGGTAGTCCAAGCAATCGAAGCGAAGAAGCCAAGGGAAGGTTGACGCAATGGTACACATAGGTTTGAGGATAAGAGAACCAGCTTAATGGTTCATATATTGTTGGAAGCTGTGGTGAAGTCCAGCAGGCAGTAGGACTATAGTTCAGAAAGTTATCTTAAGAAAGAGGTCATGAATTATCATTCTCATGAATATGCATATGTTTATTATTTTGTGTTTCAAATGAGTTGGTATGGACCTCAATGAATAAAAGAAAATGAACTGTGCATATGATATGACATGATATGATATGATATGATATGATAGATATTTGGCATCATCAGAATGAATAAAATCTACAAGAATATGTGGAGAGAGAAAAATAAATAATAATTGAATCATATATTATTCCATCTGTGAACAAAAGAAGGAGTAAAATAAGGGAAGAGAGGAGATAGAAGGAGTCACAAAGAGAAAGGAGAACAAAGAAGTCAAGGAGAGTAGAAAGTATAATAACCCAGAGTGGGTGTCAAAGGGGAGAAAAGTTTTAGTGATACCAGGTTCGTGTGTATGTGTGTATGTGTGTGTTGCATAAGAAAAAAACAAATACATCCAAAGGCACAAGAGGAGACCCTTATGAAAAAGGACAGATTAAATATCCCACTACCATAGTTGCTGCTTCCAGAGGGGAAGGCACATGGGGGCAAAGTAGGGAGCATCTCAGGGGGATTTTAGACCCAGAATTAGGAGTGGGGATGTAGCCTTCTTCTGAAAAGGAAAGAAGAGAAAATAGGTAATGATCCAGGGGTATTCTGAGGTTTAAAGAGAATATATATACACAAGGATATAAGTTGGGAAGAAGAAGGAATACATGCCAGATGGTCTCAAACTAGAAACAAAAAGGGTGGGTAAACCAGGCTTTAAAAGAACCAACTGTATGAGGCCAAAAAGTACAATTAATATTGGAGAGTAAGGGGGCCAGAGTTAGCATTGTTAATGTGAACAACAGCCACCTGGATTTTTACAGCTAAGTAAAGCTTTCATCTACAAATCTTGGAAGACTACCAGGAAGGAACAGTGAGACAAACAAAAGAGTCAGCAAAGAAGGGACCATCTTAAAACTCAGTTCAATTAGACATATATTTCTTGAGCATTGATTACATGCCAGGCATGATATTAGCTATTAGCAGGAGAATTTTAATGGTATTCTAGGACCTGGAAGCTTTCAAAAAATGAAAATAGAATTTGTGCTAGTTTCTGAAAACTCTAAAAATAAGCATCCTTTGACCAGGGGGACTAGAGAAGACAAGTGACAAGATTCAAATGATCCCTCCATTCTTTTCTGTATTTACAGATGAGAACTCTGAATTTCCAGCAACAGAAATGAAGCAAAATTAAAAATTGAGGATTGGACAAACTAAGTCGATCCTACTAATAATACCATGGGGCCACCAAAAGTCAGCGAGAAACCATGTGGGCCCATTACTGTCTAACATTACTGTCCCTCTCGTACCAATCCCAAGGGAACACACTGAAAGGATGCCCTACAACTGTTATATTTAAATGACTGCTCTACTGGAGTGATATCTATGTCATCTCATTTGATCTTCACATCTTTATAAAGCAGGTATTACCATCCCTATTTTAGAGGTAAGGAAACTAAAGCTAAGAGACAGTAAGTAACAGCCAAGGTGAGTCGATGAGTAGGTGAGCAATGGCTGATCTCTTTTGGCCTCAACTGTCCTCTTTTGTCAAAGGCTGTATCTTTTTCCCTCTTTGCCAGTGACACTCAATCCTGGCTGCTCATCAGAATGGTGTGAAGCTTCAAAACACATCAATGCCTGGGCCTCATCATAGACCAGTTAAATCGGAATGTCTGGGCCTGGAGCTGGCATCTGCATGTTGAACCGTCTTCCTGGTAATGCTAATAAGTAGTCACCACAGAGAACCAATCTTCTCCAGCAAACTTTCATCTCACTGCTTCTCTCTGACTTCCTCAAAGTCAATCTACCTTTTTGTTAGTGTTTACGTTGGACAGTTAGAGCCAACACTGTATCAGTTATCTTAGATTTGCCAATTCCTGGTCACCTGTAACTGTCTCTGTTAACCGAGAGTTTATGATTCTGTGATTGGTACATAGAATGTTTTTTTTTTTTAATCTAAATTTAGTTGCATGTAGATCTATTTTACAGACAATACTCATAATTCTTAGAAAACTATTTTCCACTCTTTTTCTACTAACATATATCCACTACTTTTCAAGCACTTTTCTGGGGGCTTAGGGGTATGGTAAGGAACAGGTGACAGCAGCTACTAAGTAGAGCCAGGATTTGAATCCAGCCTTTTAACTCTGGATTCAGTTCCCTTTCTTCTTCTTACAGAATACGTTTATGTAGCTATAATTATTAGGGAGAAAGCTATTATAAGCCCTGGGTTGCCTATGCAAACATGAAGTTTATTATTTTATATATTCTGTATATGACTCAATCTTCTCCCAAACATTTTACTACTATTCTATCCATTCTAATTCTCCTTCCAACATAAAGCCTGAAATTCCACTACTCTTTAGAAATAGATATCAAAGAGAAAATGATGATGCTTCAGTAACTATCATTACAGAGCACCTGAAACATACCAGTTCTTTCCTACCATTAATATTGGATCAGTGGCTCACAGATGTCAAACCTAGCCCCTCTGTAATTCTCATGAGCAGAGTGACAAGATGGTGACAAGATGGATACCACAGTGCCTTCTCTCACATCTATACTCAAGGCCGACTAAAAAAGAGAAGGACTGCCTGTGCCAGTTGTGTCTGCCCCTTCCATCAAGAAAGCAAAAACATGCTCTGAATTTTCAGCTCGCTTGAGCTTACCATCTCATGTCAATGTGTTTGAGCATCCCCACCTACAAGGGAGACTTGGCAAATGTGTCCTTAGCTTCTCTTGCCTCTGTAGAAATGGGCATGGGAGAAAACTTCTAGGCTCTAGTCACACAGTCTTTAGAAGCCATATTTAAAGTGTACTGCACTTGTGAGGGGATGTGAACCATAAGGAGCGCTAGCCTTTTCTTTTCTGTTCATTCAGATTTATTAAATATGCTGAATGTTTTCTTGGAAAGCACAGAGTTTCAAACCAAGGAAACCAGACATTTCTAGACAAGAAGAGGTCGAACGCCAATGATAGCTCTTTGCATCTGGAAACACCAAAAGGGACTAAGAATTTCAGTCCTGGTGATGGGTAGTAGGGAAGACAGCTGCTCATAAACAACAGAGCTCCAAAGAAGAGGTCTGTGGAAAGGTCATGGAAACATGAAGACACAGTTTTGATGAGAGTTGGCCCTCTCTCCATGTAAACTGATTCTAATATTGTAAAAGTCATTTCATTTTCTAACAGCTTTATTGAGATATAATTTAAATACCATATAATTCACACATTTAAAATGTACATTTCAATGGTTTTTAGCATATTCATAGATATGTGCAAACACCACCACAGCCAATTTGAGAACATTTTTATCGTCTCCAAAGAAATGCTATAACATCACCTTTCTATCCTCCAACCCCTCCAGCTCTAAGCAACCACTAATCTGCTTTGTATCTCCATAGAGTTGCTTATTCTGGACATTCATTCAGATGAATCATATGATATGTAGCTTTTTGTGACCAACCACTTTCACTTAGCACAATGGTTTCAAGATTCATCATACTGTAAAATATCTCAAGTACCACATTCTTTATGACAGAATAATATTTCATTGCATAGATATACTACATTTTGTTTACCCATTCATTAGCTGATGGACATCTGGATTGTTTCTACTTTTAAGTTGCCATTGAATAATGTTGCCATGAACATTTGTGTGCAAGTTTTTGCGTAGACATATATTCCTGTTCTCTTGGGAATACACATGGAAGTCAGATTTCTGGGTCATATGTTAACTCTGTATTTACCATTTCAGGAATTGCCAGAATGCCTTCCAAAGTGTTTTTACCATTTCAAACTTCCACAAATAGCATATAATGTTCTTATTTCTACACATCCTCACCAACATTTGTTATCTGATTTTTTTTTTTTTTTTAATTCTCACCATCCTGGTAGGTGTGAAGTGATAGCTCATTGTCATTTTGATTTGCATTTCCCTTATTACTAATGCTGTCAAGCATCACTTTATGTATGTATTGGCCATTTTTATATCTTCTTTGGAAAAATATCTATTCAAGTCCTTTGCCCATTATTAATTGGGTTATATTTTTATTGAGTTACACTTACTTATGTATTCTACCTATAAGCCTAACATTAGATGCATAATTTGTAAATATTTTTCCTCATTTTTTGGATTGCTTTTTTATTTTGTTGATAATGTCCTTTGAAGCACAAATGCCTTTCATTTGGATGTTGTCCAATTTGTTCTTTTTTTTCTTTTGTCATTCATGCTTTTAGTGTCATGAATATTTAGTCCTATCTATGATTCTAAGATTTTTATAGTTTTAGCTCTTAAATTTGAGTTTTTGATCTATTATGAATTAATTTGTGTATATGGTGTGAGGTAAGGGTCTGACTTCATTCTTTCTTGTGTGGCTATCCATTTGCTCAAAAGATTATTTTTTGGCTATTCAGTGGTTTTGGTGCATTCACTGAAAGCTGTTTGACTATGGATACACAAGTCATTTCTGGTCTCTCAACTGTTCCATTGATTTATATGCCTGTCCTTGTAACAGCACACTATCTTGATTACTGTTGCTTTGGAGGTAAATTTGGAAAGCAGGAAGTGAGAGTCGTTCAATTTTATTCATTTTCAAGATTGTTTTAGCTACTTTGAATCTCTTATAATTTTACTTACATTTTAGTATCAGCTTGTCAATTTCTACAAAAAAAGCCACCTGAGATTTTAATAGGGATTCCACTGTATCTGGAAGTCAATTTAGGGAGCATTGCCATCTTAACAATATTAAATTTTTTGATCCATAAACTGCTTCTAATATTGTAAAAGACATTTCTTACTATCACTTCGTTTGCCTTTGTGTGTTCTATTTTCAGTTTATTGATCATGTGTAAAGGGGCATATAATATGGAAATAGAGAATCAAAACACAGTGAGTATATGAACAAGGAACCATAATTAAGGAATAGAACATGGTTCCTGTGAATACACCCAGGGAGAACAGTTCCCTGCAAGGTCAGTCTTTTGTGTTCAAGGGGAAATCCTGGAGGAATTCCATTCCAGAGCTTCATTTGGGGTCATCTCTTTCTTCCACATGCTGCAGCCCCTGGGCTCCCTTTCTTTTTATTGCTGTGGCTGCCATGGCAACAGCTCAGATGGGCTGGAAAAGAAAAGCTGAGGCCTCTCTGGAGCCATCATTAGTGCTCCTCTGGCCAGCAGGGGGTGCCAAGAAGAGCAGCCACTCCCACCTTCTGTTTATAACTGCTCATATCCACCCCCAAGAAAGCTGAGGACTGGCAAATAATTCAGGTGGCATGTTACTTCTACAAAAAGAGATTGTGGGCTCTCAGGAGAGCTTTTTAAGAATTTGTGAACATTTCACTAAGAATTCACGTCAGAACAACAAAAAAAATTAGGTGTGATTACCTAGATAGGAAAAATTGAAACTTTTAAATTCTAACTGCAAAATAAGATCTTTCCAGAAATCAGAGATCATTTTCCTCTTTTATTTACTGATTTATTTATTTATTTATTTATTTTTGCCACACAGGTTTAATTTTTACATTTCCTTCTCTCGAAAGATTCTCACACGTTAGCCTCTCTTCTCTTTATGCACAGTGCATTGGACATCCTAGGGAATTAATAAATGTTTATTAAGTTGAATTCAAATGCCTGGTCTCTAGATAATGAAGCAAATTCTATTTCCATTTAGCATATAGCAGGGGATCACCCACCAATGCTTTCCTAGCACCATAGTATGAATTTCAAGGGGACACAGGTTGTTCTCTTACAATTTCATTTCATCTATGCATCAGAATATTTTACCTCACACACATGGGCAGGCGAGCAGCTATTAAATTAAAATGTGATGCCAAATACACTTTAAAAGAACTGTGGAGAACAAGGTAATGGCCTCCTCTCACCCTCCCAGAGTAGCATCATGGGGATAGTCATGGATTTATATTTCTGGATTTGTATTATGTGGAATAATTTGCACATCTCTGGCCTGTGAGCTTGAAATCTCCACATCTTTGATGTCTATGACCGGCAGTTTTTACCTTTGCAAATCCTTTGGTATGCAACCAGTGCTGCATGATACACATAGTTGACTAAATATTTATCAAATATTCATACAGTTACTCAGCGGATTAATTATTGAACAAGCTTCCACTGAACTATCTTTCTTTTTGCTACAGCTAATTCTCTGTTGCTCAGTTGACATATGTTCTGGGGAAACACGGAAATAGCCAACTCAGCAAGTTTTATTACTTTCAAGGTTATGCATCTAAGTGTGGGAAAGCAAGACACACATGAAAGCCCACATCACTGATTTGGCTTGCTTAAAAGATTGTTTAAAGATATACATGAACTTTCTAATGGGTTTGGCTTTTTCTTCTTTCTGAATAAATTTCATTTTTAAAGTAAACCTTTCATAACCTATTAACTACTGAAGTAAGGTAATTCTTTAAATAGGTAGAAGTAATTATTATTTTCATAGTAACTTATTACAAAATCTTGTCCTGTGCATCATTTCATTTATTTTTCCATGGGAAATCTAAGATGGCTTCTCTATCCCCATTTTACAGAGGAGGCAGATGAGGTTCTGGGTTATCCATTGATATCCCCAAAGTTCTGCAGCTAATAAATGGCCAAGTTGGCCTGGGATTTGTGTTCTGTTTTATCCAACATAGCATAGTTGTGTACATTAAAGGGAGAAAATGGAAATAGTAGCTATTTGGATAAACAGGTTTTTATTTTACCAATTTTTTAAATCATTTTCTGTATTTAGAATTGGAATTATGCTATGTCCTATTCTTCTCTTGTTCTACCAGAAAGAAGTTACTGTTTCCATAAATCAAAGAAGAAACAGGGGAGGGGAGAACCCTGAGATCTTTGGTTGCTCACAGAGCAGATGCTCTAGAGCTTTAGGATAGATAGAAGCATGAGCAGGTTTTTGGTGACAAACTGTTCATGTCATCTCCACCAATCAGTCATCAAAACATTAGTTAATTTTAGTGAGGACTGTCAAAATAAGAAGGGAGGTAGAGAGTCAACTTCTGTCACTAGCCAAGTATATCGCATTGTATTATATAGGACTTTTTTTTGATATCTTTAACATAGAAGTTACTCTCCCTCAGAGAATGCCAATTTCTTTATGGAGTTTGATTTCTACTTTCATTTAGATCTAAGTAATTCACATCTCCTTCAGAGAGGGAGAATAGATCCCAAGCTACCATGTATCGTGAATCTCGTATTTCCAGATTCAAATCCAATGCACTGTTCTCATTTCCACTTCTTTTAATTAGGTCATCATTTCTTTCCTTCATTAAACATTCTCAAAAAATATTAAAGTTTACTTCTAAATGCAACATTTCTTGACTCTTCTCTAAGAACATTACCATTATCTACCCATTTTGGCAGTCTACTTAAAATCTTAACAGTAGGAATTGAAACAATATTCTTGGCATCATAATAAATAAATATATTGCAATAAAACACTTGAACATGTCTTCAAATTATCCTTTTGTGAAGAAATGTTTAAAAGCAAACTATTTTCTACACCTGTAACAATTAATATCTGTGATAAATTGGCTAGGATTTCGAGGTTACTGACCAACCATTAATTTCTAATGTCTTATTTCAAATAAATAACACACGCTACAACATTATCAGCAGATGTGTTTGTGTTGTAAAACAAGGATGGTATATTTAATTAGTGGTAAGTAATACAAATGCTTGACATAAACTCTCGAGACTTCAGATGTGGAGATGTTTTGTGAAAAGCTTTGAAATCCACTGGCATACGCCATTCTTTCATTCAAGACAAATATGTGGGCGAATCAGCAGGAGTCCATTCTGGTTTCCAGAGAGTGCCCTGGAGCTGTCCACAGGAAGGTGCTGGAAAAGGCAGCCGCAGATGGTTCAGGTACACAATTATTTCAGCCCGAAATGCTGCAGAATAATCAGACTCATGCTAGAGTACTGTTACCGTGTCCATGACCTGGAAACTGCTTCATGAAGGTTGCAGGGCCATCTCCAATCTCTTTGATAATTATTTTTAGAGAGACGATTTCTCTAAAAAATAGCGGAGAAGACTCAAATAAGACAAGGAATTGTGTTTGTGGTCTCAAAAATAGAAATGACATTGTTAATAAGTACCTGGCTGAATTACTAAATAACTAGCATCTCATCCCAGAATATTTAAAGTTCTTTATTAAAGAATGTAAGTTCAGACTCTATGGATCTTCCTGGTATTTCCAACTCCGTGTTGGAAAATCAAACGTCATTTAAAATATCGGCTATTTACCCCCAGTAGAATTGCCCTCCCAGTAAACTGAAAAGGAAGGGAACAAAAGGATTTGTAGTTTTAGCAATATACAAGGACTGACTTTCAGATCCATGCTAAAGGTCAGGTGTAATATTCAAAAACAAATTAAAAGGCAGCCATTCTATTGGACTCAGAAGATTCCAGCAAGCGTTGGGCACCCATGGGCATTGGCTCAAAATGTGTTTATTGTGATCACACCCCAGATGATGCTGCAAGCACTATTAAGGACCCTATTCACCACCATCCTTCTTGCATTATGTATGCAGTTATTGTTTTGCATTATGCACTATCTAAAATGATACAAAAACATTTTGCTGAAAAATAAACCACTGGTTTTATGCTTAACACCAGGATTACAAAATGTGATGTCATGAATTATTCATATCATTCGATTTAATGTAATCATTTTCTCCCCAGCACTAAGCCTCTGTGAATGGTGTCCTATGCAGCCACTGTTTTGAAGAACTTAATACTAGGGGGAGAAACACCTGGCATTAACTGACAGTGAATTAGGCTCATTGTCACTTTGGAAATAAAATTGCAATTTAATCTTTGATCTTCTGTACATCCTAATTCCAAGGAGTATTTATCAACACCACAAAATGAACCAACCTTAGGAATTTATAGGAATATTGACCTTGACATTTAGGCATAGATATAGACAAAAGTGCTCACATATATATGAAATTTGAACTATAGAATGGAATTTGTATTAGTTTCTTTTGAAGCAGTGATGGAGTGTATTTTGAATGTGTTTACGCTAATATCAAATAGATTTTGATACACATTTATAATTTATTTGGATAAAAATATTTCAGAGAAGTACTGACCTTAGGACAAAGCATGTTGAGAAAGATAAATATATCAATGAAACTTAGCTTACAGATTAAAGTAATTTATCTTTAAGGCAGTCAAAAAAAAAAAAATCAAAACCAAGAGTAAAGAGTGCTTCTGAATGCTTGAAACTCTATAGTGAAAGGACAGACATTGGCTTAAAACTGGTAGGAGCAACTTTTGAAAATCAGAATCCCCTTCTGGTAGCTTATCTTTGATTTTTAATCCATGCTCCAATATGGTAAAGTTATTCCAAAATATTTCCATTACCCTTAAATTAGAAGATGCTTCATTGTGGGGTTGAATATAGAATTGTATTATAGTGAGAAAAGTAGAGATCCAACAAACCTGATCCCTATCCCCAGGCTTTTTCCCTGCCCAACTCCTGAGCTTCTGGAAATGATAATATCACCTGCCCTCCCACCCTCAGAACGGTGTAGGGAGATCCAACTGACATAATGGGAAACAAAACACAAGAGGTGATTCACAAATATGAGGAGTGACTTCAGAAGTGTTCAAGTGGATAACTAAAGCTACTTTATAGGAATCAGTAATAAAGAAAGAAAGGTTTCAAAAAAAGGAATTCACTTAATAAGAAAAAAGAACACCATAACCATTTAAGAATTAAGTGGTATGCAAATCTATATGGAATAACTTACCCATGTAATTAGCAAAAGGAAGAAAAGTTTGTACATAGTGTTAGGAAAAAGCTCAATTACTATTCCAGAATAATTTTTCTCTCCCATGGCACCTAGCATAGCATCATGCACACAGTTGGGACTCAGCCCCTGTTGCCTGATTGATAATAAAGACAGTTACTGTGGTCAATCCAACAGTAATTGAACATTCGTTTTTTATAAGGTCAGTGTAAAATCTGTCAACTGCTCCTCTGTGATAACAAATGCCTGGGAACTTAAAACTCAGTCTTTACCAAATAATAACAAATTGACAGTGTTCACTACTTCCCAAAACAGCAATAGGGTATTTAAGGTAAGGGAGGCAGAGCAGTGAATGGAAAACATCCCTTAAGCCAATGGCTTCTTTGATTTGTTTCTACAACATAGTCTCTTTTCTACCTAATAGCCTAGGTAAAGAAAAAAATTTCTCTTTCCCCCAAATACAAATTATTAGGCATTTTATCTATTAATCTTAGAAGCATTCTCCAGCTAGTCTCATTAACATTGTGAACTGGGCCAGAAGAAACTATGTCACATTATAAGACTTGCCTTTCTTTCATTTCAAGAGCACCTTGACCTTCTCCAGGAGTCACATCAAATACTCCTATCATGGTTCTCACTGTTTCCCAGGGCAGCCGCCCAATCTACCAGGAGTCCGGCCCAGCCCGGGTGGCCTCAGAGACAGTCTGCCCAGGAAGCCTCTGGGATTGGCTTTTCCTTTGCTCACTCCCACAACTCACTCACAGTTTTTAAAAAAATGATCATGTATTCAAATCCAAAAAAATGTTTGTGCTTAAAAAAAAAAAAAAAAAAAAATCTGGAGAACTGCGAACCAGAGCCAGTGCTTTAAGCCTCTCGGTGAAGCTACAGTCTAATTACTGCCTGCTGCGTGGCGCAGTTAAACACAATCAGTCAGAAAGCCTTAAAGATACAATATCCCTTTTCACAAACTGTCTGCTTGTCAATTCCAAGTCACCCCCCTGCTTTAAATCAACCAACCACAGAGCTGTTATGAACAGCAACTGATTTTCCATGCAGTGCTGCAAAACAAAATCACACCGTATCCTATTTTTAATGGCCACAGTTTTTCAACTGCATAACAAGAGTTAGCTGGCACTGCTGAGCTGAACGGTATCAAAAAAATGGGTTCAAGTAGAAATAGCATGGAACCCTTGACGTGAACAAGTACAGACCCAATTACAAGTGCATTGTGATGCTCAGTACCAATTACATCCAAATAACAGTGGAGCAAATTTCCCCTTAATAGTTATATTGTAGACATCAACTTCTTTTATTTTTGTTCCTCCAGGATATAGCTTGATACTTAAAGGGGGGAGGGAAGGCTGAATCATAAATATTGTTTTATTAACATACAGTTTATTTATGCACAAAGTCTCTTCTAGGATGTCAGCTTGTAGGGATGTGGCCCTTCGGTCATCACAGAGAGATGTTCTTTCTAGAGAATTCATGCTTTGTCAGGAATTTCACTTGGGAAAATCAGATTTTCTTTCTTGTGTACTACTCATTAGAAACTATCTTTCCTCAAATAATATGCTTTTTAATTATATGAGCCTTAGGGATATAAACAGGCAGTACCAGGCATTTTTTTTCTCTCTCTTTTTTAAGGAATCCTAGCCCCCCCTCTCCAAAGAGGCGGGTAAAATTAGGCATTCCATGAATTGAAGGAACTGCCACTTGGGCCCCTGGGGGCTGACATATGACAGGCTCCTTAATAGCTAGAAGAAGAAAGAAAGAGAAATGGGAAAACAGATGAGCTGAATGGAAGTTGAAGAGATGGAAAAGAAGGTGCAAACAACAAATTGATCCTTAAAACCAAGAGCCAAGATAAGGGAAGGCAGGGGGCAAGGGAGACCAGATTAAACAAAGCCAAGAAGAAAATGTCACTATAAAGTATGGGTTGTGTTTTGTTGACAGTCAGAGAATCACAGAAACAAGGGCTCTTCAATGTCAGCCTGTCTAACCTTGGACCACATAGTCACCCTTGCTCTGCTGGAACATTCTGCCACAGACAGGCAGCTTTCATTTGTTCCTTGGGTATTAACTTCACTTTCAATTTCTTCCAGGCCAATATGGGCATTATCGTAGTAACAGAGCACCACTTCTTTTCAAGGCCGGACACCCAGGCTTGAGGAAAGTAGCAAGAGAAATTAATGATGTCTCCAGGGCTTTATCACCATGCTTCAGAGGATGGGAGTATCATGTGAGCAAACAGATCTTTGTTATTTGTTCCTTTGCTCTGACCATTTCCTCTTTATTTGGAACTGTGAGACAGAGCACGTGGCCCAGTATTTCCTGCCAACTTTGTGTCCTCTGCTCTTTCCTCTTTTCCACTTCAGCACGAGCCTCATCCTGAAACAAAATAAAGCCAGATAGGTGTAAGATCAAATTTAAAGTTCTTTAAAAGTCTTCATTCAGAATAAGAGATAAACTAGAGACATGCCACAGATTACAAGTAAGTGTTGGGAGCTACCAATTCATTGAACCCTCTCATTCTAGAGATGAGGAAACTGAGGCCTCAGAAGAACGTGATTCTAGAATACATCAGCTGTCAGCAGGCAAGGCATTAACAGCCGTCATGCCCGGCACTGATTCCAAGACTCGTGGTAACAGTGGGAATGCTATTTATTGTACATAGTGACTCACAAATCTAGGTTATGTGAACTATAAAAAGCCTGACTCAGAGCTCCAGAGAGTAAGGAGCTAATACTATTGAAATATAGGACGCAGATTGCAGTATTAGGATGCTTGTAGGATTATTTTCCAAGGCAGCATTATCCAAAGCAGAATTAAATAGAGTCATATGTCCACTAATGAATATGTGTCAAATTTCATAATGTAAACCCAAATGACTCATAATGACAATCAGCCTATATACTTCTGGGGATTTTTGGTGAGGGGGAGGGAGAACCAGAAGGATGGCTGAGTTGGGGGTGGAAGGGAGCCAGACTCAGGCAGGGAAAGGAGGCTGGGCCATGCGGAGGGAGCAGGCCTCGGGGAGGCAAGCGAGGGCAGCAGCACTTGAGGTCCCAGGTCCATCAGCAACCAAGGACCAAGACCAAGTCTTTGTTCACCTTTGCTGACTGTGTTTTTTTACCTCAGGACACCTGGGAGAAAAGTTATAAACATTTCCACTCTCCAACTCAAGCATCACCCAAAAATGTTAAGTCAAGTTTACCTTCAGGACCTTTGAATGATTTCAGTCCTTCTGCTTTGCTCAGATTTCCCCAACCTCTGTCAATAGCTGCCATTCCTTTAGTCACAGAGAGCTAGAATGACCTAAAATGCAAATGCTTGAGGAGGTAACGGTTAATCAGTGAATTAAAAAATAGAACTGATCCATCAAATAGAAAAGACTGATATGTGATCTTTTCCTGTTTTGATTGAGGAGAAAATCTGAAAACAGAAAGAGTACCAGCCACCTCATGTCAAGGGAAGAAGAAATATTAATTAATTTATTTATTTATTTATTTATTTATTTGTGTGTGTGTGTGTGTGTGTGTGTTATGTTAGTCATCATACAGTACATTAGTTCCATGATTCATTTTTAATGTATAACACCCAGTGCTTCATGCAATCCGTGCTGCCTTTGATACCCATCACCCGGCTCACCCATCCCCTCACCCCCCTCCCTTGTAAAAGAACAGGAAGCCAAAGACACAGAAAGAAAACTTGAGCGACATCACAACACAGCGGGGGTATGGAAAGAGGCTTAGCATCAAGTGTATTTTAATCTGCAGCTCAGAAAATGGAGTTTTATCCTCAAATGATTTAGGAAGATTTTTGTGGGGGTCTCTGGTAGATGTTATTGGGAGTTTTATTGTTTGTTGCTTCTGTTGTTTTTAACATCTCTTGCTTCCTATAAAGAAATTTTCCCCCCAGGGGATCCTATCCCTGTGACTATATAGACTTAATTCTGAAACACCAGTGCAATTAAAAGACGGTTCTAATTAATAGGCAATAGAACGGTCGTATGTAAAAGATTTAAGCAGTTTATGCTCGGTGTACTAAACAAATCTGAACCAAGTCACAAAAGGCATCAGAGCCCCATTAGAATTTATCAACTGAGATGCTTGGAATATTTTTCACACTGGATAGTCACATTGCTCTCTGCAATTGGGGTTGTACTAAGAGGAGAGAAAAAGAAAAAGAAAAAAAAAGGTCAGCATATTTTTCTGTACCAGTAAAATGGCTTCTCATTTTGGCTGAGAAGTGGCAACCATCAAAGCGGAAGCAGCCTTACTGCAGGCATGAGCCTTCCGCTCCACCAGAAACCTGATAGAATCACTGTGTCCAGTTTTCTATCAGGCTGCAGGGCTGAGTGGGTCAGACTGTAGGCCTTGCAGTCAGTCTCCCTGGCTTCCAGCCTGCCTCTGGCCATGTATGAAATTTGGAATCCTGAGTGGGTAACTACTCTCTCTCATTTCGATGTCCTCATGTGTCCGATGTGATCACAGCCCCTCCTCCAGGGGCAGTGGTGAAGATTGCTTTGAGTTCATTCACTTAAAGCACTCAGATTCTTGCCTTGAAGCCCCATGAGCGCTAGATGAATTTTGTGTTATGATTATTATCTAGGTCCATCATTACACATCTGTGATGTTATTGTAGGAAAGCTGCACAACCAAGTATATCCCATATTTCTTATGATTATTTTGTCCAGTGGATCTCATAATACATGTTTGGGAGTTGAGAGAAGAAGCTAGGAAGGCTCACATCTGGAATAAATGCAGTTCTGCAATGTAATCCTGGGCAAACCATTATCATTCCACATTCTCTCTTGTTAAGGGCAATGAGTTCTGATTACTTGGAGAAAAAGGACAACCTCTAGCTCTTCACAGAGGCTAAACACAGTCCACCTCCAATACTGTGTTGTTGTTGTTGTCACTCACTTACTTTTGAAAATTATGTCCTTGATGTTCTTACTCCTACCCCTAACTCCCTACCTATCATGGAGCATCTTAGAAAAACAATAGATTGAGAGGTCTGGGCTTTGCTTGAGTCTAAGGGGGGAGAAGGCAGGGATTAAGGAGCTAAGGGGACACAAGTGGTCACTTTGCTAGTTTTGTCAACTGCCCAGTTTCTGAACTTTCTGCCTACGGTTCGAGAATTATCCCCAGTGTGCCGTTATCACAGTCACAGCACAGATGGAGGACTGGCCACACTCAGAGTTTGAATAGGAGGGAATGTGTAGCTGCCATGCAGCATGCAGGCAGTGGGGGCTGTGTTTCAAGGGATGGCTTCAGGCTTCTAGTTCTGTATAACAGAAGTAAAGCTCAGGGTCCATTGTCCAGTAGCAGTGGTCTCTCTACCAGGCTCCACCATGAAACGTGACTTTGGGCTCCATTCCTGGCTGCATAAATAGCTAAGCCTAGTTGTCTAACTGCTTAAGATTTTGTAAGTTGCCTCATATCTTTTTCATAAATGTCTTCCTCCCACATATCAATCATGGTGGCTAAGAACACTGACTGATACAGTGTACATATTCAGGGCTTTTGGAGCCAGACGTTTCCATAAATGTTTAAAAGTAAGAACTGAAGAAAAATCAGTTAAGCAGAGTTCCCTGAACTCTTCCTGACAGGGCATATCTGGAAACTGGATTGACTTCTGAGTACCAGGTAGTGGAGAAGATATCGTCAAAGTAGAACTTGACTCCAGGGTGGCCATGCTAGGATAACAGCGTTGGAAAATCCGTCAGGTGAGGAAGCTACTCACGCTGTTTCTCCAGATACCAGCTTCTAGGCTGGACCAACACAAAATAACTGAAGTCTTCCATCATCTAATATAATCATTAGTGTTACTTTCCATGAATTAACTACATTCTGGGATTTCAGCATGATTCAACAGGTTAGATTAGATTACAGCCAAGATTCCTTCTCATGATGAGATGCCATTCATGCATGGGAAGACCTAAGATGCAAAACACTGTCTAACATCCATCAATGATGACTTCTAATCATCAGTACCACCATCTAATATAAAAGACAGGATATTTGACCCCACGGGTATAATGTCATGTGTGTTCACCATTTTTTCTTTCTTTGGTTCTCAAAGTTATGGATGGACTACATTCAACACCCAGTAGGAACTCAATCAATACTGCACTGAATTGAACTGAATTATGTCCATGGCTCCATTCAGCCAAGGACACCTTTTCCAATTTCTCAGTTTATCACCCTCCCTGGTTCCTTGAATGTGTTCACCTTCTTCCTGACCCTGAGTTCATTGGCATTGCTTTAATCACTTATCACTCAGTCTCCTTGGTCTATTCCCTGCAGATAAGCTCATTTCAGCTGTATCCTGACCCTAGATCACCAGTTTCTTTGCCATCTTTGTTTTCTTCCTTTTCAATCCATCTATTCCAACAAGCCATAGTCTCCCATGGCTGCCCAATTACCTTTCTCAGGGTAGAAGCTCAGGAAATGTTTGATGGAATAAATGAATAATTCACTATCTCATAATGACTTTTTAAAATACCCATTGGCTTAATAAAAAAAGTTTATCATTTTTCTGATAGTTCCTGTAGTAAGCACATATTTTAAGTTCCTGTAATAAGCACATATTTTAAACACTTCTTAAAAAAGAAAAAATATTGAAATGAAGAACTTTTAAACATCACTTACATGTGTGCATATTTTTATTGTTGGTCAAAGAACTTGTTTAGAAATAAGGCTTTAGAGACCGCCTGTGGTAAACATTCTGTAAACTTTGAAAAAGGTAGCTCAGCTCATTTTCAATTCTTCTGCTCTTATCTTCTCATATTCTTAAAATTATGGGCTATAATGGCAATAATTAGCATTGCCATAGGCATTGCTCACAAAGAAATGCCTCTTTTCATAATACTAAATAAATGTAGAGGACTTTGCCCTTTATTTAGCAAAACAGGGCCACTTTGGCCTCATATAAAAAGGTACTGGTATTAAGTGATTAGGTATGAGAATTTCCCAATTTGCACTGGAACACTGGAAGTACTGGTTAAGTGATGCGTAAGTCTTTCATTTTAAACATTCCTTTACAACATTTGCAAAAATAATGCTACTTCTGTTTTCCTCACAATTGGCCAGTTGTTTCATAGGACACAAAGAGCTGAATTCATCAAAAGGATGACAGCAGGTAGCCGTTAAAAATTTCAGCCACTAAAAAGCATTTCTATTAATTTTTATCTTCCTTTAAATATTAATGAATAGTTCCAGTGATAATTAGCAATTTTCCCTAATTACAGAAAATTGGCACTTCACAAATAACAAACTCTGATATTATCTAGTATTGTGCCAGTTTTCCTATTAATTTGGAAATTCAGCAATTATCACCAGAACTATGTAGGTTAAAGTGTGTCACATTCTGGATAAACAACTTAAAATACCCAGCAATATGAGGTTCAATGTCATGGAAGTTCAGTAATGGCATTTAAAGAAAAAAAATATATATATTAGTGACCACTTGCTAGGGCAGCATCGTGGGAAGGATTTCCAAGTTCTGCTTGATTTCAGCCTGGCCCCTACAGACGACATCAGGTTGCAGAAGCTGGACAACATGCCTCATTATCTATTTGAAGAAAACAAAACAAAATTGCAAATTCTCAAATTGGAGAACAGATATACAAAAATGCAGTATCAGATCTTAAGTGGATGCTATTATGAATTTTATTCTAAACTCAACACAATTTAGGCAGACAGAAATCCTCCTGTCCCTTTGTTGGGTGAGAAGTAACTGACACACTCATGGACTTACCAATCCCTGACCTGTGAATACCTCCTCGAATGCAAGCCAGTCTATACACAAACCGTGTTCTTGAGGCTCACCTTGATGTTGAGAGTTGGGAGTTGGAGGAATGCATTCTATCTCTGTTCGCTTTGGAAGAGCTTGTTTAATGCTGACCAATCACCAAGCCCATAATTAACTGTGGTAACAGCAGGAATCATAAGATTGACTATTATTTTTCATCTTAATGTGTGTCGGGATTACTCTCAACACAATGTCACTTAGTTTTATCTGGAGCAGATCCTCGTAAGTGCAACAGCGAAAAACAAATGCTTGACTAGGCCTTTCAGAAGTCTTTCTCGCACTCAGCAGTTCTGAGACCAAAATTCAGGCTTCATTTGCATGTCACCAAAATAACTGGTTTCTGAAATGTATAAAATTCAGTCAACTGAATCAATCCACAGGAAGCTTAATCAGTTTGACAGATATTTTTTCATTAAATTGATATGTGGTATGTTAGTTGCTCCATCCTCCCTCAAAAAGGAAAGTGCAGTCAGGTGATGGGTGGTCAGATTTCTGTTACAAGGTAAATAAAACTAGTTTCCAATGATGCCATTCAAAAATTAAGAACAGATTAAAATATCAGACTATAGCTATATTGAAAAATAGTGCAATTGATTTTCCGCCTTCATGGAGGGACCACAAGGGGAGAAATGGACTCAAATTCCAAAAAAAAAGAGAAAAAAAAAAAGAGATTGGAGTCAAACAAAAACAAAATCTTCCTGTCTTTAGGGATTAGAAAACAAAAAGAAGTATTAGGGTGAGATGGCAGAGAATGTTTTTTCTGGTGATACTGTTTCCAGTTCACCAGTATTCAGAGACCAGGGACTTTATTGCCTGTATCCTTCCCTGAGGGGTAAAAGAAAACCACAATGGTTCTCCACTTTTCCTCAGACCCAGTCCAAACCAAGGCTGTGACACCACCTGACCCATTCAAATATCCCTGGCACAGCTCTCACTACCTCATCCACTCTTCTTGCTGCTCCACAGACGCCCTATTTATTCCTATCGCTGCCCTTCAGCCTAAAGATCCTGCCATATTTCAGCCTATGTGTTAAAGTTATACAGGATATATGAAGCAATGCTTCATTCAGTTGGACTGTCTAGTTGAACAGATTTCCTCTATCTGAATCCTATCAGTACTTACAGTATTGTTTTAAATCCCGTGTCTTTCTTCTAATAACTGCAGGCAGCCATGACTTTTCCTCATTATTATGACAAACTCATAATACTACACACATTGTACCATGTATTTTGACACATGAATTTCATGTTCAAATTTTATTATTTCACAAAGGAGTATCATTTACTAATTATTTTAGTAGATGAAACACATGTCCCTAATAAGATAATAAGGTCCTAGAAAGCAAAAACACATCTCACCTTTCTTTTGTGTCATCTGCAGAGTCTAGCAAGCACTTGACAGAAGAGGGTTATGCTTTAGATCGAGACTCTGAGCTCCGGGGTGCCTAGGTGGCTCAGTGGTTTAGCCTCTGCCTTCAGCTCAGGTCCTGATCTCAGGGTCCTGGGATCGAGCCCCACATTGGGCTCTCTGCTCAGTGGGGAGCCTGCTTCCTCCTCTCTCTCTGCCTACTTGTGATCTCTGTCTGTAAAAAAAAAAAAAAATAAAATCTTTAAAAAAATTTAAAAAAGACCCTGGACTCAGACTAGATGACTAGATGTCATTCTAGGCCTTTATCACCGGCCAACGAGGTGATGTTAAACAAGTTGCTAAGTCTCACTTACAAAAGGGAAATAATAATTTCTACATCACTTATTTGTTAAGAGGACTGAATAAAATGATCTTTAAAAAAAAGATTATTTATTTTAGAGACAGAGCATGCAAGTAGGGGAAGCGACTGGCAGAGAGGGACAAGAAGACTCTCCACTAGCACAGAGCCCAGCACAGACTCCATCCCATCCCTAGGATCATGACCTGAGCTGAAATCAAGAGTTACAGGCTTAACCGACTGTGCCACCAAGACACCCGTCGAATAAAATAACCTTTTGAAGTTCTTACATTCAAGAGAATATGGTGTATACTAGGAAGCTATTACTATTTTTTCATAGTCTATGTCATACATTATTACTTGCATTTATACTATAAATATTTATGGTCTTATCTGAAAACAGGGGACTCAGCTTGAAGCTTATTTTTATATTTTGTAATAAAATACTGGAATTTCTATTTTATTGCATTAAAAAAAATAAATAAACCCTTGACTCTGCTCTTTCCTCATGAGGCACCTTATTCCTGCATTCAGTCTCTGGTTTTCCTTCCCCAAGGCTGTCTGATCACCCTGCTTTGTCTGGAGTAGTAGGATATGTCAACATAATTAACAAGTTTGATCTAACTATACTCAACAAATAAGGAATTCATATATTCTCAAGAAAACCTGACACATTTACAAAAATGATCATTAAGACTATCAAGCAATATTCAAAAATCAAAGAATTGTTAACACTCAAATCATATATTCTGTCATAATTTTATGATAAGTCAATAACAAAAAGATAAATTTTAAAACACCATATATTTTGAAATTTGAAATAAAAATTCTGCATTAAATATCTGAGGGGTCAAAAAAATAATGATGAAATATAAATTATAATGAATATCATAACTGAAAGGTAATAACTTTTGATTTAAAAAATATCAAAAATTATGCTATTCAGTAAAAGCAGTTTCTATACGAAAATTTAGAGTTCTAAACTTCTCACATGAAAAAAGAGAAATGACTGAAAATTAATGATATAATTCTCCAATTTTAAAAGTTTTAAAGTATTATAAAATAAGCTCAGATAAAAGAAGGAAAAATAATATTAAAGGTATCAATCAGTTAAAAAAAGTATTAATCAGTGAATATAAGAAAATAAAGATTCAAAAGAGAAATAAAAAAGGCTTTGATAAAGTAGAAAACTCTTTAGTGAGTTTGTCCAAGGAGAAAAAAAGAAAAAATAATAATATAAATTAGGGTTGCTATTACAGCTAGAACAGAAATTACAAGGCTAATAATCCGTCAGAGAAAATTCAGTTTTGGGTTTTTTTTTTCCCCAGCAAATTTGAAACTTTCAGGACAAAGAACAAAGTTCTAGATGTACATGATGTGTAACTGATTTAGAAAGAATACAAAAGCCTGAAAAGTCCCATAACTATTAAAGAAGTTGAAATAGATGTTTAAAATCTTCACACAGGGCGCTTGGTGGCTCAATTGATTGGGCGACTTCCTTTGGCTCAGGTCATGGTCCTGGAGTCCCAGGATGGAGTCCTACATCAGGCTCCCTGCTCGACAGGGAGTCTGCTTCTCCCACTGACCTCCCCTTCTCATGCTCTTTCTTTCTCATTCTCAATCTCTCTCTAATAATAAATAAAATTTTAAAAAAATAAAAAAGATAAAATCTTCATGCAAAAAAGTAAAAGTTCTGTAGATTAATTATACAAAAGTTTAAAGGTGAATAGCTTTCAGATTATGTTTGCTCTTGCAGAACATAGAAAAGAGGAATACGTCCCACCCCATTAATGAAGTGAGTATAACCTAAATATCAGCATAAGAAATGCAAATTACCTGCTAACCTCACATGTCATCTAGGTAGTTTATGTGAATTGCCTTTTTTTCTTTTTAATTTAATTTAATTTAATTTTTATTTTTATTATTATTTTTTCTTTTCAGCATAACAGTATTCCTTGCTTTTGCACCACACCCAGTGCTCCATGCAATCCGTGCCCTCTCTAATACCCACCACGTGGTTCCCCCAACCTCCCACCCACCACCGCTTCAAACCCCTCAAATTGTTTTTCAAAGTCCATAGTCTCTCATGGTTCACCTCCCCTTCCAATTTCCCCCAACTACCTTCTCCTCTCTAACTCCCCTTGTCCTCTATGATATTTGTTATGCTCCACAAATAAGTGAAACTATATGATAATTGACCCTCTCTGCTTGACTTATTTCACTCAGCATAATCTCTTCCAGTCCCGTCCATGTTGCTACAAAAGTTGGGTATTCATCCTTTCTGATGGAGGCATAATACTCCATAGTGTATATAGACCACATCTTCCTTATCCATTTGTCCGTTGAAGGACATCTTGGCTCTTTCCACAGTTTGGCGACCATGACCATTGCTGCTATAAACATTGGGGTACAGATGGCCCTTCTTTTCACTACATCTGTATCTTTGGGGTAAATACCCAGTAGTGCAATTGTAGGGTCACAGGGAATCTCTATTTTTAGTTTCTTGAGGAATCTCCACACTGTTTTCCAAAGTGGCTGCACCAACTTGCATTCCCACCAACAGTGGAAGAGGGTTCCCCTTTCTTCACATCCTCTCCAACACATGTTGTTTCCTGTCTTGCTAATTTTGGCCATTCTAACTGGTGTAAGGTGATATCTCAATGTGGTTTTAATTTGAATCTCCCTGATGGCTAGTGATGATGAACATTTTTTCATGTGCCTGATAGCCATTTGTATGTCTTCATTGGAGAAGTGTCTGTTCATATCTTCTGCCCATTTTTTGATATGATTATCTGTTTTGTGTTTGTTGAGTTTGAGGAGTTCTTTATAGATCTTGGATATCAACCTTTAGTCTGTACTGTCATTTGCAAATATCTTCTCCCATTCCATGGGTTGCCTCTTTGTTTTCTTGACTGTTTCCTTTGCTGTGCAGAAACTTCTGATTTTGATGAAGTCCCAAAAGTTTATTTTCGCTTTTGTTTCCTTTGCCTTTGGAGACATATCTTGAAAGAAGTTTTTGTGGCTGATATCGAAGAGATTACTGCCTATGTTCTCCTCTAGGATTCTGATGGATTCCTGTCTCATGTTGAGGTCTTTTATCCATTCTGAGTTTATCTTTGTGTACGGTGTAAGAGAATGGTTGAGTTTCATTCTTCTACATATAGCTGTCCAGTTTTCCCAGCACCATTTATTGAAGAGACTGTCTTATTTCCACTGTATATTTTTTCCTGTTTTGTCAAAAATTATTTGACCATAGAGTTGAGGGTCCATATCTGGGCTCTCTACTCTGTTCCACTGGTCTATGTGTCTGTTTTTATGCCAGTACCATGCTGCCTTGGTGATCACAGCTTTGTAGTAAATCTTGAAATCAGGTAACATTATGCCCCCAGTTTAATTTTTTTTTCAACATTTCCTTAGTGATTTGGGGTCTCTTCTGGTTCCATACAAATTTCTGGATTATTTGCTCCAGCTCTTTGAAAAATACTTGTGGAATTTTGATCAGGATGGCATTAAGAGTATAGATTGCTGAATTGTCTTTATCTTGCATACTGCAGCCTTATAGGACAGTGTAGCACTTAAGCTCAAGAAATAAAAGAATAAAAGTATAGGGCGCCTGGGTGGCTCAGTGGGTTAAGTGTCTGCCTTTGGCTCAGGTCATGTCCTGGGGTTGCGTCCCACATAGGGCTCCCTGCTTAGCAGGGAGACTGCTTCTCCCTCTGCTAGTCCTCCTGCTTGTACTCTCTATCTCTCTCTCTCTCTCTGTTAAATAAATAAATTCTAAAAATCTTTAGAAAAAAAGAAAAGTATAATAATATTATTTAAAATTATAAACATCACAACAAATAAAATTACTGACACAAAAGTAGGTCACCTCTGGGAATAAGAAAGTTGGTGAATGGGAAATTGTATTCAGAAGCACTTTTAAACTATAATCAAGTGATAAAGTGTGTATTTTGGGGTGCCTGGATGGTTCAGTGGGTTAAAGCCTCTGCCTTCAGCTCAGGTCATGATCTCAGGGTCCTGGGATCAAGCCCCGCATCGGGCTCTCTGCTGGGTGGAGAGCCTGCTTCCCCCTCTCTCTCTGCCTGCTTCTCTGCCTGCTTGTGATCTCTCTCACTCTGTCAAATAAATAAATATAATCTTTAAAAATAAAAATAAAAAAAATAAAGTGTGTATTTTACCAAAAACAGAAGTAGAGGAGGATGTATGAATTAGAAGTAAAGATAAATAAGTAGAATATAACAAATATTCAAAAAGAGGAACAGGTCAAGAAGCATTTGAAAGTTTAAATCTTATTTTCTTCCTCCATCATTGAGCAACCTGCTTTACAGTCTAGAGAAATGGGGATGACCATAGGATAAGGGCCTGTAGCCATAAGCATCATGTTGATTGGTATTCAGATCTATCATCTGTTTTTCAAAATAGCTATCAAGGCTTTGCCATGAATTACATTATCTCCTTTCCCCATTTTGTTTTGAGGTTCTTGAACTACTAGAATTACTTTGATTAATGTGCACAGTTCCCTCACTGGCTTTTATAATGAAAAATATAAATATAAATGTGATAATATATGTAAATTATCTAGAACATGGTGGGCATTCAATTAAATATAAGCTTTCTGTTCTCTGCTTGGCTCCTGAACCAACATGCTTTTCAATGGCAGATTAAAGAGAAAGTTATGTTCAAACCGAATTTTGCAGACTATAATTAAGCACTGCCATTTTCTTAAAACTGATGTACTTTCTTTTGCTTTTGTTTTTAAGAGAGAGAGAGGAAGTGCAAGGGTACACATGTCAGGATGGGGAGAAGAGGAAGAGGGAGAAGAAGAGAGAAAATCTTGAGTAGACTCTATGTCCAGCACCGTGATGGAGGTGAGGTTCAGTCTCACAACTGTGAGATCATGACTTGAGCCAAAATCAAGAGTTGGCCATGTAGCCGACTGAACCACCCAGGCTCCCCAGTACTGATGTCCTTTTTTTTACTACAGCCCATGACTGACATTTGCCATTCCAGAATTTCATTAATACATAATAAGTATTCTATGTTGTTTATATGTCATGAAGGAATCAGTACATTGAAATCATTTTAGTGTATAAGATTCTGGAAAGTACATTTAATAGTTTTCATGGAGTATTTAAGTGAATACCAAGATTGAGGAACATCTCAATAGTTTCCATATACTAAGAATCAAAGTCACCATTATCATTTCAAGACAATTTGAGAAAAAAAGAAAAAAATCAAGAGTTCTTCAATAACTTCATTCAGTTGCTCTTATTGTATGCAATAAAAACAAAAAAATCATCCTGTAGTTCAAACATTAATAAAACATTCTAGATAGCTCTCAGTATCTTTAATTATGTATATTCCTGAAAATATTAAGTTATTGTAGCTATTTTCTTAGCTATAGGCAGCTTATCCTTAGCTATCCCAGCTAACCATATCCCCCCGCCCCCAGCCAGGGAATAAAGTAATTCCAAATGGGTCCTAGCCCCTAAATGACTCCTGCAAATATCTCCTAACACCAGAAAGATACCTCTCTTGCTCATTTATTCTTGTAGTAACAAAGTGATCTAATTTTCCTTTCCTTTACTGGAAGGAAGGAAGGAAGGATGGACGGAAGGAAGGAGAAGGAAGAAAGAGAAAGAGAGAAAGAAAGAAAGAAAGAAAGAAAGAAAGAAAGAAAGAAAGAAAGAGGAAGGAAAGAGGGAAGGAGGAAAGGAAGGGAGGGAGAAAAAGAAAGGGAAGGGAAATGAAAGGAAGAAAAGAAAAAAGAGAAGAGAGGAGAGGAGAGAAGAGAAGAGAAGACACTCCTCAGAGGTATTAGCATTATACTTGATTTTCTTCAGTGTCATATGTCGTAATTTATAATGTAGAGTATCTCTGCTTAAACAGAGCTATTTCAATACAGTCATTGAAATTCAGATTGTGAACCTCACTAGCGACTACCTTATGGAATTTTTATATTTATGTATTCCTCCACAAAGGAGCTTTATCTGTGGATTGAGTGAGTGCTGCCTATTTGTAAAGTCCCAAATGGGTCTTCCTGTGCCAATGCCTATTATGCTACCATTACAATTCCATGTCTTGGAGTCCTGAAAACTTTTTGTATTCAGAAGTTCCCTATTATACTTGGACACACAGCTCCTCAAGCTTGTGTTGCTAAAATTGTGGTTGATGTACCACCTGGCACATGCGGAATTATGTCAAGGGAATGAGAAACTATATAACAAATATGACATCTCCTCCTGGAAAATAAATTTTACTTGAAAATTTTGAGGCAGAAATTTAAGTAATTTAAATAAAAATTTAAACATGTTTTGTATTTTTAAATTATATATTTATATCATGGAGTAGAATGCAAAGTGTGTGTGAATTGTTAGGCTAAAACCAAAAACTTCAAATAATTTTAAGGAGGTAGGGTTTATGTTAGTAAATCAGTAAGGATTTTTTTTTTTTTTTTAATTTGTATCAAAAGGCAGAAAGAACTCTGTGTGACTTTAACAGAAAAATCTTGTATAAATGAAAAGTCGATGGGAGGGACTGGATTCAGATAGAGCCTGCCCAGAGGCTGCCTCCTAGACTTTGTTTTTTAATCCATCTTACAATCTTCTCTCTTCCATACTGACTTCACTCTTAGAACCCAAAAATGTGTGCCAATATCTTCTCCATTTCAAATCTCAGGGGGGAAAAACTGTAATCTCTCTCCTAAAAGTCTCAGGAAAAAAAAGTCTTTTCTGGTTCCAGCTGTGTCACTAATGAGTCGCCATAGCCAGCTATAGAATGTTCCAATTGGTCAAACTTCACACCCACCCAGGAACTTCAACCGAAGTCTAACTGAGAGTAGAAGAATCAATCCAATCTTCACTATGTACATTGTGTTGTGTTTTCTAGAATAGAAGTGAATAATACCAGGTGTCATGCTTTACACACACAAATGTTACCGTCCACCAATGCCTAACTTCTCCACCCACAAAATGCACTCTTCCCAGGTATCAGGAATACATGAGTGGAAAAAATCTGAGAAACACTAGCTTAAGGTATCCATTAGAACTTTACTAGAGATGAAAAGTAGAATCTAGCAATGTTCACAGGCAATAAGGATCAAGTCTCTAGAGGAGAGGCTTCAGGGATGGGCAAGTGCTTCAAGGATGATAGCAGGCGCACCAGAGATTCTTGTCTGTATTTTCCTGATTCCCGGTTTCATTTAGAACGTGCCTCACCTAATGAGTTGCTGATTGGAGGTAAACCTAGCTGATTTAATTAGCGTAGGCAGAGCTGGAGAAGTGGTTGCAGGATCGGCGGGTTTTTGAGCCCATCTTCAAGGTTGGCCAAGACAGTTGCAAACAGTATAATGAACCATACATAGTAATAACACTGCAGAGACCCATAAAATGCAGGATGATCAGTGCTGAGCTCAGGAAGCATCTGATCTTCTGGGCAAACCACACAACTGGGAAATTCCTTGCCAATAGGAGGAACTTTGTTTCTCTTTCAACCTCAACAACATTGGGTTTTGTTCCACATGCTACAGCATTGTGTGGTTTTTGCCCATACGTCTTTTCCCCAAAGAACTGAAATCCCGTTTGCCTTAAGATATTATATTGAGAATATATTTATGCAATTCATTAGTTATTATGTAAGTATCAGCCAGGTGGTAGATTTTACCAGTTGCTGATCCATTCTCCTCTTCTTTAAAGAGAGAAGCCAGATTTTGTTTAAGGTGACAATGTTCCCAGCAAAATAAAGCATTTATATCCAACCTTGATCACAGATATGGGAGGTCTTGGGACACTGTCTGGATAATGATATATAAGCAGAATGCTTCTGTGGATTTGTGGAAATACTTTTGATTTCTTTAATGGTGCCATCTCTTTGCTTCTCTAAGTTTGTGACCCAGACGTGTTAACAAGAAAATGAGTAAAAGAGCCATTCTATGACCATGTGGTGATAGGCATGAGGATAGTCCAGGGTGTGGGGGTGTGGAGAACCTGGAACAGTAACAGAATGTGCTGGACCACTCTAGATTCAAGGTGCCTGCAAGGCCGCTGAACATACTCTTGGCCAATAAAGGACCAGTTTTCAAAATTCTACAAAGTCTACTGCTTTTCCATAACAACAGCAGAAAATTAATCCAAAATTATTTATTCTTCTGGAATGTTAATTTGTAAAAATTCTATACATTCTTCAGGGCTATATAAACAGTGGTATCTTGGACAAGTCACTTAGTCTTTCTAAAACTTATTTTCTCTGTTTCTAAAGTGAGATTAATGTGTCACCTACTTCATAAAATTGTTATGAGGATTAACTGAGACATTCTGTAAATATTTCACTGCAAAAGATAAGCACTAAAATTGTATCATTATTACTAATTATCATTTAAATTGTATAATCTTTACTTGAAAGGAACATATCAAAGACCACATAGTAAAATCCTAATGGATATTAGTGAATGAGTGGTTAACAATGGCTGTCTAGCTGTTGGGAGTAAGAGTTGGTGGGGGTTTTTCTCTTTTTCTGCATTTTCTAAATTGTACGGATTGAAATATATACTATTCATAATGAAAAATCACTTGTATAAAAAAAAGAAATACCTGAGTGAGAGCTGGTGCTATAAATTGAATGTGAGACATCTTTTTAGAATTAAAAGCCAAGTCTTGTAATGAACATCTTCCCATGCTTCCTGACACTTGTATATTGCTTGCTTTTTTGCAAGTACGATTATAAGCACTTCACATGTATTAGCTTTTTAAACTCACACAACACCCCTATGATGTGGGTGTTACTGAAGCCTCTTTTAATAGTTGAGAAGAATGAGGTTAAGATAATTTGTGCATGGTTTCAGTTGCTGGCCTGAGACAGAACCCTGCCAATCTCCTCTGGGTTCCAGACTCTTAGCTTGCATGCTCTATTGCCATTATAAGGACTCATGTGATACGCAAGGTCTCAGATGGTTCATAGTAAGTGGTTAACTTTGTTTTAACAACTTCTCTACAACAAATGTTGACCTGTTCCTTTTCCCTATAGCAACTCTACAGGAAAAATTTCTATGTGCTTTTAACACTGCAGAAGCAGTAGAACTGTGGAGTTGAGTCCCTGATCAACACAGCTCTTTTGTTCTGCCCTCAGCCAGCACCCTTCACCTTTCTGGGTTCTTCACTCCTTTCACTTCATGTCCTTTTTTCACTGCTTGTCCAAGAAGGTGGAGCTTATGTGGTATAATATCAAGATGCTGAGAATCAATTTTTATTCCCTCTCTTCCTCTCAACCTCTTCTCCCTCTCTATGTCTCATCTTTCTCTCTCCTCCCTTTAAAGGATGTGTCATAACTGTTAGAAGCCCTGAAGCAAAAATTAAAGGCATGATTTAAGATTCACCTTCCCCATGTAATAGCAGTTATCTTGACAATTTTCTTTAACTCTGTGTTTTAAATTCTTCATGTGTGAGCTCTAAATAATGATAATAACTACCTCATGGAACCCCTGAAAGAATTGAAGAAGTAGGTGCGCATAGCACCTAATAATAGTTTATTACTTTTATTATCTTCCCTGAAATAATGCCTAAAATTTCACATCCTTTTAACTACCTACTCTAAACCTAAACTTTAAGCTGTTTGTAGCACTTGGCCAACAGTTAATTGAGAGTACAATAGGTACTAGAGAAAATGTTAATTACTATGTCTTCAGTAAAAGGGTGAGAGCCACCCAAATATGAAAGTTTAGAAATGCATATTAGAAATGCCTACTAGAAATGTGTACTAGAAAATACTAACTTTTACTCCTAACAACAGTGTTCTCTGTCACCTACTTCCCTACTCAAGCAAAAGCATTTCTTTTCATTTGTTAATTTATAGAAGAGTCATTGAACATCACTTTTTTTTTTCCATCTCCTGTAGACCAAGAATAGTATTTCCAGTAATGTATTTATTTTATTACATACTTATTTTTCCTATGCATATGAATAGTCACACAACTAATTATTAGTATAAACATCGGTTTTTAAGATTATTCAACTCTTAACTATGATTTTTAAAAATAGAGTTTAATCTTACTCAAACCATTTAAGTATGTTTTTTAAAATGATTTATTTATTTATTTGGTGGGGAGGAGTAGAAAAGGAGGGCTGGAAAGAAAGAAAGAATCCCAAACTGACTCTTCCTCACTGAGTGTGGAGCCTGACTTGGGCCCATCGTGGAACCTATCGCAAGGCTGGATCTCATAGCCATGAGATCATGAAATGGGCCAAAACCAAGAGACACATGCTCGACCAACCAAGCTGCCCATGTGCCCCAACCCATTTTAGTATTTGTAAAAAAAAAAAAAAAAAATTAAAGTAAATACTGGTGTGATAGCATAAGACCATTCACTGCTCCTGCCACCTCATATCCCTAATCAAACTTATACACATATACTTTATATATAATATACACATATATATATGTATGTATTTAAAGTAAAAAAATTATAACATATCTGGGGCTCTATTTAAAAGACTGAGAATGTCGGGGGTGCCTGAGTGACTTAGTTAAACATCCCACTCTTGGTTTAGCTCAGGTCATGATCTCAGGGTCCTAGGATGGAGACCTTAACTGAGCTCCCTACTCAGTGAGGAGTCTGCTTCTCTGCCTCTTGCCTTCCCTGCTCTTGCTTTCTCTCTCTTTCTCTTAAAAATAAATAAATAAATAAATATTTAAAAGAATAAATAAAAGACTGAGAATGTTAGAATGAAAGGGAAATGCAATCATGTATATGGGGATACAAACACATATGTACATAAAGACATATAGAATTTTAATGATAAGCTATTTGAAAAAGACACATCTAATTCATAGCACCAAAAGTTTAAATATAAAGATGTAGTCTATAAATAAAGGAAGTGTAACAATCATATTATCTGACATATGAAATTCAAAGTGACAAGCATTAAACAGGAAAAAGATGAATGTTTCATATTGTTAAATTGTATCACCGATTATAAATAAATAACAGTTTTGAACTTTTATGAACCTCACAGCACAGCTTTGAAATATAAAATAGAAAACAGCTTTGAAATATAAAATAGAAAAAAAAATTAAAAAGAGTAATGGAAAAATCTATAATCATAGTTGAAGCTTTATTGCACCTCTTTCAAAAGTTAACAAATCAAGTAAAGATCCAAAAAATTTAGCTATATAATTAATAATGTGATACGTTTTATATAGTAGAATATAACAAACATGTAATTATGGCTGTTGTAAGGAAATAAGAATTTTAGCGTATGAATATAAGGTATAAAAATAAAATGAAAGAGCAAACACTTGTAGTGTTAAATTTGAATTATAAGTAATATTAAATTATGACCTTTTCCTTTAAAAACATATATTTCTTGGTTATTTTTATTTAAAGGGCCTAAAAGCTCAGCATCAGTGAGTCTTCCTATATGCAGATTGCAGTCCGTAAATACTAAGGTTCCCTGGGGAGTGTCTGGTTACAAGTCTGAAACATAAAATATAGATCTTGTTTCAGAACTTAAGGACCCTATCACAAACTAAGGGAGTTAGATCCAAATGACAGGAACTAACATGCAGAAAGATGGAACACATGTACACCAAAGGGAACAAAGTCCACAATTTATGAAATCTATTGAATAGAAAAACCCACGAGTTAAAAATAAAAATAAGAAAATGGAAACAGGGGCACTTGGGTGGCTCAGTTGTTAAGCGTCTGCCTTCAGCTCAGATCATGATCCCAGGGTTCTGGGATCAAGCCCTGCCTTGGGTTGCCTGCTCAGCAGGAAGCCTGCTTCTCCCTCTCCTATTCCCCCTGCTTGTGTTCCTTCTGTTGCTATGTATCTCTCTGTTAAATAAATAAATAAAATCTTTTTAAAAAGTGAAAACAGAAATTCTTAATGATATTTAATAAGAGCAAGCTAAAATGGAAAAAAACTCAAATTTTGAATTTGAAAAGAACTGTTACAACAAAATAAAACTAGTTAATAAATGTGGAGGGGAAGACAGAATTTAAAAAAGAAGTGGACTTCTCATTTCCAGTTTTATATGTACAAAACTTGGAAATCACCACTCAATTCTAACAACAGATAAAATACTGAACAGACTGAAAAATCGACAATTCTTCATAGATCTATAAAGTCACAGCACAAACTACCACCTCAGTATGGAAGAAACAAAAAGGTGAATACAGGGAGAAAGAGAACAGAAACCCTTACAGAACGAGGGCAGGGTAGGAAAACCTAAGCTTTAAACAACAATTGGCTGGAAGTCCAGTGTGGACAAATACGAGAGTTTAAAACTCCACAGTGGCTCAGTCCTAGAGGAACTCCTACACTTTCATGAATTTTACCCCCAGGAGCTTGACCAGAGTCTCATGGCAAATATCAGGGGAAAATCCCTTCATGCTTCCAGCAAGGAGAAGAGGGAAAACAGTAACTGAAGATTCACCATAACACTCTTCTTTGTAACAAGGCCTGCCTTCAGGAGAAACTACTTAAGGAGAGCTTAACCTGCTGAAATATACTAAAGCCTAACTGACCTGGGGAGGGAAATAATCCGTGAGTTCAGCCTTCCTTGGGGAAGAAAGGAAACACCCAAATCCAGCCTTTCCTGGCCATCTTGTCCCACCAAAGGAGAAAAAAAAAACTGAGAAACATTTGTGAAGTCCACAGCCTAGAGGAGGCTCACTAAAAACCGAGACCCAGTCATACAACTGTATAACTATTCCCCTCCCACACATGATCAACACATTATTAAAGACCAATTTATAGCAGTTACTTTTATCCAGAACATGTCTGGCTATCAAGAACAAAAAATTATAAGGCATCCTAAAAGGCAAAAATTAAACTTGAAGAGAAAAAGCAATCATCAGAACCAGATATGACAAAGATGCTGAAATTATCAGACCAGGAATTTAAAACAACTAGGATTAATATACTATGTTCTCTAATGAACAGAAAAGAAATGAAAACAGAGAGCTATAAATCCTAAGAAAGAACAAAAAAAATGCTAAAGACAAAAATATTTAATAGAAATAATGTATTTGATGGGCTAATAGTAGACTGCAGACAACTAAGGAAATAATCCCTGAGCTTGAGACTGTCTCCACAGAATCTTCCATTATTGAAAATCAAAGAGAACAAAAACTAAAAGCAAGCAAACAAAAAAACCCTGGAAACCCAATGATAGTGAGACAACTACCAAAGAACTAGCATACACATAATGGGAATACCAGGAGAAGAAAGAGAAAAAGGAACAGAAAACAAACAAACAAACATTTGAAACAGTAATGACTGAGAGTTTTCCCAGATTAATGTCAAACACCAAAGCACAGATCCAAGAAGCTCCAAGAATACCGACAGGATAAATGCCCAAAAAAATCCTCAACCCACGTGTATCATTTTCAAATTAAAAGAAGTCAAAGATAAAGAAAAAACTATGAAACAAGCCAGAAGAAAAACAAATAGTCTACCTATAGAAAAACTAAGAAAGTTATTACATTCCACTTCTTCTGAGAAGACATGCACACAAGAAGAGAGTGGAACAAAATATTTAAAGGGTTGGGGGGGCGGAACCCAAAACCTAGAATTCTGTACCCTGCAAAATTATTTCTCAAAAGTAAAAGAGAAATACTTTATCAGGCAAGCAAATGATGAAGAATTTGTTGTTAGTAGACCTGCCTTGCAAGAAATGGTAAAAGAAATTCTTTATAAGGAAAAAAATAATACAGGTAATGAAATTCAGATTTACATAAAAAAGGAAGAGTGTTAAAGAAGAGATAAGTAAAGGAAAAATAAAACCTTTTCTCTTATTTTTAATTGCTCTAATCAATAACATTTTTCAAAATAATAATAGAACAATGTATTCAATTATGTATGTTTATATATATATATATATATATATGCATGTTATATATGCTAGAATGTAAGTAGAAATAAATGACAACAATAATACGGGGGTAAGAGGGAGGAGGAATTAAGATCATTTTGTTATCATAATATTCTGACAACACTAGTAAAATGGCTTAGTGTTATTTGAAAGTGAATTTGGATTAATTGTAGATATATGTTGCAAACTCTAGAACAAGAACTAAAATAGGAAAAGATGAATTATAACTGATATACTAAAAAAAGTTAAAAAATGGAAAGTTCAATTAAAACCAAAGGCAGAAAAAGAATAGACGACAACAACAGAAACAGTAAATAAAGGCAACAAGTAGAAAACAGTAACGGATATGGTAAATATTAATCCAAATATATCAAGAATCACTTTGAACATCAATGGTCTAAAAGCACCAATAAATGATAGAGATTATAAAAATGGATCAAAAGACAGGATCCAACTCTGTGCTGTCTGTAAGGAACACACTATATCTAGAAAGAAATATACAGATTATAAGTAAGTGGATTGAAAAAATATACAATACTAACACTAATCAAAAGGAATTAAAAGTAGCTATATTAACTTCTGATGGAGGAGACTTCAAAGTTATAAGGGATGAAGAAGGGCATTACATAATGATAAAGGGGTTGATTCTCCAAGAAGACATAACAATCCTTAATGTATATGTACCCAGTAGCAGAGTATCAAAGTATGTGAGGCAAAATAGACATATTGCAAGGAGAAATAGAGGAATCCACTATCATGGTTGGAGACTTCAACTTCCGATATTACAAATGGAAAGATTTAGCAGGCAAAAAAATCAATAAGGACTTAGTTGAACCAACTAAGGATCAACAGGATATAATTGACATTTCTATCAATCAATCAATAGGATATAATTGACATTTATTGACTCCTTCATCCAAGAACAGCAGAATACACATTATTCTAAAGCTCACATAGAACAATCACAGGAGAAACCACATTATGAGTCAAAAACATACTTTGACACATTTAAAAAAATAAAAATCTTATGTTTTCTATTCTCAGACCACAAATGAAATTAAGGTAGAAATCAGTAACAGAAAGATAAATGGAAAATCTCAAAGGTTGTAGAGATTAAATAATACACTTCTAAATGAAATATGGATGAAAGAATAAATCTCAAGAGAAATTAAAAATATTTTGAATTAAATGAAAATGAAAATACAACATATCAAAATTAGTAGGATGCAGTAAAAGCAGTGCTTAGAGGAAAGTTTATAGCATTGAATGTACCTATTGGAAAGGAAAAAGGTGGGAGGTAGAGGAGTGGGAATGGGAGGTAGGTGGTCAAAGGTACAAACAGCCACTGATAAGATAAACAAGTACTGGAGATGTGATGTACAACATGATGACTATATTCACCACTGCATATGATATATTAGAGAGTTATTAACAGTATATCCTAAGAGTTCTCATTACATTATTTTAATTCAATTTAATTTAATTTAATTATTTTAATCTTTCCATTTATTTCTATTTTACCTGTATCAGATGGTGAATGTTTACCAACTTGTGACAATCATTTCACAATATATGTAAGTCAAGTCATTATGCTGCACCCCTTTCACTTCTAGAGTGCTTTATGCCAATTATATCTCCATAAAACTGGCAAAAAAGATGAAAGATCTAATATTAGTTACCTACATTTACACCCTAAGAAACCATAAAAAGAAGAGTAAGTTAAACCCCAGGTAAGCAGAAGAAAAGAAATAATAAGAATTAGGTCAGAAATCAATAAAATTGAAAACAGGTCACTAATAGAAAAGAATCAAGGAAACTAAAAGTTGGTTCTTTGAAAAGACCAATAAAATATGTAAGCCTTGAGCTGGGATAGCTAAGGAAAAAAAAGAAAGTAAACACAAATTAGTTATATCAGAAATGAAAGAAAGAATATTAGAGATCCTTTCAATGGGCATTACAAGGTTAATAAAGGAGTACTCCGAATAATTCTATGCCTACAAATATGATAACCTAGATAAAATGGACCAATTCTTTAAAAGATACAATCTGACAAAAGTCACATAAGAAGAAATAAATTATCTGAATAGGCATATATCTATTCAAGAAATTGAATTAACAATTAAACTTCCAAAACAGATAGCACCAAGCCCAGATGGGTTCATTGGGTGAATTCTACCATGTATTTAAAAAAGAAATTATAATAATTCTCTACAATTTCTTTCAAAGGATAGTTGTAGAGGGAATTTTTCCTAACTCATTCTATAAGGCCTGCGTTACCCTAATAACAAAACCAGGCAAAGACACTGCAAGGAAACAAAACTATAGACTAATATCGCTAATGAACATGGATGCAAAAATCCTCAACAAAATATTGAATTGAATCTAATAATTTATTTTTAAAAACTATATACCGTAGTCAATAATTATCCTCCATCCTTGGGATTTTCCCCAGGTTTGCAAGGCTGAATCACCATTTGAAAGCAATGAAGGTAATCCATCACATTAACAGTTTATAGAAGTTTATATGGCAAGGCAAAAGACCCAGAATTGTCAACACAGTACTGAAGGACAAGAACAAAGTTAAAGAACTGACTTTACATGACTTGAAGACTTACTTTAAACTACAGTAATCAAGAATGTAAGTTAGGGAAAAAATAGACAAATAGATCAATGAAACAAAAATTGATCAATAAGAAAGAGCCCAAAAATAGACCTACATAAATATAGTCAACTATATTTTGACAAGGAACAAAAATAATCCAGTGGAACAAATTATTAATTTTGTTAAGTGAGATAATGTCTCTGTGGTTGTGTAAAAATATCCATATATTTTAGAAATAATCTCTGAAATATGTGGAAGTTAAATAACATGATATATATTAATTGCTTTTTTAAAAAATTAAGTAAAAAAGGGGTGTCTGTGTGGCTTAGTCAGGTAAGCATGCAACTCTTGGTTTTAGCTTGAGTCATGATCTCATAGGTGGTGGAACTGACCCCCAAGTTAGGCTCTGCGCTCAGTGGGGAGTCTGCTTGAAGATTCTCTCCTTCTGCCCCTCCCTCCACTTGCATACACATTCTCTTTTTCTCAAATAAGTAAATAAACCTTTTTTTTTAAAATTCAGCACAAGAAAGAATGAAATAAAATGGAAGAACAGAAGGAAGGAAAAAGGAATAAGTGAGAAACATTTGGCAAATCTTTATTCAGAATATTGACTCCAAGTGATGATTTTACTGAGGATCATTTTACTATCTTCTTTTTTTTGTGTAAAACTGAACATGTTCATAGTAAAAGAAATGAAGCTTCTCAGATCCAGCAGCCATCTTGTCAGAGTAGTGTCTAGAAGCTGTATGCTCTTATTAGAGCTTCTAGTGGTCCAGACAAGTGGCTGAAATCTGATACATCTGTTTTGTTCTATGCAGTCACTTCTCCTCTATTAGGTTAATTAATTTTGGCTAAATACCTTAGAAGTGTGATACAATTTGCATCAGGATTAAGAGTGCAATAGAGAGGGTTATGTCTATAACTTAATCTATAATACATTAAAAATACTGTCAAAACCCAATAAATCCAGACTAAATTATGTCTTTATGTTTTTACCTAGACTAAAAACCAAGAAAGAGTGAACATAAATGGCTTAAATGTACAACTTGAGAACCTATTTTGTTTAAGAATAAATAAACCTGAAAAAGAATGTAAATCCTTGCAAGTTTGATCAAGAAAAAAAAGGAAAGAATATAAACAAGCAACATTAAAAAGTTAAAAGGGGATATGAGGCACAAGAAATATTTTAAATTATAAAAGAATATTATAAATATATGTCAAACTTTGAAATGCAGAAAAAAATTAATGAATTTCCAAAAACTATTTATCTTATAAAATTGACATATAAAGAGAGAGAAAGCCAGAAGAACCCAATGACATTAGATAAATTTTTAAAGCTAGTATAATATCTTACTTTTAAAAAGGCAACTGGCCCAAGTATTTTTACATAATGACCAGGTATAACTTACCCAAGAATACGAGGTTGTTTTATGAACTGTTGAGCTAGAGTTGCCTTAGATTGGCACATGAAAACTAAATGTTACATAAGCAGTAATTCTGTGAGCCAAGTGATAGCTTGAAATTAGCTATAAGGGAAGTATGTACATAAAGCATGGAACTTGTCAAATGCTACAAATCAAGGCATTTCTTTTCTACAAGGGGTCAATTTACTGGCACACCAGTGTTGTGTTAAAAAATTTTTTTTTCAGGGACACCTGGGTGGCTCAGTTGGTTAAGCAGCTGCCTTCGGTTCAGGTCATGATCCCAGTGTCCTGGGATCAAGTCCCACGTCAGGCTCCTAGCTTGGCAAGAAGCCTGCTTCTCCCTCTGCCTCTGCCTGCCACTCTGTCTGCCTGTGCTCACTTGCGCTGTCTCTCTCTCTCTCTCTCTGACAAGTAAATAAATAAAATCCTAAAAAAAAAAAAAAAAAATTTTTTTTCAAAGGAATTCACTTCATAGAATAAAGAAAAATATTTATTATCTCAATAGATGTAAAAAATGATAAAGACCAATACTCATCCTTCCCAAAGGTCCTTTGTAAATGTAAATTAGAAAAGCTTCCTTAACTTTCTAAAATATTTCTTTCAAGACAACTTCTGAAAAAATATGTTCAATGCATCTTACTAAAAATAGAAATAAGACAATGGGTTTATCTATTACCACCCTCTAATATTTATTGGCAGTCCTAGAGGATGCATTCAGAAAGGTAAATAAGGAAGATAAAGAAAAGAACATGTATAATCTTCAGACAATTAGAAAGATTAACTGATAGCACATTAATACAAATGATGGAGTTCAGCAAGGTGACAAATATAAAATCATCATAGATTTTAGTTAGAAAATGCAGTTGAAAAAGTTTTCAATAAAATTTTAATAAGGAAATTCCACAAATAAACAAAAAATTACCCAAGACCTAAATAAATTATAATATTTTCTGAATCCAAATAAATGAAGATATAAACTATATAGATAATACTGTAAAATTATAAATTTTATTCAAATTACTGCTTTTTGCAAGATTTTTTTAATGATTCTACATACTGGCTACAATGTTCATATGTTATAGAAACTGCACAAGAATAACCAAGAAACTTTGATAAAGAAGAATATAAAGGAATATGTCCTAACAAAATTAATATAAACTAGTAATTACAACAGTTTGGTATTGGCATAGCCAAAAAAAATTAATAAGTAGAACAGACAAAAACCACTTTATATGTTATATAATTTAGCTTTTAATAAAGAACTTAAAGTTCTTTAGTTTATAATAAAGAACTTAAAATGAGCTAAGATATAATTGTCTATACAACAAATACATGTGTAAAAATTTGCTATATTATAATGCTATAATATGCTTTATTTTCAGTAAAGTTAAGCTAGATTCATCTCCCCCAATGCATACATAAATTAATTCCAAATAAATTTAAGTAAAAAGCAAAGTGATAGGGAAAAAAAAATCAAGAACCATTTTCTAATCTTAAGGTAAGGATGGCAGGGATCTACCAAAGGACTATTAGGAAAAAAACATATGCTTTCAATCTTAAATGTTTGGTAATGTTATAAAGGCACTAACTAGTTTACCTTTGTGTATTGTGTAAGAGAATGGTTGCATTCATTCTTTTATACATAACTAAACTCAAAAATGGATAAAAGACCTCAACGTGAGGCAGGAATCTATCAAAATCCTAGAGAACATAGGCAGGCAGTAACCTTTTCGACACTGGCCACAGAAACTTCTTTCCAGACATGTCCCCAAAGGCAAAGGAAACAAAAGTAAAAATGAACCTTTGGGACTTCATCAAGATCAAAAGCTTCTGCACAGCAAAGGAAACAGTCAAGAAAACAAAGAGGCAACCCACGGAATGAAAGACATTCGCAAATGACACTACAGACAAAGGGCTAATGTCCAAGATCTATAAAGAACTCCTCAAACCCAACACACACAAAGCAGATAATCATGTCAAAAAATGGGCAGAAGACATGAACAGACACTTCTCCAAAGAAGACATACAAATGGATAATAGACACATGAAAAAATGCTCATCATCTTTAGTCATCAGGGAGATTCAAATCAAAACCACATTGAGGTACCACCTTACATCAGTTAAAATGGCCGAAATCAATAAGACAGTATACAACAAGTGTTGGAGAGGATGTTGAGAAAGGGGAATCCTCTTACATTGTTGGTGGGAATGCAAGTTGGTGTAGCCACTTTAGAAAACAGTGTGGAGATCCCTTAAGAAATTAAAGATAGAGCTACACTATGACCCTGCAATTGCACTACTGGGTATTTACCCCAAAGATACAGATGTAGTGAAAAGAAGGGAGATCTGTACTCCAACGTTCATAACAGCAATGGCCACAGTTGCCAAACTGAGGAAAGAGCCAAGATGCCCTTTAATAGATGAATGGATAAAGAAGATATGGTCCATATATACATTGGAATATTATGCCTTCATCAGAAAGGATGAATACCCAACTTTTGTATCAACGTGGATGAGACTGGAGGAGATTATGCTGAGTGAAATAAGTCAAGCAGAGAGAGTAAATTATCATGTGGTTTCACTTACTTGTGGAACATAAGGAATAACACAGAGGACATTGGGAGATGGGGAGGAAAAGAGAGTTGGAGGAAACTGGAGGGGGAGACAAAACATGAGAGACTGTGGACTCTGAAAAACAAACTGAGGTTTTTGGAGGGGAAAAGGGTGGGGGGTTGGATGAGTCTGGTGGTGGGTATTAATGAGGACACCTATTGCATAAAGCACTGGGTGTGGTGCATAAACAATGAATCTTGGAACACTGAAAAAAAATTACAAAAAAAACCCCTAATCTTTTGCAAATTCTAACACAATGAATAGAGGGCATTTATGCAAATCGTTGCCCTCAAGCACCATTTACTTTCTCTGTATTACTAAGGAAAGGCAAAGCTAAAAATGGAAAAGCCTATTCAATTCTCCCTGTTTTCCAACTAAGTATCTCTGTGAGGCCAGATTTTCTTCAGGTGAAAGACCCGCGGATCCCCTTACCCAAGAATCCAACACTGCCACTGGATGCAATCAGCAAGAGGTTCTTTATTGTTACGCAGGCGCCTGCGGGTGGTCAGCGCGCGCCTGCGGGTGGTCAGCAGCTCCTGCTAGCTGAGCACACCCAGCTGGGGTGGTGCCGGGTTTTTATAGACAGGTACAAACAAGTTTTGGGTGGGGCGCAACTGATTGGTTGACAGAACTTTTGAAAAAGGCATACGTGGAGTTTGCTGATTGGCTTTGGGGACCCGCACGCGCGAAGAGAGAGGCGGGAAGGGGGAACAAGCTGATTGGTTCTGAGGGAGGAGAGAGGCAGGGAGGGGGAACAAGATGGGGGAAGGTAGGAATGCCATCATGGCGTCTTCTATTATTTCTATAAGCCAAGCAGTTACAGAAGGGCAAAAGAGCAATTAATAAGCTATTAATAACATAATTTACGCCTAAAAGCCAGTGGTTCACAGAAAAGCAAACAAGCGGTTAGTTATCCTATCTTCTAGGGTAGGGGTCTTTCATTGGTACTTCAACACATACAACATATTACAATAGATTAAATGCAGAAGTTGATATGAAAATCCAGTTGTCTTTCATGAAGCCAAACATTAAAGAGATTTGCAAAAATGCAGGGGGAAAAAAAGCCATTCTTCCCAGTAACTTATTTTTGAAAAAAAGAGTTTATTATATGGGGCACCTGGATGGCTCAGTGGGTTAAGTCTCTGCCTTCAGCTCAGGTCCTAATCACAGGGTCCTGGGATGGAGCCCCACATCAGGTGCTCTGCGCAGCAGGGAACCTGCTTCCCCCCCTCTGCTTGCCTCTCTACCTACTTGTAATCTCTCTCTCTTTCTGTCAAATAAATAAACAAAAACTTTTTAAAAAGATTTATTATGTATATTTCTATAAACATATAGTGCTGTTTTAGTACTTTTCAAGTAGCAATAAACATATTTCAAGCTTTTCTCTTTTGATTTTTAATAGACTAAACATCAATAGATATAAACCCACATGAACAAAATCTTAATAAGAATACAAAGGGAAAATATGATCAGAAAGTTTGAGAACTACTAAACACTCAAATTAAAAGGGAGAAATTATCATGTAAAAACAAGACCTATCTCTCTGTTGTTTAGTAAGAAACCCCCTTAAATACAAAGACCTAGATTAGTTAACAGTAGAATTATAGAAAAAGATATACATGAAACCATAATATGAAAGAAAGTTAGAGTTGCTATGTTAATATCAAACAGTATAGATTTCAATTTTATAACTGATAAAGGGGTTGTTTCATCAAGAAGACACACACTACTAAATATGTTTGTACCTAACACTGAAGTGTCAAAATATAAGAAGCAAAACTGGTAGAACTGAAAGGCAAAATAGAAAAATTCAAATTATAATTGAATATTTAAACACTAATCTTAGTAATTGATGGAATGTATAGAAATCAGTAAGAATGGGAAACTTGAAAAACATTATCAACTAGTTTTTTTCACAGAGTATCTATTCTTCTTAAATTCACAGGAAACACTAAGGGCATATTTTGGGCCATAAAACAAAACACAATCAATTTAAGAGAATTTAAATCATACAAAGAATTTCTGTAAACATGAAAAAAAAGATTCTGTAAAATCATACAAAGAATTAACCTAGAAATAAGTAATAGTGAGATACCTGGAAAACTTCCAGATATTTGGAATTTAAACAACATGATCTAAATAACACATAAATTAAAGAACAAATCATACAAGAAACTAGAAAATATTTTGAATTGGTTGAAAACAAAACAAAACAAAAAAACTCTTGTGGATGTAGCTAAAGCATTGTTTCATGATTACTATATAGAATTAAACTTTCATATTGGAAAATAAAAAAAAAGATCTCAAATTGATGTCCCAAGATTCCACCTTAAGGTGTTGGGAAAACAAAATAAATTAAACCCAAAGTAAGTAGAAGAAACTAAGAAACACAGGGCAGAAATTAATGCAATAGAAATCAAAATAAAAGGAAAACTTGAAAGTTGCTTCACTGAAAAGATCAACAAAATTGATAAAACTCAGTAGTATTAAAAAAAAAAAACCCAAACAACAACAGAAAAGAGTCTGATTTAAAACTGAACAAATATGAACAAATATTTTTTCCAAAAAAGACGCACAAATGTACAGCAGGTACACATGCTCACAGTCATTAATCATCAAGGAAATGAAAATCAACCAAAATAGGTTATCACCTGACACCTCTCAGAATGACCATTATCAAAAAGACAAAAAATAACAAGTGTTGGCAAGGTACAGGAAAAAAGGAACTTTTGTACAGTGATGGTAGAAATGTAAATTGGTGCTGTCACTAGGGAAAACAGCATGGAGGCTCTTCAAAAAATTAAAAATAGGACCACTATATGATTCAGCATTTGTGTCTTTATTAAAAAAAGGGGGGGGGGCGCCTGGGTGGCTCAGTTGGGTAAGTGACTGCCTTCAGCTCAGGTCATGATCCTGGAGTCCTGGGATCAAGTCCCACATCAGACTCCATGTCTGCTTCTCCCGCTGACCCCTCTCCTCTCATGCCCTCTCTCTCTCTCTCAAATAAACAAATAAAATCATTGGGGCACCTGAGTAGCTCAATGGGTTAAAGCCTCTGCCTTCAGCTCAGGTCATGATCCCAGGGTCCTGGGATCAAGCCCCGCATTGGGCTCTCTGCTCAGTGGGGAGCCTGCTTCCTCCTCTCTCTCTGCCTGCCTCCCTGCCTACTTGTGATCTCTGTCTGTCAAATAAATAAATAAAATATTTTTTAAAAAAGAAAGAAAAAAAAAGAAAATTCTAATTCAAAAAGACATATGCACCCCTATGTTTATTTCAACACTATTGTTGAAAAAAAGAGGAAGACACTTTGGGTGGCTCAGTTGTTTAAGCATCCGACTGTTGTTTTTTGCTTAGATCATGATCTCAGGGTCTTGGAATAGAGCCCCTCTTGGGTTCCACACTGGGTGTGGAGACTAATTGGAGATTCTCTCTCTCTTTCCTCTATCTCTTCCGCCCTACCCCATGTCATAAATAAATATTTATTGATTGATTGACTGATTTATTTATTTATTTACTCCTTTCTCCCACCCTCCTCTCCTACCACTGCAGAGATGCAGGCTACATCTTTCTCCATTCTCCCGTTTTCGTTTTCCTTCTTCTCTGCAGTAACACCTCAGAAATACCTGGTATCCTCTCTCTAATGAGCTAAGCCATTTATAGAAGACAGAAAAGAGAAAAGAAGAAGGAACAGAGAAGAGGAAAGGAGATGAGAAGAGAGGAGAAGGAAAGGAAGGAAAGGAAGGGAGATGGGAGGGGGTGAGACAGAAAAGATGTGATGAAAGAGTGAAATCCAATGCTCTGGACTATATCTGCTAAGGTGATTTCCAAGCAGAAAATGCAGGTTACTGGCTTATGAGGCAGATGTTATTATTATCAACAGTCTCTGGTAGCTAGATCCCGGATCTGCCCATTCCCCATGGCCTTTGGACATCATTAGAAAATCTAGGAATCCGAGGAGGAGTCAAGATGGCAGAGAAATAGCAGGCTGAGACTACTTCAGCTAGCAGGAGATCAGCTAGATAGTTTATCTAAAGATTGCAAACACCTGCAAATCCATCGGCAGATCAAAGAGAAGAAGAACAGCAATTCTAGAAACAGAAAACCAACCACTCTCTGAAAGCTAGGACTGGCGGAGAAGTGAATCAAAAGCGACGGGAAGATAGACCCTGGGGGGAGGGGCCGGCTCCTGACAAGTGGCGGAGCAATGGAGCACAAAATCAGGACTTTTAAAAGTCTATTCCGCTGAGGGACATCGCTCCAGAGGCTAAACCAGGGGGAAGCCCACGTGGGGTCAGCATGGCCTCAGGTCCCGCAGGGTCACAGAAGGATCGGGGGTGTCTGAGTGTCGCAGAGCTTGCGGGTATTGGAACGGGAAAGCCAGCTACAGAGACAGAGTCGACAATAAACTCACAGATTGGGGTTACCTTGAACCGGTCGCAGGCTCGGTGAGCTTAGAGCACGGCCGGAGGTCAGGCAGACGGGAGTTACTGGGCGCTGTTCTCTGAGGGCGCACTGAGGAGTGGGGCCCGGTGCTCTCGGCTCCTCCGGGCCGGAGACCAGGAAGCCGCCATTTGTATTCCTGTCCTCCGGATCTCTACAGAAAGCCCTCAGGGAACAAAAGCTCCTGAAAGCAAACCCGAGCGGATTACTCAGCCCAGCCCCTGGTAAGGGCGGTGAAATTCCTCCTGGGGCAAAGACACTTGAGAATCACTACATCAGGCCCCTCCCCCAGAAGATCAACAAGAAATCCAGCCAAGACCAAGTTCACCTACAAGGAGTGCAGTTTCAATACCAAAGAGAGCAGCAGAATTCCAGAGGAGGAGAAAGCAAAGCACAGAACTCATGGCTTTCTCCCTATGATTCTCTAGTCTTGCACTTAATTTAATTTTTTTTTCTTTTTCATTTTTTTTCTCTTCTTCTGCTAAAAATTTTTTAACTTTTATCCTTTTCTTTTTTAATGTTTTTTAACTAGTTTATCTAATATATATATTTTTTCTTTTTTATACTTTTCTTTATTCGTTTTCTTTTTTTAATTCTATTCTTTTTTTTTTCTTTTTTCTTTCTTTCTTTATGAACCTCTTTTCATCCCCTTTCTTCCCCCTCACGATTTGGCATCTCTTCTCATTTGGTTAAAGTATATTTTCCTGGGGTTGTTGCCACCCTTTTAGTATTTTACTTGCTCCTTCATATACTCTAATCTGGACAAAATGACAAGGCGGAAAAATTCACCACAAAAAAAAGAACAAGAGGCAGTACCGAAGGCTAGGGACCTAATCAATACAGACCTTGGTAATATGTCAAATCTAGAGTTCAGAATGACAATTCTCAAGGTTCTAGCCGGGCTCAAAAAAGGCATGGAAGATATTAGAGAAACCCTCTCGGGAGATATAAAAGCCCTTTCTGGAGAAATAAAAGAACTAAAATCTAACCAAGTTGAAATCAAAAAAGCTATTAATGAGGTGCAGTCAAAAATGGAGGCTCTCACTGCTAGGATAAATGAGGCAGAAGAAAGAATTAGCGATATAGAAGACCAAATGACAGAGAATAAAGAAGCTGAGCAAAAGAAGGACAAACAACTACAGGACCACAAGGGGAGAATTCGAGAGATAAGTGAAACCATAAGATGAAACAACATTAGAATGATTGGGATTCCAGAAGAAGAAAAAGAGAGGGGAACAGAAGGCATACTGGAGAGATACCAGTATCTCTGGTATACAGAACAAGGCAAAGGGAACAAGCATCAAAATTCAGGAGGTTCAGAGAATGCCCCTCCAAATCAATTATAATAGGCCCACACCCCATTACCTAATAGTAAAATTTACAAGCCTTAGTGACAAAGAGAAAATCCTGAAAGCAGCCCGGGAAAAGAAGTCTGTAACATACAATGGTAAAAATATTAGATTGGCAGCTGACTTATCCACAGAGACCTGGCAGGCCAGAAAGAGCTGGCATGATATTTTCAGAGCACCAAATGAGAAAAACATGCAGCCAAGAATACTATATCCAGCTAGGCTATCATTGAAAATAGAAGGAGAGATTAAAAGCTTCCAGCACAAACAAAAACTGAAAAAATATGCAAACACCAAACCAGCTCTACAGGAAATACTTAAAGGGGTCCTCTAAGCAAAGAGAGAGTCTACAAGTGGTAGATCAGAAAGGAACAGAGACAATAAACAGTAACAGTCACCTTACAGGCAATACAATGGCACTAAATTCATATCTCTCAATAGTTACCCTGAATGTTAATGGGCTAAATGCCCCTGTCAAAAGACACAGGGCATCAGAATGGATAAAAAAACAAAACCCATCTATATGTTGCCTCCAAGAAACTCATTTTAAGCCCAAAGATACCTCCAGATTTAAAGGGAGGGGGTGGATAAGAATTTACTAATGGACATGCTAATGGACATCAGAAGAAAGCAGGAGTGGCAATCCTTATATGAGATCAATTAGATTTTAAGCCAAAGACTATATTAAGAGATGAGGAAACACACTATATCATACTCAAAGGGTCTGTCCAACAAGAAGATCTAACAATTTTAAATGTCTATGCCCCCAACGTGGAAGCAGCCAACTATATAAACCAATTAATTACAAAATCAAATAAACACATCAACAATCATACAATAATAGGGGACTTTATTACTCCCCTCACTGAAATGGACAAATCATCCAAGCAAAAGATCAACAAGGAAATAAAGGCCTTAAATGACACACTGGACCAGATGGACATCACAGATATATTCAGAACATTTCATCCCAAAGCAACAGAATACACATTCTTCTCTAGTGCACATGGAACATTCTCCAGAATAGATCACATCCTCGGTCCTAAATCAGGACTCAGCTGGTATCAAAAGATTGGGATCATTCCCTGCATATTTTCAGACCGCAATGCTCTGAAGCTAGAACTCAACCACAAGAGGAAGTTTGGAAAGAACCCAAATACATGGAGACTAAACAGCATCCTTCTAAAGAATGAATGGGTCAACCAGGAAATTAAAGAAGAATTGAAAAAATCATGGAAACAAATGATAATGAAAATACAACAGTTCAAAATCTGTGGGACACAACAAAGGCAGTCCTGAGAGGAAAATATATAGCGGTACAAGCCTTTCTCAAGAAACAAGAAAGGTCTCAGGTACACAACCTAACTCTACACCTAAAGGAGCTGGAGAAAGAACAAGAAAGAAATCCTAAACCCAGCAGGAGAAGAGAAATCATAAAGATCAGAGCAGAAATCAATGAAATAGAAACCAAAAAAAACAAAAAACAATAGAACAAATCAATGAAACTAGGAGCTGGTTCTTTGGAAGAATTAATAAAATTGATAAACCCCTGGCCAGACTTATCAAAAAGAAAAGAGAAAGGACCCAAATAAATAAAATCATGAATGAAAGAGGAGAGATCACAACTAACACCAAAGAAATACAAACAATTATAAGAACATACTATGAGCAACTCTATGCCAACAAATTTCACAATCTGGAAGAAATAGATGCATTCCTAGAAACATATAAACTACCACAACTGAACCAGGAAGAAGTAGAAAGCCTGAACAGACCCATAACCAGTAAGGAGATTGAAACAGTCATTAAAAATCTCCATACAAACAAAAGCCCAGGACCAGATGGCTTCCCGGGGGAACTCTACCAAACATTTAAAGAAGAACTAATTCCTATTCTCCTGAAACTGTTCCAAAAAATAGAAATGGAAGGAAAACTTCCAAACTCATTTTATGAGGCCAGCATCACCTTGATCCCAAAACCAGACAAGGATCCCATCAAAAAAGAGAGCTATAGACCAATATCCTTGATGAACACAGATGCAAAAATTCTCACCAAAATACTAGCTAATAGGATTCAACAGTACATTAAAAGGATTATTCACCACGACCAAGTGGGATTTATTCCAGGGCTGCAAGGTTGGTTCAACATCCGCAAATCAGTCAATGTGATACAACACATCAATAAAAGAAAGAACAAGAACCATATGATACTCTCAATAGATGCTGAAAAAGCATTTGACAAAGTACAGCATCCCTTTCTGATCAAAACTATTCAAAGTGTAGGGATAGAGGGCACATACCTCAATATCATCAAAGCCATCTTTGAAAAACCCACTGCAAATATCATTCTCAATGGAGAAAAACTGAAAGCTTTTCCGCTAAGGTCAGGAACATGGCAGGGATGTCCATTATCACCACTGCTATTCAACATAGTACTAGAAGTTCTAGCCTCAGCAATCAGACAACAAAAGGAAATTAAAGGCATCCAAATTGGCAAAGAAGAAGTCAAACTATCACTCTTCACAGATGATATGATACTGTATGTGGAAAACCCAAAAGACTCCACTCCCAAACTGCTAGAACTTGTACAGGAATTCAGTAAAGTGTCAGGATATAAAATCAATGCACAGAAATCAGTTGCATTTCTCTACACCAACAACAAGACAGAAGAAAGAGAAATTAAGGAGTCCATCCCATTTACAATTGCACCCCAAACCATAAGATACCTAGGAATAAACCCAACCAAAGAGGCACAGAATCTATACTCAGAAAACTATAAAGTACTCATGAAAGAAATTGAGGAAGACACAAAGAAATGGAAAAATGTTCCATGCTCCCGGATTGGAAGAATAAATATTGTGAAAATGTCTATGCTACCTAAAGCAATCTACACATTTAATGCAATTCCTATCAAAGTACCATCCATCTTTTTCAAAGAAATGGAACAAATAATTCTAAAATTTATATGGAACCAGAAAAGACCTCGAATAGCCAAAGGGATATTGAAAAAGAAAGCCAAAGTTGGTGGCATCACAATTCCAGACTTCAAGGTCTATTACAAAGCATCAAGACAGCACGCTACTGGCACAAAAACAGACAAATAGATCAATGGAACAGAATAGAGAGCCCAGAAATAGATCCTCAACTCTATGGTCAACTAATCTTTGACAAAGCAGGAAAGAACATCCAATGGAAAAAAGACAGCCTCTTCAATAAATGGTGTTGGGAAAATTGGACAGCCACATGCAGAAAAGTGAAATTGAACCATTCCCTTACACCACACACAAAAATAGATTCAAAATGGATGAAGAACCTCAATGTGAGAAAGGAATCCATGAAAATCCTTGAGGAGAACACAGGCAGCAACCCCTTTGACCTCAGCCACAGCAACATCTTCCTAGGAACATCACCAAAGGCAAGGGAAGCAAGGGCAAAAATGAACTATTGGGATTTTATCAAGATCAAAAGCTTTTGCACAGCAAAGGAAACAGTTAACAAAACCAAAAGACAACTGACAGAATGGGAGAAGATATTTGCAAACGACATATCAGATAAAGGACTAGTGTCCAAAATCTATAAAGAACTTAGCAAACTCAACACCCAAAGAACAAATAATCCAATCAAGAAATGGGCAGAGGACATGAACAGACATTTCTGCAAAGAAGACATCCAGATGGCCAACAGAGACATGAAAAAGTGCTCCATATCACTTGGCATCAGGGAAATACAAATCAAAACCACAATGAGATATCACCTCATACCAGTCAGAATGGCTAAAATTAACAAGTCAGGAAATGACAGATGCTGGCAAGGATGCGGAGAAAGGGGAACCCTCCTACACTGTTGGTGGGAATGCAAGCTGGTGCAGCCACTCTGGAAAACAGCATGGAGGTTCCTCAAAATGTTGAAAATAGAACTGCCCTATGACCCAGCAATTGCACTACTGGGTATTTACCCTCAAGATACAAACGTAGTGATCCGAAGGGTCACGTGCACCCGAATGTTTATAGCAGCAATGTCCACAATAGCTAAACTATGAAAAGAACCTAGATATCCATCAATAGATGAATGCATAAAGAAGATGTGGTATATATACACAATGGAATACTATGCAGCCATCAAAAGAAATGAAATCCTGCCATTTGCAACAACGTGGATGGAACTAGAGCGTATCATGCTTAGCGAAATAAGTCAATTGGAGAAAGACAACTATCATATGATCTCCCTGATATGAGGAAGTGGTGATGCAACATGGGGGCTTAAGTGGGTAGGAGAAGAATCAATGAAACAAGATGGGATTATGAGGGAGACAAACCATAAGTGACTCTTAATCTCACAAAACAAACTGAGGGTTGCTGGGGGGAGGGAAGTTGGGAGAAGGGGGTGGGGCTGTGGACATTGGGGAGGGTATGTGCTTTGGTGAGTGCTATGAAGTGTGTAAACCTGGCGATTCACAGACCTGTACCCCTGGGGATAAAAAGATATGTTTATAAAAAATAAAAATTAAAAAAAAAAGAAAATCTAGGAATCCGTATATAAAACATGGCCTGTATTTAATGCTGCTTGTCCTTAAAATTGTATTGACTTTGTCAAGATGCCCTAAATATCTGTGTTCAACTTTCTTCTTTTTTTTTTCACTAAATTATAAAAATATAAAAATAAAACTCTGATGAAACTTACCAGGAGAAAAGAAAATGCAAATTGGTAATTTCAGGAATGAAGGAAGAGATAGCACTACAGGATCAGTCTTACATTAAAGAGATAATAAGGATATACTATAAATAACTATATGGCGATAGATGTGGCCATCTGGTTGAAAAGGACAAACTTTTTCAAAGATGTAAATTACAAAAGCTAACTCAATAAATAATAGATCATCTGAATAGCCTTTTATCTTTTAAGGAAATTGAGTTTGCAGCTAAAAGAAATCCTTTTCCACAGTAAAATCTCCATACTCAGAATTTACTACTGAAGTCTACCAAATATTAAATGAAAAAATAATACTAATTCTACACCTATACTCCAAAATATAGAAAAGAGACATATCCCAACTCATCTTATGAGGTCAATATTTCTATGATCAAAAAACCAAAGACATTAGGGGTGCCTGGGTGGCTCAGTGGGTTAAGCCTCTGCCTTTGGCTTAGGTCATGATCCCAGGTTCCTGGGACTGGGCCCCGCATTGGGCTCTCTGCTCGGCAGGGAGCCTGCTTCTCCTTCTCCCTTTGCCTGCCTCTCTGCTTGTGATCTCTTTCTGTCAAATAAATAAATAAAATCTTAAAAAAAAAATCAAAGACATTAAAAAACAAAACAAAACTATAGGCCCATATCCTCCTATTATATATGTAAAAACCCTTAACAAAAATTATGAAAATTACATCTAGAAATATAGATATATAAAGCGTAAAATATTATGACCTATCTGGGTTTATCTAAGGAATGCAAAGTTGGTTTTACATCCCAAACTCAATGTAACTTATTATATTAGTATACTAAAACAAGACAAATCATATAGTCTTCTCAATATGTGCTTAGAAAGCATTTGAAAAAAAAATCAACAACCATTCACTATAAAAACTCACAGCAAAGCAGGTATAGAAAAGAGATTCCTCAAACTGACAAAGGTATTTATAAAAAAAACAAAAACAAAAAACCAACAACCTATTGCCAATCAACAAATTTAATGGTGAAAACCTGAAATATTTCCTAAGACTGAGAACAAGGCAAATGTTTATTTTTACCATCTCTATTAATCATTATCTTGGAAGTCCTAGACATGCAATAAAGAAAAATAAATAAATAAATGGCCTAGAGAGAGATAGGAAACAATACACATGTCTTTATGTGCATGTGACATGGCCATCTAAGCAGGAAATCCTAAAGATTCTACAAAAAAGCAAGTAGACTAATACGTGGATGAAGAATAACAATAATAAAGAATGTATTAGAGTTCTCCAGAGGAACATAAATAATAAAATATATAGAGAGATTTGTAGAAGTTACATAGATAAAGGTTAATGTATAAAAATCACCTCTTTCTATCTGCTAGCACAAACAACTAAAAATTAAAGTATAAATAAGAATATCATTTAAAGACAGCAAATACTCAGGGACAAATTTAACAAAGGATGTGCAAAAATTATACTGAAAACTACAAATTGGGGCTCTTGGGTGGCTCAGTGGATTAAAGCCTCTGCCTTCTGCTTGGGTCATGATCCCAGGCTCCTGGGATAGAGCCCCATATCAAGCTCTCTGCTCAGCAGGGAGCCTGCTTCCTCCTCTCTCTCTCTGCCTACCTCTCTACCTACTTGTGATCTCTGTCTGTCAAATAAATAAATACAATCTTAAAAAAAAAAAACCCACAAATCATTGCTGTGAAAAATTAAAGAATGGCTGAATAAATGTGCAAAAGTTGCAAATTCATGGATTGGAGAATTCTATGTTGTCAAAATATTCAAATTTACATTGTGAATACACAAAATCTAAATCAAAGTCCCAGCAGACTTTTGGAATAGAGGTTCATAAAGTGATTCTAATATTTGTTAAATCATGAAGTTTAGACTACTGAAGAAGCATTTTTGAAGAACAAAGTTTGATGACTTATACTACCTGACTCTAAGATTTATAATAAAGCTATTCTAATAAAGATAAGGAGGTGTTGGCAAAAGGAGAAGCATATGGATCAATGAAGTAGAATAAAGTCTAGACTTGGACCCATACATAACAAAATGACTTTTTACAATGTGCCAAGGTAATCCAAAGAGGATTAAATAATCATTTAAGTAGTGTTAGAACAATTTCATATGTACTCAGGAAAAAGTTAACCTTGACTCTTATTTAACATAAAATCTAGAAGTTAACTACAACAGATTATAAATCAAAATGAAAAAAAAAGGAAAAAATCTCTGTAACTTTGGAATAAAATCACAAAAACTCAAATAATTAAAATTGATGAATTTTCCCAAATTAAAAAATGTTTGCTCTTCAAATAAATATTAAAAAAATAAAAGGCAAGCCATAGACTGGAAGAAAATATTTGAAAACATATATCTGATAAGAAACTTGCAACCAGAATACAAAAAATATCTGAGAATATATATAAGGAATATTTGCAGACACGGATCAGTTGTTGAAGATGAGCAAAACAGTCGAGCAGATACTTCACTAAAAATGGTATATGAATAGCAAATAAGGACATAGCAAATATATGTAACATTCTTAGTAATTAGAGAAGTGCAAATTCAAGCCCATAATGAGATACTGCTGCATACTCATTATAACAGCTAAAATTTAAGATTGACAATACCAAGTATTGGAAAGGATGAGGAATATATCAGAGTTCTCCAGAGAAAAATAAAGAAGTTACATGTAGATACATAGGAAGAGACATTATTTGTCTTTGGTCCTCTAAATTATGCAGGATAAATTCCACAATCTGCTATCTGCAAGCTGGAGGCCCAGCAAAGCTGTGGTGTAGTTCTGGTCCAACTCTGAAGGCCTAAGAACCAAGAGCACTGATACATGAGGGCAGAAGAAAGTGGGTGTCCCAACTCAAATAGAGAGTAAATTTGCTCTTTCCTTCCTTTCTCTATTCAGGTCCTCAATGGATAATATTTATCAGCCTTGATGAGGGTGATTTTCTTTACTTAGTCTACTGATTCAAATGTTAATCTCTTCCAGAAACACTCTCATAGACTTATATGAATAATAGTTTACCAGCTATCTGGACATCCCTTAGCCCGGTCAAGTTAAGACATAAAATTAAATATCACATGGAACAACTAAAAGTCTCATATGTTGCTGGTGGAAATAAAAAATGCTATAGCTTCTTTAGAAATATGTTTGGCAATTTTTTAGAGTTAAACCTACACTTAGCATTTAACTCAGAAACTCCACTGCTAGAAATTTAAAGAAGAAAAATGAAAACATATGTCCACAAAAGGACTTGACAGTTGTCCATTACCTAGTGAATGCACTTGCAATTCTGGTAAATCCATACGATGGATTAGTCCCCAGCTATATAAATAATAAACAAAAAAGGAATTAGTGTTACATGTAACAATATAGATATTGGAAGCTTTATTACAAGTGGAAAATTCACACACAATAGACTACCAATTTTATGATACAACTCATACCATTCTGTAACAGTCACACTTGTCCCCCGAGCACCTTTCCAGTCTTCACTAGGAAATGCACCAGTTTTCCTCTTAACTTTCCAAATTCTGCTCCTTATTCATTGTACAAGCCCCCAACAGTGTATCAATCATTCATTTCTCAGGCAACTTTTTGAAGCTTCAGTTACAGGAATTACTTTGTTTCAGAGTGTTGTGTTCCTCTGTTCTCCCTAGTAAATGGGCATTCTTCAAGGACAAAGTCCCTACCGCCTTTGTATACTCAATATTTGACAATGACTGATACATGATAAGACCTCAGTACATGTTGAACAATACTTTCAGTTTTCTGTATCCCAGATATCCTTTTAGCTAGCATTTCTATCATGAAAAATAATTTAACTATAATGAACTTATTTCTATTTTAATTTATTGGTATTGTCTAATTATATAGAGTAATCAAAAGAACCAGAGAATATCTTGGTTTAAGATGTACACAGCCTTGTCTTCCTGTCTTTCCTTCTTTCCTTCCTTTTTTTTTTTTTTTAAACTTTGTCAGTGTTTCTAGCTAAGGAAATAAAATTAAATCACATTTAAATAGAGATGGAAGAGATATAGAAATTCACTTAGTGGACACTGAGAAGATTCCACTATGTGATGAGGCTGTTGATAATTACATTTTCACAGACACATTGCCACTGATATTTAAGCAAAATACACTGAGAGGCAATGCATATAGAAACATGGCATTTCATTCCCATTTTCAAGCAAATTCCAAATTCCAAAAACCTCTAGAATAAAACAATATGTACTCTCATTAATTTTTTATGTTTGATTGCTCCTGAGAAAACAGTTAAGGGTTGTTTTTTTTTTTTTTTTTTTAAGATACAAACATGTGTCTACCTATACAGACATAATTAAGAGAAGTGTGCATAATTAAAATGACTTTTATAGCTTAATAAAAGATACCTTTATTTAAGGGCCTTAAGGTAGGCGTACAATAAAATATAGAGCTAATGACAACATTTAAAATAACCAAGAGCAACAACAACAAAAAAGGAAAGAAAGACAAAGAAGATCAAATGAATATGCAAGCAATAAACACACACACACACACACACACACAAATTCACACACTTTCAGGGGCATCTATTTTAAAGGGGAATTTTAATACTAAATAGCAGACATTTAACAAAATAACATTTTCATGGTGGAAATAAGGAAGGAGATCCTAAAATATGGGCTCTCCATAAGGTTTGCCTTGCTTAAACTAGTCTCCAGGCAATCCATTGCAGAGAGTCTAGAGCGTCGATCTCCCAGGAAGAATGGCAAGAGGAAGAGAGACGGAGAATCCACCAACTCAAGTTCTTCAGTTCAGCATTGTTATCCTTCTGCCTGGACTCTCTCTGTTCTCAAGGACCTGCTTCAGATCACTCCCTTCTTCTTGCCCTATACATATCTAAAATATCTTGAATCTTCCATCTCTGCTCTGCAATGAGCTAGTTTTATGCATTTTTGTATAACTTAGCTCAAAATCTTGGAATGCTGGTGTGAGACAACCTTGAAGGGAAGGAAAGTCAGACAGAAAGCCTGTGATACTTGACTCAACATCAATCCAATGTATTTTGCTTAAATCAGTGGCAATGTGTCTGTGAAAATGTAATTATCAACAGCCTCATCATATAGTGGAATCTTCTCAGTGTCCACTAAGTGAATTTCTATATCTCTTCCATCTCTATTTAAATGTGATTTCATTTCATTTCCTTAGCTAGAATTTACAATCCTCTATGAAGTAGAAAGAACACATGCCCTACTTTATTCACCCAGCTTCCTCAGGGAAGAATCCTAAGAAACACCAAAAATCAACACATTGGTGTTCTATAAGAAGACTGAGGAGAGCAAAATAAATACTAAACATAACTGATAGAAAAAATCCAAAGAAGGTATAAATAGTGGCAGGGATAATCACAGATATCCCTGCATGTCTTAGAACATTCTGTTCCTCTTTACCAAAAAAAAAAAAAAAAAAAAAATTGTAGATGTGAAGAAATTTCAAAGTGGCCCAATTGGCCCTTGAGATGTTTGTGTTTTTGAAAGATTTGAACTCCCAAGGCTTATAGAAGGAATTTCTACTCCTGAGGTCTCTAAGTCTCCTGAGACCATTGTGTCAAGGGGAGGGGAGGTTTTTCTAAGTTTCAATGAATATAGTCCATACCCAAAAAGGAAAAGCTGGGACTAACTACTTAAGGAATACTTGATGAAAGGTACGGAAGATGTTTGAATTCCCTTTTTATGCTGTTCTCCTTATCAGGAAACAGAATTTCAAGGCAAATATCATGTCTATAAATTTAAATTAAGAAGATGATTTGGGGAGGAGTATTAACCACATTCTTCTAAAATTTAAATGAGATAATATAGTGCCTGGCACATAAAGGATGCTAAATAAATGGTTTTTGTTCTTCTATTAATGTCTACTCTCCATCATCCTGACTTCTCCTTACATGCAGCCTTAAGGCCCCACCCCTCAAATTCCTGTTACCATTGCAAGCCCATGTCAGAATGACCCAACACTGGGTCTTTAGAGATAGTGGTTTCTACATTGCCCTTAATGTTGTGGATGTGGGATGTAGATCAGCTGCAGTTACATTTTAATAGAAATGGAGATTCAGAACACAAATTTAATAGCAAGTCAAGGAATGTCTATAAGAGTAGCTCACTAATTACATGTACCAAACACTATAATAACATAGCATCTATCCATCCGGGAAACGTTTCTTTACTTGCTGTTTGAAAGCAATGATTTCCATAGTTAACTTGTGTACAATTATTCCTTCAGTGACTTGAATGTCTGCTTAAAGTAGTTCAAGAGCTCAAAAGATTTTCTCTGATGTGACTATAAGGCAGGCGTAATACTTAGAATATTCTAAAATTGCCTCCAGAATTAAGGTTAGCAAACATTTAGCAAGTGTCCTATACTGTAACAGGTACCTGGGTGCTAAGAAAGTAAAGACAAAAAAGACTCAACCCTGTGAGCTCAGTGAGACAGACAGATAGGCAGATGACTTCAGTACCATGAGAAATCAAGTGTTATGATAGAGAAAGTTTACCTGCTCCAGCCATCCTGGGAGCAAAAGGCTAGAGCAATGACTACCTGTAGGAGGTATCATATGAGGAGAGACTTAGACAGTGAGGACCGCAAGCCAAGTAGAACAGTCTGGAGTGGAATGCTGGGAATGAGAGTGGGGCAGAGAGTGGAAAGCAACAGGGTCAGGGAGTGAGCATCAGGGCATGGAGAACCTCGTTTTGAACTCACACCAGAATAGGCAGAGAGCTGCTGCTGAGAAGCTCATTCAGAGGAATGTCATAGTTTAAGTTGTCTTTTTGATAAATGACTGGTAATCAATCTAAACAAATTTGGCACTACAGTTAGGAAGTTACTGCAGTGGCCCACACAAAGGATAATGAAGACCAAATCTAGGATAGCAGCTGTAGGCTTGGAGGAGAAAAGTTGGGTTAAAAACATACAGGAAGTAAAATCTACAATACTGGGTTCTACATTATACCTGGAAGGTAAGGTAGAGAATGAATCAGGTTCTTCGCTTGAGTGAATAAGGACACCAACATACCTGATGGGAGTAGAAGATAATTCTCTTAACCAATAGCAGCCACATAGTGCTGAGGGGCCCTTCAGCACGTTGATGAGTAGCATGAGCTTTTGAGCTCTATTTCCATTTTTAAGAATTTAGATTAACTTGAGAAAGTGTCTGAATCTTTCTAGTTTTCTCACATATAGAAAAAGATGATAATGATAGTACCAATGTCATAAGAGTATTATGAGGATGATGTAAGTGATTATATTTAATTGCTTAGAATAGTTTCTGGGTTATGGCAAGAGATAACTATATACGTGTGTGCGTGTGTATATATATATATATATATATATATATATATATATATATATGTATGTATATGTGTACACAGAAACACACACACACATATATACTTATGGTGTATATACATAAAATGATGAGTAGTACAGAACACAAATGACAGGAACACTGACACTCAAGAAATAGAGCATAAGTGAAGCATGAGGGAGATCAAGAAGGAGAAAAGAAAGAGATATAGTGTGGCATCAGAAAGCCCAAACAAGGTGCACCTGGGTGGCTCAGTCAGTTGAGCATCTGCCTTTGGCTCAAGTCATGATCCCAGGGTCCTGGGATTAAGTCCCACACTGGGCTTCCTGCTCAGCGGAGAGCCTGCTTCTCTCTCTTCCTCTGCCTGCCTCTCCCCTCCTTGTGTGCACTCTCTCTCTCTCTCTCTGTCAAATAAATAAATTTTTAAAAAATCTTTAGAAAAATAGAAAGTCCAAACAAGAAGTGAGCAAGTATTAGATACAGTTGAGAGATTAAGCAAAATAAAGACAATAAAGAATTTTTAAGGTAGCATGTAGGTGTACAGTGAAATATCATTTCTCATACTCTTCTTCAGATGAAGCTTTACTGTGTTTGGAAGTGAGAATGAGGACTACTTCTCTCTCAGATGTTGTCAGTTCCATTTTGCCGAATCAATAAAAGGCATAAGAGCAAACACAATTCAACCAGATCCCTACATCACTCCTCAGATCAGAATAAATCCAGATGTGTCAAAGATAGATATGTAAAATATGAGGCCAAAATATACAAGAAACAAATTCATAAACATTATGTAATCTAGGGGTTAAAAAAAGTACTATATTTAGACATAACAAAATATTCAGAACTATAGAGAAAATAATTTACAACTTCTCTATAGCAAAAAAAAAAAAAATTTAAAAACTAAAAAACAAAACAAAAACAAACTAAGTATTTGTCAAGATTTGTTGGAGCAATTCAGGGCCCCTAGGTGGCTCAGTCAGTTAAGCAGCTGCCTTCTGCTCAGGTCATGACCCCAGCGTCCTAAGATCAATGGAATCCCCACATCCGGCTCCTTGCTTAGTGGAGAGTCTGCTTCTCCCTTTCCCTTTGCTGCATCTCTTTCTCTCTGTCAAAAACTAACTAGCTAAATAAATAAATCTTTTAAAAAATTTTTAGAAAAGATTTATTGCAACAATCATAGGGCCAAGATCTGTGCTATGTGAAAAATTCAACAAATTTATCAGAAAAGTCCAACATCTTAGTAGAAAAATGGACCACGGACATGAGCGATCAACTCCGAGAAATGAGAAACAAATAAAAAGTCTCCAAAAGTATTCTCCGTACACAAATCAGTTAAATCCATGAAACAATTCCATTTATCCTCAGCCAGGTAGACAAAGTTTAACAAGCACTAATGTCAAGGTTATTAGAAAAAATACTCACTAACATTCACTAGTATTATAGACTATTAAAACATTCTTTTTCTTTTTTTTTAAGACTTTATTTATTTATTTGACAGAAAGAGAGAGATCACAAGTAGGCAGAGAGGCAGGCAGAGAGAGGAAGGGAAGCAAGTTCTCTGCTGAGCAGGGAGCCTGATGCAAGGCTCGATCCCAGGATCCTGGGATCATGACCTGAACCGAAGGCAGAAGCTTAACCCACTGAGCCATCCAGGCGCCTCCTAGCCCCCTATTAAAACATTCTGGAAGTTAATCGGCAATAGCTATTAAATTTTAAGTGCTAATATCAATCAATCCGTCCTACAAAATACCTGTCCAGTACTCTTCAGAACTGCCAGGGTGATGGGAAACAAGTGAGGAGTGAAAATATTCACAGCCCTGAAGAAAGAAGAAACATGCTGACTGAGTGCGATTACTCTGGATTAGATTCTGGAACAATCCAATGAAATGCATTAGTGAAAATATCCTACTGAAATATGGAGTCCAGTGAATAGTAATGTACCAATATTGGTTTCTCAGTTTTCATACCTAAACACAGTTTATGATGTTATCATGATAATATAAGATATTAATTTTAGAGGAAACCGGGTGAGGGATATATTAACTTTTCAACTTGTCTGTAACTCTAAAATAACTTCAAAATAAAGGGTTTGTTTAAAAAATTCATTTATCCTGCTGGTTAATTCCATTTTTGAGAAATGTATCCTACAGAAATAGCTTAACAAGTGCAGGAAACAATGTTTATAAGTATATTCAGCACATATTAATTGTAATTAGAAAAAACAAAAATGCTGCACAAAAGGAGATTTAATAATTAAGTCAGGCTATAAGTACAAGCTGGAATGCCATCCGTCCATCAGAAAGGATGGATACTAGACTTATAAGTACTGTCCAGAAAGTTGTCTATAGCATATCATTTAAAAAAAAAAAAAAAGTCAAGTTGCTATACAAGGGTATAGATAGAGAGATAAGAATAATATATGTAGGAGAAATTGGGAAAAATATAAATGGTTTTTGAGAGATAGGAAAATGGAGGACTTTTGCTTTCCACAAAAATCAATGTCTATTTTTAAAAACTTCCCTTCAAATATTATTATCTTAGTTATATAGTTATATCTAAGTTAGTAGATATGTTTCTTTTTAAATATCACATTGTAATGAAAAGAATCATGGACAATTAACAATCAGAAAATAGAGGAAAGTTTAAGTTTTGCCATTGACTAGCTCTATGAGATTGTGCATATGGCTTAACTTATTTGACCTCTGTCTTTTCCCAGATAAACAGCAGAAAGTAGGATTTAATCACCTCCTAACATCTTTCCCTTTAGAACCTAAAATTCTAATAGTCTATGGTCTTGAAGATTGGGTAATCCTTCAAGACTAAGCTCTGTAGAAATGTGGGTATTTGGTCTCCCACCATCTCTTTTAGGAGGTAATACATATTATCTTTAAGCTGATGGAGGAGGACCTATGGGATTGAAAAAAAAAAGGGGGGGATATATTAACTAATTTACTCAAGGGAGTTAATGAAAGCAACGTGGAACTCTTGTGTTCAACTCACAATGAACACAGCTAGTTTGTTGGAAATACATTAGACTATTTGGTACATTCATCTTTTAGAAACTAGTTTTGACCAAAGTACTGGACAACATCAGCCGGAGAGACTATATATGCTCTCAGAGGTTAATGGACATTTCAAAGGCCCCATGGTTTCAAACTTTCTTTAAACTCTTTTATTCACTTTAATGAGTTGCTGCTAGTCAACCCTGGGCACACTCATTACTAGGAGAATTCAAACACAGTCTTTCCATTCCTTACAATTATATATTTTTCTAAAATCTATTCAGTTATTGTAGGCAGTGTAGGTTTATCAATTACCTCTCCAAGCTGTCCATTATCTATTTTGAGAGTATAATTTGTTTCCCGCATAGAGTATGTGTTAACAGCATGATGCGTTTTACATTTGTAATTAATTTTGAACTGACAAAGAAGGTAGGAAAAATTCTCCCACAAATAAAAGTAATGAATGCAAGTATTTAAACAAAACGTCCTAGTAATTTCCAGCAACTTAAAAAAAAAAAAGAAAGAAAGAAAGAAAAGAAAAGAAAAGCAATTTGCTATATCTTTTAAACTAAAATACCAAGATATCTTGTGTTCCTACTTCATGATACTCTAGAGATTTTGAAATTCTAATACTAAAAAAGATAATAAATAACAGGTAGGCACACTGCATTGAAACTGGGCCTGAGAAATAGTTTACTTCCCAATAGCATTAATAGCATCAGTTTTACCATACATGACTAATTGGCTAGTCCACACAAAGTTTTATCAAAAAATCGGTGTTGTAGACATAAATTCCTACCCATGATGAAACTAAATGTTTTGCTACTCATAGCACTTTTAAAATGATAGAGAGCTTGAAATTAAATTACACTAAATGCCTTTATATTTATTCGGCATTAAACCTTATTTTCCTTACTGTCATCCTGCCAGCGTGATATCATCGGAGTTGAAGAGGGATGCTAATGCTATTTATATTACACTGCACTGTCCTCTAATTGACCTTGTTTGTGCGATGGAATGGCTGCTTTTCTCAAGCTGCCAGCCCTTTATTGCAGCATTTTGACCATGCACTAGTGGCTCTTTGTGCTGCTGCTGAGTTCAAGAATCAATACTGCATTCCCCACAGCCAATAAAGGCAGCTGACAGCATGAATTAACTGAGTGTGGCCAGTTGCATGGAGGGCCATTGTCTTTAAGGAAAATCTGGATGTGATTACCAGCCTCCATCTCTGAGTGAAGGTTTTAATGCAAAGTGCGAGGTTGCTGTAATTTAATTTTGGCCTGCTGCTCTGACACACTCCCCTTTGCCACTGCTTCATGGAATCTAAGCTATTAATGGCCGCAAACCAAAACACATACGGAGACAAAGGCAAATACTCACAGTCATACGATAGCGGTTTCACCTGACTTGGCCCTTCTTTTCTGATAGTACTTGTACAACGGGTTTTATTTCTTTGAGCTGGGCCTTCTGCCATTGTCATAAGTCAAGTCAAAGTTAAAAATAAAACTTGTTAGGATCACTGTACCTAAATGAAGTTTTCATATGTGGCAGGGTTAAAATTCTTGCTTAAGGAATTCACTGCCTTTGCTTCAGCTGTCAAAATTATGAAAAATTTGTCTATGCTCCTCACCTTCTACCCAGTGCCAAGGTGATTTTCATCTTCCTACCCCCCAACCTCCCCGCTTGCACGAACCTATTTTCTCTCACAAAGAAATCAAATAGATTCCATTCCATCTTCATCTTCCCCATAGAATTTACTATCAACTACTTCCTCCTTCATAAAACATCCTCATCTCTGGGGTTCTGTTCTCCTTGATCCCGTCTTCTCAGTGCACTGTTCCTCTCATTTTATCCTGGGCCACCTTCTCGTCTCACTTTAATAGGGACCCTCCATGAAAGTCCTCACCTTCTTTATGCCCACAAATACTTGAGGTTTCCAAGTGCTTGATTCTATTCTATTCTATTATCTGCACCCCAAACATCTTAATAAATTTAGTTGTCTGTATTTTGAGGTCCACATTATCTCAACCTAAATGTGTCATCTCCTGTTAGGTTTTCCCAATAAATGACTATCTGTTACATATGCAAGAACATGTACCTTATCTTTGAATCTTATCCTTTCCTTCCCCCAATCAGTTAGCAAGTTCTACTCCAGTCCTTAATTTCTCAACCTGGCTACCCCTGCCCCCCACTTCTGACATTTCTCTTACTCCTTCTCCAGTCAGGCTCTCCAAGGTTTTCCTCGCCACTTCTCCAGACCCTAAGCTGGTCCCCACCCCTCCAGCTGAAATCTCTATTCTGCAACTAATCTTATCTTCCCCCAAATCACATCTGTTCACATCACTTCTCCACTTAAGACACGTCAAAGACTTCCCACTAAGACTTTATCTCTTCAGCTTCAAGTTTCACAGTGTTTTGTCTTTTGCTTCTCCCCAATGGTGGCTACTAAGTCGGTGATTTAAATACAAGACATGGACCACGGCAGAGACTTAGTTTGAAACCAGAACAAAGGAAAACATCTATTAGGCACTTGACTGCAATCATTATGCTCCATGGCTGTAGGTATTGCCTAAGCTTCTACAAGTGTGTTAGACAAAGAGAAAATCCACAGAATAACAAAGTGGGATTTATGTAAGCCTTTAAAAGAGGAAATGACTTGTCATTTCTTGCTTTATCAAAAGACCTATATTTCTGAGAGAATTTTGGTATTGAAAACATCAGTTCTGTTTATAACAGGCAATGTTCTTGGTTGAAATTAATTCAAGCAGAGTTATTCAAGGGACAGTGTATTATATACAAACCATTTAACTTGAGCTTTAAAACAATTTTTCATGTCTGAGAATTATCAAGAAGATACCAGTTTGGATCAACACTTTCCATAAACTCGAATAAAACCTGTGGTTTCAAAGGCTTTTATTTTCAATGCAAACATTTGTGAGACTCTTAAAGGCACAGTATCTGATCTATTCCTACTCGAAACTTTTGTTGTTATCATTAATTTTTTCAAGAAAGTTTTATTCTACCTGCATTGTCCCCAAACCTCCTAACTAAAAAAACACATACACATTAAAGTATATAATTCTCACCTTCCAGAAAGCCTGAAATGAAGAAGCCAATGTCATGGTCCTCCCTGAACAGGCAGCCATAAAGCAAGAAATAGGCATCTTGAGGGAAACCTGGGTGGCTCAGTTGGTTAAATGTTTGACTTGATTTCGGTTGGGATCATGATCTCAGGCTTGTGGGATCGAGCCTCATAGAGAGCTCCACACTGAGCGCAGAGTCTACTTGAGATTCTCTCTCCCTCTGCCCCTCTAAACAAACAAACAAACAAACAAACAAGAAATAGGTGTGCTGAACTTCAGATCAGCATGTGATGATCTGCCCAGGATAGCTGAAGGAAAGATGTTCCTTGTTTCCCTACCCTTCTTCTTATCAGCTTTCATCTTTCATATTACACACTTCCCTGGCCAGGGAATGGCCAAAGTTTTGTGGGTTGGCAGCTCAACACCATTTGATCATATGTGAGAGAACAAGAGGCAGATAATAGGAAAGCATAAAACACACTCTGCCCGAATCCTTGTCTCTCAAGGCTATAGCGTGGAAGGAGACACAGGTATCTCTGCAGAGATAAGGTTGCCGCTCTCTGTAATATATGATGAGCTCTTGGGCAGGAGTGGGAGGGATGTTTTGTGATACAAAGATACATTCACTTTGCCTTTAGGAGAAGAGGAAACTTGGTCCAAGGAGCCCAACGAGGAATGGACAAGTATACATCTCTCGCTCATCCTCCCTTATTATGTCAGGAGCTGCCTGGCACACAAGCATAGATACTAGCTTCCTTGAAAAGAAAGTGGACACGAAGAAGGACAGAATGTCTCGCGCCCTCTATACTCGGGAAGGTACACTGGTATAGCTACTCCCACGACTTCAAAGTGACTAATTAAACCCATTAAATATCTGTGCTCTTGATTTATTTTACCTAAAATGATTTTTCTGAGTAGCAAGATGATTTTTACCAAGTTTCCTTAATCAAAGGCATCATTCTCCAGATTAGATCTGTCTAAAAATATATTTCATCGGATTTAGCATACTTTACACCTTCCTGAAATAACCCTACATTTTTAATGATGCTTGTGGTTGCCTGGCCTCTCGACCTGAGAGAAGAACGATCGCAGCCCAGTTCTTCAACAGCGTGCAAGGGAGTGGGGGAGTGGAGTGCTATCCATCAAATCCCTCGCTATGGGCATGTCCACACAAATGGCTGTGTGGATGTCAAAGCCTGAAATATATAGGCTTTTGCTCTCTCTTTGGTAATGTTCAAGAGCTCTGTTTACTTGTTATGCTCTTTTCTATTCCTCATCCTCAACCAAAAAGTGATGTTTCCATGAATAAGAAAATGTGGCTGCTTTTTGTTTTTCCTTTCCCATCTCTGAGTGAATTATCTGGCCAAAGCAAAAGGCCAGGGGGCCTTCTGGATGCTCTTGATGATATATAGGAAGGCTATATGGCATCAGCTGGGAAAACCACAGCCAACATTGGAATAATCAAAAGTGACCTACATGCAATAATAACCCGTGTGACAGTCAAGAGGGGACACCGGGAGGCAGGTGGTCTATATGACAGAGGATCGATACTCCCGTAGCAGGGATAAAATAGATTCCAAATGGAAAATAAACTCGCGGAGCATACGTACAGGAAGACGAGAGAAGGGGAGGGAAAATAAGCCAAACCTGCAGGAAACAACACAACAAAGCGAAAGTGAGGGTGAGTGCGGGGGCCCACAGCTGATGTGATGATGAAAACTAAATGAAAAAGGGGGGAAGACAGTCAATATGAATTTGCTTCCACAGCAAAGAAGAAAGGACGCAATGCGAGCCCTCAGAAGCTCGAGCTATCCAAATTAGCCAGGATCTTCTCCATTCTAATTTAACATGCTTACAAAAAATGTCATCATTTGTAAGAAGTGTTGACAGCCTCAAAAACTTGGTTTTGTTTAGTGAGGCCTAGTTTTTACTAAGAAAACAAGGACAACCCGTATTTCATTTCTTTGAAAATATATTCCAATGAAAAGGGAGATGGATAGAGGTAAACCTAATTTGCATTATTTAGTTCAAAAGAAATGTTGCTTTGATGCCACTGTGTATATTTGCCGTGCTTCCTTGCTCTCTTGGGAGCTGGTGTGTATTAACATTCCATTCCTCTTTTTCATTACTGCTATCACATATATTAAAACATGCGCGCGCACACATACACATGCAGTATTAGCTGATAAAGCCGTAACGGCAACCTCCAATATGAGAACTTTCTCCAGAATTCAATCCCAAACATCAATAAAACTAAAGACTCTGACAAATGTTAATAAAATTTCATTACATTTAAAAAAAAAAAAAACAAACAAATAAAAAACCACACACTGGAATTTCACGACTGTGTTCCCATCGTGGGTTGTGTGAATCTGAGCTTTTAGGGAGTCACACTACTCTGTAGTTAGGCCCGAGGAATATTTCAAATCTCATTCAAATGGTAGAACATCGCATTATCTACGGCATCATCTTGATTTCTTCCTTTTATTTTTTATAACCCAAACTCGCAATGCATTATTGCTCCTATGCCGGGGAGGAGTGGGGCATCTCATTTCCTGGCTGCTTGCTGACGCATTGGGAGGATTTTGCTGCCAGCACTGCAAGCCTATGTGGAAATCAGAAGTCAAGGACTGTGATCTTCCTAAAGAAACAGCTTTAAAAAAATCTCAAGCTCTTCCTGCAATGCGGCAGATGTGCCCGTTGTAGCCAAGCTCCAGCCAGCTCTCAGAAATGCAGACAGCAAGCCTGGGACTCTGCAAGAGACCAAAATGATGTTTACACAGTGCTGTGAGGGTCTGTGAGACACCCTCCTTGGAGGACCCTTCAAGTATAGCTTCAAGTATAGCACCCCAGTGGGGCTTCCACTGGTCGTGCCCTCCCTGTGCCTCTGCTTACTCAGCTAGGGTTGGAAGCTCCATGAGGGGAGCTCAGTGTGGGCTCTCACCTCCATCACACAGTCTGGCCCAGCGCAGGCAGGGGCTTGACATTTCCATGCTGGGTGTGGACATACACATAGAGAATAACCTCGAAGGAGCCTTCTAAAAGCTGAGTCACTTCCTGAATCTGGCAGGTAGCTCTCATTCCTAAAGGAAACCATATCATGGAGGACAGCTGACTCCCTTCTACCTGGAAGGGAAGAAAAGCCCAGTGTGCCCCTGAGGTAGATAGCATGCCTCTTCCTTCCCCTTTTCTATGAAGTGGTTTCTCAGCTCAGCCCTCAGTGAGAGGCTGCCCTGTTGCTGGTCTTTGTTTCCGGGCTAGAATTCCTTTGCTCCTAAGGATGACTCTCAGTTCTGGTCTGAGTCACTTCCCTGCGTCTCAGCCAATCGGTGAGGGAGATGCTGCTTCCCAAGTCAAAATCAGGGTTGTGCTTTTTTCTCTCAACCCTAGTATTTGCATTTGGGGTGAGTAAGAAGAAGTAGAGACACCTGGATTAGGACAATTCCCCCTCAGCTCCAGCCCCAACGCCAAGCTCATTGTAGAACTAACCTCCATGCCTGACTTAAGGGGGGGAAAAAAGGAGGGGAAAAAAAAAAAAAAAGGCCTGGAGAGACTGGAAGGATGGTGAGCCTCTCCAGCTACTGCCTTCTTCCTGAGAGCCCACCCTGCTGGCCAGCCGGCGCGCTGCAATGACAGTGCATGATTCATGGCTGTCTGCTTCGAGAGAGCAGGGCCTTCGCTGGAGTCTGCACATCTGCTGGATCCTAAGAAGAGCCCACGTTTTATCAAGTCTTTCCCTTAGGAAGATCACAAACCACTTCACGCACAATCATCTCTTCATCCAGCCCTGTCTCTTGGGAAGTGAAGACTACAGGGAGCCGTAAGATAAAGAGGCTATAATAACTCTAACTAAAATTTGGCTGGGATGTTGAGGGTTACTCTGTCCTCCAACTGAACATGCCATATGTTCTTCCGTAAGCACAAGTGACTGAATCTTTGAATTTATTCTTTATCTGAAAGATAGTTAAAATGAGTTGTCAAACACTTCAGTTCAGGACCATATTTAAGACTCCTTTTTTTTTTTTTTAAACCCCCCAATTGGTTCTTTGGGTAATCAGGACATTCTTAATTTTATTTATTATATATAAATATATAAAAATAAAATTTAATATATATTATGTATTAAATAGATATATATATATTTTTTTTAAAAAGGTCTGTAGTCTATTTGCCTACTTAATAATTTTCATATTTGACTGTCAGAACCAATCCAGGGAGATATATAGTATAGAAATGGCTTCGATATTATTAAACCATGCATTTAACCTCCAGCACATTTAAATAGAGAAAAAGATCTTAGTCTGGTGTGAGTGGACAATGATAGCAGCCCTCACCACCACACACAGACACACGTGCATATATCTAGATGTGCACACACATATGAACACACACACACACACACATACTTTTATCTTTCTGAAAACTGCTACCATCTCTTTGTTTAGGCCACAGGATACACAAAAGTGAGAATTAAAGTCCTTTGTGGTTTAATAAGGAGTTAAATGAAAAGAATCAGAGTTTTCCTTTGGTTCGAACCCCAACCTCTATTTGTTCATCCTATATGAGTTTTAAATGACCCAACTTCCCTAAGACTTAATTATGTTATCTCATTCTCCGTGAACCCCCTGTGAGTACCTCACTGTGGGGACTCGAAGACTTTGTGGGAAGTGTCAAACGTGTTTTATAAGGAAAACTATTTTTTACTCTTTTGAGGCTAGCAAAGATAGGAGTGCTTCTCTGTATCATTTTAATGTATGAACCTAGGGATAATTCACTTAACCAAATAAGGGAGCTTTTCTGACTTGATTTCTCTGCAAGTTTGATGTGTACTTGAACCCACCCACCTGCTGCTGTGTACGAATGGATAACTAGGGAAATTTTTTCTGCATATTAATTTGTTGAACTCCAATATGATTCCTGAAAAAATAAATATTCTAAGGGAAAAATTTTAGATGATATTTGCTTATCTCTCCTTTTTAAATAGTGACCAATGAAAGACTTTGCATGAAGAGGGGACTCACAAAATAAAAATGTGGCTTTTTAACACGTTATCCACAGCCTGAATAAAAAATTTCAACCCAGGTGAAAGCTTTTCTTTGGAGAAGTGGGCTTCACTGATGCCCTGAACTCAAATTGAATGAAAACATTTGGGCTCCTTGTCTAGCCACGTGGGCTGCCTTTTGGATTCCACAAAAATAACTTTTTTTCTTACTCATAAAAATCATTTATTTTTTTCATTTAGATATTTAAAAGGGAAAAAGAAACAGATAAAAATAAAAATTACTGAAGAGGGAACCTAACAAATCATTCCCTCAACAGTGGTGGTTGGGGAAAGCAGCCTTTCACAATCACTAACTTTTCATTTTCTGAGTGAAAAACAAAAACAAATTGGAGACATTTTCCCCTGAAAGCTGCAAAATGATTTGTCTTCTTAGAATTATCAAAGTGATTTCATGTTCTCAGAAGTATCAAACCATACTTGGTAGGAAAAACCATAACTACTAACCTATTAGAAATGATATCTTAAAAAGTGAAGTAGAAACAACTAAGGAGAGACTTTTTCTGAAGATATAAGTGTAAGAAAAGCAGGAAACTCAAAATGACCTGTCAATCTTAGAGCAAGATTTTTTGAAATAATAACTTAGTAACCCTGATCTCTAGAGTTTTGCTTTTTTAACGCTGAATGCATTATATCTATTTTCACTTAATCTTCCTTTTTCATAAGGTTTAAAAGATAAATTTTCTGATATAAAATTGCTGAATTAGACAAATGCCATTTGTTTGATTAATGTCTCTCATAAGCAAGAACTGCATGACCTCTGCAAGTTTCCGTCAGGTGTCATTTGGGCTACATTTAAATTTAAGCAGGATCAAGAAAGGGCTGATTTCACTGTGATGATGTGCCTTTCTTGTTAGCAGATAATTAGCGTGAAAAATTTTTCATATATATGAAATGCCATGATAAAAGAAGAGAGAAGGAATAGTGTCAACTAGAGCAGGTTTTATTTCAAAACTAGAAAAAAATAAATTTAAAATAAATTCCCCAAGAATTGTAAGTAGCTTTCTCTCACCTATGTGGCATCTACTGACTTCTATTTAGTTATCGTATTTTTATTACTATGTGGCCCATATTAAACGAATTTAGGTTTGGGGATGGATGAGCTGATCATTTTGATTAGCACAAATATTATTTCCCTAATGGAATACTTTTAAACACTTGTTCATTTAAATGGCTGTAGTTGATATTATAGGTATAATCTCTCTTTTACCAGGTAGGAATATACTTAGCTGCAAGTAACAAAGAATTGAAATGTGGTATCTTAACAAAATAGTGTTGAGTTTTTCTCACAAACAAAACAAAATAACAACAACAACAAAAATCCAAAAGGCAAGCTGTTTCAATGTGTGTCCAACAGTTCCATGATGGCAGGCCGGACATTTCTGTCCTTTTGCAGTTAAGATGGTGGCACATCTGCATTCTAAACAGGAATAGAGGTGAAAAGTGGTGCCAACTCTGTCTGTTCTTTTTTGTAGGAAAAGGAAAACCTTCCCAGGAACAATCTGAACAGACTTCTTAGATTCCATTGGCAGAACTGACTCATGGATCCAACTGACATTGGCTGCCCCTTATGCCGTGGACACTGGGAAAGCAAGGAAGATGACGGTTGTGATTGGCTCTGACAAGTTTCAGTCTACATCAGATCCAGCAAGGCAAAATTCATCACCATTCTGAACAAATGCTGAGGAAAGGAAGAAAGGAAAATGGATGTTAACCAGGTGATAATATTGCCCTTTCCATATCCACAAAGACATATCCATCGTTCTCTTGCTTATTGCCAAAATATGCCACCTGCTATGTGAGCTTCAGTCTTCAAACTCCAAGTCCTTGACATATTGCAGCAGTCAGTCCCATCATCTTGTTGTGGAAAGAAGCATACTTCCTACTGATTTCCACAGGGTCCTTAACCTCTATCATTAGAACTGATGCTCTATGACAGTAGAACTTAATTGAAGTACAAATAAAACCTTTTATTTCTCTACCATCATTGGGAAAGGGGCTTTCATGGGCCCATGTATGTTTTCACATCCATTTTCTCCACATTTGCTCTCTCAGGCAGTAAGGATCAAGCGGTTTGGTTCATCGTATGGTTCCCAGACCCTCATCAATGGTTTTTTACATAGCTTAATGAAAAGCTCACAGACATTGGCCTAAGACAAACCTGAGTCTGCATGCAAGTTTTTCTCTTACTTGCCTCCTGAGCTTAAGTAAGTTATCTATTTTCTTTGGACCTCATTTTCCTCACCCATGCACGAACATACCCATTCCTGGGTCACCAGCAGCCACAAGGATGGGATGGGTTATGTAGACAAATGTAGAGGACACATCTTGATGTTCTTCTTTCTCTCTCTCTCCCTTAAAATGAAGTCTATTATGAGATCCAATCCAGTACTAAGGAAGAAGAAAAAAAAACAACTTAAGGTTCAGTATGGGTTTTCAATCTTGTTCTTAAGTGCACACAGAAAATCTTTCAGTCAGTCCTGGGTAATAGAAAACAGACTACAATTACAGGGGCTGGAGTGTGGAGGCTGATAAAGACAGATATCTAGGTTTCCAGGAATGAGAGAGAACTGAGCTGCTCTAGGACAGTGAGTAGGTTCTAAAGGAACAGCTGTCTGTCAAGGCTTGCTTGCAATCTCTTTCCCAACATCTTCAACCCTCATTAAAGAAGTTGTTCTTCCCCTGTCAAACTCCTTTCTTTTTCTTAGCTTATTTCATATTCAATCTAACTCATCAGTTTTATAATTATTTCATGTACATTATCTTCCCTCTCAACTATAAAAATAGGATAATAATAGTAATACTTTTTTCAATAAAATTATGTAGTGATTAAATAAGATACTGTAGGTGAAAGGGCCTAGTACAATGCCTGACTCATTTTCAGTCCTACAGACATAGTCATTGTGTGTATGTTTGCATGTGTGTCTGTGTGTGTATGTTTGTGTGGTGTGTACTTTCTAACTACTTACTCACCAGAGCTTTACAAAGTAATTTTCATCATTCTTGGAATTCTTTTGGGGTTTCCATAAATTTCCAACTTTCTCCACTTTATTCATTGTAGTCTTTCAGAAATCTTCCCGAGGGATAGAAGGTACTAACAGACGCTCTGCCTATATGGAATAAACATTTCCAAACCATTACATATATATGAAAAATCCTTTCTCATCTATCTGTAAAATTTTGTCTACAGCAAAGTGTGCTTACGTTCCATCAATGGTGAATGGACTTGATGGTGACTTTTGTCTGAAAATACTCCTTAAAATGGCAAAAGTTACTACTTTTCTAAAGGAAAGTTTTGATGATGAGGCTAACAGGGCCCACACCGACTCTCCTATTAAAAAACTAACACCCTGCATGCACCAGTAATTCCTTCCCCAAGATTCATTTCATGATGGGTAGACACAGCCTTAATGGAAGTTGAAACTGTATTTGAGGGATTGTTTGTGAAAATTGGAGGCACATTAGGCATGAATCTCATTTATGTAGAACTAGAGAGAGCAGCCATGCTACTTACAAAGCATTAGAACCAAATCCTTGTCATCAATAAAATAAAAAGTCAGACGTAGTGTTTTATAGCTAAATTGATTATGCTGATTTTGGTACCTTTCCTTTCCTGGTCCCCAAACTATTTAAGTAATAAAGTTTTAATTGCCATACGTACCAATTAAGAGTCCTTGGCAAACTGTTTGCAAGTGAATAATAAATGATTCAAACCTATAAATAAAAGGAAAATATGCTAAAATAGTAATGATAGACTGTACATACAAATGAGCACACTGGGGGCTTCCCTGCAGGAGAAAAGAAAAGCCTCCCTCTCGTCAGCATTGCCATTTTTTTTATGTAGCAAGGGAAAAGGCAACGTTAGCAAACAAAAATTGCCTTTCACTTTGCCAACAAGATAAATAGAATGAAATTTCAATGAAAATGACTGGAAAATGTACATGATTGATGCTAAATTTGCAAAAATTCCAAAGATATGGGTACAGTTTGTCATAAAAAATGATGTAGAAATCTTTTTGTTTTGTCAGAAAAATTATGCAAAGAAAAAATTGCCAATTTTCCTCCTCCAGCTCTTGTCCTTGCCTCCTCTAGAATCTGTTTGCTTTTTGAAGAAAAGCGACAGGAATATTTTTACTTTAAAATCTTTTATTTTGCTAATCACTAAGAATGTGTGGCAGACATGTTTCCGTGGGAGCTTTCATGAAGATAATGGGCCTGCATCTGTCCCTCACAGCGTCGGAGGAGGACCAAAGGAGGAGCCGTACATGAAAGCCCTTTGCAAACTTCAAAATGCCCCCAAAATGTTCATTTTCCTTATTAGCTAAATGCCAACTTAGATACATTTAAATACTGTTTGTGGAAAAGAAAATGAGATTCTAAACTCTAAATCAAAGGGAAATTAGATAGCCTTAAAAGTGGGGATGGAAGATAAGAAAAAACAAAACATGCTTTTACTAAGATTTAGAGATCAGGCCTATACTCAATCCTTATCTTTTATAACAACAACAACTCACTTTTCCTGCCTCCCCCCAACCCCCATAGATCAGGAGACCAGTCTCGTATATCGGAGTCTTTTCTGAATGTCCAGCCTTTAACACATATTCAATTAATGAATGAATGGTCACTAATGAACTAGGTACAGAGTTGAGTTCTTTTTTTTTTTTCTTACTTGCAATAGTTCATTTAATCTTTATGTTAAACATATGTGGGACACCTGGGTGGCTCAGTTGGTTAAGCAGCTGCCTTCGGCTCAGGTCATGATCCCAGCGTCCTGGGATCGAGTCCCACATCGGGCTCCTTGCTCCACAGGGAGCCTGCTTCTCCCTCTGACTCTGCCTGCCACTCTGCCTGTGCTCGCTCTTGCTCTCTCTCTCTCTCTCTGACAAATAAATAAATAAAATCTTTAAAAAAAAAAAAACAAGCATATGAAAGGAGCTTACCCCCAATTTTTGATAAGAAAACTGCAACTCAGAAAGGTACTTGTCATGTGCTATGTGTACTGTTATAAGCATTTCACATAATTATATTGTTTAAACTTTGTTGCAATCCTATGGGATGAGCTCTATTATCCCCATTTAAAGATAAGAAAACTGATACAGAGAGAAGTAAAATTACTTGACCAATAAAGGGGGTCCCACTAAGCTGGATTCTAACCCTAGAAGACTGACCCCAGAGATATACTTTTGCTTTTTGAAGATTTATTTATTTATTTCAGAGAGGGAGAAACAGAGTATGAGCAATGGGAGGGGCAGAGACAGAGGGAAGAGAGAATCTTAAGCAGACTCCTTGCTGAGTGCTGAGCCCCACATGGGGCTCCAGCTCAGGACACTGAGATTATGACCTGAACCAAAACCAAGAGTCTGCTGCTTAACCGACTCTGCCACCCAGGAGCCACCCCCCACCCAGACCCCAGAGAAACACTTTCAATGTGAATATTATTCTGCCTTGCCTGCTGAGGGCATGCAGTAAGAATGTGGTACAGCTCAGATTTTGTATCCAACTCTGCCTGACTCCCAAACTCCGAAATGATCTCTCTCCATTCCATATCCTGAAGAATATTTTCAAAGTTGCCAAAACAGAAGGCTGGAGCCAAAAAGAGTTGCAGAATTGGGAAGATCTTGGTAGGAAAAAACTGAAATTGATTTTGGCAGTTTGCTGAAGGTGCTCAGGAGCCAAGGAGAAAGGAAGCACTGACATGAAGGCAACTTACTCGACCCAGGAGAGAGTCTGAATTCCATCACTTCTAAGTGGGTGACATTGACCATCTTCATTCGATTGACCTAAGACTCCATTCCTCAAATGAGAAAACCAAGTAAAGCAGATGCTACACAACTCAGTTTTTTGCCAATGTAATGACACGTACAAACTTAGAAAGTATCACTGTTAGAGTAGCAGAATGGTTTCACTCTTTTTAATATATATATACATATATTTTGATTAATTTATTTGACTGAGAGAGAGAGATCACAAGCAGGCATAGAGGCAGGCAGAGAGAGAGAGGGAAGCAGGCTCCCCACTGAGCAGAGAACCCGATGCGGGCTTGATCCCAGGACCCTGAGATCATGACTGGAGCCTAAGGCAGAGGCTAAACCCACTGAGCCACCCCGCACCCTTAGTTTCACTCTTTTATAGGAACTATTGGCTGAATTTGTACAGAAATAAATCACGTCTGGTTTGGTGGGAAGGAGCACATGATATATTCAGTTTTATTTCATTTGAAGGCTCTTCTGAAAATCAATTCTACTCTTCAGTTAGACCATAGGGTCAGATTACTTTTTTTTTTTTTTTTAAATAAATACAGACTGCTTTAGAGTAAAGATCATTAAAAATTCAAACTTTGTTTCTAAATCAGATACAAGGAGTTATCTAAAGAAATCAGGGATTATAATAATCGCAGAGATTTCAGAAACATGTTTAATCCAACCCTGTGTCTTTTCTTTAAATGTATTTGAGCTGGTTCAACCATGAATCCTTTCGATCAACTAGAGTCGACTGAATACTCATCGTATAACTGTAACCACTTACCGAACAATGTTACAGGTCATGTACAGTGCTAAACTTCATTTGGATTATCTCATTAAGTCTAATAACCCTTAGGAAGGGTGCTTTTATTATTACCATTTCACCAATAAAAAAACTGTAGCATAAAGTAGGTTAAGGGACTATCCAAGAACACAGAAGTCATAAGTAGTCAGGCCAAGCTTAGAACCAGGTGTGCTTCTAAGCCTCCAGAACACATGAGGCTAATCCCAAGCCATAAAGAAACTGTACCTGGTGCTATGTTAATTTGTAAAAATTCAATATTTTGGCATAATGTTAAGCTTGCAGAAAACTCGAAAGAATATGAATAGTACAAAGAACACCATTATACCATATATATGCTTCATGTATTAAAATTTTACTCAATATTTTTTGTCATTCGCCCAACAGATAGAGAAAGGAAGAAAAAAGAAAGAAAGAAAGAAAGATGATAGATCAGTAGATGACATATCGATAGATCAGTAGATCCATTGATCCATAGAGTGACCAAGATAGATACAATAGGTAGAAAGAAGGGTAAGTAGGTAGATGGATAGATGGGCAGGTGGATGGATGGATATAAATTTATAGATACAGATATGTATCATTTTCTTTTTCCTGACTCTAGAGGATAAGTAGCATACATTAGGGCCCATTATCCCCGTATACTTCAGTGTCTAATTCTTAAGAAGAGGATATTTTCTCACATAACCTACAGGACAGTTATGAACCTCGGTAAAATTAACATTGATAGGATACTATTTTCTAATCTGCTGTCTGCACTCCAATTTTGTCAAGTGACCCAATAATGTCCTTCATAGCATTTTCTCCCTCCAGTGCCAGATTCACTCTAGAGTCAAGTAATGCATTTTATTATTATGTCTCTTTAGCCTACTTTAATCTAAAACATTTCTACAACCTTTCTTTGTCTTTTATGACATTGACAGGTTTGAAGGAAACTGTACTTTTTTTTTTTTTTTTTTTTTTTTACATTGAGATATTCTTCATTTGGAGTTTATGTGATGTTTACTTATGATTAAATTCAGCGAATGCATTCCAGGCTGGAATAATACATAAGTGATATTGGGTCCTCCTCAAGTTATCATATCTGGAGGCACATCATGTCCATCTGCCTGTCCCTGATGTTAATTTGGATCACCCAGTCAAGCTTTGTCTGATTACATCATTATATATTACTATTATGCAGTTACTTATATAGAAATTAAATTGTGATAAATATACATATATAAATAATACTCAGTATATAGCTATAATATAGTTAGTATTATGTTGGTACTGTTTTACTCCTTACAACTACAAGCAATCCTGCAGACACTTAATACCATACAAATATCTTGCTTCATCAAAATTTCCCTCTGGATCAATGACTCTTGCATGATCCAATTTTTAGCAAGACACAGGACGGTAGTATGATAGACTTTTTTGTTTAATCTTTAATCATTCCTTCAGGTAGAATTTCTAAAAATATTTTTTTAAACTCTTTGGCATCTTCCACTATGACTATGAACTCTTTCTCATGCATGTGGGATTTTCATCAGGTCTTGAAGGAGTCCAGGATGATAATGGAGAAAAGAAAGGAATGAAGAGCTTTCTCAGTTCTGTTCCTAAAATTTTCAAGTGGGAAATCCTCAACCCTGAACATCAAGAAATTACTTTTTAGAACTCTTAAGCTAAATATATTGTGAAGAAATTTCCAATTTTGTTCAGTGGAAACTAGTTTTACAAAATCCTCTTTGAAAACGGCACTGTGGTCAAGATTAGGCAATGAAGCTTACCAAGGTCCCCACCCCCACATAAATTCGCAGTACCTATTAGTAAGTTAAAGACTGTTAAGTCCTACATTAGAGACGATTGGTTAATGTTAACCCAGTTTTGCCACATTCACTTGAGCCCCCCAGTAACACCTGTTATCATCATTCAAAGCCTTATCTGAGAATGTTAATTTGCATATGTAAAGTGAATATTAAGTTGCCTTTAAGGTCTGTCCTCTGCTCCTCCATAGTCCTCTCTATAGCTCTTTGAAATCAAAATCACTTTGTAACCAGTTATTAGCTTATCAAACAGTTCCATTTGAGAAGCAGTTCCATTCTGTCCTAGAGGACAGAAATTTGTTGTTTACAGTATTTGCCATTTCTGTTACACTACCTGGTACTTAACAGGCATTCAAAAAGTGTTAAATTGAAGCATTGAATTGTGTGAGAGATATCGAATTTACTTGAAATTTTATCTTAGTTCGGAAGCTGCTCTTCCCTCACCTGGGTCCCCATTCAGTGAATTATTTTTAAATTAATTTTACCTGGGGACCATAACAATTACTCTCCTTCATCCTAGAATACATGCCCCGTTGAAAAACAAAGCAACACGTGTTCAGTTTTTGAGTAGCTTGGAGTGATGACATTTTAAGGGGTGTGGACCCCACCAGCTTCCTCACCCCCACTCCCTACCCCATACCCCTACCCAGTGACTAAATTGAGTTCAATTGCAAAACAATGTGTCTGTCTCTTCAGTCTTCCCACCCTCTTCCCCACGCTGGAAGTTTCCTGGTAAATGATACTGGCAAGCCCCCTTCTCTTCTGGAGCTAGTATTCTGTGGGTGAAGACAAATGAAAACAAAGTGCGCAAATAAACAAACAAGAGAACTCCTGGAGCCTTAAGCACTTTGAAGACAATAAAACAGCATAATAAGATAGAGGGTAAGCAAGTGGGGTTAAAACTTCAAGGAGAAGCCAACCTCATGAGAACCTGGGAGCTGAGACTCTTAGGAAGAGGGGGGCTCAGCGAGTGCAAAGGCCTTGAGGCAGAAAGTGGGTGTGGAGGGCTGAGCCCAGAAGTGGCCGGGTGACAATGAAGCATAGGCATCACGTGACATTCCCTGGCTGCGGCTAGAGACTCTTCTCAGCAGCATCTTGTGAACGAGGAGGGCGATGAGGGAGAAAACGATAAAGGTCTGAGAGCTGTGAACAGCAATAAAGGAGGCGAGGTTTTGACGTTAAGTGATGGATGATAATGTACAGAATCTAAGTGAGCAACACGATGGGAAGACAGTCCTGCTGCCTTAGCTGCTTCTCCCTCAAACCTCCTCGCTTCCTCTCCTTTGGCTTCTCCCTTTCTTTGTCTTCTGCTTTCAATGCCTTACCTTCTGTGTGTCTCCCCCAAGCCCCTGGCCGATCAGGTCCCTCTCTTCTATTTTTGCTCTCCCTCTTCTCCCTTCCCCTTTGCTTATCCCTCTTGTGGGTCCTAGCTTCCCCCTCAGCTCGTGTTTCTCATTCATACTAATTTATTTGACAAACCTTCACCAGATCGCTTCTATTGCCAGGCACTCTCCTTAGTACCTGAAGGAGATACTGAGATGAATTAGCTGTAGTGCTCCCTGCCCTCAAGGAACTTGTAGGCTTCTAGGGGAGGGAGATGAATGCATTATTCCAAAGCAGTGTGCGCAATATAAAGGAATAGACACAGAGATGGCCCTTCACAGCCATAGCCCTTCTCTGCCTTAAGCAATCATAATATAGCAAGAATCCCCTGACATTCCTCCTTTTAGCTCTCTGCCCTAAAATCTATTTCACACGCTGCCTTAAGATTAATCTCCCTGAAACACTGCTCTTGTGAATTCTATATTGAGACAGAAATGGTTTCAAAATACATCCCCCCACATAGAAACTAAGTGTATTGTGGGATCCTGGATAAAATCCTGGAACAGAAAAAGAAAATGGACATCAGTGAAGAAACAGATGAAAGTCAAAAAGGTCCACAGATTAGTTAATAGTAACTTACCCCTGTTAATTTCCTGGTTGATAGTTGTTGTATGGGAAAGTAAGATGCTAATGCCAGGAGAGGCAAGATGTGAGGTCTGTGAGAACTGTAGGATTTTTGCAACTCCCCTTTAAGCCTAACATTTATTAAAAATGTTACTTAAATATTAGTTAACATTAGCTAGCTAATACTAGTGTATGTTGGGTTTTTTGTTTTGTTTTGTTTTTAAGAAAGAATACACATCATTGAAGATGTTTGGAGTATTCCCAGTGACTCTGACTTAATGGCCACTAGACGATGACCAAAAAAGTCAGGGCATGCTGCCTCTGAAGAAGAAAGGGGAAACACGATCAGAGAGGGGCCTTGTCCTCTGCCTGATTATATACACACGTATGTTTGTTTCATGATAATTCTTTTTTTTTTAAGATTTTATTTATTTATTTGACAGACAGAGATCACAAGTAGGCAGAAAGGCAGGCAGAGAGAGAGGAGGAAGCAGGCTCCCTGCTGAGCAGAGAGCCCAATGCGGGGCTCAATCCCAGAACCCTGAGATCATGACCTGAGCTGAAGGCAGAGGCTTAACCCTCTGAGCCACCCAGGTGACCTGTTTCATGATAATTCTTAAATTGTGCATATGTATTCTATTACCCTTCTGAATGAGTATCGGACAGGATAGTGTTAAGTAAATACACAAATTATGTATCATTGAAAAATAAATATATGCTCCGACACTAGCAAGCTGTGTGACTCTGGGCATATTACTTTGTCATTCAATTGGTTGTCATAAGGATTCAATGAAATAATGTATAAAACACTTAACATGAGCTTGGCCAATAATAAATAATAAATGCTAGCTTGCATTGCATATAGAGATATATATTTTATTATATTGCACAATAGTAACAAAACTAACCATAAAGTGGGAAGAAATAATCATCTCAAACCAGAAATAAACCATTTTATTATCATCATTATTAGTGTTATTGTTATTATGGTGTTAAAGTAATAATAGCTGAGATTTATTGAACTAATACTATGCTTCAGAAGCTGAGCTAGTTCGAAGGGGTCCCAGGAATCTGGGAGTTTTATTTTGTAAGTGACTCTCCACATTATTAAGTGATCAGTGGATCACACTTGGAGAAAACAGAGCTCTGGCAGAACTATCCCATAGAAATAGTATGCAAGTGTTTTTACATGTAGGTTTTATTATTCAAGTATGGTAAGGCCAACAAATCTGACAATTACCGCCACTGAAAAGGTAGTTTGTTACATCACAGATCCCAAGAAGATAGGGCATGCTATTCCATGGGCAGGGGCCATATAGGGAAAGACCAAGGGTAGTCAGGAGGCCCAGAGAAGGGGGCAGAACATGGACAAGAGCCTTTATGGTGATTAGGGTAGGCAGAGTAGCAGGGTAGGCAGGTAGCAGGGTAGGCAATCTTAAACCATTTCCATGGGCTTTGGGACATAGGGTGTCTCCCTAGTTGTCTGGTACCTGGCCCTGGGGTGAATCGGGCAGCTGAATAGTGGTTTGGAGAATGCAAGCCTGATTAAAAAGGTGGCTGGGCGTATGGACTCTGAATTGGTTGTTTTACTGGTAGAAGGTGCTCTCATATGCAAGTCCTTTGCTATCTCTAGAAATTGCCTAGTCCTAGAAGAGGCGGTCTCCTTAGAGTCAGCAAGACACAGATACCAAGTATCAAATACAGAAACTAGAAAATGTGATTATTAAAAAGAGCCATTGATGTAATTTTAAATTTCCTAGTAGCCATTTTTTTTTAAGATTTTATTTATTTATTTCTCAGAGATGGAGAGAGCACAAGCAGGATGAGCAGCAGGCAGAGGGAGGAGCAGGGAGCCTGATGTGGGACTTGACCCCAGTACCCTGAGATCATGACCTGAGCCAAAGGCAGATGCTTACCTAACTGAGCCACCTATTTTAATTTTATTTTTTTTAAAGATTTTATTTATTTATTTGACAGACAGAGATCACAAGTAGGCAGAGAGGCAGGGAAGGGGAAGCAGGCTCCCTGCTGAGCAGAGAGCCCGATGCAGGGCTCCATCCCAGGACCCTGGGATCATGACCTGAGCCGAAGGCAGAGGCTTTAACCCACTGAGCCACCCAGGCACCCCATGAACTACCCGTTTTTTAAAGAGGAAAAAAAAAAGCCAAAAACATATCTTGAAAGTATCTTAAATACTATCGTTTCAACATGGAACTGATACACAATTTGTTAATATTTTATGTTTTTCATATTAAATCTTGAAATCCACATGTCAGCTATACTTGAGGCATGAGATTTTGACTGGGTGCATTTCAGGTGCTCCCCAGTCGCACGTGGTTAGTGGCTATTCTATTGGACAGTGCAGCCCTGGAAAGTCATAGAAGAATTCATTGAGGTTGATGGAGACTTAAGAGAATTTCTGAGCATCTGCTTGGTGGTAGTAGCCATGCGATTCATTAAAATGGTCTCTCCTCTGACCCCCAACCCCGCCTCAGCATATTATCAACACTGCTCTTGTCTTTTGCTAGCCCACTCCCCTGCCCTCCCCCTCATTACCATGTCCCCCATCTCCGCTGTCACCTCCTCTTTCCCTGTCTCTCCATATTAGTCTTCTGTCCTGGGTTAGACAAAGGAGAAATACTACTCTTGCTTTTTTCAGGTTGTTATCATAGACATCACTGCTCCTGGGGAAGGGGCTGGGAGAGATCTTGGTGGAGAGAGGATTGCTAGAAGAATGTCCTAAGCGGGGTTAAGGTGCCGAAAAATAAAAATAAAGGAAAGGTAACCATGGGCCCTGTATTAGCTGCTGTAAAGACAAACAATGCTTACCCTACAGTAAACATTCTTACTTGATGATTGGGATAGAAAGAAAATGGGGTGGGATGCTGGCTTTTTTATTTAAATCTATATGTCAGTTAAATGAGCACTGAAAGATAACAATTTATATTATTTTAAAGGGTAAAAAATTTTAAAAGCAAACAAACAAGTAGCTTGCTAGCCTAAAAAAAACCCATAAGTTTATCATCATGTCTGGTTTTTATTTTGTTGAGGTATTTTTGTTCATGATCATTTGAAAGTTTAATCAGCTCTCTTGGGAAAATCTAATACAATTCAGGCAATTTTAATGCCCAAATCAGCAAGGTCCACATAGCATTTCCCAACCTAGACACCATATGACAAACTAAGTTCTCCTAGACAATATTCCCTTGATTCCAAGCTCACTCATCCTTGATCTCTATTTTTAAGGTGTAAATCTGGCACCCAGGAAAGTGAGAAATATGTAGCTTTGTCCTGAGCCAGGAATCCTGTGAATATGTCTCAGGCAAGATAATCCACAGAGCTTAGCACACGCCCTGCGACCTGAGACATGCTCCTGTCTTCGCCATTTCCTATAAATAGTGGTTGCCTACCGAACTTCACAGAAAATGGCAGCTTCAGTAACATTTTACAGGACTGACAATTTAGGTCTACCTTAATTTCTTCTTGAAGTTTCATCAAAGATTACTTAAAATAAGATTGCGCCTGGTAATGGACCCTCTAACTTTGGCTAGCATGTGGCAACAGGAAAAAAAAAAATTCTTGTCAACATTGTTATTTTCAACCAAGTTACTCCTCATGGACACCTCTGGCAAAATTCCCTGGAAGGATAGAATGAACGTGTATTTTAAATGATCCTGAAAAACGCACCTTGCTGCTTCTTGTAAAGTATTAGCTGAAGTGCTCGTTGGTGATAGGACAATGGGAAACAAAAAAACTGGGGCTCAGTTCTCAGTCTCTGTTGCTCAATAATATAGAAGGACGGGATGTTTCCAAAGATTTCTCTGAAATGCTGCACATCCATGATTTCAAATAAAATTGCTAATTTGTCTTCAAAACACCAGTTTGCACTGATGGAATAGCTCTGTCTGATAAAGGCCACAAGCCAGTACAAGGTAATCATTAGGGAGACATTATTATTATTTTGCTAATTAGTCAAAAATCATTGGCTTTCCCGTGGCTTCTTCCTGCTGAGCAATCATTTGATCTTGCTTATGTTGACAAACACACACGTCACCAATTCTGCCTCATTTATCCTTTGACAGGGACGGTGTTTGCTTCTTCGTGTGTAAAGAGAGGAAAACTAAGTGTAAGCAAATAGGCAACAGGAACCACGCAGTGTAACTCAGACTCATTTTCTGGCATACAAACAAAGAAACAAACAAACAAACAGTGCAACACCTTGTTTTCTAACAAACTGGCTTTTGCATACTCCGGCAAGTGACAACATGGATTTTGTATCCCTTAAGAACAAACCAAATCAGGGAGTGAGGAAAATTGGTGTACCGAACACAAGAGAGGAAGCAATTGATAACCTAGCTAAAGACTGAAAAATCTTATTAAATAGAGATGTGGAATGATCTTTTCACTATTTGAATTAATAATATTGAACATACGTTTAGCTAGAAAAAGATAAAAAGGACTTTCTTGCCTCTATTTGGTTAAAATATAAGAAAAATGTTACATTCTGAGTAAGACAGACTTTCAAATTCAGTGTGACGATCATTTGAAATTCCAATCAGGCTGCTTAGATTCTGTTGCTAAAAAAAAAAAAAAAAAAAAAAGGCAGAATTTAAAATAAAGTATCTAATAAAATACTTGAGGAAAAATGTATTTGCTCCTACAGAAGAGTGCATCAGATAGAGCTTAGCAAAAATTGCATGGTTTGGGCAACCCTGGCCAGTTAATAGGATCAAATGCTTGGTTGACTGATTGATTATTTATGCAGAAATCATCATTATGATAAGAAAAAAGAAGTCAACTCAAAGTTTCCAAGTAAGAGGGGCATCTGTATGTGGCTAAGAGGGGAGGTCAAGACAAGAGTGGGGGAGTGGGGGTAACTGTGTATATTCGGGTTAAAATAAACTGGGGAGGTCAGCTGAATTTTTCAAGTGAAGAGCTACAGTAGGAGCCTAGTGTTCCCAAACAGCTTCTCAGTTCGATGTCATCTATAATCTCAGGGGGATTAAAAATGACTTTCTTTCCATGCAAAATGAAGTAACATTGCCATCCACCCAGATACTGTGACTTAGCTTTACGCAGACCCAAAACTTCTTAAAAATGCCAGGGCAGTGGCTCCTATGTGAACACTGAAAAAAATCCTAGACTGAGTAGCTGCTGAGATGCGAGAAACAGAAGCCAAGGAAAAGTCCTTCTGTGTCTTATGTTTGTTTTTAAAGTATAAGTTGACTGATAAGGATGCAATACCTTCATGAAATTCTCTGGTATTTTTAATTAGCACTGAAAACTCTACTTAGGAAAATTCTTTTTAATTTTTCCTGAATTTTGCTCGTGATTTTGATTTATGAATATCATCTGTATTAAGGAAACAGTACCAAATTGCATTTTTAAAACACTTTTCTCCTATTTAAAAATAGTATTTTACAACTCACTGTACTTGTTAAGTAAGAAACATTCAAAATTCAATAGCTTAGCCTCTTTTTTGACTAGCATCCCAACATATATTCGATTTTTCATCAAATAAGAAAAACATTATAAAAGAAAAAAATAATAAATAGCCCACAGATAAGTGGGTTGGCAACTTTCAAGAGGTTAAATATGCTGCTGTCTTTTTATACAGGAATTGTAAAAGGTGAGACCATTGTCTAATTCATATGATGTTGACATTCGTGAAATCAAGGTGGCCTGGATGTCATATTTTAAGTCAGAGAGCAGTTATTACCTAAAAAGAAGAAAAAAAATATGGTGCTATAGGAACTTTATCTCAAGGGCTTTTCTGAGCCATTTTCATAAACAAAAGCAAAGTAAGATAAGATTAAGCAAAAGACAAAAAAAAATTCCTCCTTTTGTTCACACAATTATATCTCCAGAAGATACTAAGGATAAGTTGTTTAGGTTTCATTTAAGTGTTACCTCGAATGTTCTTGATTTTTGTTAAGTAATCAAGGTTGGCTTACTATACAGTTTGTGTATATGTATTCATTTCCACCCCAAAATTTTGCCAGAAAAACGAGGTACCAGGGCCCTTATCTCTTTAACCGACTCTGTAAGAAACATCTTTTTTTTTTTTTTACCCATGCTTTTAGAGATAAAATTAACTCCTCAAAAATAAAACGCTTTCGTCAGAATGTTTGACAACTTTTCAAAGAGAAAAACCAGTATTTTATTCATTATTTGCAAATAAAATATTACAATAAAATGCCTGTCCTCATTTTAAATGGATGCACTATATTAACAAACAGAATATTCAAGGCTTAACTCAAATGATTAAAAACTGTAGCTGTCTCATTAATATAGGATTTTAAGGTAATGGCATACGGCTCATTGGTTCTTTGTGTGAATAATGCGATCAAATGAAGGGGGGAGGGGAGGAAGGCTAAAAGAGTATGGAATCGTAAAAGCTTATTTCCACTGCCCATGAGGAAAATATATAGAGTAGAATCCCCTCTACCATTTCCCCCCCAAAATGATTTTTAAATGTTGAAATATACCTTTTGGGGCTAGTGTTTTCAATACTGATGGCTAGAACATACCTGGAGAAAAACAAAAACAAAAACAAAAATGTGCTTATTGATTTGTATTATTAACAGCTGACTGCCTAAATTTCTCTTCTGCTCGAATTATAAAGGTTCTATTTTTATTTTGATTATAACTCTTGTATGAGTTTCCAGGTATGATGAGACAGGGAGTACACACACACACACACACACACACACACACACCCTCTGACCTACTATCTTTAGTCTGTTACCTATTATCAGCATATCACATGTTTGCCCATTTGAACAGCATTTCTGTTCCAGATCCATGAAATAATTTCATAGTAAGTCCTGTAAGTCATTATTTTATTAGGATACCATCCACTTTCCAGATCCAAATTTTAAACCACAACGAAAAATGAATATTCCAAGCAAGAATTAAAAGAGATTTAAAAAAATCTAACTCCTATCTCAAATTACATTTTTCTCAAGTGTTTAGACCATTTCTTATCTCTCTCAAGGGGGCTGAAAATCTACTAAACCATGTTACCTAAACACTGAATCTACTCTGAGAAAAAAAAAAATAGAAATCTCACAACACATTCATTTATAGTAATAATTTCATGCTTTGTCAGCATGTCATCTATTATCAAAGTTGTGGACAAATATCCAGATTAATTTGTTCAACAATAGGGCCCCACTGCATTACAATAGAAGTTTTTTCTTTTCTTTCTATGTCTTCCAAACCCTACAAGATAGGGCAAAAATTGACAAAAGAAATACACGATATATATATACACAGTGTGCAATCTATTTCAAGAGACAGGGTTTTCATCACATAAAGGTAGCCAGTGTTTTCCCAGAAAACTTGACTCAAAGAAAACCCAAATCAATGTTCAGTAGACAATGGAACAATTAAAAGGAGTCATTTCTGGACGAGTCTCTTGCATTGCAGCTTAAGATGTATTTTTAGGGTTAAGTGGGTAGCAGGGGAGCCTCCTCTAATCTCTGCATTCTGGAAGGCAGTTTGCTCCAGGGCCTCCACTGGGCTCTTCCCTACGCTTGTTCTCTGCCACTGCTTCGCCCTGCCTCCCTGTGTCCAACGTCAAAATCACACACATGCAATAGGAAGAAAGCCCTCTGCTTCTGCAGTCATCGTGAGTGCTGGCAACGCACCAGCACGATGGCGAGAAAGTGCCCGAGCCACAGGGCTGCCTCCAATCACTGGCAATTATCGGAGGCTCCCTGAATTCCTCCCTCTGTCCCAGGCCCTGGGAGGGAGCTGCGGTGGGAAACAGAGGCATCCTCAGGAAACCGTTTCATCTTCAGATTTCTATACCGTGCATTTTGAGCCTCTTTCTTCCCGAGGATTAGAAAAATACCACCTCACGTCTATTCCCAGTGAATGTCACAAATCTGTTCTCAGACTAAAGAATATCCTTTTCAAGAGAAGATGCCGAAAATCCCAAAGCTGACAGCTAATATTTTTGTTCCATTTTAATTAAATGCCTAAGACCCTAAAGGCATCCACAGTATTCATTCGAAGAGTTATTTATCTAGATAAACTGCGTATTAGTGTAGGTGAGAGATTATCATTTTATCACATTTTATAAATGACACGTGGCTACATGCCTGCATAGCTCAGTCTCTGCTTCCAGCAGGTACTGTATTTCCTCAAGAAACCACAAACAATGCTTGATTTTTTTTTTCTGCTACAGTTTTTAGACGTTTTATTTACAATATAGGTTAGGTAGATAATTCTGCCGCAGAGATGCATAGCCAGATAATCGGGCTCCGGCTAACCTACATAAACAGTCCTCAAATGGCAAAAAGATGGACTTAGGCTTAAAGTTCTCGATAAGAAACTAAATATATTTTCACAGCCTCCGCACATTCCTCAAGGCAGACCCTGCCGTGGCCCCCTCTCTAAGCAATGCAGCAGGTGTTTCCCTATCTGCATAAAACGCTGCGGTGCAGCGGAGAGTTGAATCCTTTCCAGAACGAGGGCACATTTATGATTGGTCGAATTGATCACTGCAGTCACTTGATATTACATAAAAGCTTGGTGTTGAAGCCTATGGATTGGATAATAATCAGAGTTGTTCTGACATGGTCTATTTAATAATTCAAAAAGGAAAATTTGAAAATGATTCTCCACAAAGCTGCAGTGCCGGATTGACACTTTATTTATCTCCAGTGCTCTTTGTGTAGCTTGTGAGCCGTGCAGATTGCCTGTTCGATGTAGTTCTTTCTCTAAAGCATCAATATTCCAAATCACCGTCAGCAAACAATCGTGCACGTCACCTGTCACTGTGGAAGGGCTGAGGTGTTCAGTTTCTCTGCACACTGAGGTAGCAGAAACCAGCCCCTAACGGGGGGGGAAACCCACCATTTGTGAATGTACCCAAAATGCAACCTAGGACAGGCTTAAAGACTCAGCGAACTTGATTAGACAGCCCGGAGAGAAAATACTCATTAGTAACCATTCACGAGTGGTCAGAGTGTTTTTATTTTATATATTCTTTCTATCAATTCGCTTGAGAAATGGAAAGGAGGAATGCAGCTAGATTAGTGACGTAACCTCCTCTCAGGTGAACATGGACTGGAGTGTTTCAGGAGGGTGGGAAAAAAGAGCCAGATGTTCATGGTTCCAGAGGCTAAGCTGAAACCTTTAAAAAGGCTCTGAGCACGATGGGGAATGGGCAGACAGATTTTCACACTCCGGAGGTGTGGCTTCCTCCACAATCTTTTAAGATTCCCATTGGCCAGTGCCCTTGCTGGTCACGCTTTTGGCCCCCAGGGCATATCTATCTGCTCTCTCATCATCTGTGGACATCATCTCCCACACCTGTGACATGGGAAGAGCCCTGTGACGTCTCACCTGCTTTCCTTCTGATGACTCTAACCAAAGAGATACTTCAGATAGCCCTGTGGAATTTTTAACAAATCTGCTTTGTAAATACTAAATGGTAACAATTTAAGTTATGAAAAGCAAAGCGCATCATTACTGAAGTTCAGGAAATATATTCCTGTCTTACACTATACTTACATTTTTGGTCTCCAAAGCTAATCACAGCATATAGCCCCTTTACATATATACAAGGTCATGGTACACAACAGCAACCCTGGCAAAGGTTTTGACACCATAAACAAGTACGGGTCACATGTTGCAATAATCGCATGCTATTTTAAATGCTAGACTTGCCTCTTAATGTTTTTTCTCATTAAAAAATTATCAGAAAGATTTTAATCTTGAAGAAAAGCTGCAGTCTTTAGTACATCTCCTAATCTTTTGTATTTCATCCTAGTAGGAATCGATGCATGAAATGCTGACATATATCCAGCCTCAGAATGAACTAATTTCAAAGCCACAGCTCCCACTTCTTAGCAGCAAATCGAAATGCACTCCTAAGACACCTGGCTGTCAAAGGTAATGTTTTCCGATGTATAAAATAATTTTACAAACATTTTCTCTTTTCGGTAAAGGAATCAAAAAAAGACAGATGACAATCAACACGTAAGAGATCTCTAAACTGAAAATAAAACAAATTAGCTGATATAAGAAAACAGCAAAGTGTGCTCACGCACACTCACAAAGTCCACATGTCCTTTATTTCAATCCCCAAACTTCTTATAACTCATCACCATGGCTGTCTGCTGCAGTTAATATCTAAGATAAGATAAGATGAAGTGGGATGCCATTTAACTTTCCCCAAAGTTATCATCATTGAAAATGAGTAAGTCTATCTGTAGCTTCAAGTCATCCTTCCAGGGAGAGGAGGGGAAATCTGTGCTTTTTTTTAAAGATTTTATTTATTTATTTAACAGAGAGAGATCACAAGTAGGCAGAGAGGCAGGCAGAGAGAGAGGAGGAAGCAGGCTTCCCGCCGAGCAGAGAGCCTGATGACGGGCTCGATTCCAGGACCCTGAGATCATGACCGGAACCAAAGGCAGAGGCTTAACCCACTGAGCCACCCAGTCGCCCCAAATCTGTGCTATTTAATAAAAAACTCCACTTTTTTTTGCAAGTATCTCTTACCACGATGAAACAGTTACATTGTGCTTACATGCAAAGCTGCATTCATGGACTCTGATTTTCTGAAGAACACTCTGGGTGAATTTAACGGACAAGAAGGTTAGGGACACATGGCAGTAAGATAAGTTAAGAAGGCCTCAGGCCTAAAACCTTATGTTCAACCTTTCATTTCTGATCAAAACTTTTAACTCCTGCTAAAGAGAATGTAATCAAGTGGCAGTGTGGAAGGTCACAGATGAAGAGACCAGGACATTCGTGTGCGTGTGACTGTTATCCTGGGATCTGAGTCCAAATATCTAGAAGATGACTGAAGGAACTGATAGCATTCTTCCTTGGTCTACCCTCATCCATATTTTTCCTTGGTCACTGATATCACCTCTGATCATCTCCCCTATAAATAAAACAAAGAAAAAAAAAACAAATCTGCATTACTTTATTTCATATTTGCAACCTAATATCATCCTGAAAAGTATTTTATTACATCACTAACCCCATTTTATTGATGATGAACCTGAAGCCTAGAAAGTTTAAGAAACTTATGTGGTGTCAGGCCCCTGATAAAGTGGTGAAGCTGGGTTTTTAACTTTGAGCTTAGAGTCCAAGTTCAGTGACCTGTGCCCTAACTAAACTACAAATAACCAATGACAATAAATGAGCAATGAACATGTCATAAACTTGGATAACCAGCATCCTCTACTTATATAAATGGCAGTCCTCCACTGGATTATTTGTTATCTAATAATTGATTTAAATAATGATTAATAAGTATAATCATATTGATTGTGATTCATAGAATTGAGCCCCTGTCATAAAATATTAATCACAGAAATATGACGGAAGAGACAGAGGATTAGTCTTGGGCTTTCTAAACCACCCTCCCCCAAGACAAGAGTCAACAACATGATTATTTAATGACACCATAGTATTTCTCTGTAGCAGCTTATCTCTGGGGCAGACTGTTGTCACTTTCCTCCATAATGCTGCTACTATTTTTAGCCTGGCTTCTAGAGGTGAAAATTTAGATTCCCGTGCCAATGAAGACCCATCCCATCACTTGCTGCTTCCTAGCCTATAAGAGGCATATGGGACAGCCCATCTGAAACTGGTTCCCATTCTCTAGCAGCCACAGGGACAGTCTCTAGAATTAAATTGTGACGTATGCAATATATACATTCTTAGAAATTTTTTTTAAAGGGTTGATTTCATTTTTAAAAAATTGAACACTTTTGTACATATTGGGATCAATGACAATTTAAAGAAAAACCTCTGTTGAATGCTTTTACAACTTCAAAGACTATATTACAAAATTAATGGAAAGAGCACAGAGTTTACAGAGATGTGGATTCGAGTTCCGCCTTTGCCACTTACTACTTTTGCTACTTAACTATACTTACTTAGTGAGTCACTGTCTGAATGTCAGTGGTCTCATCCCTCCTTTTCCACAGGATTGCTTTATAGGCTTATTGAAACACTTTAAACTATGAATTTGCTATGCAATCTAAATTCAGATATTTTGGCAATTATTTTCTCACACAGAGATCCAACTCTTTTTTTTTTTAAGATTTTATTTATTTATTCAACAGACAGAGATCACAAGTAGGCAGAGAGGCAGGCAGAGAGAGAGGAGGAAGCAGGCTCCCCGTTGAGCAGAGAGCCCAATGCAGGGCTCGATTCCAAGACCTTGAGATCATGACCTGAGCCAAAGGCAGAGGCTTAACCCACTGAGCCACCCAGGTGCCCCAATCCAACTCTTTCGAAATGAAATCAAGTGTCCCCAAGATCTGAAAAAACCAAGAGGTCTTATTTGGTCATCCCTCTCTGCTCCCATCTAAACTAAAACCCCCGTTGTACTCATTCATACTGTCCGAAATTTATCTTCACAGCACTTACTGAGGATGTTTTTTAAAAAGAAAGAAAATTATTGACTATTGGCTTGAACCTCCACATTCCTAGCATGTGGGAATGCAGAATGTCCCCATACTTGCTGCAAATCCCAGAACATTTAACAAGCCCCAGCCTTTCTTTCCTCCTGGGCCACTTTGATTTAATCTCTCACTGATCTGGGCACAAAGGGAAGCTCTTTTATCTTTTTGGCACAGATAACCCACTTTATCAAGTTTTTTTCGAGTTTAAAGGATCTCAGAACACTTCACAGCTTTCCTTCCCTTTTCTGGTTCTACCCCCACTAAGTGTCTTCTTCCTCCTCCTGTATAGGACAACTGGTCAGTCCCTCCCTTGGTGTCCAGGGAATGTTCCATCCATGCCTAGCGCCTTCAGTATCCTCACTCCTCCCTGCCAAGCTCCTTTCAGTATTTTTCCAAATAATTGGATCCCATTATTGAATAATTTCTAATGTCAGCTATTAACATAAACTGTTCCCTCCTTTTTATATTCAGCATTATTTGTATTATTTGTTGACTGTCTCCATTCGAACTGTCAGCTCCATGAGGCACCTTATCTGTTTTTCTCATCACTGAATTTCTAGCACCTATATGTAAGTTTTCAGTAAATATTTGTTGATCAAAATTAATACAGAAGAATAAATAGGAACTAAAGGAGAGATAGGAAAGCAGAACACACTGCAAGTAATTATAGATTTACATCAATTTCTAATGAAGTTTTCTTTAGGTGTCTATGCTTCAGAAGTAATTTCCTCCCCATTTGCCACCCTACTTGAAGGAGGGAGACAAAAAGGAGGAGAAAGGGGGGGGGAAAGGGGACAAGAAATAAAATAATGTAATGGTCAATATTTAAATTGCATTGGATTTTTTTTTTCTGCATTGGATTTTTTAATAAAATATCTATGATTTTCCTCAGAATATTATTAAATGACATTTCTATATCATATATTCAAGTAGATAGTCAATGAATAGGCTTCATTCTGGGTATATGTTAGTAATAAAACCCTGGGGAAAAAACAATAATTTTTTAAAGCACGGGAATTGCTGAAATAATATTCAGATACTTTCAGCATTTTTGTGTTAAACCTTAACAAATAGGAATGTTATTTATTGATCTGAATGTAGAAATCAATAAAATCCCTTTGATTCCTGTTATGATTTAAAGAATTTCTCTATTTCTGGTTGGAATTAAATCAAAATCTGGATTAGGTGATGTATTGCCCCTTTTCGGTATATGATTAAAAAAAAAAAAACTACCAAATGGCACAATAGACTTTAATATTAGGGGGAAACGCATCTGCCATTTGGGCTACTTTCACTCTGATGAAATGGTCTGGGGTCAGCTCACAGCCGCAGCCCCTAGATGCAAATCACTGCGTGATCCTAGCACATGGAATTACATCAGCGCTTTTGATGAGAGGACAGAATCAATACAGAGGTCAAAAGTGCACAATTGGAAGGAGAGTCGCAATCAGGCACTGGGATTCCCCAAGATTACAATTCCCCTGATGAGAGAGCGCAGTTGCAAGAGAATCCTTAATGTAAGGAGGCTATCTCCCGACCATGCAGAGGACTCACTCGTGGGGGTTTATCTCTGCCCGCATTCATCTCCGCACTCACTTGATTGGATTATGTTGCAAAGTTTGCCAACAAAATGCTGACATATAAGACCAAACTTTCAGAAAATCAATACCAAATAATTGCCCAGACCATGTTGAAGATAAACTTATCCTGCACGTTATGTACCTTCAGTTCTAGAGTGTGGTAAGCCACGGAGCCGAGGGAGCTAAGCTGTTCTTATTGTGCATAATATACCTTTATACATCAGCAGGAAGCACAAATCATTTCCTTCCCCGCTGCTCAATACCCAGTGATTCCATCTCTTCTATATTCATTTTTTGTACCAGACTGATGCCCTTAAATGCTATGCTGCTGTCAGTTCTTGGATAACCCTTACCTGGCAGCCAAAGGGAATGCTTAGGAATGAATCTCTTGTCCCCACCGTAAATGGCTTTCGGTAGGGGACTAGTTTGATAAGTTTAAGAAATAGACCACAATATCAACCATATTGTATTTTCCATAAATTCTGTCCTACAGAATACACTTCTCAATTTATTTCTATACTGAATGGATAAGGGATGAGGTGAAACAGATATGGAAGGCCTTTGTTACTGCAATGTGTCAGGGAAATGATTTCGGTCTCAAACAATATTAAAACTCAAGATATCAAACCAATTATAAATATAGCGTATATATTTGTTTATGCTTCAGTGGCCAGAGCCGCTCTGTTACATAGATTAGAGCAAGAACTATACGATCCCTCTCATTCCTAAACTGAATTTTCCTTTCCCCTGGTAAAAAGGAACAAAAAAAAAAGAAAAGAAAGAAAGAAAAGAAAGATTTATCTTTTGGGTTATAGCTATGAGTATCCCATATTATTGGTTCTAAAATGTGATTTCAAGCTTAGACAACAAAGCAGTGACCTGGGAAAAAGCAGCTCAGTTGCCAAAATGTATGAACTGATAATTCCTACTCCAGACACTGTCTTTTTTACTATTGTGTTAAGAAAAATAGATAGCTGAAAATATTTCAATAAAAATAACAGACATGCCTATTCAAAACTCCTTGGATGCTAAATTCCTGCCAACCTTGTTCATCTCAAAGATATCATATTCCCATTTATAGAAAAATCTACCACATAATATAATTTGGAGATACAGGCATAGAACAGGAAGAAAAGCCTGGAATAAAAAGAAACTATGTCAAGGTATTTTAGCATGAAATTGGCTTGAACAGGAGGGGGGAAAAAGAGAAGGGAGTTTATAATCACTGACACTGGGATTCCTAGTCACCTCCTTAGAAATATATTAATTTTACATGATTGTTCCTTTGCACTTTATGACAGAAAGAAAGACCCTGTTAACATTAGTCCAGCTTCATCTTTAATCACATTAATTCAGTAACATGTTATAATTGGAAGATGAAAGAGAGTGCTTTATTTACATAAATATAAACGATAAATGAGCAATTTCTGAATTGAAACAAATCAATACACACTGCATTGTCCTGTTGACCTCACCAGCATTGAGGTCAACAAATGTGTGAATCCTCAGAATAATATCCCATCAAAACCAGAGGCAAATCTCCAAGTCTCCAGGGATGTTTCCATCACTCCTTTATCCTCTAGTCTGAGGCTAGCTGATGAATACGTGACCATGTTTAGATGGATGGAATGCAATATTTGAAGTGGGGGGCGGGGAGACCAGGCTTGGTGATCCACTGGCTGATATTGAGCATATATTTTTGACTGCAGCTGAGAAGGGATTGTTATCACGCTCTTACTCACCGAATGAGTGAACCACAGATGGGAACTCTCACACTGACGTTTCAGCTGAGCGTCTTGACTTGAGGACCAACAAAGCAACTTACTGACAATGGGAAACCTGGCACAAAGAGGCCGTTATCTACAGCAACTCACTAGAACTGACTCTTTTGCCGCCATATTGTGCCTTTCCGCCAGGATATCACAACCCTGAGAAGAATAAGTGTTTTTTGTCCCTATTAACAACTCATAGCACAATCAATTGCTTAACATTATCTAGAACTGCTTTAAGAAATTGGACCAGCCTAAGGTTATAAAGAGAAAAAAAAATTTTAACATTCAAGCAGCTTGTTGGAAAAGGCAAGATTACTCTTCGACAACTAAATCAAAATTACTCTTATAGAGCAACTCATAAATGGCTATTGAAACCATGCTATCCACAATCGCCAGATATCAGAATAAAACAAAATCAACAAATATTTATTGACTATCTATAAATTCAGACTACTCATTAGAACAGAGTTTCAGGATCATTTACTCTTTGAAGGCAATTTATCATCTGATGGCAGATTAACAAAATGAGAAGATGGAGAAGGATAACAAGATTCATGAGAACCTCCCACCACCACCCCCAAATGATAATGCATAAGAAAAAACTGGCTATTTTATCTCTGAGGCAACTTGAAAAAAAGTTTACTTTTGAAAGCTAAAAAATTATCCAAGGAGGGGGGGAAAAAAGTAGTCTCTATTTCTGATTACATGGAACTTAAGAATTAAAGGTTAATTTTTTAAAAAACTGGGATGTGGGAGAGTGTTCAAGAACAAGTGTTTTCGATGAAAAAAATTTTTATATACATTTTTGAAAACAGATATTTAAAATGTGAAGGAATTATTATTATTGTTTAAGTATTTTATTTATTTATTTATTTGATACAGAGAGAGAGAGAGATCACGAGTAGGAAGGAGGCAGGCAGAGAGAGAGGGGGAAGCAGGCTCCCTGCTGAGCAGAGAGCCCAATGCAGTGTTTGATCCTAGGGCCCTGAGGCCATGACCTGAGCCAAAAGCAGAGGGAAGCTAACCCACTGAGCCACCCAGGCTCCCCAAAGGAATTATTGTTAATTTTTAGTGCAATAATGGAATTATGTTTTTTAAATTTTTTTAGAGTACTCATTGAAATTATAGAAAAAAATAATGTCTGGAATTTGCTTTAAAATGATCCAGACAGAGAGAAAAGTGAGAGGTTCTGTTTATGAAACAAGATTAATCATGAGTTCATAACTGTTAAAGGTAGTTGATTGACCCATGGAAGAGATTTATTACAGTCTTCTCTCTACTTTGAATAGGTTTGAAATTTTTATTTAATATGTATAATGTATATATGTATAAATATGTATAAATTATAAATGCATATGTATGTGTATACATTTATAAATTTATAAGTATGTATATGTAGTTATATAAACATTTATGTTTAGATAATGCATTTAAATTAGTAAGATCTTGAAGTTAAATCTTCTTCACTTAACACTGAATACTGGTCCTTCAGTTTTTTTGATCGAGGGCTTCATGTCTGTCATTCTTGCTGAAATGTTCATGAGTAATTCACTCTACATTCACTAAAGGTCAGGCCCTCTGCTAGGTTTTAAAGGTACAACAATCATGGACAAGTTTTCTGCCTTCGTGGAGCTTACATTCTAGGGAAGCAGTCAGGCATTTACCATGTGCACACATGAATAAGCAAGAAAACAAGGGACTGTGATCAGTGCTCTGAAGGAAATAAACAGAACCAAGAGAGGGAGGCACTGGGCAAAGATACTTGAAGGAGGGTGGTTAGAGAGTTTCTCTTTATGAATGTGACATTAGAGCCAAGTCTTGAAAGATGAGAAGAATCCAGCCATGGAGACGTTGGAAAACATTCAGGGCAGAGGATTTGATTGGAATGTAGGACTGACCACACCTGGTCTTAGATTGTATGTTGGGGTATGAAGGAAATAGAGGCTCTGTCTTTTTTGCATGTATATATCTTTATATGATTTTTATCCCCCCCACACACATATCCTTATATACATATAAATATTATATATATGTTAAATTTATATACCTTATATATATTTATAAAGCCCCCAATAGAAATATATATCTTTTCCATCTTAAATACAAAATACATATAATTTTAAATTTATATATATAAAACCTCACAATAGAAATATATCTTTTCTATCTTAAATACTATATATATATATATAAGTTATATATATATAAATATATATAATATATGTATATAAATATTCTATTTATTTATTTGACAGAGAGAGAGAAAGAGTGCAGCAGAGGCAGAGGGAGAAGCAGACCCCCCATTGAGCAGGTAGCTCCATGTGGCACTTGATCTTAGGACAATGGAATCATGACCTGAGCCAAAGGCAGACGCTTAACTGACTGAGCTACCCAGGCACCCAAAATATATATAATTTTAAATTTAAAACACATTTTTATTATGACAAAGACAACACAATTTCATGGAGAAAAAAATTAGAAAATAATCAAAAAAGGAGAAAATTAAAATAAAAGACCTATAATTTCCACATCCAGAGTGAGCCGCAATTACCATATTATTCTTTCAATCCTTTCCTTCCATATTTTTGGATGAAATAATGCAAAAAATAAAATGCACACAAATTTTAATCTGATTTATTTCACTTAACAACATAGTGTGAATAGCTTCCCATCTCAACTGTTCATTACACATTACATTGTGTGAATGATTTGTTTAACCCATTCTCCAACATTTGGCATGTTTTCTATTTTTTTTCATTGTTATCAGTAACACTGAGATGAGCACTTGCTGAAAACTCTGTAAATCTTTAATGATTTCCTTGTATTGCAATTCTAAAAGTATAATGGCCTACCCAAAAATCATGCACACTGTTTAAGATAAAATACTTACTTTTGCTGGAAGAAATGTGCATTTTAAAAAAAGACGATTGTCTTCACAGTCCTCCAAACTCCTTCCTGTTCTATTCCAATTCTAGATCTTCAAGCTTCCAGTGTCTGTTGGCTTTAATCTTCACATGGAAATGATTCCTTCAGGATAGCATTTAGGTACAAACTCATATAGACAGACCTTGATAGTTCTTTTAATAAGGTGTTATTGAATCCATCCTTCACACAAAGAGATATAGTGTGGTAGGGGGAAGAGGTCTTTGTTTTCTTCTCCTTTACTTAGGGACTATATTTAACATACATGATAAATCCTAAATTAACTTAGATTCCAACAGTTAGAATTGGAAGGAAATTTAGGTTTTCCTTATTCTTAGCCTTCTATTCGGTGGAATTTGTCAATGTCCCAGTTAAAAAATGGTGTTCAGAAATGAAAATGACTTTATTTCCCATGACCTGAATATTGTATTTCGATTAATGCTGCCGACAATTGGAATCTTTGTCTTCATTCTGCCCTCAAAAAATGAAAAATGATTTTCTTCTTCTTCTTCTTCTTTTTCTTTTTCTTTTTTTTTTTTTTTTTTTTTTTTTTTTGTGGTTAGTCTTCAGTTTTTGCCCTAACAATTTCATCTTCTTGTGATTTCTACCTCTGGGTCTATAGTGCACACACACTAAGCCTACTGCCTTTTAACTACTTTGAAACATTCTGGATATTTTTCTACAGTTAATCTTTTGTTCCTGTCTCCTTTTTCTCTCTTTCTTTATTTTTCCTTTTCTGCAGCTACTGTCTTGTTTTATTTGTGTCAGACAGACTGAGGGCCATGCTCTTCTGGAAAGGCAGCATTGACATAATACTGGGCTGGAGGAGAGGGAGCAATCCATTCCTAAGGTTTGTTCAGCACTCTTCTCTAGGACTTGTCCAGAGAAACTTGACCTTGTTCACCATGTGTGAAGTAGCCCTACTATCTACTTAAAAGCAGGGTACCCAGAGTTTCAACAAAACTTGGAAATGGATAGTTCACTGTCTTCCTACCCAATTTCATATTGCCTGCCCATGCCTTTCCAGAAGAGTGTAGCCTTGAATAGCCTTGAAAAGAGAGAGAGAGAGAGAAGCAAAGGATTAACTGTAGAAAGATTACAAAACGTTTCAAAAATAGTTAAATGGTGGGAAATTTAGGACCTCTAAAATAAAACGTAACATTTTGTTGGGACCAAATTATCCTAATGTTTGTCATTTGAAACAAATTTAATTGAACTCCTTGGGCATGAATGAAGAATTTAATTATGTATTTACATGTTCCCACTCTCAACAGACTGAGTTCCTCAAATCAGGAGCTGTATTTTGTTGATTGTTCTTTCCCTAGCACTCTGAAAAGTGCCTGGCACAAAGAGTTTACTAGAAATATTTGTTGAACAGATGATTAATAAGTAAATGGATGAGTACATTTTGTGGCACAAATTTTTTATGGTATTTATAGGGTATGAAGAATGATTTTCAAATTTGCAATTTCAGATTCAATTAATATATGTAAAAACTGTCTAACTCCACTGTCTCAGTGAGCACATGACTCAGTGGTACAAAGACAACTCCTCCCCATGAAATTACCTTTATTTTAAACAGCTTAAATGCACAAACCTTTGTTTATTGTTTTTACAATAAAAAAAAAAAGTATGAAATCTGATTTCTTTTTTCAAGTTGAAGTTTTTTGTAATGAATTAAGTAGAAGCATTCTCTCTTACTTTTTTTTTTTCCCTCAAAACTTTAGATCATACTCAAAATAGAAATGTAAACGGTCTACTTTTTTTTGCTTTTGCAACTATTTGTATATACTTTTAAGCACATCCTAATAATTCCATTTTTTTCTGAGGTAAAAATTTCCATTTTGTTCATCGGGATGCCCTCTGCCTTTTGAAAAAGTTTTGTTTTGGTAGGTCCTTCTGCCCACCTTCTCATTTTTCTTTCCTGTGCACAAGCTTAGTCTCTTATAAATTTACAGCAAACTATTAATCCCTTATGAGCTGAGAACAACATATCTGTCTAGAAGAACAAATCTGTCTACACGGTGATACTGCCTTCTCTGTTTCCCAACCGTGAAAGCTTACCTAGGTTTGCTCTTCCAAAATCAGTGCATTTCTCCATACTCACCCTCTTCCAAAATCATAAAGTCATCTCATTTTTAGTTCACACTGTCAACGTTTCACAACCCAGAGGTGAAGGATTCAAAAGGACATGTGGTATCCCACTTTTGTAGTTACAGGTATGATGATTAATTATCAATGTGGTTCATTATTTTATTATTATGTTTATACATATGGCTACAATTTGAAGTTTGGCCTTCTCTCTTTTCCATATTTAGCACAGGATGATACGTTGATAGTTCACTTGCACCACCCTCACCAAGAGTGTTCACAATTCTAAATACTGTTGTATGAGCTTAGTGAAATCCTGCTCAACCTCTGTTGTCCAGCTCACCATGAAGGTTCCTTTGACTTCTAAGGAAACACTGGTTACTGATTCCTTGTGCTATTCAAGTGCTCATCTTTGTATCACTGCTTCTTTCTTATAAGGTCAATATCTTGGGTGAACACCCTGGTCCCCCTGCTCCCAGTCCATGTGGTTCTGTTGAACTCATGTTCCTGTAGTGGTTTGTGACTCTGGTCCAGCTGGTCGGTGTGTTGTCTCCCTATAGCTTCAGACACTGTTTCAGAATGGGGCACAAGATCTAAACCAGGCCAGTGTGAATTATTTCAGGAAATTTTATTAGAACTGGTGGGAGGGATGTGCATTTTCCAATGCGATTGCTAAATTGAGGATGAGAATACCCTGGAGCTGCCCAGAACTATGTTATAAAGAGTGCCAGCTGGATAAAGAAGCCAAGACATGGGGAAGATGAGAGACAGAGACAGAGAGAAATAGTGACACGGGAGCAGAGACCGAGATTCGACTTGCTCAGCAGCCCTGTTACACTTACCTATTGCGTTGTTAACCTTATTGGTTAGCAGGTCCATATCACACGCAGCACTGGGAGCTCTTCAAGAGTATCACTGATGCTCATCGGGGCTCTGAATCTGGTTTTCCTTCCACACCCTTCTTAACTAGGGTTTTTTATATGAATCACAAAACCCACACACAAAATGAGTTGACTCTTTTTTCAGTTCACTGAAAGTTGGCGTGATGGTTAATTTTATACGTCAACTCGACTGGATTATGGGGTGCTCAGACATTTGGCTAAACGTCATTTCTGAGTGTTATCTGTGAGGAAGCTTTTGAATGAAATTAGCATTTGAATTGGTGGATGTAGTGAAGCAGTTTTCTCTTCCCAGTGTGGGTGGGTGTCATCCAACCCGTTGAGGGATGGAAAGGAACAACAAGGCAAAGAAAATTCATCCCTTCCTGTCTAGTTGCTTGCGTTGGGACATCAGTCTTCTCCTGAGAACACTTCTAGTTCTCAGGTCCTGGGACTCAGTTTAAGTTACATCACCGGCTTTCTTGGGTGTCCTCTGGCAGATGATCGATCAGGGACTTCTTTGACTCCATAATGATGTGAGCCAATTCCTTATAATAGATATCTTCCTGTAGATATATCCTATTGGTTCTGTTTCTCTGAAGAACCTGACTAATACAGGTTTTATATAACTAATACCATTCTAGATGCAGAGGAAAAAAATTAATTCATTACATACAGTGAATGCCTTGAGGGCATTCAGGCTTAATTACCTCACAGACCCTTCCCCCTTAAAAAGGTCTTAATTTTTTGCTATGGTTTCTAATGACTTCTATGTTTTCAGACATAAGAAAATGTTTGTTTTTCCCTATATTACCCAGATCTTGTTTCTATAATGCAGAACCCCTGTAAATATGTCCAGTTGGCTTTCAGATCCTATATGTGCAGTGGGAAGTCATCAGACCTTTCCCCGGAAGGGCTCCTCTCCCTGGATTTTCTCTTCAGTCAATGTTGTCAGAAAATGGGCAGTCATTCTTGACTACTTCTTCATACCACAAACCTCAACAATACTTTTCCTATAGATTTTGACTCTGCAAATTTTTTTTTTAAATATATACTTCCAATTCAATTTCTACTGTCATTGCCTGGATTGGGTTCCTTATTTCATATCCAGATCATTTCAAAAGTCTCCTTAAGTTTTCCTTGCTTCCAGACTTTATTCCTTTAAACCCATCCTTCATAACCCAAAAAGATCATCTTTCTAAAATATTACTCTGCATGTACGTTTCTTATCTCGCCTTACTCTCTCAGAGCCAGAGTTAGGATTCGAACCAAGTTTACCTGTTCTGAAGCTTATCTTCCTTATCAGTCATACTATACTTCTGAAGTTCATCAGAACAAGGGGTTCTTTGCTTGTTTGTTTGGTGTTTCAGCTGTTGTGCCTTTGTTTTAAAGAATAAATAACACAAAAAAAATTTTTTTAAAGATGAAATAAAAAATGTGTCACATGTAAGTCACAAATCGGAAAACACAAATTTATTCCAGTTAAAGCAGGGGAGTAAATACCAAGGAGCCATGCCACTCAGTCTCTTTATGACATCCCTACATTGCCAGAATGTTTTTTGCAAATCACTGACTCATTTTATAGATGAGGAAACTAAGTCCTTCTCTCTTCCCGCTCTATCAATCTGCCTCTTTCAAAGATAACATATAAACTGTTATTTTGAAGAACTCATATCATATGTTCATAAGCAGGGGGCACTAATTTTTCTGTTGAAACTACTGAAAGCTCTTTAATAAAGTGCATCATTCTTTAGTAATGCCAAATAGTCAGTCATCCTTTTGATTCATCTGTTTGAGAAGTTTGGTTGGCACTTATCAAATTTTCCCATGTCCTAGATTTCATTAGCACTTGATCTACCTAGAGCTTGCTGATATATTACATCCCTCTGTGAAAGCCTGCTTATTTGCAATGAGCTTATTTGGCCTCCATCTATATTATTTCTTATGGATAAGTACCTCTGAAAAAGCTGTTTGTTGTTGGCCTTTACCTCTAAGTCTCCTCTGAATAATTGTGATATTTTTGTTGTTGTTGAGGAGGAACTGACATATAACATCACATTAGTTTCAGGTGTACAACATAATGACACAATACTCGTATATATTACAAAATAATCACTCTGCTAAATCTATAATTATGATTATTCTCAGAGCTTTCCAGACCCTTAAGTAAAATGAACTAATTCTGCCTGATAGGTTGTATTCCATTGTATATGTCCTTTTGACCAAAAGTCTGATTCAAATATGGTTGTTGGTAAGACTTGAGTGGATTATGTTTGTGTAGAAAGATAGATGTATTTCCTCCCTTGTTCCTTCTGTCCCCAAATCCATTTAATATGCAGAGCTCTTTTTTTTTTTCTAAGATTTTATTTATTTGTTAGAGAGAGAGCACACAAGCAGGACAGCATCACACAGAGGGAGAAGAAGACTTCCCCACCAAGCAGGGAGCTGGATGTTGTACTTGATCCCAGACCCTGGGACTATGACCTGAGCCAAAGGCAGATGCTTAACTGGCTGAGCCACCGAAGTGTCCCATATACAGAGTTCTTCTATGTTTAAGATGATTCTTGCACTGTAAAGATATAGAACACAAATGCCAGATAATCATGGTTTATTTGGAGGACTGAAGAATGGAAAACTAGCTCCCAGAAACACAGGACTCAGGGGTAAGGCCATAAGGTTAGGAGCAGACTGCCTGGGAGGCAGGGAAGGTACCCAGGAAACTTCAATCCAAGAGCAGAGAGGAAGACTACAAAGTGTGGTGCCAGATTAGGTTAATGATGGGGAGAAGGACCTTGGCAATGAGGATGTGATTGCCAGCTATCTCCGCCATGTCGTAGTATTCCCTGGGTCAACTGCGCAGGTTTTGCTCAGTATGAATGGCTAAGCATTTGTGTCCTCATCTCCCTTACTTCTCCTAGGCCATCCTGAAGAAGCTCTGGGCCGAGTCAGGTAGGACGATTGCCGCAGACTTGGCTACAATTATGGTCACAATATTCTGAGGTGAAATGATTACATTTCTAGATATTACACTAAAGCAGCCTCTCTTTAAAATGATGCTTCATTCCCATCCTGGGTACTAAAGATATTTTGCAAGCCTCTTTTCCTGATCCAAAAAGAACAATTTGGGAAATATTTTTGTTCCCGTCAAAAAAGTTATATGACATTATTATTTTTTCCTTCCAAAAATCACCCGTGGTGAACAATACCCATCTTCTTTTCATACCGTGAGGTAGATGACAATTATTATAACAGATTTTCCTCCATTACCCATATTAGTGGTAATACCCCTAAAGTTAAACAATAAAGAGGTGCTGAGATAAACAATTCAGAAAACAAAACAAAACAAAACAAAATAAATTAAAAGTGCGAAAAAAAAAAACCCACAAAAAAACCAATTCACAATTTTTTTAGTTCTGTGCCTTCAGTGTTAGTAACTACCCAGCAATAATCCCAGGGAAATAACCTGTCATCTCCAGGGGGTGGGAAAGGAGTCAATAGAGAATGGGGGGAGAGGGGGTTCACAATAACCCTTGATAATATACTGTCCCATATTTCCTATTCAAAGCTCTCACCCAGAATTAAACTAAAAACCCACTGAAGGAAAGATAAGTCTAACAGTGTTTGCATAGCACAGGAAATCAATACATACTTTTCATACCAAAATTTAAATTAATTCACCTCTTTTTAAAGGCCTACCAAAATCAAATAAGAGAGAAACCCAAGCTATAATTTAATCCAAGTGGAAGTATTCGACTTTTTTAAACCAACAAAAAGAGCATTTCAGAAGGAGGCTTGTTACTAATTATATTTTGCTGACATATGCCAATTATATTCAGCAATATTGTTCTCCCAGCCTGTTGGGTCACGTAACAGCCTGAGAGAACAATGATGCTGAATTAACAATTGCAGTGAAAGCTTTCAAGAATCTCTTACTCAATTAGATGCTGACAAATTTACCTGTAAGTCATAAAAATTTTATGAAATTTAAGTAGTTTCATAAAGTGCATGTACTTCACACAGTTAACACAATAGCTCTGAGATATGGAGTCCATTTTTATATATTTATAATGTTCCTTTCTTGCATTTAAGTGACTGAGTAATTATGTATTTTTTAGCCATTCTATCACATAATGTATATATTAAGTTGTCTCTGCAAGTCATTTGAAACTAATATAGAAAATGTATTTAGATGATTCAATGGTCTTCCAGTGATGTCCAACTGTTTTATGGTTACGAACAAGTCACTTAACCTTTAACAGTCCAGTGCTAATAGATACCGAAGCAAAGATTAATCACAAATGCCAAAATTAGGCCAAAAGATAGATGCTTTTAAACATTCACAACTCATGGAAATAAAATAGTCTTATTGCGATATTAGAAATAAACACTACCATATGCATTACAGTCTCATTAAGAACACAGTTTGCCTAAATGTATGACAGAATTGTTTTTCATTAAATTTATTATTTCAGGAAAAAAGGAGAAAGTTTCCAAAGCCATTGTACAGACAGAAAAATAGAGGCACAGAGCTAGGATAGCATGATGGAAATATCACACTGAAAGTCTCACACAGACTGAAATGGGCCCCAAGAATTTCTTTAGACTCTGTATTGATCACACCCTTTCAGTGAGAAGGTTAAAGATTACTCAAACTTTGAGAAACACATAGTGACAAAAATCTTGAAGAATATACTACTGGGATTTTATTAGCTTTTACAACCTATTCTTTTGATTGATTTGAATAATCCAAGTATATATGTGTGCACATACACACACAAACACACACACACAAACATATAAATGACAAACTCCTTGAAAAGAAGAACTGTATTTATCTTCCTTTAAGTTACAAATAGCAAAAAATATATCATCTCTAATTGAGCAAGCTTTACTAACTCTATGTGAAAATGATGCTGGAAAACTTACAGGTACTCAGCCTATAGGCTGACTTTACTTAACATGAAAACTATGTTGAGCAAAAAAGAGTCTGACCTTCCTTAAATTTTATCTTGTAATTATTTTTATTTAATTTATTTTGTCTTATTATCAAAATTGGCCCCCTTTCCAATAATTTTCACATAGTTTAAGAGATTATGTTTCTGGAACTCCTGGGTGGCTCAGTGGGTTAAGCCTCTGCCATCAGCGCAGGTCATGATCTCAGGGTCCTGGGATGGAGCCCCACATTGGGCTCTCTGCTCAGTGGGGAGCCTGTTTCCCCCTCTCTCTGCCTGCCTATCTGCCTACCTGTGATCTCTTTCCCTCTGTCAAATAAATTTTAAAAATCTTTTAAAAAAAGATATTATGTTCCCAACAAGAATTTTTTTTTTTTTAAGATTTTATTTATTTATTTGACAGACAGAGATCACAAGTAGGCAGAGAGGCAGGCAGAGAGAGAGAGAGAGAGAGAGAGGGAAGCAGGCTTCCTGCGGAGCAGGGAGCCCAATGCGGGGCTCGATCCCAGGACCCTGAGATCATGACCCGAGCCAAAGGCAGCAGCCCAAACCACTGAGCCACCCAGGCGTCCCCCAACAAGAATTATTAGAATAATATTATATATAAAGTCTTCAGAGTAGCATGGGCTTCCTTTTTAAAGTGTTCTTGGGCTGTACCAGAAGGAACTGAATAATTTAAGAGGAAGTTTGGGTAAATCGAAGATAGCGATATTGTTTCCCTTTAAAATAAGCATATCTGTATACCCACCCCCCAGCCAGTCTTATAAGCCCTTGTAAGTTTTACTTTCAGTTTAAAAAAATATATATGTATATATATATACATATATGTGTGTGTGTGTGTATATATATATATGTGTGTGTGTGTGTGTGAGTGTGTGTGTGTATAAATATATGTGAGTCAAGATGAACAGATTTTCTTTCTATAACTTTTTCTCAAAACACAGATTCTGGTTCCTGGTTCAGAAGTCAATTAGAACATTTATGTGGGTTGTGGGTACCCTACACTTAGTCTCATTTACATGATCTCTTTGCACTCTGTGAGGTGGGAATGGCTTAGGAAGCCTTTACTTGATTTTGCATATTGACCTTGACCACTGAGGTTTTAGAAAAATGCTTTTTGTTTGTGCAAGGCAGCCATTGTTCCAGCAGTTCTTCCTTTCAGCCTGAAAAGGCTTAAGGTCATGAGATATGGCCCCTTCTTTGACCCAATATCTTTGTTTGGTTTTTTCTCTTGAAATGATCTTGTGCTGACGTCCATATTTGCACTATCATTCATTCTTTTTTTTTTCTTTTTCTTCTTTCATTCCCTCCCTCTTCCCCTAACTCGCACATACACGCGCATGCATACGCACACAGAGGAAAATCTATATGTGTCAGACATTCAGCAAGGGAAAGACAAAGGCACTGAGTTAATTACCCATCATTTACTGCTGCTGAGAAGAGCAGATGGCAGCAGACGATATGTAAATGGCAAGGGGCAGTGAATTATTCGATTTTTTTAGATTAATCGTCGATGACAAAGGAAGTGATTACAGGCTGTGACATTTATACAAATGTATAAAGTACATCACACTAAAAAATAGAGCTTAATATTATTATGAGGATGTCAGGCATATGAACACTATTGTCACAATACAAAGCAACAAATTTTACAATAACCCAAGAATATGTTCTCCTTTTACCTTAAAACTTTAGGGAGTCCTAGACTTTGAAAAAAAAAAAAGGAACTCAAGTCTGAGAATTATGAAATATTCAAACCCCCGCCCCCCGCCTACCCAAACTAAACAAGTACAAAATGCAAGGAATGCACTACACAGTAGAATAATATTTATTGGAACATGAAACAAAACCGTATTGTTTGCTCACAACAGATCTGGTGCCATATCAGTGAGTAGACTGTAAAACAGAAAAGGTGCTAATAAAATACAAGCTAGAAATAGAAATTAAAATTAAAGGTGATGTTTGGCTGTGGCCCATTTATGTGATGTGGAGGAAGAACAAATTAAAAAAGAAAAAAAAAAAAAAAGACTGTGTCCTGTTATATCAAAATACTACCCTATCAGACGCACAGAGAGAAAAATCTCCCAATAATTTTCAAGGTCAAAAATGCAGAAATTTCTGGCCAAGTTTCTCTTCTAAGTAATATATACATATGTATAAACATGAGCCTAAGAAGGCGCGCGTGCGCCCGCGTGCGCGCACACACACACACGCTACTGCCTCTTTGCAAGAAGGAAGCATATATAGTAGCCCGTACTTTCTGTTGCTTCAATAATTAATTGGTACACGAACAAATCAGATGCTCTCCTCTGCAGATCAGAGAAACTGCCCCATCATCGAAATGTTTTCAATCACCCTGTTATTAAATCTATACGGCGGTAATATCATTGAAAACGGAGGAAACCATCGAGCCACCCATTTGTTCCCTGAAAGCATTCGGGCCAATGTGGTTCTGAGGCTGCCCCTTTGGATGAGTGCTTAGTTCCAGATCTCGACATGAGAAAGGGGGAGAGTTTGGGGCACATTTATTTATACTCTTCAGAAATACTTTCAAAACAGGCAAGGCAAAACATCACCAAAATTACCGCTGAGTACTTCACCATTATGCATTCTTTGTTGACAATAGGGCCACTGGTGCCTGTGAGTGTGTGTGTGTGTGTGTGTGTGTGTGTGCGTGTGTGTGAGAGAGAGAGAGAGAGAGAGAGAGAGGGGAAGAGAGAGAGGGAGAGAGAGTGGGGGATGGGGGAGAGAGAGGGGGAGCGAGGGAAAATGAGGGGAAGGGAGAGAGAATCATCCGAGGATGATGGGGTGGGAGCCGGGTTGGGGGAGTGCGATTATTAGTCAGCAGCAGCCGCACTAGATAGACCATTTAAGTCTGCCAATCCATTCTGAATGAACGTGGGTTCAGGAATAAAGTGCAGGCAGAACCAATCTGCCCTGAAGAAAAGAAAAGCATAAAATATTGCACAAAGAAAGGAGAATTTCCAGGGTGGCTTTCATAGCAACCCAAACCGGCAGGTGCGCAAAGCAAACCATTAGTTGTGCGTTCAGGTTTTAGAAAATATTATTGTTTTTTGTTTTTTGTTTTTTTTCATGTAACCATACAAAGCCATACTCGCAGATGCAGATAATGCAGATTTATGCCTTGCTGTAAACACAATAGGGTACACGGCTTTACTACTTCCTTATTTAGTTTTACCTGTATGTACATGTTACTGACATTATATAAAGTATGCTTAAATATAGGTGGTTGTTACCTTTAGTTGAAACTGAACTTAAAATGTGGCCACCATACCCTTCCTCAGCATTTCAAAAGTATTTTGAGATGATCATCTTTTAAATAAAGAGACTGAAATTGTAGTGAAAGTTATGCACCACCTGGAAAAGTTATGTAAATACCTAGACCCCATGACAAAAAAGGACAATTATTTTAGCAAAAATTCTAGATGTGCTCACTCCATGCTCACTCTGTCCTCTCCACTTTCAGGACAGAGTGCCTACTATGTTAAGTTGATTCTTGACAAGTAAAAATAAACCAAAACAAATAATTCTCCTTACATGTGAACAGGAAAATATTCTGGAAGAATTTATATGTTAGAAAGAAATCTGAAAATACAGGTAAAATCTTACAATATTAAAATAGCACCCCTATGGAGCCAAACTTGTTTGCTGCTATTGAATCTTTATTAGGAAATCTCTTGAAAGTCGTCACTTATGCTCCTGACATTCTCATTTTAAGCAAAACAAAGCAAAAATTAGAAAACATATTTATCCATAGTGAAAACTGTATCAAAAATAATCATTACTTTTAAAATGCTTGAAATAACAATAAGTAATTGGGGTTGAGTCTTCTTTGGATTTTATTAGAAGTCTCTCTTCCCCAATTCATAGGGGGAAAAAAATGGAAATATAATTGCTAACCAAACTCTTCTATATGAACAATTAGGTTGCAATTGTATTTATTCTGTTTTAATGAAATGTTTTATAAATAAAAAACATAAGAAATGTTTTTATAGACAATCAAACCAAATTTTATTTGCTTGATAACAGACTGTTATTCAAAATAAATAAGGTTTTTTTTAAATTAATGTTATCCGATCAAAGTATCATACATAACAAAATCTTAGCAGGTCAAAGCCATTATAGTAAAAATAACTATATGCCTTTTGAAGAAATGTAGCTTATATACAAAAAATGTATTAATAGAGTATTATATAAGAACATATATATAAAATAATTCATTATACATAGTTAATATACTAATGGTTTACCCAGAATATTAAATTATAATCTGCATGTATATTCAACTCTTAGAAAAAAATATTTTGGTAGTAAATATAGGCATTTCTTAAGATTCTAGTATTTCTAAATGACATTTAGAGAATATTTTAAAACAGCAATTTGGGATTTGAGGTAAATATATTTTTTTAAGTGTATCCAAACTTCAAAATTATTTACTTAAATTGAATATTAGTTCACCATCAAAGCACCCCTACACCGAATGAAATAAACATTATCAAAGACACGTAATAGGATGAGTTAAAATTTTTAAAAACTGTCTGCTCATAGAACATAATAAGCCTATGAGTTCTGAAGAACACTGGAGATCAGACAAAAATAAAAATTCTGTAAAATCAGAAGACAAAGATCTGCAGTCCAAAAGTAATTTGTTTTAGTTTATTCTTTGCTTTACTTTAACACATATCTTGTAAGCTTCTCCAGCCTGGAAATAGAATAAAAAGCTAGGCCTAACATGTAAAAGTAGACTGCATAGTATGCCTAAGTAAAGAAATATATTTCCCGAGAGCTTTGTTTTATGCCTTTGTTCTTCACCTTTCCAAACAGTATCACTTGTTTTTATAAAACATTTTAGTAACATTTTGCATTTTGTGCGCATACAAACACATATTTTGTGTATTAAATATTTACAATGCATTTTATGTACATAATACATCTCCTTACACCAACACTAAATTATTTGACAACAGCAAAGATAAAATGTCTCCAAAGAGAGAATGAATGCAATAACTCCTTTTTTCTTTTAAAATGTAACCGAATGAGGTAATATTAATAGTATTTCAAGCATGGAATATCTCTAATTTGCCTACTTTCTTATTTAGAGATGGTAAAACGTATTTTGCCTTTTGAAAAGAACATCGATTCGAAGAATTATGAAATTCTGCCTTGTAAGAGTAGACCTTACATTTAATCTTTGGATGATTCTTCCAGTTCAACTCAACTGACTCCATTTTTATCAGTTCTATTTTTAAGGATAATACAGAATTTACTATAGCAACCTAAACCTAAGTAGTTTTCTCTTACTTTCTTTTTTGCTCTAAATCAAACCCATAGAGCCCTCTATTGGAAGGATTTCAGATTGCGTGGTGTTGCTTTGCTTTGGAGCCCAGGAAATGTTTCGAATGCTAACCTTTTTTTATTTTATGCTAACAATTTTTTATTTTAGGAGACATAGGACACGAGTTTACGTGGGGTTTCCCATCACAACAAAAGCGATTTTCTGCCAAAATAGTAAAATACATAAACACAAGATACCTTTACTCCGGAAACTCCAATCTGGGCTGCATTAGTTCGGGGAACGATGTTAAACTAGTGGATTCTACAGCACTGCAGTCATCACCCAGTAAAACACTTGGATGCTGTTTGCATCAAAAGGAATACAGGCATCCTTTGGTTTAGCCTGTAGGAACGATCTAGAGACAAAAGATACACCCATTTGACAAGTAATCATTTAAATAGGTTCTAGGAGCTTTTAAAGTATTGAAATATTTATGCATTCATTTTTAACAATATTTTCCTATATTTAAAAAGGATGCAATCTAGAGAGAAGATTCCTGAACTTTTAGGGATTATTATTATTTTGTTTAAATAGGAAGCTTTTTGTTCAGCACATTTTGATTATCAAATTGAGGAAGGGTGTTGGTATACCAGGCACCGCCTGTCCTGGACAGCCCTGGGCTCCTCTGTGTGGCAAACCTCCCTCTAGGTCTCTTGTAGGTTTCTTCAACTTATCCGGACTTCCGTCTGGTTTCAATAGTGGCCAGTCTCTTATCACTTCCCACCATCCTTCTGATTGTTACCCTGAACTTCATCCTCATCTCCTGAGAACTATCCTTGCTAATCCAACAGAGCTCTGCTTCCTCTATCGGGAGCATGACACATTTAACTTCATCTCTTATAAAAATCAGTGTTGCTTTACATGCTAATGGAATGACTTTCATGGATAACGTGGCTGACTTCTTGTCTGGGTCAAGAAGCATCCCAGTTGGTATCGAGTAACTAATTTTTTAATGCATTGTCTTCGTGATATTTCCCTCAATGCATGTGGCAGATGGCCAGAGTTGAAGAACCTAAGAACCTAAAAGGTTACCCAACAATTTATAGAATTCTCAATATCATGAAAATGCATATGTTAATCATATTTTTGGCAAATTTGGGTGAGTCATCCGTCTTAAGGGGAAAAAAAAAATTATGTGCACAGCAGCCTGTCTTCTCCCAAAGACCCTTAGCTTATATAATATGGATTAAAAAAAAAAAAAAAAGGCAAACTACTTCATCTCCAAAAAAGGCTTTTTGCTAGCTCCAGGCAAAGGGCACTAGGTCTATTTTTTAAAAGACTCAATTATCCCAAATTATTTAAGAAGGTACCAGAAAGTAGGCTTTAGAAACCTTCTCTACATGAAAGGAAATGCTGATCTTCTTACCCCTAAGCCAAACGGAAGCTTTTCTCTAATACTTATCCGAGCATACCTAGTCTGCAATAAAGCTAACTTAAAAGTTTATATAATACATATCTGTTTTATATATATATATTTTAGGGTGTGAAAAAAGAAACACAAGCCAGGGGCACAAAACCTAGGTGGTCATGAAAGTAAGCAATGGCCCGTAAGTTGAAATTTGGGAAGAATTCGGGAATGAGCTAGGAAAAAATCAAGACCACTATTCTGCTTATCCTTCTTGCTTTAGTTTTCATGGGAATCTACATGGAGTAACTCTCGTGAACATTTGCTACAGGTACTTACGTACATTATCTCATTCTGTAGAGGGAAAGAGAATAAGAGGATTCAACATCAGTAAATACGGGTAAAACCAATCCACGGTTTTGAGACAATTAAATTGGGGTGAAGAAGGTCAAAAGTGTTGAACAGTATTTCAAAAATACCTCCAAAAGTAATCTACAGAATTAGAAATGGGATTTGGAGGGGAAGGCCAGTTTTCCAAACTCGAATTCATTTGCATGGTTCTCGAGAACTGTCTTTAGTGACTGCAAGATAAGGATTCGAGCTAGGCAGAGAACGGTACTCACAATTTCTAACCAAATGAAGGAGCAAAATCTTCAACCATAATGAAACTCAAAGATTTGTTTACATCCGTCAGATGCTTCTGGCCACCTGGTCTCAAATTCCTGAGCTCCAAGCACAGCAACTGGGAAAGGTGTGTTTCCCTGGTGAGCAGATTCACCCCTGCTGTCTCCCGGGTGATGAGAAGCGCATGTCCATGGCCAGCATTCCGCACAGGCCAGCCCCTTTGGCAATGAGACCGGCATCAGCATCTTCCCACACGTGGCTATCACCGTGATCTAGAGCTCATATTCTGAACTGATGGACCTAGATTATTCCTGTAGGATGAGTCTCTACAAGATCTGCATGCATTTTTGACTGATTAGGTTTCCTTGGTTGACTTTTAGCTTAGGAATCAAATAGAAACGCACTTCTATCACTTGCATCTTTGCACCTGAACATCCTCCTTTCAAGAAACAACACTGCCTTTGGAAGATCAAGTAAGCAGTTAAAGAATAACGTCTCGTCTCTTCCGGGACACACATTAAATGTTTCTATGTGAGAAAGCATCACATGCTAAAAACAATTTGCCTAAGGCCACCCCAAACTTCTGATACTGAGGAGCAAAGACTGCTTATTGATGGCTAAAATAAGAGTCACCAGGACTTCTTAAAAAAAAAAAAAAAAAAAGTGATTGCCAAGCCTGCGTACCTAGTGTCCTTGCTAAAATGTTTTGAGAATAAAATCTCCATTGGCCCTAGGGTAAGAACATCTGATGTTAATATTTACCTGTCTTTGCACCAGGGGATAAAGGTGAGCACTTGGATGATTATATAATTAATAGGATTCTGCAAATACATATTTTAATTTCTTACTTAATCAATGGAAAAAGAAAGACTTTCGTCCACATATGTATTTTCAGAATCTTCTAAAATCAATTTCAGGATTAGAAGAGTTCCCTGAGTCCCTTCTCTTTCAGTGAAAATATTTAGTAAAATTGCTTGAGCACATAACCAAACCATCAACAAGATGTATAATACTATTATTTTCAGCAGGCTAAATTTTAGCAAATTAGATCAAATTTTATAAATTTGATAAAAAGCAAAAAACCAATTTTGAAAACTGTCTTAAAATCATGACTTTAGGAGCGCCTGCATGGCTCAGTGGGTTAAGCCTCTGCCTTCGGCTCAGGTCATGGTCTCAGGGTCCTGGGACCCAGCCCCACATGGGGCTCTCTGCTCAGCAGGGAGCCTGCTTCCCTTCCTCTCTCTCTCTCTGCCTGCCTCTCTGCCTACTTGTGATCTCTGTCTGTCAAATAAATAAATAAAATCTTTAAAAAAAAATCATAACTTTAGAATTTTCTTTATCCAAAAACAAAAATAAAGCAAAACAAACAAACAAAAAACACCTAAAAATTTGTTTTTTTCTACTGAGAGAGTGAAAAGGCATTCAATATGGAAACCTAATTTTACATGGCAACCAGATAAATCTCTAAAAATGAATAAAAAATATGTGCTAGTATTTTCTAAGTTGGTCTATAGAAATATCCAAGAGAGTATTACAATTTAAACGACCTCCTTGTCTTCATGGACTCTAAAACAAAACAAAACAGTAATGTTCCAGGAAACATTCTCATCACTAACAGTCACAGAGAATTCTAGAAAGAGCTGGGGATGATCCCCTTCACCAATGATATATGAGGGGCTCTTGATGCCAGCTCTCTGTGGGTTGTATTTAATAGTCCTTGGAGCCTGGATTGATGTTAATTAGAAATATCTCCATGTTAAGCACTAAACTTTGATCCAGCATCCTCCCATTCCATCATTTTCTAAATTTCAGGAAAAAAAACAAATACACCTTTGACTGTTAAGCTATTAGGAGAACTAAATGTATGTACAAGAAAGCAAGGGTTTAAGGTGGGGAAGAATACACAAAGTTCAATCTTCCTGCCTCTCTCCCCAAGCCATTCTGGCATTTTATCAGCTTTATCTCTGTTAAAATGCTTTATGTATCCATTCACTTCTCTCTTTAAAACCTTCAGTGATGTGAGGTCAAGGGCAGGATCCTTGGCTTGGCGTTTAACACTGGATTGCCAGATAAAATGTGGGATGCCTAGATAAATTTGAATTTCAGATAAATCACAAATATTTTTTTAAGTGTGTGTTTTTTAAGTATTTGGGACATAGACTAAAAAAATATATATTTGTTGTCTATCTGAAATTCACATTTAACTGGGCATCCTAAATTTGTATTTGCTAAATCTGGCACAGACCACGATCCCAACACTTCTTGTCAGCTGATTTTCCCACCGTTGCAGAACGAACTCTAAGCTCCAGCCAAAATAGGAACGCTCTGTTCCACACACACCTGCACTTCCCCGTGCTGTTTGTTCAGTGTTGTTTCTGCCCATCATGCCCTCCTCCGTCCTATTAAAACTCAACTCATCTTGAAGGCCCAGTTCAGACTGAATCATTCCCACAAAATCTGACTTGATTATTCAAGAGTGAATTCTTACAATGCAGCAGTTCTCTCTACCTTGTGGTTTTTCTCCCATTGTTACATTTCAAACTTCACTTAAACCCTGGATTAGGTCTTAACTTGTCTCACACTTAGGCTCACACACCCAAATAGTTCAGAAGCTCCATGAAACGGGGCAGCTGTTTCTCTTGTATATTTGCATACTGACCCCAGAACTTTACCTTGAGCAGAGTATGATTTGAGGAAGGGAAACAGGGGTGAATACTGAGGCTGGGAGGGGTTTATTATGGACTAGAAGTTGCACATGTTATCATAATTCATCCTTACGACAGACTGGTATCACCTTCACTTTGAAGAAACCAAGGCTAGTGCAAAGGTTAAGCATCCTGCCTCAGGCAACGGTAAGAGGTAGCATTTGAACCCAGGTCTGCCTCCTGAGTCAACGCCACACCATTGTTTCCGTTGATGCTGTTGTCATTTGCTGCTGCTGCTCCGGCTGCCAGCACTAAGTTTGCAGCGCTGGTTTGGAAGGCTCAGGAAATGAAAAATCTAAGCGGGGAAGCTGAGGTCAAGGAGGCGACTAAGGAACATTGTAGGAAGCACAGATTGCAGCTGGGGCGGACTCTGCCATCCTGGGAAAAGCCGGAACAGCTGGGGCAGCAGAAGAGAAAAGCCCACTGCATGGGGTGAAGAAAATTAAATGGAACAGAAGCAGAGCTGACTCCACATTTGCTGGTAACTGAATGTTTGCAAGCAAACAGCAGTGCGGAGCCAGCCTGGGCAGAGAGGCTAGTCCCATGCTCTCTCCCTGTCGGCTGAAACCCTTGGGGTCTTGCTGCAGAACAGGGTTGCTTGCAGAAAGCAGGAAAGGAAAGCAGCAGCAGGCGAAAGCCCAAAGTTGAATTCCCAGCAGAAGTTAGGCATTTATGTGCAGTAATTGCCTGTAGGTCAGTAGATTCTTAAAAAGCATGAAAGCTCCCTAAAGGTCAGTGCACATTTTTTAAAAATTTCAGTGCACATTTGTGCACCATTGCATGCTTTGCTATTTTTTCAGCTCCAAGCTCAGCAAGGGAGAAATGTGGTGATTCTAGGGTCTGGGAGCCTCACCCTGCCCTCTGGAAAATACCATCTATGAGATATACCATCACCCTTATCTCAGAAGGCTTATCTAGTGATAAATTTCATTTCTGCCTCCCCACTGCTCAGAGGCCTCTTCAGTCGGCCTGAGTGAGATAAGAACAGAGGAGCTGGTTTCTCTCCCTCTTGCTTTTGTGAATTTCTGACAGGGAGCGCTAGCATTTTAACATATTTTGTGTAGTTAAATGTGAATCACTTGGAAGAAGAACATTCCAGAGAACATTCACCTGCCCACTTAATAACCTCAGTAGCTAAAACTGAAAGCAAACTGTGGTTGTCAGGATAAGCAACGATTCCCCCACAATGCCAAAGACATTATTATAAACTCGGGATCAATAGACATTACAAAGCGGTGTTGCTTTTATTTTCAGCCTTAACCTTTGAGAAAATCAAGGCTTCAGAATATCGAGTTGGATCAGTGCATTGGTGATTGCAGACACAGATACAATTAAGGCATACAATTAGAGTGCAGCCAAACAATTATAAATCTTCTTTGTAAGGTGCCTTAGTTTCCTATCCTGTGTGGATTCTCTTCACAAATAAAGCATCTCGTCGTACAGACCTAATTTTTCTTAACGTTCACCAAAGGGCATTTGCAGTTCCCAGTTACAGGATGCTCCATGTAACATATGGAAAAACTAAAGTCAGATAGTTTATAAACCCTAGATGTTGATGAACCTATCGGTGGGCTAGCCAAGATGAGTGGCCAAAATGGAGTTAAATGTATGGGGTATAATAGATGTCGAAAGATGTAAAATCAGTGAAATATCAACTGAGTGGACAGCCCTCTGCAACTAACAGAAGCTTGAGGAGATAGAGACCCCTGTTTCACTGTGATGTTGTAATATCCCCACCGAGGACCCCTGGATTTCTGAAACACCGAAGATCTGGAGCACTTTCCTTCTAAGGCTGTGTTTCTGCCCACTTGTCCCTATTCTGATGGCCCAAAGGTTCAGACCGGGGGGAGGAGGGGAGAGGTAGGGGGGATGGACACAGGGTGTTTTGGAAGTAGGACAAACGGAATAGTAGTTACAGGAAGCTCAGCTCCTCCAATAAAGCTCCGGTTTGTTATCTGTTTTAGAAGCAAGACAAATCCCTCAGACATCTCAAGGGCATTCAGGTCTACTGAAATACGAAATCTTGCTAATAAGTGACAGCAACCAGCGGACCACACTGGCTGGCGAGCAGCCCCCAGAAGTGAAGTGATTCTCTTTGAGCTGAACTGTGAGTCAGGTGTTCTCTTGCTTTCTCATCCTCTCTCTCTCTCTCTCCTTTTCTTTCTCCGCCCCCTTCCTCCCTCTCTCTTCACTGCTAGCACACACACCCCTACACACACACACATACACACACAGACACACATACTCTCTCTCTCTTTCTCTCTCTCTCTCGGGTGTACACACTGCTATGGTCAGGTCTATGATAGAATCTAAGATCCAGAGAAATTCATTCTTTTGCTTCTTCGAGGTCAACGTATGCCCGTGGATGATAAACATCAAATATATATATATATATATATATATATATATATAGACAAGGAGGCAAGAAGGCCTAGAGAAACCCCTAGTGACTTCATATGCTATCTTCATAGACATGAAGAGGGTAAAAGTAGGGCCTTTAAGTAAAGATGAAAGGCAGCAGCTCTGCTCATCTTAAAGAAGAGCAGGTTAAGAGGTGACCTGATTACTCATCCCAAGGACACAAAGGGCATTCTTATGAAAGCGATGGTGATTGATTGCTCTCCATATTGGCAGAGGACCTGGCAGGGCGAAATACACCTAAAGATAGAGCCCAGTTAAACGTAAAGAAAAAAACGTGTTCAACTGCACGTTGATCAAATGCAGAAATGGCTGGCAGCGGGTGAAGAGAGTGGGTTCCTGGAGCTCTTCAGAAAAAAAGAAGCCATTATCTTCCCAGTGTCTAAAATTACACCTGCCTGAAAGAACCTGCCCAGTGACTCCCAATCACTAATTCTAGAGGAATGGTTAGGAGATGAGAATGGGCTGTGGAAATTAAATACTAGGAGAAATTATATCGGAAGGCCTGTGGCATTTAGCATATATGTGGTACTCATTTCACGAGAGCAAAACCAATCCTGGGAGTGAGCTCCACTCTGTCACCCACCTGCCTTATCTGCTGCATTGGACACAGCTTTTCACTCCCTCCTTGAAGTCTGTCCCTTTCTTGGCCCCAGAATACCGCCATCTTGGTCCTTCTTCCTACTGGTTCCTCCTTTTCAGCCCAGCCTCTTAGGCGGATAGACACAGACTCAGTTCTTGGACACATTCTCCTCTCTGACTGTACCCACCCCATAGCTGCTCTCATCCACCTCTGTATCTTTAAATACCACTTCCATTTTGAAGACTGCCAAATTTATATCTCCAGCTAAACTTCTCCTGAACTCCTAACTCCTATAATCCAACTGCCTACTCTACTCTCTACTTCCCCTTGGACCTATAATAGAGATCTAATAAAATCAAGCTCCTAGTTTCCATACCTATCACTAAATCTTACCCTCCCGGTTCTTGGCCATCCTTATGGTTGTTGGTTTTGTTTCTTTGTTTCTTTCTTTTTCAAGTTTTTATTTAAATTCTAGTTGTGAACATAGAGTGCAATATTGGTTTCAGGAGTAAAATTCAGTGATTCATCACTTACATACAATACCCAGTGCTCATCACAACAAATGCCCTCTTTAATCTCCATCACCCATCGAGGGCACCCTCTACCCACCTGCCTCCATCTCAGTTTGTTTTCTTCCCTCTCCTTTTTTTTTTTTTTTCCTCTTCCTTCCTATAGGTTCATATGGTTTTTTTTTTTTCCTTAAATTCATATGACTGAAATCATGTGTTATTTGTCTTTCCCTGACTGACTTATTTTGTTAGCGTCGTACACTCTAGCTCCATCCAGATTGTTGCAAATGGCAAGATTTCATTCTTTTTGATGGCTGGGTAATATTCCACATCTTCTTTATCCATTCATCAGCAGATGGAGGTTTGGGCTCTCTCCATAGTTTGGCTGTGGTTGATAATGCTGCTATAAACATCTGGGTGCGTGTATCCCTTTGAAGCAGTATTTTTGTTGCCTTTCTTCCATCTCTTTAAATGGCAACTCCCCAGTCTTCCAGATGCTCAGGCCCAAGATCATGGAGTCTTTTTTATGTCTTCTCCCTTCTCCACCTACAACCAACCCACAGCAAATTCTGCCAGGTATATTCTCAAAAAATGTGCATATTTAACCCTTTCCACTGCTACCATCATGCTTCCAACAACCATCATCTCTTCCCTTGGGTATCACCACATTGTCCCAATTCAGGTTTCTGCTTCCACTTTTGCCATCATATGCAGCACAGGTGACCCTTGAATGATGTGTTAGGTCATGTCATTCTTCTGGTCAAATTTTGCATCGGCTTTCAATTCATTCAGGTGAAAGCCAAAGTCTTTATTATATTTGCTGTGACTTCAAAGGACATAGTAGGTTGGGCCTCAATGACCTCACTCACCTTCAGCCTTGTCAGCCTCCTTACTAGTCCTCAATCCTGCCAAGCATGCTTTCATCTCAGAGTCTTTGTGCCTTCCTGGAAATTTCATATGCAGCCCTTTGCACATGCGGCACTTCTTCCCTTTGTATCCCTGATCAAAGAATACCATAATTGTGAGACCCTCTCTGACCAACCATTAAAAAATGGTAACCAACCCCCCAGACCTGTACCAGCATTTCCTCTTCCCCTTGTTCTACTTAGTTATTTATTCTGTCTGGAATGACCGTATCATTTACCAGCCAAAGAGATATTTATGCTGCTGAAAGGAGGTACTATTTAAAATCTTTTTAAAATTGAAGTATAATTAACATATAACATTCAGGGTGTAGGATTCAGTGTATTATATACTGCAAAATGATTACCACAGTAAATCCAGTTACCACCCATCACTTACAGAGTTATAAGACATTTTTTTTCTTAGGAGGAGAACTTTCAAGATCTACTCTCTTAGCAACTTTCCAGTAGGCAATACCGTATTATTGACTATAGTTATCATGTTGTACTTTACATCCTCATGACTTATTTATTTTATAAATGGGAGTTTGTACCTCTTGATCATTTATACCCACTTACACATACCCCTCACCCATCCTTTTGGCAACCACCAATCTGTATTCAGTGTCTATGAGTTTCATTTTGTTTTGTTTTGTTTGAAAGGAGGCACCGTTAACGACTACTGCAGGTGACACACAAACCAGGAGTTGTCCAGGCAAACCAGAATATACGGTCCGTAGTATTTATGCATTCACCTGTTTGTTGTTTGACTCTCTGCTGTGGAACATACCCTCTGAGAAGTCAGAAAATTTTTGTTCATGATTATATCTAAAGTAGGTGCTGAATAATTTACTGATTGAATAGATGGCTATATGAATAAGTATTTCCAATACTGAATTGAGCCTATCAAAACTGGTAGGTATACCAATAATAACAACAATTTTAGCTAAAATTTTGGAATGCTTACCAAGTATGTGCCACCCACCATAATGACTACTGTCTGTGCATTCTCACTGAATACTCACAGCCATTCTTTGAGCCCCACATCACACACTGAAGGAGGACACACTCCGAGAGGTTAAGGGTCAGCCCCTGTTCACACAGCGAGGAAGTGCTAGGGTGCACTTGACACTCAGCTCTCTCCTTCTCTTGCATGACCTGGTGACCAATCTCTCTCCTTCTCTTGCATGACCTGGTGACCAATCTCTCTGCCTATAGTCTGTCTCAAATCCATACTTCCTTCTGTCCTCAGACATGTCTTCCCAACACACACACCCCTTCTGTATCTTTCCATTGCATTCCAAAAGAAGCCCAACCTCTTCCACCTGGCACTCAAAGCTCCCCCTGCCCCGTCCCTGCCAAGATAGAGGGAGCCCCACCTGCCTTTTGCACCTCATCTCATGCTACTCCACCTCCCAGCTCCTCCCGCCCTGTCTGAGAACCCCCAGGTCCCGTGGCAGCTGCAACTCTTGTCTTTCTCACTGTTCCCGGACAGGGCTGGTTTCTCAGCCTCATTCCTCTGCTAAAGCTCCTCCCCATCTTTCCTGTAGCTGTCAAAGTCTGACCCCATTCCATCCTATTCGTCCCATAATATTTCCCAAATCCCCCTGGTTAATGTCAAGTTCTCTCTCTCCCAGATCTGAGAATGCTTAGTTAAACTCATTCATTGTTTATTCCAATATGCCTTATTGAAGCAATTTCGGTGTAGTTATTAGAGATTCGCGAAGACAGGAGCCGTGCCTAATTCCTCATTGTATCCTAGCAGGGCCTAGCAGAGTGCTTGGCTCAGAGGAGGAGCTCAAACGGTATTGATTTTGCTGGATGTGCTGTGCGTGGATTGTTTAAGAAGCAGTTGGAAATGCAGAGCTGAAGCTCAAGATAGAAATTGCAAAACATTCACGTGTAAATGAAAAATACATGTGTAAGTGAAAATGAAAATTTTAAGAAAACAAGTGACGAGTGAGAAGCCCAAAGAAATGCCACATTTAAGGTAGACGTATATGAAGCAGGAGTAATTTTTAAGAGTGATTTGCTATTCATAATCTTATATAATATGTAAATATATACAATATTACAGAGAATTGAATGAATAAATTGCATAATGATAGAAATCTCTTCCCTTTTCCTGGTATACCTGTGACTGATTTCTTGGCCTTGATCATTTGGTTTCCCTGCAGAGTTAGATTTCAGAGCAGACCCCATGAGGCATCAGAATGCATATGTAAGAACTGTGTATGCTATTATATATATTTCTACACCAGTGACTTTTGGGGAGAAAGTACATACTTGCTGAAGGGAGATCATTGCTTTAAGCTACTGTTTCAGATTTGCTTGACCCACAGACTAATTTTGGACAGAGTAGAAAGGCTGGGTTGAAAATCAATTAAAAATGAAAATTTAAATACATTCAAAATGCAGCCCTACACCAAATAAATTGAGTTTTGTGGTATATTAGTGGTCACTGACACAACATGTCTCATTACATACAGGACTGGGATAAGTCCTAAAAATCTTGCAAGTGAACATACTGCGTTTGTCGCCTATTTGCAGATCACACCTAAGAATAACCTTCATATTTTGGAAAACAGGCCACACAAATCTCCATTACGCCAGGACACTAAGACAAAAATTTTCAAGGATGATAAACCACTTTTAGCCTGACTTGCACCCATCCCGAAGCTATAAATTACTTCACAGGGAATTATATCACTGAGTTAGTCTGTCCTCCTCCAAGGTTGCCGTGGAAGGTATTGTCCCACTGATCAAGCCACGGTTTAGAGGGAGAAATGTGTGTGTGTGAGACCAGGTTGCTAAAAGGTATGTTCAGGTACAAGCGGCCTTCTCGTCATTATCATCACAAGCACAGCCGGTGGTTTTCTGGTGTTTCTATGAAGACCCCATAGCCTGCCTTTTGTTCTATGCGCTCTTTCATTAGGGAGCGTGTGGCAGCATTTCCCAGGTGTGTCGCATGTACAAAGGACATTCATTCCAGCGCTGCCCAGGCATTACAGATAAAGGACCCAAATTACAGTCGGAGCTGTGTTTGTGGATAAATGAGGCAGGGAAAAGATGATTTTACTGTGCTTCTTGGGTAATCCTACCATTAATTCCTGAGATGCTCATACAGAAGTTTTCTCCAAGAGAGAAATAGATCATTGTGTTTCTATGCCTTGAGAGACAATGAGTAGCCCCATGAAAGTTCTGCCTCCTTCTGTATATAGGAGAGCCCTTTAAGATGCTAATTTCCCAAGCCAATGCAGCAGTGATGCTTCTTAGAAATGTAACTGTCTGGTGGGTGTTATGGGGTAGGATGATCTACACTTTCCCAGACTGGAACATTCACTATAGTCCTTCCATTGCACAGCCTGGAGAGTAAGAGAGGCAAATTAACAAAAGCCAGCCTGGAGTCAAAGCTTCCTTGGTTCATGCACTGTTTGGAATACTTTGTATTTATTAACACACTGAGATCTCATTCAGCTCTTATTTCCCATTTTATAGAAGATGAAACTGAGGTGCATCCCAACTATGTGAATGGCTCAAGATTGCCTAGGGAATGGTAGCACTGAGATTTAAAATGCAGGTAGGGGTGCCTGGGTCAGTTGATTCGGCATCCAACTCTTGGTTTTGGCTCAGGTCGTCATCTCACAGTGGTGGGATCGATCCTTGCACCGGGTTCCACACTCAGTGTGGAATCTGCTTAAGATTCTCCCTCTGTGCCTCCCCATGCTCTGTCTGTCTCTCTTTCTCCCCAATAAATAAATAAATCTTTGAAAAAAGTAAAATTCTGGTATTCTGCTCTGGAATCTACCTCCTTAGCAATTATACTCTGAAGATACTAGGTCTCCTTACTTAATAAAGTTTCAGTTAAGACCCAGTATATTAATCTATGATCATAGCTATTGTTCCTTCCTTTAATAACCCATTTTAGCCCTCCCCCTTCTTATGACGTTATTTGAACTCTCACCTGGATCTGTAGTGAGGCAGCCCGATAGTTCTAAAAACTATTTCACTTTCAAAAAGGTGAAAGGACACAAAATTTGCCAGCAGTTTTCCAGATTATAGGACAATGGGTGGAAAAGGTACAGGAAGAGGAGAAAAAACAGATATTAATCTTTATTGAGTGACTCTACAGATTTCAGTAAGATGTTCAAGGCTGAATTAGTTCCAGAGGGCTGCCATAACGAAGTACCAGACTGGGAGGCTTCCACAGCCGAAATGCACTATCTCGGAGTTTTGGAAGCTATGAGTCTGAAATCCACGTGTCAGCAGAATTGGTTCCTCCTGAGGGCTGAAATGGTAGGATCTGTTTCTGGCTTCTCTCCTTGACTTGAAGATGGCCAACTGTCCCTGTGTACCTTCATATCCAAATTTTCCCTTTTATAAGGACACTAGTCCTACAGGATCAGGGCCCACCCCAATGGCCTCATTTTAGCTGCATTACCTCTGTAAAGATCCAATCTTCAAATAAGGTCATATTATGTGGTTCTGGAGGCTAGACTCCCAATATACCAATGTGAAGTGGCACAATTCCGCCCACAGCGAAGTCCACAGAGCATTAGAGGTAAGGCTGGGATTCTAATTCAGATTTATCTGATGCCAGGAGACGTTCTGTTCCTTATCACACTACTCTGTATTTACAGATCCATCAAGTAACTTTCAGCACCAATTTCTGGGGCCCTCAGTAATTCGCATGAAACTCTAAACTGGTAAAAATATCTCTGAAACTAGACATTTTTAATTTCTGTCTCTTCAGCATCCCTTCTCTCCCACTGGAAATAGCATCCTGCTACTTTCCATTGGAGAACTGATCTTCTTCCCTCGTGTGTCCTGGTTGGCTGCAAATCTTGCTCCTTCTCCCACACCTAGACACAGGGTGGACTCAGGGGCTCTCAACAAACACCTCTTGATCCTTAATTTTCCAGAGTTAATATCTCTCTCCACCCCCTGCTTGCCCACAGCTGCCACAAAGATAAGCCTGAAATTTGATACTTAGAGCACCGTACACAAAAGCCAAGGGAAGAGACTGAAAGATGGAAAAGCAGAACGGACCAGCATATATAGACAGGCTGAGGTCAGAAGCTCCTTCTGGTTCTGGTTTATTTGCCCTGAGACTAGATCCACTCCAGCTTGAGCATGGGTTGGTTATATACTTAAATTAATGATCCTTTCTTTCTTTTTTTTTTTTTCATTCTCAGGATAGTTTAAAGAATATTTCATTCACTTGCTACCAATAGTGGTTGGAAGTGAATAAATCCTGAGTCTCATGTTTGTATATGCAATTGCAACACAGAATTTATAATATGTGGGGTACCAGGATAAGAAGAAACATTTCAGAAGTAGAATTTATATAGTCCTATTTCAGAAACTATTTTAAGTGTTTGGAAAGGTCATAAACTCTGTTTTCCATTTGCACCATAATCACTTTGACTTATAATTTCACACAGTAACCCCTAGAACAAACTATCAAGATGGTTAATTCATTCTAAGATGAAAAAGTGAAAATTAATAAAAGTAAATATGTGGCCTACTATCAAACTGCTGTTACTAATGGATATGTTTTTCATCTCATCATTATAAATCATCTTTTAGACCAGAGATCCAAACCATTCTATATAACATTTTAAATTAAACTATATTGTATTCTCTGGAATAAAGAAAAAAATTTCAGAACACGTTGCTAAATATGATAAAACAACTGCTCATTACATAAGCATCTTTATTACCTAGTCATATTTTTCTACTTTAATCTTGACCTTATTTACCAGACCCAGGCTTTATAGATTAATTGTATAATCTGTATCTTAGCAAGTAAAATCAACAATATTTTCTAGAGGAATACCATCTTCCTCGAAGTGAAAAGAAAACCAATGGCCAACTTTCAAAAAATATAAAAGATTTCAGGTAAGAAATTTTATCTCTTCAATACAAAAGACACTTCAAATCATATGAAATGTAATGCATCTTCTTCCAGGAGTATTCCTCCTGCCAATGTCATATAAAGAAAAAGTTATCAAATAATAGGTGCATACTACTTGCAAAATGTTGTAAAAATATTTCACCTACTTTGAAGCAGCATATATTTTAATGGGTGAGAGAAGAATAAGACATAAAGGACAAAGATCATTTTAACTTTTTTTTTTTATATTCCTACACCTGTGTACACTGTTGGTGCTCAAAAACTATTTATCCCCAGTGGCTACCCTCACATAATGGATTGTCCTTAATAGAAACATATTTTAAAGGGCTATGGAATAAAAAACTCATAGACACATCAGTGAAGATACAGATAGAGATATAGTCTAAAGCTGTAGACACAGGCAGAAATACTGACATTCATAGAAATACATAGATGCAGATATTGGCGTAGATATAGACATAGAGACATACTTACAGATAAGTAGATACAGATATAGGTACAGACATAAAGATATGGACAAGAACATATAATGTACTAGGTATTTCTAGTTTTCTGCCCAGGATGGACATCTGTTACTTCTGTCTCTCCAACACTGCCTTCCTCCCACTGGAAATAGCACCTCATTACCTTCCATTGGGGAACTGATCCTCCCCCACTTCATGTTCTGGTTGGCTGCAAATCTCAGCACTTCCTCTCACATACCAACACAGTGTAGACTCATAAACTCTCTCCAGCACCTCTTTCCCTTGGGTCTTCTAGTTGTAAAGACGTGATCCCAGATTTCCCAAAGTTAATATCCCGCTGCACCCCCCAAAAGGGAAGCCTAAAGGCTGAGATTTTGAACACAACCCACAAAAGCCATATGGAGAGACTGAGAGATGGACAAACAGGCAGACCGAGAGACAGAAATACTTGAGTATTTCTTAAGTGTGACTTGAGTTCCATGGCATTCGTTTGTTACACCTCCCACATTGTAGCAAAATATAGGAAAGGCAAGGGAGAGGTGATGTTTGCAATTGCCAAAAAGGAACCTAGGTCTTATATGAAAGGAAAGATTTTTTTTTTCCCAAAAAAAACTTGGATTCGAGAGTCTGCTATGAAGCATGAAGGGTGTTAAACATTGAAATGGGAGACCATGGAATTTTTTACCAAGAAAAATACACTCTCTTTTGTCTCGATGATTTATGTCTTCGTTTTCTCATGATTTATCTTTCTTAATCAGACTTTAGATAAAATAAAACACAAGATGTGAAAACAGAACTTAAAACTGTAGTGATGGGATAGGAGGCTAGCTATAGAGATCCATGCACAACTTTTCCTTCAAAGGGCTTGCTATGGGATTCCATATCCACACCTACCTCTCATGAATGTTGTTTCTCCTACAAGACATTGAGACACATGCACAACTAATTTAAAAACCAGATAAATGATCATGTGGATACCAACCTTTTAAAACACAGAAAGCAGAACTGCTTTTTTAAACAATCCTTTGCATTTGATGTTGGCTAGGTCTAAATAAAGAACAGGAAAAGAACCTACATAATTCACACAAATTCTTTGGATTAACCCAAGTATTCAAATAATTCAGGATAGAACTCTCATCTGGAGTGGGGGGCACCAGACACTCTCTGAGCCTCTCCAAATAGCTCTCTTATGGAGACTGCGAGCTTTCATTTTAACATTTATAGGGAATTCAATAATGATGCTTGTGCCTGTGGTTCTTTTACCTAATAATGCAACATTAAAAAAATATTTGTTGTTCAGAGTTAAATTAGTTTGTATAAGCCCATTCTCACCCCCAACTGTCTACAGTAAGTAAATTGACCAAGAGGGCAATCAGAACACAAGTTAATTTCCCAGTCATTGCTGTGGTTTGCTGTAGGCTTAAAGAGTTGGACATATTAAGGAAAACTGGAGATATATATCTTCAAAATGTTTAATTATGAGGTATAATTATCATATTTACATCATGATTAGTATTTTTTAAAAACATGTCTCTGGATGCTACATGGTTTTGAAAGGGAGCCACTTATTTATGTCCCTCTACAGTCATGTCTACTGATTTATTCCCAATAGTCTAAAGAGGGGATCTTTAACCTAACAAAGGTGAGTGCCAGGGATAACCACTCCTTCAACCCCCAACTCTTCTTTCTAATCACAACACACAAGTTACTGGCAAGTATAGATTTACTTTGAGGGAGACACCAAAAGTATCCACATGTGTAAAATATTCATTTCTACCAGAAACCAATAACACTATTTTCATATGATAAATTGTATCACCAAAAATTGAGACATTCTCCATAACCAAGATTATTTAGGGTAGAATTTTAAGAACCTTATCTGTATATGAGAAACACACACAAATTCAAGAAGGAGCATTATACACTTCAAAATACAGATGCCATGTAAACATCATTTTTTAATGCCACTATATATTTTATAGTCTGATATGACACACAATGGTCCAGTCCCACTAATATTTTAGTATTAATAGTATATTAATATAGTATTATAATATATTATATATACATGTCTTATAGTATTAGCAGTATTATTTATATTTTAGTATAAGTAAGTATTTGCTTACTTATCTCACTATATTCTTTAAGATAAAATATATGGAAAGATAAAACAAAATGAAATAATCTGTTAGATTTAAAGAGGTAGTTGAAAATAGTCCCATCAAAGAGAAAACCGAAGCCCCTTAAGAAATTGTCATAAAGTTGTTCCACCACGTTAATAAGCTTTCTTTCTAAACAATTTTTAAATCCTCTTCTAAAAGTCATGCCATCAGAATCATTTTCAAGTCTCTACTGAATTTTAATAAGACGCTTAAGTGTTTAAGAACACTTGGATGTTCTTAGGTAATTATTAGGATTTGAGGGAAGATTTATCTTTGCTTTTGGGTCAACCGGAGACATATTTAAGCTCAAAACATGAATATCACATGTTGATGGCTAGAAATCTGGGAGTAACTTCTCCCTTGAATCAACCTCACTATCCCTGCTGGAGACATCAGAAGTAGCCTGCTCAGTTTGCCAGTAGACAACATACCCAAGAAGAGCAACTGACAACACCAAAATACTTCTGAAATGACACAACAGGATTCACAGACCTCACACAAATCCCAGGGTACAGGTCCCAGCCACCCACGAATCCATCCCCAAGTCTTCCGCATGGACAAAGCATTTCACAGCACAACTCAGAACAACTGAGTTTAAGATGAGGCTTAACTAATGACCTAAGATATAGGATCATAGGGCTTAAGCAAGACAAAAGTGCATTACTATCTGAGGCAAACAAAGTCCAGCGGAGGGTGGTTCAAAGCTGGTAGAATGCCCCTTCAATCTTATTGCCCTCTGCTATTTTTCATCAGCACATGACCTCGTCTCATTGTCTGAAAGGGCTATTGAGTATCCACCCCCTTTTTCTGTATTCTAATTTGGGAGAAGCAAGAAAGTTTAAAAAAAAAAAAAGTTGGATCCTTACCAACAAGATACTTTATGGACTCCACATATGATACTTCCGCTAATATCTCACTGGCCAACAGGTAGTCATTTGGCCACACCAAATGGAATCCTTTAACACACACATTCAAGGACTCCTTGGAAGTGTATTCTTTGCAGAGGACAGCCAACAAAAACTCAGGGTATCCCATTGCTAAATAAAAAGAAAGGAACTAACATTAAGGGATGATTAGCAGACTCCATCTCCTTCTTCTCTTAAAACCCTTTGGAATTAAAAAGAAATTAAAGGGTATTATTACAAAGTCAGAAAACCAGAGCCAACTAGAAAATAGAAGGATGGAGAAAGATCTTAAGTACAATCATTTCAACTTGCTCACTTGGCTATCATACTACACTATAATATTATCTTTAACTAAACAAACAGTATGTATAAAATTCTATTATGAGTGATACTTTAAAAAACAAGGAATTCTTTATTAAAAAGACACTCCACTGGGACTGTGTGAGTAGGATAGATTTCTAAAAACTATACACCTAGAAAATTACAAGTTACATACCATTAGAAAAAAACCATAAGCACAACTAATTCTATAACTGAGAACAAGAAATTTCTACAGACTCTTTATTGAATTACTGCTTAATGTTAGAAATTACATTTCTGTGAAAATAAGTACATTTGAATTTTATCTGTTTGGAGATCAATTTAAGATCTGAAACAGACAGCAGCATTGTGTTTAAACAGTGGCTGAAAACTGCAATTTTTCCAGCCTTACAGTTTGGCTTTTGTAAGGAAAAAAAAAAAAAAGACTCTTCAAAAGTAAATCACTTGGCAGAAATCTTCAAGGCTTATGATGTAGTGAAAAGGAACACAGTGTTGATGGCCTCACAAAAATTAATTTGTCAATCCAAGTACTTCTCTAATTCAGAGTTTAGAAGTCAAAATTCAAAATACACATAAACCAAAGCAAATAAATATTAAGATGTTAGTATGGCTGAAATGTTAATAGCATGTAAAGTTAGGATCTTTCAAGATAAAACTTTCACTGAGTAATCCCTAATTTGATTTATTTCTGGTAGATGTTCCAGTGAAATATGGCCTTCCACATCCTCCCTTCTATATCCCCAGTCCTCAATGTGACAAACAAATGCTCTTAGAATTATGAATAGAAACAACCCATAGAGGGAGTTAATCTGGAAATTTTGATCAATAAGAGAAAATGTAGGGTGGCTTATTTGGTTAAGCATCTGCCTTCAGCTCAGGTCATGATCCCAGCATCCTGTCAAACTCCTTGCTCAGTGGGGAGTGTGCTTCTCCTCTCCATCTGCCTGATGCTCCCCCTACTGGTGTGCATGCGGCCTCTCTCTATCTCTCTCTCCCTCCCTCCCTCTGTCAACTAAATAAATAAATAAGTAAATCTTAAAAAATAAAAAAGAGAGAGAAAAATGTGTGTGTTTGTGTGTGTATGTGTGTGATCACTTTTAATTTCTAAACTTTCCTTCTCCTACAAAAAAAAAAAAAAAAAAAAAAAAGCAAAATCCATGGCAGCACCAGAAATATCTAACCTCAAACCAGATCCAGGTCAGAGCAGGTCAAGGTCCTGCAAAAAACCCTCAAAAGAAGAGCTAACAAGCAAGAATCTGAAACCACAGTAACCACTCTATGAGCCTTTCTAAATGAAAGAAGAAAATGTGTAGGGACTCTGCTGTTGCTATCAGTCCTTCAAGCGGGAGGATAACTGTGTTGAGGAGACTTTAATAACTGGCTGTCTAGCTAAGGCGATGCATTTTGTTTCTACATTCCTATTCATCAATGAGCATGTCTGGGTGACTGCTGCTAACGTTGATTCACTCACTCATTTATTCCTTCAACAAATGTCTACCATTTGAACATTTACCATTCAAGTCCCCAGAGAAACGACATGAATGAAACACACCATCTTAGCCTCCATGGAAATTAAAGAGTGTGTGCGTGTGTGTGTGTGTAGCGCACACATGCGCATGCCCCACTGTCTTAGCAAACGGACAGGAGTAGTACAAATACTAGGTAAGAGGAAAATGTGAAAACTTCACAGTCCTGCAATGGAGTCCTAGTCTAGCCTTGGTGTTGGTAGTGGGGCAGGGCAGGGAAATAGGAGAGACTTCTCAAAGCAAGTGACATTTAAGCTGCTATCAGGCAGGTGAATAGGAATAGTTAAAGAAGAATGTTTCAGTTTGAGTACGGACGAGGAGTTGGAAATAAATGTTTGGTCTGATGTTCCAGCCAGTCAATAGGGTTATTTTCCACAGCTACTGGTAATCGAACACCGGAGGCATTATTTTCATTCATTCGACAGATATTTTCCTGGACCTTCATTTGTACTGGGCACTGTTCTGGGCAGCGGCTGTGTGTAGGAGGGGGAGGAGGGGGTGAGATCCGAGAGGCAGTGGATTCTGTCTCTGAAACGTTTTTGTTGATTTTGAAAGTCTTAAATTAAAAACATTAAACATTTATTTAAGGATGAAAGCATTCCATTACTATTCATTAGAGTCACTGCCTCATATTGGCACCACATTCCCCAAGAGGCAGTCAACTATGGTGGTTATGAATATGGACCTGGGAACCAGATTGCCTCAGTTTAAATCTTCGCTCTGTCATTTATCAGTTATGTGAGCAAGACCAGGATAATTAACCTCTCTGGAATTCAGTTTCCCCATCTGTAAAATGAGGGTAATAATAATCGGTCCTACCGCATGCCGTGGTTTGAGGATTAAATGAGTTAATACATGTAAAGCACTTAGAACAGTGTCTGCTCCATTGTAAGCAGTCAGTAAGGGTTGCATATTATTAGAGAAAAAAAAAATTCCAGTATAATCATCCCGGAGTTCAATTCACTCTATGTTACTCTGAATAAATAGCGTTCTGTCAGTCTTGGTGCTTTTATATAACCTTAGACAAGTCACTTAAACATCATTAGCCTGAGTTTCCTCCTCTGCAAAGTGGGGGCAATAATACCAGGCTCACAAGATTGTCTTGAGGGTTAAATGAGATAGCAGATTGAAGGGCTCGCAGGCTGCAAATTGCTATGCAATTGTTGCTTGTTGTTATTATCTTGCTCTTTTTAACCCTCGTCCCCAAATTGGTAAGTGCTTCTCTCCTTACGAGGGAGACAAAAATGAACACACGCACGCATGACTTTGACATAATGCTTCCTGCTCTCCAGATAGTATAGAGTGGATAAAAACGAATGCCTCCAAATTGAGACTGGAAACCAACTTGACATCAATTTGTAAATTCAAAAGCTGATACAACATGAGGGAGGAAGGACACTTGAAGCAATCCCTTCTTAGTTTCTGCTTTTGGCAAATGCTGTGTTCTAGTCATCCATGAATTGATTTCTACATCGTTCTTTCTTCGAACATCATTTGGACAACAGACAAATTGATGCCTGGGCAGACCGTGACCCTGGGGCTTCGTGTGAGTCCCACCTCCTTCCCCAGTCTGAGTGCCTCCTGTATACTGGTATCCTACAAGGCAGCCTCCTCTGCCTTTCTTTGGACACCCCATTCCAGACAGAGATGCTTGGAGGAAAGGAGAGGGCAGGCCTGGCCAGCCAGGAACTGACTCGGGTTCACTCAAGTGGCCCACATATTTCTCGAACACTGACTGTGTGACTGGCAACATATTAGTCTCTGTGAAGTTTGCAGAAATGAGGTCAGCAGAACTCCAAGGCCCAAGGGACTCTCAGGCGTAATGGGAAAGATAGACAAAAACACAAATGACAGAAGTCAGAATGTGGAATAGATGCTAAAAGTAAAAGTATCTATGATGAAGTCTAGAGGCTCAGAGAGAGTAATAATTAAATCTGAGCAGATCAGAATGAAAACGTGTTTCTGGCTTCCCAGAAGCAGCGGTGTCTCAGCAGGGACTTGAAGGATGAAGGGGTTTCACAAAAGGAGAAAGAGATCAGGGACAATGCCAGCTTGAGGAGAAAGATCAGTGGTGATATAGAAACACGCCAGAGAAGACTGTTGCCTTAAAACAGGGCATAGAACAGAGCCTGGGCCAGGGCATCTGCAAAGAGCGAAAGAAGGAAGAAGCATATTAAGGTGAGGAAATGTTAGATCACAAACGGAGAAGAAGCAGGTACACTGTTTTCTGGGCAAAGTTGGGGCTGCCGAATGGATCACACCCCCATACACACGGGTCTGCATTTTAAAAACTAAGTCCCGGGGCTCTTGGGTGGCTCAGTGGGTTAAGCATCTACCTTCGGCTCAGGTCGTGATCCCAGGGTCCTGGCAAGGAGCCCACATCTGGGCTCCCTGCTCAGCGGGGAGCCTGTTTCCCCCTGGACTCTTCCCTCAGCTCATGATCTCTTTCTCTCACACACACATTCTCTCTTTCAAATAAGTAAATAAAGTCTTTAAAAAAAATTAAAACTAAGTCCATCTACTCTGAACAAGAAGCACCCGAGATTCTTTCCTTTTAGAGAAGAGTCACCAACAGCAAAAGAGACACTTAAGCCTGCAGGCTCGCCGGTCACCTGCAGTCCGGGTGCACCCAAATGCTCCAGTATTCCTTATACGGTAGGGACACTGCAGGACTGGGGAGCTGGGGCAGACACCAAATCATTCCATTCACTCCCCCGGGACAGAGCCACTTTCTAGAAAACTCCTGGCATGCAGACCCCTGATCATTGGACTCAACGTTAATATTGCTTGATTTCTCTGGTATGTACGTAGACGTGTGTACACTCACATTCATATTTATAAGGAGGCCTGTGGTTGCATTAGAGTATTTCATTCCTTTCATTTCAGATGAACTATTTGTATGAAATGGAAACAATTAATTTCAAATGCCTCAGTCCCCAAGGAGGAAGGCCAGCTTCCTCCAGTCATCCCCGAGGGAGAAGCTGACTCCACTATTGCATTTTATAGTTTATATTGTGCTTTCCCGGCCTGTTTCCACCCCCTAAGAAGTTCTAGAATTTGCCTGTGATTTCCTGCCATCTATTCCCCAGGATTCCTTCCCAGAGGAACGCACAGAGAGTGAGGCAAGATGATAGGCAAGAAACAGATTGCTGAACTGGCTCATTCCACAGCTGTCCTATTTTTTTTAAGTAGTTTAGACAAGGGAAAAGGAAGGCAGTTACAAACTAAACCACCACACAGCTTTTTATAATCCTCTGTCACACTCTCTTCAAAAGCAGGCGAAAATTAGGGTCCCCGTGATTTTCAGTTGAGCCCAAGTTAGAGAGGCAGATGTTGCGATCAATGTGTTTTAAGGATTCTGCTTTGAATTTAGAGCCTCTGAATGAGGGCTGCCTCTCCCAATAATCGATGTTGTTTTCAAGTTTATCCTATTCATTTTTGAAATTTGGGGAGTAGAAATTGCTTTAATGTCTGTTTTATAGACCAAAAAATTGTGGTCCTAGAGGATAGAGTCAGTCAGAAGAACTGTGACAACTGGTATTCCTTCCACCTTTCTTAATTTCATCCAAGAAATTGTCACAGATCCAGAGAAATAAAGACATTGGCCTGGTCGTAATTTACTATGAGATCAATAAATATTTATTGAGCAGCTATTATTAGGAATTCAGGAAGACACAAACCAGCATTTTTAAAAACCACTGTATTTCATGAACTTTTATTCTAGATTAAGAAACAAAACATAAACTTATGAAAACTTAAATGTCAAATAGCATGTGACCGGAAAATGCCCATAGGGCCTTCATTCAGACTCTTCTTCTAGTCACTCATATGGAATATTTTAGAAGTCTCCAGAGTGGTTCCTCCACTCTCAGTATGCCTCCAATACATCTAGTATTACGGGGGGGGGGGGGGGTCCCATAAAAGAAACTGGACATCCCACTCCCATGTTTTAAAATATTTGTCCTTCCCCTACTTCCTAAAGTATGGAGGCCAGACTGCTGAGTTTCGTGATAGGGCTCTTCCGTCTGATTTTAATTTATGACATGACTTCATTTCTCTATTAGTTTCCCACTGCTGCTGTAATACATTACTATAAACAGTGACTTAAAACAACACAAATTTGTGATCTCAGCATTCTTTCTGGAGGTCAGAAGTCTGAAATGGGTCTCCCTGGGATAAAATCAAGGTGACAGCAGGATTTCATTCCTTTCTGGAAGCTCTAGGAGAGAATATATTTTCTTGCAGTTTCCAGCTTCTAGAAGCTGCCTGCATTCCTTGGTTCATGGCCCCCTCCGTGGTCGAAGTCAGCAACAATGGCCGCGTCTTCCTCACACCACATCACTCTGACACTGACCCTTCCACCTCCTTCTTCCACCTTCAAAGACCCTTGAAATTCCATTCAATTCACCCTGAAAGTCCAGGATGAAAATTTCACCCAATTTTATCAGGCAAGTCCTCTTTGAACTGTAATTCATTCTTACCAGTCTTCATTCAGTCAACACATATTTATTGTGCTCCTGCAATGCGGCAATAAATCTATTGTATGTTAAATAGACACTGAGGTACAAAACAAAAGATTTCTTTTTTCATGGAGTCATGTGGAAGATATAGAAATTAAGCAAGGAATTACACATGTAAACTAGATTGTAAGTTGTGATGATGCTCTTAGGAGCAAGAACCAGCATATGCACTAAGAGAAGCTGAGGGGGACAGTTTAGCTGGAGAGTTCAGGGGACCCCTCTGAGAAAGTGGCATCTGACCTGAGACAGGAAGGAGGGTGAACTAGGCAAAGGGAAAGCAGCAAGTATGGCAGCCAGCAGCAGCGGACCTGACCAGAGAGGGGCTAAGACTTTAGAAACACAGCTAGGCATGTACACTGGAGCCAGACCACACTGATGAGTCTGCACTTTGTCCCAGTACAATGAAACACCAGTTTCATGTTTCAGTCAGAACAAATGGGGGTCTATCAGGCATTTTTTTTTTAAACTTACCCCGAATGCTGTGTAAGCAGTGAATTGGAAAAATCCAGACAGGAAACGGGAATACTGGACAAGAAACTGTCAGGGGAAAGAGCTGGAGACAAAACTGAAGAAAGGGGAGGAAGTGGGAGTGGCCTCTTAAGGCAAGCTTACTAGACTAACTTAGATTTCTGGACCATGGTAAGGACTCCTTTGAAAGAGTATCAATACATTTGAAGGAAAATCTGTCTTCCTAGTTTATAATTTTCACTAGTGACAATCAACTGCTCAGATGTAGCCATGGGGGAGACAGATGGTTGGATTTATCCTGGTTTGGGATTTTGCCAAGAAATATTGTGGATGGAAAATACGGTGGATGAAAACAGAGACAAGGCAGTTGAGGGCTTTTGCAAGGAAGTGATTACAATGATTTACCACTGAATTCTCACTGGAGAAGGCAAGTGGAGCTGGGAGAAAATGAGAGGAAAACAGATAGTAGAAATCCATGGAATGATGCTTCCAGGGTAGACTTCAACAAGTGAATTGGGAGTAAGTTGATGGGGCTGGGGGAGTGCAGGGGCAGGGGGAACGGGCCATTTTGTTGCGTGATTTTCAGTGTAGTGTGAGTCCTGATATGTCAACATCCAGAACATAACTACGGGAGAAGATGGCTGAGATGGAAAGCAGGAGAGAGTTGCTAAAGATAAATGAAGAAGGAATGGAGAGGTCATCTCTGCGACTGTCCGTGGGATCTGGAACTCGTGACAAACAAGGAGCTGGTTACCAGGAGATTATTGGCAGACAGCACAATGAGGAGAGACAGGTGGTTTTGCCAGATGGTATAAGGTTCAGAGGAGTAAGATGGAGTTGGATTTTTGATAAGGTGGAGCATAAATAATAACCAGAATTGGCAATGAAGACGGAGAAGGACACTGATCCAAACCTCTGTGATGAGTTATCATCATTTGAGAAAATAAGCATGAACACATCCTAAGAAGATCATGTCCGTATGGACCAGCTGGGTGCCAAAGATGGATTCAGAAGGTGGAGGCAGCTTTCAGAGGAGAGTTTGGGAATATAAGGAAGGTGGCTGAGTGTGGACAAGAACTCCCAAGGACAGCTGGTAAGACTTGGGGATAAAAGCAGAGAGGACGGGATCAGATGAGAGAAGTCCAGGGGAGACAAGGTTTCTCTGTTTATATTACCTCCTTTCCCACAAGATAATGACTGCTTACAGACCAAAGATTTTCTCTTAGGTCTTTCTGCATTTTAGAATAATACTTGCAGTGTTGGGTGTTCAGTAAACATATGATAAGAGAGTAAGGAACAATTCCTAAATACCAAATACAGAGTATATCTTAAATGATATTCAAAAGACATCAACCTATGGCTTAAGAAAGCTAGAAAGGTCACCCGTAGGTACCGCATGATTTCAAGCAAGGATGTAACTAACTGAAACACTATGAGAAAAACTTTTGAGGGGGGGGAGTATCTAGAATCAAAGAGAACAGAAGTATTCTCTGGTCATCTAGATCTAATTTCAGAAATAAAGTTATTCAACAGTTATGCTAAAATTTCTGCATATTTATGAGGCGGGGGGGAAAGACACTCAGCAAATGCCAAATCTAAAATCAAGTGAAATCATCTTTTCCTCTGAAGAGACTGGGTGGGAAAGGCCTGGGGATTTATTTCCTTTTCTATCCTGGAAGGGCTGGGTGCAATTTCCTCTCATTTATGTCAGCGTCACTTCTCAGATGGCCACAAGGTTTAGGTGGAGGTGGGTATTCGGTTCCCCCAGGGGAATACAATGCAGCCAATGCCTCCCTGTCCTAGGCTCTAGGTTTCTCTGTCCCATGAGACATAACATAACATTTTGCTCCTGACAATTGCTTCACAGTGACTTGTTGGCATAAGGGATGGGTCATGTAAAAGAGGAAAAGGAAAATGTCACTTGTTGGTTAGGACCAAGAATTCGGTGCCAACTGGATTATTTGGCAAAGTGATACATGTCATGGAGATTACAGAAGGGACTGGTTCCAACACCACAAGCTGCAGCCAGCCATCCCCATGCCCACAGACCTGTGCAGAGCTGAAAAGCGAAGAGGCCCTGTGCTGCCTCTCCCCTCAAGGAGGTTGTGCTTCATTGTGGCATTGAACAAAGGGCAACAACAAGCTCTTCCATTGCTACGCTAGAGTGGGAAAAAAAAAAAAAAACTCCAGTATCAAAAGACCTGGGTGCTGGTCTTGTTACCATATATGCTCTTGAACGTGGCTTTGACCCATGCAGACTTGACTGTTTCCTCTTGAAAGTGACGTGATGGCACAGAATACTAAGTTCTCATATGGGTCTAAAAATTCTGTTATCTTGAATGTATGTTAAGGAAATTCCTTATTTATCAGGAATATTTAGAGAATCAGGGATTATCAGAGCTACATGGAGGTCTCCAAATGATCATTTTCAAGACTAGAAACTGATTAGAAGAGGTATTAGAGAATTTCATGTGGGGGGTAAGGCATGAGCAAAGACATGAAGCCAAAAAAAATTCAGGTATAGAAAGTAAGTAGATAGATTGATGTCTGAAGGGGTATATGCAGCCCCCAAAATTATGGGCACGGAATAGTAAAGGGAAAAGAGTGACTTGACTAGCAATTAATTCCACTGACGTGATGGAGAGTTTAAGCTGATTTCTGAAGCAGTTGGGAGCCACCAGTCATTTCTGAGAAAGGGAGTGACATCATGTGAAAAAAAAACCCACTGAGGATGAGAAATACAGGCTCATGAGCTAAGCCCTGGGGCTGGACAGAGACTCCTTCATGTGTCCGGCTTCATGTATGTCTCTCACCTCCTACAGCCAGGCCACCTTCCTGGACGAGTAAGCAGAAGAAGGAGCAGTGACTTTGCAGAAGGTCACAGGCTAGAATCCTAGTTTCCTGCCACCTGGACTCTAGCTCTTTTCCAGTAAACCCTGCCCCCTGCCACTTTCCTCACTGAGGCTTTTTCCCCTTTGTTTCCATGTCTCCGAGAATAGAATGTGTCTAAATTTCATGGGTGCTGCATCCTAAGTGATCCAAATAAAGGGTTTGAAAATGGGTGCATATCACAGCTGAAAAGTGTTGTGTGTCGCCGGAAATAATAAAGGAGAGAGGCAAGAAAGGTCCTATCTTTCCTTTTTCCCCCGGAGCCTAACAGAAAACGAACAGGGATTTGGGGGAGGAGGGAGGGTGAAGTCTGCAGTCGTCTTGCTGTGCTCAATTAGTATTCTAGCCACACACTGTCCCATCAGGGGAAAATGCTTCCCGCACACACACGTGTTCAGGATATCAGTGTGATGGATCTGAGCGAGGGCCCCTCCAAACACAGTGACCATCTGCTAGGCAAAACATAGGGGTCTGACAAGCAGAAGCCATTCAGACCCGTTGTTGGGCCACATTATTACATATTTGACAAGGGTAATGAGGGGCTGTCATTAACCTTACATGACAGTTGCTACAATGACACACTAAAGCAAGGACAAAGAGCCGAACTCAGTAAAAAGGCACCTACTTCTCATTTAACCCTGGAATTATGTGACGCCATTATTCCTGACGGAGGCTGGCAGGCCTGGGGTTAATTTCCATTTCTGTGTCTGCTTGTTCTCTTTTTAAAATGTACCCCTCGTATGGCTAAGGCAACTGTTGGGAAGGCATTGCATTATTTATCACAACACACTGAGTTAGATGCAAGAACAGAAAGGGTCTCGTGGAGAAATGAACAAACAGACAGATTTCATGAACCCCAGCGATGCCCTGAGATAAACCTTTTGAACTCTGGGATATTTAAGGTAACTCCTACCTAAGTACGACATTGCTTAGGATTTTTTTTTTTTTTTTTTTTTTTTTTTTAGCTAAGCATTTATCAGATTTAAAGGAAAAAGATGGTTTCAGGATATGAATACACAGTTACTACACCTTTTTTAGGCCATGGACAAGCCGAGGCTAAGTTAGGATCACAATTTTGGCAGTTAACCACTTAATTTGGGGATCTAATTTCACAGAACTTAATGTTGTAAGTCTCTGAAGGAATGCCCTGTGCTTTTGTTTTATTTTACAGAAGGGGCAACCAAAATCATGAGATGGTCAGGTCCTTCTACTCACCCCCAAGCCCCGGGGCTAAAATGTGATAACCGTGTAGTCCCCTCATGCTATCTCACTTTCCATAGCCATGCTTTCCCCAGCTTCTTGAGGATTCAATTTTGATTATTAAAAGGAAAGTTTATTTTTTCATTTAATTATTTAAAGCCGGTACTTCTCTGAAAGCATGCCTTCGTAAGTGCAAGTCTACAGCATTACTATTCATGATATTTCTGCTTCATCATTTTGAAAACTGGTTTGGCATCGTTTGGCCACCGAAAATGTGTCCCCTTGGTGTGTCCTGTCTGCCTGACATCACAGAGCCATCACAGGGATGACAGCCAATCAGGATGCTTTAAGTTAAGAAATTATAATCAAGGAAGCCTGGGTGGCTCAGTTGGTTAAGCGACTGCCTTCAGCTCAGGTCATGATCCTGGAGTACTGGGATCGAGTCCTGCATCGGACTCCCTGCTTAGCAGGGAGTTTGCTTCCCCCTCGGACCCTCCCCCATCTCATGTTCTCTCTCTCTCTCTCTCATTCTATCTCAAATAAATAAATGAAAATCTTAAAAAACAAAACAAAAACAAAAAACAAAACAAAACAAAACAAAAACACCTATAATCAAGACAGCCCAAGCCATGAAGAAGAAAATATTTAGCAGAAAACAAAAAGATCTAGTTTGGGGAAAAGGACTTATAGGCCACATCTATTTGCACTTAGGTGCCTTCTGCCTGAATGACACCAACCTGTAACTGTCTCAAAGTCTGTGACTCTCCAGAGAGACCAAATATCTAATTATTTTGATCTAAGTTTCAATTTCTTCCCTCTGTCACATGTACAAAGTAAAAAGATTGATGATCTACTTTATATGCAAGGTGCCTGACTTTTATCTGGCTCAAACCTGAGGCAATACAATTGTTTGGGCCTATGGCTGTGACCAAGGGGTTTGGGGCCTTGCTCTGTCCCTAACTAGCATAAAGGATACCAGAAGTGTTGAATTTCTCTTGACCTAATTTCCTCAGCTATGGAGTAAGGAGATTAGATCTGATACTATCAAAGATCACCAGTTCTGTTTTGACCAAAAACTTCCAAGTACACAGCAAAGAAAAGGTGCTTGTTGATTTTCCAGAATGTACTATCAACTCCTTCTGAATATAATGAATTCAACACATAAATGAGTTTAGGTGATTTGGGACTTAGGAACAAAAGAAAATGGAAATAAAAGATGCCCAACACCTCGGTGATTCATGTGTATCTGACATAAAAGCATAAAAGCTCTTGAAAAAACAGAGGCACCTGGGTGGCTCAGTCAGTTAAGTGTCTGCCTTCGGCTCATGTAATGATCTAGGGTCCTGGGATCGAGCCCCCATCCAGTACCCTGCTCAGTGGGGAGTCTGCTTCTCCCTTTCCCTATGCCTCTACCCCATGTTCCTCCTCATGCTCTCTCTTTCTCAAATAAACAAAATCTTAAAAAATAAAATAAAATAAAATAAACTCCTGAAAACTCATAAACAGGCCAAGTTAGTCAAATGCATGGGTGATGGGAGTGAATGGTTGTATAAGTGTCACATCCTGGCTGGAGTGGGAGTGAGAGGAAGAAATCAATGCAGTGCTAATGTGAAGGATATTCCTACAAAAGCCATCTCACGATCTTCGTTATCTGCCACGTAGGACTCAATAAATGAGTGAGTGAATATATGACCATGTTAGCATAAAAAATACCAGGCCATATAAAACACAAACTTTCTATTTTTGATAGAGCATCATCACTTCTTTCAAAATTATTATTTAAAAGCAGGAAGATATTTGAAAAAAAAAAAAAAAAAGCAAGAGAAAGGAAAAATCCCAAATGAGCCAGTCTTTACATCAACAAAATAAAATATTTAGACTTGAACTGAAAAGTCTGCTGCTCTGTTAATGTCTTCTGAAGGTAAGTTGGTGGGGTTGTCTTGGTAAGAACATTGGCTCAGTTAATTAACATGGTTACTGGCTTGCCACACAACCCATATGTGAATTCCTAACATACAACCACAATTTAAAAATCAAAAGGAAAGGGCGCCTGGGTGGCTCAGTTGGTTGGACGACTGCCTTCGGCTCAGGTCATGATCCTGGAGTCCCGGGATCGAGTCCCACATCAGGCTCCCAGCTCCATGGGGAGTCTGCTTCTCCCTCTGACCTTCTCCTCGCTCATGTTCTCTCTCACTGTCTCTCTCTCAAATAAATAAATAAAATCTTTAAAAAAAAAAAAAAAAATCAAAAGGAAAAAATCTGAGAACACTGTGAATCTAAAATCAGAACACTTTGAACATGTACTAGTTACAGTAAAAAAAAATTAATATTTACTACAAAGAAGACTTGTTTTTACTTCTGAGTCGCAATTTCATAGAGCCAAAATAAAGAGGCAGCAACTTTAGAATGAACAGAGATAAAATCCCACATAGGAAAACAAACCAGCTAAGCACAACTTTTTTGTCCTTTATACAGGTATTTAAGTGTCCACAATTTAATGTTTTCCATAATGAAACTGTCAATTTCAAAGTATTACCTGACAACCCATAAAACTGAGTAACAACAGTTTCTCAAGTAGCAGATTTATAAAGAAAACTGTAATACCCTAGAACAACATTTTAATAAAGTTTAGCTAGCACATTTAAAATATGTCTACATATATACAGCACAATTATACTCACCTATTTCAATTATATGTGTATTACCTATGGTATAGAAACAATTCATATATCAAATACCTTTTCACTGTATTTCCCATGTTAAATGGGATAAATGTGATTCTCATACTTCAAAAGTGTCAAATAAAGACAAATCCAAACTTAGGGAAGGGGATAACATTCTATTGCAAGAGGTATTGAGAGAAGGCTGGGAAACTATTACAATAGAAAAAGCATTCCAAACTTAGGGTCCATAAGCTTCTCAAAGCTAAAGCAGAAAGGATTTTTCTTATATAAGGAGGAATGAACAAGGCTAGAAGGAACTGGATGTGGGGAAGTTGGATAAGCAGGTGGCATGATTGGAGAGCTGAGCAGGAAATATCTTTGTGATCAGTCAATTTGGGGGAAAGGTCATTAAGGAGGCACTGCTCCCTATTTCCAATGCTTGTTTAAGTTCAAGGGTGGATCATCGTTAGGGACCTGTGGAGAAGGGAGAAGCCTGGCTAGAGATTAGCTAAGTTAGGTATTTTGTCCAAATTGATGAATGGGGACAAATAGTTCACTAATCAATTATGAAGCAAAGAATGAAAATTTGAAAGGTCTATGTCTGGCCTCATCACTGGTAAACAAGAGTGTCATCCCTTAGCTTATCTAAGTCATATGGGAAAAGAGAGGGTTCTTTAAAGTGACACAGGAACACAAAAGGATAGAGGTGTTTCTTTTTTTTTTCCTTTTTAAAAAATTTTTCATTGTGGTAAAATACATATAACATAAAACTTACCATTTTAACCAATTTTACGTGTACAGTTCAGCAGTGTCATTCACCTCATTTTAGAACCAATCTCCAGAACATTTTCACCTAGCAAAATTAAAACTTTATACCTATTAAACAATTTTCATTATTCCATTTCCCCAAGCCCCCAGAAGTCATCATTCTACTTTCTATCTCTATGAATTTGACTACTCTAAGTATTTTAATAAGTGGGCTAAGTATAGCATTTGTTTGTTTATAATTGGCTTATTGTACTTAGCATAATATCCTCAAGATTTATGCATATTGTAGCATGTGTCAGAAATTCCTTACTATGTAAGCTCAAATACTTTTCCATTATATGTATATACCACTTTTGGTTCAATGGACTCTTGGGTCGCAACCACCTGTCAACACTGTGAATAACCCTGCTATAAACCTAGGTCTACAAACGTCTGAGACCCTATATGCAGAAGTGAAATTCCTGGCTCATATGGTAATTCTATTTTTAATATTTTGAGAAACTACCATATGTCTTCCATAATGGCTGCACCATCGTACATTCCCACCAACAGTGTGCACGAGGGTTCTGTTAGAGAGAACCGGAGACTGATGGTAGTTAACGTGGTAAGAACAGATTATATTTGGAAACTATTGTAATACGGAAAAGAGACCTCAGCATAGAACCGGGCTCAATTCCAAATGTTTCATGAACAAACAGGTATTGATAGCCAAGAGGCAGTGTAGTGGTCAGTGAATGGAAGATTTCTAAGAAAAAACATCAGGACAAGGGAGATTCTGACTAAACTGACTTGACAAGTTTCTTGCTGAGATCCAGACAGGGTGATCAGACATCACCTGCAGGGGGGTGGGGGGATTGAGAAACTCGATCTGATATTGACAATGATCAGATACCAAGGGTGGGGGATTCTAAACTGATTGGATAGGATTCTTGCTAAAACTAAGCAATGAAAAGATAAACACAAAAGCTCAAAAGTCAAAGCTCAGTTGAGTAGAGGATTCAAAAAGCCAATTAAATCTTACCAGTCAAGGAAAGAGTCTATCAGTTACAATTTCTCCACATCTTCACCGACACTTATTCTGTTTTTGATAGTAGCCATCTTAATGGGCGTGATGTGGAATCTCACTGTGATTTGGATTTCCACTTTACTAATGTTTAATAATGTTGAGCATCTATTCATGTGCTTATTGGTCATTTGAATATCTTCTTTGGAGAAGTATCTACTCAAGTTTTTAGTCCATTCCTAAAGGGGATTGAATTTTTATTGTTGTTGAATTGTAGTTCTTTATATATTCTAGATATTAACCTCATATCGCATAAATGATTTGTAAATAATTTCTCCCATTCTGTAGGTTTCCCTTTCAATGTGTGGCCTGTATCCTCTGATACCTGAAGTTTTTAATTTTGACAGTCCGGTCTACTGACTTTTACTTTCGTTGCTTGTCCTTTCAGTGTCATAAGGGATAGGGGATTTCTTAACTATCACTGTTTTCTAGAAGCATGCGATGGAGGTAAAATTCAACATTATCAAAAATTATCATCGGGGCGCCTGGGTGGCTCAGTGGGTTAAGCCGCTGCCTTCGGCTCAGGTCATGATCTCGGGGTCCTGGGATCGAGTCCCGCATCGGGCTCTCTGCTCAGCAGGGAGCCTGCTTCCTCCCCTCTCTCTCTCTCTCTCTCTGCCTGCCTCTCTGCCTGCTTGTGATCTCTCTCTGTCAAATAAATAAATAAAATCTTAAGAAAAAAAAATTATCATCAATTTTAACTGCTATAATTTACCATGGGAAAAGATGTAGCAGAGAATCTGCAATCTCTTACTATAATCATAATGTTCAGAGAGCAGTGTACCATGGTCCATCATAGTCCAACATGAAGAATCCAAGAGCTCATGAAGGACAGTCCCACTCATACCCTGTTCAAGCACCTACTGCAAATCAAGAAGAGGACAGAATCCCTGCATCTTCTCCTTGCTGCTCCTTCTGAGAGGAAGTAGCCTTTCTTTCTCAACTCTGTAGCGTCCATAGGTCACTATGGACAAGATTCCTTGTCCTGCTTTCCTCACCCACCTCCCACCCCAATAATCCATCCATCTTCTCTACTCTTTCCCAGGTTTTTAAGCATTCTGTCCCACATGCCCCTGTCTTTTTCACACCCATGAGACACTAGTGTACTTTCTGTCCTTTCTGCAAAGGTCGGGGAAGAATGAAGAAAAGCCCCCCTAACCAACTGGTCCTGAGGTCAAGGAAGACAGACTTTTATACTCTAAAGACTGACCCCCTTTCCCTCCACTCTCTACTACCTGCTAAAAGTTTCTTTTCTTTATAGAGTGCTTCTTTTTATTCAAATTCTGGGTTCAACGTTAGGAGAAAGAACACTCTGTCTAGGAATAAGATGAGAGACTATGAGAACGAGAGAGCCAGAAAGAAACCACAAGCAAGCACTCTACCATAAATCCACTGAAGAAAAAAAAATAAGTGGTCAAGAACCACACAAGAAGGAGAGAGACAAGATCTAGGTAAGAAGCCAGAAGGTCATAAGAATTAGAGAGCTAAGGAAGGCAGATAATGTGAGACATTGTCCTATGGGTGGAAGCGAAATGAATAAAACAAAGGAGAGCTTCCCAAATCTCGACAAGTTAGTTCATGTTTGAAGGAGAGACCTGAGAAGCCCAGGGAGCTATACACCCACAGAGTCATCTCTAGAGTCCCATCATCAGATGCCCAAAATCTTTTTCCTTTTTATTTTCCTACAATATCCCTCAAAGTATTTAATTCTTCATCTAGAAAATTGAGTAATACAGTAAAAAGTAAATCAGTTTTCCATCTTCAGTCCAATTTCTTCTACTGCTGATTCAATCACTAGTAATAGAGTCTTGTGAATCCTCTCAGAAAAATCTGAATGCATATATCAGTATTTATATGAAGGACATATTTGATGTGTTATCTTGCATCTTATTTTGCTCATTTAATAATATTTCTTGGAGAATTTTTCTTTATCATCATATTTATTTATTTATTTATTTATTTATTTATTTATTTGACAGAGAGAGAGATCACAAGCAAGCAGAGAAGCAGGCAGAGAGAGGGGGAAGCAGGCTCCCTTTCAAGAAAAGAGCCCGATGTGGGGCTCAATCCCAGGACCCTGAGATCATAACCTGAGCTGACGACAGGGGCCCAACCCACTGAGCCACCCAAACGCCCCCTTTATCATCATATTTAAATCTACCTTGTTCTTTGAACAGTCTCTCTGCATTTCATTGCATTTATCTTATTTGTTCACCAGTCACTTATGGGATTTTCTTGTAAAAAATACATGCATCTAAAATTTGGATAATACCAAATATCTTTCAAAAAACCTTACATCAGGAGCACCTGAATGGTTCAGTTGGTTGAATGTCTGACTTCAGCTCAGGCCATGAACCAAGGGCCCTGGATCAATCCCATGGCGCCTGGCTCAGTGGGGATCCTGCTTCTCCCTCTCCCTCTGCTCCTCCCCATGCTTGCAGTCTCTCTTGTTCCCTCTCTCTTTCAAATAAACAAAATTAAAAACAAAACTAAACAAAACAACAACCTTACATCAGTTCGTAGTTCCACTAAAACTGTATGAGAGTGATTAGGGCCCCACCTTTTGTCTACACAGTAAAGTACCAACAAATTTGATCTTTGCATCAAAAAACAAAAATGCAGGGATGCCTAGGTGGCTGAGTAGGTTAAGTTCTACCTTCAGCTCAGGTCATGATCTCAGGGTCCTGGGATAGAGCCCCACAGCAGGCTCCCAGCAAAGAACCTGTTTCACCCTCTCCTTCTGCCACTCTCCCTGCTCGTGTTCTCTCTCTCAAGTAAATAAATAAAACCTTAAAAAAAAAAAAAAAAAGCAAAAATGCTTTGCATAAAAAGATTTGTTTTATTACCAGTGGGGTATTTTCTGCCCATTTTAAAATAGTTTTTTTTTTATTATTGATTTGCAGGAAATTTTACATATTAAAAAAGTTAAGCTTCAGAATCATATATATACTACAAATATATTCTCGAATCTGACTTTGTTTACAGTATTTGTTCAACAAATTTGTTTTTAATTTTATATACTTCTTATATTATTTATTAGACTAATGCTTTTTAAATTATTCCTCTTCTTTAGAAAGAGAAAGCTTTCCATTCCATTATCAAAACGTCCCTCTATTTTCTTCTAGTATTTTTACAGAATTGCTTTAGGGAATGCAGAGAGGAAAATGGGTTTAATTTTAACATTTGAATTGTTGACAAATCCCAAATTCATTTTAAGAATAAGAATGAAGCAAACATTCAGATTCTTTCCCCTCAATGGCAACTGATTGAAATTTCAGTTGTATCAGACTAACTTACCTTGTATATTTTTACCTATTCTGGACTTCAATTCCAGGGGCCTAAGTATTCTGCACACCAGTAGAAAAGATATTATATTTGGCAGATGTAGTGTAGCCCCATAAATTTTGAATTTCTATTTTAAATCCTTATTTTTTTGTTTCTTTAATGGAGTTTAAAACTAGCTTTGCTAACTCCTAAAATAATCCAAAATTAATGTTTTATTAATGTGATTCTACTAAATTTATAAATTAATCTAGGGAAAATTTATATCTTTATAATACTGAATCTTCTTTTTCAAGAAACAGTTACAGCTTTTTGCTTATTCAAGTTTTTATTTATATGCCTAAATAGAGTTTTTTAAAAATTTATATAGGTCCTGTGTATTTCTTATTAAGCTTATAACTAGGTATTTATCTTTGCGCATTGTATTATAAGTGCAATATTTTCTTTATTTGTCTCACTTGGTGGCTTGGTTCTGGAAAGCTATTGGTTTTTATGTTAAAGAGGTAGCTAGTCACATTAGTAATTTCTTTCATTTTTTTCCTAATTGAATTTTAGGTGATTAACCCAGGCTGTCCAGAAAAACAGTATCATCATCTGTAGATAATTTCTCCTGCTTATTTATAAATTTTGTGCCTCTGATTCTTTAACCTCTTCAAATTGTGTTGGTTGGTACTTCATGAAAAATTATAAATAAAAGCAGTAATAGTGGGCACTGACCTATTAATGTGTTGCTGAATTCCATTTGCTAACATTTTATATTAGACTTTAATATCAATATTTATAAGTGAGATTGGTGTGTTTTCCTTTTCTTTTCTATTTCTGCCAGTTTTCTTTATGGTGACTTAGTAAACAGTCTTATATTTTAATGTAATTAGCCTACTAATTATTTTCTTTTGAAGTTAGTACTATTGGTGTCTATTTCTGAAATATTTCTTTGCCCCCCCAACATAAAAATAGTCTCCAACGTTTTTTCCTAAAAGTTTTAGTTTCATCTTTCAGATTACATTTTTTTTAATTTTTTATTTTTTATAAACATATATTTTTATCCCCAGGGGTACAGGTCTGTGAATCACCAGGTTTACACACTTCACAGTACTCACCAAAGCACATACCCTCCCCAATGTCCATAATCCCACCCCGTTCTCCCAAACCCCCTCCCCCCAGCAACCCACAGTTTGTTTTGTGAGATTAAGAGTCACTTATGGTTTGTCTCCCTCCCAATCCCATCTTGTTTCATTGATTCTTCTCCTACCCACTTAAGCCCCCATGTTGCATCACCACTTCCTCATATCAGGGAGATCATATGATAGTTGTCTTTCTCTGCTTGACTTATTTCGCTAAGCATGATACGCTCTAGTTCCATCCATGTTGTCGCAAATGGCAAGATTTCATTTCTTTTGATGGCTGCATAGTATTCCATTGTGTATATATACCACATCTTCTTGATTCATTCATCTGTTGATGGACATCTAGGTTCTTTCCATAGTTTGGCTATTGTGGACATTGCTGCTATAAACATTCGGGTGCATGTGGGAATGCAAGCTGGTGCAGCCATTCAGATTGCATTTTTACTCTACCTCAGTTTGATTTTAATGTATAGTGTGAGCCAACTACCCAAGTTCGTTGTTTTCCACATGAATTACTAATCATCTACATTCTTTATTAAATGGTCTATCTTGTCCTAATTTCTGCTTTTGTCACATGTCCAAGATACATTATGTGCCCATCTAACTCTTCTAATATAGTATTGTGTAGAATCAGTGAGACTGGGCATCTTTGTCTCATTCCTGATTTTAAAGGGAATGTGTTTAGTATCGAACCATCAGAAATGATGTCTGTCAACAGAATTTTTAAAAATAGAAGATTTGAGTAAATATTTCACCAAAGAAAATATATGAATGACAAATAATCACGTGATAAGATTATCAACATCACAGGTCATCAAGGAAATACAAATTAATGCAAAATAAGATATTACTCTGTGTATACACTAGAATTTGACAAATTTCTGCCATTCAAATTTGTTGCATGATTGTATTGAACACTTAGGTTCTGTTATTATTTGTATTATTCTGAAAACAAGAGGGATCCAATAGAGGCTTCAGCTGAGATGTAATATGACCATAATTGTTTGTTGTTGTTTTTTTCCCAAAGATAACCCTGACAGAAACATGAACATTTCTGGAGTAAGCCTGTCTTAGGGTTACAGAAGCTCCAGGGAAGGAAGCTATTATAAACACTGCAAAGAGGAGAAAGGAAAGCTTGAACCATGGCATTAAGAAGTGTGGGGAGAGATTAAAAAGTCATTAGTGTAAGAAAAATTAATAGTGTCTGGTGTATAATTAGATGCACGGCATCCACATTCTAGAATCAACCCATTGGTAGCATTGTTTTAAAATATCAGATATTGAAATATATATTTCAAAATGGCAAAAATTTATATATCACATCACTCTCATATTAGGAAAAAATATTAATGAGCTCCAATCAATTTGGAAAATCCTTAAGAGATAATCTTGAAGATGTTTTGTTTTGTTTTATCAAATGTTCAGATTAACATAATTACATCTATCAATATTTTTTTTCCATTTGTGGTACGGACACAATACACTTATAATCAAATTTGACATGTTGGCTCAGAATAAAAAACATGAAGAAAAATAAATTACAAGAAGCAATTTTTCAGTTCAAACAGATATGTCAGCTGTGTGCAGATACCCTAAAAATGGAATAGAAATTTCATACATTTTGAGCAGGAGGACTGGGTTTGTTTAATGTGTTTAGCATATCTTGGCAAGTTGAAAAAATATATATAAAACGTCTCTCCTTAAATTTAGTCTAAAAGACTAAGCATGTGTTTTCATGATGGGTAGTGGGGAACATCTTTTTTTCCCTTTATCTTGGTCTTCATCTCTGGTTCAAAATGTTTGTTTCTGCTATTAAGGAGAATCTTATAAACAGAAACAAACCTCCCCCAATCATTGATTTTTGCTTTTTCTTAATGTCTTCTTTGGTTCTGTATAGACAAATATCACAGTGAAGAAAAAAGAGCTAATACAGCTTAGTTCATCTTATACATGTTTACTTATACATCCCAACTTGAAATACCTTGGCCCTGATTTATACTCAGAGGGAAAAACATTTTGAATTACGACTAGGACTGCTCGTCAAACCGCACCCCCGACAAGCTTACTTGAAGGGTAGCTGTCCCAACACCATTACACAGAGATCATCAGCAAATTTGTCCCCAGTCTGTGTTTTTATTACTAAATAATACCAGAGTCCTTTGGACCACTGTGCTTCTTCCACCAGAGTTGGTAAGAATCATGGAACACACAACATCATAGGCCAGCTTCGGAAACCAGACTTCTATCTTCCTGCAGGGCTCAAACTGAGAACCAAATCCCCATAAAAGTACTTTCTAAGTGAGGCTCCTGGGTGGCTCAGTCAGTGAAGCATCTGCCTTGGGCTCAGGTCATGATCCAAGGGTCCTGGGATGGAGCCACGAGCCTGATTATTCCTCTCCCTTTGCTCCTCCCTTTCATTATCTATCTCTCTCTCTCTCTCTCTCTCTCTCTCTCCATCTCAAATAAATAAACAACACCAAAAATTCTTTAAAAAGAAATACTTTCTAAGTATGGATGCTTTTACCAGGACCCAAAGTCAGCTATTACAGTGAGTGGTACATCACACATAAATACTTTGGCTATGCTGTGACCCACTTCTTATTCTTTGAAGCATAGAGTTGTCACATTCTCATACTTCCTGTTTTTCAGTTACTGGCTTTCTAAGTGGCCATTTAAAACTACCTCAGCTCAGAGTGGGACCACGTAATTTGGAGGGAAGGGAAGATGTCTGTATCTAAAGAAAATAGGCCTAAAGGGCTAACAGCTGCATTTGCAATACCAAGACCTGAATTTCAGCTGATTTTGACCTTGAGTCTGATAGTTATCTTTTCTGAGTCAAGTTTTTCCTCTTTTAAATGAGGATTACCTCCCCCCCTTCCAACACACAGAGGATTCTTGTGAAAAACGAACAAATTAAAAATTGTGAAAGCATTTTGAAAGTTGTGAAGCATTTATAAAAGCAAGAAATTGTATCGGCAGCACTTCTCCAAAGCAGTGGTGCCTCTTGTCCTTACAGACTTCAGATGAAAAACTAGACTGGCTTTTGGCATTTGATTCAAATGGATCTCTTTGCTTTAGAAGGAGAACTGTTGAGGGTGGTTCAATCTTATTTCCTAAGGGCTTTTTGTTTTCTGATTTCATTCTGCAAAATCATGTGACAGGATGGAATAATTTCACAAATAAAAAGTCTGTATGTGTACTTTTTTAAACATGGCTTAAGGGCGTCTGGTGGCTCAGTCGCTAAGTGTCTTCCTTGGACTCAGATCATGATCCCAGGGTCTCGGGATCGAATGTCACATCAGGGTCCCTGCTCAGCAGGGAGTCTGCTTCTCTCTCTCCCTCTGCCTGCTGCTTCCCTGTTCCTGCTTTCTCTCTCTGTCAAACAAATAAAATCTTAAAAAGAGAGAGAGAGAGAGAATTAAAAAAAATAAATAAATACGGCTTAAATTAATACCTAAATGATTCTAGATGATCATATTAGAATGAGAAAAATCCTTGTTGAGAAAATATAGTCTAGATCATTTCCATGGAGTGTACTACTTAGAAGTTCAAAGGCTTTTTGTGTGTGTGCTTGTGTCAAATTCTCAGGAATTGATGCTGTTGGCCATCATCTCTAGCTGAACATTAATTCCTTCTGCAAAACTTTCAGGTAAAATATTACGTTGCCCCATATGTACCACCCAGTGTACAGCCCACACCAGATGAATGGAGTTCTCTACCCAAGGGTCATGAGATCCAAAGAAAGTGCTGTCCAGTATTGATTTTATTTTCTAAGGAATTAACTTTGTCCATTTGAAAATTGCCACTATAGGAATGCTGGCTTTGGAATTTGGCCAGGATAACGGTTTCTGTAATTCATCATCCCCCTCTTATGAAATTTGACACCTACTCTGCTAATGAATGAAATAGGTCAGAACCTGGGCATTAGCTCAGATCCAAATGCCAGAGCTTCCAGTAATTCAGCCTATTCTACATATTATTACTCAGGACTCTGCTTCTGGAATTCTCACCAGTAGGACATGGATGTTGGAATTCTCATCAAATTAGTACATGCCACTTTAGCTGTAATAATTTGAGAAAGTAAAATCTCCAGGGATTACAGTCCCATGCCAAATCAGCAAAACCTATGAAGACTATAATACCAAGGTGCCCAGGAAATCAGGGCAGATGAATTGCTTGAAGATTTGAGTCCCAGTCTTAGTTATATAACTTACTTACTGTGTGACCTTTGAAAACCCACTGACACCTCAGTCTCCAGATTTGTAAAATGGAGATAACATTAGCTGACCACTCCACAGATGGAGGAATGTATCCGACAGCCCTTCGTAAACAGTAAAGCCCTTATCTCTCTGCAAGGACAGTTATATCATTAATGGAAATTCATAGTGTATGAGGTGTTTTGGGGGCCTGTTGGCATCTATTCATGATTGTTGTGGTGTTGTTGCTTTGTAAAAAGCACATCAGGACATGGCTTTTGTCTGCAAATTTGAAGATGTGATAATTAATCCATATTCTCATTCTTCACACTCTGTATGAACATTGCTCAATATTTCTTCTCATGCTTTGCAAGACAAACTTTGTGCTGTGAATGTGAAAAGGAGTCTACATTGGGGACATGGAGCATGGTCCTGACTAGCTTCCTTTGCTATAGGTGTATCAAAACACTGAATGCGTAACCACAAGTTTCACATTTTGTCCACTAGTTATGTCTCCAGCATCTAGAACACTTCCTGGTACAGAGAAGGCCATAAAACATTCCCAAATCAATTAATCAATCCCAAATCAATTAATGAATATCCCTTTCACTGGTGCCATCAATACACCCACTTCTAAAAGTCAACTATTTTTTGCAAGCGCCATTATGCAACATGGTAACAATTGCAACAGGCACAAAAACGCCTCTTACCATGATCTTCCATTAATCATGGGGCTGACCTTGTGGAGAGATAGGGCTTTCCTGTTTCCGAAGGGCACTGGGATACATTCCTCATTCTGTGGAGCCGACGGAAGATGTCATCTCCATTTTGCAAATCTGGAGACTGAGGTTTCAGTGAGTGGATTTCAAAGGTCACCCAGTAGGTAAGTTGTATAAGTAAGACTTCTCAAAGGTGTTGAATATGTAATATCTCAAGGCTCTGAAAATCGGGCTCTCCAAGCAAGAGCATTGAGCACGAATTGGTTTGATAAATGTTACATATGATATGTGCACATGTATTTTGTGGATTGTCACATTATCACTTGGAACTCAGTGGTACTTGGAAATAAAAATGCTTCTATTAACTAAAATGGTCATGGCATAGAATGTTGCAGTACCTGGAAGTTCTTTCTAACAATTACTAGTCAGAAAGAACTGTTAATTTCAAGCTTTATTGGGATCCTCCTGATTTGAATTTTAGTTTATGTCTTCCATCTCTTTAAGGAAATTATACTATAAATATAATGAGATCTTTTGTGTTTGAAAAATCTTACACTGCCTGAATATTGTCATCTTGAATATTGCCTTTGATTGTGCGGCAGAATAAATAAGAATTTAGGTTGATTTTGTTTTGATCCCAGAATGTATACTACACTTGCTTTTGAGAATAAATCCCTTTTACTAGCTAGTTTCATGGTATTCTGATCTGGTTTTAATACTAAAACTGTATGGTACAGAAAAAAAGAAAAACAGAAAACAACCAAAAATCCCTTCCTCATTAGAGAGACTTCACTGAAATGATTTTGAGTATACATTTTATTCATTGCATTTTTTATAACCCTGTAACAATTTTTGTTTTCTCTCTGTACTCCATCTCTTCAGATTATGAACTATAGGGTAAAAAGATGGGCCTTGAATCTCCCATCCTGTGTCACCACCAAACTGTTTAGAAGCTTCATGTCTCCCTTACCCAATTAGTATTGTTATAGCATATTCACTAAACTGGAAAAATAAGGACTCTTTAGGAACTTTCAGAAAAGGCAATATGGTATGGTTTATCAATAGAATAAAAATTTAGAATGTTACTATAATATGAAGTATTATGCCTCCATCAGAAAGGATGAATACCCAACTTTTGTAGCAACATGGATGGGACTGGAAGAGATTATGCTGAGTGAAATAAGTCAAGCAGAGAGAGTCGATTATCATATGGTTTCACTTATTTGTGGAGCCTAAGAAATAACACGGAGGACATGGGGAGATAGAGAGGAGAAGGGAGTTGAGGGAAATTGGAAGGGGAGGTGAACCATGAGAGACTATGGACTCTGAAAAACAATCTGAGGGGTTTGAAGGGGCAGGGGGGTGGGAGGTTGGGGAAACCAAGTGGTGGGTATTAGAGAGGGCACAGATTGCATGGAGCACTGGGTGTGGTGCAAAAATAATGAATACTGTTATGCTGAAAATAAATAAAAAATAAATTTTTAAAAAATTTAGAATTTTAGCTGATGTGTTGCTGCATTTGAAGTAAAGGAGAACAGAACATGCCACCCAAAAATATGCTGCTTTGGCATATTGAGTATTTTGAATTAAAGTAACATAAGAAATACTACAAGATGGATACTCTGACTCTCCTTTGTCCCCTGATAGCAGGAACTACATCCTCCACGTGAGGCTACCTTCCTGTACTAGAAAGGTAGAAGGTACCCTTGTCACCAGAGATGAGAATTTAAGACTCTAGATCATCTATACTGTTAACCCTGGGAAGTCTCTAACGAGGGTGAGCGACCATAGGGATGCTCACCATGATCATCAGACACAGTTAACCATCCACTAGAGGGGAATACCTCTATTCACCTGGATAGAATACCAAAAAAATACCCAAGTATTTTTTTTTTAACTTTATCTTGAAGTGAGAGAAGGTAGAAAGTGAATTCAAGAAGGATACAAAATGAGCCAAAGTGTTAAGGCAGGAAAGATGAGCCATGTTTGTAAACAGTGTGGGCATCAGGGCTTACACCATCTCCAGGGACAAAGAAACCTTGCTTCTATCTGAGAACACCCAGGCTTGCCTAGTGCGGATGCCTAACTACACAGTGACAAGAAAATCATTCATAAAAAGAACCCAGAGCACTTGCTCAAAGCTGAGTCATAATTATCTAAATGCTTAGCACTACTTGATGTTTTTTAATAAAATAAAGCTGGAATTACCCAGATGGGAGGTGCGGAGTGTCTTCCACCTGCCCTGTGAAGCCTCTCCTTCGGACACATGGGGAGCTTTGTTTGCTGGGAAAAAAAGGAATAGCTCTGCACTGGGTCTGCAGCTTGGTCATGATTCTAGGGCTCCCCAGTCTTCTTGCACTCTCTTTTATATAAAACATCCCATTTTGCGGTGATTTTTTGGAATTGTATTAATGGCCTTGCCACAAACAGTGAGTTGTCCAGAACAACCACGTTTCTTTCCGTCCACCTTCTATCCAAGAAAAATTAATAACTGTTTCCTTTTCCTTTAACAATTTGGTTAATGCTTAACAACTAAGTTTATCAATTTGTTCATGAGTCTCTTGCCCTCTGATAAACTGTGAGTACCTCAGGACCAGGAGCCATGTATCTCATATCTTTATCCCTAGAGAAAAGCACCTAGCCCATGCACAAAAGTTATAAAGTATAACTACTGTGTGGAACACATATTGGAAGTTGGGGGTGGGAGATGAGAGATTGTGCTCCACCAGAAATCAGATCCTTCACCCAACAGGCTGTGCTGAGACATTTGTGGACCCAAGGAAAGTGATCTCCACTGTCTTTACACACATCACCTTATTTCATGTTCCAGTAACACTTTCAGGAAGGTATCATTATTATTCCTTTCTTATAGATGAAGAAGCTGAGATTCATCAAAATTAACTTTCCCAAGTTCTCAAATAAAGTAAATAGAGAGTCAGGGCTGGAATGCCATTCTTTGAGGCCCAAATCCATGCACTTAACTATTACTTTATACTTCACCTCCAAGAATTTTAATGCACACTGTGATGATGGCAAGCGGGTGAGTTAACTATCCTCACACGTCAATGTGGACATCATTTTAGGTCACACCAAGAACCAAAATTAAGGGCTCCAGTTATAAATCAGTAAGTTTTAGTTGCACTCTTGTTTCCAATTGGATCCTGAAAGCAAGATCATTAGACTCTAAATGCCTCTTTGTACAAATTGATCCCAGGACAGCAGAGAAAGCTCAATTTGTTCCTGCCTCCTTGTGCATTTCCCACTGAAAACAGTACGTCTGACAGAGCCTATCAGTTGCATTATATGTCTGTGAGGAGCCACAGCATCTTGCCTGACAGGAGCAAGGATACAAAAGCACAAGCTTAGGGCACCTGGGTGGCTCAGTGGGTTAAAGCCTCTGCCTTCGGCTCAGGTCATGGTCTCAGGGTCCTGGGATCAAGCCCCACATCGGGCTCTCTGCTCAGCGGAGAACCTGCTTCCTCCTCTCTGCCTGCCTCTCTGACTACTTGTAATCTCTGTCTATCAAATAAATAAAATCTTTAAAAAAACAAAATTAAATAAAAGCACAAGCTTTCCCCTTATCCACCTTCTAAAGAAGATCCTGTTTATACGGCTGTGCTGGTAAGTATAATAGATTGGGAGAAGGAAAAAAAAATGAGAGGAATTTGATTCACTAAGAAGGGGCCTGATGTAGAAGGAGAGGAAAGCAAAAGGAGGGGAGGTTTAGGAAGTAACCAAGAGCTTTAAGGGAGAGATGGAGAAGAAAGATTTAGGAGTAAACAATTACCACAGTGAGTTTTTTAACAGTCTAAAAAGAATATTGGTAAAACGTTGGTATTGTTAAGAAGTATAATCCATCTTATAGCCCCTCAAGGAGAAATTTACCATGTTCTTCAATATTTTGCGGGTGGAATACGTGTCCTTTTCATGTGTCACCAAAGCAATGTGGGGACTTAAGGTAGTTGTAAGAATCCATGGTCTTCTTGGACCTCACTTTATCTGGCAGGAACTTAGGAATGTCTCATATTTTACATTTAAGGAAGCGGAGTGGATAGGTGGAAAAAAAAAAACTAGTCCAAGTTGTGCATATGGGCTGTTGTATTAGATAGAAATGTATGCATAAACAACCTCATTTCAAAAGGAAAGTAAGAAAACTCACAAAATAATATAGAAGTCCCAATATAAAAGATAAGCCTATTTTCATTTCAGCATGGTAGATTAAGGATACTCCATAATTCCTCTTTACCCAGACAAATCCTTAAGAGTGGTAGAAGAAATTTTAAAACAAAAGTTAATTATGGGCAACAAAATTTAAATGTATACATATTTATCTAAATTATAAGTAAAAGAAATATATGTGTGTTTGAAACAAGAAGAGGAACTCATAATGACTAAGAAATTGAGAGGAATTCTGAAAAACAGGAAGATATAAAGCTGCAAAAAGACACAGCCATACGGGAAAGCTGCCATCCAGGATATGCCACAAAACAAAACAAAACAAAAACGTCTACTGCAAAGGGATAGAAGCAGCCCTAAGAGTATTCTTTACTCAGGAGAGAAAAAAGCTCGAAGCAGGAAGGGTACCAGATGGGGGATTGGTTGGATTACTCTAGAGAAAACAGTCGAGTCAACTTCAGAACACACATCACAACAAGAATGGTTGCCTCTGAGAAGAAACGGTGAGTGTTGTAGCATGCTTTCAAGAGTCAGGGCAAAGTCTGGATGGCATGGCCACATAAGACAGAAACAGCGGAACACATGACCAGAAGATCATCACAAGCCTAGAGTCACAACCCGGGACTCTTTCCAGGTCCTGACACGAGGACAAGAGCTCCAGCTCATTTTTCCAAGCCAGATGTACAAAAGCCAGTAGGTAGCTCATAAAAATACTGAGCATAATATGGTCTGCATAAGGTTGGTAGCAGCATGAGAGATAACAAGAAGTAAATAAGAAAATAAGTAAAGAGCAAAAAAGAAAAGGAAAAAGTAGATAAAGTACAAAGTAAGGGTAACACATAAAAAGAATGATATTCAGCCTGCATTTGCTAGATGTGGTTCCTGAATGTAGCCTTGCAACAGTCAGTACAAAATGTACTGATTTGCTAGGGCTACCATAACAAAGTACCACAGATTGGGTGGTTTAAGCAACAGACATGTATTGCTTCATAATTCTGGTAGCTAGAAGTCTCAATCAAGTTGTTGGCAGTGTTGGTTTCTTCTGAGCTCTTTTTTTGGCTTGTAAATGGCTGTCTTCTCCCTCTGTCTTCATGTAGTATACCCTATGTGCTCTTCTATGTCCTAATTTCCTCTTCTTATAAGGACACTAATCATAATGGATTAGGGCCCATACTAATTATCTCATTTTAACCTAATAATCTCTTTAAAGACCCTATCTCCAAATATAATCACATCCTGAGGTACTGGGAGTTAAGATTGCAACATGGTTCTTGGTGGGGTTGTGGGGGACAGAGCTGAGCCCATAACACAAAGGCAGAAGTATGATTATATGGCTCTTTATGGCCACAAGACAAGAATAAATCCGATGCTCAGGAAAAACAAGCTTATTCCTGCTACCAATGACTGAAAAAAAAAAAAAAAGAAACCTCATTCAGATTCTCAAAAAGAGGTTACAGAGTACCAGGGTGAGAAATTTCTTTAGCAATATTCTTACAGTAAATACAGTGCATTTCATAACACTGTCTCTTGTAACATTCCTCAATGTAGGTCAATGGCATAATGCTAAAGTGCAGTTTATAGAAGTATATCTACAAGCATGCAAATTCACATGATGCTCTGGCTTAATCCCAGAATAGATTTGAGAGTATCTAACAGAATGAATAAATGGCTTTCTTTATGGAAAACCTCCATAAATGTGTTTCTCATCCAACTTTTCAGAAGTCCCAAGAGAAAGGAGTTTTAAAGTTTTTTTACTTCCAAAAAAGAACTGGTGGTCTCTGTTGCTATTTCAGTGTAGACCCAAATACAGCCAGGTCACCGGAGCTGTGGTGACTCACACTTCTAAGAAGACCGTTTTGCTTAGTGCCTGTGATCTGCTATTTACTAGAACGGTAATAGGGAGCAGATATCCACACTGCCCCATCTGGCTTGTTCTATGCTATGAAATGGGAACGATAGCACATGAAGGCTAAATGAGTTATTGTATGTAAACCACTTGGAACAGTTTCTGCCCGTTGAAGCACTCTATTCAGTGTGAATTTCCCTCATCAAGAAAGCTAATGATCTTTCAACAATGGACAGCTCCCCAAAACACAGGCTTTATACCACTTATACCACTGCGGTGCCTTTCTATGTATAGTTAATGCCAAAGCAAAGATCAGAATTCAGTTTTCTGCCACTGTATTGCACTATGGTGGTTCTCAAAGGTGAGCGTTGTTAGTAGCATCACGTGAGAGGCTTGTTAAACTCACATTGTAGAGTCCCTGCGCAGAGTTTCTGGGACAGTATGTCTGGGATGGACTCAAGACTGTACATTTCTTTTTTTTTCTTCTAATTAACATATATTATTTGCTCCAGAAGTACAGGTCTATGATTCATCAGTCTTACATAATTCATAGCACCCACCATAGCACATACTCTCCCCCATGTCCATCAAAGATTGTACATTTCTAAAAGTTCACACTCTCTACTCATGTCGTGGTTCTGAACCCAGTCCCACTCAACAGAAGCTAGACCCTGCGGAAGTTATGCTATTTCTTTTAGCTTTGTTTTCTTGTCTGTAAGATAGGGATAAAGACAGTCTGTACCTAACAGCACACCTGGGAGGGTTACAGAGCACGGAACCCAGCATGACCACTTCTAGATCATTTCAGACAACTCCAGTGCACCAAACTGCTGACCTCAGAGTTTGTGTGCAACCAAGTATTTTTAATAGGATGTTCTTTCTGTTTGGATTAAACCATAGCAAACTGAGCACAGAGAGATAGATACCAAGAACCACCCCCCCACACACACACACACTCATTACTAACGGGGATGCTGGGTTAACTACTCAGAACTCCTGAAAGAGATAATCAAGCCCTCTTTCTAGGGTGACTCTGCACATCAATCCCCTTAAGGGTGTTAATAGCTTTGAGTTGAAAGACTCAAAAAGTACCTATGACTGTAGGGATATTTCTGAAGATCCCACAAATCAATCTATATGAGAAGATAGGCACATCCATACTTCTCACATTTAAGTTTTTATTCGCCAAGCTAAGAGAATGTCAACTCCAGATCACAGCACTACAAGTCAAGGAAGGCCTTTTGGGGCCCCGTCTCTGCTATCTCTGACCCTGGAAGAACCAGAGTCAGTCCCAAGAGGGGCTGGTTGCCATGGAGAAGAGGAGTGCCAGACAGAGAAATTGAGGAGACGCCAGCCCAACCCGCACGTCCTCACTATAGCTTCTTCCCACCTCGAACAGGAGGAGGAAACAGCTTTAATCTCCAGGCAAGCTCTGAGTTGTCATTATTACAATAGACGAGGTAATTTTGCTACTAAAATAAGACTTCTTTTATAATTAGAAGTACCAGTGCTATTATTTTAAAGAATCCAGAAACACTAACAGACCTTCATTGGGTTTCATCCAGGGGCAGGAAAGGCATGTTGAACTGGGCAATGGGAATGAAAAACAAGCCGCTTTGGAGTTGCACCCCTAATATTTCAGGCTTTTAATGCACCCCATACATGCATACTCCCATACATCCCAAGTCACCAAAGCATATTTCTTAGTTCTGAGATTTTGCTCCCTCTCAACATATACCAGCTGAGGGAATATCTTTATTTAATGCCACTTTCAAAGAAAAGAGACTCGATCATTTGGAGCAGCTCTCAGAAACCCAAATATAGCATCTTTAAAAATACATGTTCTTCAGTGGCTATTTGAAATATTATGCAGACATAAGGAAATAAGCAAAATATGTTCTGTTTATAGTCAATAAATATAAAAAGCCCCCTTTTTTTTCTGAAGCTGTAAGAAACTTAGCATAGTCCAGATCAATCAACTAATGTTTTCAAGAAAAATGCTTTGCTGCCATTGGCTTGTTTCCCAGCCCAAATCATTACTTGTTTCTATTCGCAATTCTAGGAGATGCACATCTGCCAGAAAACATCTGAACTTTTCAATATAAGGAACAAGATTTATATTCTCCTTATGCTTTACAATCACTTTTCCTGACCATGTGTGACACAGTGTAGGTAGTATCATGAAGGATTAAGCTATGAGAAGCAAGAATTTAGGCAGTGAGGATGTTCTTGGGAACTGATAGCTACCACATTTTTTTCCTGCTTAAGAGAATTCTGCATTTTTTCCTTTGCTTCTCAGACAATTTTGATTAAAAATAAAATGTTATTTGTTATTCTTAACAAGAGGCATTCCTTGTAGCTCTAATTCACCTTCAAACTAAGACACACTTGTATGAAACATAGTATATGTTTGTCTAATATCATAATTTAAATTACTGCTTTTCCAATGAAAAGCAGTTCACTTGGACTTTCAAAAGTAGTCCAATTAAATTTAAAATATAAAAGGAAACATTTATTACTAAACTCAATGTGCAATTTGGGCAAATAGATTTAATAAATACTTTATCACCTCATGGAGCCCACCCCAACTCTACATCACGGGTTATCTGGTCATGAAAAATATTCAAGGAATTTCTTCTGCCTCAATATAAGTAAGAACTACTTTTTAAAGGCTCTCTCCATCCTCGGTAAATATCACAGTCTCTTATTTTACAAATAGCTAGAATATGGGTTATAGGGTAGAGATAAAAGTAGGAGAATTAAACTTAGAGTTCCGGTCATTGACAATGAATTTCAACTGCATAAATGCACTCCCGTAATTATTGACTAGCATGAAAAGATACATAAATATTCCATAACTATGTCTAGATGGGGTTGTAAAACTGCACGAGAAGGTAATATGGTATGTCAGGGCAGGTTCTAACCCTGACCCTACTATCATCCTCTTGTAACACCTAGGATAGATGGCTTATCTCTGCTGAGCTTTACAGGTAACAACAATAGTTGACCCACTGAACAAAACCATTGGGAGAATCCAGCCAGTTGAAGTGTGGGGTGGTTGAGAAACAAAAGAAAATCTGTCCTCTGAAACAATCAGACTTAGACTGAGTTCCAAACCAAGCTGTGGTACTTTCAGGTCGAGACCTTGGGCACATCTTTTGACTATTCTGTGTTTTTTATCTCCTCATCTAAAAAATGGAGCTGGTGGTAACTTAATGTTCAGAGGGTTCTTAAAGTGATTAAATGTCACAATATATGTTAAAGATAGAATACATGATAGGCGCTCTACAAATGGCAGTTGAATTTTTTACTCATCTATGTGAAAATGTTTGGGAAATAGGAAGGGTTTTTATATGCAAGCCATCATTATTATCACATAGTATATTCATGTAATTAGACAAAGAAGGACTCCACTCAGGGTAGCTGCACTCTTATGTATCCTTCTACTCATTTTTTCCCATAAACTCTTCCCAGAAGGTCCATTCCTTACAACTGGTAAAAATCTGTGATTCCACTTGGTGTTGATTACTAAAACAATAATGCCTGCCAGGAGCTTAACACCTCCTCTTACAAACAAAAACGACTATTAATTTTATACAGTGTGTCACTATAAACAAACGTTTCCTCTCTCTAGCTGTTTCCTCACCTGTTTCCAATTCGGGGAAACCTCATTTTCAAGCCACAGTGTTGCTCACACTAAACTTTGTCTCCATCTATGTAATGGCTGACAGTTTCACAATCAAATGCTTAGTTATAAATGAATCACGTGGGCTTCTAGCATCTAAACCACTCCTAAGTAAGAGGATGAATGATATTAACTCCCCAAAACATGTAAGAATTAGATGCTGCAAAGAATGTTTAGTGGGGACTGGAAAACACAACTCAAGCCAGTGCCCTTCCCTGCCCTGCCTGTTACAGTAGAGAGCATTTGCAGGTTTCCCTGTGCCGGTAAAACGTTGGAAGGAGGCAGCTTTTGTAATAGGATCATTGGCTAAAATGAAATGAGTCAATCTGATCAATAGAAATTGCACATGCAGCAAAGAGCTCTTAATGGATCTTAATCTCCATTAGGCTGAGTTGGAGGAAGTTGCTGGGGAAGCTGCATCACATTTCAGCCATTGATAGTAGCATCGTGGTCCATGAGCAGCTTTCAGGGAATGGGAATATTCATCCTGGGGTGCCCTGGGACAACCATCAATAGGATGGTAAACTCTTGCATCATCGTTGTCCAGGAAATGCTCTGGGGGATACTCTGGAGAATAGTCTCCAAGGCTTATGAAAATTTTAGCAGGAATTCATGGTGGGTCAACCAGAAGACCATTAGCACATGAAGCTTTTCTGTCATGTGTAATTAAATGTGGTTTAGAATCCCTTAGACATGATTTATAAAACCAAAATGAACAGTTCCAAGTTTGTTACCAGAGGCCCGTAAAGTCTGTGCTGTGGGGAGAACAACAAGGATCAAGTTTTTCAGGAGGAGGCATACTTTGCACATGACACATAGAAATGTAAAAAACCTAATGTTTGGATGCCCGGAATGTGAAACTAACTGCCTCTCAATTTAATATATAATAGGGAAAGCTCCATGTGGAAATTCGAAAGAAAAGGAAAATTGCACACAATTTAGAAGACTACCCATTGTACATGCACTTGGAAATTACAGCACAATATCTCCTAATTAATGCTGATTGAGTACTTTGATTTCAAAAATTGAAAAGCATAATACATGGACACTGCATTACACATTCACACATTCTCCTCACAAAGTCCTTGATGTCAGAGACCAAAATAGAAAAGCCAATAGCAGATTGCTTCATGCTTTTTTTTCTTTCTGTAAGTAAAACTTGATGATTATAAATTCAAAAGTCCAGAATTAATAAAAATGAAACTGCCTTGTGCTATGGCACAAATAATTTATCCCAAATGTTTGGGCTACTTAATTGGAAAAGTGAGGGTTGTTTTCCATACCATATCAATAATTTCAAATGTAGATGCTCTCTTCCTCTGTGCTTCTGTGACATGTCACTATTTATTCTATTATTATAGCACTTCATCACTGCAGACCACACTCATTTTCATGTCTGACTCTCAACTTGATTGTGCCTAGATGAATTGTGAATCCCTTGAAAATCAGAATGTATCTTTTTATCATGTTATGCTCTCTAAAACAATGCTAATATAAAAGGAACACGTGGTATTTTGTATTGAATAAATGCAAAAACAGTGAGATATTTTATATACCATAATCTTTCTGTGAGGCATTTCAAAAATACTATGTATTTTATAAAGGTCTGAGAGACCTTTGAAAATGTGTCAAAAGATCATCTTGACAAAATAGGGGGAAAAAACCTAGATTTTTGTATTTATCTGGGTACTTTCACAATAGAGAATATAATGACATCTACGAACTTCTCAAGTATGCTCTTTCATTGTCTTCAGTTAAGAATTTAAAAAAACTGTGTCACAAAGTTTTAATGTTGTAGATTTTCCCATTGTTAAGTATGCTGAGAATGATTTAAAAAAAAAAAACACTAAGTAGCCAAATGTGTTATATTCTCTTTTTGATTAAACACAGATAGGAAAGAAAGTACATTATGTAAATCAAATATTGATGTCATAAAGATGACCTAATAATTTACATTCTTAATTGTCTTATCATTATTACCTGTTAATCACTTCTACCCATGGCACTTTTGAAACAGACTATCTTGTATGAAGTGTCTAGCATATACAGTAGGGACTAAATATACATTGTTGAAATAATAATGAATGAATTTTGTTCCAAGAAAATAATGGAAGGAAACATTCAGCTTCCTTATGGCACTATATCATAGTCTCTGGCCCCCAACACTTGAGATAACTTTCCTTTCTGTTTCAAAAATATCACTCTGACCTCCTTGGACTATCAGGATGCCTTTACCTGGCTCTAGCAACTTGCAAACATGTTTAATCATCTGGGAGTTGAGGGAAGACAGGAGAGAATGTACTTTTGATAATGATATTATTGATGGCATAATATATTTCTAATAATTTTCATTTTAAATTATCTTATTATTTATTACAAAAATATGAAGGCTGAGTCAAGTGAGAATTTTCCAACTCTTTAATTAATCTACTCTCCTTGATTTGATAGTACTTAACTCATCCTGTCTTTTGGGAGAGGTTTTTTTCTCTGTATATAATCTCCATCATTGATAGGCTTAAATCAGCTTTATTATATACCATTACTTGGAAGAGGGGAAAAGAGAATTTGCCAATGCATGTCTTAGTTTAATAACTATTGATTGTCTAAAACCTAGCAAATGTAGATTCTATTTGGTATATCCAAAAGATCCTTTAAGCAACAAATTCTTTCAGTTAAAAAAAAAAAAAAAAAAAGTCCTAGAGTACAATAATTACAATAGACCCCAGTGGGAGGTTTTGGGCTCAGCTGTAAGGAGCAATTAAGTGCAGGTTCTGAGACATTGCGTGACTTTTGTGAAAGGAGTATGGAAATGCCTGTCTCTGTCAATGACTGGTCCAGTCACTTCACTCAGCCATCATGGTCTCTGCCTTTTGTCGGTTCCAGGAACTGACCCAGCTGGGAGCCTGGAACTCCATCTAGTCTAAAATATCTGATCAATCACTTAACTATTAGAAAAGATGACCCCAGGAGAAGGTCTCTTATCAAGGAATCTCTTAAGAATTCATCCCAAGTAAACCCAATTTTTAAAAATTATGTACTCTAATTAGCTCTGGGGGCATAATCCCCTTAGGAAGAGTATGAAATCAAGTTTGCCTTGTTTTCCAAAAAAAAAATGCTTTATCTGTTCTAAACAATAGGCTTATTGGGCTACTAGACACTCTTTTCAAATAACATGACAGATTGATTCTAAACAAACTTTAGGACCACATTTTTTTTTTCCCCCAGGATAATGACTTTATGAGGAGTAAGAGAATTTTAGCCATAATTTTCTCACCATGATCAATTTTATAGAGTGCTTTATCTCCATGAAATATCAGATGAAAGCAATCTAAGACCATTTATGAAATTCACCAATCTATGACTGCAGCAATATTATCTAGTGGTTATGAGCAGAGATTCAGAAGTCAGAGTGCCCTGGTTTGAATCTAGGATTCTTCGGTTGCTAGCTATGTTAATACCTCTGTTCTTCAGTTTCCCACCTGTAAAATGAGGATAATAATAAAATACATACCTCCCAGGTTTAGGGTATGTTAGATCAAATAAAATTCATATGTGCAAACCCCTCAACTTGGTACCCAGAAAATTATAAGTACTATTCAGAATTAATTGTTATTGTTATTGTCAACAATAATGCCAATGATACAAAATCTAGGATAGTCATGATACTGGACTCTATCTTGGTATTACAGCTATAATCAGAATCAACAAAAATATTTTCATGTATGTGTAAATGTCCATGTAAATGATGTTAACCAATTATGTCCTAATTCCCTCCTTGTCTTATTGATTTACATCAAACAACTTGCTATAGCTAACAGATACACCCAATATATGTCCTTCCCCTTCCCTGCCACACACATATGCTAAAGGAGAATATACTTCTTTTTTAAAAAAATACAGGTGATATGGTTTAATTATCATGTAAAAGCAATTCACTTCCTAGTTCCTTTCAGGAAATGCAAATCACTATCAAACATCAAGCATAAAAGCAAACTCACTGAATTGAAAGGCATTTCCCAACATTAATTACATTTCAATTAACTCCACCAATTTTAAGTAACTCCACACAATGCATCAATTCTTTCAACTAAAGGAAATGCCTTTTACAATTAATTTCACTCTGTCTAGTTTATCAGGATGTAGTTCCTTCTCAGACAAGATGGTCTGTTGGTAACAAATGCCTTTAAAATTGTTTCATACTAAAATGAATTCCTTCATGTATATCATTCAGAACCCTAGAACCTCTGCCAGCTCAGGGTGCAAGTGCTTGAGAAGATTTAAAGCTCTTTGAGAAAATAACTGCCTTTACTGCAGGTAGCCCTAGAGTCCCTGCCCATGTCCAAGTTGGTAGGCCTTCTGCCTAGGAGAAAATGAGAATTGGGTTTTTAACCAAATGAGAATCTCTACTTTGCTGCCAACACATTTGGTGCATAAAAGATATGGCCCCAGGTTAATCATAGAAATACAGAACAGCTGCTTTATATTTAAAGACATTGATCATGATCTAACTATAAGCTACAAACTCACAGTGGCTTACCCAAGCCATCTGATATTAAAGAGAATGTTCAAATGGGCAGTCCAATTCTCCACTCCACGCTCCCTTAACTCGATCCCTGTATTAATGCAAATTATCAGAAAAGAAAATTACTCAGCCCCTCATGATGAATTCAGTATTCTGTTAAGTTACAATTTTATGTCACTACTTAAGCTTTTATAGGTCAAAACAAGAAGCCCTCTTTTGAAAAGTGTTGGTGGCTTTTGCAAAACCATAATTGAAAAAAAGTTTCTGCATGTTATCAAAGTGCTTCAGAAAAGTACAACATAATAAAACCATCCCTTTAATTTAGCTCAGGAAAATGTTGCTTTCTACAAATCAATGTATATATTTTCTTTGATCAGACAATCAATGAGAGTTATGTGCCTCAAGTGTTTCTCTGTGTGCCCTGTTGGGAAACAATGACATAATCCATGGAAAGTGCCACTGCTGGGCATTGTAAGCACTCCATTACAGTCAACTCCTATTATTAGCTGTTATTAATAATTCTAATCTTATTTGAAATGCCGAGTGACATCTCCTTTGTTTGTTGCTGTAGATGGTCTCTGTTCTAATTTTATACTTAATGGTCCTATTTTATATCATTTCATTGTATACACTACCTTAAAATAGAAAAAGTATAAGTTCAAATTAAAAATTTTAAACAAGTAGGACTTTACGGCATTCATGTTTGCAATAATGGCAGAGGGGTTAGTTTAAACTTACAAATTAGGGCTGATGATAGAAGTATAAATAAGACTGTGATCAAGAAATATGTTAATTTTTCCACCACGAAGAGATTTGCCCAAGTTCAGCATGTACCTATAATTTCTGATGTATAGTTAGGCACAGTAAAGCCTCAGTAGGTCAAATTAATTGGGACTTGTGTAGAAAGGCTAAAGGAATGAGTGAGAAGTTTAAACCATAGAATATATAAATAATGTAGTTCTATTATTTTAGGAAACATGAAAGCAGAAGCCGAACAGGTCCACGCAGGAAGTGATGGCAGACTGAACCAAGGTCGTGGCAGTGGGAGAAAGAGCCGAGTGCACAGGAGAGTTCCAATAAATAGGGTGGAGTGCGTGGGGTATAGGAGGCTGAGTATCCTTGCTTTGAACTCTAGGAGATTGGAGAAAGATGCACAAGCACAGGCTGCTTGCAACAGAGATGGAAGCATTTCCAGGTTTCTAGTCTGGGCAAGCTGAATTACAACCTTTTAAAGACATTATAGGAACTGGTTTGTTTTGTTTTGCTTTGTTTTTTGCTTCCATTCCAGTCACTGTCAAGTCTTGGAATCATGGGCCATGGAAGCAGAAAGGAACCCCATCGACCAGCCAGCCAGAGCTTTCCTTTTGCAGCTGAGGAAACTACCCTGGAGAAATGGCTCAGCTAATCAGTTAAACAGCCCAATCTTAATATCAGGACTTCTGCTTCTAATCTTAATATCAGGGCTTCTGTTTCTCAATTTAGCTCTCCACTCTGCTCTCTTCCTGTGATAGGATATTTGTGTGGTATTATTGTGGTTTTTTGTTTTGATTTTTTTAAAGATTTTATTTATTTACTTGAGAGAGAGAGAGAGTGTGTGTGTGTGTGTGTATGTGGGGAGGGGTGGAGGAAGAGGGAGAGAGAGAACCTGAAGCAAATTCCATGCTGAGCATGGAGACTCACATGGGGCTCAAACTTACAGCCCTGAGATCATGAGCTGGGCCGAAATCAAGAATCAGATGCTCAACCAACTGAGCTTCTCAGGCACCCCTGGTGTTATTGTGGTTTTAAAATGGAAAATCTCACATTCCAGGAAACCCCTCAGCCCCAAGCAAACCAGGATGGTCAGTCACCCTAATGGAGATAGAAATTGTTATTTATATTCCCATAATCTTCAAGAGTAGTTTTCATAGCTCATCATGGCAAAAATTCACCATGTATGGGTGGCCAAAACCACTCCAGAATAAAGGGTAGCCTTAACATAAAGGAGTGTTGACTTTATGTCAACAGAATAGAAGGGATGAGTAAGAAACTCTTCCTTTTCCAATCTCACTTGTGACAAGAATACCACCATCAGATCCAAGTCAGGTGATCAAGACTCCATCTCCACTCCCTTACCCAATCATATTAGGGCTAGCAGATCACTGGTTAAAAATCTGTAGAGGGTCTCTTTTTCTGAACACCAATTACAATCTAGAAAAATATTCCAAAATTTAAAGACAGACTGGGGTTTGATACCGGACAATCTTGCTCCCCATCATCACTCCAGGAAAATATGGATTGACCTCAAGGACATTAAGCAGAAAAAAAGACTAGAGAATTTAGTCTATCTGCTTCCCTCTCAAGTCCCCAGTAGCAAACAGCAAGCCCTCTTGCTTGCACAGGCAACATCTATAAGATGAAACAGCACAGACAACATCTACTAGAGAAGACAGGTGTCACCCAGCAGCCAGAGTCCTTTAAGCAAAGGACTGTGATTTCTACCCTGAAGGTCTTTCCAGGCTGTTCTGCCTGGACAGGCCCCTACCCTTCCTCATGAGTCATGCTGGCAGGCACTGTCCCAGGGTAGCCCAGCCCCTTCTTAATCCAAGTCACTGCATTCGTCAGAGGCGCAGCCCCGGCAGCCACATCCCAGGCAACTTCAAGGACTTGAACATCCATTTCCAACCTTCCTACAGAAGGTATTGAGGATGTTAATTTCAGATTATGCTGCCCTGACTTTATGAAAAGAAATGCCTACTGAGAAGATAGAAAATAAGAGAAATAGCATGTTGTCCTTGCTCCCATACTCATCATCTAATACGAATTCCTTCTTCCTTTGAGGAAATGGATAGGTTGTTTTTCCTTTGCCCCTGTATCCTCTTCGATTTCATTTCAAGGGAGCTTTGTGGGGGGAGAAGGAGTGTTTTTGGAATCAGTTCCATTCACACTAAAAAAAAAAAAAAAAAAAACATAATATCCTACTTTTTACTTCATTTAAAAAATAAAACTCCTTTACTTTAGCTAATCATATTCCAAAATGTTCCCCATACTCATTCACGAAGCTAAAGGGTATGCAACTGAGCCTTTTATATAAAAGTTGCTTTTCTTGGGAAAAATTTGTCATTCCCAGCCATGTGTCAGTCAAGGTGCAGCACGTGCTCTGTAGATGCCTTTAAATTTCCTTTTCTGAAAGTCAGTGGGAGACTGCAAAACACCAAAGGTGTGGATGAGCCTGGCTCAAAGTAACATAAAATATAGCTAATGCATTTTCTGCAGATTGGAAAGATGAAATTATAATTTCAATTGGAAGCAGCCTCTGGCTCCATACCTCCAGATCATAGTAAATCTACCATTTGAACACTCACACCTCTGAGGCTTCCTGATTGAATCAGAGCTCCAGGGGCTGCCTGCCTTCCCCTGCATTTGCAGACTGACTTTTCCACTGGGCACATATTGTGATACACCAACATATTCTCACCTCTCTTGGTTTAGTATTATATAGTTGTTGGGGTTTTTTTTGTTTCCCTCTGTTTTGTTTAAGGAAGTCTCTCTGGAAACCATGCTTGACTTAAAATTTGAATTTGAACCCAGCATACTAGAAATTGCCTTGAACTTGAGCAATCTTCTGAGCCTTTTCTGCATGTTAGTTTCCTATCTAGACAAATGGCAATGATGATACAATTATACAGGTTTCTTAGAAAAATGGCAATGATGATACAATTACACAGGTTTCTGGAAGAATTACCGCAGTACAGGTGAATGTGACTATACACAGGACCTCAGATATTCATGCAATGCTACAGAGGAACTGTCACCTGCATGGCAAATATTCTGTGTGCCTTTCACCATAATAGATCAGTAGAGCAGGGCTCAAAAACAAGACTTTGACTTCAAATAGGTCACAATCTCCCATTAATTACCATCTATCGAGCACCTATTACATGCTATGTGTTGCGCTAGGTATTTTTTTTTTAAGATTTTTATTTATTTATTGAACAGAGAGATCACAAGTAGGCAGAGAGGCAGTCAGAGAGAGAGGAGGGAGCAGGCTCCCCGCTGAGCAGAGAGCCCAATGCGGGGCTCGATCCCAGTACCCTGGGATCATGACCTGAGCCGAAGGCAGAGGCCCAACCCACTGAGCCACCCAGGCGCCCCGCGCTAGGTATTTTAATATGCATTGTCTTACTTCTCATAACAACACTACAAGGCAAAAATTATCATAGCCATTTTGCAGATGAGACAATGAAGTTTGGATAAGTTAAATCAATTTCCCAAAGTCACAAGATTAATACATGGCAATGCTGGGAATAGAATACAGGTCTGTCTTCAACCAGCCCTCCAGTGCAAGCTGAGAGTGCATTAGATACACGCATATATACGCACAGAGCTCATCATATTCCAGAATGTTCCCCATTCTCGTTCAGGACTCAGAGGGTTAAAGAGAAGATGACAAAATAGCATAAACAGCTGGTTCCAAGGTGCTAGTTGCTCTTCTGTGATACCATTTTGTTTGTGCTTCTGCAGCTGTACCAGAAAGTTTTTGTTCTCTGAAGAAAATACTGAACTGAAAAGATAATTGGTATTCAAGACACACATGTTTTCTACCAGCAAATAAGAAGAAAGCACAACAGTATTCTTGAAGGATGCTGATTTTTTTGTGTTTTGCAATTCTGCATTTTCAAAAATGACATCTGTTTTGTGAGTGACTAAAAACTCTGGAGGAAGAATTTGTAAAAGGAAATAAAATTGTGTTTCTGAGCATTTTCCTCCTTACTGCCTTCAAATGATGTTTAGTTGGCCCATTTTCCCAAAAACATTGTCAAGGCAGAAGTTTTCTATTTCCTGCCCACATTTCTGACAGGTTTGAAATGATGTTCCAGTGGCAAATGTTTTAAAAGTTTCTTTTAGCACTTTTTCCCCATGTATCAAATCATTCTTTCTTTTGAGCACTCAAAAAAAAATTGTGCCTTCTAGGAGCATAAATGAATATAATGCATCCCATTTATATCATGCATTTCTAGAAGGAACTCGAAAGTATTTTACTGTCTTCACTTTTCCAAGCTGTTTATTTTTTGCTGGTGCATCAACAAATACAAAAGTTTAAGACAGCCATTTCTTATTCATTCCCATCTCTTTGATTTATCACTTCCTATTCCATAAATTTCCAGCCTCTACTTCACACAAATAAAAAGATGCAGTAACTCATGCAGTTTGTCAGCCAAATCCCGGGTTGAGAGAAGAATGAATATTAACTAAGGTCATCCGAGGAAGTCCCCACTGTAAATGGCACAGTGTCAGTTTGAACCCCTGTTCTCCCAAATCTGTACATGGACACTCTGCTAGAATCACCTTTCTCTTCCAAAAACACATGACAGCTTCCAAATTATAACTGGCAGAATCAGCCCCCTCAAAGTGGGCAAGAACTCCTGGACCGCAGGTGCAAGTCTTTCTCCTTCTGCCTTTGCCCAGAATTTATGGAGCCACACATCACAGAGAAATGAAATCTAAATGAATCGTTGGGAACTCTCACGAGGAAGAAATTTCCCAAGTTGTCCTGATGATTGAGCTCACATTTATCTGGCCCCATAATTCACAAACTGTAAACCGTGTTGGTACAATGCTTCTTTCTCAAAGCTTATATATGTCATTTTTGCTGTGATAGCTCAGTCATACACACTTCAACTTTCTCTGGATTTTAGGCATTGACCAGCCAAGCACACCTGCCTCAGTGTTTGCTTCCTGACACAATCCCTCTGACCCTTTGCTATAAATTGACTTCATGTTTCTTCTTTGAAAGTACTTAAGCAGAAAGTCCCAGACTGCTTCACATATAGGATGGCTCTCTTGTTATCAGAGAGACCAAAGCTACGGATGAATTGGCCAAGGGAAATATCATATACCTTATCGTTGGTGTTAGAGCTTTCATTGGCAAAACCCAAACAGAATGCTACTAAGTGGCAGAGAAATTTCTATACAAATAATAGAAGGAGCATATGGGTCAGGAAACTCAGGCGGAACAAGAGCTCCACCATGTCTGGTGATCTGTGATTGAGACCTAGATTAGGCACCATTCTCTACCTTTTGAATAGCTTCTGGTGTCCCCAATGAGACCCTTCACATTATAAAATGGACTCTGCCAGTTCCCCATCACAAAGACATGTGTCCTCCAGAGTTGCTGTGCTGGAGGAACTCCTGACACTGGAAGCTCTGGTACAACATGACAGACAGTCCCTCACATGTCCCACGTGAGACAGGGTGGTAGGTCCCAGATTCATTTTTAAGTCGCAGTGAAGAATGGGAAATGTTGAAATGGGCAATGTGGCTTCATTCGTTGTGCACATACATCACATCATGCGTTGCTTCCTTCTTTAGACAAGATCCTCTCAGGCCATGTAGACAAATTCATGATTGTGAAAATTTCCATTTGCTTTCTGTGGTTCCCACTGTTTACATCCTGTTTTTTTCCATTTTGTAGAACAAAATCCTTTTCTTAGATGTTGCCAGGGGTTTCATGTATTTTCCTCCAAGAATTCCCTATCTATTCTCCACACTTATAGACTGCCACTCTTTTCAGTGTACTCTATCTGGTTTCTTCACCCTCAATTCTTAGTGTGAACTTGGCTTCTTCCATATACATGTCTACTTGAAAACTGCCTGTGAATGACATGGTCTCTCCTTACCTTCCTAAACTTTACTGGATCCGCAAGGTCTGTTTCAAATACCAAATTCTTCACCTAGTTGTCTGAGGTACTGATCTCTTCCACAGCATTGCAGCTTCAACCACAACACCTGAGTTTCAACTAGATGTGTTACATTGCCCCAACTAGAAACCTATGACCTCCCGGCAGCAGGAAGCACAGACTTAGGCACAAAACAAGCATTCAAAAAACACTTAGACACAAATGGCTATGGAAAAATTAGAAATGAGGATACACTCAAGAAACTTTTATGTATTTGTATATTTATCCAACAATGTTTATGAAGCCCCTAAACTCCTATGGTACGCAGAGGGGAAACAGAGACACATATGTCATGATCACTGGTCTGTAAAGATTGAGTGGGAAAAACACAAGTATGAACAAAGAAGTGATTTAATGTGTCATGATAGCCTGTGTAGAAATAATTAAAGGGAGGGTGCCTGGGTGGCTTAGTCTGTTATGTGTCTGCCTTCAGTACTGTTCTTGATCCTGGAGAGCTGGGATCGAGTCCCGCATCAGTCTCCTTGCTCAGTAGGAGCCTGCTTCTCCCTCTGTCTGCTGCTCTCACTGCTTGTGCTCTCTATGCTTTCTCTCTCACACAAATAAATAAAATCTTAACAAAAAATAAAAAGAAAAAATAAAGGTAACAGTAGGAGCACAATAGAGAGAGTGGTCAGTTTTGTCCTGACTCAGAATTGAAGCGATGATTTTGCAGGATTTTTTAAAAAAGACTGAGACAGAAAAGGAAAAATTGAGAGTGTTCAGGATAAAGCAAGCAGTTTGAACAAAGTCAGGATACATGGACCCAGAGGAAAGCTGTCCACATTCTAGTTCTTGACAAACTTGCTAAGAAATATTTGATGGTGGGTAAAATACCTTACTTGGCTTGGTGAGAGAAAAGATCCTCCGGGGTGTGGAGAGGTCTTTCTTCTAAACCCCTGCTTCAGTGCAACATGCAAGATATGAACCTGGGTATTACCTCCCACTTTATAATATTTCAGTGACATCCCACTGACGAAAGAATGCCCAAGGTTTTAGTGGAACATCCCTGCCCCCACCTCCAGTCTCACTGAATTGGCCCTCTTCCCTGGCCTGGCTTCTAGTCTCACTGCTCAAACCCTACCTTGCAATTATATCAAACAGTCATGCTTTCTGCCACTGCTTATTATTGCTATGAAGTTATTAAAATTTAAGGCACATATAGAAGGCTTTCTACTGAGGATATCCAACTAAATAAGGTAATTGTTCTTATAGAAACATAGGATTGAGTTGAGTGTTAAAGGGTGAAATCCCAGAGCACTTTCCTTTCATCTGTGGAATGTTAAATTGTTTGGTAAATATAGTGAAACCAAAGGAGTTCAAAATTGTGAGAGAATGTTAAAAGATACCCCATGAAATAAGGAGAACAGAGAAGCCAAAAGTATCCTAATTTCTCACTTCTAATAAGTGTATGTGCACACACATACATATATGAGCACACACGCTCACGCGCACACACGCACACACACACACAGATGTCTCATACCACTGGAGGGCATCCTGGAATCTGTGCATCACCAAAATATTCAGTGATAAAGACATTTTCTTCCTGGCACGTTAGAGAGAGAAACTGAGACCAGACAGCTAGTAAGATAAGACACACTCTCCCTTCAGGAGCACATGCTGCTTTGGCAAACACAAATATCACTCACTCACACACACATGTACTCAAGCCTGTGCATAATTCTCTTGACAACTCCAACTTATAACATTAGCATATGAATGCTGAGGCGTACAGTGATATTCGCCCACCAAATGGAATTTATAATATAAATGCAATAAAAAGTATCTGAAAGATTACTCTTTGCTCTGAATTGAGTCTGTCAGAGCTTGTATGTAAAATATATGTAATAGCTGTATAGAAGCCCAGTGTAAATATATTCTTCCTACGTGTTCCCATGGAGAAAAGCTGAGATGGTTAGGACAATACTAAATTCATACCTCCTTCCCAAATAATGCATAAAATCAACGGCTCCAATTCCCCCAGCTTTATGCACGTGTCTCTCCATTTCCAATATTTCACATGCATTAGGCCAAACATGAGTTTTTTTCAAGGTCTCTGTCTTCATTTTATTTTTGTTAGATGTCCTTTTCCCCGCTGCCAAGAATTATTCACAACTCCAGTAGCAAGATTTTACAGTTGTATCCATAATCTACTCAAACAAGAACCAGAAATTATTAGTACATGTGACACGTTTTTCCCAGTAGATTATAAGTGCCTTAATGGGAATGACACTGACTTGCTTATTTTTAAAGTCATGCCATCCTTAAAGTCATGGGCCTGCAAAAACAACGATTTATCATCTCATGTGATTCCGCACATTGGCTGGTGGCTCCTGTCATGCCTTTACCTGGGCTCAACTCAAGTGGCCTCGTTCATCTGGAAAGACTGGCAGACCTGGAAGTTTCTAGCCTCACTCACATGTCTGGCAGTAGATGCCACCTGTCAGCTGGGCTTCGTCGTCCTTTTCCACATGGCCTTCTTCCTCCAGTTGGCTAGACTGGCTCCCTTACATGCTGCCTCACAACAACTCTGCAAGGCCTCTTACAGCCTTCCCACAGAGAACACACAGCATCACTTCCACCAAGCTTGATTGGTCAAACAAGTCAGAAGGTAGCCCAGGTAGAGATGGAGGGAAATAGACACCATCTTGTGGTAAGAGGACTGGCAAAGTCACCTGGCAAAGGGGTGGGCATCCAGGGCTAAGAGATGTTTTGTAGGCATTCTTATAAACAATTTTCCCACAGATCCAACTCCTTCTTGTACCATACTCTGTTTTATGTCGTGGTATCCTGACCAACTCATGATTTTTTATGTGTAACAGGATGGAGGACTCCATACTGTTAGGCTTCTGGCTTGAGCTGACCAGTGAGGGGCTGGCAGGAGAGAACAGTTTCGATTAACTGCGATGTCTATGTTTTGGAATTGCTCTTCTGGCCATGGATTCTCCCATGGCTCTACCTCCTGCTGAGAGTACACTCTTCCTTGCCTCCCGCTCTCATCTGATTTTGGTAAAAGTATTTTAAAAAGTATTTTTTTTTAATTTTTTAAAATCTTTTTTAAAAGATGTTCTTTATTTATTTGACAGACAGAGCGCACACGTAGGCAGAGAGGCAGGCAGAGAGAGAAGGGGAAGCAAATGCAGAGAGCCTGATGCAGACTCCATCCCAAGACCCTAAAATCATGACCCAAGCTGAACGCAGGGGCTTAACCCACTGAGCCACCCAGCCACCCCAGTAAATTTTTCTTTAAAGTGAAGTTAAGGCCAACCATTTTCTAACCATGTTTCTTTAAGTAAATGTATATTTAGTATCACCACCTACTGAGCTAAGCTTTGGAAGATACAGAGATTAATTTTTCAAAAATGTACTTTGATTTCACTATGCTCGCCATCTCCCGGGAGAAACAAAGGTACATATATGAACTTAACACTGAAGAAGTAAAAATTAAATCTAAGATATACAAATTTAAAAATTCTGGCAGTTGACACAAATGTGCAAGATGTGGAATTTCTTCAGATTCTGCTAGTGCAAATATCTGCAAGATATTCTTGAAGTGGTTAACTGAACTGCATCTATCCAAAAAACAAACAAACAAATAACAAACCACCATCAACAACAACAACAAAAACACCCCCAAATCAAACTATTTCTTTTTCCTTTCTGTTGCTAAAGGGCTAGATAATATCTTTTGTCTCATTGCCAGTACTTGGATATCTAAGGCTCCCCTGATGTTTCTTTTAACTTTTTCCCTATGGCTATATCTAGCTTCTTTGTTAATTCTCTGCAAATTCCCTCTGAGCTTCCTTTCTGTTTTCTACCAGACCTTAACCGATCAGTGGGCTTGGAGTATTTCACATTGAAAACCAAGCAGGTCCCTCTGGCGCTTGTAACCTGTTCTGCCTTCAATAGAAATTTGCTGCTCCAAACCCAACCCTCTGGGGACAATGAGGTAAGTTAGAAGAGAATCAGAGAAGAGTGAAATCTGGAAATTTAAGGGAAAAAAAGTATTTCAAGATGTTAATCACCAACGTCAAATGTGATTGATTAACCAGAAAAGAAATTACTGAATTTGGTAATTAGAAAGTCTTTGGTGGGGCACCTGGGTGGCTCAGTGGGTTAAGCCTCTGCCTTCTGCTCAGCTCATGGTCTCAGGATCCTGGGATCTGAGCCCCACATAGGGCTCTCTCCTCGGCAGGGAGCCTGCTTCCCCCTCTCTCTCTGCCTGCGTCTCTGCCTCTTTGTGATCTCACTCTCTCTGTCAAATAAGTAAATAAATAAATAAATAAATAATCTTTAAAAAAGAAAGTCTTTGGTGATCTGCACACATACAAAAATGATGTCCTCCAAAAGGACATCTGCAGTTGGTATAATTGAACTAAATAGAGTTTAGATTTGTGTTCATTATATCTGTAGATGACTCCATGCTGAACAGAATTACTAATAACTTAAATTATAGCTCAGAAGGTGAAAGTAAACAGTGGGTCTTAAAATGGCCAGCTTACGGGACAACCGAGTGGCTCAGTCAGATAAGGGTGTGACTGCACTCAGGTAATTATCTCCAGGCCCTGGATTCGAGCTTCACCTGGGGTTCCACACTAAGTGGAGAATTTGCTGGTCCCTCCCCTTGCTCCTCCCCTTGCTCATTCTTTCTCTGTCTCTCTCAAACAAATAAATAAAATCTTCCAATAAAATAAAATAAAATGGTCAACTTAAACATACATGCATGCATATATATATGAGACGGGTGCAAGAAATAGACATAGGTACCAAACATAAATATATATCTGTGGGAAAGAAACATAAGCAAGTAAGAAAACTACTTGGATAATGTATCATTTCATGTCAATAAGACCATTATGATCATAGATATTGTTATCATATTTTATGCTATGCAGAATGATTTACTAGTATATAATATATGACCCCTAAAAACCAATTCTACTATTTACTAATCAATGAATAATGCATATAAGGAAAAATAAAATGGGTTAACATCAGTAAACTGCTATTATTGTCTATGCAGATTTCTGAATATGTAGAATACAAGGACATTTCAGATATGTCCCTACCTCTAGCTGTATATAATCTATTTTTCCAGATTTTCCAAAAATTTCAAGTTTAGTTCTCTGCCTTCTTTGAATGTCCCTCAAAATAACTTGATCTTTACAAACTTTGAGAGTCTGGAGGGGTTTGTTCCTACATTTTGAAGACTTTGATAGAAAGGACAAAGAGAATGGAGAAATGGGAAAAAAAAAAAAAAAGAGGATATGCAACAGAAATGTATTGGAAGTGTCAGATGGAGCCCTATGCCCCTTGAAGACTGAGATTTACTTGGCCGGAACCATAACTTACCCCTCAGCTGCTCAAAGTCTGACGAGTGTCCCATAATTCCAAATTCATCGCCAGGGATCATACTAGCATCATTCTCATAGTCCATTTTCCTAGATTCATTATATCTTTTCCTAGATTCCTCTGGGCATGTGGCTCAGGCATTGCACCAGTTTCCACTGACATCTACTCCTTCCCAAACATTTCATCAGTTTTGGAAGAGTTCATTCAAGCTACATATGGTTGTCCGGATGCTCCCACCACCCTTTCTCTACATGTTGCTCTCTACCTTCTCACGCAGAAGCATTTGCTGTACCCCAACCCTCACCCTCTACATTCCTCCAGACAGAGTTAGCTCTCCTTTTCTTCTGAAATCTTAACACTAAAAGAGGGGTGGTGCTCAGCTTTTCTCAAACTTACTCACACAGACTCACTGAAGCTCCCAGCAGAAGCCAGGCCTGAGCACTAACAGGGCCAATTATCTGTCAGAAGCTGAGCAGGTAGAAATAAAATGTCGGTCACATGCAGCTTTCTGCCATTACAGTGCATCACAGCTGTGTGGTTCCGCAGCTCGCTCCAGATCAAACTCTGTCCCCTCAGACTGAACAAACTCTCAGAGTGAAAATCTAGCAAAAAAGAAGTTAGCCTTTATAAAAGGCTTTAGCCATATTCTCCACAAGCATCTTATATAAACATTCCAATGCAATTTCTCCAAGAAAGTATACCTAAACTACTCAAAAATGTTGGAAATCTGGGAAGGGAAATTTAAAAAGCCATGTGTTTCTTAAATTTATTTCCCAAACCTTCAAGTATGTTAATGAGGTAAGAAGTGAAAACAGCAGGTCAGGTTCCCACTTCTTCTATTGAAATGTTATCACAATTTAATATCCTAGAAAAGGGGCATGCCTGTGATATGCTAATGACTTCAAACTGGGAAACCTGCGAGTTTCTAGACTTTGGGAGAAACTCATTAAGCCTCTAGCCTAAGAAAAAACTTCGTTTTGGTCTCTCCAGAAAACTAGACCTTTCCTTCCTTGCCCATGTCCAGATCTTCTATGCTCCAGGAAATCTTCCTGCAGTTTGTTATTTTCTCCTGTAAGCCAAGCTTGGTTTTCTTTCCCTGCTGGGCTTTTTTTCTTTTTTTTTCTTTTTTTTTTTTTTTTAACGTTTATCTTTTTCAAAGAGAGAGAGAGAATTGACCTCCAAGTTCACCTTGAATTTTTTATGCTCTAACACTCTACCTTTTAGGATTTGGGGAGACCTATGATACAAGACATGATTTTGTAAAGGCTGAAATTGCTATAAGGGAGAAATTGCTGCTTCAGCCACATTCTTAAACATCCCACTATTATGGGGAAGAGTGAAATTAGAACAGTTAATAAGTATCTATTGGCACAAAGGCCTGTACTGTTTTTTGAAGCCCTAATCTCTTAGCTTTCTGGAAATAAAAAGTTATTTCTTCTGAGCTTTTACTGTGTTCTTAGTGGGATCATGTTCTCCCTCCCAAACATTGGTATTCCTCAGAATACAACCATGGGTAAATGGGCTTCTCACAATACACTTTATTCCTCTATAATCTTACCTAAAAGTGAGTGTATGTATGAGACAGGAAGAGAGGAAATTTAAAGCTCTAGGAAAGTGAAGGGCTTTGGAAATAAGTTTTAAAAGCATCAAGTTAAAGAACTAAAGTTACATAAAGTACCTTTCCTCTAACAACAGAAGAATTATATTAGAATCAGTAACAAAATATAATTTAAAAGTTCTCAAAATTAAAAAAAATTAAAACCATGAATCGAATCAAAAATAGATATAGTCCTGGAAAATACAACTTACTAAGATTTTCAGCAAAAAGGGGAATGGGAAAATCTGAATTGTACTGCTCTTATTTTAAAAAAAATCAAATCTGTAGTTTGAAACCTTTCTACAAAGAAAACTTCAAGCCTAGTTGGACGAACTGGTACATTCCTCAACATTTAAGGTCGGAAACCACCAATCAAACATTGATCCAGAGAATAAAAAAATAAGGAAACACTATCCACTACACTTTACAAGGCCAGAATAAATTTAATACCATAGTCTTCCAATGGCATTTTTAAAAAGGAATGTGTGAAAAAACATGTCTAAAGATCACTTATATTAGCAAATAAACTACATCTATATGTTAAAAAAAGATGATATATCATGGCAAAGTGGTGTTTATACCAAGAATGCAAGGTTATTTTAACACTAAAATCAATCAATTAGTAAAAATCACCATCTTGATAGAATAAAGAAAAATTACAGTTAACTCAATTAAAAACATTTGGCAAAATTAAAATTCTCAATAATTGTATTAAATTTAAAAATTGAATTGAATTAAACCAAAAAAGTCTTAGAAGCTAATGACAATAAAATGGTATAATAGAAGCTAGTGATAATATAATATATATAATAGAAGAGAAAACTAGTGATAATATAGTAATATAATATGGAAAGGACATTTCTAAACCCCCAAAATCATCATAATAATAAAATACTGAAAGCATTGTCTATGCAATCAAGAATAAGACAATGACTTCTGTCACTTCAGTTCAATCATTTGCTGAAAAAATTAACTAATATAATATAACTATATGTATAGTGCATATATTTTCAAATAATGATTTTATTTTTTATACAAATAATTATTTTAGGAGGAATAATAAAACACTAATTATTTAATGACAAATTATTATATATGTGGAATAGCCAAAAGAATATACAGAAAAACTGTAAGAATTAATAAGTAAATTTAACAAGGTCACTGGATAGAAGTTCAGTAAAAAAAAAATGTATTTCTAAATATTAATAATAGAAAATTAAATTTTAAAAGTGATATTACTTTTATAAGCACCAAAAACAATCAAATACTTAGCAATAGTCTTAATAAAAGGTGTGTAAAACATTCTCCCAGGAAACTAAACTTTACTGAGATAAATTAAAGAAGACCTAATTAATGGCAGAACATACATAGATTAAAGGTTCACTTTGGTAGAAATATCATATTTCTCAAGTGGATCCATAGGTCTCATGCAATCCACCAAAATTCTGAAAGAATTTTTGTGTGGAATTGACAAGGTGATCGTAAATCTACATGAAAATCTAAATGGCTAACAGTAACAGAAATAATCTTGACTAAGAACAAGTTGAAAGACTTGCCATGTATTAAGACTCATTACAGAGCTTTAAAACTAAAATATTTGTGGTAATGGCACAAATGTAGACAAATAGACTAATAGAAAAAATAGAAAACATAGAGTCATATCCATATATGGTCACTTTATTAATAAGAAGGCACGCCGATAAGTAAGTCTAAATAAATTTAAAAGGATTGAAATCAAACAAAATATGTCTCTGAGCACAATGAAATGAAATTTAAAATTTAAAAAGTTTTGGGAAATTAACAAATATATGAAAATTAAACAGCACTCCCTTTTTTAAAACATTTATTTATTTATTTCAGAGAGCCAGAGACAGAGAAAGCGAGCAAAGGGAGAGAGGGAGACAAAAAAACAAACAACAACAACACCAAAAAAAACTCCTCATTAAGCAGGGAGACCAACGAGGAGCTGGATCCCAGGACCATGAGATCATGATCTGAGCCAAACTCAAGAGTTGGATGCTTAACTGACTCTGCCACCCAGGTGCCTCTAAACAGCACACGCCTAAATAATCAATGGATCAAAGAAGAAATCACAAGTAATATTAGAAAATACTTTGAAATGAATGATATCAATAAAACAACCTGCCAAAATTTATGGGATGCGGGTGAAGTAGGGTTAGAGGAAATTTATAGCTGTAAAGGCATATAGTGTATAAAAATAAAAAGTAAAAAAGGTCTTGGAGCATGTAGGTAGCTCAGCCAATTAAGCCTCCAACTCTTGATTTCCGCTCAGGTCATGATCTCAGGGTCAGGAGATCAAGCCCCGGGTCAAGCCCCATGTGGAGCCCTACATTGGATTCTGTACTGGGCATGGAGCCTGCTTAAGAGACTCTCTCTCTCTACTCTTTCTTTACCCTTCTCTTCCCCTCTCTCTAAAAAAAAAAAAAAAAATCTCAAATCAATAACCTAATTTTCATCTAGAGAAACTAGAAAAAGAAAAGGAAATTAAATCAAAACCAAACAAAAGAAATACATAATAAAAATAAAAACTAATGTAATAAATAATGCAAAAACAACTGAGACGGTTAGAAAAGGCAAAAGTTGATTCTTTAAAAAAATCAACAAAATTGACAAAATATTTAATAAGCTAATCAAGATAAACAAAAGAAGAAAATAACTAAAATCAGGAATTATAGAAGGGACATTACTACTAACCAGAGAAATAATAAGGACCATATGGGACTATTATAAACAATTGTATGTCATCAAATTTGTTAATCTAGATGAAATGTAAGTAATCTTAGAAAGATGCAAACTACTGCAAGTGAAAATTGGATAGAAAATCTGCATAGACCCATAACAAGTAAAGACATTAAATCAGTAATTTTTTAAAAATCCACAAAGAAAAACCCAAACCAAGAAGTGTTTGCAGGTGAATTCCACCAAATATGTAAAGAATTAATAACATTCTTTAACAAACCTCCAAAATATAGAGAAGGAGTGAACAGTTCCTAACTCAACTTGGAAGGCCAGTATGACTCTGACCACTCAAACCAAAGACATCACAAGAAAAGAGAACTACAGAATATCTTTTCATCAATATAGACATAAAAATCCTCTATAAAATCTAAATCCAACAACTTATAAATAGGATTATACACCATGACTACGTGGGATTTATCCCAGGAATGCAAAGTTGTTTGAACATTTGAAAATCAATCAATGTATTATATTAATAGAACAACAGGCCAAAACTACATAAACATCTCAACAGATATATGAATGTGTGTGTGTGTGTGTGTGTGTGTGTGTAACGTAAGGAATCTGCAGGAAAAAAAAACCAGCAGAAGTAGTAAATGAGTTCAACAAAGTTTCAGGATACCAGATCAATATATAAAAATGTACTGTATTTCTATACATTATCACTGAACAATTAAAATTATATTAAGAACACAATTTCATTTATAATTGCATCAAAAGTATAACATACTTATGAATAAATTTAACAAAAGACATATAAAGGTTACTCAGTGAAAACTACAAAACATTGAAAGAAAAGGTTATTTTGAGGAAGAAAATGAATGACATAATGCATTAGGGCAGCTTCTGGGTTGCTTGTAAGTTTTTATACCTTGTTATTAATGGTTGTTACACTGGTATATTTAATTTGTAAAATTTCATTGAACTGTACACTTAGGATACGGGTATTTTATCGTATATGTGTTATATTCAATTTTTAAAGGATGCCAAAAAATTAATCAAATCATACCATACTATGTTTCTATTCTCATTATTAAGCATAATGCATGCAATACAAGAAAGACAGAAAACTACATGATAATGAAGATATTGAACTTCAAAAACAAGCTGATAATGAGTATCCAACAATGGAAAAAGAGTCCAGGTCACTGGATCTAAGTGAAATATCTTAGAGTCATAAAGGATCCTTAATAAATCTCTAAGAGAGTGACAGCAATTAGGAAGAAGTTGTAACAGACCTGAATAAAGGAGATATTCTTGTTTCCAAAGGAAAAAAGGTAGATTCCAGGAGTAATTCATTTACAAAAGTGATATTGATCTCTATCAAAAATCAATAACAACTTGGTCTCATACCATTCTGTATCAAATAGAAACAGCTCTATTCAGAGAAATGGCTGACCAGGCCTATAGCATAGAGAAAACAAAATGAACCTAAGATATCCTAATAAGTAAATAAATAAATGTTAAAACAACTAGCAGCAATGACAAATCAGTTGGTATTTGTCACAAAGATATGAATTTAAATATCAAATAATTAAGGACAGGAATTAACTACAGACATTGCAAAAATAGGAACTCATGAGTCCATTTTGATAATTATTTTGATATTTAAATTGTCCCTGTTTTGGTCAGTGAGAGCTCCTTCATATTTTTGTGACAATTTCTCGGAGGCTGTCTGGCCTCCATACTTTTGTCTTTTTGGAGACTGATTCTTGACTCTGAATTTGAACTCCTCTACTGGAGTTGCCTTCGCCGCCGCCTTCTTCTCCTTCTTTTTAAGATTTTATTTATTTATTTGTCAGAGAGAGCACAAGCAGGGGGAGCAGCAGGCAGAGGGAGAAGCAGGCTCCCCACTGATCAAGGAGCCAGATGCAAGACTCAATCCCAGGATCCTGGGATCATGACCTGAGCCGAAGATAAACGCTTAACTGACTGAGCCGTGCAGGTGTCCATGGAGTCTTCTTGAGTAGTATTAAAAATCATCTTACTAATGACCATCAGCCTGGCCTGCTGCTTATGATCAGCTGAAGAGATTGAGCATCCTGTGATTCACCTAATCCTTGGGGTACCTTCTAGACCTCTTTGACACCAGCAGCCTCTAGATCACTGTCTACCTGAAACTATACTCCTGGGTATGTCCCTGGAAACCCAATGGATTGCATCAGCTCCAGGTCCCAATGCCCTCCATACCAGCCTTTTCTGCTTGAAACTTGCTTTTCTCTGACAATAAAGACAGGCAGTAATACAAATAATGCAAGACAGTCAGAAAGAAAGAAAATGAGACACATTTTAATAATGGCTTTAAGGTATTAAATCACTGTACAGTTCTAAGGTAGCTCTTACCTGATTAGGGATTCAGGAAATAGTTTATAAAGGAAGTGACATTTGATCTTAGTTTTGAGTGATGAATAATTTTTATTACCAGGATTGCTGAAAGCAACGGTGGATTCAGATATTGTGTGGCCTAAAACCTATAGAAATGATAGAAGGAAGGTTTCTTATAGAATGCAAAGTGACAACACAAAATTAAGTATTCACCATTCATTTAATAATAATAATTATTCATTAAGCAATCATTTAATGAGAATGAAAAAAGAAATGTCAGTGTACTTTAAAAAACTGATAAGTACCAAAAACATCACAACAACCAGAAAAATAACATAATATTTATATTAACTTAATACCTGACATTTTTTCAGCTACCTACTCTTTAAATCACTTTTTCATATGACACTAACTTGTCATCAAATTTCTAGGAAGAATAGAGAGATATTTCAATCTTTTATTGATTTGGTTGACCAAAATTTGTTTTTTATTATTTATAGTATATAAGTGTTCCTTTGATTTCATATGACACTAACTTGTCATCAAATTTCTAGGAAGAATAGAGAGATATTTCAATCTTTTATTGATTTGGTTGACCAAAATTTGTTTTTTATTATTTACAGTATATAAATATATTATTTATATATTATATTTATAGTATATAAATATATTATTTATAGTATATAAGTGTTCCTTTGATTTCATAACTCATTATTCTTAATGTCACATAAATTTTTAGTAGTTTGGTCAAATGTGGGGAAATACCTGCCAAGTTATTTTCTTATAAAAGACCTATTTACTGTAGTACTGCTATAAGTTTACACCCTAAAGTCACAATTCTGATAAATTCTATTTTGTGTAAGTCCATCAAAAAAGAAAAAATATATACAGTGATAACCTTATATACAATACTACCACGTATATATCTGCCAAGAAAGAGCTTCTGTTTTAACTATGTCAATAAGGACAATTTTGTTCTTATTTACTACATTTGTACATTTACTATAATTGTACATCGATTATTAAAAAAACTTCTCCTAGACTAGCTTCTAGAGGATATACCAAGATCTATAGGATATAGTTACATTGATACACAAACTCTGACCCTACCATTGTGTTTTGTTGCTGGGAAGTGGCCTAGCAGAAAGGAGGAGGATTTCTACAATCCATTCCTACACTGGGTCAGCTTGAAATACCTACACATAAATTTGTCCAGTTGTAATAACTCTACATTAAATGACTGCAAATTCCATCTTTATCCCACTGTAACAATTTAAACTAAATGTATTCCCAATTCAGCTCCTCCTTAGTTTGATTCCAAAAATGCTCACAGCCATTCCAAACACGGAGAAGAAAGCAAGGTTAGGTCAAAGTGTTAAGAGATAGCATGATATGTTACTTTGTAAAATTTACCCCAAAAGTCATATGACCATCTGAATGTATGGGTAAGGCCCTCCCAGAGCCTTGATGGGGACCAAGCAAGAGCAAGAGAAGGCCTTGTAGCTAAAGCTTCATCATTTCACAGTAAACACACTCCTGACATCAATGCATTTTCAGGCAGAAGAAATTGACAGTTTCACCCTGAACTCTTTAACTGAGTCTACTGTTCTATCTAGAAAACTATCAGTTTTATCTAATATTTTGTTGCACTAATAGAGGCATAAATTCAAAATGAGTAGGGGTAATGTCCATCATGCTCATAAGACCAGTTTTGAGAATCAAACTTTAGAAAGCCAATTGCTAAAACTGGAGGATGACCAGAGGATAGGGATCAATAAGGTGTGAAGACTCAAAAGGAGAAGAGTAATTAGAACTTGAATATTTAGAATGCCAAAGAGATGACTTAGGGAGGAAATAAGACCTTTTTCAAAATGTAAAAGGAGTTGTGCGATGGATGAGGAATTTGACTTGCCCTACATTCTTTGTGGCAGAAGGCGGCAAAGGAGTGGTTTAAAGACTTAGCGCAAAAAATATATAAAATATATTAGTAATAATGTTTATATTGATTACAAGTTGAAATGATAATATTTGGGGGTTATGATAATAAGTTGGGGTTAAGTAACGTGAATTAATTTCACACTTTTTTTTACTGCTTTAATTTGGCCACTAGAAATTTCTAAAGTATGGATATAGCTTGCATCTGTGGCTCACATTATATTACAGTTGGGTAGCACAATCTGTTTCAGCCCACTGAAATACTAAGCCCTTAAAGCTTTTGCAATAGAACCAAGAGCTGAGACATCCAAGCCATTGTATATTTAGGTAGCTTTTACTTGAAATTATTTTTTTTTCCTTTTTAAAATTTTATTTAAATTCAGTTAGCCAACTTACAGTACATCATTGGTTTCAGATACTTCTTTTTAATTTAATATATTTACCTGTTTTATTGGCTTTTTAAATATTTTACTGAAGTATAACTGACATGCAACATTATAGTGGTCTCAGGTATTCAACATAATGGCTTGATATTTATATATATTATATATATTATGAAACGATCACCCCAATAAGTCTAGTTGATATCCATCACCACATGTAGTTATAGAATTTTCTCCACATCCTTGCCAACACTTGTTATTTCTTGCCATTTTAATAAAAGCCAGTTGAACAGGAACAAGGTCATATATTACTGGTTTGTCTTATTTCATTTACTGTTTGTTTATTTGTTTGTTTTTAAAAAGATTATATTCATTTATTTGAGAGACCATGAGCCGGAGGAGGGGCAAAAAGGGAGGGAGAAGCAGGGTCCCTCCTGAGCAGGGAGCCCAATGTGGGGCTCCATCGCAGGACCGTAGGATCATGACCTGAGCTGAAGGCAGACACTTAACTGACTGAGCCATGCAGGTGCCCCAATATCTTACCATTTTGATAGGCATTTCCCTGATGATTAGTGATGCCAAGCATCTTTTCATATTCCTGTTGACCATCTGTATGTTATTTTTTTTTAAAAAAAACATCTATTCAGAGCTCTGGCATTTTTTAATTGGATTTTTTTTTTTTGCTATTTAGTTGCATGAGTTCTTTATGCATATTGGATACTAACTCCTTATTAGACATATGATTTGCAAATATTTTCTTCCATTCAGTAGGTTGCCTTTTCATTCATTTTGTTGATGGTTTCCTAGAAACTAAAGCTGTGCAGAAGTTTTTTAGTTGGTTGTCGTTCCACTTGTTTATTGTTGCTTTTATTGTCTTCACTTTTGGTATCCAATCCAAAAGATCATCTCCAAGACCTACATCAAAGAGGTTATTGCCTATGTTTTCTCCTAGGAGTTTTATGGTTTCAGGTCTTACTTCAAGTCTTTAATTCATTTTGAGTTAATTTTGGTATACAGTTTAAGATACTGATCTGGTTTCTTTCTTTTGCATGTGGCTGTCCAGTTTCTCCAACATCAGTTATTAAACAGATTGTCTTTCCCCTTTGCATATTCTTGGCTGCTTTGTCATAAACTAACCAGGCATATATACATGGGCCTAGAGACCCTAAAGCTCTCTATTCTATCCCATTGATCTTTGTGTCTGTTTTCATGTTAATGCCACATTGTTTTGATTACTATAGCTTTTGCAATTAGGGAGCAGGATATCTCCAGCTTTGTCTTTCTTTCTCAAAATTGCCTTGGCTCTTCAGGGTCTTTTGTGATTTAGGATTCTTTGTTAAGTTTCTGTGAAAAATTTCTGTGAAAAAAACCCTACTTTTGGTAGGGTTTGCATTGAACCTTGAGATTACTTTGATAATAAGGATTTTCAATATTAGTTCTTCCAATCCACACAGAATATGTTTTCATTTATTTGTATCTTCTTCAATGTCTTTCATCAATGTTTATAGTTTACAGAGTACAGATCTTTCACCTCCTTGGTTAAATTTATTCCTAGGCATTCTATTCTTTTCAAAGCAATTGTAAATGGGATTATTTTCTTAATTTTTTTGATCATTGATTATTAGGGTATAGAAACATGACAGATTTCTATATATTGAGTTTGTATCCCTCAACTTTACTGAATTTATTAGTTCTAAGAGTTTTTTGGTGGAGTCTTTGGAGTTTTCACATCATCTGCAAAAAGTGACAATTTTACTTCTCTCTTTCCAATTGGATGCCTTTTATTTCTTTTTCTAGCCTACTTGTTCCAGCTAGAACTTCCAGTACTATGTTGAATAAAAGTGGTAAAGTGGACATCCTTGTTTTAGAGGAAAAGATTTCAGTTTTTCATCATTGAGTATGTGAGCTGTGACTTTGTCATTTATGGCTTTTATTATGATGCCACATATTCCCTTTATACCCACTTTGTTTACTGTAAATCGATGTTGAATTTTGTCATATGCTTTTTCTGCATCCATTGAGGTGATCATATGATTATTATTCTTCATTTTGTTAATGTAATGTATCACATTGCTTATTTTCAGATGTTGAACTACCTTTGCAACCCTGGAATAAATTTCACTAGATCATGGTGTATGAGCCTTTGAATGTGTTATTGAATTTGTTTTGCTAGTATTTAAGATTTTTGCATCTGTGTTCATCAGGGACAATGGTCTATAAATTTCTTTTCTTGTCTGGTTTGGGTATCAAGGTAATACTGGCTTCATAAAATGAGTTTGGAAGTACTCCTGCCTCTCTACTTTTTGGAAGAGTTTGAGAAAGATTGATTTTAATTTTTATTTGAATGTTTGGTAGAATTCACTAGTGAAGTTGACTAGTTCTGGATTTTTGTTTGTAGGGAGTATTTTACTTACTGACTCAATCTTCTTACCTATCACCAGTTTGTTCAGATTTTCTATTTCTTCATGATTCAATCTTAGAAGGTTGTATAGTGATTCATCTATTTCTTCTGGGTTGTCCAGGTTGTTGGTGTGTAATTCTAGTAGTCTCTTATGATCCTTTGTATTTCTGTAATATCAGTTGCAATGTCTCCTCTTTCATTTCTGATATTACTTAATTGAGCCCTGTCTCCTTTTTTCTTAATGAGTTGAATCTAGCTAAAGGTTGATCAATTTTGTTTATCTTTTCCAAGAACCAGCTCTCAGTGTTATTGGTCTTTTTAGTCTCTATTTTACTTATTTCCACTCCAATCTTTACTATTTCCTTCCTTGGTTCGTTCTTCTTTTCTAGTCCCTTGAAGTATAAAGTTAGGTCATTTTAAATTTTTGTTTCTTGAGGTAACCATTTATCACTATAAACTTCCCTCATAAAACTGTTTTTTCTGTATCCCATGAATTCTGGAATTTTGTATTACCATTTTTGTCCCAAGGAATTTTTGCTTTCACTTTCAATTTCTTCATTGACTCATTGGTTGTTCAATAGCATGTTGGTTATTCTCTACATAATTTGTACCTTTTCCAGTTTCTTTTTGCAATTGATTTCTAGTTTCATACCACTGTGATAGGAAAAGATGTTTGGTATACTTTCAATTATCTTAAATTTGTTAAGACTTGTTTTGTGGCCTAACATATGATCTACCCTTGAGAATACCACATGTACACTTGAGAAGAATGTGTATTCTGTTGCATTTGGGTAGAATGTTCTGTATATATCTGTTAAGATAGTACCTGCTCTTTGAGGCCTCAGGACAGGTTTCCAGTCAGCCTTTAGATGTGTGTTTAATTGGAAACCTTCCCCTCAGGCTGCAGCTATGATGATAAGCTAATAGGCTTTTTTTCAGAAAGACTGTGCTCCTAAATCTATTGTTTCTTACTCCCTGGCTAGGCCAAGGGAGGGGGGAGGGGCTTGCTGTTTAAAAACTATTTTTTCTTTGCTTGCTTCCCTGAGGGACCCACAAGCATAAGTCTCTCTGGCCACCAGAACCTGGTGATATAGAAGTGTCCTCTGACAGCAGCCACAAAAACCAGGGCACCAGCGAAAAGCATAGGCTCCTTTTGTAAGATACAGGTGAGTTATTGGGGAGGCAGAGAGTACAAAGATCAAGTTACCAGCTTCCAGGTATGGAGAGCCCTCCACAGGCCCTATAAGTGTGCCAAACTGGAAGTCTGCCCCTCAGAAAAACTGGGAATGTGTTCGTCCTCTGCCTTTGCAGTGCACTGGGACGGCAGTCTGCCAAAAACTGTCTCTCCAACTGTCTCTTCAATTGTCTGGTTCCTATAGGACCCAGGAACACAAAACCCTCTGGCCTCCAGAGCCAGGTGATTGAGGGGCATTCCTAGGTGGGGGCCTCAAAAACTGGGTCACCGGATACACAAACTGGGGCCCCAAGTGTGTGTAAAGGATTCCCCCTGGGAGATAATAGCAATCAAGAACAACAAGAGGGTCATAGCCTGAAGATGTCACCCACTGGCTTGAGGGAAGGAGGGGGGGAGTACAAAGATGGTGGTTGTCACAGAAAGGGAATAAGAAGAAAAGAAAGAAAAAAAAAAAAAAGGGAAGCGAGGGGAAAAGAAAAAGAAAAAGAAGAGAATAAAAAGAAAAAAAAAAAGGTGGTGTCTACTAAATTTAGCAAGACAGAGGGAGAGTGGAAAGATTGTGCTCCCCACCTTCCATCCAGGCAGAGTCTCCCAGCAGTCCCCCCCCCCCCCCCCCCCGCCCTTAGACCAACACTTTAACATTAGGAAATGAGTCTATTCCACAGGAAGTCTGGGCACTTTTCAAAGAGCTGCTTCTGTGCTGGGCCCTGGGGCCGATGAGTCACCACATAGGCCCTTTAGGGGACCTTCTTCAGTTTGCCACAACCCTGTAGGTCTCTTCCTTATGAGCCCTGTTGTTCTTCGCACTTGACTTTTTCTTAAAAAAGGAAAATGAGCTCCTATGGTGTTCAAAGAATAGTCCAATAAAGATATTTTACTGTCTCTTTATTCAGTAAGAATTGATGGGTCATAGCAGTATGTCTGACACTGGTAGGTTTATACAATATTTTTTTTTCTTATCAGCTACTTAATGAAATGAATTTCTATCATAGCATCTTTTAAATGTTAATACTCTTACAGCTGTCTTCAAAGACCTATTTTGAACTAAATATGTTATCAATCAAAATACTCATTAAAATTCAATGCAAGCGTATGTGGAGAGAGAGATTAAATCATTGAGGCATCTGGGCCTCTTATTCCACTAATGTGACCTCATTATATCGTAATTTGTTATTACAGAAATTTAATATTCTGATGCCATAGAATTACTAAGGGTCTTCACATTTCCCTGGTTTTCATCTACCCTAATTGCAAACTTTTTGATCATTTACTGGTTGGGTTCTTGGATATTCCCAAGATTTGTATTACTGGCTGACTACAATGTATAACCTAAACAAACAGTACCCTCTGACACTCTAGATAGATGATGGCTCCAGTCCCTAAGGAACTTGGAGACAGTGTTCTCTCTGATGAGATGAAGAAATATTTTGAATCAGTGTTTCCCACCAGCCACCATTAATACATGTGGGTCCTAACTTTACTCTTTCACATGCTGTACCTTATCACTGAATTGCATTGCTTTCCCTAGATGTGTGATGGGAGTCAGAGCATAGAGGGTACTACTACTTAGAGCATTAAGCAGATTCTCTATCCACCTGAGAGAGAGAGTACTGAGGACCAAAGAAGATAATGTGCAAAGCCCTAGTAAGTACCAAACAAATTCTCTCCTCCACCCACCACTTTAATCTAGCCATTCAACAAAACTTGTTACTTGGCTTTCTCTTGTCATTTGAGTAGAAACCAAGAAAAGCCAATGGAAGATACAGAACATTCTGAGTGTCAGGAATCAGGAATATAGCATTTAAAATTTTAGTCCATTTTCATATGCAGACAATTATCAAAATATCATAATTTAGAAGCAAACTCAGAATTAAGTCTGAAAACCTTGTCATCTCTAACTCATATACCTTTATCCAACACTGTTCTAATTTAAAACAAAATGGTCGTTCCTCCCATCCCTCATGTTTTTTTCTCCCTGTTAACCTATCTCTTAAATTTAAAAAAAGAAGAAGCTAACATTTGTGGGCCTTGTTGACATGGGTGGGAATAAATTCTGACCAGACCCCAGAACCCAGAGACATAGGATTAGTCCCATTTAGACTGTGATAGCCAGAGACACTTGGGTGGCTCAGTAGATTAAGCAACTGCCTCGCTCAGGTCATGTTCCCACAGTCCTGAGATGGAAGCCTGCATTGGGCTTCCTGCTCAGTGGGGAGCCTGATTCTCCCTCTGCCTGCCACTCTCCCTGCTTGTCCTCTCATTCTCTTTCTCTTTCTCTCTCTCACTCTCACTCGATAAATAAATAAATAAATAAATAAATAAAATCTTTTTAAAAGATAGATTGTGATAGCCAGTAATTAAGTAGCTTTGCTCCTAGTTATCACAGAGGAAAAATGTGTAAGAAAGACATGAATAGCACAACAGATCAACAACCTCCTAACTTCAAGTTATTATAACACATCTCTTATGACAGATGTGAGCTGTCAGGAAGTAGATATTTTCAATAAAAAAGTCCCCAATTAGATTTGCTGTCTCTTCTACTATTATCCTCCCCTTGCACTCTATGCCAGCTACACTGGCTTCCTTTTCCTTCTTCCACAACCACCCACCACAGCAGGGCTTTTGCACATTCTGTTCCCGGATGCTAAAATGCTACTCCTCCAGATTTCCATATGGCTAACACCCTCACATTCTTCAAGGCTTTGCCCAGTGATCACCTTTTCAATGTGGATTTCTTGTGACCTAATTGCAAACAGAAACTCTTTCTCTGCCCAGCCCTCCCATTTACTCCTCTGATTTTCCTGGATGGTGTCTACCACCAACTGACACACTCCATATTTCAAATGTTCGTCCATCACTGCCAGTCTCCCTGGCTCACGTGTGAGGTCCACAGGTAAAGACTTTGAATGGCTTCTTGTTGTCACATTTCAGGCAACTACAAGCGTATTTGGTACAAAGGATAATGAGGGAGTAAATGAAGAGAGCATAGAGTAATGGATTTTTGTCATTTTGTTGGAGGGCTTCGACTAAGAGATAGTTGCACAAAGAACATTACTTTAAAATCCATGCAGTGCATAATTTTGGTGACTTGATTTATATGTACACGTCTATTTGTAAATATGAATACACTGCAGTCTAAATTGTTGGGATTGTTGCTGTGTGCATTCTTTAGTCACTGGGAAAACAAATGGCTGTGAATTCACATAACCTTCAGCATGATTCTGAGTAACAGATGACAGACTACTTTCCCATTGTTTTTTGTGAAATAATGAAAGAGAAATATGTAGGAGAAAAAGCCATTTTAGAGTGAAAAGAAATGCCCACGTTGGCTTGGCACAACCACCATTCGCAACAGCAGGACCCCAGGAAAACAGAAACTTTAGATTGCTGTGTGATGAACAGCTCCAAGTGCATCCCAAGCAGCAATGTCTGGCTCTGGTTCCCTGAAACTTCAGTTTGGGGAGATGCTACAGCCAACAGGAAGCCAGCTTCAGTTCTACGTAAAGAAAATTAAATCCCATAAAGCAAAAGCATGACATTTCTTCTCCACACCCTCTGGTTTGTCCTCTATTATTATTTGAGAGTAAGCTTTTTGCAAAATGAAAAAAATAATAATAAAAAGTAGAGAATTCTTTGCAGATAACTTGCAGTTCAATAACCTGATAATTATTCATTTCAGCTTAAAGCATGCTTGTAAATATCATTTCAAATGAAGCACTGACTTGATTTTTAATCAATGAAAACTGACATTTGTTGAAAAGCCTTTCTGAATAATTACCTTGCATTCTTATTACTAAAGCGGATTTAACGGAAAATCAAAACAAACGATATTAATTACATCGTATCCTCATTATATATTAATAGGTTCAGAAACCAAACATTGAGTGTCTTATAGAGCTGGGTGTAATATTTATATGAAGCTTTCTTGTGGAAACCAGCTTAATTCTAATGCATCCATTTTAGTGCTCTGACCTTCTGTTCTCTGGATCCATGTGTTTGGTCTCAGCTAGGAGCACACATATCTGGAACCCGTGCTTTGGTTTCATGCCTGAGAACCCAGAATGTCACTGGACATTGACTTTCTCATGCCAAGGGACATGATTTGACTGACTAGACACCATCTACTTTTAATTCAGAGTTATTATTAAAATACTTCTCTGGGTGATAGATTTAGAATATCACACGAAGGGATCTCATTGTGTGACTGTACACCTGTACATCTGCCATCATCTGTATGCCCAGCAAGCAACTGGGCAGGTACAAGCAGGAGTGTGGAAATGAGAAGTGTATCACAGGAGAAGGGATTTCCTTAGATCTTCCTCTTCCGGACTTGCCCCTGGACCATCAGGCCTTTTGCACTCACGTTCAGCCCTAGCACTGGTTCCTTAGCTGTCATTAGAACCCAGCAGGTGGTTTCCTAGCTATGGAAACTTTTTGAGTTGTACAACTCTTCTGAGCATCTGGTTTCTTATTTGTAAATTAAAAATAAAAATGATATTTGGTTGCTGAAAGATTACATTAAAAGTTGTTATGAAGATTAAATGAATAATCCATAGGAAGTACAAAGCAGAGTTTCTAATGCATGCTAGACTCTCAATAGATACTAGTTACTAAAATCATTATTAAAGGCCCCTTCTGGTCCTGACATTCTATGATTATTCAAATGCAATATGGAAGCCCCACTGTGAATATCTGATGAGATGTCTTACTTCTTTAACCTTTTTCTCTGGCACACTCCTCACTCCTGAACTTGCTGCAAAACATCAATGTAAGCAGAATGGACAAGTACAGAGAATTACTTAAACTTTGGACAAAGAAGTCCTCCATACTAGAATATAGACCACTTAGAAAGCAGTGAAATTCCCCCAAAGCAGACAGTGTCCAGACAATATCATCATCCTCAGAGATGACATCTGCAAAATCGGAATAATTCATTCAGCAAAAATTGACTGTGCCAAGAAGTGTTTTAGGTATGAAGACTCAGCAGTGAACAAAAAGACAAGTACATCTCGGGGAGCACATGTTCTAGTTAGGAGCAGAAAAAGAGTGGAGTAGAAGGAAAGGGGAGGTGATGCAGTGCCCTCCATCCTTCACGCAGGCTCCTGAGAGCCTTCTCTGGCTTCTCCTTGACTCCACTGTGCATATAAGCCAGCATTAAACTTCTGTTGATTTCATTGCCTCTTATAAATCCTCCATCACCCCCCTCTTCTGCAATCCCACTGACCCTTCCCTCCCCAGTCTTTATTTTCTTCTGCTTTGGTTACAACTGTATTCCATATATTCAAAAAGCTAGAGGAATGGAGGGGAGGATGAAATAAAAAAGACCCAGATCAAATTTCTAAAGATGAAAATGACAATGACTGAGCTGAAGAATATAATTGATGGGATTAACAGCAGATTTGAAAATGCCAGGAAAAGTGAATTTTAAGACATAGTGATAGAAACAACTCAGAGTGAATCAGAAAAAAGACTGACAAAAATATGAACAGAGCACCAGTGAGTGTGGAACACCTTCAGATGGCTTAATATATGTGTGATTGGAGTTTTCAAGGGACAGGAAAGAGAACAGAGGACATAAAAAAGAATCTTGGAGGAGATAATGTTTAAAATTGTTCTACACTTGATGAAAATTATATACCCACTTTTGCAAGAAACTTAATGGAACCCAAGCATAAGAAGCATGAAGAATACTAATGGTAAGGAAACTAAAGCTCAGAGTATTTACCTAATTTTCTCTTTGTTATATAACAAGCTCTGGGTCCATTCACAAAGGTTGGACTTTATACATATCTTAAAGAAGTCACAGATGTAGATAGGTAGGGACCAGATCAGAGGTGAAAGCAAGAAGAAAAATATTACCGAGGCGTGAAGGCAGAGATGCTGCCAAAGAATTTGTAATAGGGTATATTAACATTTCACGCACTAAGCCAAGGTCAACAAGACCATGTCTCTGCCGGCAATGAGCTCTACCAACCACATTGGGCATGAAGCCAGTACCAAGGGCCACTTTCCTATTCTGTTGCCTGATTTCTTCAGTCTGCCTTCTTCCTCTCAGGCCTTAATATTCCATTTCATGGGAATATTGCCTGTTTCTGTGTGGATTTTTATGTTTGTTTATCTGTGTCACTGGTTTGTTTCCTACTCAAATTAAAAAAAAAAAAAATGTTTGAGAAGTGGGAGGTGTATCATTTCCAAAGCTTGTAAGACAAAGAGGTTAATTAATTATCTTTCCTTTTTGTTTTTCTTGTGCTTAAAAAGTAGAAATTCCAGGTACTATTTCAGCACTTACCATTCATACCCTTGAAAATGCTGATTTTCTTTTTTCCATTATTTGTTTGGTGAGTAGTCTTATTCATCTATTTCTCTTCAACAGCCTTTTAATTTCCTAGCTAGATTTTGACTATTTTTATGATTTCATATATTCTCTTTTCTAGATTATAATAAATAACTGAACTACTGGTAAAAATCTGAAATTAAATTTCTAATTGAGCTAAGCACGTTTTTAGTCTTCCTTCCTGTCTTCGTTCCCCACTCCACAACTTCTAAATATGGTTTTTACTGAAGTTGAAATACTTAAAATATGCTTTAGATTGTATTCAACTAACAATCATTCCACCCTATCGTGCACACATACCGATCTAGGCCTACTGGGGGCGGGGGAGAGCGTGTAAAGATGACTGACATCGGCACTTCCCACAGGAGGTCTGTAGCATAGGGACACTAAGATAAGATTAAACTAAACAAAATCCAAGCCAAACAATGACAAGTGCTTTCATTATCGATGGGTATTCTTCTGAGTAGTTTGCTCAGATATAGAACACACACACTGCAACTTACAAAATCCTTGCTCCAAAGCAACCCAGCATTAGTTGGAGCAGAATTCAGGCCTGGCCTCATGAAATCATGCATGTTTGTACGTGTTTTCAAATAGCGTTTCTGAAGATTTAGCCTTACCTACCACCGTTGCATGTCACCTCTGTGACCATATACCAAAAGCATAGCACACCAAACACAAACAGCGAACCTTCCATTAGCACTGCATTAAACCTACAAACCTCAGAAAACGGGTCTAAGTCAACAGGCCAAGAAAAATGAACAACTCAGACCCAAGAAGGTTCTAATTCTGAAAATAAAACCAATTTTTAAGCACTCTAGTTAACATGTGTGTGTTTCCATTTCTGAAATAATCCGAAAGAACGGTGGTCTTTAAAAAGACTCTAAGACCTGCTCCTAAAAATGTGAACATAATTTGTGGTATTGAGATTGATGTCGTTCTGAAGCAGACCATCCAGGGAAAGGTAGGACAGCTTGCCTTAAAACCCCTTCTTGACCCCCTCACGTTCCAGAAAACTGTAGACCAAAGAAATACCCATCATGTGCATGAACCCAGTATAGATAAAGAGGAAGGTGCCAAGCAGGACTACTAAATTTATTTCACGACCATGCATCCTTTCCATTTTTCTAGACAGTTCACAGGCAGATTGATAAGGCAGCAATCAGAATCCTGGGCCAAGATGGCTGAACAATCAGGGTGGCACGGGCCGCCCTTCCATTTGTCAGAAGGAGCCAGAACAGGAAGGAGCCTGAAGAAGCAGGGCAGGAGAGGGTGTGGGGGTGATGTTCTCTGGCCTTGGAAAAGGAGACATAATATCAAGGGGCAGATGGATGTCTGGGAGCAAAAAGAGGAGAGAAGCAGCCTGAGCCTGAGAAAAAGCCAGAAACAATGGGGGTAACTAGGAGGTGTCTGGGGAAATGTTTTAGTTCTGTCCTGAAGTAAAGGGAACATGAGGTGCAGGAGAATAGCCCTAATTCAGCTCCCGCATTGTTGTAGTAGTGATTTCCCTAGAAAGATTCTTCCTTGCCTCTGAACAGGTCAGCATACACACTCCCCCAGTATTTTCTCCTTGTTAGCCTCACAGGAGTGTTGGGATCCTAACACTCCAGCACTTAAAAGCTCTCTGCTCTCCGCTCCAGCATCTCGGTCGACTGTCTTTCCTTTGTTACAAATGCTCCGCCGGCAAGAGAAAGGATTCTTTCTAGAAAGAGCAAAATAGCAAAGGGACGGAAATGGAGGGAGGAGAAGTGGGAGAGAACAGAGAGACAGAGACAGGAGACAGACAGAAGGAGAGCGCAGCCAGTGCAGGAAGCCCCAGCCTGCAGTCGAAGCCCCAGCCTATGGTCGCCCGCCCCGTCTTCTCGCCTGGCCTTCCTGCGAGCGGTAGCTCAGGTGACAGCCTGCTGCTGGGGCCGCTGGCTATTGCTCTTTCTGCCCTTCAGACTCCCTTCAGCATTGTGATGCAGTAATGAAGCAGAGCTGCCCTGTCAGACCTCATCAGCAGTCCTGTGAAGGCAGAATGAAATCACTCCTATTGACCCCCTGGCATATTTATAGGCTCTCTCTTTCTGCTGAGGCTGCTGGTTATCACCTTCCCGTCCCGCGATGTGTTTATTCAGCCGCACGCTAAATCACGCCCGGGTGCAAGGGAAGCATTCATCAGGAACCACAAACCCCTCTTTCAGGCTGCCAAACCTATCCAATTACTGAAGCTGGGAGGGCCTGCAAAAACCCCTTCGGCCAGGCAAGTTCTCTTGTTTGTACCCTCTAAAAAGAATACCTTCTGAGCTCTGCACGCTTCCTCTGTCCAATCTGCACGTTGACTTTGAACTAGCAGAGCACTCATTTATCCTTCATTGGCTGTGTCTCCAAGTTCCCCCTTTTCTTCTTAAACAATGAGCAAGAGGCGCAGCATTGCTTTCTGGAGAGGTGGGGGAGAGGGTGCGGGGTATGCCTGCTACTTCTCTCTCTGTCTTGGCTACCTCTTCCAATGTGCAACTTATGCAGTCCTGTTCTCCGAAAGGGCAGCTAGCACGCTGGTCCCATGCTGCCCTCTATCTGTTTCTTGCTAAACAAGTAATTTGGAAGAAACCATTAAAATAACAAGGGAAATTATATCGTTTTGGTTTAAAGTCATGAGAACTGGATTTAGACGTGCCTTTAAAAGGTAGACAGATAAAGATGGTAAATGGCTTAAAGTATGTGTCTCAACACAAATTAATTTAGTTCAAGCTTTGGGGTTTTTTTTCTTTGTTTTGTTTTTCTGTTTTACCAATACTTGTACATTTTCTATTTCTTTTAATGTATCTTATTTTTCAGGTGAGAAAAAGAAGCAAAGATCAATATTATTAAAACTAGCATTTTACTCTGTAGCCTGCAATGTTTTCTGAAGCTAATTACAATGGAACATTTATGATTGAGGATTTTTTAAATTATGGGAGGCAGAGTTGAAGAATAGCAACAAAACCTACCTGGACTTAGAAAATCTGAATTCTTGTCCCAGTTTTGCTTCTAACTAGAATTGTAACCTTGTAAGTCATTAATCACTCTGGGCTTTCGCTCCCTTATCTATGGTTCTGTCTAGAGCTAACATTTCCACACTTGCAAGCATGGCATTGAACAAAGGGAATGAAGCTAAATGACCACTTGATTAATAACCAAGCCATTTGTGAAACCTGGGGCAAAGGTTGATTGCTTCCCTTATCCCCAGAGGCTAAGGCATAATAGTGGTTGAGGGTGCAGCAGGAACGTACAAAGCATAATAAGAAAGACACCTAAACCAAGCATCAACCTTACAGGGTGTGCTGGTACATACTTAACAACTAGTTCTTTAAAAAAAAAAAAAAAAAAAAAACACTGATCTGTAGCCCTTGCCAGTTTCAGTAGTGTAGGTAACTCCCACCATGGTCAATTTCAAGCTACCTACTTGATTTCACTGACAAAGGAGTCAGGAGGAAGTGCTAAAAATTGGCTCTCTAGAGCCCTTCTAATGTTCTCCAGTTCAGCACAGGTTCCACACCAGCAAACCACTGTGTGTTCTGCCCATCTACCCCCACTGACCACCACTCCCATGGCTCTCCAGAGATTGGCTGGGCTTTGGGATTCTACCAAGAATCTGAGATACACAAACTGAAGGTGGTAAGATCCTAAAGAAAAGTTTGCATTAATAGAGAGGTTTTGAATGCTTTTCAAAGATAGCACAGAAGAGGCACCTGAGTGGTTCAGTTGGTTATGCATCTGACTCTTGATTATGTTCAGATCATGATCTCAGGATTGTGGGATCGATCAAGGAGCCTGCTTAAGATTCTCTCTCTTCCTCTGTCCCTCCCCCTGCTTTCTCTCTCTCTCATAAAAAAAAAAAAAAAAGAAAAAAAGAAAAAGAAAAAGAAAAAAAAAAAAGAAAGAAAGAAAGAAAAAAGAAAAAAAGTCACAGAAATATCCCTAAAGACAGAAAAGTAAAAGGAAGGGAGGGAGATCTTGTGCTTCTAGTCTTTCTGGATATACCGTCCAAAGATGCCTTAGAAGAAAATTTCTTTAAAGTTTCAGGTGAATTTTGCATTCTGTTTTGGACCTATCTAGAACAATTTTAATATGAAAATGAAAATAATATAAAAATAGGGAAATAATATGAACATTTTAACCCCCCCAATTTTTTTTTACATAACCCCTAATACATCAAAATGTAAATCAGTAAAATATTCTAAAATGAAATCACAACCTGATCATGCTGAATGGTTTTCTCCATGAAGGAGAGAAAGAGAAGAGAAAGGAAAAGGAAGAGAAGAAGAGAAAAAGAAGGGAGGGAGGAAGGCATGTAAGAGGAGCTATACCAAAGCACTAGGACATGGAAGAAGAGTTGTTTTGAAAAGAGATACCACAGTTGTGACATCCTTCTCATGAATCAGCTCATCACCACTCTTCACAATAAAAAGGTTCCAAATTTCTGTGCTCTTTAGCTCGCTAGAAAAACAAACACTTTCTTATTTAGATGAATGCCTTTTTAAGCAAAATGGGAATCAGTGGAGGCCATGTTATAAAGACCACCAAGACCCGGTGTGTCAAATATGAGTAAGTAGAGAGAGACCACAATGATAGTGATAATCAAGGACAGACACACGAAATCAGGAGGAAGTAACAACCTTGGTCTTCATACTCTTAGAAGCAAGAAGCGAGACGTTATCTAAAGGCTTCACTACCTCAAGTGGGAAAAGGAATATTTTGAAGAATTTGTAGTAATGGGTCAAAAAACTCCCAAATTGGTATCAGACCATCCAATTTAATCTCATAAATATTCATGGTGCACCTGTGAGCACAAGATCCCAAGTGGAGCGGAAATTGGCTCAGGAGAAGGGGCAGGGCATAGGAAGAGTGTTCAAAGATAAATAAAGATGTGATAAGCACCCTAAAGAAGCTAAGAATGTAACAGAGGTGGATAAACTGCCATCTAAAGTAGGAGGAAGGATGACAGGTATTACAAGAAAGGTAAACACACAGTGTTTGAGTAATAACTCCCAGTGGGAAATAAGAAAATAAAATATAAATAAATAAAATAACCTGCTCCTATGTCTATTTGTAAATTCAGTTTTTCTCCTATAAGTGGTGTATGATGCTTATGCAGAAATAAGCAAGTCATTTGTATTTCAAGTAGATATACCCAGATTTACCACGCGTTTTCCTTTCTCAAGTATCATTTAGCCATGGGAAAAGGACTTTTTGCATATTGCCAGCTAAGACAAAAGAAGTTACAAACAGCCTGCCCTTCTAAAAATCTTGCAGACCAATTCTTGGTGATGAGCTCCTAGAGCTGTGTGCTCTAAACACTTTCATGTATCTCCCTGTGCTGAAGTGGAGGCTTTGTTTTTGGGTTCAAGCCAAGAGTCTAGAAGTATTTATAGAAGAGTTATTATTTCTTTTTTACTAAGGGACATAATTCTGAACTTAACTTTAAAAGATCTGTTAATGTCCTATTAAAATTATCTGTCATTTTAAAATGTATTAATGCCACTTCCGTGTTTATTATGCAAGGACCAAGGAGCATATGGAGATTGTTAAACAGAACACCCACTGGTCCACACACTGGTCCACCTGGGAATTTTACACCCTCTTTATATAACCATCTATGGCATTCAAAGCCCAACACCTCATAAAAATCTAATAAATCCGGTCAGTCACATGTGCAGCAAGAATCTAGATATTTTGGAATTTCAGATAACTGAATTTTAATTCTCTTCATTTGTAATATTTGAAAGGGAACAGCCACTAAGGCCCAAATTCCAACCATCCATAGCAGATGAGTTAACAAATTCATTAATTGTGTATGAAAATGTGTTTTGAACCAGCCTAGAAGAGTATCATAATGAAGATCATAGACTCCAGAGTCAGACTTCTTGGATTCAAATTCTGGTTTCCCTCTTCTTGGGCTAGCAAGCCACGGACTTATATGTTATTACATGGTGAGGTTGTGGTGATAAATAAGGAGATATCTGTATTATACAGAAACCATCTTTCAGCACTACATAAACACGACCTGTTAGTATTGCCGTATCTTTTTATTGCCCTAAACACAGACCCTGCTATAGTTTGGGTATTAATGAAATATTTGTTTATGTTTGCAAGCCTTGCAAAATTCCAAAAAGAAAAAACCCACAAAATTCAGCCAATATTTTAAAGAATGATATCTGTTGACACTTAAGAAGTTTTCCATGTTGACCCGTGGAGCCCAGGAAAAGGTGACAGAAGAGGGTCACTGAAGAACTTTAGGGAATCAGTCACCACATCAAAAAATGTTTATGCAAAAAGAAATAAGTCTCAGCAGACATTTTTTGGAGGAAATTGCCATGGCTTTCATCAGATTGGAAAAGAGATGCAAAAGTTGACTAAAACCCGCATTTAAACCAAAATACCACTGACCCTACAATTCATATAGAACCTAACTCAGGTATTGTCTAATTTTTCTTCTTTCTCCTCAGACTTAATGGCTGATCTTTATGTGCTTGCCAACATTTTCTGTTACATGGCAATTATTATGTTTATACCATCTGTTTTCTTTAACTTTCTGTTAAAACATAGATAAGTAAACTATTATCAAGCCCCACTGTAAAATTCAGGTTTACTTTAACTATTTTGAACTTAACAGTTACTTTCACTTAGAATTCTTATTACTCCCCTTTCTCCATCAAATATTTTTAGAGAAGCATCCCATGAAGGCATAGAGGGATCGTTGGATAAGTGGGTTTTGGTATCAAACAGGTGCCTGGATTCCAGTTTTCCCTCAAAGGGAAGATGGGAAACTTGCCCAAGAATGGCTCTGAGGAAGGTTACAGAGGACGAAGCATGTGAAGTGCATGGCCTTCAGACACAGCAGAAAGGCAAAGGTGGTTTTCTTCACCTCTCCTTCCTCTTCTAACCCTCTATCTCTTAAGAAGAAGTACTGCAGCTTTGTAAATGGTACACACTTACTAATCTTGACAGATGTCAAAATTAGCATAATTAGCATAATCACCTCTGGTTTTATTCATTATATTCAGAAGCATATTGTCCATGAAAGAAGGAGAACTGGTTAAATAAATAAATAAATAAATAGCTTTAATGTAAGTGCAGCAACTTGTTCTATAATGAATTCATGTTAATAAAAAATTTAAAAATGTAAAGTGTACATGGAGTAGTAAGTTAGAAATATTACACTAGTAGTGTAATATTACTAAAAATGATCACATCCTCAGCCCCTTATTTTGTGTGCCCTTAGTGAAAAGTTTTTACATTTATTTTCAAATTCTCTTTACATAAATTTCATATCTTTCCCATTGATGTCATTTTTTTTAGAAATAGACCTTTATTACACAAATATTTTTAAAAATATTTCTAATACTCCAGTGTTGGAAAAGATACATGGAAAGAAATGCCAGTGACTCAAAGATTTATTTCTTGCATGAAACACAACTCTTGTCTCCTTATTAACAAAGTTTTAAAGTTGCCTCAAAACTCAACTCTAAAAGGAAAAGCAAATTAAAGATTTATAAACTATTAACAGAATTTACTGTAATAAGACAAAGCATACAAACCACATTCTGATTATCGCAGTGACAACAATTTTGAGTTAGCCAAAAAGTAGGGTTCAGATTTCTGGTTCTTGAACTACATAGACATTAGATTTACTGCCTTTAAGAAATAGCTTTTTTATGTCATTTATATTCAGGGATCAGCAGTAATAGCATTTTATGACCACCTAAAACAAAACCTGCACATGCATGATTTTCTCATCTCACAATAAATAAGGTCCGGAGTTAAGGCACCTGGGGAGCAAAGGAAATGATAATAATGAGTCTTATGGGGGTCCTCAAGGGACTAATAACTCCAGGTGGTCTTAGAAATCATGGAGAATATCCCATCAGGAGCTCTTGGGAGGAAGCCAGGGATATGCAGCTGGTATAGCGTTCAAGTCCTCTTCACAAACTACTTCAATATGAGCCCTTGTCACTCCTCAGAGTTGCCCTTCGCGAGCAATAATTACATCACATTCTGTAGATTATCACCCTACAAGTGATTTCTCAAATATTCTCACTGAGTGTTACCTTGAAAAAGCCACAGCTACCAGGTAGGAAGAGCCAGTGCGAGGGGTGACTGGTATCAGCAGAGGGCACTGTGGGTCCCTCACTTGGCTTTTCCCATCTGTCCTTCCCTCCCCTTTCCCTGCCCTCCAAGGGGGAAAAAAAAGCCCATGGCTGCCCTTAAAAACTCAGGTATAGCATGGGAGACATTAGGAGAAGGAAGGGAAAAATGTAGGGGGAAATCAGAGAGGGAGATGAAACATGAGAGACTATGAACTCCAGGAAACAAACTGAGGGTTTTAGAAAGGAAGAAAGAAGGGGAGTGGGAAGGATGGGTGATCTCGGTGATGGGTATTAAGGAGGGCACAGATTACATGGACCACTGGGTGTTGTACAGCAAATGAATCATGGAACACTACATGAAAAACGAATAATGTACTGTATGGTGACTGACATAACATAAATATAAATCAATCAATCAATCAATCCTCAGGTGCAGGAGTAATGCCAAGCAAGAGTTTTCCTTTCTATATCTTTGACTTGTTTCTGCTCCATAACAACTATATGGCCTTTAGATGTTATTCCTTAGGTCCCAGTTTTATCCTCTGTGAATCAGGGAGAGGAAGACCTACTTCCTAAGGTCGTTGACCTGACTAAAGTCACTAATGTATATATAAGATACCCGGGGCCAAATGTCTGTTCATGCACCAAACTGTTCATCCACCAGGAATGGTAGAAATGTAAATATTTAAAATTGATTGAATAGCTTCTCCAGACTGGGCATTTTGTTAACTTTCTCAGCCAATCCACAGGGAATGTGGAGGACCTTGTAGCTAATGGCAGTATCCAACATTCAGACTTGAGAATTAAAAAAAATAAATTTAAAAAAATATATATATATATATGCCAGGCCATGCTTTCACTTATTCTTGAACAGATAATTAGTGAGAACTAGCTATATGATGGGATGTATGTTAGGTGATGGGGATACAAAATTTAAAAAGAAATCCTTACTTTCATAGTTCATAATCTGATGAGGGAGAGGAATCTACATCCTCATTGCCAAGAGGGATCATATGAATAGGAGACGAAACTATTAAATAGGAATCTCATCAAAATTATCTTACATGCGACTATGCTTTTCCTTTCTAAATGGATTTCTTCTCCTGTTTATTACACTGTTATTTAACACACTACTCTATAAGCTGCTGCATTCTGCCAGCCCCATAAATGGCAAGAGTCTTAGAACAAGGTAAAAAAAAAATGCCAGATCCATGTAGTTCTGACCAGTCCCAGACACTGCGATGCATCCATTTCCAGCATTTCAGAAGAATGATAAGTTTCCTCAGTTTTTATGGTGGACTAAGGATATAGGACCTGTAATGGGGAACAAGAAGAAAAAGCTTCCCACTAAACAGACAAACTGGCTGTGGAAGATGCACTGCTGAGGGCCCACAGAACTGACCCAGATATCAGAGGGAACAGAACTAGGAAGGGTAGAATTGGGAGAGGCTTAGCTACAGGAGAGGACTGGGAAAGAGACCCCTGAAGCTACACCGCAGTTAGAAGTCACTCACCCCATGACTGGAGAACAGTCTAAGAAGCCCACCTGAGAGTTCACCTATAGCTACCCCAGCTCTGCACCAACCAGATAAAGGGCTTAGCTCAGAAGTTCTACTGCTACCTCAACCCTGTGCTTCTCTGAATGCATTTGTAATGAGATACAGATCTAATGATTGGCCATCTTTTAAAATCAAAAACCTCTTCAGCCTCATTAAATGCTTACAATTGTGTGTTATAAATGTTTACTTGGCACACAACACTGGGTTGATCCTTGAGACAAGGCAATGACCTGCCAGGAATGACATGATTTAAACTGTTTCTTAGGCCCAAGTACTGTTTGCAAAATGTTTTAGAGACTTCCTTATAAATATAAGCTGGAAAGCCAAGATAAGCCCTTGTTTATAGCATCCAAAATCTTAGCAAATATTCCAGGCTGTGAATTATGAATTAGCAAGATTTCATTATTTTTCTGCAAGAAAATGAGAGGCATCATCAGGTCCTACAGAAAACCCAAACGTGTCCTCAGAACTGTGGCATTAAAAAGCCTCTGGGTATTTATAGGGCTATATATGGGGAATGGTCACCCCTTGAGGAAGCACCCCATTTGAAAAACAAAGTATAGAGAACATCAGCAATTTCCTCTGAAAAGTCAGATACTTGTTCTACACTTTGTCCTCCAGTAAGGAACAATTTTCTCCATCACATACAAAGTTGCAATGTCCTACCTGCCCTTCTAAATAGAGGAGGGAAATGCTGAAATATGAGGTTTATCTTCAGCATCCTTTCCCTACCCCATTTTGCATCTTTCTGCCATCTCGTGGAGTCCCGTGAGTCTCTAGAACTATGTTGGTGCCCAATGATCCAATCTTTGTTTCTCACCTTCCTCATGCCGATGTTTTCTTCTGTCACATTCTGCTGAAGCATCTTATGATACAGAGGAAGAGGAGAAGCTCTGGACTTAAAATCAGAGGTGCTGAGTTTGAGTGGTTTAATCAAAGATGGGGTCTAAGTATCAATATTTTTGAACACTTTCCATGCATGTTGAGATACATGTTGACAATTAGCCTATTGTTAACTGATGGTGATAATACTCAGCTAGGAGTTCTGCTAGAAAACAAGTACATAAACTCCTGCTTTCCATCATTGTGAGTCAACTGTGCTACCCAGTCCAAGGAATAAGTGTCCAAGGATGATGTTAGTGCTATCAGATTGTTGGGAAAACTACCTACACGTTATTGAGTCTTGTGAACATTCTTTTGAACATTCCCAAATCTGCTACTCCATCTACCCAGCAACTGGTCCTAATTCAGAAAACACTTATACTACTCCTATCACCCATAGAAAGCTCAAAGAATCATTTGAGGGGTAAGTAGTCACTATGTAAATTTGCTAGTATTATTTCTTGTCAATAAGAACCAATTAGCAAATATATTACTGAGCCTCTTCGGGGGAATAGCTGCTTTCTCCAAATAAAGGGTAGGCTTCCAACAAATCATTTGAATCCCATTCATTAAGAAAAAAAATTATCTCCCCTTCACTTGCAGACTGAGCCTCCTTGTTATGATTTACAAATATGGCTTCATATCCAAATGGTCTGAGACTTTCTTTTGGTGCCTCACCAAAATACACTTAATAATATTAATACTAATATCTGAGTGTGGCTTCTGGGAGTTCTTTGTGTAAAAATGTAGCGTTCAATAAATAGAATTTGGATAATTGAGAAACTCTGAGGGGAAAAAAGTAAGTTGAATCGGTATCCCCCATACTGAAAGAGGGTGAAGTCAAATGGATCACAAACTAAAAAGTAAATAAATAAAACCACAAATGAACAAGAAATAAATTATGTGAAAATTCTTTTACTATCTTAGAATTGAAATAGCTATAATTCTAAGGAAGAGATTAACTCAGTGATATAAAATATTTAAACATTATTATAAAAGCTGTTGAGATAGATGATAGGTAATGATAGATGATAGGTAGATAGATAGACTAACCATAAGAAGAGTCAAAGGAGGGCGCCTGGGTGGCTCAGTGGGTTAAGCCGCTGCCTTCGGCTCAGGTCATGATCTCAGGGTCCTGAGATCGAGGCCCGCATCGGGCTCTCTGCTCAGCGGGGAGCCTGCTTCCTCCTCTCTCTCTGCCTGCCTCTCTGCCTGCTTGTGATCTCTCTGTCAAATAAATAAATAAAATCTTAAAAAAAAAAAAAAAAAAAGAAGAGTCAAAGGATAACAAATTGGGGGAAAAAGTGAATTTATATGACATTTAAAAATCTAATCCCTAATGTAAAGTATTCCAACAAATTTTTAAGAGAAAGGCCAACAACCCAATAGAAAAATAAGCAAAAGATTAGAATAGGTAGTTTATAGGAAAAGAATAGTAAATGGTTCATAAATAAAACATATGACCATATTTTTATTTTTCATAACAAAACCATAAATTAAAACTCTGTCTTTTCACAGTTCAGACTGGAAAAATTCCGGTTTGATAGCACATTCTTATTGAACAAGGTGTCACAAACTACCTTGTTCACTCATGTAGAGTGTAAATTACATATCTGTGGAAGACAGAGTACCAATGCTATCAAAATTGCAAGCAGTCATGTCATTTGACCTAACCACTCTCTTCTTCTCTATAGACAGACCTTCATGCATACATTGTTTGTTATAGTAAAATATTTTAAAATAATCCAAATGTCTATCAAAAGGGGTCTGTTTTATTAAATGAGGACTTACCTGCTCGGTGGAATGCTTGATGGCCATGAAATAAGACCTAGGAAGTTTCTTTCAGTACTGACATTTATTGATGTCTAAGGAAACAAATGAAAGTACAACACAGTCTGTATATTATTGTGCTATTTGACTTTTTCTTAAGCCTGGGGCAGGAGTGCTGATTTTTTCTTTCTATCTCATCTCTCCGTTTCATAAGAGTCACTATAATGACTGCCAAAAATTTTTATCCAATACTCCCTGTAATGAATCCATATGAAAGCATGAATAAACATGGTCCCTGATTCCTGGCAAGACCAGAGCATCTATCATTTCTCAGGTGTTCTCTAGATAAAACTGAGCCTCTGCTGATGTTGTCCAACCAAGCTCTGCATTGTTATCATCGTCTTCTCCATACCATAAGTAAATATATCTCCTAAAATTAGAGAAGAAGAAAATAGGTGAGCCTGAGGTAGGGAAATGCCTATACATAAGAAGAAAGCTTGAAAGATAAAACTAATTGAGAGAAGGTATCTCGGCAAAAGTCAGATTCTGATTGACTAGTTTTGGGTTTGGGTATGAGATTGGGCATTTTTAACAAACTCTCAGACGATGCTGATGCTGCAAGTTCATAGATCACATTTTTAATAAATGTTATGACTGCATATTGCACAGAAATAGGGTCATTAATGTGTTTGCTACGTGTTAAACATTAAGGTTCTTTGTATTTTATTGTGCAGATACCTCAGGTGATTTACTATACAACAACTGAAGAAATAAATGGGAGTTTCTGATTGCCTGGGAACATAGTTTTGTGTTTTTTTTTTCCCCTTTTAAAAGTTTAATAGATTATAAACTCCAACTATCCAAAAACTTGTAATCCAGCAGATTTTCAGAAATTTCTATGTGTACTTATGCATGTGTATTAGCTCCAATGTGCATAAAATAATTCTGGATGCCTCTGGAAGAATAAGAATTTTAACATTGAGTAGATGCAGAGCATAAATAATGATCATAAGTTCAATAGTGCTCAGACTTCATTATATTTCCTTTGTGCCCTTTGCATTTGAATCAGATAAATACATTATTTATTATTAAATAATTTTTTTAATTCCCCTCCTAAAACTGATGACCTCTTGAAGTTGAATGGAAATAAAAGAGAATTTATGCAGGTCTAAATACACAGAAAGCTTTTCCAGGAAAGACATGGTGCTGAACTCATTCTGACCAGCTTGGAATAGCTTAAATCTATACATAGAAGCAAATAAATGGGAATGGTTGTATCATCAGCAAATGAGAGCTTTCCATTCTTCTGATAGCTTTAAAAAATACTTATAAAAATTATACATAAACATAATTTTAAAATCACTTCATATAGTAAGACATTAAAAAAAAAAAAAAAAAGCCCTGATCCACAATCTATCCATCTAAGAGGGATCCACAGAAAAATCATTTTTTATATTATCCCATGATTATGCTCATGCTGACAAATGGTGTGTTTATACACCTATTTATAAATTCAGGAATTTTATTCATTAATAGTCCACTCTCTGCTGTAATGGAAAAAGTCTAGCTCACTGTCACCCCCTATCTTCATCTGCCATCCACTTAAAATCGTTTTACCACCTTTTTTAGGCTTTTCATAACTGTAAATAATGTTTCTTATTTATTTCTCATCCTATCAACTAATAGGTGTCTCTTGACTCATCACTCTGTATTATGAGAACATCCCTGTCCTTTCTTTTCCCTTTAATTATCTCTCCACTTTTGTCCTTTCAAACAATGTCAGCTTCCAAGGTGATAACGTTTACATTCTGTTTTCAATCACGAACATATAGGCCATATTTTGGCCTAAGAGACTTATCCTACATGTTGAAAATCTAGGGCAGTGTATATGTAATTATGACCACAAAACTATTGTTTACCCTACTCAAATAGTATAATATAAAAAAAAAAAAAAAAAACTCTTTTATTTCTTAAATAGCTTTTTAGTTTTCTCAGAGGTCCTAACTGGTTTCTTTTTTTTTTTTTTTTTCATTATTTAGCTTTTTCAAAATTTTAAGAACTCAAGATTTTTCCCTAATGTATTTATTTTTCCTTTGTCATATCAAGTCATATTTTTCTAGTGTCTCTTCCTTCCCAGAGCATTCCATTTTCTGCTGCCATGTGTACAGCAGCCTGGGCTTGCTAACACAATTATCTTCCTAATCTTCCCTTCTCTGCTGGCCTGGGTTGTATCCCTGCCACCTTAGTGGTCCTTTGACTTGAACGGAAGCTCTTGGCCAACATATCCTTGCAGCAACCATAATAAGACACACTTCAGCTCAACAAGGGAACCTAGATGAAAAGAACTAATAACAAAAGTCAAAATACCATATTCTACACTCCTCTTTTGCTTGCCTCCAGAATAGCAATCCACCTTTTCAAGAAGTTCCCTAAGCTGATGAATCAAATACAGCAATTTGGAAGTTGATTTTAATTTAGTTTTTTAATTCATGTCAGTTATGATTCACTCTGTTTCATACTGCAATATTGTACTTTATTTTTCTTTCAAGAACAATTTGACAGACACTAAATAGAACTTCTTCTTTATAACAAAGAATGCTTAATTGTCAAAGGAGCTAAAATATCATACATGGACTAACGACTAAAATTTTACTATATTTTACTAAGATGCTCTGATTCTGTTTCCTTAATAAAGACCTATTCTTTCAGAGTCTACTTCTAGTGAGCCTTAAGACAGGGTAGACAAGAAGGTCTGTGATTACTCACCAAACTGATTAACTTTTTTTCTCTTTTTGACAAAGTATTGTGTCATGGTTATGTACAGCTCCGATTCCATTTAAATATCTGTGTGACAAATATTCTGCAGAGGAAAAAGAATAGGACTTGAGTAATGTGACTAATTCAGTATTCATAATTTGTTAATACAGTTAGTGCTGATTCAGAACTATAAAATTCTTAGTGGAAGGCATAAAAGATGGACAGTCCATAACTTTTACTACTCTTATGAAAGTTCAATTACACCAAATTCTAACCTTTGATACAGAGATCGGTATCTTGGAGACTTTTAATGCACAAATGGCTTATTTTATTCGCTTCCTTTCTTAAAATCTGATCATTTGTTTATCAAGCTTACTGTCCTATCTTGTACTTTTACTCAATGAATATTTAATAAACGTTTAGTATTTGTAGTTTCCTCCTATTTACCTGGCCAGTGCTAGGTTCTTGAAGGAGTCATAATAATTAAAATACCAATATCTCACTTTAAGTATCTGGTAACATAGAGACATAGAAATGTAAATATGAAAAAAAAAAAAAAAGTATTCCAAACAGTTAATCAAGAGCTACATTGTGCAGCACAAAGAAATAGGATTAGAGCACCCGTGGAAGGCTAAATGAACAGAGATAGGATTATACAGTTACCTATGGGTTATTTTGATGCAAACATTTCAAGCCAATTTGTTGACTGTGAAACAGAAAATTTTCTGCTGCATCTGGAACATTATTTAACTTCTTGGGTATGTTTTCTTTCTCTCTGTATGATGGGAATAAGATAAAAAGATTAATGCTTGCTTTTGAAAGTTGACTCTAAATGTCAACATTTGGCTGTGTTTGACTTTGAATAGAGTCTGCCATTCTAACTAAAATTCATGCAAGTAAAATTCTTTATTCTTTGCAAGTAAGTTGAACTCAGAAAGCATTATCATTTTGGAAGATGTGTTAATACTATCTTATGACCAACCTTACTGCAATGCCAAAAACGTCACTCAACTCAGTCTGGGCATGTTTATTTTGAACACTAATCCTGTGGCCAAAAATGTATGATACAGGAATATTTCACTTAAGAGATTTCCTTAAAACCTGAAAACTGTAAAGCAGAAGTACTAGGTTAAGCCATATGAAACTGCCAGTTCTGTAGGTCAAAATAACAGTAGTTATATATGGTTCATTGTAGAGCATGAGACTCTTTTCCATCTTGTTCTTCTGACAGCCTCTACCTATAGCCACTACCTGTAGACTTGCTCCTTCACCCTCAAATTAAGCTTCTAAAGGAAAGACTACTTTTATTTCTAAAAATCCTAATTTTTGAAGTTGGAGGTATACAAATCATCTCCAGAACAGTCAAAAGAGATAACTGATGTTTTCTAAATTCCAGGAAGTTTCTTTGAAGATTCCTTGGTGGATCTCTTACCTCAGCTAAGAATGACTAGCATAACGATATGTATATTTGGTGTTCAATAAATTGAATGATGATGCTTTATCTAGAATGTTTTTGGACTTTCACATAAGAAATAAGGAAAAGAAGACAGGGAGACATGCTTGTCAGCCTTGACCCAGAACTCTTAAGACAAAGAGAAATAATATACTAAGGTCTATTCAAACTTTGGCCTCTCCACAGATCATTACAACCAAGATGCCAATTAACACCAAATGTGACAGTGGCTTTTGTGATGTGGACAGCTGGCCACTCAAAGATACACAAGGACCACCTGTTCATATAACACAGGCCACCAAACAGGCACCAGATGGTGACAACATTTGAATGTTATTACTATAGTCACTTTCACCTCCGATCTATTTGAACTGGACATTAGGAGGCAGGGCTGTAAATTTCACATTTGATTTTTAGAACAATATGGTTCTCTGTAAATCTCACCTGTATGACTTATTTGAGGCCAAAGAATCATTCCTGGGCATTAGTGACTCAGCAGAAGTTCAGCATCCTGTGGCAACTAGAAGCAATTGGCTTAACCAACGTATAGTATACCCACTGAGATGCCCTTATGGAAAGCTTGGAGATAAAAAAATCAGCTACAGGAAAAGATTCAAGTAAGGTGATGGAGTTGGGGGTTGGTAAAAAAGTAAAAAAAAATGGCTGTCAGAAGAAGCAAGGGCCAAAGAAACAAGAGAAGCCAAGACATGCACATTTTTGGATACATATCCCAAGCCCCTGAAAATTGTTTCTGGCTGTACAGATTTTTAAGAAAAAGCCTTCTAAAAACTTTTAGATATGTTTATTGCCCACAAAAAAGGTAGAAATACAAATTTTTCAATAAATGTGCAGGAGGTTGAGAGAACATTCAAGAGTTTAAAATCACTTCCTAAAATAGAGGGAAATGTTCTAGTAAATTGGCTGGAGCTCCAAGCATGGCAGAACAGTTATAAAATAGCTTCATTAACAATTCTGAAGACATAGTTTGTAGTTTGGACAAAGAGCCATCCATGGCTATGTTTCATGGGGGGGTTGGCGGGGGAGGGGCAGGAATGGAACTGTGATAACACCTCCAAATCCTTAGTAAAGAAAATACATTGTCTAAGGAACTAGGGATCGTATGTAAATTGCCTAGCAAATTACACAATAATCAAAAGACCATACAGATTTCACTAATGTTATTTATTTTGCATTATAGACTGAGGTAGTCTACTTATCTATGAAAAAAAATCCAATTTCCATTTCCCTAACAACTTCGATGAACCTTGTTGAAACAGCAGCCAGATGTCCAATATGATTTCCTGAATTTCAAAATGCAACTAACTTAGCAGGTGGTCCTAAGTCTCTAAATCAAACTGTTAGGGCTTTTGGGGGGGCTCCTAGCTTAGGAAAATGGTGTCAATATGAAAGATTCTGGGGGGAGGTAAAAGCTAGAAAAAGCAAAAAGAAAGAGCAAAGAAAAAACATTAATAAAATTTGACAAAAGTATTTCTCAGTATTATGTCAAACATGTTTACTGAGCTGTACAATTAATAAAAAATATTCCGTTCTAGAGTCCCTAATTATTATTCCACACAGGACAGAACACCTCTTCATTATCCCTTTTTGAATTGATTGTGTACATCAAACAGTCGAGATATAAATAAAATATGCCTGCATGCATAATACCCTCACATTAAAGCTGGAGGCAATTAACCTATGATTTCTCATTAATTAAATTAAAATAACCTTCTAAAAAATGTCTAAAATCAAAACAGATTTCTTTTAGTGTAGATTTACCTCACAATGATGCAGAGAGCTTGTTTACTAAATTTATCACACCAATTAAAAAAAAAATGTGATTTCTGTTTTTATCCCAGGCTGGTCTTTGGTTTTCTCCTGAGGTTCCAGTCTCATTTAGCTAAATCCAATTACAGTGTCAGGGTTTTTTTGTTTTTATTTTTGTTATTTTCTGTCTTTAAAAATACCTGTCCTCATCAAGACTTCTTTTCCATTAAATTGTCCAAGGACTTTCTTTCTCCCTGAGTTGGGTCACTATCATATAGTGGAAAGCTGGAAATTATTTGGTGAATTTGCTGAATTTAGACAGTTGATGTACATAAATGAGATAGCAGAGGGGACGATGGGTCTGAATATGGGGCTGCCCTCAGCATCGATGGAAAATCCTCATAACCTCCTGTTCAGGCTCTTCCCAATTTTTGCTCTCCTTCCCTGACTCCCCATTACACCAAGTTGTTAGTTATTTCAGATTTCCATAGATATAGAGTATTTTCATTTTAAATTGGCGTAAAAGGATACATATCACCAGAGTATGTCCTTAATAATAGAAATTTTTATTTTGTTTATCTCTGAAGTCCTTTGCAAATCCCCTAAAATCTCACTATAGTAAGAGACCGCATAGCCACAGATTGTCCCCCAAAACCTGTCCACCTTAGTACATGATCACATGCTAAAATTTTTCTTAAACATCATGCATTGATTGCTCAATCTCTTCTCCAATGAAAAAAAATCATACACATTCACCCTCTTTTTAATATCCTGAAAATTTGTCTGACACACTGCATTCACATGATAAGTCCTCAATAAATGAGGTCATGTTGAATTGAGTGTTAAGCCTGGATCCATTCCTTTCCCCCAAATCAGCTCCCCATCTCAACTACCACAGGCTGTTAGTGACAGCACTTGTCTTCTAGACAATTGGATAAGAATTTTGGGACATCTTTTACTCCTTTGGCACCTCTTTTAATCCTCTTACTGATTTCCTCATGAGGTGTTATTTCTTCCTTCAAAAGATCAGATTACTTACTTTTTCTTGATTCTGACCACCACAGCTAATAGAGATACTTATTATTTTGCCCTTATAAATCCAAGCTTACCCTAATTCTACTCATTGCCTCTAAAAATTATCCCTCTACAGTGTTCAGACCAATACTCTTTAACAAATCTTACCTAAGCTTAGTTTTGCTCTTGACCAACTCCTCACATGCCTATGCCGGTTGCACAGCGCACACTGTCTATTGCCTATCCAAAAAATATCACCACATTTCCCATCTCTTCCCTACTAATACAGCCCTGGATTTTGACCCCTCCTCTACTCTAGGATTGGTCTATACCAGCCAATGGTCTAAGGATAGGTGTTTGTCTCATTCTGACCAATGAGGTCTAAGAGAAAGTCAGGGCAAGGGGATAACAGGGTGGGATGATAGGAGATCTCCATTACTGAATAAAATGGCAAAGCTTCATAAGGACAAAACATTATACCTCTGTTGCTTCCTTACTGCTTGGAATATTTATACAAGGCTGTGATGCTTAAAGCTACGCCATCAGTTAATAACAGTAGATCAAAAGAAGAGAAAAACATCAGGTCTTTGATGGCATCACTGAGCCGCTGAACCAACACTTTAGGACTTTTTGTTAAAGAATAAGAAATTTAGTATATTGAATTGAATTGAAAAAGAGCAAAAGACATTATTCTACTTAGACAGGATGAATCTTCAAATGCACTATGTAAAGCACTGTTACTCAATGCCCCAATTTGGGAACCCACAGTCACAGAAGATCAAGAATAGCCCGAATACCATGTAACTTCATGATAAATTCTTGTAGGAGATTGATAACATATTACACAGGATTTAATGTCAGGGTACGCACAATCTCGATCCAACAAAGGCATCTGAGAAATTCACTAAGCACGTATTTAAACAATTGAATCTGTCATGTGCATTCAGAGAAGTCCCTGAAGAAGAATTTGCCTGACAGGATACAATGGCATTGGAGAAGCTATTATAGTCAATTCTATGAATCAGGTAGCCTGATTCCCCAAGGCGAATTTTACAAGAGCAGGTCAATGGCTTATGTTTAAAGCTTTGTTTTAAAACAATAAGAGGGGTTTGAGAAAGGGTTTCCTTTTAGTTACAATACCTTTTAATACTGCATTAAAATAAGATAGGTGCTACTTATACAAAGGTATCCTTTAACCAAAGAGGATTTTATGACAAATAAATCTTAAAATGATGTATTAATCTAATTTTTACTGCAGACCATCATAAGTAGAATGCAGCATACTATGTACAAAGAAATGATAAAGCATAAAAAATATATAAAGTATTAAAAGTATGACTGAATTTTGCAAACCATATATATGATTTTTAGCCACTTAAAAGGAGTCACCTTGTAAAGCTATGCCCTTATTGTAATAATGCTCAAAATGTACTCTACTTATATGTCCTTGATGATGACAAATCCTTAACTCTGAAAATGGAATTGTGCTTTGGAAATAAGACAAAGTCATTAAGTTGAATGAAATTAAACACCACTTGCCAAAAGCCTTGTGCTCCTCAAAGACCAATGGAACTCGAGTCCATCTCTTGTCCTGGGTCATGTAAACCAGGTCTCACCAATGTCATACAGGGAGACAGATGCAGAACCCCTCTCATGGCTCTTGCACATCAAAGGCCTCATTCCTCCAAAACAGACTCCCAGAAATCCAAGGACCCAGTTCCCCCAAAGGCTAAATTACAGATCATTCTTACTATGTCATTTATGTCATGGTCCTAAATTCCCCTCAAATTTACAAGAAAAACTCATTCCTCTTCCCTTCATTCCTCAAAGGCTCATCTAATCCTAATTCTTTCTAGTACCTCAGACCACTCATGACCACTTCAGTGCTTTTACCTCATGATCTGAAGGGTTCATGGCTATATTTCACCAGTGTCCTTAAGGATTCAGGTCTAGTATCCTCAATTCACGATTCTCACATAATCTTTTCTTTTACATACCATCTCACCAGAGGGCATCAACTCAGACCCTTTTAGCACCTACTTTAAAGAACCCATGGCAGAAAGTATGTCCCATATGGTGCCGGACCTAGGAGTCATTCAACCCCCTTCATCTCAAAGCTCCATAGCTTTCTCTACCAATAACCCTCAGAATTTAATCACACCATTAACAACTGAACATCAACTGAACTTCAACTGAAGCTTCTATCGATACTACTTAACAGTCTAAGAGCTTGAAAATAAGGGAATTATAGTCATTCTTTGATGTTAAACTGAAAGGTAAACATGCCATCTCTCTCTTTTTAAACATGTACTATCTTAATACACCAGATAAAATTTTGGAGTTAGGGTTGGTATCTTTGCCTCTCAAAAGTCTAATTTCTACTACTCATTATCCAAAACTTGGGAATGCAATAGATTCAGACTAGCTAAGAGACCTTACTATCTGAGTCCTTGCATAGCATGTGGAACAATCTGCTCCTAGGGGAGAGGAAGCTTCAGTCAAAGTTTTAAGTTCTTCAGTTCTACCACAAATAAAAATTGTGCTTAAATGGAAAGATCATGTCTATATACAGCATATCCTTCTGCGTTGTCAGATTCTAACCATTCACTTTCTTTGGGCTATTTTACAATTGTTTCAATATTGATAAAGATTTTTATTCTGTCTTGTCCAGGAATGTTTCCAATGAATTCCTCATCCTCCCTCTACTTGTCCCACTATGGAGAAAGCCATTTCATCTCTATTTGAAACTTAATTCCTTTATTCCAAATATATTTGTACCTTTTTACTTTCCTTTTAAACCAATTTTAACACTGGCTGAGTTGTTTCATTGAATAAGTGTAAATTCTTTAATATATATTCATTTGATATCTATATGAGAGTCATTGTTTTATCCCTAAAAAAAATCTTTAACACTAGTTAACAAAGGCATCACTTGTTTATAGATAGATGGAAAATGTTGGATACCAATTGACTCAGTATTTCAAATTCTACAGGTGAGTCTATCTCCCATTATTAATGGCAGGATTTCTTTTTTCTCATTACTGCATAATACTCCATTTTACATATATAACAAGTGTTCTTGATATAGTCATCTGTTAAAGAACACTTAGGTTGTTTCCATTTTTTCACTATTATGAAAATTGCTGCAATGAACATAGGAGGTGCAGATATCTTTTGGAGAGCCTGTTTTCATTTCCTTTAAATACATACACAGAAGTAGGATTGCTGGATCACATGGCAGTTCTATTTATAATTTTTTGAGGAATCTCCATTGTGGTTGCCCCAAGTTGCATTCCCACCAACAATGCACAAAGGTTTCCTTCCTCCACATCCTCACCAACAGTTGTCACCTCGTCTTCTTGATTTTAGCCATTCTAACAAGTAGTAGGTAATAACTCATTGTGTTTTTTTTTTTAAAGATTTTATTTATTTATTTGAGAGAGAGAGACAGTGAGAGAGAGCATGAGCGCAGAGAAGGTCAGAGGGAGAAGCAGACTCCCCATGGAGCTGGGAGCCTGACGTGGGATTGGATCCTGGGACTCCGGGATCATGACCTGAGCCGAAGGCAGTAGTCCAACCAACTGAGCCACCCAGGCATCCCCTCATTGTGGTTTTGATTTGCATTTCCCTCATGATGACTGAAGTCAAGCAAACTTTCATGTACCTGTTGATGATTTATATGTCTTTTTTGGGAAAATGTCTAATTAGTTCCTCTCCCAATTCTTTAAATCAGATTATTTTGTTGTTGTTTTTGTTGTTATTGACTTGTAGAAGTTCTTTATATACTTTGGTTATTAATCCCTTATTAGATACATGATTTGCAAACATTTTCTCCCATTCTGTGGGTTGCTTTTTCACTTGCTGATTGTATCTTTTGCTGTGCAAAAGATGTAGTTCCACTAATTTAGTCTGATGCAGTCCTAATAACTAATTTTTGCTTTTATCATTTGTGCTTTTGTTGTCGTATCCAAAAAAGTTTTTTGTGAAGACCAGTATCAAGATGCTATGTCCCTACATCTTCTTCATAGTTCCAGATCCTATGATTAAGTCTTTAATCCATTTTGAGTTAATTTTTTGGAGTATTGGAGTCTAATTTTATTCTATATGTGCTTAATTCCGTTTTCCCAACACAATTTATTGAGACTAGCATTTTCCCATTGAGTATTTGAGCTCCCTTGTCAAATATGAGGTGACCATATATGTAAAGGATTATTTCTGGACTCCTGAATCTATTCCATTAGTCTATGTGTCTATTTTTTGCAACAGTACTATATTTCTTTGATTACTAAAGCTGTTTTGTTTCAGTCTCAGCCTCTTGACAGTGATGCTGACAGATAGAAATGCCTGGTGAACTCACCTGGGCGCATAATACCTTCTCATGGAGAACCCCCACAGATATTTCCCTGACTACAACTAGTGTTGTGCCTGGTCCAGTCCTTGGGTTCTAATTATAATTGCAAGATATACTTCAGCAACAACCACCAGGGAACTTTGAAAAAATGAGGCATATTTCTCACAAGTCCTGGAGGATACAGGGCACACACGGGGACACCCAATGAAGTTAGGAGGAGAGAGAGAGAGAGAGAGAAAGAGACAGAGAACATAGTCCTGGGGTTCTCGCTCTATTGGAGTCAAGGGTAAGGTGCCTAATGTTTCAGGGGTTCACTCTTGATTGGCAAATTTAAGACATAAGAGCAGTGATTAAAATGCAGAAAACAAAAAGCCAGCAGTCAGTTTTCTAGGCCACCCAGGACTTTCTAAAAAGGAAATTCATGGATGGGGCAGTCTGGCTCTTTATCTGGTTGTGTAGCTGACAGTGTGTTTATTCAAGATAGATGTCTTTAAAATGGATGTCTTAGCAGTCAAAAGCTTAATGTCAGTCATTTAAATTACAATCAAAAAAGCTCAGTGTCAGGCACTTAACACTAGGAGAGTTTAGTATGCAGTTTGAAATCAGGAAGTGTAATGCCTTCATCTTTGTTCTTTCTCAGAATTGCTTTGTTTATCTGAAGTCCTTTTTGGTTCCATACCAGTTCTAGGATAGTTTTTAATATTTCTGTGGAAAATGCCTTTGGAATTTTGATAAGCAATTCAGTACATCTCTAGACGCCTTTGTGTAGTAAGAACATTATAATAAAATTAATTCTATTGATTCCTTGACATGGATTATCTTTCTATTTGTTGGTGTCATGTTCAATTTCTTTCATCAAAGTCTTATAGATTTCGGTATACAGAGATTTCTCCTCCTTAGATAAATTTATTTCTGAATATTTTTAGTTTTTGATGTTATTGTGAATGGAACTGTATTCTTTATTTCTTTTTCAGATTTTTCCTTGTTAGTGGATAGAAATGCAACAGATTTTTGGATATTGATTTTGTATCCTCCAACTTTACTGCATTCATTTATTTGTGCATTCATTAATTTATAAGTGTTGTGGTGTAGTCTTTAGGGTTTTCCATATATGATATCACATCATCTGCAAGTAATGACAATTTTACCTCTCCTTTTTCCATTTGGATGCCTTTTATTTCTTTTTCTTGCCTAATTCTTCTACGCTAAATAAAATTGGGCATTCTTGTCTTCTTCCTGATTTTAGAGGGAAAACTTTTTGCTTTTCACAATTGAATATGATGTTAACTGTCAGCTTGGCATGTATGGCCTTTATTATGTTGTAGTTTGTTCCTTCTTCACTCAATTTGTTGAGCATTTTTTACTGTGAAAGGATGTTGTATTTTTCTCAAGTGCTTTTTTTTGCATCTATTGAAATGATCATATGATTTTTATCATTAATCCTATTAAGATGATATATCACATTTATTCATTTGCATATGTGAAACATCCTTACATCCTAGGAATGAATCTCACTAGATTATGGTGCATCAACCTTTCAATGTGCTTTTAAATTTAGTTTGCTGATATTTTATTGAGAATTTTTGCATTTATATTCATCAGGGATATTGGCCTGTAATTGTTTTTTTTTTTTTTTTTTTTTCTTGTAGTCTCCTTATCTGACTTTGGTATCAAAGAAATACTGGTCTTATAAAATTAGTTGGGAGTATTTGCTCCTCTTCAACTTTTTAAAAGAGATTGAGAAAGATTGGCATTAATTCTTCTTTAAATATTTGTAGAATTCACCAATGAGTTCATCAGAAACCAACTGATCCTGGGCTTTTCTTTTTGGGAGGTTTTTGATTGCCAATTACTCATTATTAGTCTGTTCATATTTTCTACTTCTTCATAGTTCAGTCTTGGTAAGTTGTATATTTCTAGAAATTTATTCATATGTTGGTGTATAATTGTTTATAATAGTGTTATGATCCTTTGTATTTCTGTACGCTCAGTTATAATGTCTCCTCTTTCATTTCTGATTTTATTAATTGTGTCCTCTCTTTTTTCTTAATCTTGATAAAGGTTTGTCAGTTTTATCATTTTAAAAAGATCTTTTAGTTTCATGGATTGTTTCTATTGATTTTCTGGTCTCTATTTCATTTTTTTTCTGCTCTGATCTTTATTTCCATCTTTCTGCTAATTTTGTGTTTAACTTGTCTTATTTTTCTAATTTCTTAAGATATAGTTCGGTTATTTATCTGAAATCTTTCTTTTTCTTAATATAGGCATTTATCACTACAATCTTCCCTCTTAAAACTGCTTTTGGATCATCCCATAGGTTTATTACATTGAGTTTTCATTTTCATTTATGTCTATATGTTTTTTATTTCCTTTTTGAGTCCTTTTTGGCCCATTGATTGCTCAAAGATGCATTGCTTAATTTTTATATACTTATCAGTTTTTCAACTTTAATCCTATAATTGATTTCTTGTTTCATATCTTTATGGTCAGAAAAGATACTTGGTATTAACCTAGTCTTTTTAAATTTGCTACAAATTGTGTTATGACCTGATATATGATCTATCCTGGAGAATGCTTGGTGGGTGTCTGAGAAAATGTATCTTTTTCTGCTTTTGGATGGAATGTTCTATATATGTCCTTTAGGTCCATTTGGTGTAAAGTATGGTTCAAGTTCAATGTTTCCTTGTTGATTTCCTGTCTGGATGATCTGTCTATTATTGGAAATGGGTTATTAACATCCCCTTCTAATATTGTATTGTTGTGTATTTCTCTCTCTTCTGACCTAGTAGTATTTGCTTACTATATTTAGGTGCTCTGAGGTTGAGTTCATATATATTTACAAGTGCTATATCTTCTTGATGAATTAAATCCTTCATCATTATATAATGACCTCCTTGTCTCTTGTTACTAGTTTGGTCTAAAGTCTATTTTGTCAGTATAAATATAGTTACCCCTATTCTCTTTCTGTCTCCACTTGCATGGAATATCTTCTTCCATTTCTTCACTTTTAACCTATGTCTATTCTCAAAGCTAAAGTGAGACTCTTAGAGGCAACATTGGATCTTTTTTTATTCATCTAGCCAGTCTGTCTTTTGATTGAAGAACTCAATTCGTTTACATTTAGAGTAAATATTAATAAGTAAAGACTTAGATAACACCATTCTATTGTTTTCTGGCCATTTTGTGGTCCCTTATTTCATTCTTCTTGTCTTGCTTCCTTCCTTGTGAACTGATGATTTTCCCTAGTGGTATTCTTTGATTCCCTGCTCGTGCTCATTTGTGACTCCACTGTAGGTTTTTACTCTGTGGTTACTATAAGACTTACATAAAGCATCTTAGAGATATAACAGTCTTTTTTACATTGATAACAACTTAACTGTGATAACATACAAAAACTTTACCCTTTTACCTTTACCCTTTTACCTTCCTCCTCCATTTTATGGTTTTGATGTCAAAAGACTTCTTTTTATATCACGTTTTTAAAAGTTATTGTAGCTATACTCTTATACTCTTATACTCTTCTCCTTTCATTTTTATACCATAAGTTGTTAACATCTACCACATCACAGAATCGGAGGATTTGCCTGAATTTGCCTATATACTTGCCTTTACCAGTATGTTTTATATGTTCATATGCTTTCATGTTACTAATTAATATCCTTTCATTTCAACTTGAAAAACTCCTGTCAGCCCTTCTTGTAAGACAGTTGTAATGGTAATGAGTTTCTTCAGCTCTTGTTTGCCTGGGGAAGTCTTTGTCTCTCCTTCATTTCTGAAGAACAGCTTTGCTGAGTAAAGTATTCTTGATTGACAAGTTTTTTCTTTCATCACGTTAAATATATCATTACATTCTGTGCTGTCATATAAGATTTTTGATGAGAAATCCACTGATAGCCTTATGGGGAGGTACTTTTAAGGTACAAGTTTTTTTGTGGGTTTTTGTGGGTTTTGTTTTTTGTTTTTTTTTTCATTTTTGTTTTTCTACTTTTAAGATTCTCCCTTTGTCTTTTTGTCAGTTTTATTATAATGTGTCTTAGAGAGATTTCAAGCTGATTTTTTGGTGACCTCTGAGCCTCTTTAACATGGATACTCAAATCAATCCCCAGGTGGGAGCATTTTCAGCCATTATTTCTTTACTTGTTCTTTTCCTTTTTTATAGTTGACATATAATATTAAACTAGTCACAAGTGTACAGCATTATTTCTTTAAATAGCTTTCTTTCTTCCTTCTCCTTCTCTTCTCTTCTGGAACTATAATTATTCACATGGTATCCCATAGATCACATGGACTTTCTACACTCATTTTCATATTTTTTTTCTTTCTACTCTTCTGCCTGATCACAAGATGGAAAGGAGGTGAAGGGGTTGGTGAGGCCTGCCAACATTAGGTGTGCTCCTGGGCCACTTGGTAGGATCTACAGGGGAGGCATTCTTAGTGGCATGTGAATAGGCTTCTCTAATGCTGCAATTAGGATCTGTATCCCTTTAGTGTCCTCTGAGAGTTCTATTCCCCACTCTCCTTGCCTCTCCTTGCCTGTCAATCACATAGCTCATGAGTCAGTATCCTGGATGGGGTAACAGAGAAATGGGCCCCTTTGGTAGCCACCATAGTGCTGAGAAGCTGAGTGCTCACTTACCCTTTCTCTGTCCCATAGGAGATATTCTAAGCCTGAGAAGAATTTTCTTGGCCCTTAGCTGTCTTATCTTGGGAGAAGGAAGACATAAATAAAGTCAAACTGTTCCTCTTATATATTCTAATGCCACCAATTTGTAATTTTTTCTCCAATAGAGTGCTGGAAACTCTCTGGAAACTGGGATTTACACAAAGCCTCTCTCATCTGTGAGTAACTGTCTAAGAGTGTTCTCCAGGAGCTCCCAGACTATGGCCAATAAGGGCTGTAGCAGTTCATAGGCTACTTCACATTCCACAGCTGGGACTGTGGACGATTTGGCAATTACCCAATGTATGACTCACCTCAAATCCCTGGGTATATGGTCCTGGATCCCAGGGTTCCCTCAAAGGTATTTTTTTCCATAGACAGTTGATGAATTTTTATTATTGTGGGGGAAAGACAAAAATATGGGACATCTTAGGCTGCCATGATGCTAAAGTCACTCCTTACCACTAGATTTTAATTGGCTTTCTGTATCATTTAGGAATAAAAGGTCCTGACCATATAAACATGAGTGTTTTAGTTCAGTGGCAGTTACATACGTTGTTAAATATCAAATAAGTCTTAAGTCAAATACACATAGTAAGCATGCAAAACAGTTGTGAGTAGAAAAGAAACCAGAGCAAGTAGCACAGTATAAAAAGAAAATCAGAGCATGGGCTTTAAAATCAAACATGAGATTAAATTCTACCTGTTCCAATTTATAAACTGTGTGACCTTGGACAAGTCACTTGATCTCTCAGAGTCTTAATCATCCTCCTCAGCATAGTTGGATATTAACACAGGATTATTGGGAAAGCAAGCAATGACATATTTCTAATTCAGATGTCAGTTGATATTATGTTTCCTTTTCATGGTATGACCTCTGAAAATGCCAGTCTCCAACTTACTCTGAGTCTCCTTGGTGTTGAATTCCATGGTTAATCTCTTGTTTCTACTAAACATTTTATCTCTTTTATATCCTGCCTCCTGTACCATTTTCTCTTCTCTTAATGGCGCCACCCCATAGGAAGCACAACCCTTTCCTCTGATTTCTCCAAAGCACCACCACTCACACAAGATATTTGTGCCTAGGAGACATGAACAGAATACTAACAGACTTAAACATAAATATTAAAATTGTTGTGAGCTATTTTCTGCTCCTAACCAACTTTCCTATTAAAATTGCTTCCTCTTACTCCCAACATTATCCTCATATCTCCTTCTCTAATTCCCAACCACCAAAGTTTCTGCTATATTTCTTTTGGAAATCATGTAGTTACCTTTTCTTCTTACTCCCAAGGACATTCTTGTTATGCTCAGAGACATTGATTCTGAGAAGAACTTGATGGTCAGCAATTAAAGTAATGTTATTTTCTCTTAGCTACATTCCTAAAATTCCTGGAAGAGCAGACATTCAATTAGTGGTAGTTATTATCATTATGTGTATAGATCCCCAAGGTAATGACCTTGAAATACTATTCTCATTTGAATATATAAATTGTTCTATGTTTCTTAAAAAGATAGTCCTGGTACTTTATGGTTTCCCTAACAAATTATCATTCCAAAGACCACGGAGAATAATTCAATGCTTTTGTTTTTTGGAGTACTGAAAGATAACTCACTAAAATTACCTTTTTACTTATGTCCTAAAAAAGGACATTTTTTTTCCCTTGTTTTGATTCAATAATCACTTATTTTCCTGTGTTAGATGTATTCTGCTTTGGATTTCAGAGAACCATTCCTGGGCATTATCAACCTGTATGCCTCCTCTTGAATTGCTGATACTATCCCAATGACCAGAGTATATTATGTGATCTAGGCCTAGAAATAATCTAGGAAATAGTACATTCCACTTCCTAGCCACAGGTATTGGTCAGGAAATAGATTAACAATATCAAGTGAACCAGACCAAATGAGACAATTCTAGATGCTTCCAGGAAAACCATATGTGTCTAACACCTCTAGCTTTAAGAAAAATTGTTGGATAACAGCTCCTGGACATCAGCCCTCACTGGGCAAGTGTCTCAGTTGAAGAGACACACCTGCCTTAGGGCTTCCCAGGAGAGCCTGCATATCATAACTCATTGATGTCAGTGGTATAAACATCCTCCACTTTGCTTCAATGTGGGATATCCCGAAAGTCATCTCAGATCCTCCTTTTTGTTCTCTTTTTGGGTGATAGGTACCAACATAAAACTGAAAGTCATCTTCTAAGTCCCCAACCTTCAACATCTAATGAGTGCTTCCTATGTACAGTACCTTATACCAAGTGCTTTGTATTGCCTTCTTTATACCTCACTACTGACTCTAAGACAATGACTGTTCTTATCTCCATTTTACAATTAAGAAAAATCCAGTTTAGAGATATGAAGTGCATTTTCAAGGTCACACAGTGAGTAAATGTAGAAAGCAAATTGAGATTGTCTTCAATCTGCTCTAGGACCCATGTTCTGAGCCAATTCTTTATAGTGCTTTTGCATCAGAAAAGCTAACACATATTTTTTTTAACACATTCCTATTTTTAACTTTGCAACTTTACCCAGTCACTTTTGGAGAGGAATATTAACTATCTGAAGGCAATTTTTAAGTAAATGTTCTTGTTTACTACAGGAATGGAGATTCATTCAAGTTACCTCATGCATAGTTAACATGATACATATGCTAACTAATAATGGAAGCAGGGTCTCAGAATCTAGAAATAAACAGACATTCAGGCCTCTTGGAAAGGCAAAATGGATATTTAGGATCCAAGAAACTCCAATCCCCACTTATCTTGTTACTTTTTAGCGAGAGTTGTTCACTCTAGCACTCATCAGTAAACATGGCTCAGCTCTGTCTCTATCCTTTCTTTTTCCTGGCATACTTTTCCATTTATACTTCTACTAACTCTTGTACTCTTCCCCCATATCTCTAAGTCAAATTCCTGATGGATAAAAATAATATATTGAGTAGAGCCTTTGTGTCAGACCTTCTCAAATGCTGTCAGCTGCCTGTGATTGTTGCCCTTGGGTAAGTTCAAGTCCAAGAGGGAAGAGGAGTTTGGACACTGTAGGTACAAGAAATGACCGCCTATGCTTAAAGACACCCTGGCAAAGATGCCATCAGCCAGAACCAGAGTAAAGAAGTTTTCCATTGAAGAAGACTGAGAACAGGCAGGCCTCTCCAGGTTTGACCTGCCCAGTATGTTGTGGAGCACTTAATGGGGATTGAGTGCATATTTAATTCTATATCACTAGGGTAATACTGATCACCCATTAGAAGAAATGATCTAGTTCTCTTTTTTGTAATCCTTACTTGTTGCTATAATTTCAAAGTGTGATATAGGTCAGGATTTCAAATGTGTTTCTTTTTTTTTTTTTTTTAAGATTTTATTTATTTATTTGACAGAGAAAGAGAGAGCACAAACAGGGGGAGTGGTAGAGGGAGAGGGAGAAGCAGGCTCCCCACTGAGCAGGGAGCTCAATAGAGGGCTCGATCCTAGGACCCCAGGATCAGCTGGGCTGAAGGCAGCCACTTAACCAACTGAGCCACTCAGGCACCCCTTGAATGTGTTTCTCATGTAGGCTTATAGAATATGACCATTGAAGGGACCATGAAAGTCATCTACTCCACGATTTTCTTCTATGGGAAATATGACATTATGAAATAGCCTCTATTGTTTACAGATTTACTAAATGGGACAATGTCAGAGGAATAATATGATCAGATCATTGTTTTAGGAAGATAAACTGAACAATGAGGTTAATGAGATATTGAAGGAAAAGAGACTGAAATATGCTTTGCAATATTTTGGATGAAAAATATCAGAGTCTTACTGAGAAAGAGGCAACGCAAATGGAGAGAAACACAAACCAAAGGTGTTTGTAGTAGGTAAAAATGAGGTACTAACAACAATGAAATAATGAAGTGGTGTGGAATGAGTGGCAAGAGTGACAGATGCTTTGACATAAAGAAAAGTGGTGATTTTAGGGAGTATGGTGCCTATACTTAAGGCAAGAAGTACAGGTGGAGCAGAGGATTTTTCTGTAGGGAAAGGATGGCATCTGACATGATTTTGAACATGTTGCATTTGAATTTTCTTCAAGTGATCCAAGTGGAACTTTCCAGAAGGAAGTATAAATCTGGGGTTGGAGCTTAGAATAGAGATTGGAACTGGTCATATACATTTGGCAGCATATGGTCTATTCTAACCTTTCCACTTTGAATATTACTTCCAATAAAGAAAACGTGCCAAAAATAATGTGTGCTTATTTCTTTCTCTGATCTCCCAAATACAGGTTATCTCTTTTTTTAATTCCTTAAAACATAGTAAATTGTTAAGAAAGAAAAAAATCCCAAAAGATTACATAGTGAATGATTTCATTTGTATGATATTTTTGAAAAAACAAGAAAATACAAAATTTTAGAAATGGGGAAGAGATTAATTGTTGCCAGGGATTGAGCAGGGGATACTGGAAGGCAGTGGGTGTGGCTATAAATTTCCATGGTGATGGAACTATTGTGTTTCTTGACTGTGGTGATATTTCCATCAACATACACTTGTGATAAAATTATATAAAACTAAACATATTCACACATTAGTACAAACAAAATTGGGGAAATTAGAATTAAGATTGATGGACTGTCCAAAGTTAATATCCTGGCAGTGATATTGTACTATAATTTTTGAGATGTTACCATTGGGGGAAACTTGGTAATGGGTATATGGGAGATCTGTATCCTTTCTTGTCATGGCATGTGAATTTACAATTATCATAAAATGAAAAGTTTAATCTTTAAAAATAGTAAATCTAGATAGCTATGAAAAAATACTTTCTCCTTATCTTTCCTCCATTTGCTTCCTTGATTCAGAATGGTCTGTGGCAAGCTCCTGGAAATAATTGAGTTTAAGGAGAAAGGAATGCCTACTGAGTCTAAGACTAATTTGACCTCATTGAGAAGGAGTGGGATAAGGAAATTTGAAGAAAAAAGAAAACAAAGGAGAGATTGAAGAGTCCTTAGTACCAGATATTCGGGACAGGAATAAAAGAGAGATAATGCTTCAGGAGCCAAAAGTTACATGGCACCTAAGCTATGGTCCACATACTCAACCCTCTTCAAGGTATTCACAAACCCATTTCTAGCCTACATTAGCTGTCATAACCACCAGGGGTCTATGAGGGCACCCCTTGATAAGCAGTTAATACCTTGCAGTGAATGTACAAAGTAATGCTTATCCATAACGTGCTATTTTTTGGTCTTGCCCAAATTACCCCTCCAAAATGTTCTAACATATTTGCAAAGCCAAAGAAAGGAAAGTAGAACCCGGACATCTAGTACACAGTGAGAATTGAAGGAGGTGCTCTTCTATCTATATTTAGGGGAGGATGTTAAACAGGACCAGCTTGAGACTACCATCCTCCACCCTCAGAAATATTCAGCCCACCTACAGTATCTTTCTATTTCTTTAACAATCATCTTAAGCCTATCGAAAGTCTGGATTTTAGTTTTCTATCATCCTTTATGTCTTTTGTTATGTAAGTCTCCTTTCAACATTAGTGAATTTCTTATAAGACTGTAACTCAGTAAAGAGATTTTTATGCAGCCACACTAGTTTCTTTATCTACCTCTATCTTTTATAGTGCATTGGGATAACATATTTTGTTTTCTGAATTTCCATTTTGGGGGACTTCTACCTATCTTAAGCCACTTTCTTCTCTATAAACACCTGCCAATAAACTACACTTTCCTCTAATTTTTAATTTTATTTCCTCCATGCTAATCCATATGTAAGATTATCCTAGAAATTACCTTGTTTTTTTTTTCTTATTATGAAATCTGATATGTTTTCTATTACTTCTACACCACCAGTGTGTTCTTCCTTCCTGGTAAGCATTAGCTCCAAAGTTCTACATGCTACAACTTCTGTCTTCTTGGAGAACAAAGTCTCATCAAGGCAATTGAAGAGTTTATCAAAACCCTGCTTTCAGCAGAATAAGGCTTTCAGCAGATGTCTGGGTAGTTCAAGTTTCTTATCAGAACTAGATCATATTCCTGCACCTGTTTTATAATTTGTATGAGGAGTGCGTCATTCCCTTCCTAACTGCCCAGCCATCCACAGTAGTGATATCACATCTGTTTCCTTCCAGTTTACCCTTAACCAGATGTTCTCAGCTGTGTTTCCAAAATCAGGTTTATTAACTTTCTTCAGTAAAAAAACTTCTTGAGAGACAATAACATTCTCCAACCATTTCTATCAGGTACATTTCTCTTATAAATATTTAATGTCACCTTCACTACTGCTTATGGTATTCATGATTCTTATGAGCACATGTGTATCAACTTGTGGTAAAATCTTTAGTTTTTTATTACTCATGCAACAGTATGTAGGTACTTATAACCATGTCAATCATGACCTTCTTATTTACTTTTTTCTCTGACAGTTAGCAAATTCTCTTTCCTCTAAGGAGAAAGCTATACCACAACAGTAATTCTTGATGATATCAAAAATTTACAGAGTTCTTTGGGGACATTTCTTTTCTTTCCCCTCAATTTTCACTTTTTAGCGGCCTTTTCTAACAGGTTGCAACACTCCTGTTTAAATATGTTCTTTTCAGGCAATTGCCCAATGAGTCAGAAGGAATGGAGTTTATAAAATGCCAAGAAAAATCATTCTCATCTAAATCATTGTTCAACTTTCTTGACAGCAAGCATACAAATTTAAATGGGGGAGAAAAAAAATCCAATTCTTCTCATGGCTCCAAGTAATTCTGAGAGGACAAACTGCATTATTTGGATGAAGCAGGAATTTTTAAATAAGAATATTTTCATTATTTTTTAGCTACCACTCATTTTTTTCTTACCATTTTGATATATGCTTTATGAGTGACAACATCATTGCCCAAGCTTCTCACAGACATTAATAATCCAGAATGATAAGTTTTTATTATAATCTCCTCTCATAACTTCTTCATATCTTTCCAAAAGTTACCTCAAAATGTTCTAGTTTAATGATTGTTTATATAAGACAGTGATTTGTAGAATTTTGTTTGGGTTATTTGTATGCTTGTTTTAAACAATGTTCAAAAGAAAAAGTAAAAGAAAACTTTTCTGTAACACCCACAATACCATGACAATACTGTTATGGAACAGTAGGGGTAGATATTCTAAAATAAGAACATTGGTAATATTCATATAAAGGCGACCATTTGTCTCCAAAGAGGAGAATCCCCTTGATGGCCAGTTTCTCCCCTAAGAAAGTCACAGAGACTAGATGATGACAAAGAAGTCAGTAGTCTAAGTAATTGGGTTGCTAGTGTATAACATTTTAGTGGTCCAAGTCACCTGTTCTCACATGTGGCCAAAGCTCAAGCAAAGAACAACAGAAAGTAGTAAAGTACAAAGAACAGAAATAATATGAACATAACCTAATTTGCAATGAATAACTTTTAGGAAAACCATCAAAAACAAGAGTGCAAAGAAAGATAAGAAATGTACAGAAGACAGAAAAGTTGCAAAAGAAGAAAAAAAATAAGAAATAAAAGAGTGCAAAAATACTAAAGAGGGACAACTAGACCACAGTAACTTAAGATTGAAAACATAACACTTTCTCAATCTTAATGGTCCCTTAATAGTCCAGGATAATAAAAAATAGACCAAATCAAGATAAGCGGTTCCAGTGAGGGAGGGGCAAGTACCCAGTGTTCTAAACCACAGAGTCCAAAAAGGTATAATACACATCAACTTGGTTCAGAAGAACTCCAGTGGCTATAGAAATTCATTCTCTGAGGCAAAGCAAAGCAATAGAAGTTTCCAAGCAGAAGTGATGTCATCGTTCCAAGAATTCAGTTCACTTGCTACATGACCCAAAGCAAGTGCAAGTTGAAGACACAGATCTCTAGCTATCTAGAGAGAGCTAGTCAAGAGATTCCTGTTCTCAAAGGAGGAAAACAGTTTCAACAGAATAATGGAGTATAAGACAGGAATCAAGAGATGGGCAATTAGATGTCAGCATTAGACAAACACCTAGGTAAAGAAACACATTCCTAGAACTCTTCTTTCAGGTTTACTAGCAACAAGATAACCTGAAAAATGACTGCTTGTGAACTGTACCTATAAGTGGTACAAAAGTTGTGTCAGCCTTGGTCAGTATAAACTAAGCATGTAAAATGAAGGTGAGAGAAAGTAGGATGAATCAACTGAGTGTGTGAAACCCTTGCATAAAGAGAATTTTTAAAAGTATAAAGAGAGTACAAAGTATAAAGTAAAGAGAGTAAAAGTATAAAAAGAGTATAAAGAGAATTTTTTAAAAAATGACAGAAAAGGAACAACTGGGTAAAAGAAAAACAATGAATTAGGATGTAAGACCAAGCCAGTGACCAAACTCTATGTAACTAGTGAAGATTTATCACAAGGTTTTTCTTACATAAGTTCTTTCTGGTTACTTCAACTCATTTTTCACATGATTTAATTGGTATAAATATGAAAATTGATAAAATCTGGAATAATTATCCATAGGTAATTAATCTGTTTATGAGCAAGTCACTATTAAAGTTCCAGCTAAGAAACCAAGTAAGATATTGTTTATATCAGAAAATGAGTAAATAAAAGTACTTCTGCTTTTAGTAATAGTGGACTGAGTGACATGGACCACTCTTCCCTGCAACAAAGTACCAAAATCTTCCAAGAGCTAACACAATATTGAGCAATTATGAGTTGGAGATCCAGAATACTGAGGTGAAGAAAGTATACAAGGCTACCTCTGCTAATTAAAAAGAGAAGACTAAGAGATTAAGATGAACTTTTGATGAACTTTCAGGGCTGGAGGGGAAAACTCAAGGCTTTTTCTTCCAGGATGGAAACCTTGGTACATAACCCAACCCATTTTGAACCATGTCCCTTAAAGACTATATCCAACTAAAAGTTAACCAGATTAAAACCAGCACTGGAACAGTCTTCAGAATGTCTTTTTTCATCTGGATATCTCAGGATATATTATTCCATAAGTTTAGGTTAAAGTTATCTTGAAAGATCATCACACCCAGACACTTGGCAGGCAAATAAAATCACATCTGTTAACAAAGATAACATCATCTTAGCCCTCAAATTATTTTAGTAATTTTTTCATAAGTAATTTTTCAAACACAATGTCCAGCACAAAAAAAAAAAAAAAAAAAAAACTAGAAAAACAGTACAAATCCAAAGATATGGGACAAACTATAAAATACCAACAAGAAGGCCAATAAGAAATTGAGATATTGGAAATAACAGGCTCATTCTATAAAATAAGTAGGTTTCCTGTGTTAAAAAATGTAAGAGGGGTGCCTGGATGGCTCAGTGGTTTAAAGCCTCTGCTTTCGGCTCAGGTCATGATCCCAGGGTCCTGGGATAGAGCCCCGAGTTGGGTTCTCTGCTCAGCAGGGAACCTGCTTCTCCCTCTCTCTCTCTGCCTGCCTCTCTGCCTACTTGTGATCTCTGTCAAATAAATAAATAAAATCTTAAAAAAATATATAAGAGATGAGCTTGAAAATTTTGGCAGGAAAAGGGAAACCATAAAAAGTGACAGAATACTTTCATCAGTACATACATTTAAGAGCAGACTAGACATAGCAGAAAAGAGAATTTGTACATTTAAAGATATGTCAGGAAAAAATCTACAATTTAATATTGATTCAAAAGGATAAAAACTATAAAAGAGATAGAGACATTGAATATACTGAAAGTTACCTAGTAAATGTTTAATTGTAGTCTCCAGTGATTAGTTTTATGTGTCATCCTCAACTTGGCTAGGCTATCATACCCAGTTACTCAATCAAGCACTAAGGTAAATATTGCTATGAACATATTTTGTAAATATGGTAGACATCTCAATCAGTTGGCTATAAGTAAAAAAAAAAAAAAATTATTGTCAATAATGTGGGTGGACCTCAGCCAATCAGTTGAGAGGTCTTAAATCATTCCTTTGCAGAAGAAATTCTGTCTCTAGACAGCATTATCAATTCTTATCTGAGAGTTCCCAGCCTGCCAGCCTGTCCAATGGACTTCAAACTTGACAGCAACCACAATTGCATAAGTCAATTCCTTGAAATAAATCTTCTGTCTCTGTTTTTCTTTCTTTTTCTGTGTTTGTGTGTGTAGTGTGTGTGTGTGTATGCATACCTACACATTTATGTGGATATTAACATTGGAAAACTGTATAAATTTTGACTATGTAAAACAATAATAATGACATATAATGTTACTGGAATTTAAAGTATATTTTGAAGGAGGGTTAAATATACAAAAAATATGACAAAGTTTATGTAAATTATAAGTGGAGTATACGTGCTCTAAAATTCTTGTATTATCTAGAAGAGTTAAAGTTTTGGCTAACATTAGACTTTGATAAGTCTTAACATTAGAGTCTTAAGTCTTAACATTAAGTCTTAACATTAACTTAAAAGTCTAACATTAGACTTTTGATAAGACTTGTAAATTCTAGAAGTAATTACTAAAATAGAAAACAAGTATATCAACTTCCAAATTTATAAGATAAAGGTGAAAAATTGAATTATGTTTTTAAAAATATTCAAGTGAAAGAAAAAGAATAAAATAAAAGAAAAGGCAGGATAAAAAAAATTGCATAGATAGATGGTGGACTTTAACTTGACTATATAAGTAAATGCATTAAATGTAACTGGATTAAAAAGCTTTTTTAACAAACAACTCCTGTTACCTTAGATTAAAGAAAAATAAAATGTATACTGCTTAAAAAGACTTCTAAAGTATAATAATACAGAAATGCTTAAAGGATATAATAAGATACACCATGAAAACATGAACCAAAAGAAAGCTTATGTAGCATATAAGTACTGCACAAAATAAAACTTAAGGAAAAAGGCACTGGTAAAGTTAAAAAAAGTCACTTTGTAATGATAAAATGTTCAATTCACCAGAAAGATATAACAATTCTAAATGATACACATCAGACAACATAACCACAAAATTAAAAAAAAATTTTTTAAAGGCAGCAGAAATGCAAGTAAATTGGTTAAATCACCACCATGTTAGTGAGTCTTAATATACTTCACACAGTATTTCAAAAAAGAGGCAGACAAAAATCAAGAAAATAGCAAATTTGAAAAACATGATGATCAAACCTCAATTAGTGGATATTATGGAACCAAACTCAATAACTTCAGGATGCACTTCCTTTTCAAAAATACAGCTTTAGAGAAGAAAACACTAGACCAGAAAGACCATCTCAACACATTTATAAGAATTGAAATCTCAGAGTATATTCTCCAAGCACCATGTAATTATGTTAGAAATTAATAAGCAGAAGATACTCTAAAAATCTTCCCATATGGTTTAATATAAGAAATATACTTCTAATTAACCAGTGGGCCACAAAAGAAATCACAAAGATAATTAGAAAATCTTTGAATTCATGGATAACACAACTAGTATATATCCAAACTCATGGAACTCAGAAAAGAGAGAAAACACATATGCTTAAATGCAAATATTAGAAAAGTCTGAAATTTAGTGAGCTAAGCTTTCAAATCTATAGATAGAAAAAGAAGAGTAAATTAAACCTAAAGAAAATAAAAAGAAAGAAATAACAAAGTCATGACTGTAAATTATCATAACAGAAAACAAATAGAGGGACCCAAGAAAAGCCCAATTTATCAACACCTTGAGAGACTGATCATGCAGGGAAAAGGGAAAGCACAAAAATACCAGGAAAGAAGAGGATGATGTAACAGACACTAAAAATGTTAATAGGAGGAAAACACAATCTTACACCAAAATTTCTCAAAATTTAGGTGAAATTGACCAATTATTAGAAAAAAGCAACTCAAGAAACTGACATGAAAATAAATAGAATTTAGGGGCACCTGGGTGGCTCAGTAGGTTAAAGCCTCTGCCTTTGGCTCATGTCATGATCCCAGGGTCCTGGGATTGAGCCCCACATCTGGCTCTCTGCTCAGCAGGGAGCCTGCTTCCTCCTCTCTCTCTGCCTGCCTCTCTGCCTACTTGTAATCTCTATCTGCCAAATAAGTAAATAAAAATCTTAAAAAAAAAAAAAAAGAAATAGAATTAAAACATTCCTATGAAGCAAACTTCAGGCCTAGGTAGCTTCACCAGCAAGTTACTCTAAATATTTAGGAAATAACACTAATCTTACAAGAAATCTTATAGAGATCAAAAAAGAAGAATACACTCTTCAAATAACTTTAGGAGGTCAAGATAACCTTGGTTCCAAAACTGGACAAGAAAGAAAAATTGCAGACCAATCTCACTTGTGAACAGAGTTTCAAGTATTCCAAATAAAATATTAGCAAATTGAATCTAGCTATACAAAGAAATAATACAATATGACCAGCTTTGATTTGCCCCAGGAATTTGAAGTTGTTTTAACATTAGAAAATCAATGGAATTCAGTCCATTTACTAAATATTGTGATGATCTGCAGAGAGGCAGAAAAAGTATCTGATGAAATTTAACATCTTATCAAGACAAATACTAGCAAGTGACAAAAAAATCAAGCATTATATTTAATGGTGAAATATTAAACATTTCTTTCTGAGACTGGGGAAGAATGAAGGCGCTACTGTTATCTCTATTCAACATTATGCTAGAGACTTTAGCCAGTGCCAGAAGGCAAAGACAGAATAAAAGGTAAATGGATTAGAAAGAAACCAAAGTTCCATTTTTCATGGATGATGTAAATATATGTAGAAAACCCAAAAGATTCCACTGATTATTAGGACTAATAAAGATGTAGCAAGTTTCCCTGATTCAAAATCAATATACAATAATCAAGCATGCTGGCAGCATTCTTCTTTACCTGGGGAGTTGCTACCTGTTCATTTGCTTTGTAAGACTCTATCAAGCTGCACGTTCACATTTTGTGCACTTTTTTTTTTAACCCTTACCCATGACCAGGACCTTAAAGATGTGATACTTATCCTATTAGGATGTATCAACTTAGCAGAGAGGCAACATGTATGTAGCTCTTGTATCCTGAAAAGCAGTAATACACATATATGAAAATAGTTAAAACCTTCTTTAACAGACACCTTCATGGATTGATTCCATTCTTATTTTAATGTTTGACTTTCTTGCTAAAGCAACAATGTCCTGTACATCATTTCCAATAGACCCCGTTAAAGTATGACAGAAGCTATCTACACACCAAAGCATACTACTTCCCTTTAGACATTTTTGTTTAAAACAGACTTCTACTTAACAATTCTATGTACCTAGCTTTTGATGAAAATGATCTGTATATTCTACTTGGTACATGATGCACTGGTCCATACATTAGCCTTTACCAGAAGGAAAGGGTCACTCAAAAAGAAAGAACCATTTGATAAACCTATACAGCAAGATGTTGTCAGTAGAACTGAGACGTTCTCTTGAAGACAAAGTATGACAATTTCTTTTCATTCACTGATCAATAGATTAAAAATAAGTTGGATATTTATGGCACAAACAAGCACTCTTTGATTCACTTATTGCTGGTTGCATTGAACATTGTTAAAATCCATTGGAAGCCCAAAGAGCCATTAGCCGAGGGTGGCCGTCACAGCAGCCCCGTCATTGGGCCTAAAAGCAGAATAGAATAGCAGTATCAGACCTCATGTAGGGATACAGTTTAGAACTCTGGCAAAACTCCCATGCTCCTAGGGTACCTGCTTTCTTTACAAAAAAAAAAAAAAAAAAGTCATGTGCTTTAAATGCCTGAACCACTTTTCATCTAAAAAATACCATACACTACTGCACAGTTATTGTAATAAACCTGTATTATATGTTCATTAGACATTAAAAATACAAACACGGACATTCTTTGCCTTACCTGTTATGGCACAAGAAAGCATAAACGAGTCTGTCAAGTAACAAAAGGATTTTGTTAAACACCCCAAAACTAATCTGTTATTATTCTGCCTGTCAGGGGGGAAAAAAACCAGAAAACACAAATTCATATCATTTTCTATTAACCAACTAAAAATAGAGGATAAAATGTAATACCACTAGAAAAATGAATAAGTTCTTGAAAACCATCACATTCTATAAAGGTCTAGCTTTTGGAAACTGTAACCCTGTCATTAAATTATTTCCCCAAATCCATTCACACAGTCATGTGCTGAGTCTAAGAGGAGGAGGAAAGATCATTTTTTTCCCCAAATTTGGTATCCAGCTTTCTAAAAAAAGACAAAGGCACATTTTATCATCCTGGAAGAAGTGACTTCAGTGAAGCAGATAAAGTGTCTAATAAGGCCTAATTATCTCATGTTGTGATTCTTTTTAAATCACTTTTAACCTCAGGAAGAATTTTAATTATCTTGTATAATAAAGTCTTTCCTTATTTCACCCCCTCTAGGAGAAAAGACATATTAAACCTTATTTTTGTCAAAAGATAAGAGCAGTATTAAGTTTAAATTGATGTCATTATGAAATATTCGATATCAGGATTACAAATTTCAACTTTAGTAATTACTCTATTGGTGACAAAAAGAGTATCATTTCACCACCAACTCCTAGAAAGAGGCCATCACTGCTCTCAGCATGCATGAGATACACCAGGGACAGTGGGGAGAGAGAAAAATGTATTCTTTCTATTCCAGGAGAGTCTTGTGATTCCAAGGTTAAATTATTGAAGCAGTTTGGGAGGTACTTTTTAATACGATTTTCAAAAAGTTTTCTCCTCATTATCAACTCTTTAATAAACACTTCAAAGTTTCTGTGAGCTTCCCTATTGGGAAAAATATTAATTCATGAGTCTTCTTCCAAAACATACGCTCAGTTCTCTCGTTGGGATTCAAGAACTCAAGAAGGAAATATTATGCAAGTGTCTGCATATGGAAAGACAAAGTTTCCCTTCGTCTTTTTTCTGTTTCTCCTACAAATGCACTCCCTTCATGCTTGGCACATAACCTCTATCCTGCAATATGATTCTGGAGCGAGGCAGGGGCTCTTCAACTGGGGGGAGGGGAAGGGAGGCATATGGGGGAGGCGCTTCTGAAACAGGATGTTAATCTTTCTCTCCTCTTCATTCCCAATCTATATAAAGTAACAGCAATAGTTAGCGTTGACTACCTGCTGAGAATTGTGATAAGCACTTTTCAACACACTTATCTCTTTTTTCTTCACAACAACTCTATCCCCATCTACCAATGGAGTCATTGATCCTTAGACATGCCCAGTGGCTTTCCTGAGGTTACCTAGTAACTGGTGGAATCTGAATGCGTCTCTGTTCCAATACAGAATCCATTTAACCACTACACCAATTCTTTTTTTTTTTTAAGATTTTATTTATTTATTGGACAGACAGAGATCACATGTAGGCAGAGAGGCAGGCAGAGAGAGGAAGGGAAGCAGGCTCCCTGCTGAGCAGAGAGTCCGACTAGGGGCTCAATCCCAGGACCCTGAGATCAGGACCTGAGCCAAAGGCAGAGGCTTAACCCACTGAGCCACCGAGGCGCCCCCACCACACCAATTCTAACACAACCTTTTATTTCAACAGAGAAGCAGTAGCTACAATGTCAATATTCATGATGCCTGGAAAAGCACAGCATGTTTTCCTATACTTCTATGTTTATGCAGTCGCCTTCGACCCTTGCCACAGAAAGACATTTGGGTGAAACTTTAAAGCATCTCATCCTGGTGCTAAAATTCATGTTGGAGAATTACATATATGTAGAATTCAATTATGTGGTATTTTACTCGCCGGAACTCAAGTTCTCTTTGGCTTACTACAACAGAAGTCTATGTTTCATTCTGGTCACATCCCATAGGTGATATACAGGGAGTGGAAAGAAGAAGGTCATTTGTGCATTTAGGGGTTCAAATTTTCAGGGGTTCCAACATCTCACAAATTCACTGTAGGCATCAACCTCTAACCTGGGGCCTTAGAGAGAAAAAGTAGAAGGTTTTCTGATCCAGACATTAGACTGTGTCCGGCACTATTTTATACGTATTAATCCATTTCATAAAACCACTTATGATTAGTCATTTATTATGATATGTAAATAATGTTGCTTTAAACTGTATTATTCAGTTTTGTACTGGGAAGTTTAAACCACTGCTTCCTAATCTTTCTTGAACTATTAATTTGATTAGCTCAAAAGTCAACTTCAGACAAGTTGACCTATCTAATCTGTTAAAACACAGACTGCAGGGCCCCAGTCCCAGAGTGTATGATTCAATAGATCTGGGATAATGTCCAAAAGTTTTCAGTTTCCCTAGGTGACACTGAGCTATTGATACAGATAAATCAAAGGGTCTTAACTTGCAAAGGTGTGGTAAACCCCACCTAGAGAATACGGATCCTTGGAATCTCTGGGGAATGCAAGAGAATGGTATATAAGAATGGGTACAACTCTGGGGCACCTGGTGGCTCAGTCAGTTAAGCATTTGTCCTTGGCTTAGGTTGTGATCTCAGGGTCCTGAAATCGAGCTCCAGGTCAGGCTCCCTGCTCGTGTCTGGTGGGGAGAATTCTCTCTCTCCCTTTGCCCCTCCCCCATGCTCTCTCTCTCTTTCTCACTCTTGCTCTTTCTTATTCTCTGTCTCTCCAATAAATAAATAAAATCTTTTTTAAAAAGGAGTGGGTACAACTCTGATTTTGATTAGGATCATAGAAAACAATGTCCCTGGGGACAACTGAGTGACTTAGTTAAGTGTCCAACTCTTGATTCCGGCTCAGATCATTATCTCAGAGTTATGATGCCTGCTTCAGAATCTCTCTCTCTCTCCCACTCCCCCTCTCCACTCTCTCTCTCTCTCAAAAAAAAAAAAAAAAAAAAAAAAAATTAAAAAGCAAACAACAACAACAAAAGCAAACAGAAAAAAACCACTGTCCCTGGATATTTATTATAATGAGATTTCTAAAAGTCATGTAAGCAGACAAGGCTTCAGCTAAAATTATATCATTTTGAATTTGCACATCTCCAGGGAGGAAGAAGATGTCACGTTCTGCTGTGTCCTTTATGCTCGGTGGGGCTTCCCTAACCCTTTCTGAAAAGTTCAGATATTTTAGGGCAACCTGATTTAGAGCCAAATGAGAAGGCATCCAGGAAGAGATCTCATAGGCAATCCATCTCTCTGGCTGGGAGCAATACTGAGATCATGATGAGAGATGGGCCTTCTGAAAACAAGCCCTAGGAAGGCACTGACTAGCCAACCTCATAACCTGTGCAAGGTGGATACACGCAGATTAAGGACACCATCCCTCAACTCTGGTCTGCTTCCGACTTTGTAATTTGAGAAGAAGGCAGAACATGACATTGTGATCGATACCCCATTCCTCTTCCTCCATGGGTAATACTGCTTAGAATCCCTTCAGTGCCAGAGTCAATTTCAAGGGCCTCTACAGAACAGGATTGTATCTGGGGTCTTTCAAGTTCCCACAGTGAGATTGCTTTGTACGACATTCTTCTAAAATAAATTGCTACATGTTTTGGTTTCTGCTACTGATTCTCACTGCTTTTGTTAAATTTGTTATTTTAAAAGTCCTGTTTTAACCACAAATGAGCAACTCAATTCTGCCTTCCATTCACGGAGATTGTTATCATTATACTAAAAGCTGTTCTCTTCCTATTCTCTTAAGACTATGTTGGATTGGGAAGGGCAATCAGTTACTCCCTCCTCTCCATTCCTTCCATCTGAAAAGGACCTGGCACGGATAAAGCCAGATGGTCACCACCAAGCACAGGACCTCCTCACTAAGCTCCAATATGTAATAAATCTCTTGAAGAAAAAAAAAGCTGCTCCCTGAGAGTCTCTCTGAGTGACTGTCCTTCCATCTCTAAGCATTTCTATAAGAAAAGGAGACAGCAAGATACAAGCCATGAGGTGGCAAGGGAAAACAGGCCATGCTAGCAATTCTCCCATTATCATTTCATTTACTCTTTCAGTAAATGGTTATCAGAGGCCACTCTATATATCAGTGTACATACCAGTATACCAAGACAGTGCTGGACCCTGGAAGTATACAAGGGAAAAGAGACACACAGTCCCCGCATCTGCTTTATATTCCAACAGGAAAACATATTATTAAAATATAAAATAATAAATATAAAATATAAAAATATTAAAAATATTAAACAACTATATGCAGTATTAACTAATTGTGGTGCAATTAGTTTTGTGGGACACTGTTACAGTCTGAGTAGCTGAGCTGGTCCTGAGCACCGGAAATGCTTCCCTGAGGAACTGACTCCTACACCAAGTCCTAATAGAGGAGTGGAATTCTCTCATAGGAGGGATACAAGCAGGGCAAAGACCCAAAGCCCCAAATGTGGGAGCAGATTGAGGTATTTGGGAAACTAGCAGAGGGCTGTGTAAATGAAAGAAAGACAGCAAGATATCCAAGAGGAGATGGGGTTCTGGAATTCAGGTGGGGCGATCACGAGCCCACAATCAAATGTGAAGCCTCTCCAAGCATCAAGGATGTTGTCCAGAATAATCAATGTGCTGTCCTCTGATCCACTTTTTTAATCCAAAGCGTCTTGTGGAGTGCTTGGCAGAAGAAGATGTTCAATGAATGTCAGTTGAATAATGAATAAATTAATCAGAAATGTAAGCATGTGTGTAAAATCTATCTTTCACATATTGGAATCTGTGCTCTGGTCCATTTGCTGCAATATTGCAAAATCATATAAGTGTCTGGGTTTCTTGAATTTGAAAAGGCAGCCTAAAATAATTATTGAATTCTGAGCCACTATTCTCTCCAGTTAATTCCCAATGTAGCATATGCACTCTTATCCAGCATTTCTGGTTCTCTGTCCAAATGAAAGAAGAGTATTTTCAAAAGACATATTGGAGCATTTATATCATATCCGACACCAGAAAATCCTAGAATTTTTATTTATAAGAGCCAGAAGTGATAATGGTATCAGAAGCAGCCGAAAACAATATGGACAATAGAATGAAAGACCTCCTCCCTGAAAAATTTTTCCACACTTTACATTTTTTTCATATCTGTTGAATGTGTTCAGCCAAAAACTTCAAAATTTAAAAGCAAGATGGACTTTTTAATCAGTTGATGTTTTCTCATTCTCCCTATTCACATTTATTTTACTGAGCTGTTACCATCTATCAGGCACCATGCTAAACGCAAGAAAAACAAAAGTGGGTGTAACATTTTCTTTACTGTCAACAGTGTTAGAAGGAGTTGATAGTCAAAAGATATTGAAATATCTCAGGTAGAAAATTTGGGTCTGAGGCAGAGGAGACACCCAAGAAGAAATGGTCAGTTCTATCTGTGGGGGGAAGAGGGGGGCGCAGTGAGACAGGGAACCTGTTACATGGAGGTGCAGACAGGAAAGGCTCATAGGTGAACTGACATTTTCCTAAGTGTTGCAAATGTTCAATCTATAACCAAGGGACATAGAGAGGTAGCATTCCAGGCAGAAGGAGCAACGAGAGCAAATGCAAAAGGAGCCGGAGTACTCCAAGAGCTCCCTGAGGCTTGGTAGAGAAGAGCCCAGGGTTTAAAGTAGGAATACTTGCTTCTGTCTCTTCAGAAGCACATTGTATTGAGGAAAGGGCAGCTACTGAAGATTCTTCAGTATCTTCAGTGGGTTGGGTGGAAGTTAAGGCTGAAGACGATTATCCAGGCAAGAAATATTACCGAGCTAGAAATGATAGAATTAAGATGGTTTCATGAAAATATTGGTCTAAAATAATAGGATAGTTAATGCAACTTTCATCCCATTAACACATTAATAACACATTAATACTTTTGTATAGGATTATTCAAGGGTATGGTTGGCTAGACTTAGAGGTCATCTAACTTGGTGTCCTAATTTGCTGAAGAATCTGAGACCCAGAGAAGTTGAGGTCCCAGAGGTAAGCAAGGTGAGTAGGCTGAGGTATCCTCAGTTTGGGCCAGCTTTCCTGAAGGCAACTATCTCTTCATCTCTCCCTACATTATTAATCAATTAGTACCAGCTGTCAAATACCACTACTAGGATTCTATTCTAAGGAACTATGCAAGAATCTGTTTATAATACAAACCAGCGTTTCATTTTATATCTTATACACTCACTTGTTTATAGTACATTGTGCTTGCCTAAAATTATTTTTTAAACTTTGGGAGTGCTCTTTTCTCTAAGACCCAATGAACAAGGACCATACAGAAGGCAGTAATCATTAACATTTATAATGCTCATTCATATTCGTCTTTCATTTTTTGCCTTGTGGTGATCTAAGGAAGTCTTTTGCTTTACAAAAATTATAATAAGCCTGGGGTGCCTGCGTGGCTCAGTCAGCTAAGCAACTAACTCTTAATTTAGGCTCAGCTCATAATCTTGGGGTCATGAGATTGAGCCCCACCATGGACTCCTCACTCAGCATGGAGTCTGCTTGAGTTTTTCTCTCCCTCTCCTGTTGCCCCTCCCCCACTCTCTAAAATAAACAAATAATTTAAAAATAAAAATAATAGGCCTCTGTTTGAAATCCAGTTCTGCCATTTGCTAACCTTATTATCTTTGTTAATTCACTCAATCTCTCTGTGCTTCAATAAAATGGGCATAATACTAGAACCCCTCTTGTAGGGTTCTGGAAGTCTTAAATGAGTTAATGTACTAGAACAGTGTGACATATGGCAAATACTATAAGAGATATCATTTGTCAGCATGGATAAAAAAAGGTTTCACTAGCCATAGGGTGGTCCAAAATGGGACCCTAACAAAGATAAGGCTTAGCTTTGTATTTCACCAGAGGTTTTTCTCTGGCTGTTTCAACCTTCTGTGAGTCTATTAGGATGTTTCATATGACCAAATTAAATTTGGATGAGGTGATTCTCCCACTCTCTTTGTTTGCAATTATTTTCTTCTGACTTTCTGACTCTTCAAGTGTTATCTCTTCTCATTAAGGAAATAGTGTTGTACCATTTTGCAAGCACTAAACTTACCTGAAAATATCACAAACTCTGCTGAGTACTTACTAATGATGCAGTTGAATCTCTTCAAATAATGAGAAATTCATTCTCATATCTCCTGAATCTGTAGCGAGCTGCCAATTTTTATTGTTTTAATTAGAGATACCCATTTGTTCAACAATAAACAGACGCTGAGACATATTAAGTGGTGGAGATGACGTTAGGAATACAGAGACATATCCTGTACTCAAGGGAATCACCATTTTTAGGGGATTTGTTCATTGCACTCCCATCCACAGAATACCTACTGAGACCCAGGCCCTCTTCTTGAGAATGGTGGATAGTGCTGAATGGGATCCACATAGTCCTTGCCTTCTTGGAGCCTCAGCTTTAATGGGAGATACAGAGAACAGATAAGGAGACACAAAGGCACACAACTACCAACTGAGAAAATGTTCTGTGGGCAAAGAACAATCTCCCCGCTCCTCCAAGGGAGCAGGTCTGTGTAAATAAGCTGAGAAGAGAAAGCCACCATGAAAAAGCAATGACCCAGGAGCCTGCCATAAAGGAGCATAGGAAAAGACGATCAAAGTAGAAGAAACAGTGTAAGTGAAGGCCCCATAATAGGAAAAATTTAACTCTGTCCAAGCAACAGAAGTAGCCCAGTGAGGCTGGGCAGAGGCAACACGGCACCAGATTAGACTACAGAGACAAGCAGGGACCTGACCTGCAGAACATTGTAAGCCATTCCAAGAGTATGTATATTAGTCTTAAGGCAGCAGGAAGTCATGAAAAGGTTTTAAAAAGTGATGTACAATTTAGCCTTTATTAAGGCTCCACTGGATGATGCTTTAAGACTGGATTGGAGGGTTTAACAGTGATATAGATGGAACCAAGGAAAGAGCTGAGATCATCAGGCAGCCCATCCCACTGCCCACTCTAGAGCTAACACTGGTAAGGTTGAGCACAGTTGAAAAGAAGCAGAAGAATTCCGATTCATTTGCAAATAGAATGTGTGATCTCACTGATGAATTAGAACTACAGAATGGGGAATACGGCAGAATCGAGGATGATGCCCATGTCTGCAACTCAGGCAAGTAAGGAGACAGGATTGAGGAAGAGCCAGTTTCATGAGGGAAAAAAAAAAAAAAAAAATCTGTTCATTTTGTTGTTGTTGTTTAATTTGGCCTTACACAGAGAGATCTTTTTGTAAATAAGTACCTTGTAGTAGTTAAGTCCTAATAGAGTTTCGTATCAATAATCCAGAAGATTGCTTTATGCACTCTGACTCACACTGAATTAAATGCAAGGGAGGGTTGCTCTCATCCCTGGATCACTCTCTTCTCTGGGTAATGGGCATCCATTACTAAATGTGTCTGGTAAAGTAACCCTAAGAGTGGATAATCTCCCAAAGGCATTTCGCCTGCCCTCCTACCAGCCTGAACTTGGCTTGGTACTAATTTAAGCTGCCTAATAATGCAGTTGAGTCCTTAACTAGTCTGACATTAGAGCACGAAATGAGCAGCCATCTTATAATACCACATTACACTGAAGTTTCAGTGTGTCTTCAGAGCTATGCGGCCACCCCCAAACAATTAGCCTGACTGAGGGTCAGTGAACTGGGAAGTCTGGAAGAAGAGTCAAGGCTCCCAGAATGATTAGCCTAACCCAGTCATGACATTCAGATTCCCTTTGCGGATGATCAGATCAGGGATGGGCATGTGATTCTACTCTAGTCAATTCCAGTGAAGGAAATACTGAGGGCTTTTGCAAAAGTGTTTTTCTTAGTCCTAAGAAGGAGACACAAGGAGAGACAAAGCCAATAGAAAGCCCAGGAGCCCCTCCTCCTTCTTTGGATGTTGTGCTCTTCCTCAGCTTCCTGTGATACAGGACAAACAAGTACCTCTTTGTTAAGCCAGTTTGACCAAAGGCTTTCTCTTGCTGATGCTAAGTTTATCTCCACTAATATATATAAGTCCCATGACTTGGGGAAATGGTCAAATGCACATTCTACTTGGTGGGGGGATGTTCTACTGCATCATTTTAATGCTACGGATACCTATTTTTAAGAAACCTGTATATTCTCTCTAGAGTTTCTAAACCAAGGTGACTAGATTAAGTTTAATGACAGAAGAAAGCTGTCACAGAATTAATATACTTTTCAATAATGTTTTCTACAGAATTATAGAATCACTTTCAAAAGAGAAGAAAAAGAAGTTCACCAAATGGGAAAATAGAAAAGTAAGAACATATTGAAGACCACATTTGAGTAAATAACCCCTGAAAAAAAAAAATTAAAAGAATTGACAATAAAGGAGGGTTTTTTTTTTTTCACTCTCTTCTGTCTCTTGATTTATTATCTACCAAGTCAGATGAAAAGTAGAAATGGTACTATTGAAGTTAAGAGGGGAAAATTATTTGGAGGACACCTCTGATGTTGTAAACAGCAGGGAATTATCTGAGCATCAAAAATGTCTTTGGATGGCAGGTTATAAAGAGAAAGGACTTACTGGCTTTTGTGGTCCCCAAATCCTGAAACAGGTAAGTCACTAGAGCAAGGAGAGATTAGTATGGATCATAAGATAAACAGACGGTATCCAAAAAAACTATACTTTTTGTGCAGCTGAGCACGGAGGACCCTGAGGACAGGGAGACCTAGACCAGAACCAACGGGAGAAGGGAGAAGGCTGCCCAGCCCCCTTCCACAGCGCCATGTCAGAGCACAGGCCAGCTCCATTCCTCCAAGGCTACCTGGCTGGGAGGAAATATCAGCTCATGCTGTGTAAGTCTGCACATTTCAGATTTGGGCCACTATAGAGCTAGTCTCTTTGCCCGGCTCTTTTCAAAAATGTCACCTTAGGTATAAAGATTATAGTGGTTAGAATGTTCTTGGAATATTGAACCCTCTCAAAAACATAAAGTCTCAAACTTTTCATCTTCTAGAAGAAAGTGAATGAAATAGGTTCCTTTATTTTTCTCTTGAGATTAAAGAAAAATTCAACTCATTCCCCTATTTCATACTATTTGTAGTAACTACAATTTATTCTAAGTTTCCCACTAAATTTAGTCAAATGCACCCACATAAGTGCTCATGTGTATATAAATAAACATGAAGATGTGATTTACTGTGAGCAAAAGTATGAAAAGAACAGATTCACCTAGCAAATAAATTAAGGGATGTCTAATCACTTTACAAAATTAACCATTATGGGAGCTCTTTAAATACTGAGTTTCTATGATGAGTTTTCATAAAATTATTAATTCATAAATATTGATTTACATAACATGTCACTACTCTCTGAACTGCACCCACTTCACAATACCAGGCCTTTTATGATGTAGAATTTACAATAAGACCTCAATTACCTATGTAACTGATTATCGTCCTTTAAAAAAAGCTGAAGACAATTAGATTTTTTCCCTCACAGGTAAAATAGTAACTGTGAATATGACCAAATAACCTAGACTTTGAGAAATGATCCAATGTCAGACTCTCTTGATTTTTTTTCTTTGGTGTCATAACAAAACCACAGCCTGTTCTCTCCTGGAAATAGTGATGCCAATCAATATGCCAAGTGGTTGTGCTCAGAGTGGAAATGAGATGAAACTTGGCTGGGGGCTTCTCCTCTCTCTAGTAAGACATTTTGTTTCCTGTGACGGGCACCACCTGCCCCTAACTTCCATCTGGGAGAGGATGAGTGGGGATGGGAATTTCTACTGTTTTCCAGAGCTAGAGGTACAATGTCAGCAGTGCAGAGAAGTGGCCATCAATGGGGAGGCCTCTTCTAGATGGCAGTTATCAGGTCCTATAGAGACACAGGAACAGGCCAAGAGCAAGGACCCTGTCCCTCTGGACCTAAGATGGGAAGCCAGCAGGATATCTGGTACCACCACAGGAAAGCTAGCTGTGCCCCACAGAGCACAGACCTCCTGGGTCCTCACCAGCAGAGGGGGTGAAGGCCAGAGCAAAAGCAAGCGCAGACTCATCACAGAGCTCTTGTGAAGACATCTGTAAGGACACCTGGGAGGATACCTCTACAGACACCTGTGAGGCCTTCTCTGAGAGGAAACTACAGAAATACTAGGATTGGAAGAAGACCTGTTTACATCAAGGGAGTTAATGGGACATCTTATAGCAATTACATGGTTTTGGGGCCTTTGCACTGAACTATTTCCCCTTTCTGAAATGTTCTTCCAGATAGATACATACATAGCTTATCTCAACTCCTTTGGGTCTCTGTTCAAATATCCCCTTATCAAGAAGTGTATCACTGACCACCTTTCTTAAAATAGTAATACACATACAAACATCCTGTGCCATTACTTTCATTTTTTAATGCACTATTATAATCTACCTATCTAACATATATATATTTATTATTTGACTATTTCCATGAGAAACTCTGCAAGGCAGAAATCTGTGCTTATTTTGGCTACTGTTTTGTTTCCAAAATGTAGATGAGTGCCTGGCACAGAGTAGGCACTCAATTATTATTTGCTAAATAAGCAAACAAATCCATCTCACGCTGTGGTGTAATGGTCTCTCAGTTCTTTGTCTTGGTCTAGCTACAAAAATTGTCATATCTTAAACCTTGTCATCACCAATAATCAATTGTCCCACCTCCACATCTCTTTCTTCTACTGACTTATTCAACATTTCCCACCACAAACATTCCACAGACTTGGTAAGATGCCTTTACTTTCTCCAAACCATCAACTCTCTCCTTCAAACCCGGCTCTTCCCTTCCACCAGTTCAGCTTCCATAGAATAATAGTCAATAATATTTCTTGATGCTCTATATTTCAGTTGTCCTGTCCTGCTGGCTCCCCAGCCCCGGGGGATCCAGTCTCACTTCTTTGTGACCACACCCTACAGTTCAGCATTGCCGAAGAGAGTCGCACAACAGAGCCAATTAGCTAATTAGCTTAAATTCTATCACCAACTTCATGTGGGTTCTCCAAACTCTCATTTTCTTCATTCACTTTCACCACATTATATGTCCTCTTAGTTTACAGAGAAAATAGAAGCCATCATATGGGAAACCCATCATCTTTTTAAGAGCAAATACACAGGTCTACTCATATCTCATATATTCTGTCAGTTTCCTTATCAAATTGGATCCCATTTCACTTACTTTCTGAGTAACTTAACATTACCAATTATCCTCTGTATACTCATCTTCTTCCTATGATCTCATATTAATTTTCTAGTGTTGCTGTACCACAGACTAGTTGTCTTCAATGACAGAAATTTGTTGTTTTACAGTCTGGAGGCTGAAAGTCAGAAATGTCAGCAGAATTGAGTTCTTCTATGACTATAGATTATGTTCGTGTCTTCTCCTAGCTTCTAGCACTTTACTGATAATCTTTGGCACTCCTTGTGCACTCGTGAACCATCACCCCAATTCCTGTCTTCATCTTCATATGGCATTCTCCTGTCTGTGTCTCTGTAACCAAATTTCCACTTTTAATAAGGACACCGGTCACTTAGATTAGGACCCATCCTACAGCAGTATGACCTCATCTTAACTAATAACATTTACAATGAACCTATATCCAAATAAGGTCACATTCTGAGATATTAGGGATTGGAACGTCAATATATTAATTTTGCAGGGCTCAATTCAGTCCGTAACAGATCTGCATCCTTCCCATTGGCCTTCAAATATGCTTAAATCCCTCCCCTTAAAAAAATTTAACAGAGCTCACATTGCAGTCTATATTCTGCCCCTATCTCTGTTCTCTTGTCACTTTAAAAAAAAAAAAAAAGTGTTGTTGGTTTTTTTTACCTGATATCTCTATTTCTCAGTCTCCCCTTGATCCACCCCAATTAATCTTCCCAGTCTCCCCTTGATCCACCCCAAATAATCTTCCAACAGCCCACAAAGGTCAGCAGTGGCCTCCTGGAGATAACACAATGGTTATTTTTTAGTCCTCAGACTGCCAACCTTCTTGAAATAGTCTCCTCCACTGGGGACTTAGCACTAGCACTGTTTTGTTTTCTTTTTTTATCTTTCTACTCACTTTCCCACTTTCTTTGCAAACTAATCATCTTCCATGCAGCCTACAAGCAAGCCTATAATCCTTGATCATGGATCCTCTTCATTTCATACTCTGTATTCTCTTCCTAGGTGATTCCATATATACGGCTCGCTTCAGTGACCCTCCCCATCCCCAGACACAAGTAATTGTGAATCCTACTGCCTACTCGCTTCTTCTTGAATGTCCTAAACTTTTGTTGACTTCACATTTCTAAAACTGAACATAAAATCCTCACTTCATCACGCCATTAGTAGAACAATTCTCTTTTTGTGTTCGCAACAGTAATAAATTAAAGCATCATACAGGCTTGACTAAAGGACTATATAGATTAAAGGACTATATACCAAAGTGGTTATCTCTTCCTTTAATTTCATGTCACCCTCCAGTTAAATCAGGTTTAAAATACTTAAGCATCCAGGGTTATGATTTTTTTAAATGAAACATTTTACATTGCAAAAAGTTCATTAACTCTCATGACAATTTTATAAGGTCATTTTCTCTAGTCACAGTCTATAGATGAGGAAACCAGGCTTGGAGAAGTTAATAATTCCCTTAGGATCACCTAAAGATCAAATAATGAAGCCTTGTGTTGACCTAAATCTGGCTTGAGAATCTGAATGCTTAGCTACGCTACTAAACTATGACAACAATCATGGTATATATTGAAGTCATCGGGAAAAAGTAAAAAGCTGCATTTAGCCCTGGTTTTAAGGAATTAGAGAAAATATGGATAGAGAAAGTAGTTGAAGTCATGCTGTCTGAGCAAAAGGAAAGATTAAAGTGACCTGACATAGGAGAGGGACAGTAGAGTCCATTCCATGGACCAGAGCTCCTGTTGAGGACTATTCAGTAAAGCTGAGCGTGTATGTGAGGGCCATAAAATGGAATTTTTTTTTAATGCCAGGCTGAAAAGTTAAAACCTGAACCTCTAAACAATAGGATATCAAGAGCAAAAGCACAGTGATTTTGGAAAATGTGGGATAGTCTGTTTTTGTTTCCACTGTCTTTTCTGACAGCACCCCAATCTCTCATAGCCACTTTGGGCTGAGAATGCTCAGTGAGGACATAAACTCCTTCTTTCTGAGTTATAACTAATAAAGCATAGATAGGTACAGTCCTGTAATCCCAACAACAAACATGCATTAAAGGTGGTTGGGCTTTCCATACTAAATTTCTAGATCCTTCATAGGAATATACAAATTATTTAGAAAATGTACTTTCCTTGATCTAGTTATCTCTCCTTTTGCATAATAATGCATCTTTTTCTCTATCAAAGATCTATGCCAGAAATTAATCTGAAAAATGGAAAATATGGCTGGGCACTATTGTTCTGGGAGATTGTGATGCATTTCTTATGGTAACTATTCACTCTCAGCTTCCAAAATGCCTTATTCTTACACTGGGGTCGATGTATCAGGAGATGAACTTCTTGATCCATCAAAAGACTGAGATCATTCATAGATAGATATACCTAAATGGACCAGACAATTTGCTCAGGACAGGAGACAGATGGAGCAAAATTGGTCCTATCTTCAAAGAGCATTCTGTCTTTGGGGAAAACAGACACTAGTCATATAAACACGAATATACCAATTGAAATTGATGAAAACTCATATTACAAAATTCACTTTAATGTGACAGATAATATTTGTTTTGTGTTTTATGTGCTATGGTCCCTGATATGCCAATCTTGGAATTCCTACAGTACACAATCCATTGGCATAAGTCCTCCAGCAAGTTATTTAACTCCACTAAGGTTCAGTTTCCTTGTATATAAAATGGGAATTTCATCAGGATAAGTGAGATAATTTATATGAAAGTACTTATCATTGTGCCAATATGGACTAAATATTGGAATATATTAGCTAGTGTTACCTCAGAGCAGTGCTTCTTAAGAATCTGCCGTCTTTGATTCTACAGGATACAGAATCTGATTAGTTAAATAGTTCTTAACTGCAACACAATGAATGTTTTGTACTATCAATAAATGTAGACTTAAAATATCTTATAGGCAGGACGCCTGGGTGGCTCAGTTGGTTAAGCAGCTGCCTTCGGTTAGGGTCATAATCCTAGCGTCCTGGGATCAAGTCCCACATCGGGCTCCTTGCTCTGTGGGGAGCCTGCTTCTCCCTCTGCCTCTGCTGCCATTCAGCCTGCCTGTGCTCTCTCTCTCTCTCTCTGGCAAATAAACAAATAAAATCTTTAAAAATATATATCTTATCGGCAAATCATTATATAACATTTTGGAAGTAGTGAAATAAGATGGAAGCTTATTATCTAGTAAAGGAAAATAGAGATGGATATCAATCGATATAGACACAAATGTATACACCATGTGGGAGCTGGACATGCTAAGTGAAAGTTGGAGATGGAAAAAGCCAGACTGGAGATGATTCAAATTGGAACACTGGAGTGATCCTCATATCAACAGTAGCAAGCTTTGCCTGGATCTGGAGGCTGGACAGAAGCCCAGATGGAGGCAAAAAAGAAGAGTGATCAAAAGGGAAACATTTCAATTTCATCCCAGCCAATGTCACTGGGCATGGTGTGGGGAGGGGGTGCACACACTCCAGGGGATGTTTCTATTCAAAGCACCATGACCATGATCATCCTAAGTGTTTGATGCCAACATCCACCCAGGATACAGGTCAGATACACAAAACAGTTCTAGTCTCAAGTGGTTAAGATTTCTTTTACATCTCAGAGGGGTTGCTTAAAACTTTTCAGCCTGAAAACTTCTATCTATTCACACCTGCATTTAAATGTTTATAACAACTTTATACACAATTGCCAAAACCTGGAAGCAACCGAGATGTCCTTCCATAGGTGAATACAAACAGATGAAGATGAACAACCAGATGAGCAGATGAAGACATTGAAGAACTTGAAATGTATATTACTAACAGGAAGACACCATAATCTGAGGAGACTATGTACTGTGGGACTGCAAGTAGATGACTTTCTGAGAAAGCCAAAACTATGAAGACAGTAAGAAGACCAGCATTTGCCAGGGGTTTGGTTGGGAGGCAGAGATGAAGAGACTGGAGCCTAAGCAATTTTTAAGACAGTGAAAATATTCCATAGGATATGGTCATGGTGGATACATGTCTTTACATATTTGTTGAAACTCACAGAACTTATAATGTCAGGAGTGAACCTTGACATCAACTGTGGACTTTGGATGATAATGATGTGTCCCTCCTGGTTCATGGACCAAGACAAATGGTAACTCTGGTGGAGGGTATTGTTAGTGGGGGAGGCAGTACGTGTATGGAGGATAGGACATATGGGGGCATACTCTATGAATTTAAAAAAATATATAAGTGGGAATGCCAGGGTGGCTCAGTTGGTAAGGGATCCAACTCTTTGTTTCAGCTCAGCTCTTGATCTCAGGATCTTGAGATCGAGCCCCTTCATTGGGTTCCATGTTCAGCGTGGAGTCTGCTCCCCCACTGCTCCTTCCCCTATTCTCACACACGTACTTTAACTCTCTCTCAAGTAGATACATAAATAAATTCTTTAAAAAAATAATAAGAAATCCTAGTGTAAGGACACTGTGGAGATGGCTGACAAGTATGGGAGGCAAGCTTCTCTTTCCTTGTTCATCCCTTTCAGCTTTTCCAATTTTGCATCCTGACAATATATAACCTATTCAGTGAATAATTTCTTTACATAAAGAGGCAAAAATAAATATCCACACCAATGAAATTTATTTGAAGTCTACAAGTAATTAAATAGCAGTTAGTCATATATCATGTATGGAAATGTGCAGAAAGCATGATTGGTGATGCTGAGCCAGCTTTGAATCATTATACCCATTTCATCACTTAGGGAAGTGACACAGGCATGTGAAGCCCTTTCTTCAAGTCACACAGCAGTGTGCCAGGAATAGTTTTATCTGACCAGGAAGATGCTTCCTCTTTCTCTCCCTGCTATTTGGCTGCTGCTTCGTATTGCAAGGCACAGAGAATGGCAGTTCCCTAGAACATTCTAACGAATCACAAAGACAAAATAGCATAACAGATTGTTCAAAATTAATAAACCTTAAACCAGTTATATGGTTTGTTTACCTTTACCCCTTAGAAATTATAACGGAGGGGTATCTGGATGGCTCAGTGGGCTAAGCCACTGCCTTTGGCTCAGATCATGATCTCAGGGTCCTGGGATCGAGCTCTGCATTAGGCTCTCTGCTCAGCAGGGAGCCTGTTTCCCCCTCTCTCTCTGCCTGCTTCTCTGCCTACTTGTGATCTCTGTCTGTCAAATAAATAAATAAAATCTTTAAAAAAATACCAAACATTCTGTTAAAAAAAAAATTATAATCGACCTTCATACCTGAGCTCTGGCCTCTGCATCCTGGTGAAGCCATGTCATTGAGCCAGGGGAGAGGTTTAAAGGTAACATCATGAATCTTCCAGCAAGAGGGCACACTCCCGGAAACTGGGGGGCTTCTAAGTTCAAGTTTCCATATAAGGAAATGGATACTAAAAGTGAAGATGAGAGAGGGTGACATAGCTGATATTTATTAAGAATAATGTATGAGTCATCGTTCAAAGTGCTGTTAGATATTAACTCATTTAACTCATACAGCCATCCAGGGAAATAGGTGCAGCTCTGGTTCTCACTTCACAGATGAGAAAATGAATATATTCCGAGGGTAAGCATCTTGTTGAGGTCACTTAGAGATGGAATCAATCTATAAATTCTGGTAAACTCTGGTAAACTTGGTATAGAATCCATTTGCTCCTACCTTCCCCATGCATTAGGATTTTAAAAACAGAGGCCACAACTATCAGAAGGACTGTGGAATTTATTCCTGTGTAGAGGTTTGAGGTATTCTGAGGGAAGGAGGGAAGCAACCGAAAGGTTTCATTCAATTCAGAAGGGTCACTTTCTGGGGCAAGGAGTCAGCAGGGAGGTCTTTGTGTGGTATAGTTTCAGGATCTTAATAACCAGGCTGGAATCTTAGACATTAACTGGAACTCATGTGCTATAGATGCCCAGATTCAACCCCAGGAGTAATTCTGTTGATTTAGGAATCTCAAGGTGTGGTCCCCAACCAACATCAGCATCACCTGAGAATTTGTTAGAAATGCACATTCTCAGGTCCCATCTCAGACCTCTTGAATCAGAATCTCATAGTGAAGCCCAAAACTCTGTATTTGAACAAGTATTCAGGGGTGATTACAATGTATGCCAAAATTTGCGAACCTCCACCCTGTGGGATCCCCATAACTGATCCCTGTCCTCTGTCCCCAGAGCACCTTATCTAACAGTCATTTTCTGCGTATCCTTGGAAGCAACCTGAGCTCTCCTAATTCTGTGGGACGCCCACCTGTGACAGTAGCACATAAATGGGTGAGGGGGGCACCTGGGACTCTGACTTCTATTTCTTTCTTCTTAGTGTTTTAAAGAAGAGAGAGGATAATTTCTCTTCTTCTGAAAATGCCAAAAGCAAACTAAATCATCAGGTTGGTTATTTTTTGTTTGTTTTGGCAGAAATGAATCACAGCAGGAAAATCTTTCAGCCTTGGAGTGATTTATTCCCCTCAAATTCCAAGTCATCCCAGTAGCCTTGGCCATTTCTGGCATGGCCAAAGTTCCTCCTAAGGAAGTCAAAAGGGGGTACAATGCCTGCACGAACTGATTTTTCTGACCCTCTTCCAGATTATGGGGAAACCCAAGACAGAATATCCCAAACCACATTCAGAAACTTCCCTTTTTCCCCTTTCTGTGTAGACAGCATGTTAAAAAGATGTGGAAGTGACTGTTCTAAGGATCTGTTCCACCTGCTCAGAATACAGGAAACTACAGACGCTGAGGCTGTCTCATCAAGGAAATGGCTTCTGGAAGCCCAGTTGCAAAGAGGATTGTGTTCTTCACACGCCCTCTTGTGGCTACTCTGAGATAATGCAATCAGGTAAGGCCTTGGCTTGTGCTCTCCTAAAAGGCTCACTTCAGAGAAATTCAAAAGCTAGGAATTCAGGATTTGGGAAGCTTGTCTTATTCTAAATTATGTTTGTTTGGGGCCTTATTGAAATCTGTAGAGCTATTCGTCCTGAGAGGATTATGATGACATGTCCCAATTAAAGCTGTTTTGCAAAGCATAGCAAGTAAATACTAGCTTTTTCATTTAAAGAGCATCTAACAGTTCAGGAGTCTGCAAGCCCAGAGAGGGTAACTGCAGAGTTCGTAGTTGTGTTTACGTGGGCAAAGCAAAATACAAGAGACAGTTTCTATCGTTGGCAGGATTATTCAGCGGTGAAACCAAAAACAAGCCATAAAAGAAATCGGTATGTTCATAGATCTGTAGGTATTGACATAAATATGCGATGTGTACCCTGCACAACCCACCATAACAAATCCCTTCCTCTTTTGGTAGAGTTCTGAAAGCCAGCACCCTCCACGGGGCTATGCTGCCTTGAACAGGAAGGAGGTGATGACTTCCCTCAAATCCCCCAAGGAAACATGGTGCTGCCCTTCCCCTAGCCCTCTTGTACCTGAGGAACATCTTTCTGCCCCCTCAACCTCTGAGAATATAAAGCTTTCCCTGTTGCATGTTAAGTTTAGCAGTATCACATTCCTACTGTTTCTCTTCTGGGTTTAGGAAAAAAGGCTGCTTAAGTTTATAAACTCTCCACAGAAAAATAAGATCTAGTGCGCTGGGCAGTGTCTAGTGAATCACCTCCTCAAATAGATATTAATGAAAGGCTGATCATGGGAAGATTACATTAATTATTCAGTTTTTTAATTGTCTAGAAATAAACATAGGTTGTCAGAAACTAGACAAAGATTTCCAGAACAGAGAAACATGGGGATGAGTGTGGGGATTAGGAAGCATGGCGGATTTAAGACAGGGCTTCTGCACCTTGGTTTTTGACTCATCAGTTGGATAATCCTTTATTGTGGGGGCCGTCCATCCCAGGGACTGTGGGATGCACCGCAGCATTCCCAGACCCCCCAGGAGAACCTCCCCCAGCTGTGACAATATAAAATGTTTCCAGGCATTGCCAAATGTCTCCTGATGGCAAAACTACCCCCAGCTGAGAATCATTGATTTATAAGGATGATGTGTGTAGCAAAATCGTCAACACATTGTGATGGCTGAACTGAGATGGGATAGAGGATGTCTGACTGTGCGGGGGGGCTCCCCCGAGACGCCGATAGACAGAATGGGCTTTGGAGTTAGTGAGACCAAGTCGCAAATGAAATGATGTGAATTTAGGTCTCTTTTATTTTTCTCCAAAGCCTCAGTTTTTACATCTGTAAAATTTACATAGAAGATTAATAACAATGATAATATAAGAGCAGTAGTAGTCATAAAAAGGTTATTGAGAGGTTAAATGAAATAAAGGATCTGGTATATTGTCTAGTGTTTAACAATGGCAGTAGACAGTATTCAGGCCTCGTCTCCAGAAGTTTCTAGAAATAAAAGGTAGCTTTTGGGGGCTGACCCAAAAAAAGTCCCAGGAGACAGGTGTGGGTAGGCTGGAAAAAGCCTTATACTAGGATCCTTTGTGAATAATGTCACCCTGGCTTCCTTCTGAAGAATTATTCCTGCAACACAGCCTGTGTGGGTTCAGAACAAAGTGCAGTGCGGATGTGTTAGCTTTCCAGATAAATAATCACTCTGGGGCAACAAAGCATATAAAATCATTCCAGAAACAGAAATATTTATAGTCCTTAAGTGTCCACTTTGGTCTCTATTTTTCAATCAGAAAAGTAAGAAATCACCCTTTTACCTTGTGGAGTAAAATCCTTACACTTTTGTATCAAGGAAGCATTCTTGGAGAATTTGAAGCAGAAGGGACGTTTGCAGTGGTGTTGGCATCTGATAAATATCCCTTCTTAAAATAATGAAAGCTAAGTTTCCAGATGACTCCAGTAATGTTCCACAGGAACCTTAAGTGACTTGGGAAAGCATCTTCAATGCCATTACTGATCCCTACAGCTTGAATGACATCATTTGTTTTTATCTTATAGAAATCACCGAAAAACCAAAGGATGTTCAAAACAATTTAAAATCCCCACACATTAACAACTGTGGCATCAGTAATTTTTTGTGAACTTCTTCCCACTGAAGATGAATTCTCCTTTTCCCAGAATCTTTAAGCCCTAATCTGGACACATTTTTTTTATTTTCTCCTTTCTCTCCAACATCCAGGATTCCTCATCAGAAAACCAGGAGAGGATTCAAATTCTCCGTATCCTAAACTTTGTCCAGGCCATTACCACTGTCACAAATTGTTCTAGGTTGAACTCTAGGAAAATAACAATATTTGGCTTCTTTTATCTACAAAAATGATGAGCTCCTATGGGTCCACACTAGAACTCTATGCCTACTTCTCTCTTTTAAAATTCTACATGTCCAGTGTCATTTTCCCTGTGGGATTTTCTACAATGAACCCCTACCCTGAAATGATCTCTTTCTAAAGAGATCCCTTTCTAAAGATCCCTTTCTAAAGAGACCTACCCTGCAGTAGTACTGTTGTTGCTCGCTCCTGACATCACTTTTGGAGGTTTTTCCTTACAAATTACAGAAATCAGCCAGAGCCCTGTATCTGACTCCTGATTCCCCTACGTGCTTGCTGGGTGACCTTGGCAAAAGTCACATGGCTTTCCCACATTTCAATTTCCAAACTCACAAAAAAGTTGTCCTAAGCACTGACAAAAAGGATTCAATATTTGACATAACGTCTGTTAAGTAAGGGCTCAGTAAGTGGTCATTTATAAAAATGATTGGGAACTGTTATCAATGGATTTCTAAAGCCAGGCCTTCTTTATCGCAGCCTGCCCATAGTTCTTAGCATACCATGGGTATTCGACAAATAACAGTAACAACAACAAAAATATAATAACTTATTTTTATATAGCATTCACTCTACCTGGTACTAGGCTAAGTATTTTCCTTGCATTATCTCTTGTAATCTTCACCGCAGTCCTGGAAGGTAGACACTGTTGTTATACATTTTGGGGATGAGGTTCAATAAATGAACATGGTCACACATGGGGGGAGCCAGAGCTGGAACCAAGGTCATCTGGTGTCTGAGTTTATAATTTGCTGGATACCTCCCCGTGGATGTCCTACAAGGATTGGCAAAAACTCAAAGACTTCTTTCTACTTTAAAGAGTCCATGATTCAAATAGAATATTTTTTCAGCACTAACTGATATTTATACTCACTTAACTAATCAATTGTCTCATTTTTAATTTGTCTTATTAACTGCTCGATATTTCATTTAGGTGATAAGTAGCTATAGATTTTGTCAGCATAGCTAGGCAGTACTAAATCATGATTTGTTTTTTGGTTTGGGGTTTTTTTTAGAATTTTTATTTATTTATTTGACACAGAGAGAGAGAGCACAAGCATGGGGAGCAGCGGTAGGAGAGGGAGAAGCAGGCTCCCCGCTGATCAGGGAACTCAACACGGGATTCCATCCCAGGAGCCTGGAATCATGACCTGAGCCGAAGGCAGGCAATTAACCAACCGAGCCACCCAGGTGCCCCTAAATCATAGTTAAAATTAAGAATTCAGTTCATTTCTACAATTGACCTTCTGGATGTGGGGTAGCATGTGAGGCACATAACAAGTGGATATGCACACTCTATGGTTCTTAGCTGAAAATATTCATGGCTGTATCATGTTAAAAGACTAAACTGAGCCCCTTTAGAGGGGGTGACCCTGAAGTCTCAAACATAACAGAACTTTGAGAGTCATCACAACAAACATCACATACATCCACCCCTGTGTGCCCAGCCCACACTTTGTGAGGTGTCGTGGGAGCTCACCAAAAATACAACATGACCATTGACTGCAAGGAACTCACAGCCCTTGAACATAGTAACATTCACTGGTGCAATCAGATGATAATGCAAATCGACGCATTGATCCCGTCAACAAATACAGATGAAGAACCAATTCCCTGCCAAGCCTGTGCTGGGAGCTGGGACAGGGATGGACAGGTTGGGTCTGGCCTTGCCCCCATGAGCCAGACCAAGTGGGAGACCATATGAGTGATTTGGGGGGAAAGGTAAAAAATAATATCACAGCTTAGAGAGTTCACTGAGGATGGGGGTAATTGGAAAAGGCCTCTGAATTGAGAGCAGGATTTGAGTTTGGTGTTCAACAAAGTCTGGTAAAAATGCCACATGGCGACTCAGTTCTCAAACACAGCCGTCAACACATATGCATCGCGTCGTCTCATCAGCCTCACACTGGTGGTAGAAGACAGCCGAGGAGACATGATTACACTTCCAAAATCTGCATTCCTCCTCATATCACACTTAATAGCATTTTAAGCTTAGTATTCTTATTTCACTTACTGAAAGAACCAAGGCAAAAATAACCTCAAATTCAAAAACGTTCCCTGCAAAGATTCCTACAGCACTATGTTAAAAAGCCAGAGTCCTGCACCATGGTTAAAATGGAGGTGTTTCCCTTTCAATTCAAAAACCTCAATTTTCAGACCTTAATATCTTGGGCTTTTCAATCACAGGAAGTTGGTTACAGAGAGTAGTTACGGGGAAGCAGAAGACCGCTGATAGCATACTTCTGCCGTATAACCACCGCCTGTCATCTTTAAAATGGTTAAGTAAGCAATCCCAAGAAAAAGATGTTGAGGGTTAAATTGCTAACTCAATCGAGATGAAAGACCTGGGCAGGTCAAACTGTATTTTTTTTCCATTTCCTTTAATACTAGCAGGTAGTGTAGGAAGCCCCACTATTTCCTTCCCCATATGATGGTTTAGGGGAGCTTTCTCCAGCGTAATTCACACGGTATCAGGGATTATCTTTTTATCTGCAAACTAAACAAGATGGAATTATGTCAGCACAAGTCTCTGCAGACAAGATATGTCAAAAAGATAAATTACATAATTTATATTTGCATGCCTTTGCATTTTTAATATTGTTATATTCTTTGCATGTCTAATTATATTTGCATTTTAAGTATTGAATTCATTTTTAATTTCAGGGGTAAAATGATACGAGATAATTAGGAATGGATGGACATGGGACACTTTCAGATCCTTTTCTTTGCCACAGCAACAATCAAAGGCTTCTTTCCTTCCCGTCATATACCCAGGGAACCCAAAGCCCAGTATAATAAAACTTAAGACCTAGCTGGCTATTAATACTGTACCTCTTGCTATTGACCAAATTATCCTTTCTCTGTTGTGTTAGCAGATTATACACCTCTGTCCTTGTGATGCCTCCTGGTAGGGGGTAGGGTACACGTCTCTGCCCCACCATTAAGCCCGTGCATGTCAGTGGACAAGGGAGTTTTCAATATGCCACCACCGGCTCTGTGCCCTTGCTCTTTGCTTCAAGAACACCATGTCCCAGACAGGGGCTGCTCCTTCAGCCCGGATCCAGGAATGAGGAGACACCGGGAGTGGAATTACAGATGGCCTACAACACTGAGCAGAGCGAGAGCCAACTCACAGCCTTTATGTAATGAGAGAGAAATGGATGCTTCCTTTGGAGACCACTAAAATTCCGAAATCATTATATGGAAAACCGGATTGATACAATAAGCAGTGGTGATTATTCTATCCTACTGTCCGTCTTCTTTATATACAGCGAAAGAAACGGTAAGCAACGTGACAATGCAGCCTACATACGGAATGCAGGGGAAATGTACAAAATGCAGCCTACAGGAAATACAACCTATGGAGAAAGTGTTTCAAACCATCTGTTAAGGGGTTAATATCCAAAATATACGAGGAACTCATACAGTTCAAGAGCAGAACAAACGATCTAATTATAAAATGGGCAGAAGACTCAAATAGACCTTCTTTTAAAAAGAAGACAGCCAAATGGTACATGAAAAGATGCTCAACCTCACTCATCATCAGGGAAATGCACATCAAAACCACAAGGAACTATCACCTCACACCTGTTAAAATGGCTGTCATCAAGAAGACAAGAGATTGCAAACGTTGGTGAGGGTGTGGAAGAAAGGGAACCCTTGTGCCCTGTTGGTGGGAATATAAATTGGTGCAGCCACTATGGAAAACAGTATGGAGATTGCTCAAAAAAGCAAAAATAGAACTACTATATGATCCAGCAATCCTGTTTCTGGGTATATATCCAAAGGAAACAAAAGCAGGATATCAGATGTTTCTGTACTCCCATGTTCATTGCAGCATTATTCACAACAGCCAAGACATGGAAATAAACTGAATATCAATTAATGGATGAAGGAATAAAGAAAATGTGAGATAGATAGAGATATCTGTATCTGTATCTCTATCTATCTCACATTTTATATATATATATATACACAAAATATAATATTAATATTATTATAAAGTAATAATATTATATTATTATATATAATACATAACATAATATTATATATAATATTATTCAGCCATAAAAAAGGAAACCCTGCTTCTTGTGCCAAAATGGACGGACCTTGAGAACATTATGCTAAGTGAAGTAAGTCAGAGAAAGACAAGTACTGTAAGATCCTACTTAGGCTTGGAATATAAAAATGCCAAACTCATAGAAATAGAGAATATAATGGTGATTGCCAGGGGCAAGGGGAATGAGGAGATGTTGGCTGGTCAAAGGGTATAAACTTCTAGGGATGGAGGTGTTAACCTGATTGTGGTAATCATTTTGTAATATATGTGCATCAAATCATCACATTACTCATATGAAACGTACATGCTATAAGCCAACAATACCGTCATGAATCTGGGGGCGGGGAGAATCTGCTACAGAGTTATCTTCTTCCTCTAAGAGCACCCACAGAAATCCGTAATGATGCCTCTATCTGTCCGCACCCACTCCACACACACTCACTGGGAAGCATCAGCCCCATCTTCCATGTCTGTCTCTCAGCTTGTCATATGGGCTCACATTCCAAGTTGAAGAACCAGGACTAGGCTGAGTCAGTACACAAGCTGTACAGAGCAGCACTGGAGAAAGTGACTAAAAAACGCCCATGGCTTGAGTGGCCCCGTGATCACCTCTCACGGTAGTCTCAAATATCATGACTATCAAATTATAAAATAATACATATTTCACACATACTGCCTAACTGTTAGGACAGACTGCATTTTAAAATCTTCAACTCCTGGGGCGCCTGGGTGGTTCAGTCAGTTAAGCATCTGCCTATGGCTCAGGTCATGATCCCAGGGTCCTGGGATCCAGCCCCACCTTGGGGGTCCCTGTGCAGCAGAAGGTCTGTTTCTCCCTCTCCCTCTGCCCCTCCCCATATTCAGGCTGCTCTCTTGCTCGCTGTCTCTCAAAGAAATAAGTAATCTTTAACAAATAAATAAACTAAAATCTTAAGCTCCTTCCCTTTAGCATTAATCTACTTTAATTGGCCGCATCATAGTGTTCCCTTCTACCAATTTTCCTGTCCACAAGGCCATTTTTAGTCCTGCCTCACTCCATACGGATGCTCTCAACTCTTCTCAGGCAGTTCCTTCCCCTCTATGATGTCTATTTCAAGATTCCTGAGAGATTGACAACTCCTAGAAATACCACTCATCCATCTGCTTTCTTTCCCGTCTTTCATAGTGGGGCCTACATTTTGCTTTCTTAAACACAGCTTCCTAAAGGCGGCATGACTATGACAAACCTGACACGCTTCTAGCCAGCTGACTGACTCTAGTCGAAATTTTGTGCGCCGGCCAATTTTAGGAAAAGTGCCGAAGTTGCTGTGTGTGTGCCTTTGTGTGTCTGTGCCTATACCAAAATGTGAGCTCCACTTCTCTCTGATGAGGTAAGGGTCATTCTTTCTCCCCCCACCCCTCTTCCCTTTCTGCTTCTTTTTAACTCCTCCTTCTTCTTACTCTTCTTAGTCTACTCCTCCTCCTCTCCCTTCCTCTCCCTCCCCCACTCATTCAAACCTCCCCTCTAGTTACAATTCTACCCAAACTTCTAATGCGGCTCTTATCGTCTCTAACTTATTGGAGGGTTCCTTCTTGGTTACCATCCCACATTCTAGGAAGCCCATCTCTGTGAATACTTGAAAGTTTTTTATTTTCATTTTGAGTTTACTTTTTTTTCTTCTCCAGCTCTATGGAGGCATACCTGGGAAATAAAACTGTATATGTTGAAGATATACAACATGATGCTTGTGTGAAGCGATTGCCACAGTCAATTAATTAACACATCGGCCACCTCACACAGTTATGCCTTTTGGTGTAAGTGATGAGAACACTTAAGATCAACTCTCTTAAACAATGTCAAGTTTATAATACAGTGTTATTAATGATGGTCACCATTTAATGATCCACTAAATCTCCAGAATTGATTCATCCCACAGGCTGAAGCTTTGTACTGTTTGATCAATATCTCCTCATTGTCCCCCTTTGCCCCCTGGTAACCACCATTCTTAAAATTTTGAGATTCAACATGTAAATAAGACCGTAAAATATTTGTCTTTCTGTGTCTGGCTTATTTCACTTAGCATAATGTCCTTTAGGTTCATCCATGTTTTCCCAAATGATGGCAAGATTTCCTTCTTTCATGAGGTTGAAAAATGTTACACATATATATATATGTATATATATATATATATATATATAAAATCACATTTTTAATCCAGTCATTCATCAGCAAATACTTGGGCTGTTTCCATATCTTGGCTATTGTAAATAATGCTGCAATGAACATCTCTTTGAGATACCCTTTGAGATAGTGATCTCATTTCCTTTGTATATGTGGCCAGAAGTGGGATTGCTGGATGGTATGGTAGTTCTTGTTTTAATTTTTTGAAGAACCTCCATAACGTTTTCCATAGTGGTTGCACCAATTTACATTCTCACCAATAGCACACCAAGTTTCCCTTTTCTCCACATCCTCACCAATACTTGTTACCTCTTGTCTTTTTTAATGATAGTCAATAAATACTCTGCAGAATAAAACTTTGGGTAACTGATAAAAGGTATTTGAAAAGGAAAGTTGGGGTGTATCCATATGTCAGGGCAACACCACATGTGACCAAACAAGAGTATTCTGGTTGCAAACCACAATTAACCTGGTCCATTGGAAAAAGCAGACCAAATAGGTACTCTTTATTGTGATTATATCTAGAAAGAATTTTTTTTTTATCAAAGTGGAAGTTACCTGTGTTAAAGTGTTTCTTTTTTCTGACTATACAAGATCTTCCAAAAAACTCCAACATGGAGAAAGGGGAAGTCTTCTTATTTTTATCCCAACCTCCACCTAAAACCAGTGTTAACAATTTGGTATATACCTTGCAGACTGACTTTCTAAACTTATCTAAATAGATAGGTCTTTTTAACAGATAGTATTCAGTAACTTAGCAAATAATTCGATGATTTCTACATTTATTTGTGAAGTTAGTTTCTTCTTATGAAGAAACAATATTTTGAACCACTGAGAGCTCTTTTTCTTGATGTTAACAAATACTTTTTCATTGTGTCTAAACGATAAAGGATATTCAGGCTCTAGAGTCTAATCACCTCAGAGGGAAGTGATAAAAATCAAAGCTTGGTAGGCCAAGAGAGTAACAAATGAAATGGTCTGATGACCTACATTTGATAAAATAATAAAATCAAACTTTCAAAATCCACAGCACTAAGAACAAAAGAAATTAATCTTCAGAGGGAAAAAGGAAGATTCTGAGCTGTTGGAAATATACTTGGAGAGATCTGATGTTAAAAACTAAAGTTTCTGGGGTGCCTGGCTGTCTCAGTTGGTAGAACATATGACTTTTGATTCCAGGGTTAAAAGTTCGAGACCCACTTTGGGTGTAGAGATTACTTAAAAAATATATAATCTTTAAAAAAAATCTGGACTTCCTTCCCGTCAAAACTACACTTAAGGAGGAGGGCAAGAAATAACAATGATTTTGAAGCTTTTGCACAAGCAGAAATCCTTCTCATAAGTAGCTGTGCACAGAAGTTAAATCTTAAACAATGCAAGTGAATATAGCAATAAAAAAGTGAAGTCAGATGACCATTTTCAGAAAGGAAATATAAGGCATTGCTCTCTTCTCCTAGTTATAAGAATCTCATGTTTTCACAAACCTTACAGTTCTATAGAGGTTTGGTTTACTGATTGTTTTGTACCTTAAATAGTACCTGAAATGCTTTTTTACTAAATTGAAACTATTTTTTACCCTAAAGAAAAAGTAGCTATCTTTTTAGGCCTGCTTTACCAGTTTTAAAACAGTAAATGTCAAATGATTGCTATGGTTTTTCTATAATTTTTCCAAACTTACGGCCTGCTAGAATTCTTTGAATATGTAATACAATAGTTAAGGAAACAGATTTTAGAATCAGAATGACTCTATTAAATCCTAGTCCTGCCTATTAATATAAACAATTAACTCGTGCTTCTTGTACCCAGAGTGTTTTTAACATATTTAATTGATACAGAATAGTACCTATTCCATAAAAGAGAATTAAATAAGATATTGTCTTTGCAATTCTTAGAATAATGCCTGATACAATAAGCTAAAAATTCTTGAATTTTATGGACATGTTTACTGGGTAAAAGTTAACATATTTCAGCTACAGGCAAGTGTGCAAACACAGCATTGGATATGCAATAAATTCTGTTGATTGAATGTTAAGTGAAAATTCCTGCATTGTCAAACAAAATCTTATATGGTGTTGTGGTCTTTTCCAACTTCCCCAGGCAAAGTTAGAGCTCCCTCCTCAGGATTCCCACAGCATTACAAACATGCTTTTAATACAGAACTTTTTAACTATGGAGTCCTCCCAGGCAAGGCTGTCTTGTTTCGCTCTGTAACCTCAGAGCCTGGTGCAGTAACTTCTGAGATTTAATAATCTCTTAATAAATATTCTCTGAATGACTGAATTTCAATTACTTAAACAAAGGTTAAGACTCACATATACCAGAACATTTGTCAGAACAATCCTTGGCCAAACTTTCACTCATCCTGGGGGGAGGAGGGATGGCTCTGAGGAATGCTAAAGTGGGTGTATTTAAAATAAGGAAGGTTATGAGCTATAGCCTCAGATTCGTACTTGACGGTAATTTACTAAGTACCTACTGTGTCGGAAGGCACTGTACAACACACAAAAATAAAAAACATAAGCTGTCCTAGGATAGCTTATATTTGAGTAGAGAGAATATTTTTACATTGGAGTGCCTGGGTGGTTCAGTCAGTTAAGTGGTAAACTCTTGGTTTTAGCTCAGGTCATGATCTCAGGGTCATGAGATCAAGCCCCACGACCAGCTCTGCACTGAATGTGGATCCCGCTTAAGATGCTCTTTCTCCCTCTGCTCTTCCCCCTGCTTCATGCTCTCTCTCTCTCCCTCTCTAAAAAAAAAAAAAAATAAATAAAATTAAAGAATAAATTTACATAAATCACTAAAAGTAACATATGATAAATTCTGTATAATAAAGTTTCTTTTGAAAAGGATGGATTTCCAACTAGTGTGATAAGGTTGTACATCTGAAGGAAAGAGGTATTTAGGCTGGTGGTTGAAGGTAGGTAGGCACTCAGTGCTGAGCGTCGATGGGTAAGAAAGAAGATGGAAAAATAGCATGGCAGAATAAGGAGGAGGGGGAAAACTGTCAATAGATAAGAATGTGCATCTCACATTTGGAAAAGTTCTGACTTCTCAGCTGTGCTTGTAATGTTTGTTGAATGAATGAGGGAGGAAAGCCAGGTTCAGGGTATACTGTTCAGGAAATCGAATGCCAGCTTGGACTGTGTCCACTGATTTCAGAAGATACATGCAGCGTAGTGTGAAATGGTTTGGAAGGTAGGAAGGCATCTAAAGTGAAAGCTTAAGGTGAGATAATTAGTGCCAAAGTAAGGAATTAAAAGGAAGAAAGAGAGATAAGAATCATCCATGAGGTCAAATTACTAAAGCTTGGCAATTGGCTGGATATGAGAAATCTGTAGAGAGAAGGCAAAGATGACTTTTTATCATTAGACAGTCAACCTTTGGCCAGAAGATGAAGTATTCCTCCTTGTGAATCACACATTACCAGAAGCTTTTGATTTCCTGGAAATTTTTTATGAGATTCCTAAGTCTCTCAAGAATAAATTTTTAGGGAGTGCCTGGGTGGCTCAGTGGGTTAAGCCTCTGCCTTCGACTCAGGTCATGATCTCAGGGTCCTGGGATCAGGCCCCATATCTGGCTCTCTGCTCAGCGGGGGGCCTGCTTCCTCCTCCCCCTCTGCCTGCTTCTCTGCCTACTCGTGATCTCTTTCTTTCTCCCTCTCTGTCAAATAATTAAATAAAGTCTTTTTTAAAAACAAGAATAAATTTTTAAACCATAATTTTTACCATTTTGTTCATGTTGTAGTATCTCTATGATAGTTTCTGAAGCAGAGACATTCTTTTCCAAGTCGTGATGTGAACTGAACCCAATGTGACCACTTCTGACTAATTGATCTGCAAGTCTGTTACCTCAGAACAATCCTGTTGCCTAGATGGCAATGAATAAATGGTTGGTTGAATGGTTTTTTGATTAAATAAGAAAACTCTGGATGTATTCATGCTAGCAAAAGACTAGTTGTGCCAGCTCATCCTACTGATTACAGGTTTTCCAGCGTTCAGTCCATGTGCATACTACTCACTGCACCCCTTGGAAGTGGATTCTCACACACAGCCTCTGAGAGATTTCGTGACTAATTCACTTAGCATAAAGCCATGTCTCTGGTTAGATTTCTCTCCTTAGCTATTCTCTTCAAGATCCAAATACCTATTTTAAAATCTCCCCCTTAATGTCCCACAGCCATCTCAAATTCAGCATGCCCGGAAGCCAATTGATTATTCTTTACCCCAAAGCTACTTATTTCCTTGTATCTTTTGGCACTTAAGACTCAGGTCCATGCTTCAGTTCTCTCTGTCCTCTTTTCTACATTCAGCCCATCAACAAGCCAATAAACCTGTACCTGGACCTTCCTCTTTAGCCTTCTCTTACTGTCTGTGTTCCGCTGGGACTGAAGTCCAGAATAGAAGTTCTAGCCTAGGACTTCTGCAATCGCTACAAACAAGTGTCTCACCCACCAGTCTCCCTCCTTGTATCCATTCACTATATTGCAATCAGAGTTAGTTTTCCAAAATGGACATTTGGAAGTGTAAGATTTTTCTTGAAACTTCTCCATGGCTTCTAATTTCCAAACAAATAAAAAAGTAAAGTCCAAACTCTTAAATCCCATCTTCTGTGCAGCACTTACCACATTATTTTGTGACTGGTGGCTCCTTTGTCTGAATCTTCTAACATATTGAAAGCTACTACATGTTTGTGGGATGAAAAAATGAAACAGTACTTGGTAGAGTTTTATGATATTATTTAATTCTCCCTAGAACCCTGTCAGATAAATATTGTTCTTCCTATTCCCTGGATGAAGAAAGTAAGACTCAAAGATTTCATCCTGTTGAAGTAACATAGAGAGTAATTGACAGAGACAGGCTTGAAGAGTATGTCTATACAACCCCAAAACACTATGGCTCACCACATCTCCATATTGCCCTTTATTTGTATTTGTTGTCTTCTGATTTTTGTAGCTGCCCTAAATAAACCAGAAATACACCTTCCATTACCATTTGTATGTGTTCTTACATATGAGTATCATTAGATTATGAACTCCTGAAATTCAAAAGCCATTTACTTCCACAACCCCAGGACCTGGCATAATACCTTTATTCATGTCTTTAGTTGGTTCTTAATGAATGATTTATTAAATTTAATCAAATAATGCAATGGTGAAGATGATTTTGTTATTTTAGGAAATAATAAACCTTAAACCAATTATAAAACATGAAGTAATTTTTAAAGTACCACATAAGTCCCATTATAAATGAGATAAACAGTATATAAAGAAAAAATATTTGCTGTATGAATTTACTATTTGTAGCTCATGAATTTTAACTACTGAAGGAGACAATATGTCTCTAAAAGCTTGGTATAAGTAATAGGCCAATGTTCTCAGGGCAAAATTTTCCAGTTATATTATTAATAGGATTTCACTTTGCTTTGGATTCAGATCGTCCTTGGCCAATGTCATTATTCAGCCTTTCATTCTGAATTCTCTGTACAGAAAAATTTCTTTGGGATCATAACTGCTACCAATAATGGAAACTTCCAGGTCAAGCAAAATAGTAAGTTCTAAGGGAAAATATCTCTTAAGAGGTCTCCAGCTTTCTATCAGATGACTTTAATTCTATATTGATCAAATATATCTGTTGTAATGAGTTCTAGAAGCCATATTTTCATGATAAAATTTTTAAGAAAAGTATCTTTATGAAAACTGACTTATCTGAGAAAAATTTACAGAAATTAGACATATATAGTCTGGTGATAAGATTTAGGAGAAATGTTTGCAAATATGTGGTGTTTGCAGAATGTGCAAAATCACTTACCTTTTCATCTAGAAAAAGGTCTTATTCCTCTCCTTTTTCCACATAGGTGAAACAGCCATGTTCCTATGTGACACAACCCTCAAAACACAGTAGATATGGGGTGCCTCAGTGGCTCAGCGCCCAAGTCTTTTATTTATTTATTTATTTATTTATTTATTTATTTATTTTTTAAAGAAGTGGGTAAAGGAGTAGAGGGACAGAGAGGGAGAATCTTAAGAAGGTTCCATGCCCAGCGCAGAGCCTGATGCGGGGCTCAATCTCACAGTCCTGAGATCATGACCTGAGCCAAAATCAAGACTCAGGTGTTTAACTGACTGAGACACTCAGACATTCAACCATCTGACTCCTGGTCTCTGCTGGGGTCTCTCAGGATCATGAGTTCAATCCCTGTGTTGGGCCCCATGCCACATGTGGTGCCTACTTTAAAAAAAAAAAAAAATATGGTAGATTTGTTCAGGGGTAGAACTTGATCCAACCACAGAAACCACTGTCCTCTCCAGGAAGTATAGGAGAGAGAATAAGAGAGCAAGAATGAGAGGTGCACAGGTTAAAGCACAGATGAGAGACATGGAGAGAATCTTGATCCTTTTGAGTCTCTGATTTCCAGATGATTTCTGAAGCCTACTGCCTTTGTGCATTTCTCTTCTTAGTTTCCATAAGAAAACTCTGCATCCTTTTTATATTCCCCCTTTTTGTTTAGGCTAGTTAAAGTTGGGTTTGGCTATCTGCAAATTAAAAAGTCCACATTAGTACAGTTATTTGGGACTTCATCAAGATCAAAAGCTTCTGCACAACAAAGGAAACAGTCAACAAAACAAACAGGCAACCCATGGAATGGGAGAAGATATTTGCAAATGACACTACAGACAAAGGGCTGATATCCAAGATCTGTAAAGAAATCCTCAAACTCAACACACACAAAACAGACAATTATGTCAAAATATGGGCAGAAGACATGAACAGACACTTCTCCAATGAAGACATACAAGTGGCTAACAGACACATGAGAAAATGTTCCTCATCACTAGCCATGAGGGAGATTCAAATCAAAACCACGTTGAGATACCACCTTATACCAGTTAGAATGGCCAAAATTAACAAGACAGTAAACAACATCTGTTGGAGAGGATGTGGAGAAAGGGTAATCCTCTTACACTGTTAGTGGGAATGCAAGTTGGTGTAGCCATACCTTGCAAAACAGTGTGGAGATTCCTTAAGAATTTAAATATAGAGCTACCCTATGACCCTGCATTTGTACTCCTGGGTATGTACCACAAAGATACAAATGTAGTGAAAAGAAGGACCATCTGTACCCCAATGTTCATAGCAGCAATGGCCACAGTCGCCAAACTGTGGAAAGAGCCAAGATGCCCTTCAGCAGATGAATGGATAAAAAAGATATGGTCCATACATACTACGGAGTATTATGCCTTCATCAGAAAGGATGAATACCCAACTTTCGTATCAACATGGTTGGGACTGGAAGAATGGTTGTGCTGAGTGTAATAAATCAAGCAGAAAGAGTCAATTATCATATGGTTTCACTTACTTGTGGAGCATAAGGAATAACACGGAGGACATGGGGAGAGGGAGAGGAGAAGTGAGTTGGGGGAAATTGGAGGGGGAGATGAACCATGAGAGACTGTGGACTCTGAGAAACAAACTGAGGGTTTTGGAGGGGAGAGGGATGGGGGGACAGGTGAGCCTGGTGGCGGGTATTAAGGAGGGCACATATTGCATGGAGCACTGGGTGTGGTGCATAAACAATGAATTCTGGAACACAGAAAATAAATTTTAAAAAATAAATAAATAACTTTAAAAAAAAATACAGCTGTGACACAAAAAAGAAATCGGATATTCTTCCTGTTTGCATAGAAAGAGAAAAATAGGGACCAATGTGTTGAGATTATGAAAAGGCAGATTATCAGTGAAAATACACGGAAGAACTTTATAACAGTTAGAAGAATATGTAAATGTGTTGATGAATGAGCTTCCTCTCCTTAGAATTATTAAAGAAGAAGCTGGATCTTGATCTGATATAGATATAGTAGAAAAGATTTCTGATTCTCAGGAAATTGGATGAGATAACCTATTAAACTCTTCCCAACTGTGATATTCCAAGAGGTCTTATGAAAATAAATCATCAGTCATCTTCAAGCCCCCTGATACCTACCCCAAATACATAACTATGTTCTATCACATGCTACTATCCCAATGTCCCTGGCCCCGTCTCCACTAGTTGAGCTCTACTCTGTTACCATTGTACAAGCTTGGTTCTTGGCTGAAGGGAATGCAGCAATGATAAATGTCAAGGTGGTTTTGGGCTCTGGAAAGGAATTGCTAACATGATACTGGGAGACTGGTCTTACAGAGGATGGCACAGGAATTAGCCAAGAAAGGGGCTGTACATGAATGAAAAGGTTGGAAAAACCACAACCTGGAGATTTCTGCAAGGATCTGTTAGTATACTTAATATTCCCAGCACCTAGGCAGTGTCTGGCTCATAACAGAAACTCAGTAAATTCACTGAGCAAATGGATGGATGGATGGATGGATGGATGGATGGATGAGTTAAGTGAATGAACAGATAAAACAGTCAAGAAACTTAGACAAGAAAATATGAGAAGAACATGAGTATAGAAATTAGAGTTAACTTACAGAGCTCAGCATAATTAGTTGAAAAACCACCTCATTCTTTTTTTTTTTTTAAGATTTATTTATTTATTTGAAAGAGAGTCAGGGGGAGGGCAGATGGAGAGGGAAAGAGAAACTCAAACCGCCTCTGCGTGAGCACAGACCCCAACGTGGGGCTCAATCCCACAACCCTGAGACCAAAGGTCAGAGGCTTAAATGATTGTCCCCCCCCCCCCCCCACGTGCCCTGAGAAACCACCTCTTCAAGCTGAACTGCGTGCATTGGCTTTAATTTGCAATTTCAAGGTTACATTCACTTGGTTTCAGAAGTAATTGTTAAGTTTAAACACTAGCATAGAGCCCTTACTTGCTTTCCATACTGCAGGTATATAAACCAGAGTATTCCCATCAGAGCCATAATCACAGACTCTGGCTCATCGCAGCTCAGACTCACTCCCTCAAAGCATCAGACGCAAGTTAAACAGTGTTACTTCTCTGTCCTTCAATCTAAAACAAATTTTAAGTGAGGGAGTAATCTCTGAACAAAACAAGAGGTTTGAAAACAATTTTGATGGTTGGAAATAAATTAAGGTGCTTAAAATGTCCATTAAAGTCAGTGAAGAGCTTGAGTCATGCTGGCAACAATATAGAAATCAGGCACTTTGGAATCTGAAAACTCTTGAGTTATATAAGTGACCTGAGAGTACTGGGAAGAGCAGCCTCTGAGTGCCTTGTTCAAATCCCTAACCGGAGTGCAGGTGCTCTGAAGATTGGACGATAATAAGCTGCTCCTTTCCCCAACACCCCTTTTACCCTTCACATGTTCAAGCTCTGTTGAAGGGATTAGGTTTTTTTCTCTCTTGCTACATTCAAACACTTGTCTTTCACCTGCCCCATTAGTTACCCGGAAGAGTAGGGGCTCTGAATTCCATTTTAACCATATGCACCAAGCACTGAAGGCCAAGGACAATAGGGCGGAGTAATTCCTTCAACCATGGACAGCAGCATGCTAATCCTGGAGGCCAAGACTTCCATACTCTAATTATGCTTCCTACTTATTTCTTCCATAACTTTTTTCCTGATAATTCATTCATGTGATTTTTAAATATTATACCAAGTCTTAGGCTGATCAGGAAAAACATTATCTCCAGTGTTGTGAAGGGTGGTTGTTGAGGTGGAAGGGTGGTATTTTGTTTTGTTGGATCTAGTTCACAAAAGGAATTATATTCAAACGTCATAAAAAAGGGAACTCATACCTCTCACTTTCACTCTTGGTGCTAGTAAAAGGTAAACTCACATACTCCCTTAGAGCATTTACAGAGTGACACCTGTTTGTACCACCATGAACCAGCATGACTCAGAGAAGGACTGATTTTTTTTTTTTTTATAATCTCCTTATGAGGCTATGTAAGTGTCTCTGTCTTAGTCCTAGGTTAGCCCAATTCTGATTATTTCCATCTAGTACTACATCATTTTTTTTTCCATCCACTTTACCAGGTGGTGATTTATTTATCACTACATAACCAATCCTGTGTCAAAAATAAAGTAAGAACATTTTCAAATATGGATTTCCAGATTATCACCACATGCTCTGACATGTGCATGAGATCTTGTGTCATAAGGTAAAACTCACTAATACGGAACACAGTAACTCAAAAATCCCAGTGGCTTCACATAGTCAAATTTATTTCTAACTCAAGGCCAGTTGGTGACGGAGGTTAAGAGGAAGAAGGATTTTGGTCTCCACACAGTCATCCAGGAACTCGGCTCCTTCCTACTTTTGCTCCACTATCCCTTGATACTTCGGGCTCTCCTGCTGTGTCTTGGCTTTGTCCACCAGATGGAGGAAGAGAGAGAACCAGAGGGTTGCACGTGAGGCTTTCATGGACCAGAACTGGAAGGGGTATACCCACTTCTGCCCACAAGCCATTTCATGTAGCCCAGCAAATGGCCTCAGCTCATTCAAGGAAGACTGGGACGTGTCGTAGCTGTGCGCCCAGGAGGAAAGGAAAATGGGATCAGAAAGAAACAGCCAGTCTTTGGCACATCTGGTCACTAAAGAATAATGGCGATCCAGTTATTATTCAACATATATTGATCACATACTCTGTACCAGTCACTGTACTGTAAAGTACGTTACATTGATTACTTCATTAATCCTCTCAAAATACCTAAAAACCGAGTTTCATTATTATTACTGTCTTGTAAATGAAGATTCTGAGGCTGAGGAGTTAAGGATTTAATCAAAGTCCCACCATGATCCAAGAAGGGACTGGAGTCCAGACGGTGTTTCTGGAGTAATATCCTACATTCGCATTCAAGACACCTAGTTCTTCAGCCACCTGCCCTCCGGTGCTCCTCTACGGAGTCCCACACTTCAGCCCCATGACGACAGCATCAGTCACTTCCTGGCCCACCTTTCCTCATCTGCTCTTGCTGGCCGATGTAGCTGAACTAACTAGAACATCAAAAGACAATAATAGGGGGCACCTGGGTGGCTCAGTGCGTTAAGCCTCTGCGTTCGGCTCGGGTCATGATCTCAGAACCCCGCATCGGGATCGGGATCAGGATTGAGCCCTGCATCGGGCTCTCTGTTCAGTGTGGAGCCTGCTTCCCTCCTCTCTCTGCCTCTCTACCTACTTGTGATCTCTCTCTCTGTCAGATGAATAAATAAAATCTTTTAAAAAAAAAAAAAAGGCAATAACAGGTGTTTAGTATAAACAGCCGCTCTCTAAATGAGCAGGCACGAGGTAGATAGATAGATAGATAGATAGATAGATAAATAGGCAGGCTGTGATTTAAACTGAGGGGAAAAGTGGGTCAGAGCAATTAGGAAACCACAGACATCATCCCCCGCAGGTTTATCCTATTTCCTCCCTCCTGGATGCCCTTCTGCAGAGAATACCTACATCTTCTACACATCCACTGGTCAGAGATCAAAGTCATCTCTATTCTCTATATTCTATCTCCCTCTCTCCTCTTCCCTCTCCCCAGCCCCCAATACACGCACACAAATACACACACACCTCCCCAAAGACCACAAACAGAAACAAGTAAACACTCCATCTGGGGCTGCTGGAGAAAAGATCTGCAGTGGGTTTTTTTTTTTTTCATCCTCCAAAATTCTGAGGCCCAAACCACATACATATGGATTACGTAGGTGCAAACATGAAAAGTAATAGAGAAGGTGATAGAATGATATTAATTCTAACTGCAATGACCTACGTCCTCGGGAATGGTTCTTAAAATATTGCAAATAGTGTGGAACCAAGGCTGAACAACAGAAATTAGAGAGGAAAGGGAAGAAGAGGTTGCCGCTTTTGAACTAATTCCCCGGCTTCCATCCTCCTCCAAATAAAGACAGTGGAGCCTGAGGCCATACGATTTCAAACCAGTTAAGTGAGCCTGGAGCGTCCTCCCAGGAGCACTGAAATTCACAGCGGGCTCAAGAGAGATCTTTAATGAATTCAGTTTTTGGACTCAAATGCAAAAGGTGAACTCACATAGGCTTCTCTAAACCTTAAGCTGTTAAACAGGCAAGAACAAAAGCTCACCAAAAGCCTCTTTCAAACTGCTCTCAGCTGCAAAACATTTTTTCCCCCAGACAAACCTGCTTTTGGAGCAATAGCCAAGGCTTCTCTGTTTAAACTCGAGACACGGTTTTTAGAAGCTGCGTGTTGTTGTGGAAAAACACTCGTCTCATACAGTAGGTTTTCTTGTGTGATTCTCTGTATACCATTAAAGGGAAAAGGCACTGGGCTGCTGAAACAGAATTTTAGATGGATGTGTTGCAAGAGAAACCCATCATAACTGATTTAAGGAGAAAACACCGTAATAAGGCATTAGATAACACTACGCACTGATGGGAGGAGAGAGAACGAGCAGACAAACCTTTGGCAGACTAGTTCTTTAGTACAGATAGACACCCCAAGAGCCTAAATGACTGCCATGGAAAAGCTGAAGCGTTTTTTTTTTCTTTTTCTTTTTCTCATAAGGATGGTCAAAATATAAAATAAGCCACCTCTAATGGGCTTCTGCTGTGCTCAGTCTGCTCTTCCGGCACTAAGACACCCCACCCCCACACCACTGCAAGGTAACCAGAGATGCACTGGTTAAGGACTCTGGCTGAAATGCAGACCTGGGTCGGAATCTCAGCTCTGCCACTCACCAGACAAGTGACCTCTGGCAAGTCGCTTGACATCAGAGTCCCCATCTGCAAAATGAGGGTGCAGTAGCCCCTCAATCACAAGTCAGTTGTAGCAAAAGAGATGTTCGTGTGTTTTGTGTGCTCCACTTCCTAGCAAATGAAATTTAGCAGCAAAAATTCGAGACAGGGGCACCTGGGTGGCTCAGTGGGTTAAGCCTCTGCTTTCAGCTCAGGTCATGATCTCAGGGTCCTGGATCCCAGGATCCCAGTTTCTCTGCTCAGCAGGAAACTGCTTCCCCCTCTCTCTCTGCCTGCCTCTCTGCCTAGTTGTGATCTCTCTCTCTCTGTCAAATAAATAAATAAAATCTTAAAAAAAAAAAAAAATTTAAAGACAAATAAGGTGACCAGCATGGGCCAGACTACTGGAGCCCGCCAGGGCTGCCAGGGAGCAGGGACTTTTAGACACCAGAGAAAACTGCAGTTTGGTGAGGATTAAGAGGCAACTGCGGGGGCGCCTGGGTGGCTCAATGGGTTAAAGCCTCTGCTTTCGGCTCAGGTCATGGTCTCAGGGTCCTGGGATCGAGCCCTGCATCGGGCTTTCTGCTCAGCAGGGAGCCTGCTTCCTCCTCTCTCTCTCTCTGCCTGCCTCTCTGCCTACTTGTGATCTGTCAAATAAATAAAATCTTTAAAAAAAAAAAAAAAAAAAAGGAGGCAACTGCGGCAGCAGACGGTTTGGATTTTGTTTATACACATCTCCAGTGTCGAGACTATGGTAGAAATAGTCATTCAGTGCTTGGAGAATGCATGCGTGAATGCAGGCATGCATGAACATCATTATCTTATAAACGTCCCACTAAATCTTGCTCGGCTTGCAATAAGCCTTTCTCTGACTAGTCTGCTAACGGCCGAGACCCAGAATGTCCATCTGCTGTGGTTATGCAGGGCCTATGGGAATGGCCAAAATCTATCTGGCATCTTGGAGCTGTTCCATACATTCTCCAGAATAGCAAAAAGCGTCTTACTATTTGAAGAATATGTATTGCCTGACAACCAATCATTTTTTTACATGAATAAATGAAGATAACAAACCTGATTAATTAGTACCTGTGTATCTAACCTTGTCTCCCCAGCCGCCTCTGCACCCAAGCTAGCTGAGGACGTTTTTCTCATTATATTCTGGAGCTAAGGGATCTGCTGAGTTGAGCTGAAAACAGGTTGCCTTCGCGGGGGCCCCTCCTTCACCAGCTACAGGCCAACAGAGATTCTCAGCAAAAACAGGAGAGCTGCAATGCAGTATTTTCCTCTGGAACTTTGAAGCTGTATTGAAGATTTCAGACATACAGTGAAAGCGTATTTGTTTTCAGTGTTCAAACGCAATTTAAATGGGAGTTGTTAAAGGAGGCAGATGAATTATTGCCGGTTCGGCAGCACTTGCTGGAGCTGGCCGATCATAATGGTATTTTGCTGAACTAAATTATTTTAGGTCCCCTTGAAAATTATGTAGCTCTTCCCCAGAAAGAGTCTGCTGTTAGTAACTGTTAACCCTGTAGTACCGTTGCAGGGACGAGAGCTGAAGAAGAATGCTGTCCACTAAAAACAACTAGTCCTGAACCTTCCAGACCCAGAAAAAGAAAAAGAAAAAAAAGAAAAAAGAAAGAAAGAAAGAAAAAAACCTGATAAAGGACCAGCAGGGAATTCGTAGCAAAACAATGGCAAATGGCAAGCTACCTCTCCCTGCTAAAGTTCATTTTTCTTACTGCTACTGATGCTAATCACAGGGATTTGGATTTCTCACTGGAGACTTGTATTATTCTGTGCAACATCCCTCCTGAGTCCTATCTCACCTCTGCACATTGTGTAGCCCAGGAAATGCATTCCTGCCTCACACTCCAGCACATTCTTCTTCCTCTCTCTTGCCTCGGCTCTCAGAGGCCAGCCACTTGATTCTCTGGTCTCAATATAATGAAAATCTGTCAACACTCACTAACAGAATATACGTCTGTCCCAATTCCAAAGTCTAATTTAACCTTAGAAATCAGAAAAGACTTTGGTTTGGGAGAAGACTTGCAGGATCAGAGCTCAGTGTCCTTGTTGGAGCGTGACAGTGCAGGAGAGGGAAAAACGAGCCATTCTTATCCATCGTTTAGGAGATGGTTATGGTTTGTTATAGAAAATGGAGTTTGGCTGTGCACTTTGGAAGGTTTGATATTCAGAACCAGTGCAAGATTCCATTAACCCACCTAGTCCTCAGTGAGATCGAAAGCCAGCAGTAGCAACTTGGCTTTATAAATATGGTTATGAAACACTACCAGATTAAGAAACATGGCCAGATTAATACCAGAAACAACACTGAGCATACATGTGTGCATGTGCACACGTGCGCATGAGGGTGTGTATGTGTGAGAGAGAGACAAAGAGAGACAGAGAGAGATTCAGATCTACTGTTCTGTTACTTTTCCTTTTACTCTAGATGATTCCTTTCCTCTTTCTTTCTTTTTCTTGCCCTTTTATTTGAACATGTCTTTTTGGCTCCATCCCTTTGAATCTTACAAATTTATTTACACATATATAAAAGCTTTGGCTAAGACCTTCAACTCGGACCAACATCTGCCCATTTCCAGAAATTCATGCAATCTTTTCGGAGTGAGAAAGAGTTAAAGTGTCTTCCAGAGAGAGTCAGCCTTTGTTGTGGTCCCTTCCAGCTAACTGTGTTTCCCATCTCCTGTCATCTCATAACTGGTAAAACCCTACGATGTCTCGTCATCAAATCATTAAGCCTAGTCTATGAAATTGCTACTGGGGTAGCTAACATTATCCTGCATTCAGGGGTGAAAATGTTGAATCTTTAATTAACCTGCACCTTTTCTGCAAGCAACTAGACTCTCTAATTCCTGCATGTTACATTCTAACTCCTCTTCCCATAACTAATATCTAAAGAGAGGATTTTCACAAACACTAAAGAGCTTCCTAACTAAGCTCTCTGCTCTCTTTTCATGAAATTGCTTCTGCCCTGGAAGCCTTTGCATGTCCTTTCCATTTACCGCACCTGAATTAATTCACTGATGCCCTGCGAGAGCCGCCATATAAGGGTAGGAGACAGAGGGAATATGGCCCTTCACCTCTGAAATGTAATGATGGCGCGAACTAACTAGCTTGTAATAATATTGGCAAGTTTATAGGGTTCTTTTATGAGCAAGGTAATGAGGATCTGAAATGGTCACCTTGACTTCTTCACTGTACCTCAATTCCTTAAACCTATTATTATGAGGCAAAAGACATGAAATATCTTATTCTGGGAGGCATATAAATTATTTGTAGGGAGATCTTAACAGAGTTCTGAGTGGAGCAGCACTGGCTGTCCCCACGTAGTGGAGGCAGAGCCGGTGAGGGAATCGTGAAGGCACATTCTTACCACCGGCCACACGGATGATGGCACCTGTACCCTCTGCTCTGCCACACATTAAGCTTCCTTCACCTGCTGACTCCCATTCTCCCTTGCCTTGGCTAAACTCTGACACTGCTCCATAACCCATGTACTCCTGACTGCATGTGAAAATTACTCAACAGAGCCAGATCTCTGGTCCCAGCAAGTTCTCATGGAATCTATGGTTTTTGTCTGCCTCATAAAGCACATGAACTACATCAATGACCTATTCTGATTCCCCTTCAGGATCTGGTTTGAAGTTTCTTATCCTGTTGTTGTCAGTAGTGCTCTCCCTATTGAAGGTGGTATTTTGGCCTTTGGGTCGCAAGTTTAATGCTGTGAATACCTCTTGTCTGTGCCCTTAACCTTAAACAGGTTTCTGTCTCTCCATCCCTTCTAAACATTTTGGTCAAAGGGGAGAGGGCAGAGCAAGGACACGTCAAAAAGATGGGCTGTATGGGAAGTCTTTTCCAAAGAAGAAAGGGTGGGGAATCCCAGCATTTCTTGCCCACATGAATTTCTTCAACAAGAGAAGAGAATAAAGTTGAGAGATCAACTCCCTGCTCTTTCCCCCTCTTGAGATGGAACCCCAAGTGGAGACAAAATAGAAGCATCTGAAGAGTTAGCAAAAGCCACAGAACATTGAGCAGGGGGATAGTACACCGACCGACCTGGATAGCTGTGTGTCCTGGAGAGGGAGTGGAGCCCAGGACGCCATGCGGCCACAGCCAGCCAAACACAGAAGCAATGTCACAGCCCAGATGTATGATGGCTCCTTGAGCTACAGGCAGTACTCCTGGCCCCTGACCCCTCGCATCCTGTCCAGTTGCTGCAAAAGCCCAAGTCACCATTTGTCTTGACTAAAGGTGGGTACTGCCAAGTTCTTGAAACTGCTGGGGAAACAGCAGAGGACTGAGAATCAGATAAAACAGCTTCAATATGTGGCAATTTCAAACCAGTAAATACAGTTAGGATCACAATCTCTAGTAGGGAATGCCAAACCAGAGAGAAGGCTGGCCATGCAGTCAGCAAGGTTCCTTAGAAAAGCAAAAGGATCAGACCCCTTTCACCTCCCCCTGCAGCTGCAAGATCATGGAGGCCTACCCATCCTATAAACTCAGAGGACACCTTAGCAAGGAGCAGGGAGACGAAGTGAAATATTAAAATTTAGCATCTACTCAAAGATAGAAGACATCCAAAATAGACCACTTAGAACAGGGAGAGGGTTATACTACTCTTCCACTATCTAGAGAGATTAATGTGTTTCTAGGGAAGGGTAGGGATTGGGAAGCTGAATTGTGAATACATTTACTCAATTATTTATTAAACAAACAGAATCTAAAAACATTCTATTGTCGTATATAAGGAAATTTTGCTGTTTGGGAGCCTAGGTGGTTCAGTTGGTTAAGTGTCTGACTTCACTCGGGTCATGATCTCAGCATCCAGGAATAGAACCCTTTGGTGAGTCCCACACAGGGCTCAGTGCCCAGTGAGGAATCTGCTTTTCCCTCTGCCCCTCCCCCAGCTTGTGCTTGTGCACTCTTTCTCTCTCTCTCAAATAAATAGATAAAGTCTAAAGAAAGAAAGAAAGAAAGAAAGAAAGAGTCTTATTCCTGAGTATAGGGAGACCCATACAAAAATATTCATAATAATTCATTACACAACGTTGAGAAGGACCCAAATACCTTTCAACAGAAGAATGGGTAAATAAATTGGAATAATATCACACAATGAGATACCATAAAAGAAAGTTACGTGTATTGATATGAATAAATATTAGGTCACAAACATAGTATCAAGATGATAATGAATGATGCAAAAGGATACATATACATAATACATCCTTTCTATAAAGCTTAGAAAGGTGAAAAATTATTGGTTTAACATAATAATAATTGCAGGCAGTTACTATTGAGCTTCCTTTCACCAGGTACTGTTCAAAGTATTTTACACATACTAAAAATGAGTTACCCATATCCCCACTTTCCAGATAGGAAAACTAAGATAAATAGATAGATAGATAGATAGATAGATAGATAATAGATATATGGAAGTTAAATAATTTTTACACTGCTTACTTAGTAAACAGGCGCCCCAGGATCATATCTAGGCATTTCTATTCCAGAGTGTATGCTGTTAACCCCTATGCTTGACTATCTCTCATATTCTATAAATATGAAGTAAAAATAAAAAGAAATACATGGAATGATAAAGTAAAAATTCAGAATAAGTGTTTACCTATGAGGGCAGAGAGAACAATGCAAGAACAGCCAAGTACACTGGCCATGGAAGAGGGAAGCTTTAATTTTTTTTAGGCTTAGTGATATTCATTATCTTACCATTTATACCTTTATTTCAGTATATTTGGCCTACTTTGCTATAAATTGGTAGGTAACTGTATTTTCTTTGAGTACCTAAGTATAATGTGAGTCAACTTGGCATGTTATTATAATGATGTGAACTACAGACTCTGGGTGATAATAATGTATCAATATAGTCTTCAGTTGTACCACTGTGGTGGGGTTATGTGTTGGGTTATGGATAATGGAGGAGGCCATGCATATGGAAGGCAGGGCATATGAGGGAAATCTCTACCTTCCACTCGATTTTTCTGTAAACCTGAAAACATTCTAAAAATTAAGTCTATTTTTAAAAATCCTGTTACGAGGTGCCTGGGTGGTTCAGAGGGTTAAGCCTCTGTCTTCAGTTTAGGTCATAATCTCAGGGTCTTGGGATTGAGCCCTGCATCGGGGCTCTCCCTGCTCTCTGCTCAGAAGGGAGCCTGCTTCCCACTCTTTCTCTGCCTGCCTTTCTGCTTACTTGTGATCACTTTCTTTCTGTCAAATAAATAAATAAAATCTTTTAAAAAAATAAAAATAAATAAAAAATGCTGTTACATACAGCAACATTATCTGGGATACTGCTGGATTATGACTTAAGGTACAAATGACGTGAGAGTGTTGGCTGCTAGTGAGCATTGGTAAAGATGAGTCCAGACAACTATGAAAATGGTACTCTGGGATTTAAATTAAACTGTCCTTCATTTACCTTCAGTGACTAGAGAGAGGAGGTGATAAGAGTCAGAGGCAGGCCCGAATGACCTCATCAATATTCTCCAGAGGCTTGGAGGTGGGGGGGGACACTGGGGGACTAGTTCAGAAAGGGTGGCCTGGATGAGAATCAGCTCTGGGAACTCTCTGAGAGTATGAGCACTATATTATCCAGGGGCTAAATAAGCCCCATGACCTTTTGTGAACAAGGAAAAGGAAAATTAGTGATTTTCCAGCCATGGAAACCCCACCAGGAGTTTTTCCTTCCCAAGTTATAGAAAAATCTCTATCCCGCTCCAGCCTTCACTTTGATTCAATGTGTTTGTTTGTTTGTTTTAATGTTCTAAGAAATTATCCTAGCCACCCCTCCCATGGCCAAGTATTTCCACTAAATACTTCCATTGCTCCCCAGGGTCTCTACTCTTACCTATGGAAATAAGTCAAAGCTCTTGACTTCAGGGTTTGAGCAGTGTTTGCTTACAAGCTGAAGAATGCAGACAAAAAGAATTTGGAAAAAGGAATGAAAGAAAGAAGCAGATCATTGTACTGGCATTGCAAAATTTTTTAATGTTATATTTCACACTTTACAATAAATGGTTTGGGGGTCCCATCTAAACACATACAACTTGTTTTTCTCTTTGGAAAATGGGCATAACTCCCAGGCTCTGCCTTCTCTGAAACCAGAGATATTCCCATTCTTTCTCATATAACTGGATTTGCTGGGCTCCTAACTGCCTTCTTTGGATCAGGACAGAAGAGGAAGACACAAGAAAGAAGAAAAAGAGAGAGAATGCAGGAAAGGAGAAGTACTATAGAATAGTAACATCAGTAAAAGAGGATGGATTGATTACATTGTCCCATACTGGGCACTGACGAGGAAACCACCACTTTGTGTCCTGCAAGTGTGGTTCCACTTTTCCCAGCTCTCAAAAGTAATTCCATAGCAGTATCAAAAAAGTTTTATTAAGTTTTTTTTATTTTAACTCCAGTATATTTAACATACAGTTATATTCATTTGAGGTGTACAATGTAGCAATTAAACATTTCCATACATCACCCAGTTCTCATTATGACAAGTGCCCTCCTTCGTCCCCATCACCTCTTTTCCCCACCCCCCACCCACCTCCCCTCTGGAAACCACCAGTGTGTTCTCTAGGGTTAAGAGTCTGTTTCTTGGTGTGTGTCTCTCTCTCTTCTTTCCTTCGCTCATTTATTTTGTTTCTTAAATTCCACATATGAGGAAATCAGATGGCATTTGTCTTACTCTAACTGACTTGGATAAGATTTTTTAAGATGAGAGGAAGTGTAGAAATGAAGAAATAAAAAGATCTGAACTCAGAAACAGCTAGATCTGTAAACAGTGGAAGACAGGGTCTCCCAAGAAGGGCTCTACTCTGTGTACGCAGCACTTTTGGGCCTTGTAATAACTAAGAAGAATCATTGTATGTGGACCTAAAAAGCCCATACAATAAGCTTGGGAGCCTTGACAAAAATCTTCATGACTCAGCAAGAGGGAAGTGGACGCATAAGCCTTCAGCCCATGACAGGCAGGCATTGTCAGAGACAAAGGTAAGTGGCAGCAAGGAAAAATAGAACTGAAATTTGGCTTCTTCCCAATTGCTCTAGACCAGTGGTTCTCAATCAAGGGGGATGTGTCCTCAGTGGGATATTTGCTGATACCTGGAGGCATTTCAGTTGTCTCAGTTGAAGTAGGGAGTGGGGAGGTGGGGAATAGTTCTACTTTTCTCAGAGAAGCACCCAGATCTCAGGTGGAAGTGGGAAGAGGCTGAGGATGTTACTAAACTCCCCACAGTCCCTCCCACCAAGAAAGTATCCGCTCCATAATGTCAATAGTGTCAAGATTGAGGAAATGTGCTCTAGACTAAGTGTGTTCTGTGGCTCCTATATGATTCTGATGGACTAGGAAAAAGTGGTCCCCAAATGACCAAGATTGAATTTCATGACAGCTCTGATGAACGAACATCAAGCCAGATTTGTGCTTTTTTTTATATAAAGGTGTGACATATTTGAAGCAAATGTATTATATTGCATAATGGGACTCTCTCCCCCCCCCCATTGCTAAGAGTCTTTCTAAGCATAATGCTCCCCAACATGTATTATAGCTTCTATTGTTGGAACAAAATGATTTTGAGAAAATGATCATGGTTATTTTGTAGATTTGGAGAATACTCAGAACTGCCTGTGCAGAGACTGGCCCCTGTCTGTATCCAGCCACTTGGGTGTGTTCCCTGGTAGACAAACCACATGCAGACACCATGACCCGGAAGCAAGGATTTAAGTCCCTGGAAAATTCAAAAAGATTTTTGCTCTGCCCAGGTGCAGCAGGAGTGTATTTCAGACATCAACCAGTTTCTAAGGAAGCAGAAGTGTTCTTTTGTTCACTGCTCTAAAAAAGATGGAAATATGTTGGCAGACATTTCATTGTACCTAAAAGGGTTCTATACCAAACTCCAATGCAGGGTGGTTTCCCCAAATACCACCAAGCAAATCTTCAGGATACCAGCTGGATGTCCTACCATTCAATTTGATTCTGACACTATCTGCCTGGAGATAGCATCAGATTCCATAGGTAAAGGATTCAGTCCCACAAGACCACCCTCCACTTTGGATACCAATCACAAGGCCAAGTTATTACCTGTGCTTCTTGATGTGGAAAACAAAGGTAGAAGAAAAAGTAACACATTTCCTTACTACCTACAGCCCATTGACAAGTCCTTGAAACAGGCAAAGTGACATTCCTTTAGGAACTCAACTGCCTCGTTGGTGATACTTTGCTAAGGGCAAAAGGAAATCTTAGCCCAACTCCCAGAACCCTGTAAGTCTACTTTAACTTATAAAAATTCCTTTGGAAATTTCATTTAACTCTACCCCCCAAGATACATGTTGGCAATCATCCCCCAAGCATACGGCCCATAGATATACATCTGAAGCATCTCATGACTAAGGTTTTATTAGAAGGTAATAAATAAACTTTTCCAGCAATAGCCAGCCCCCTCAAGGTCCTGGAAACCTTGCTTCCAAATTCCTTAGAGACTTATCCTATCCCTAACCCTCTCCCAACTTGAAAGTATATAATGGGCCACTCCTCTTGACCCCAGTGCTACTCTTTCTGCCCACAGGTTCTGTCCCCATTTTTTAAAAAAATCATCTTTTTGCACCAAAGATGTCTCAAGAATCCTTTCTTGGCCATTGGTTTTGAACCTGAACATCTTTCCTACATCACTTGTGACCAACTGACTGTAAGCTGGAGGTTCCAACGACCCCCTCCAACTCAGGATGCCAATTCCAAGTCCAGGTTGTTACTAGCAGTTCTAAATGACTGGCTATAAATCAGAGGCTCTCATAATCTCCTCCTTGGGTTCAACTAATTTTCTAGAGTGGCACACAGAACTCAGGAAACCTGTTGACTTACTAGATTACCAGTTTGTTATAAAAGGATATAATCCAGGAATAGCCAGATTGAAGAAATGCATAGAACAAGATATGGGGAAAGTACATAGAGTTCTCATTTCCACTCTGAATACGCCATTCTATCTAAATCTCCACATGTTCACCAGCCAGGAAGCTCTCCAAACCTTGTCCTTTTGAGGTTTTATGGTGACTTCATTACAAAAGAACACTTCTGCAATGATTGATTAAATCATTGGCCATTGATGATTTAACTCAATATCCAGCCACCAAATCTTTCCATGGATTTGGTGGCAAGACTGAAGTTCAAACTCTCTAATCACATGGTTAGCTCTCATGACAACCAGCCACGATCCTTAGGTACACTCCAAAAGTGACATTATCATAGTCAAAGACAATTTTCTGCTCTTATCACCTAGGAAATGCCAAGGATTTTAAGAGCTTTGTGCCAGAAATGAAAACAATGACCAAATATGTATTTCTTATAAATCAAAATATCATAGTATCTATGAAAATAAAACACCATGAGTTAGGTAGAATCTAAAGCATAGTTTGAGGGTCTTGAAAAAATCAGAGGGCTCTGGAGGAGACACTCTCCTGATCCAATGAGAAACAGTTTCCTAACACCCATCTCCATTGTTACCACAGATAGTTACAGCTCCTGGGTGGAGAGAAAGGGGGAAAAGAGCCACTGCTTCGTGGTAACAATCCACTGCAGAGAGCCAGAAAGACATCACAGTGGGACTCTCAAACTGAAGTTAAGATCAAATGTGAGAAACTCGAGCTGAGGAGGAGAATATCATTCTAAGGATTGAAACTACTACCATTAAATGGGGCTTGAGACAAATTTTATTTGAAAATTAAAAAATATAGAGTGTGGCTTTTTTTATGTTTTCTATGCCATGTAGCAAATTTATTCCACACATATGGAAATACAGACATACAAAACATGCAAAATACATAGAGAAACCAACATAACACAAATTCTCTGACCTGGAGGAAAAAAGAACTTCTCAGGTATGAGGAATAAATTAATTATTCAACTGAATTAAAGACTATCTAGTTTTACAAGACAATCCTTTCATTTCTCTGTGATTTAGTTTTTTCACTTCCCTTTGGGAAAAATAATAGTTTCTTTTAAAAGAAAAAAATATTATGAGAAAACTTTATATTTCTATGGTGCTTTTACACAGAAAGCATTACATTAAAAAAAACTCCTTTCACATAAATTCTCTAAAATGCCTATAACACCATTTCTCCAAGAAACTTACTGGACAGAGAAAGTAAACTATAATTTAAACACCAAATAATATCTGCTAAAAGATCCATCCACTTTTTTTAAAACAAGCATCCATTTATACCATTTATTTTATCTGAATGATTTAAACTCTAAATTATTTGGGACCAATAGTCAAGTTTTAATTCCTGCTCTCTAGTCTAACACATCAAGTACCTGACATAAAAAAAAAAAGAACAATAGCTCAGGTAAGAAATAGGAAAGTGTATCTAATTATTAAAGGTAATAGTATAATAATTTTGTTTAAAAAGGATGCAAGTTAATTGATTCTTACATTTTCTTCTCTCTTCAGATTTTAGTTCATCTTTATTCTTTTATGTTTTTATAACTATAGATTGTGAATTAATCTATTCAAATGGGATAGTATTTCACAGAAAATGGACATCCTCAGAATCCCAGAACTCCTTACAAAGATGAAAGACCATGTTAATAAAACAGTATTAAATTACTCCGCAACAGTAATTGCTCTGCTTCCTTCGACCATAGTGAATGGTAATAAGGGAAGATTTCCCCATACAAGTGCCCACTGCCATTTCAAAAAAATGAGACTGTTGGCTTGATTTAAAATTTGGCTGTAGGGTCTACCAGTTCTAATTAAGATGACTAAATCTTGATTTAGAAAAGAAAGAGAAAGAGGTTAAAAAAATACAGCATGTCCTAATCAAGTAAGAAGATAATTCAAAGGTCATTATTTTGCCCATGGAAATGACTGCCAGTTGAGATATATAAAAGAAAATTTAATCAAGTTGATATAATCTAATACATAGGAACTGACTTGAGCTGCATAATATGAAAAAGAAGTTTTCTGTGATTCAGAAATTCAATACATAATGAATACTAGGTCAACAGAATCAGTATCAGTAACTGCATCCTTAAATGGATATTTTTAAATTGTCTTTAATTGTCTTAGCTATTTATATTAATCAAGTAAACAAATAAATGGTAAATTACCATCATGACAATGACTACTTTTTTAGAAGCCAGAGACTAAAGGCATAGCCACAGAGGAGAGAGACATATAGAAAGCCAAGGATACTTGGCAGTACATGGATATACATCTTAGATATATTTAAGCATAAATTTAGCCAAGTATGTTCCATACTTGTCCACTGAACATTATAAGACATGGCTGAGATTAAGAGAGCCCTAAATAAATGCAGAGAAAGACCATGTTTATGAATAACAAGATCATATTATTAAAATGTCAAATCTATCCAAATTGATCAACACAATACCAATCAAAATCCCAGGAGACTTTTTTGTAGAAATTGACCAGCTGATTCTAAAAATGTATATCGAAATGTAAAGGATCAAAAGTTGCCAATTGATTTTGTTCATTCGTTTTTGTTTTTGTTTTTGTTTTATTTTGTTTTAAGAACAGCCAAGTAATTTTGAGGAGGAAGAACAACATCAAGGGCTTATACATTATTTCAAGATTTGCTAGAAAACTACAATAATCACAACAGTTGTAATATTGGCATAAGGACACTCATAAAAAAAATCAATGAGATAGAATAGAGTCCATGATAGTCTCAGATATCATTAGGGAATTAATTTTAACAAAGTTAGCAAAATAATTGTGTGAAAAAATGATCATTTGTTTCAACAAATCGTGCTAGAACAATTTCAAATTTTTGAAAAATCTTGGATCTTCACCTAATATCATATATATAACTTAACTTGAAATGGAAAACTGTAAAACTTCTTAAAGGAGGAAAATCTTGCTGATCTTGGCTTAGCCAAAATTTCTTTGTTATCAGGAATTAGCAACCACAAAACAAATTTGTAATTCATCATATTAAAAATTTCTGCTCTTCGGGGCGCCTGGGTGGCTCAGTGGGTTAAAGCCTCTGCCTTCAGCTCAGGTCATGATCCTAGGGCCCTCGGATTGAGCCCCACATTGGGCTCTCTGCTCAGCAGGGAGCCTGCTTCCCTTCATCTCTCTCTGCCTGCCTCTCTGCCTACTTGTGATCTCTGTCTGCCAAATAAATAAATAAAATCTTAAAAAAGAAAAAAACAAAAAAACTTCTGCTCTTCAAAATTCAGTTAGGAAAAAGAAAGCATAGTCCAGAGCCAGGGAAAAAAATATTTTCAAATTCATATCCTATAAAGAACATGTCTTTTGAATTATATAAAGGACCCTTAAAACTCAATAATAAGAGGACACACAACTTAATTTTTTTAAATGAGCAAAGATTAAGACAAATACTTCACAAAAGATGGTATGCAAATTACAAATAAGCATATAAAAGATGTTTATTATAATTAGTCATTAAAGCACATATTAAGGTATTACTAACACACTCACCAGAATATCTACAGTTTAAAAGACTGATATAATGAAGTACTGGTGAGGATGTGGAACAACTGGAACTCTCATTAAGAGCTGGTGGGAATGCAAAATGGCACACGATTTTCAATAAACTTAAATATGCACTCACCACTTAGTCCCAAATCCCACTTCTAGGTAGTCAGCAAAGAGAAATGGCGGGGGGCGGTGGGGGATGTCTACCCAAATGTTCATTATAGCTTTATGCAGAATAACCGAAAAACTGGAAATAACCAAAGAGTCCATCAGTTACAGAATGGAAAACATCAGTATATCATACAATGGAACACTAATCAAGAATAAAAAGTAAAGAATACTGATATGGTTCAACAACATGGATGACTCTCAAAAGCATTATACTGAGTGAAAAACCAAACACAAAATAGTATTTACCTTATGATTCCATTTATATGAAATTTTAGAAAATACAAAACTATTCAGAAAGAAAAAAACTCAGTGCTTTACCAGGGCTTTAGTAGAGGAAAAGAACTGACTACAAATAGCCATTAGAAAATTTTATCTATATCATGATTCTGGTAGTTGCCATATGACTGTATCCATTTGTCAAATCTCCTAGAATTATTCACCTAACCATGAAGAATTTTATTGTGTGTCATTTATATCTCAATAAAAAAATTAAAAACCTAGGAGCAATAAAATTGTATAAATCTAAAACATGGAATAAATACAGCAAAATATGAACAAATGTTAATAAATTGTTAAATGTGGGTCATAGATATATGACAGTTTAGTTATGGCCTGTCTATTTCTCTGTGTTTTACAAATTTCCTTCGTGAAAATATTTTTAAGGAAGATGTTAACATGATGGGGAAAGTACCTAGGTGAACACCAAAAGTAAAAAAAAAAAAAAATCTTCCAAGATTGTCTTACCATCAGTTATAACCACCACCACATACAGTGGTTCTGGAATAAGTTTATGACCCCAGCTAAGACCTAACTTCCTATTTCTTGAGGCTGCTTCCACTGCATTTAAAAACAAAGTTTCAAGAACAAAGAGAAAACATGGGAGTAAGACTAGTGGTGCTATTTTAACAGAGTGAATGATTTTTTACTGGCTTAGACTCCTTTATTCTCTCTCTCTCTCCTCTCTCCTTTTTTTTTTTTTTCCCCAAGTGCAAAATTTGCTAAAGAAAAATATTTTGGTGTTTTATTTGGCTTTGGTATGTTTCTTTTTAGCATGACTACTCATAGATTTCCTTTTTTTATTTCCTTTGTAATTGATCTGTTGGTCATCCTATTTTTAGAAATACAGTTCTAAGAAACCAACTAAAGCAGAGAAAATACTAAGCAGAAAATATTGTCATTTAGCAATTATTAGGAGTCCTTGTTTAAAAGGAAAAAATATTCCCCGAAACTATGATATATTAAATACTCATTAAAATTAATGAGAATGCTTTTATTCTTACCTGTGAGAATCTGGGGGTTTTTTTAAAGCATGGTTTAGATAGAAAAAATTTTAGTCTTGCAAGTGTTCTGTAAGTGTTAAGAAGTCTGGAGGGACCATATGAGAGAAAGTGAGAATGTGTAGTGCTGTGTGAAAAAAAAAAATTGTTAAGAGTATGATGGGTAGGAAGAAGAAAAGATATCACAGTTTTTCTGCTTCTGCCTTTCTACCACAGGATTTCACTAATGTTCTCAAGTGAAACACTCTTCTGAAAGTTTAAACAAGATCAATATTTTCCTTCATGTCAAATACATAAAAACATATTTTCAAAAGCAGAATGTTTTAGTTATCTATTTGTCATGGTAGAAATGATCAATAGTTGAAAAATCATTTCATACATGTTTTCAAGTAAACAACTTTTCCTTCATAATAAAAAAAGAAGCTGTGTTATATATAAAAATTATCATTGTTTTTGTCCTCTTTCCCTGATCTAATTAATAAAAGGAAAAAAGGGAAGTTCTTCTAACTTATTAACTATGGACATAGTTAACTCTTGCACTTTCAACAAAAGAGAAAAAAATAAATGCTATTACCTGAAAAGCAATGAGGACTAAGAAAGTCTTTCACTTTAGTCTGTGAATTCCCATTCAATGTCATTGGATCTGTTAGCAAATGGTTTCACTAGAGTGTCTCAAACACAGTGGAAGCCCTCAGGAATTCTCTTTAGAAGTCCTTCACTTGTAGCCCTGAAACTGTAAATATCTAACAAAAGAAATTCAAGGGTCAATCAGATAACTTTTTCACTTAATAGTAACAAATACTGCTATCTTTTACTTACCTCTTTTTACCAAACACTGTATCACCAAGACAGATATGGAAATTCCAACATCAGGGATTTCATATTTGTGTATACATGCTGCCTTTTTTTTTTTTTTTTAAGGTTTTACTTATTTATTTGACAGAGAGTGAGAGCACAAACAGGAAGGACAAAAGCAGAGGGAGAGGAAGAAGCAGGCTTCCCACTCTGGAAAGCCCAATGTGGGGATCGTTCCCAGGACATAGGCACCCCCATGCTGTCTTTTTACTATGTAAATATTTACCATATGCTAGTACTATCCAGGAAATTATGGAAAAATTACATGCAAGATACAAATTTCAAAAGTGTGCTATGGGCTGACTGAATAGTTCAGTTGGTTAAGCATCTGACTCTTGATTTCAGCTCCAGTCAAGATCTCAGGGTCATGAAATGAAGCCTCCCCTCCATTGGGTTCCATGCTATGTTGGGGGGCTGCTTAAGATTCTCTCTCTCACTCTCTCCCTCTCCCTCTACCCCTCCCCCCAACTGGTGCTCTCTTTCAGGGGGGAAAAAACAATGTGTGCTATCTACATATACCTTACAAGATAACAAGATAACTTATAAGATAAGACAATCCCATATCATGCCATGATAGAAAAAAATAATTACTCAGTAAGAACACTATGCAGATGGCATTCAACTATGTAGTGTGTAATTTACAGCAATGTTTAAGCATGATCTCTACACTTTATTAAGGTACTATTTTGTTAAAGGGAAAAATCTTCAGATGTAAATCTTTAGGCATGAGTGTAAGAGTAGCCATGGGGCAAATCTATGACTAGATGCCAAAAGGATGGTACTGATAGAATGCAATGCTACCTTCGAGGCAGTGGTCACTGTAATCTGGGAAAATTCTATGAGATATTCAGCATAAGTCATCACTGATTGAATGTCTGCTTTTTGAGGAGTTTTCATACTCGGAAGGATACAGAATTCAAATTAGTCCCACTTTGGTGTGAAATCAGACTTTGCCATCCAGAATCTCAGCACTTGTAAAATGAAACTAATAATACTTTTTCATTCAGTTGTTGAGGAAATTTATCAAATAGGATACTCCATGGACTTAGGGTCATCTCCTGGGGTCCAGACCAACAACCAGTTCTGAAGACCTTGGGGATGTACCAGGTTTGAGCAACTCAGGCCTGTTGAGTTAACCCTTTCTTGTAAGGTTGAATATTGGCCCCCAAATTTATCCAAGCCCTTATTCCTGGAAACTACAGATATTATATAACAAAAGGGACTTTGAAAACATGATTAAGTTATCTTGAGATGAAGGGAATACACTGGATTATCTGGGGGGGTCTTAAATGTAACCACAAGGGTTTTGTAAGATGGAAGCAGAGGCATATTGAACTACAGAGAGACAGCAGACAATATGAAGACTAAAGCAAGAAGCTAAGGTGTTGGCTCTGAAGTTAGAGGAAAGGGCCACAAGACACATAATACGAGAAACAGAACTAGCAAAGTGAGGAAAAGGAGGCTCCAGAGGAAGACATGGCCAACACCATGATTTCAGTACAGTGAAACGGATTTCAAGCTTCTGATTTCCAGAATGGTAAGCGAATAAGCTTGTGGCACTTTGTTATAGCAGCCATAAGAAACTGATACACTTGAGGATAGAACTTCGTAAGAAGATCACGTTGGCATTTTAATTACTGAATCTTCTTGGAAGTCATTTTTTCATTTCATTCAGCTCTAAAAGAGTGAAATATAGCAAGATGTCAGTATATACATGAACATGCAGGCACACATTTAAAATGCAAATGATTGTAAGTACAAAACATTTCAAGAATTTGAAACCCTTAAGAAATAGCAGCAAGCTACCCTAAGCCAGATGGCTAACTAATGGATTCAGCAGTTGTCCTATAAGGATATTAAATTCAAATATCAGAAGCTGTAATATCCTGAGTACTGTGACTTGAATATAAAAAATAATTGTTAACACCGAAATAAAAAAAATTTTTTAAAAAACCTGGCATCCCATGAAGGGTAAGATAATCAAATGACATTGGAAATATCAATGAACTTTACTGGGTTCGTGGTCTGAATTTCCATATTCTATAATAAACCTTAAATCTACTCAAAATATCTTGTTTCCTGTTTTTAAAGATGATAATGTGATCATATTCAGTCAAAGGTGATTTCCCCAGCTTTAATTAGCATACATGTTTACTCCTCTATGAATGTAGACTAGGTACTTTCCAGTTCTAATTCACACACACACACACACACACACACACACACACACACACATTTTAACCATTAGATCAGTTTTTGTGTTTGTTTGTTTGTTTTCTCCTCTAAGTACACTGGTAAATCTTGAGAGTCTTTTTCTTACCAATCAGATTTACCTATATTTAAGCACCTTAATTTTTACTATTCATTAATTTCTTTTTTTAGTCATAGACTAAGCCATTGGAATGGTCAAGTAAACAGAATGATTTTCCTGAGCTCTATTTTTATGGTCAAGATAAAACTGCCAAATAATAATTTTTTATTTAAGTTAAAATAATAATTTTAAGGAGTTAGGAGGGATGTCTATCCAATCTTTCCCATATTTAATCTTTATAATATTATATTCTATAAATTGATTTTCATAATATACTATCCACATCACACAGTTAGTGACTTCTGAATCATCAAATATTAAGTCATGTTAGAATGACTTTAGAATCTATCATATTGTATCAGATTGTTTGAAAATTGGTAAGCCATGTGTGCACTATATGTCAATAATGAATAAAGCAGAATATTCGTTTTTCTAGAACAGTCCAATATGTGTCCAGTCATTTCTTATAGCTGTTCAATAAATGTTACTTAAATTTACATGCTAATACACTTTAGTAATGTACACTCTGTCGAAATTCTTAAAGTCATTTCTGTCAGAGTAAATCTCAGTCTTCATTACCCCCACTTCACTGAAACTTTATGTAATAAATTAGTAAACAAAGGCAACAGGAAATTAGGTAGATTGGCCAATTCTCCAAGCAGGTCTACACATGGTTACAAAGTTTAATAAAAAGATTTATATGTATTTCCAGTTTATCATGAAAACATAAGAACATATTTCCCATTGAATACTCTTAAGATATACAGTATTCCGGTTTTCTTCTTCCCTGAATAAAAGATTGCAGAATTTTTAATGATCTGGATAAATTCATATTTATAAAAGTCGTGCATCAACTACTACTAAAGATATGAGTCCAAATTAAATTGAAGTGTTCATATTTGATCCGGCTAACTGGAGACCAAAGAAGATGTCCAATCTAGGTAATTTAGTTTCTGTAAAAGTTCTTTAATTAATTACCAAAACTGTTAGCCAAAATATCAAATTTCCTCAATTATCTGAGTCACTGTAGCTTTGGGGACCCAGCCAGAGGTTGTGGCATCCTGCAAAGCTTTCCATCCCGAAAACTGGCTCCATGTATCGAGGGAAATATCAAGGGTTTTTTAGAGCTCAGGGGCAGCTCTAACTCAGACACACAGTGCCATTTCTACTATGATTTCCATGGAAACCACTAGAAATATAACTTAGTAAACCAAGAACCAATTATAAAGCTTCTGAGCTAAAGGTGCTGTAAGTTCAATGTTTGATGGTCAAAATGAGGGTCATGCAGTTACTTGAAAACACATAACTTATATAGTGACAAAGAGGCAGGTAAAGATTTTATAAAATGAAATAAGTGTAAAAGTGGCCCAAAGCCTCCTATTCCCTATTGACTGCCTATGAGCTTGTTACTGTCCCTCCCAGATCAGGGCTTTACAACAGCTAAACAAGTAATGGATATAGTTTCTGTGTGACCACATTTTGCCTTTGCATAATACTTTACTTCAAGAAAATCAAGTAATAGCGCAGATTCTTACTTTAGCTCCAAGTGCTATTATTTGCAAAATTATTTAACATTTTAAATAATAAGTTTATATTTACATTAATGTTTTTTGCTTTAAGTCAACAAAGATAGATTTCCCAGTTTGTCATAATAAAACCTTTGAATCAATTCTTAGTCCCTACATATATTTGATCTGATGGATGCAAAGCGAACCAGGAAAACTCACACCTACATCTTGGTCACTGGAGGTGATTGACTGCTTTATTCTGAAAGTATTTACTGAGTACGTACTATGTGCCATGCACTGTGCTGAGTGCTAAGGATATAGTAGGAGTAAGACAGGCATTGTCTGTATATTCAGGGAGCTTCTAGTCTATGGTATTCCATACTTTGGGTGACCCAAATGTGCTGATTATTGGATAAAAATTCAAGGCAGTAACAATGTAGATAGAAAAACTTGTCTCTGCTAGCTGAAGCTGAAAATTATCCAAGGTACTTATCCTTCCAGTTAGCCCATAAAACATGTATTACTTGGGGTAAATAATGATAGCTATTATAATAAATAAATAAACCCTGAAATCTCAGTTCTTGTTTTATCTTGCAGTGGTGAGAAGGGAAGGTGCTCTGTTTCATTATGTTTCATGGGATCTAGGTTACTTCCATCTTGCAGCTCCACACTCCTCCCTGTCCTTGGAGTTATTATCTACTCAAGGAATAAAGAAAGTGGGAGGATTTGACAGGCCAGACCTGGAATTTGGGCATATGACTTCTGGTGCATTTTATCAGCTAGAATTCAATCTCATAATCATAACTAACAGCACTGAACTCTAGGAAATATGGTCCAACTGTATGCCCAAGAAGAAGAAAAGAACCTTCTCTACCTGTCCCCACCCACACCAATCCAAATTTCTCTCCATTCTGCAAGCACACAGGGGGAAAGAGCAAAAAACTTATGAGAATTTTTATCAGCTAAACTGGCAATGAAGCACATGACCCACTTACATTTCCTTGACCAGAATTCAATGTGGGGACAACATTTACCATAAGGGAGCCTGAAAGTTCTAATGTAGGTGTGTGTCCAGGAATAGAATATAGGTATTAGGGATTACTAGACTGCTCTAACAGGAAATTTCTTTCAGTCATTACCAAGACAAAGAAGAAAAGTGTGTCCTTAATTGTTCACATTCCTTTGACTGCCCCTATATAATTCTTCTTTCCAGAAAGTCTTTGGCATTCATATTTTAAGTCCTCTATTTTAAATTAGTGGACTCAAAAGAAAAAATATTGACTAGAGCCAGGTCAGATAGCTAAGCAAAAACAAACTTGTAAGTGAATTTCAGGTTTCCTAATTCATAGTCTATTTAGCTTGCTTTTATTCAATGTGTGCTGTACATGTAGCACTATGTTAAATATTTGGGGAATAAAAAATAAAAGCTTAGGGGTGCCTGGGTAGCTCAGTGGGTTAAAGCCTCTGCCTTTGGCTCAGGTCACGATCCCAGGGTTCTGGAATCGAGCCCCACATCGGGCTCTCTGCTCAGTGGTGAGCCCGCTTCCCTCTCTCTCTGCCTGCCTTTCTGCCTACTTGTGCTCTCTGTCTGTCAAATAAATAAATAAAATCTTTTAAAAAAATTTTAAAAATTTAAAAAATAAAAGCTTAAAAACAGCTTTTATTTATTCTTAAGCATCAAAATATTTTGCACAAAAGAATACCATATATGTAATTATTATTTAGAGAAATAAACATGCAATTGCACATAATGTGATGCTAGGATCAGAACCTACGGTCCAAGATTTGTAGACAAGAAAGAATTGAGCAGAGTGTAACACCTCGGAAGAATTGCACTGTTTAAACCCGAAAACTGTAGGATGTAGAAGAACAGAAAAAGAGAGGAGAGTTTTTAGAGATGGTATTTGAGGTGGAAGAAAAGTATGAGGAAAATTCTGTTGTGAATACAGCAAGGAGACAGATGTTACTGAGGTGGGAATAGTGGAAGTGACCCCATTTAAGATGATTCTGAAATCATCCCCAAGAACCGCGGGGAGGACTTGACCTGGCCACAACATGCCTGTCCAAGTGTCTAAGGAATATCATTCTGGCAACAATGTGTAGAGTAGAAGTTGCAGTGAGTGATGGCTGCAAACTCAGTGGACATTTACAAAAACTGAGAAACAGGAGGATAAAAGACGGGACTATTGTTTTGTTCAGTTTAAGATTTCATTTATTTGCTTGGGAGAGAGGGAGAGAAAACAAGGGGTGGTGGGTAGGGTCTGAGGGAGAACCTACTGGGCAGGGAGCCTGATATGGGGCTCTCAGGACCCTAGAATCATGACCTGAGCCAAACAAAGGCATACACTTAAGTAACTGAGCCATCCAGGAGACGTTGGACTAGAGTAGTGTTAGAGAAACTTATAAGGAAAAGTAATTGTGGAGAAAACATACCTTGACCGCAGAATCTCACATTTATGAAACAACATATGAAAAAAGACTTTAGGGATACCTGGGTGGACCAGTTGGTTAAGTGTCTGATTCTTGAGTTTGGCTCAGGTCATAAACTCATGGGTCATGAGATTGAGCCCCATGTGGGGCTCTGGACACGGAGCCTACTTGGGATTCTCTCTCTCTCTCCCCCTGTCCCTCCCTTGCCACTCACATTCTCTCTCTCTCTCTCTAAATAATAATAATAATAATAATAACAATAAATAAAACAAAACAAAATAAATTTAAAAATTAAATTTAAAAAGACTTTAAGATATTACAGAAAAAAATGACCAAACCAGTAATTTAGGTTGACACTCCCTACATGGTGCCCCACTTCTAGTAAATCCATTTACTCATGTCCTGTTTACGTTTGCATTGTGAGGGGAAAATTGTACAACCACCTAACTAAGACCCTATGTTCTCCCCTCAAAACAATAATTTTTTTAAAATCTATTTATTTATTTATTTATTTGACAGAGATCACAAGTAGACAGAGAGGCAGGCAGAGAAAAAGGAGGAAGCAGTCTCCCCACTGAGCAGAGAGCCCAATGGGGGCTCGATTCCAGGACGCTGGGATCATAACCTGAGCTGAAGGCAGAGACTTTAACCCACTGAGCCACCCAGGTGCCCCTAATTTTTTTTTTTTTTTTTTTTGCAAAAAACGTAATCAAAGCTACAATCCTACTAAGAAATCCAAAATTGTGCACATTATCTCTTACAGGCAGGCAGTGACATTTATTATACACTAAGGAGATATCTTCTCAAAAAAAAGCAGATGTCCTTAGTTGACAATAGAAATGTAAACAGAATGCCACAGAATTTTTGTCCTCATTTGACCTGTTTATTTATTTATATACTGCCTTTGCTAGAAAATAAATTAGGCTTACAGAGATAAAATAAAACAAGAAAAAGTAAAAATAGATGATGAAATCAGGTCAAAAGAATAATAAAAGTGGGAAAAATAAAAATAAGAGCCACAAGTAGTGTTGGTACATTTAAAAGAAAGAAAAAGAAAGTATGATAAAACTCTACCCACTGGCTAGAAGTGAATCCAAAATTTGGTTTGGAACTTTCTGCCCAAAGCAGAACACTATATGACATAGTGTTCATATAACAAAGCAGTTACTCAGAAGGGAAAAGTCATCCCTAGGTCTGAGATTCCCCCAACCCAAATTTCTCTTGAGGACTCTAAAATAAAAAGAGGTAACAATTACTAGCATTTTGTGTTGGACAAACTCTCTTCACTGCAAATGATAGAAAGACCAACTCAAACTTGACTGAAGCAGAAAAAGGAATTTACTGACTAGTACAACTAAAAATTCAAGCAGTAAATATATGATTTTAGTCAGTGCCAGCTAAGGGGAACTCAAATAATGCTGTGAAGATGCATCCTGTATCTTAGTCCCACCAACAGTGTCCAACAGCTCCTTCCCTCCTTCCTTTTTCTCTGCTTGGTGCCAGCATGTGTTACCTCTTCTCTTCTTAAGGACAGCAATTCTCACAGGTGTGCAGTGATAGCTCATTGAGGTTTTAATTTGCATTTCCCTAATGGCTAGTGATGTTGAGCATCTCTTCATGTCCCAGTCGGCCCTTTGTAGATCTTCTTTGGAAAATATCTATTCAGGTCATTTGCCCATTTTTAAATTGGTTTATTTGGAGGTTTTTTGTTATTAAGTTGTGAGAGTTCTTTATATATTTTGGAAATCAACCAATACCTGGTAAGGACCAGATGTATGGTTTGCAAATATTTTTTTCCCATTCCATAGAATGTCTCATCACTTTATTCTTTTTCTGTCTAGAAGGTTTTTAGTTTGGTGTAACCCCACTTGATTATTTTTAACTTTGCTGCTTGTGCCTCAAGTGTCATATTCAAAATATCATTACCAAAACCAAGGATTAAGAATTGTCAAGGATTTCTATTCCTATGTTTTCTTCTAGGAGTTTCATGGTTTCTGTTTTGAGTTAATTTTCATGAGTGGTATAAGATAGGGTTCCAGTTTCCTTCATGTGAATATTCAATTATCCAAGCACCATTTATTAAAAACACTATTTCTTCATTGAATATTCTCAGCTCCTTTGTCAATTATTACATCACATCCTTGGGTTTATTTCGGTGCTCTCAATTCTGTTCCATTTGTCTATTTGTCTGTTTTTTTGCCAGTATCATACTGGTTTGATGACTATAACTTTCCTTGGTTAGTCTAAGGGTTTTTCATTTGTGGTTTTTTTTTAAAAGAATCAACTCTTAGCTTAATTCATCTTCTTTGTTTTTAATTTCTCTATTTCGTTTATTTCTACTCTAATCCTTACAATTTTCTTTCTTCTGCTAACTTTGGGTTCAGTTTGTTCTTCTTCTAGTTCCTACAGCAGAGACTTAAGTTGTTTATTTGGGGTCTTTCTTGCTTCTTAATGTAGGTGTTCATTGCTATGAGCTTCCCTTCCTTTTTGGAACTGCTTTTGTTGCATTCCACAAGTTCCAGTAATTGTGTTTCCATTTTTTGTTTGTCTCAAAGAACTTTATTTCTGTTTTAATTCTTCTTTAATCATTCATGAAAGTGTTTAATTACCATGTGTTTATGAATTTTCTAGTTTTCCTCTTGTTATTAATTTCTAGTTTCATGTCATTGTGCTCAGAAAAGATACATGGTATCACTTCAATCTCCTTGAAATTGTTAGACTTGTTTCAAGGCCTAACACATGGTCTATCCTAGAAAATGTTCCACATGCATTTGAGAAGAATATGTATTCTGCTACTGTTGGATAGAACATTCTATATGTGTCGTTAGGTCCATTCGGTCTGTAGTGTTCAAATCTGCGGTTTCCTCATTAATTCACTGTTTGGATGATCTATCCATATTTGGGAGGGGTTATTAAAGTCTGCAGCTATTATTGTATTACTCTTTATTTCTCTTTTTAGTTGGGAATTACTTCTCTTTTTTCTTTATATATTTAGGTACTCCACTGTTGAGTGCATAAATATTTATAATTATTAGATCTTCTTAATGTATTGATCACTTTATCATTCTGTAATCAATTCTTTTGTCTCTTTTTATCATTTTTAGTTTAAATTCTATTTTGTCTTATTTAAGTATAGATACCCCTAATTTTGTTTTGTTTATCATTTGTTTGAAATGTCTTTTTTTAATCTCTTCCTTCTCAGTCTATATGTGTCTATAAGGCTAAAGTGAGTATCTTGTAGGCAGTGTATCATTGGCTACTGTGCTTTTCTCTGTCTATTCAGCCATTTTATGTCTCTTAATTAGAGAATTTATTCCATTTACATTTAAAGTAATTACTGATAAGTAAGGACTTACTATTATCATTTTTTAATTGCTTTCTTATTATTTTATAGATCTGTTGTTCCTTGTTTCTTATCCTGCTGCCTTTTATTGTGTTTTGATGTCTTTTGGTATCAGTATGCTTCCACTTCTTTATCATGTCTTTTTGTATAATTACAATAGGGTTTTCCCTTGTGGTTACCATGAGCCTTACATAAAATATCTTAAACTTATAACATTTAAACTGACAACAACTTAACTTCAACAGAATTTTAAAAGTTCATACTTTTACTTCTCCTCTCACAGATTTTAGGTTATTGCTTTTACAATTTACATGTTTGTTTGTTTGTTTTTATTGTGGGCTAAATAACAGTGGAACAACTGGGATAAGGAACAGACCCTGGATTCATGGAGATTATAATCTAACATTTATTAAAGCGAGGTTATGAAGAAGTGTGAAAGCATTTTTTTTTAAGATTTTATGTATTTATTTGACAGAGAGAATCACAAGTAGGCAGAGAGAGGGGGAAACTGCTGAGAAGCTCCCTGTTGAGCAGAGGGTCCCATGCGGGGCTCAATCCCAGGACCCTGAGACCATGACCTGAGCCGAAGGCAGAGGCTTAACTCACTGAGCCACCCAGGTGCCCCATGAAGGTATATTTTAATGGGAGGATTGGCTTATGGCCTTCTAGAACACAGGAAGAGGGGAACAGTTAAATGTGAGTTAGGGAAAGTAGAAGTCTTCCAGGAATAACCTGAGATAGATTTTGATCTCCATATTGAAATCCAGGAACATTACAATTCAAGAAAATTGACAGGCAGAACTTCAGAACAATACCCTCCCAGCATTACATCTATTTATCAGTTGGCATCTTTGCTCTCTCTTCCCACAACCCTCAGAAAAATAATTGTTAACCAACTAAATGAGGCCCTCTGGGAACATCTGAAGAAGAATCCCTAATGGTGATAGTGCTGAATTTTCTAGAGTTGAACATGGTTTTATTCAACCATTTAGAAAAGAAAAAGGAAGGGGGGAAAAAAAGCCTTAAGGATCTTGTTACCATCCTCTTAATTTACACTATCTTCTGCATTATCTGTGACCTACAGCATCACACTTCAAATCTTGTCAGTGCCTTGAAGTCAGACATAGAACAACAATTCTCCTATGACTCACACCACAGGGAAAAACACCTGGCACAACTCCTCAAGGCAGGCTATGTATGGTGAAATCTTAAATGGAGACCAGATGGTTTTTGAGCACTGACTCAGCTCCCAGATGTCAGCAGTAGATAGCATTTTCCAATGGATAGTGAGTATCTCAATATGTGAACTCTACCTCTATCAGATGATCCCCTCCCCCACTATCTTTTCTTTCTAATGCCTTTTTCATCCTTTTCCATTTCCCCAGACAGGGAAATCCTTTCAAGACCCAGAGGCTGAAAGCTTTACTTTTATTCATTATGTCTAGCTCAGAGATATCTAATTTAAACCATGGTAGAAATGATCTGTAATTCTGAGCAATACATACAGAGTCTTCATAGCCATATCTGACTATTGTGAGCACTTGAAATGTGTAAATGAAGAACTTTTTCATTTTACTTAGTTTTAATTAATTTGAATTTGAATAGCTACATGGCCATGGGCTAGGTAAGGGCAGCACAAGTATAGCTCTTGCCACTCAAAAACTAAGAATTGATTTCCCTCTATTTTTCCCTTGATTCTTTCTAATTTCCTTTTGAAATAGTCTGCTGAATAATTGGAGAAATGAGAACATTAAGTAATGTTTCAAAAATATGAGTTTATCACATCTATCCTATTGTATCCCTGCAAATGAAATTTACTCTAGTCCTGGGCATAAGTTTTATTTGCCCCTGTTTGTCTAAGGTTGACTTGATAAGCCTCAGTACAGGGGTAACATTCTAGCCTCTCACACATGGCACTTCCTAGTTCTTGCAGGAAGGCTTCTCATTATAGAAATGAAGGACTTATCAGAGTCAAAGAAGGCAGAGAGAAGTTAACATCATATCCGTGACTTGCACCCCTCTTTTCCTGTGTGTATGCAAGGAGTGAACCCCATATGATTTGATGGGGTCTGGGTGGCCTGGTCTCACTATTATTGCCTGAGCTCTTGTATGGCTTGGAAGTTACAATGTGTGCCCTCAAGAGTGGTGTTGAAGGAACAGTAACAGAAGCTGAACATGAAGAGGCCCATATGGCAGGAACAAAAGATGACTCAACAGTGACCTTCATGGACCACCCACCAGGACCAGGTAGTTTAACAGATGCATCAGTGGATACAAATGAGGACAGATAACAGCTGAGGACCAGATGTCTCCCCTCCTTCCAGTTCCTTGGCATCATTTAAGTTTCCAAGAAATATGATGGAACCAAAGAGAAAAGAAGTTTGAATAGGTAGAAATTAGGTTTTAACAAATCCTGAAAGATTAGCAAACAACATTAATACCTAGTTTTTGTTATAGGAAAATAAGTTTATACTTATTCCTCACCTAAGTTTGTAAACTTATATTTTATCATGTGACAATATTATTATTATGATATGTAAATGTCTGCATGAATACATAAATAGATTCCCCCAAAAGTACGCAGTGAGAGTGGACTAAAAAGTCTACGGTATTCACAGTAACCCAACTCCTCTTCAGAAGTACCTAATATGTTACATTACTATGTTTAGTCCCAGCTGTAGCCATGAGTTTCTAAGGTTCTCCAATGAAAAGAAGTAAATTAAACTCATCCTGAAAGCCATCAATGCACAAATACTTAAAATTTTATTTGACTTGATAAAGGGGGAGCAAATTTTTTTTCAATTAAATTTGAATTAGCTTTGATCTATTTAAATAGAAACACAGTCTATGCCTAACTATCAATATTGAATTACATTCATGTTGCTGCCTTAGTTTAAGCGTCCAGCAAGTGGCCTCTACCATACATTATTTTCTCTCTGTCTACCTGCTTTTACTATTATGACAAAGCACATCAGAGGAAATATCAAAACGTTAATGAGATTTTGTCTTCAAGTTCTCAGAATAGTTTATGTACCAGTGCCCTGGTCCAGCTTGCCTAGGCCTAGACCCACTCTCACCCACCCCCAGCGTAACAGGAGGAGTCGAACATGAGCTTATGTGTTAGCATGTTGCTCTGCAGGATCCCTTGTAACTAAGGCCTTAGTCATGAGGAATGGCTCAGAGGGTGGAAATATCCAATACATTCAAAGGATACAAGAAGTTGTAGAACCTTGGTATAGACAAAAGACCTGGACAAGAAATCAAACACAACCTGACACAACCCCCCACAAGCTGGGAAACTTTAAGCTAGCCACTTAATCTTCCCAGTCTTCCGTTTCCTCATTTGTGAGGTGCTAGATTAACTCTAACACCCTTTCCAGTGAAAATGCTGGATGACTCTGATTTCATCTGTTTAAATGTGTGCATGTATGTAAATAAATTAATATTTGTCCTATCAAATATCTTATAAAGTCATAGGAATGAAGAGTTTGGTGCTAGTGTAAAAATAGGCAAACAGAACAGAAGCACAGAGGTAAACTGAAGGATATAAGCTGAAAGCTAAATATTGTTTAAACACTCAACATGTGCCAGATACTGTGCTTTGTGTATTATCATTATTCTATTTATCACTTAATCCCTGCAACATGATAACTGATATGTGAGGGTGATTTATTGAGAAAGTAATGGGTGTCTTGTTATTTGTTTTCTCTACTTGCATGATACTCCTTGGTATAAAATCAAAAGGATGTTTTCTCTTTTCTACACCAGGAATATAAGCAGGACCTATATTGCTAAATTCTAGCTCAAGGTTATAAACCAGTGACCTATAGTGAAATTTGGCTTTCAAAAGTAAAACCCATTTTGTGTTTTTTAAAAAAAGAAAAGTACATTGTCAGTACTTTAAAATATGGAGCTCGCACATTTGAAAAAAAAAAAAAAATCCAAATTTTTGTCTTCTGTTGAAAAATCACAAGATTGGGCAACACTGGGCATTTTTGTCCAAACAAGATTAACAACACATAAGGAGCACCTTCCCCTTTAGGCTGAGTGTGTGCTAGGCAAGTTCATCAGGCCACTCCCCCTTTAGGTCCACCTCTGTGTTACCACCCAACTGAGCCCCGTGGGCATTTTCATTTGTACTTTCTGATCCCCCTACCTGCGGGTGTAAGTTACCAGATTTTGTGGTTTAGGCTTTGAAAGAAATCAACACGGATCTCCTCAGATGGGTAGGGTATGGAAACTTTGGGGCACCAAGGATAGAATAGGGAGGTATGGGAATGCACCCTGGGCAATCATTAGATGAAGAACACCAGAGAATGGAAGATTACAGCTTCCAGAGCACATCCAGATTCAGACAGCTCTGGAGGAGCATATCCAAATACCAAATCCCCCTGAGGGGACCAGGAATAATAAGCCTTAGGGACTTACAAGCCTAGGCAAAGTCTCAGGGTGCTGCCATCCTCAGAAGCTTCTTGCTACTAAAGGAAATCAGACTGGCCTGAGCAAATAGGATGGCAAGCCATAATGATCCATATGAAGACACAACAAATGATCAACACCCAAGAGCAGCCTCATTGACTGTAAGGGGCAATGGCACGGTATCCTCCAAAAGACTCCTTTACAAAGCATGTATGAGCAACTAGGACTTCTTTACCCTCTCAAGAACTGGAGAGTGTCCACAAAGAGCAACTAATATGGAAATTCCCACTACACTGAATGAGGAGAACTGGTACGGGAATGGGGGTAGGGGAGGAGTTTATCTTTTCAACAAGCTTCCCTGAAGACTGTGCAAGGCAAACTAATTTGGGATCCTATGGACTAGCTGTTTACTCACTAAGGTCACTTACAGCTCAAAAATTCCATGATCCAGAGTTCTTTTGCATAAAATGTTGCCCATGCATAGTGCACAGTACATCAGTTGGCAGGGGAATTGATAAACAAGAAACTCGCTGCCAAGGTATAGGTCCAAAGTAGGAATTCTAACTTGATAGTATATTAATGCTATCATCAAAAATTAAATCTTTGGTGAGGGCTGTGAAGTGTGTAAACCTGGCGATTCACAGACCTGTACCCCTCGGGATAAAAATATATGTTTATAAAAAATAAAAAATTTTTTAAAAAAATAAAAATATAAACCGGCTAAGAAAAAAAAAAATTTAAATCTTTAGGGAAGCCTGGATGGCTCAGTGGGTTAAAGCCTCTGCCTTCAGCTCAGGTCATGATCCCAGGGTCCTGGGATGGAGCCCCACATCGGGCTCTCCGCTTCCTCCTCTCTCTCTGCCTGCTTCTCTGTCTACTTGTGATCTCCGTCTGTCAAATAAATAAAAATCTTTTTAAAAAAATTAACTCTTTAATTCACAAAATGATATATACCTAATTAGCTAGACAATGGCATTAGATGTAGGAGGAATTGGCAATTTTGGCCCCCCAGCCTGGGTTTCCCCATCCTGGTGGTATCCTGCTTTTTTTTTTTTTTTTTTTTTTTTTTTTTTTTTTAAGATTTTTTTACTTATTTGACAGAGCAAGAGAAAGCACAAGCACAGGAAGCAACAGAGGGAGAGGAAGAAACAGGTTTGCCACTGAACAGGGAGCCCAGTACGGGGCTTGATCTCAAAAACCTAAGATCATGACCTGAGCTGAAGGCAGATACTTAACCAACTGAGCCATCCAGCACCCCAGTATCCTGCTTATTTTTTAGGGCCTCATCTTTCCTCCAAATAAATTCCATAGCCACAGAACACAGATTAATCTGCTTCAATGAGAGTTTGCTACAACAAGAAAAAAGTTTATTTCTGTTTTATACCATTTAAGTCATTTCCTATATAACAGAAGTTATATAACATAGAAGAAGTTATTTCTTGTGTAAAATATATAACATATAAGCTATTTCTCACTTATACATTCAAAATGGTGGCCCAGGCCTGAGTGGTAACCCAATAGTGTTGAGCACAAAGGCTCCTTTCAGTTTTTGTTTTTGTTTTTGCTTTGCCATCTCTAGGGTATGGTCATTTTCCACAGAGGATCTGCTTCGGGTTCATTCATGTGGTTGTTAGCAAGCCATACCTCCTCCTCATGTGGGGCTTTACACACCACTGTTCACAACATGGCCGCTGGTTTCCCCTGGTGAGAGATCTAAGAGAGAGCAAGAGAAAGCACCCAAGATGGTAGTCACAATCTTGTACAACCTAATCTTAGAAGTGGCATCCCATTATTTCTGCCATATTCTACTTGTTAGAAGTGAGTCACTGAGTCTAGCCTGCACTCTGAAGGAGAGACTGACACAGGGCATGAACACCAGCACGCAGAGAACAACCCTGGGGCCATGTCAGAGTCTGCCTGCCATCATTCCCTACATATAAATGAATCACTATCAGGAAAGGACAAGGACAAGGGGGAAAGCTTACCTTTAAAAAGTATGATTTTGTTTTCTTTTTTATTTTTTTCATGAAATGGCCTAAAAATATTTAAGTGACTATTTTGCTTTCAAAATATCAGGCAGCAATTGTCAGGCAGAACCCACCATTGCCAATTTTTTTTTTTTAACTGTACTATAATTTTCATTGCACTGCTACAATGGCTATTTCCTATGACATTCCCAAGGATATTTTAAACGATGATAAAAAAGACAGTTATATCAATTTTTTGAATTTTATTATTATTATTATCAATAATAACAACCAGATGAGCAAAAAGAGGTAATGTGTCCTTTTCCCCACTTATCTTCTGTTAGTCCTCTATTATGATTTCCTTAGCTGCCATTGTAGCTTTCAAAAAGCTAGTTCAATTACTGAAGTACTACCCGTTAAATTAGAAATGATGGGTTTGCCAAAGAAAGCAGCTATTATTTCTAAATAAAAAGCATAGGCAAAGATGCTGCTAACCCTCAATGAATTTTCAGAAGTCTCAAACCTTTTCAAAGCCATTGTGAACAACAGAACTAAGTTGATGCTTTTGAAATTTAACAAATTGTTAAAGGCAGGAAAGTGACAACACCTGTAAATAGCTACATTTTCTCAATTATCTAATAAAAGAGCTCATGTGCAAACAAAGTAATGTTTAAGCATCTATATGCCAATTGTTCAAGTGTTGGAGTTCCTGTTGGTTTCCATAGCTTTCATCTGAACAAGGAAGATGATATCCCCTGCCTAAAAAGGTCTACACACTCTCCCTGGATGTCCACCTCTTGGGGTGGCCAAGAGGTCATTCAGGGTCAAGAAAATTTTTTTTTTATTTTATTTCTATATATAAAAGGAAAGAAAGGGGGCATGTATTGGCAAGGTACCCAGATTTCCTCCTAACAAACACATTATCTCATTTAGTCCAAAATTGTCACCTTCTCAAAGAAAACTCCCCTGATCACCCTCTGAAGGATCTCTAACATCCCTTCCACATTGTTCTCTGCCATGTAACTTTATTCATTTCCTTGATAGCATTTATTTGAATCTTAATATGAATTTCTTTGTTTCTTTGGATGTGTACAACACTAAATTATAAACTCCATGGTGATAGAATCTCCACTCACACCATGAGGCATGTAGCATAGGAGTTAAGCCCCAGCTCCTGGAACCAGGCAGCCTGAATTCCACTCCTGGATATATCAGTCACCAGCTATAGGACCTGTGCCTGTTTGTAAACCTCTTTGGGCCTTACTCTTGCCATCCAAAAGATGGGAATAAAGGTATAACCCTCCACCCTTTGTTGTGAGGATTAAGTGAGCCAATATGTATTAGCACTTTGAAGACTGTATGCCAAAAAGTAAAAGCTGTTCCAATACTAGTTGTCATTGAATGCCTAGCTTGGGGCTCAATAAATACAGGTTTAAGGGCTAAATTCAACTCTCACAATGTTTCTGCATGGTTTCTCAGTCTACAGATGAGTAGCTCGAACCTCAGAAGCCAGCCAAGATCACACACTAACACTAGTTAGTAGTCCGGGAACATGTCTGTGTAACTCCAGGAAATCTAGATTTCCCAGCCCAAATTGTCTAGTTTTCTGTTACTTTTAATGTGGGCTTTATTTTCATTGTGCCTAATTTTGAGTGAAGATTTCCAGCCTGTACTCTGGGATATTAAAGGGAAAATCACTTGTGCTTGAACCTTAGTGAAAACCAGGAGAGTGGTGCCCCCTGCTGGAAGCCTGCAATGGTCGCCCAAAGTGAGGAGGATCCTGGAGGCAAAAGTTGGGGTTACAGAATCCAGGCACTCTTTTCCTCCATTTAAGGCTCCATTTAAGCCATTCAATGGCTAGCTTGGAGGAGCTGGACCATATTTATTAAGGATTCAGCAGTTGCCTTTCAATATTTTTGCCAATTTTCAGGAAAGTGCTGCTGGCAGGCACTATTACCCTCATTTTACAGAAGAGAAATTGTGGAGATCCTGAATAAGTGCCCCCTTTCCCCACCTCCCCCACACCACATCACTCCTGTGGAACAAGACTTCCATGGAAACTGATGACCCATTTGATTCCGAGTTATGTAGTATCTCTGAGTTTAGGAAAATAGAAGTAATAACGACTACCTCATTGGTTGTCATGTCATTTAAACAAAGTCTATGCAGAGGAAATGCCTAACACACCCCTGGGAGCATAACATGATATTTGGGGTGGGAGGGTGCTTGTTAGATCTCAATAGCGTATGCATTGATTCTTAAAGGGTAAGGTGATTTTCTCAGACCAGAAAGAAGGCAACACGCAAGGCATCAATGAAGGGTCCTGTGAAGGCATGGAACAGAAAAAGTTTTAAGTGGAAGAGAGACATAGGCAGATTTACTTTGAAAAATATTGTCCTGAGGCACTGAGTTCCAAGGGTTGCATCAGAGGAGACAATTACAAAGGCCAGGCCACAGGGGTGCCTCAGTCAGTTAAGTGTCCTACTCTTGATCTCAGCTCAGTTCTTAATCTTGAGGTCATGAGTTCAAGCCCTGTGTTGGGTTCCATGCTGGGTGTGGAGCCTACATTATAAAAAAAAAAAACCAGAACACCTGAATTGCTGCTGGACTTACAGAGAGAAGGGACACAATATAAAATTTGAGCGAGCAGAATTGAAGGATTTGACTGTGCTTTGAGGGAACTAAAGGGAGAGAAGGCTAGGATCCTCTGTGTCTAGCATGGGAGACCAAGCAGATGGACAAGCTGTTAACAGAAATATGACAGGGGAGCATGTGGGTGGCTCAGTCAGCTTAGGTCATGATCCCAGGGTCCTGACATCCAGCCCAATGGGGGACTCTCTGCTCAGCGGGGAGCCTGCTTCTCCCTCTCCTTCTGCCTGCTGCTCCGCGTACTTGTGCTCTTTCTCTGTGTTAAATAAATAAACAAAATCTTAAAAAAAAAAAAAACAGAGAGAGAGATATGACAGGCAGAAAGAGAACCAGGTTCCTGAGGTGAGCAGAAAATGAAGAATTTTATCAGTGATGTAAAGCCCTTCAAAGGCAGACTTCTCAGACAGCTAAATCCTATACGACAAAACCTGGACCAATGTCTCTTCTTTTGTACTGAAATAACCTGCCTGGCCCCAGAGGTAGGTTCTCAAATACGTGCTGTTTCTTCATTTGAGCAAGGGATGAGCAAGGTGGCTTGTGGGTAGGGCCGTGATGTGAGAACAGCGTGTGTGTTCCAACACTGGGATAAAATTCAGCATGAAGAAGGACACACACCATGAGCAAGAAGTACCCACACCATGAGCGATAGCTGGTCGTGAGGCGCCATCTCACTCCCACTCAGGACATACCTGCGTTGGATTAAAACCAGGCAGACCTGTCCAGTCAATTCAAGTTGTTAGTTCTCTCCTCTATTTCTTATTTATTTATTATTTCTCGCCTTTTTAATTTGTCCAGTGAATATAGTTGGACTCACATAAGGTAAATATATGATATGGGTCCTCTATAGAGGTTCAGTTGGTCTTTAATGGAAAAATTAGTCAGTGGGTAATTAAATCCTCTGAGCTTCAGATGCTTTCCTTAATTTGCCCCAATCAGAAGGTAATGCTGTGGGTAAGCTGAGAAAATGGAGTCCTACATGCCAATGGGCTTCATAGTTTCTTGTGTGCTTGCTCCTTGGAGGAATTTTGGAAAACTATGTGCCCTCTTGCTTATTTTTAAGTAGCTATTGAAAGCTTTTCACCATAACTTAAATAGTTGCAAAATATTATTTCTAGCATGGCACAAATAATGATTGTTTTAAATTAAGTTACAGGATCGCTCTTTTAAATATATTCAATGGAATATGATGTTATATGACTCTGATATTCATCCTCATCCATTTCTAAAATATATGCAAGCAAGCTCTCCTTTAATGGTGAAAATGTTTATATTATTTTATATTATTTTCTCCTTATATGCATATTTCTGTTCCACAGCCTTTGTAGAATTTGATCCTGACATAATATATTTTATTCTTAACAATATATTTATTCTTTGATTATAAAAATAATGAAAAAAGTATGTAAACTAAAATTAAACTTACTTATTTTCTGCGACTATTTAGTTCTAAATGTTAAAGATATTTTTCCTTAAGAATGTTATCAAATTAAATATTACTATTGATTACAATTGATCAAAACATAAGATGCATTGAATATATTGATTTAAATATTATGAAGCAAAACAAGTTCCTATCCATTTCCCATTGCTACCTTAACAAATTACTACAACTTTAGCAGCTTAAAACACACACTTGTTATCTCACTGCTCTGTGAGTCAAAAATTCTAGTATAATGTGGCGCAGCTCGTTCAGCTATTCAAAGTCTCACAAGGTGGAAATTAAGGAGTCAGCTGGGCTTCATTCCCTCCTAAAGTTTTGGGCCATTGGCCGAGGGGGGATTCCCTTTCCAGGCTCATTCATATTGTTGGTAAAATTCAGGTCTACACAACTATAGAGCTGAGGTCTTATATCCTTGCTGGCTGTCAGCTAGAAACTACCCCCAGCTCCTAGAGGTGTCCCTCTGGGTAGCTGCCTGCCTCAGAACAGGCACCTGTGTGATATATCCTTCTCACTCCTCACCAACTCTCAGTTTCCCCTTCTTCTCCCCTTTCTGATACGTCTACCCTCCCTTCTGCTTATAAGGGTTCAAGGGATTATATTGGGACCACCAAATAATCCAAGATAATCTCTTCTATTTTAAGGTCAATGATTAATAAATTTAATTCTACAATGTCCCTTCATAGAGTACCTAGGTTAGTGATTGCTTAACTAACCAAGGATCAGGACTCTTAGGAGCACATTTTAAGAATACTACCTACCACAGTAACTTCCCATTAGAGAAAATCTATAGTGGGAGGCATGAGGCTGTTTTACTTTTTCAATTAGTCTGCATATTTGTGGATGAATATCACTCACCAGTAGGATGAGATATAGTCAAAAAAATTGTATTCTATTTTTCATTTTCAAATACGTAAGCGCTAAGAAACATTGTGCATATAAATGAGTAAATGAGAATATAAGGAATTTTGTCATAACAATGTAACTGAGTACTCTAAACTCCTAAATTATTCTCCAAAAGTATCAGCAAGAGATATATCATTTGAAGTCTTTTATTTGATGATCCATCAACCAAAAGGCCATGAGGATCTCCTTCAATTCTATTGAAAACAGAGAATTGAAAACCATCTGTCTTGCAATAGGATTCTTTACTCAATCATCCTTATTCTCTGTTTCTGAGACTTACACCAAAAAGTATTTACAAGACTTATTGAATGGTTTTTCCATGCCTATGGCTTTTTCACTTCTTAATATAATGGAAATAATTTTTGGCACAAATAAGTGTGGGGAGAAAGAAATGTTTTTTTCCTCAACTGTGTTTCACTGTGTAAACAATATTTTTAAATGCGAGTACCCAAGTTCCAGAGTTGGAATGGTCTCTTCTAATAACCAAAAATCCACCTAGATAGAGCAAAGAGCAAGGTTTCTTTTCTTATACATTAAGTGCCAAGAAAAGATTCAGAAATGATTTAATCATTAAAAAAAAAAATCTAAGCTAACCTATAATATAAGGAGTATTTTCTCTCGATTGGCAGCAATACCAATAACAAATAGATTTCTTCAAAACTCAAAAAGGATATCTAGCCCAACGGGCTAACAAGCTATTTCAAAAGCAATGTAAACCCAACAGAGAACAACTAGCAGAACTGAGGGTGACTGTTAGGAATTGGGTGGGATCTATGTGATATAACCCAATCTCTTCACTGCATCCTAGAATCAAAGCCAGAATTCTTCCCTTAGCCCACTTTCCAGCTTACCTGTCACTTTCTCAAAAATATCCCTGGACCAATTACCAATTTATTACCTGTCTCATCTGCAAAATCACCCTTCGTTACCTGCTTAACAAGAATTGATAGGGAATCCTTTAGCTTTTCTCTGCCAAGTGGCATGTAAGCTTTGCCAGTAGATGGCACTGGAGGGACATTACAGGAAGAAGGGATTTTTCTTTCTCGTGGTTTAGAGGGTGGCATGGCGGCAGGCATCTCAGAACTCAGCTCCTACAGCACTCATAGCATTTCCTTTGGCCAGTTCCTGCAGTACCCAGCAGCCAACAGCTCCCTTGGCCCTCCTTCTTTAGAAGGCTTTATAGCAGACCGTCTACAATGTGGTACCTCCCTATCAAAAAATGTTCTTGATATCATGGGGAACAGCTTTCTACAGAGTTCCAGAGGGTGGGTTTCTATCAACTTCTACCAGAGCAAGACCACAGTGACTTCTCTGCCAATCACTGAATCACAACCATGCCTTCTCCAATAAGGACTAACTGTCCACCTGGGGGCCAGTGAGAAGTCTCCTCTTTGGAGAAATGGGATAATTTCCTTATTTCCCCTTTCACTTCAGCCCTAAGAGCAGTGGATGTTCCTTACACCTGCGACTCCTGTAGTTTCTGAGGTTCTCTTTACTTCTTACTAGCCAATCCTTTGTAACTCCAATTCCCTGTTATAATTAATACATATAGTTAATTTTTTACATTAAACTTTCCCTGTTCGAATTTCTGTGTAGTTTCCCTCTCCTGACGACCCTGTTAGAACCCTAAAATCAGACACCTCCAGAAATTCCCTCAGCTCAGCTCAGGTATGTATGTCTCTTTAAGACTCACAGAGAAAAAAAGGTTTTAAAATGTGTTATACTTTCTCTTTTTAACAGATCACATTGTCTGAGACAAATTAATATTATTTTTAGCAAATTCCCTTATTATACAGAATGAATAATCCCAATCCATTTAACCTTTCCTCACAAGCTCTCATTCAATTCATTCAGCACATTTCATTGGTCTTTTGGGATCTCCTAGATGTGAAGAGAGATTCTGTAATCTCAGACAGACTTCCAGACATGCTGTTGTGCTCTTCTGTTATAATAGTTACATATTCACAAATTAGAAAAAAGCGAGAAACATGCTGATGCAAAGGTAAAATTATTTTAACAAGTAGAAAAGGCACACTTTCTTTCATCTTTCTTTATTAAAAATGGAGGTGTGGAAAGCAGAGGAGAAAAGAAGAGATATCACAAAATGTTAAGCAATGTAATCAAAAATAGAAAATAAGCAGGTAATGTTTAAGTAATCAAATGACAACGTGGAAGGGAAAATAAGGGACTTATCAAGCTTCTACATCTAAATTCAGACTTTAAGAAGGACTTCTAGCTGTCCTTGGAATTATCTGAATGACCTTTAAATGACACATCATTTACCTTAATCCTGCTTTTGCTATTGTCTTCTGAACAAGCCCAGAGAATTTTTCAACACTTCAAGGTCATATTCTAGGGCAAGGGCAATAGAATTCTGCAGCCAATATAAGTCGATTCAGCAGCTGTAATAACAGGAAGCCATCTGCAGCCCTACATTTAGTATGCAAATGAGAAAAAGCAAAGGTCTAGCATGAGATGCAAGATCTTAAATTGCATCCTTCTCTCTAGCTTTCTATCTGTTTTCCTCTGGTAAGACTGGATCCATTCACCCCTTTATCAAATAGTTATTGAGTGTCTGGAGGTACCAGACAAGAACTTGAATGATAGGAACAACCCTCTTTAGCCACCGGACTTTCTTATTCTTCTAGTCTACTAACTCCCTTTAGGATTTACTGGCCTCCTTGAAAGACCAGGACCAGCCATTTCCTTCCTCAGTTCTCACTTCCAGGTCACTAACCACTGTGACCTTCTCAATGTTTTTGATGGCCCTCCAGCCAGCCCCTGTTGCTCACAGCAAACAACCTCATCTGGTCTTGTGGAAACTTGAGGCCATACAGCATCAAGCCCTTTAATTTCCTTTCTTTTGTCTTCAACATTTATTATGACTTGTTCTCCTTATTCTCTGAACCTTCTCCTTCAGATCTAACCAATGACATCTATAAGAGAGAATTTTCCTAACACCTTTTGAATCAGTGCTGTGAATCCATCTCTGAGCTTTCCCCTGACGCAAGCCCTAATTGGCTCTCATTGGAACGAAGACAGTATATAGATTGGTGTCATCTTGTATTGATCAGTATTCTTGTTGCAAGTAACAGAATCTCCATTTTCAGAGCAGCTCACAGAATCTCCAGATGGGTCAGAGATCCAGACCGAGCCATGCCCCCAGGAATAATACCTGACATACAACCGGGGCGGTTCTAGTAAAAACACCGACATCACCATCCTCTGGTACCTGGGAGGACTGAGGCTGAGGGCCAGGGACTCTGCAATTGCTGCTTCCAAAGAGCCAAATAAGTCTGTTTGCTTACTTGTCGTAAAACTAGCTTCCCCACACTTAGCCAACAACTCGACCTTGCTCAGACCCAGATCCGTGTCTCCCAGCTGCATGTGAAGAGTTCACATGCCTGTACTCTAGCTTCAGGGGATTCTAAGAAGGTGGACAAGAACTGAAGTTTTGAAGGGTAAAATTTACAGTGGGGGAAATTACTGAAACGTACGTGGGCATTCAACAACTTGGACTGCCGTAAAGGCAAATGACCACCAAACATTGCTTTTTAATCCATATTTTAATATGAAATATAATTATTTTATTCCTTTAAAAACATGACTTCATGGATTCCCTATCACCTAAAGATTAAATATAAGCTGCAAATATAGCTTATTACCGTATTGTATGCCTCCTCTTCCTCCCCTCTATTCATTCCTGCTATTATTTATATTCTTAGGAACCTAAAACCCTACAAAGTTTTTTGGAAAAACACACAACACTTGTGGTTCCTAACTTTCTGTCCTTCCATGGCTTTTCTCTCTCTCTGGAGTGTTCCTTCCCTTTTCTACCTTGAAATTCCTGTTCAGAGCACATGCCAAACTGTGGGCTACAAAAATAAAACTTATTAATGGAATTCCCATCAAGGGACTTAACGTGTGCTACATACTGAATGTCTGTGTGTCCCTCAAAATTCATGTTAGACCCTAATCCCCCATGTGATGGTATTTGTAGGCAGGGCCTTTCAGAGGTGATTAGGTCATAAACATGGAGCCCTCATCAATGGGAATAGTGCCCTTATAAAAAAGCCTCCAGAGAGCTCCCTCGCTGATCTGCCATGTGAGGACACAGGAGGAAGCTGGTCATCTATGAACCAGGAAATGAATCCTTACCAGACACAAAATCTTCAGGTGCCTTGAACCTCCAACCATGAGAAATACATTTCCATTGTTTATAAGCCCACAGTCCATGGTATTTTTGTTATAAGAGCATGAGTAGACTAAGACATGATGAGAGGATGAACAACATATAAACAAACATATAAACAAACAAGATGAAAACATAAAGTTACTACTGGAGTTATGGTAGTTCTCTTTTGAGAGAAGCATGTGAAGCCAGAGGGTGTGGATAATCACTTCTGTTTGGGGGGCCGGGATGAAGATCATTAGGAAAGGCGTGGCAAGATAACATTCTCAAATATTAACATGCAGGGATTTTTGCTCCCTGATACTTCCCTCCTACCCTTTTCCTATGTAAGAACTACGTTATAATCTTTATGGATTTTGTTGTTCAAAAGCCTAAGCTCCGAGAACTGAGGCCACTCACAGACCAGCAATCCATGGGGTGTGTGCAGCCTACAGATACAATTTGTTTGGTTCAAGCAATCTTTTTCTAAATTTAGAATTAGCTGCCAAAATAAACAAATTTGCCTATTTCACACAAGACTTTAAATTTCCAGCTTCTCTCGAAAGTCTGGAACTTGTGCCAACTTCAGGCGGGTATATTTTGTGGCATCAGTGAGCTGGAGCTGAGGAGTGGCTACCCCTTTAAATGGACCTCACCCCCACCACTCCTTATTATCTCTTATGCACACCCATTCTGCTTGTGTATTACCAACCTTATTCTGCAAGATTTGGGTTTTCAACACAGGCCTTAGAATAACTGAGAGAATAACTGGAGAGGTAAATGGGAAAAAAAGATTCTGGAGTATAAATAAATAGTAGCAAGACTAGAACTTCACACCCAGTCCACACCCCATCCTAGAAAGAAGTATCAGCCGACTGAGAGCAGAATAGAGTGATCAGCACATCTGAAAGCAACAAGAACACAGACTACCTTCATTCATACTGTTAAAGAGATGCCAAGAAGCACCCCCCCCCACCCCTCCCCCAGAGAGGAAAAATTGGTTGTGAGTCTGTACTCAGGAAGCACTGAGAACCTGACCATAACCTGTTTGTACCAGGTAGAGAGCTCTAGAGAGCTGCTAGAGATACTAGAGCTATCTGGACAGGAACAGACACAGGTGATTGTCAACAACCTATAGTAATTAAGTTATATCCCAAAATGGTGATTCCACTTTAGACAAGAAAAGGAACTCCAAGAAGGACTGAGATTAGCTTTCCCAGTACTGTAATTTTTAAAAAAGGAGCAAATAGACAGAAATTAGCCTGAGGTATGGAAAAAACCAAAGTGTCAACACATGCACAGTTGAGTTTGTGAACAGTTACAGAAACCTCACAGAGCATCTAAAGATAGCTAAGTATTTACCAGGAGGCCAGGAAGTGGTCTATGGGAACAGAGTGTGGAAGCATGAGATTTATGTATTCAGAGCAGAGCAATCAGTTCATTCAGGCTGAAGTTCAGAGGCCAAGATGGGGACTGACAAGAGAAAATATTGGCTGCCAAGAGCCTGAACATGGAAGATATGGAAGAGAAAGAAGTTCATCCTGTGGGTAAGAAAATAATTGAACAGAACTCTAGATGTTGAGCAAGTTGGAGTAGATGGAGCGCCTATAAATTCAATTTTAGACATGCTGACTTGGAGATATCTCTAGAACATCCAAGTGGTAAAGTGGACAATATAATCTGAAGCTCAGGAGAGAAATCTGGGTTATTAATACATATGTGGGCATCATCGGTCTATAAATGGTCATCAAAGCCATGGGGGTGTATGGAATCATTAAGGAAAGTGTCAAGTGTAAGGAACTGAGAGAGAACCTTGAGGAAAACCTACATTTAATTGATAGCCAGAAAAAGAGGGTCTCGTAAAGGAGATGGAAGGAGGAAATATGACAAGGCATCATGGAAAATAAGGGAAAAGAGATTTTCAACAACTGATCAAAAATCACAAGTGCAGAGGAAAGATCAGATAAGAGTAAAGTATATGTACATGTGTATATATTGGGTCTAGTGACATGAATGCATGTATTTTCATGGCAAGGTCAATTTCAGTGAATGGTGGGATTGACCGCATATTGGGAGCTGAGGAGCAGAGGGCTCAGTGAGGAAATAGAGTCTGTATACACAGAAAACACCAAGGAAATTTAGCTATGCAGGGAGAAAAGAAATGGAGTTATATCTGGAAGGAACTTGGGGGTCAAAAAGCATCATTTTTAATATGGGGAGAACTGCATAGACTAAAAGGAGTCAAGGAGGGAATAGTTTGGAGATGAAGGAGAGGACTAAAGGGACTAAGGAGTAAAAAGACTAAGAGGACTAAAAATTTAATTTCATTAAATAAACATTTCTATAACACTCATTTTGTGCCAACCTTTGAATCACTTTACCAATATTAACTTATTTAGTCTTCATAACAACAAAGAGAAATAAATGCTATTATTAACCCAATTTTCAGATAGGTAAACTGAGGCACAGGCAAGTAAGAGAATCATCCAAGGTCACACAAGTATTAACAAGTATTAACTGTAAATGCTGGGATCCAGGCCCAGGCCATGTTTCCAGAGCTCATACTCTCCCACTGCTGCATGCTACCTCTTAAGAGAGACAGGGACAATCAGGCTTACTCCTGGGGAGTCAGGAAAGGGTAGAACACAGGGTACAGGTGAAGGAGAAACACTGGGTAAGAAGAAGCATCTTTGTCCCATGGAACAAGAGGTAAAGAAGGAGTGGGAGAAACACAGGCTAGGATCATGAGATTTTCAACTGGCGACTTCTATTCCTTTTTCTCTAAAGTAAGAGATCATGCTGTTTACTGAGAGAAAGGTGGAGGCGTAAGGGGAAGAGCAGAAAATAGCCATTATGAACAACAGAGAGACAGCTGGCTGGAGGAATGCATAGAACGGGCGGGCTGGTTGACTGAATTGAGAAAGCAGCTGGGGTTGGTACCCATGATGGTACCCATGCAACCCAAGGTGGTTGCAATCAAAGTGAGCTAAACTGTTTGCAGAGCCCTGGGCAAAATGAAAACAAGGGTCCCCTTGTTCAAAAGGCTTAGAAAATGACTACTGAAGACAACTTATTTCTTTTCTTTCACAGTCTCTCTCTTGGCCAGTTAAGGTGTTTTTATTTATCACTGGGCAAGGGGATACTCTGGAGGAGTGCAGAACTTCATAGGGCCCAGGGACCCCACCCCATGACTAGATGTGTGTGCATGTGTGACCCACTGAGTACCTCTCAGCAGCGTCCAGACCAACACCCCTTCCCACAGGCCCATCCTGACCTATGGCAGCCTGAAGACCTCCAATAAATTAAATCTCTACTCAGGATGCTCCTGGTTCCTGGATGGAGGATGGGAGAGAGGCTCACACCCATCTACCTAGTCACTTGCCAAATACCATATGGCACTCCCAGCTTGGGGAAGGGACAGCCATGACATAGTCACACAAGACACAGCCAGGATGGAATAGTTACCAAACCTCTAAGGACAGAGGGCTGGAGGGGGGCCCAGGCAGGACCAGGGTTGCCTGAGGTGGGAAGTGTGCAGCCCAGAGCCCCTCCAGGAAGCAGAAAGGCTGAGAAGGGAACATACCTAAACCCAGGTTCCAAAACCCAGACACAACAAGGTACAGAAGGGTGGGTTTAGCATGTTTCCATTGTTTTCTTTCTTTAGACAGACAATGGGGGTGGAGGAAAAGGGGACATACATGCTTGCCAACACACAAAATATTTCTGGAAGACCGAGATCTTCCTAATATAGCTGCCTTTTGTGGGTGGGACCAGGAGACCAAATATACAAAGTAAGAGAAAAGATTAGTTTTTCTTTATCCCCCCTTGTATTGTTAAAACTTCTTGAAAAATAAAACCGGGACACCTGGGTGGCTCAGTCTGTTAAGCGTCCAACTCTTGATTTCCGCTCAGGTCATGATCCCAGGGTCCTAAGATTGAACAACCCTGCCCCCAATCAGGCTCTGCGATAAGCATGGAGGCTGTTTTAAGAGTCTCTCTCTCCCTCTCCATCTGCCCCTCCCCACCCCAAACCGCTCCACACCAGCCCCTGCTCACTCTCATGTGTACACACTCTCTCTGTCTCATAAATAAATATAAATAAATAAATAAAACTAGTCACTAAAAAGTGTGAGTGAATGGGAGGTGAGAAAATAGAGCCAATGACTCTGTAGGTTTGCTATGATGGGAAGAGGGAGCTTATGGTGAGCACCAGAGGCAAAGCGTGGTTGAGACTCCATCAGGGTGGATGCCCACATTTCTAACCAATGATGAAGGGCCAAAATGGAAGAGATGTTAAACAGCCAGATGAAGGCAAGATGGAATGGCAGGGCAGTAAACAGGGCCCACCACGCAGGGGTCATCGGGAGCACATTGAAGCATTAAGCTTTGAAAAGAGACCTAAATCTTCTGAAACTTCAAGAAGAGATATTCACATAAGTGTAGGTTGATGCAGAAGAAATCAAGGCCTAAGTGTGTCACGTGTTCTGTGAAGGAGGCAACCAGGGCATCTTCTGAGGGAGGCGTGGGAGAAGGAGAGTTATCTACGTACAAACATTTTGAAAAGATTTGAGAGAAACACCTCGAATACTTAACACAGGTGGACATAGAGAGTATTTTAATTGCTTCTTTGTACTACTTTTTCTAAATTCTCTAAAAATATTTTTTCTATATTTTCAGTAATTTTGTCCTGACTGTGGGTGAAGAAGTCTATCAGAAAAGTGAAAGTGATGGACATGTGCTTTGGTGAGTGCTGTGAAGTGTGTAAACCGGGCGATTCACAGACCTGTACCCCTGGGGATAAAAATACATTATATGTTTATAAAAAATAAAAAATTACAAAATTTAAAAAAAAAAAAGAAAAGTGAAAGTGATGATATAGGTCTCACTTAGACCCTCATTTCACACCCAGCTTGCCAACTCACCCTAAGAGAAAGAGGGTCTGGTGCTGGAAGCCACCAGGCAGGTAACGACACGGGCCTGGTCTACACCCTCCCCTGCCAAGCAGCCATGATCCTCTTCTAGCACCTACCTCTGTCTGGGCACCACTGGATTCTGGGCAGAGGATCTTCAGAAGAAAATTCATGAACCCACTGCACTGGCGCCTCAGCCCAGGTTGAACAAAGCCTCTGACTACATATCAAAGCAGCCTCTCAGGAAAGGGGCTGTTGGCATCTAGACTCAGACCAAAAACTTCTGTCTCCACAGCGCCAGGAATGTGCGGCACACAGGCCCTGAATTCCTTCCACCAGGCTGGCATCCTCAGAAGGAATCCTGGGTTCTGAAACCAAATAACATTTAACAGTACATTTTTCAACAATAACATATACACGAATAGGTCAAAACCCAAACACAATATCTCTTCCTGAGCAACTTGAAAAAGTGGAGATTATAAAACCAGAGAAAAGACAACTTGTGGAAGCTTAGGGCCTAAGCAGCTGCAGCCCTTCAGAGATATGCGTAGGGAACATTCTAGAGCTCAACTTGCGCTCCTTCATTCCCACACCCGAATAGCTTCCCATATCAACAAATAGGTTTTTTATTTGGGTTCATCCTGTCATGTGCAGGACAAAAATCTTGCTTCCAAAAACTAAAATGGAAAATAAGTCTATAAAGTCTCTTCTAGAAATTCAGATGGTAACTAATCTGATCTTAATCTGTGTCTCAAGTACCTACTTGTGAAGTTCCTATCCTACTCAACAGTGATCACTTCAAATTTGCTCCACAGCATTTTAGCCATAAAATCACCTCAGACAATTTTGATGAACATAATCCAGCACTAGCTCTAACAGTGAAGAAAATCCCTTTAATGAAGCAACCTTCTGGAACATTCCCAAAGAAGGACTGCTGCTGACAATATGCTAATAATAAAGGAGTTGTTGCTGAGGAGGAAATTTCTGTGCTGAAATTCTCGAAGATTCTGCCCAATTTTCAAATCTCTTAGAAATGTTAGAAAAGAATTGAAAAGTGGAAGATTTCTCCAGGGTTGTGTCATCTCCTGCTGTCTCTGTGGAGTCTTTAAGCAGTTACAGAAGGATTTGGATTGTAGCATCTCTCTTTGAAATTAGCAGTGAAAAATTAATAGTTATGCCATTTAAACAAAAAATAGCTTTAAAACTTATAGGCCCTTCCAAAATTGATTGGATTTAAAGAAAAATGTGAAACTTTTTATTACCTCTGAACTCAAGGAAACTGAACTGAGTGAATGCCTATATTGAACCAAGAATAGCAGTCTATTTAAACTATATGAAATAGTGCTGATTTTCATGGCTCTTAACTAAAAATTCATTTCCTTCACTTTTAAGCCTAAGTCACATTCAATTCTATTACTCTATGGGATGATTGTGACTTGAAGACTTTTATAATCTAACTTTTACTGATGACTTATATGCTCTAAAAAGCCGAGCTGCCTTTCCCTAAGAGAAATGGCAGTGGGGTTAATCCAGCTTATTTGAACGAAGGGCTGCCAAATTCCAACCCCCATTCAACCTGCCTTAATACAAACCACTGGTATAAGTATTATTCTTAGAATTTTTGAACTGGGTGAGGCTTTAGAGATCATCTAGTACAATGTTTGTCTACTCCTTGAACTTTACACACTAAAAATGAATAATTATCTTTCCAAATGTACAAGGTACAAAAAATAACCTCAGAGAACCAGAAGTATGTGATTGGCTATGTATAAATAGCAAGCATTTTCTGTATCTAGCATGTAGATGGAAAGAAACCACTTGTATTTTTGCCAAATTGTAAAGGGTATGTTCACAGTTGATTATTAAATTTTAAATATGAAATGTGACCCAGGCCAAATAAATCACTATGTATTACACAAGTACAGTTTGCTCTAAACTGTACAGAGCAGTAGCATATAGTCCAACATATAAGTATACAAACTCATATGAGTTCACTCTGATAATTCTCCCAAAAAGTAATTTAAAAAAAAAATAGCGCTCTGCCTTCTTGGAGGAAAAGTGCTTGATTTCAAATAATGGTTGTGCTATAGTAATTTTCCTCTTTTTAATCTTTTAGATGACATATACTGGAGAATCTGTAAAAGCTCAAGATAGAATGTCAGTAGATCATATTCCAAAGCAGTCAACAGTTTGGGCACAGTTGATCACTCTCCTCCCTAAAACACTGTTATCAGGGGCACCTGGGTGGCTTAGTCCATTAAGCGACAGGCTCTTGGTTTTGGCTCAGGTCATGATCTCATGAGTTATGAGATGGAGCTCTGTCTGGGGCTCTGTACTCAGCGGGGAGTCTCTTTGAAAATTCTTTCCTTCTCTCCTTCCCAATACTCACACATGTGCTCTCTCTCTTTCTCTCTCTCAAATAAATAAATAAATCTTAAAACACACACACACACAAACAAAAACAAAAAAAAACAGTCTTCACCTGCCCTCCAGACACCACACTCACTTAGTTGTTCCTACTACCCACTGTGTGCCCCTTCACATAGCTTTTTACTAGTTGTTCTTCATCTTCTCAACTTATTTTTTTAAGATTTTATTTATTTACTTGAGAGATAGACTAGGATAGAGAAGAGAGAGAGGAAGAATGCACAAGAGCCACGGGAGGGAAAGAGAAGCAGATTGTGTACTGAGCAAGGAGCCTGACGTGGGACTCTATCCCAGGATTCTGGGATCATCACCTGAGCTGAAGGCAGATGCTTAGCCAACTAAGACACCCAAGCACCCATCATCTCAACTTCTTTTTTTTTTTTTTAACTTTTTGAAAAATTTTTTATTTATTTGACAAAGAGAAATCACAAGTAGGTAGAGAAGGAGGCAGAGAGAGAGAGGAGGAAGCAGGCTCCCTGCAGAGCAGAGAGCCCGACAAGGGGCTTGATCCCAGGACCGTGGGATCATGACCTGAGCGGAAGGCAGAGGCCCTAACACACTGAGCCACCCAGGCGCCCCTCATCTCAACTTCTTAACACTGAAGTTCCTCAGGTTTCTCCTGTGTGGCGTCTCATCTCCATTTGTTCCCCCAGTGATCTCAATCCAAACCCATGGCTGTGAATGATATCTAACCAGATTCATATCTGTAGCCCAGAACTCTGCCCTGGACTTCAGACCCAGATATCTAGCTACCAACCTGACATCTCCATCTGAGTAGTTGATAGACATCTCAAATTTAACATACACAGAACTGAGGCTCAAAACCTCCTCTTCTGGAGTCCTCCCTGTCTCTGTTATTGGCAATTCCATTCTTGCAGATACAAGGAAAAGACCTTGGAATTATCTCCAACTCCTCTCTATCTCTCTAATACTCCACATCCATTCTATCCAGAAATTCAGTTTTCCTTCTCGATAAATACAGAATTCAACCATACCCCCCACGTCCATCACTCCAGTCCTGGTCTAAGCCACCATCCCCTCTGCCTAGGACTATCACGGCATCTTCCAAACTAGTCTCTCTGCTTCTACATATCCTCAACACTGCAAGCCAAAAGTTCCTTTTAATCTTCTCTAGTCTTGCTAATCTGTGTCTCGAGTATTTACCTGTGAAGTTCCTATCTTAGTCCAGTACTGAATGCATCAAACTTACTTAAGTCAGAGAATATTTCACCTCTGCTTAAAACCTACCAATGATTTCTTAAATCACTAGAGTAAGCTACACCTTACACTGGTCCATTAGCCTCACACAATCTGCCTGTCCATGTATATGCACATGTCTGCACACACACTTACACACACACACTCACACACACCCTCTTTCCTTCTCTGATCTTATCTTCTACGGCTCTCCTTTTTCATTCTGCTCTTACCTATACTGGCCTCTTGATTGAGTCTCAAGCATTCAAGACACTCCTGTTACAGGAGTCTTTCCACTAACTTGTTCCTTCTGTTCTTCCCCCAAATAGACAAGATGCACTCTCACTTTCTTTGCTCAAAATTTCTTCCTTTTTTTCTCCTTACCACTTATCAGTTTTAAATATATTTTATAAGTTGAATATTGACTTTATTTTCTTTCTTGCCCACTAGAATACAAGTTTCATGAAGGCAGAGATTATCTGTTTTGTTTACTAGCGTATCTGTAGTTCTAAAGACAGCACCTAACAGTGATCAATAAATGGTTGTTGAAATGAATTCAAACATATGCTTTAAACAGCTGGCATGCTATTATGCAACTTTTCGTGCAGTTTTGTTTCCTTAAAATTAGATACTTTTAAAATTAAAATCGTTGATTTTTGTCATACATATTCTAAAGACTCTTCTTTCAGCTACATACTAAGGAAAAAAAAGATAAATACAGATAAGGACTAGAGGTATAAATGGTGAATATATTCTTAACTTGTTTTGGTTCAATTTTATATGTTTACAGAGGTCAATGAATTGTTTTTATTCTAACCTTGGACAGAATTTCACATATCCATCACAGGTCTTTTTCAGCTTTAAAAAGTTTATTTCCCACTGAATAAAAGGTATGAAAATATAGGGTTACTCACTAAAACTATAATTTCATAAAAGACAGTCATAAAGATTGATGCAGTTAATACAGATTTCGTTTACTTACAAATTGTATTCCAGAAATCTGTCTGCCAATCAGTCTAATGGGATTATTGTCATTTTATTGAATGTACATTAAATATTTTATCTTAAAAACTCACAAATTATGTTGTCCTATTATCTAAAAATCAATTATAAAGTATTTGATATTACATTTACTGCCTGATATAATGGAACCAAGGGCAACAGATTTTACTGTCTCTTACATACACACAGTATATTCAGCACATACACAGATAGTCTGAGAACTTTTGCCACAAAAGGAAAACATTTAACTCTATTTTTGAAGAGAGGAAAGATCAGAAAATAAATTACCCATTCAAATTCAGAAGGGTAATTTGAAGGAGGATGAGACATCTATCTGACTTTTAGTCTACTGCTCAACCCATGACTAGGAAAAGCATGTTTCTTTCAAGAAGAATACAAAGAATGGACAATATTGGTAATTCCAAAGAGAAATCACCATTGTTATGACTATTTATGATTTACCCAGAGCTCACAAACACAATAGTTGCAAAATTGTAAGACAATAAAAATCTAGGCAGCTACAGTAAGAAGAGAATTTTTTTTGTAGAATTCAGAAGTGGGAATGCAAAGAATTGATGTTTTCTTCAGAGTTGAAGAGACTTTTTCAGGTAATGTTCAGTCTAGAAGTTCGTCTGTTGTACCTCTATGAAAAGAAGAAATTACATAAACTAGCCTTCTCAGCACAGGATGTAGAGACTAACAATCATCAGGGAAAACATTAGTATCACTACTACACTGGGCATCACTGAGAAAGAACAATGAAGGAAACTGAATCTTGTTTCCTGTATCATAGATGAGCTAACCCAAAGGATCACGTGGCCAAGTCACTCAAAGGAATCAAGGATCTTACTTACCCAGTATCAAGCTTTACTGATAATTTCAAGAATACAGTAGCCAAGGTACACACATACAGCAGGATGAGTTCTGATATCCCAAGAACTCTCTAGGTTCTTACATTTTGCACTAGATGTAACATCTGGGTCCAAGCAATGAGGGTGCTCTCCAGGTAAAGTATTATTTTCCCTCCTCGCAGAGTGCACTCTAGGTTCTATCTCTGAATAATACTCAAAAGTCATATATCTGTGACATTTTCTAAGAGGGCATGTCCTATAAATCCATAGATATGTTTGTTTGCCATAAGCATTCTAAATCAGAGACATCCTGCTAAAATATTCCATGGATAAGGACTCCCTCTTATAAAACACCATTAATGAGTCTGGTTATTAACATTCTTACCAGGATATTATACCCTCTCACCTGTCTCCTCTCTTTCTTGGGCTTTGACAGAGATTCTCTCCTTGACTGACTCTAGTCAGCTTCTTCTGGGCACATTTTACGATCAGGTCTTGACTTTTGGACTTCTGTATTTGAATTGAATTGTCTTTGAATTGTCCAATTTTAGCATGAATCTTGCTACGTCAGGATTCTCTTCATCCTCTCCTCTCCATCCTCCATATGTGATTACTCTGGCCAGCTTTCAGCAACAATCCTGTAAGGTCAATTTACCAGAATCCCCCTCCTCACTCTTCATGTTTCCTCTTAGCAATTTTCTATCCACTGCCCCCCACCTCCTCCTTGGCTATGAATTCCTGATCTCTCTCCTCTTCTGCAAAACCCCATTGTAGGAGTTCCCTCAAATAAAGTCTTCCTTACTGTCTTTAACAATCATCATGATTTTTTTTTTTTCCCTTAACAGCATGCACTCCCATTTTCCCATAAAGGAAGGCCATCTTCTTTCTTCATGCTGATCTACACAATAGCAGATACTATTATGGAAATACAGTTAACAATTACCCAGTACTTAGAGTTTTAACCTTAAACAAATCTAGACAAAGTGTCTGGCAATTCTTTGCAATTAGTACAAAAATTTTGATATAAGGGAGGAACTTTCCAAAGCCAATTACTGCAAATTTGAAATGCCATCACAGATTAGTAAACAACTTCCCAAAAGACCACCAAACACATGATTTTGGTAGGACCAACTCAGAGCTAAAGTCCTTAGCCTATCCACTATGTATTATCTGCAATTTGTTGTCTAGAAAACTATGCTTAAATATTTATTAAATTGTATCTATTATGTGGGTTCTATTTTTCTCAAGAAGTCTTCTCATTGTTGTTAATATGGTTTAAATTTAATGACTCCCTTCTGGAATTGTTAAGCTGAACCAGATGATTCACCAAAACATTTGCAGTGTCAAGATTATGGTACCCAAAGTTGGTTTTAAAAAATTATGCTGTGTTGCTACTGGAGTGCAATGCACATTGTATGCTCTCATTATCTTTTATAAAGTTCTCCCAGGTACCATAAGGAGCAAATTAAACACATAAGGACTTTGCCCTCAAGGAAATTGCAGTTTAAAAGGGTCAACAAACTGAGAAATCAGCAGAATGATTGTTCTTACTCTGACCGTTGAACTGACAGATGTCATTGAAACTAATGATAACAGTACAGAAGGACATGCTGTCCATGAATAATGGAGACCTAAATCCTGGCTCTGCTGTCAGTTGTTTGTTGGACCCTGGCACAACACTTCCTTCTTCTGGATCTCAGCTTTATCATTCATGAAATAAGTGAAATTGGATTAGATACTGCAGAGGCTCCTTCACAGTCTAACTTCATGAAGGAGAGACATACAATAAATAGATGAAGAGAATTAGCATTCATGATGTCAGTCCTATGGAACATGTTATTAAGTCCCAAGAACGGAGTGCAACACAGTGTGTATTTCATTTGGAAAATTCACGTGAAACACTGCATGCAGAAATGATCTGAAGTCTTGGCCCTGGAGCCTTTATAAAAATAATATGATTGTGGCCCATATTTTGGCCCCCAGTTATTTGAATCCCATGAATATGGGCCTTACTTAACTTTGTATGCAGAAGTCTATTTAGGTAAAATGTCCTAGTAAGCTTTATGCCTTTAGTTAAGTCACACACAAGAATGGCCCATTTGTAGGAAAAGGGAACATCATTTCAAATCCTTAAAAGGGAAATTCAAATACCTCAGAGAATACATGCATGTGGTCCAAGTACTCCTAGAAGAAGCTGAACTACCTCTGTGAACAGCTGGAGGTTCACTGTTAGTGGATTCCACATGGAACAACAACCCAAAGACCAGGGATCTACATGCTCTAATCACAGGAGGCTCCTTCCCAACTCTGACCAAAGTGAGAGAGGTTACTATGCTAAGTGACTAAGCCTGGCACAGAAAGATAAATGCCGTGTGGTCTCACTTATATGTGGAATCGAAAAAAGTCGAACCTGTAGAATCAGAGAGTAGCCTGGTGGCTGCCAGAGACTGGGAATTGGGGAGAGGAAGAGATGTTGGTCAAAGGATACAAACTTTCAGTTCCAAGATGAAGAAGTTTTGGAGAGTTAACACATAGCATGGCCACTCCGGTTCATAACACTGAATTTTATACCTGAAATTTGCTAAGAGACAGTTTTTACTGTTCTTACCACAGACGCACACACACACACACACACACACACACACACACACGGGTCACTGTGAGGAGATGGATGTGTTATTATGATGGTGTAATTATTTCATAATGTACATGTATGTTAAACTAGCACCTTATACACCTTAAAAATATACAATATTTATTTGTTAATTCTACATCCATAAAGCTAGGTGGAGAAAAGAAATCATTCCTGAGGAGTTTAGATGCTAAACCTTGAAACTGGCAAAGTATAAGCTGTCTGCAGAAGTTATGTAATTTTTTTCTGAGTCTTCCATAACTCTAAAAATAAAGAGAAGGGAGGGGGGAACCCAGCTTGAGTATTTTTTTTTAAACACCTCATAATGGCAGAAACATTTGAATTTCTTAACTGGCGCACAAGAGAGAAGAAGAAACGAGATGGGTAGAGATTTAAATTCAATTCTTTTCTTCTATTGTGTGAGACAACAGCATCAACAACTGGCAATTGAGAGAAGAGATACATCATTATACTTATTTATAGCATTAACTACTTTACATTCAGCCACACAAGTGAAACTGTAAAAAAAAATTATAAAGGGAGTATGTGGTTCTTTCATTAGCTTGTCTGTAATACTGGATTGGTCCATAAATTAATGTGTATAAGAGAACGGAAAAAAAAAAAAAAGAATTCAGAGCTCTGCCATTGTAATTACAGCTCTTTAAATATCAAAAGGCACAAGAAAGATTCCTTTTGAAAAGCCTACCGACTCTCTTGGCAAGACACTATTAATTACTTGCATAAATCTGCAGTTTGTACACCCAGAGCTATGGGTGACATTATTACATTATCCAAGCTTTTAACAGTCCCCATTGGTCTCAGTGTGTGTTTCGGTAAATTCATGTTTACCAAGAGATCTCTCTGTAAACTTCAGCCTCCTGCTCAGAGGGAATGAGAAGAGCTCTGGGACAACAGGTAGCTTGGAGTCCCCCATCACAGTCTATAACTCACACAATTCAATTAGAGAAACTGTACCATGTGAATTATTAAATTAGGCGGGAGATTGCCATGAGCAGTAATAATATCACAATCTTATTTAAAAACAAGACATTTAGCTTCCATAAACAAACTGCTTATAATCAAACCACATGGGCAAATGGAAAATATAGAGTGGGCCTGGGACCTAAATTAATAGTTAAAGCCCTAGAGAAAGGACATCTAGAGAAGCACTTATATCTTAGAAAATATTTGCCTCCAAATTTCTAGCTTTTATGTAGAAATTTAATCAACATTTTTCTTTTGAGCATCCATTGCATGGAAGTTTAACAGAATTAAAATCTGGCCCATGGCTCTATATTTTTGCAATAAATATAGACTCTGGGGGAAAAAACTGCTTTGGGGGGAAATAGGGGGAAAGTGTTACTTGACAAATGAAAACCTAAATTCAAAGCAGCAAATCCATCCTCTGTTGTGCCCAAGTGCTAATTCTCAGCTTTAACCATGTGAAAGAAGCTTTTGCTTTTTTTTTTTTTAAAGAAGATGGATTTACAACCATTTATGAATTGGTCCACATCATCCATTTGGGGAGAGAGAAGCAGGAAAAGCAGACAGCATGTCCAAACATAAACTGCCTGAAGGACCTCACGTGGTAGAGAAAGTAGCAGGTGCTCTTCCTCAGGGACTAGTCAAGGCAAAGACAAAGTGGCAAGAGATTAGGCTTCCCCCAGGTCAGACCCTTATAATGACCACAAGTATCAAAGATGCAAGGATTGAACTTGACCCCACTCTCACAGCCGTTATACCCTAATGTGACACTACTTAATAAAACAAGTTGTTGTATTCCTCCTAATTACCAACAACCAATTAGTTGTAAGACTTGGCCAACAGCCAATTCTCTTGACATCATGAAGCTTGATATGGAACAGAAAGGAAGAGCTCCCTTACATCTTTTCCATTCTTCATGCTTCTAATCACATAGATGAGTAGAGGACTATTTTATAGTTTGGAGGTAGAGAGATAGGGAAGGTATGTGATTTTTTTCAAATTTTCACAAATAATCAGTGGTAGAGTTAGGATCAAACTTGGATTTATCTCCTACACAAGGTTTCTTTTGTTATTATGCTGAGAGTAGAAAGTGTGAATTGGTGAGTATTTATTTTCCTTAAATCTAGCAACTATTTTTTGCTGTGATAGCCATAATCTGGCTAAAGGAATATAAAAAGAAAAGAAGAAATAAAAAACCAAACATAAGAACAAACATCCTATGGGAGTTAGGGAATGCTTGTCTGGAAGGAGGATTGAGTCCCACATGAGATCATGTCACTTTCTTACTCAGAACATTTCAATATCCTCCTTTCATTGATTTTTCTACTGAGATTCAGACTTCACTATGACCTTGGAGGATCTGCCCCTTAAGCCACTGCTTTTCTAGGTCATCAGACTCACTTGTATCAGTACTGGTCTCTTACCATCTTCCTCCCTAGATCATAAGCCTCATACCTGTCCTTATTTTACATCATTTTATGGCAACCAGCACAGAGCCTAGCATACAGTTCATGTTCAATAAATATACGTTGAATAAATGAAGTTACTCATGTAAGAATCCTTGGAAATTTTCCAGGATGTAAAGTACTATTAAAATATTAGGGTTTTTAAATTTAATTCTTAATGCATTTGGAAACTGATTCTTATACGCAATTTCCAAAGAACAGATTTGTGGCCCATAGCTGCAAATGTTGCATTTTACAATGACGTCTAGATGAGCCAGATTAATTCAATCATCTAGCACCCAACTCTTTGTACTAACCAACCTAAGCATCTTAGGTCCACCTCTTATTAAAGAAAAAGAGGGCTCTTTCATATCTGGGAAACATAAAGAAAAAGGCATGACCATTCACTTCCTCCATTCTCCCATCCCTGGTTCAGGGCAGGGTACTCTCGGATCACACACAGTTATCCTCTAGGGACTGATGTGCATGATGGCAAATATGATGCTATCAGTCCCTCCCTGACCATAACTTGCTTTATTGAGCTGCATTTCTGTCAAGGATCCTCCACAGGAAACATAGAATGGGCCTCAGGACATTATTCAAACAGAAAGCTTGGGCCCACCAAGTCCTCAATGTCAATGGAGCTTCAGTCCTTTGTACAGAAGTCCCACTTGCTCTTCACCTTCAGGGAAGCAGAATCTTCCTATTGGATCATCTCCCCAAAGCCCTGGAGCTGGGCTTGTCTCTCTTACATACATGTGTTTATGAGAGTGTGGTATATGAAGAAAAACATCAACTACTTTTTCTTGCTGGAGATACCATATGAATTAAAACATTTTAACAGTCACACACATCATGCTGCCTGGTGTAACATCATTTCTGGTCCATTTTTGTAAAAGAAAATACAGTCAGTATCTTATACTAAGCCTTTCATTTATTCAGGTCCAACGGATGGATATATTTTATATCTGGATGTGTGTGTATAGATATAGATGCAGAAATGAACGTAGCTATATAAAGAGAGACAGATATGCACAGCAAAACCTCTCTCTATGTAAGTAGATAGATAGGTTTGATGGGTTTAGGGAACATGGGGGAGGTTCAGTGGTTTGAGGTCCAGAGCCAATGATCAAGAAAGAATTTTGAAATGTCTTTGGTGCAAAATAGTGGTTTATTAAAGCACGAGGACAAGACCCATGGCAGAAAGAACTGCTGCACCAGGGTTGTGAGGGATGACTGATTATATATTACATATTACATATTACTTATTATATATGTAATATATATTACATATTATATATATTATATATATTGTAGGAGGTAAGGAAAAAGGGAGGTTTCAAAAAGGATTTTCATATGTTAGAGAAGATTCACAGGATATCGTAGGCCTTATGTTGTCAAGTTAATGTTGTTTTTCCCTTTAGCAAGGCATCAGCATTAAGATAGTTGGGAGCTTCCTGGAGGAACATTACACTCACCCCCTTCAGGTATCTGTCAATGGGCTGCAGGTTACAAGTACATTTAATTGCATCCACTTTTTCTTCTGGAAACTAGGTTATTGATAGAAATGCTTTGTTCTTGTAGATTCTAAGACATTTGTAAACTGAGGGAGACTCATGTCTTGTAGGATTGCGATCTTTATACGTTAACTGTTTGCTTTTCCTTTCCTTAGTTTTAGGGCAATGAGGAGTACGTGAGGAATGTCACACATAACCCATCTAGGGGTGGTGTGGGGTGTCAGCTTCTGCTGTGTCCTCCACTTGCCTTGTGTTCCCTCGTCAGGTAGGTTATTGTATTAGATATAATATGAAATATATAAAATCTGATATATACATCAGATTTTATATTTATCAGATAACATATATATGTCAGATAAAGTCTCTATATTCTTCTATTTGGGGGAGAGAGACGATAAATAAGTAAGGAGGTATATGTCCAAAGTGAAAGTGCTAAAGAGAACAGAAAAGCAAAAAAACGGGATAGGAGAAAGGAAATGATGGCTTAAGGCTAGAGAGAGCCAGATTATGTGGGGTGGTCATCGGGAAGGCCTGTACAAAAGGATAATATTGAGTAAAGTCTCTGTGGAGAACAAATCTATGCAAATATTTGTGGAAATGACTCTATATACATACACACACACACACACACACACACACACGGAACAAAAATTGTAATTGTACTTAGATGGGGAGCATGCTCTAGTAACTATATTTCTTATTTTCTGTATTCTTGTTGCTGTGTCATCTGGGCCCTTGCTGTTTCTGGAGAGATTGACCCTCCCTCCAGGGATTAGTTTAATTCCTAGAGATAGCAAACAATTCACTCCAGGAGCATATCTATTTCATATGCAAATGAACAAATCCAAACTCCTTATTCGCAGCCACTCTTTTTATTGGGCTTTTCTACGCGGGGCCAGTATTTCCCTGTACTAATTATCCCAGAAGCAGGTATCAGACAACTAGAGACATCCCCTAGTCCCCAGATACCACTGAAGTTATTCAAACTCGCCAATCCTAAACCTACTAAACTCTGCTTTGTTTCGCCTTTGCCTGAAGAAGCCACAATAAAGTCACTTGTCCATACTTCCTCCTCATTCCTTCTACCTCCTGGCTGGCCCTGGTGCTTCCTTGTGTGGCCCCACATGGCACGCCAAGCCTTCTGCTTCTAAACTGTGAGTTAAAATTTCTTCCTCCATGACAGTCATTTCGATGGGTGCATGACTTATTATCTCCCTGATGAAAAGAGATCCAGGATACATTTTAAAACACGCACCTCGTGTGTTCGAGGAGCAGTAAGCAGGCCAGTGTGGCTAGAGCCAAGTTGGTGGTGGGGATGGGGGGCAGGGAAGATAAAATGAGAGAGGAAAACAAAGAGCCACCTCCAGTACAGCCTTAGGGGCAATGACAGGAGTGTTAGCTCTTCTGCTAAGTGAAATAAAGAGCCATTGAGAGACTCTAGACAAAAAGACATGATTTGACTTATATTGCAACAGGACCAATCTGGCTGCAGCGTTCCTAACAGACTCAAGGGTAAGCAATGGCAGAACAGGGAAATAATTTATTTACAACATTGATTGCAACAATCTAAGAGATGTTGTTGGCCTGGACCAGGATGGTAGCAGGAGACATAGCAAAAACCTGTTGAGTTTTGGATGTCTTTAAAAAAAATAAATAAATAAAGATTTTATTTACTTATTTGAGAGAAAAAGAGAGAGAAAGCAGGAATGGGGGAGGGGCAGAAGCAGGCTCCCCACCAAGCAGGGAGCCATGTGCAGGGCTCAATCCCAGGACCACATGACCTGAGCCAAAGGCATCCCAAGACCATGCCTGAGCCAAAGACAGATTCTTAACTGTCTGAGCCACCCAGGCACCCCCTGGATATAAGTCTTTTAAAAGTAGAGTCAGTAGGATTTGCTGGTGGTTTGGTGAGAGAAAGAAATCATAAATGACTGTAAGATTTTTTGACATGAGAAACTATAAAAATGTAGTTATCATTGCCTGAGATGGCAAGAACTGCAGGAAAAACATATTTAGGGCTTGGATGGGGGGTGCTGCAAATCAGGAACTTGGTTTTGGATGCATTAGATTTGAGATGGTTATTACACATCATTAATTTTATGATTAACTACAGCAAGCAGGAATAGGTAGAAATACATCCCATTTAAAGGATGATAACGGGGCGCCTGGGTGGCTCAGTGGGTTAAGCCGCTGCCTTCGGCTCAGGTCATGATCCCAGGGTCCTGGGATCGAGTCCCGCATCGGGCTCTCTGCTCAGCAGGGAGCCTGCTTCCTTCTCTCTCTCTCTCTGCCTGCCTCTCAGTGTACTTGTAATTTCCCTCTGTCAAATAATAAATAAATAAAATCTTTAAAAATAAATAAATAAATAAATAATAAAGGGTGATAACGTAATCTTCCATGTTGGAGAGGCTTGTGTGACAATATTTGTGGGTGGCCTCCAGCCGATAGCCAGCTAGCTAGGAACTGAGGCCTTCATCACTGTGGTCTGAAGGAACTGAAACCTGCCACCAATGCTGTGAGCTTGGATACCCATTCCTGTTCCTCAGTCAAGCCTTCAACATAAGACCCTGGGGTCCACTGACAGCTTTATTGCAACCCTGTGAGAAACCCTAGGTTAGAGGACGCAGTCAATGCTATGGCCAGCTTCCTGACCCACAGAAACTATCAGATAGTAAATGTGTATTGTTTTAAGCTGTTAATGCAAGGGTAATTTGTTACGTAACCATAGATAGCATAGAATGAATGTAGATAGAAGAGGGAACTGGGGTTGGCCCTGGGCACACACCACTGTGTGAAAGTCAGCAAGATAAAGGGGAAGGTATAAGGAGACCTGTAGTCTGCAAAGGGGAACAAGGAGACTGTATGACAAAGGGTTCAACAAGTAGGGGCAAATGATAATTGTCAAGGGCTACTGGTAAGTCAGAGAAGATGAGGTCTGAGACTGTCATTACAGCTAGCAATGTTGAGATTTTTACTACAGTAAACACTACATAAACAGTAGGGCAAAAAAGCAATTGTAAGTCTTAACTTCTTGAATAAAGATAACCAAAATTTCATAAATGAGGTTTCCTTGAAGTAAGATATAGTTATTTCTATTCCGGCCTACCACAGTTGATAAGAAAACTTTAATACTGGAAAAGAATTCAGGTATTTTCAACTTCAGATCTCTCCTTCATGGACGAGCACAATGAGCCAAGTGAATCACTCAAAGTCACAGAGTCCACTGGTCAGGAATCAAAATAAGCTAAAGAGGTCCTCACCTACTGCTATTTCTGCTACAACACAAGACCTCTTTGATTTCCTACTTCAAGGTGATGATTAAAAATCCTAACTGCTTTACAGCAGTATTAAGTATCACTAACCTCTCTTACTTGAAGTCTAATTTATTTGTGCTTCTCATATTTAAATTTTTGTAGACTTGTTATTAGGAAAAAGTCTGTGGACATATTTTTTAAATTTGTCTTATTGATGTATAGTTGACATACACTATTATATTAGTTTCAGGCCTACCTAGGATATTTGTTAAACCATTGAGAGAATCAACATGTAAAAGATACAAAAATACTGATATGGGAGATCCCAGAATTTAATTCAAAAGCTCAGTAAAGCCAAGAAGATGATTACAATGAAAACAGTGTTGATGTTTACACCATTTTAAAGAACACTCTTTAGGCGTAGTCTTTAACATATGAAATGGCTCACTTCACAACCTTTTTTCAGACACAGTGAATTATCTCACTCATTTGATCTTTACTGTTGTTTTCATGATGCTAAAATGGAGGCTCCCTGAGAGTAGGGATTTATAGTTCTTGCTCACCTCTGTATCTCAGTGCATATAATAGTCCCTGGAAACTAGCAGAAAGGAAGATATACCTGTAGGAATGAATGAATGAATGTTCACCCTGTGGGTTGAACAACCTGAGTGGAGGTATGTTCAGCAGAGGGAAAAGCATGGACATAGGCTGGGAAGTTAAGAGTTTCTGACATTGGGGCACCTCGGTGGCTCAGTAGGTTAAAGCCTCTGCCTTTGGCTCAGGTCATGATCTCAGGGATCTAGCCTTGCATTGGGTTCTCTGCTCAGCAGGGAGCCTGCTTCCCCCTCTCTCTCTGTCTACTTGTGATCTCCGTCTGTCAAATAAATTTTAAAGATCTAAAAAAAAAAAAAAAAAAAAAAAAAGAGTCCCTGATATTTTTTAAGATGGTGAGGGTTGTGGGTCTCTGGATAGAGGTGATTAAGGAGAGTGGTGGAGGAAACACAGTCTGTGGGGTGGAGGGAAGCAAGTACATGTGGTACTCGAATGGCAGGTGAAGAGCTCTGGTCTCCATTCTAAGTCCTCAGGAAGCTACTGGACAGTCATTAGAGGAAGAGTAATAAACCCAGTAAGACATGGATGTTAGAAAGAACTTGGAAGGAAAACAAGACAAAATGTTGAGACAGGAAGCAGGGAAATTTATTAGCCTGCTTTGAATTGATTTTTAAAAACAGGTCTTGAGCTACAGCAATGATCAAGACATTTGCTCCCAAGGAAGTGATCGTCTAGTGGGGAGGCAGACATGGAAGCAGGCAGCCCCAGCACAGCGTAATAAATGCAGTAAATGAAGGAAAACCTGGAATGTGGTGGATGCAAAAAAAAAGGTGGGGGGGCTTCTGAACTCAGTTTTAGGTGCAAGTGACATCAGTCCTGAGACATAGGGACAGAGATAGGGAAGTCTCAGCACTGCAGGTGGTGGTTCAGGAAGGGAGAGGAGCAGAGTTCCAAACAACAGTGCTGCTGTCCCAGAGGGGAGACAGTATATACATGGGAACAGAAGGTTAGCAGGGTTGGAATGCTTGGGTGGCACAGTCGGTTAGGCATCTGACTCTTGGTTTTGGCTCAGCTCCTGTTCTCAGGGTCCTGATCTTAGGGTTGTGAGATCCGGCCCCTCAACAAATCAGCAACCCCCCCCCCAAGTCCTACCCCAGGGAGTCTGCCTGTCTCTCTCCCTCTGTTCTGCTTGTATGCTCTGTTCTGTTCTCTCTTTCTCATGCTCTCTTTCTCTCTCTAATATAATAAATACATCTAAACAAAAAACAAACAAACAAAAAAACCAAGAAATCAAAAAGCATCAAGGGCCATTCAAACTATAATATCATGGTGGGGGGCACTTAGCTGGTCCAGTCAGTGAAACATGGGACTCTGGGTCTCGGGATCATGAATTTGAGCCCCACCTTTGGTGTAGACATTACTTAAATAACTAAATAAATCTTAAGAAGAAAAACCACAGCATCATAAAGATTCCATGAGTGTGAACACAGGTGGGAGACAGAATATTTCCAGAATCCCATTACTTTCTGGCAGGTACCTTCCCAGGCTGTACTTGTCTCCCCACAGCCCCTCCTGCACCATCCCCAGAGGTAACTATTTTTCTACTTATACCAGGGATTAGTTTTGCCTATTTTTTAAATTTCATATAAGAACCATATAGTAAGGTCTTTATTTTTGTCTGGATGGTAGTTACACAGGTGAGCATATACATAAAATCATATGTCTGTTTAATATTATTGTGTCATGCTATATGCATATTCTACCTCAACTTTTAAAGCAGTAGAGGGGGAGAAAGGGAAAACTAAAAAATGACTCATAGGCTGGGTTCCTCAGGTTTCCACCAGACACTAGTTTCATTGGATGTCAACAGGTGTTACATTCAAATAAGCTTGGACAATGTTGGGCTAAATTGAGTTAAAGACATTTTGTTGCACAAGTCTTCTCTGAGTTTTAACATTAGTAAGCACTGTGAATCTTCAAAGAGAGGATAACATATCCAGAATTTCTCACACATTTCTGGTGGAGTATCTCTCAGGACTCGGATTTTAAGCAACTCACTTTGGGAAAGTTCTCTAATCTGTACACAGTGAGAAATGAATTATGCGAAATTGGAACTGGTCTGGGAGGGAAATAACTCTCTCGGGCATATTGCATTTGAGGTCACTGTGGGTGAATCCATCAGGCACCAAGAGTCCAGGAGGTAGCTGAAATACAGGAATGGCATTCCAAAAGTCATCAAGCCTGGGGATGTATTTTGAACTCTAACATATGTTTTTGTTTGAAAAATCTGTGGATAAACATGGATTACGTCCTCTACAAGAGATGTTGGTTGAGATAGTCCCAGGACCACGTGGGTGGACAGAGGGAAAGGGACCGAGAAAGTGACATAGAGGACTTATGGAAGAATAGGGTTTTGCTTTGCATAAAGTTGATGCAAGAGGAGGCTACCCCTCCTCCCAGAAACAATACATGTTCAATAACTTCAAGCTCATTCCTCTCCCATCTTAAGCCTTTTGTGCAAAGCTCATCCCAAGAGCCAGAGCTCAACAAAGCTCCTTCAATGTCGTTAGAGTTCCTGTCACAGTAGTCAAATTTTACAAGATCCTTTACCTTGTGAGAAGAAAAGCTTAGTATCCACCATACAGTGCATGCTTTCTTGAGGTGTTATTGAAACAAACACACAGTTCTTGAATAAAAACACGTCTGCCAGTCTAACAACTGGTTAAGTAAAAAAAAAAAAAAAAAAAAAGGAGGGATGATATAATTGTGGTTTATTCACATTCTGTTCTCAAAAAGAACAAAGAAATTTCCTTTGAATTAAATACTCTATATGCCTCATCTACCTAATTAACTAGTTATACTGATAATTTTGTATGTTGCTTTCATTATTAGCAGATATATCAAGATTTGCACATAGAATCCAGCAAAGATGGATTTAGATAGGAAAAAAAGAAAACTAGTCAGGAAGAGGCAGCGGTGAGATGAGAAAACTTTGCTAATATTTTATGAAAATTTTAGAAAAGGAAGATTTTGTAATACCAAAGAGACAACCAATAAAGATCTTGTTTCTTCCATCTGACTAATCTGGGAGCTGCAGAAAATGTCGTTCATTTTAACCATCTTGAAAAAAAATGATCTTATAATATTGCCATCTGTTGGCATATGACAGATACAGCATTCCAACGATGCAGATAATGAAGCAAAAATACAGAAAATTAAAGGGACAGATGTGAAAAACTCACACACTCATTTGGCTTACCATTTCACATCTGTTCTCTCAGACCTTCCCAGTACAGAAATCTAACTCCTAGATTCAATATCTTGAAATGTTATTCTGTACTGCAGCAACATGCCAATTACTGACTAAAGATCAATGCATTCCAACACATCATGTGTTTTCTCATCAATATTGGGGGTCTTCTATCCAAAACTCAGTTGCTGCTACCAAGGGAGAATCCAGGTAGGTATACATAGGTGTATTTTATACTACATTTATTTATCTGTGCTTTTAACAATTTGCTTCATTGGCAGCCATATGTTCTATATACCGTTCTAAGATTATTTATGTTTTTGCTTGGCAGAGAGATGAAAAATAACAAGAATATTAACCAGTTCCTGCATAATGTATAAATATATTCATTTCAACACTGGATATCTTTTATAGGCTTTTAAAATTTTGGACCATATATTGCCTACTCAAAAAATTTAGTTAAAAATGTAAAAAAAAAAAAACAAAACAAAAACTGTAGTCTCACGATCTACAAGAGTTCAGTGAAAAGGGAAGGAAAAAAATGTAATGAAATAAATATATAATTGTTTTACAACACCTGCCACATATTTGCTGGAGAAAATACTTTCTATGTACCTTTACTGTCTGGGCAACATTGTAAAAAAACGTGTTACCCAGGATAGAGCCAACAGATCACTGGGAGCCCTCATCTGTATTCTCCCCCCACACCCCAGCTTTATGGAGATATAATTGAGATATAACATTGTGTAAATTTAAGATCAAGGCATATAACATGATGGTGGGATATATGTATATGTATATATTATGAGATGATTGCCACAATAAGATTAGTTAACACACCTGTGACCTCACACTTGCCATTTTGTGTGTGCGGTGAGAACACTGAAGACCTACTCTCTTAGCAACTTTCAAGTAGACAACACGGTATTGCTAACTATGTCACTAGGCTGCACATTAGATGCCCAGAGTCTTAGAACTGGAGGTTTGTTCCTTTGATCAACATCTCCCATTTCTCTCTCTCCCCAGCCCCCGGCAACCTCCAGTCTGCTCTCTGTTTCTATGAGTTTTGTGTATTTGTTTGTAGCTGTGGTTTTTTATTCCACCTATAAGTGAAATCACACACTATTTGTCCTTCTCTCTCTGTCTGGCTTATTTTATTTAGCATAATGCCCTCAAAATCCATTCCTGTTGTCACAAATGGCAGGATTTCCTTCTTCTTTTATATACCACATTTTCTTTATTCATTCATCTCTCAACTGACACTTGGGTTGTCCCCTATACCTTGGCTATTATGAATAATGTTGCAGTGAACATGGGAGTGCAGACACCTCTTCCAGACAATGTTTCCATTCGCGTAGGATACACACCCAGAAGTGGGATCACTGGAACATATAGTTCTATTTTTAATTGTTTGAGGATCCTCCATACCGTTTTCCACAGAAGCTGAACCTGTTTCATTTCCACCAACAGAGCACAAAGATTCCCTTTCCTCCACATCCTTGCTTAGCTCTATTCTTGATAGCATTTGGATTCCTAGCAAAATACTTAAATTATGCATCTCCATTAAACTAAGAGTCTTTCCAAGAGTAATAAAAGCATATTTTGAATCATATAGCTAACAGCCTAATAACCTAATCAAGCCAAGAAACATGGTTTTTTTTTTCTTTTAAAAAGTTCTGTCCATTACCAAAATTTGAGAAGTTTAGTAAAGTGCCTATCTCAATGTGTTTTTATGGACCTCAGCACCAAGTTGCTCTAGGCTAATGTAAAATCAACAGAAGTGAACCTAATATGGAAAACCTGCTTTTCAGCCAAATGAAGACCAAAGACATCAAGAGCTACAAGACAAAAGGCTTCACAGCAGTTCAGCTGGTAGGGAGAAAGGGGCAGAATTGAACTTTCACAGGGCAGGTGGTAGAAGAGTGACACGGATTTCAAAAGCTCTTACACCTTTAGTAATCAGCACCATATTCAATGCGTAATGAGCAAAGCAATGATGTCATATACTATCAAACATAAACTTAATTTTCAGCCTATGGAAATTTAGTAACATTTAATCAAAATAACTTACATCCATAATAGGGATCCCAGAATCCCCTCTCTCTACCCCACCCATTAAAGGGGTTAGACGGTCCTTAAGTGTAAGAAAAACTTGTGTCAATGTTACAGCCACAACTTTGGGACATACCAGCCTGGGATTCCCTGGGCTCTGGTTCTTACTAACTGTCTGATGTTGCAACCCCTCTAAACCTGTCTTCTCCTTTGTGCTATGGCAATGACCATCAATCTCATAGTTTGTAAGGAGGATGGCATGCTACTGCATTGGTCTGTGTCATGTGTGTTGAGGGCAGACAAGCACAGAGATATCCTAGAGCAGGATCTCTCTGTAATTTTGTATTACTATTTATTCCTCACAATAAAACTTCAAGGTAGAAGTTTGTGTGTGTGTGTGTGTTTGGACAGACAGAGATCACAAGCAGGCAGAGAGGCAGGCAGAGAGAGAGAGAGGAGGAAGCAGGCTCTCCGCGGAGCAGACAGCCCGATGCGGGGCTCGATCCCAGGACCCTGGGATCATGACCTGAGCCGAAGGCAGAGGCTTTAACCCACTGAGCCACCCAGGTGCCCCGAAGTTTGTGGTTTTTTTAAGATTTTTTAAAGGATTTTATTTATTTATTTGACAGAAGTAGAGAGCACAAGTAGGCAGAGCAGCAGGCAGAGGAAGAGGGAGAAGTAGGCTTCCTGACAATCGGGGACCCTCATGTGGGACTCGATCCCAGGACCCTGCATCATGACATGAGCCAAAGTCAGACGTTTAACTGACTGAGCCACCCAGGAGCTCCACGGGTTTTGTTTTTTGATTTTATTTTTTTTGGAAAATCTTATTTATTTATTTAAGAGAGAGAAATAGGGAGAGAGAGTGTGAGCGGGGGGGTGGAGAGACAGAAAGAGAGGGAAAAGCAGGCTCCTCATTGAGGAGGGAGGATTCAATCCCAGGACCCCAGGATCATGACCTGAGCTAGAAGCATATGCTTAACTTAGTGAGCCACCAAGGCACCCCAAGGCAGAAGTTTTAAGCCCATTTCCCAGGTGATGAAATTGAGACTCAGAAATTTCTAGTAACCATGACACAACATAAACCTGAGGGCTGCAATTCAGGGCCAGGTCTGGTGGGTTCTGAAGCCTGTAACCTTTCCTCTGTACCAGACAGCTCCTTGGGAAGTGGCTCAAGAATCCTCAATCTCTGTAACCATCAGCCAGCCCCACCTGCTAGATTTCTCCTTCGTTACTAGATTCTAGGCCAGCACTTCGGACTGTAGTGTCCCAAGGTGACCGGGACAAGCAAAGTACCAGGGATAATCTAAACAAGCATGGCCTCCCTCAACAAGGCAGAAACAGCCAGGTTCTAAGGGAATTAAAATTCTGCTCTGTCTCCTCCTGAGCCTCCACAGGCTACAGGAAGTCATAGCAGAAAACTGTCAGTGTCTAATCTCCCTTCAGGAGGATGGCCTGTGGAGACAAGCGGGCATGAACAGTCAATATGTTTCCTTCTTCCTGCCCAGAGAATCTCCCTAGTTATCTGTTATGATTAGAGGACTTGTTATTTCCATGACCAGAGTAAAGATAAATAGTTGTGGGTTGTTTTTGCTTCTGGAGAGACCTATTCTATACCTTGATGTGCCCTCAAAAGTCAACTGGGGAAGCTAATGGGTGGCAGAATTGGATATATAATGAATGTGGTGGCTCACATTTCAGATGTTACACTGTCTTCTCTACACAACAGGGAAATAAAATTCTCTAGACTATCAAATGTGACAAGTCTGCAGTAACAGTCAATCCTTTTTATTTCTTGTCATTAAATGTGCTCTGCATCAGTATAATCTGTAATAATTGTCCATGAAATGGAAGCCTTCAGACTGACTTACTTTCAGTAAAGGGAAAATAATAGAGATTTGCAATGTGGAGTTATTAGTGGTGATGATGAGGAGGAGGAGGATGAGGAAGAGGAGGAGGAAGAGTTAGTATTTTTGAAATGTCCTGTTTCAAAAAACTAAAGGAAGACGGTAAAAAAGGCTTGGCCATAATCTGTGAGCAAGGACTCTATAGCCATTTTCTTTTACAACTTTATCATTTACCTTTGTCCAGTTTCTGTAGGATCCCTATTAGTGGCATGAAGCACAGTATGGATTGGGAAACCTAGACCACAAACCCTCCTCTTCATTCCCATTGACACATAGAAACACTGAGGCATATCACGGTGACAAGGCCTATGCAGTGAACCCTTACTTTGACAAAGTCTATGCAATGAGCTCATCCTACTCTCCCATAATGTCAGGATCAGCTTTCTAGAGGTTGTATTACAGCTCTATGACACACAATCAGCATTTATGTCAGCCTATATCTCTGGGACATGCAAAGGCACTGGGAAGGTCATACGAAGGATACAAGTCCCAAGGAGCTCTCAGTGGGTTGCACTGACCTCTGCACTATAGTATAGTAACAGAGGGAGCTGGTGCGGGAGCCCATAAAGGGAAAGATTTCCACAAAAAGTGCCACCTAAACTTAGACCTGAAGGTTGAATGGGAGATGGCTACGTGCAGAGAGTCAACAGGAAGTGTGTCAGCGGCAAAGAGAATGTCGTGTACAAAAGCACAAAGGTGAGTTAGACAGCGTGGTGTTGTGTTTGACAAAGAGTAGGTGATTTGGGATGTCTGGAAGGAGGAGCTGGCTGGAAAGGGAGAAGTGAGGCTTGAGGGCTAAGGAAATGGTGAAGTCAAAAAAGAAGGCCTTAGAAGGCTTCTTCTGGGGCGCCTGGGTGGCTCAGTGGGTAAAAGCCTCTGCCTCCGGCTCAGGCCACAATCCCAGCATCCTGGGATAGAGCCCTGTATCAGGTTCTCTGCTCAGCAGGGAGCCTGCTTCCCCCGCCCCCCTCTGTCTGCATCTCTGCCTACTGTGATCTCTGTCTGTCAAATAAATAAATAAAATCTAAAAGGAAAAAAAAAAAAAGAAGCCTTCTTCTGTTTCCTCTAAGGAAGTTGATGTTTGGCCTAAGGGTGATTACCATCACTATCAAAAGTTGTCAAGAATGGAAGTCATATATGTGGATTAGTGATTTAGAAATATCATTCTGCAAGTAAGAAATTTAGAACAGAATAGAACAAAACAGAAAGGTGGCAATGAAGATCTATTGCAGTTAGGAGACAAGTGCAAAATCTGTGTGGAAAACAAGAGTGGTCTGAACTGAAGCCCTTATGGCACCAACTGCTTCATAGGAAACACACAATCAATGGTATATACCACTAATAGCAATAACAGTAATGCAATGGCAGGAAAGATTTGAGATGCGTTTGAGATGCGTTTGAGATGCGTTTAAGATGCAGATAGATATACCACCTCTTAAGTGTCAGCTATCAGAGATGAGAAAGCAGGGGAAATGAAAGAGGGCATGGGTTTCTGCCTTGGGCAACTATGTGAGGGGCTGTGGTAGTCACTGTGATGGGGACATGGGAAAAGGAACTGGCTTGAAAGTCATAGCAGAGGTTGAATTTATTTGTGGGCCATTTCAGCTTAAGGTGGGCAGTCAACATTCCTCAGATGATTTTCCCTGTTCTCTCTTTCCTTTTTCTTTTTCATTTAAAGATGTTAACTATTTAAAACTGTACCAGTCCATGGCATATTTACAATGTCATGCAACTGTCACTACTTTCTAACTCCGGGTCATTTTCATTATCCCAAAAAGAAACCCCATGTCCATCAAACAGTCACTCCCCATCCTCCCTTCCCCTCAGCCCCTGACAACACTAATCTGCTCTCTGAGGCTATGGAGTTTGCCCCTTCTGGATATTTCAAAAAGATGAAATTGCACACAAGGCGTGACCATTTTGTCTGTAATACACAAGGGTTCCGAGAGGCGTTACTTTCAATCACCAAAAAGTGGCAACGACCCAAATGTCCACCATCCAATAAATACATAAATAATCTGTGGTCTTGCCATACTGCAGAATATTACTCAGCCATGAAAAGTAATGAACTACTAGCACATGCTCCAATGTGGGTGAAACTTGAAAACATACACTAAATAAAAGGAGCCAAGTCAAGAAAACATGTATGGTTCCATTTATGTGAAATCTCCAAATAAGCAAATCTGTAGAGAGAGAATGCAGATTTGTGGTTGCCAGGGCCTGGGAGGGGAGATGGGAAGTAGCTGTGTGATGGGTATAGAGTTTCTGTTTGGGAAAGTTTCGGAACTTGATAGCGATAGCACAACATTGTAAATGCACTTCATGTCACTGAATTATACACTTTAGCATGGGAAATTTATTAAATAAATAAACAAACAAATAAATAAAATGGCAAATTCGTGCTCTATCTATTTTTCCTTTTTATTTAAAAAAAAATGTGGTAAAATACATGTAGCCTAAACTTGTCTCTTTATTTATTTATTTATTCATTTGATACTCATACACCCTCTGGCCCCTTTGAAGAGCCCTTATGGTTCAGACAAACTCTGGAGTCTAACCACCTGGATTTGACTCCTTGTGTCTTCTCCTGGTTGATGTGTGACTTTGCATAATTACTTCTTCTTTCTAACTCAGTCTTCATCTATAAGGTGGGGATAATAATAGTGCCTATATAAGGAGCTATTGCAAAGATTATGTGAAGCAATACATGCAAAATGTTGAGCACAGTGCCTGCCACATCAAATGTATTCAGTAATGCGAGCTAGCCTAAAAATTTGTTAATTATTATTATTATTATTATTATTATTATTATGTGACAGGGATCAGGCTTTAGGATGGGTTTGCATAGAATGGGCCAACAGGGTGCTTCCCAGTTGGTTCTGAAATGGAACTGAAGAAAGCAGCTCTTTCCCTCTCCTGATACGATGCTCTGAGATAGGACCTATCTAGTGAAAGGCCAGGAAATACTTGGTGGAACAAACCAAGAGAAGCCAGACTAAGTGAGAGGGACTGGGGTAAGTTTCCTGTGCACTAGAGCCCCTGATTCCTTTTCCCATGACTTGGTCACAAAATCTAAGATTTTCCTCTGGGACCTAAGCAAGTTCAAATGCTGTTTCTGTTCAATACAAATTTGCAAGCAAAGAGTGCTAAATGGTGTGACTGTCTACTAGTGGGCCCAGTAGAACACTGAAGTAGGGATGTTCACAGGCAAGTGGATAGATACAAGTTTCAAAAATCCAATCTTGGATAGAAATATGGGTTTAGCCTATAAAAAGTAATTAAACTCATGAAAGTAAATAAAATCATCTGGAGAAAAGATACAGAATGAGAAGCCAGGGGAGTATCATATCATGGAAGCCAAAAAAAGGAAATACTTTCTAAGGAACTGGTCAGTAGTTAAATACTAAAGAGAAATCAAGTTAAGAATGAGACTGAAAACTGTCCTCTGGATTTGCCAAGATAAGACTCCCAGTCCCTTGAGCAGAAGCAGTTGCAGAGACAAATCAGCAATGCTGACTTCATCAGAAGTAGAGAAAATAGATGGAGAAGACACCCAGGAAGATGGTGAAATTAGCATGGTTTTGAAGTTATTCTGTTTCTAATGGTGGTTATGCAACCTTGGAGAAGTTGTTCAACCATACCAGGCCTCAGTCTTCTTATCCAGAAACATGCAAAAGAGTGTCTATAAGCCACACCTTCTACAGAAGACTTGACAGTATTAAAATGGACTGCCAGGGGTAGTAAACCCACTCAAGAACCTCTCAGGAATTCCTCTGAGATTTCCTCAAAAAAAAAAAAAAAAAAAACCTGATGACAGGGAACTTTGGGATCTGTGATGAGTTCTGGAAACCTAAATGACCCTGCATTGCAATTGCCCTAAAGCCCTGAGAGGAAGGAGTGGATAGGTTCTTGCTGTACTAAGACTGTGGGGTTGTGAAATACTCAACACCCTGTTGCTGAGAGCTTGGGGGCCAGGCGGCAATGCTCCATTCCATCCCAACCCCTTAATTGCCCTTAGTCAAAGAGAATCCTGTGGCCAAGTCACACCTCCCGAGGCAGTCTGCAGCCAGTGGTTATAAAGGCCAAAGAGCCATCCCTGTGCCAAGAGCCCCAATAATGAGAGACTGGGCAGGGACCGCCCCCACACTTCCTGGCCCGGGGTCAAGCCTGTTGTCTTCACTCCGCCACAGAGAGCGTTCTCCCCAGGAGACCTCTAGCCCAAATCTCTACCCAGAGTCTACTTTGAGGGAAACCCCAATTAATCTAGCAAATATTGAAACGTTTATGGCAGATGAGAAGGAAATGGAGGCTGACAAGCCTCGGGAGGCAGTTAGCATCTACTCTGCCCCCCAATATTTAGGAACCCCAAAAAGAACCTCCAAGTGGTATTTTTCAAGTGCATCCTGGACCAATCTCTGGAGACTTTACCTAAAAATCTAGCAACCCTTTGGAGAAGCTAGTGCAAAATTTGTAAGGAGGAAGGTGGTCAAAATGTACCAACTTGCAGTGATAGATTAGTAAGGCCTGGGAATGTAATGTACATCATGGTTACCATAAGCTAACAATACTGGATTTTATATTTGAAAGTGGTGGAAAGAATAAACCTAAGATAAATAAAGTTATCATCACAAGAAAAAACACTGTAACTCCATGTGTGAATGGAAGTAGGCTTAGTGTGGTAATCATTTCACAATATACACATATATCAAATCATTATGTGTGTATCTGAAGCTACTACAATGTTATATGTCAATTATATCTCCAAAAAGAAGAAAAAAAACCCACAATCTGTGAAGTGAAGCAGAGTCTGCTCCCACTTGGCCCTAGTTGGGGCCACAAATCTGTAGAGTCAAGAGTGGCACTAAAGGCCACAGCAGAGTCACTTAAGAGCCACCAAGGACAAGAGAACCACCCAGGGGTCTGCCTGGGAAAGTGGAGAGGGCAGGTGAGAGTTTCGCTGTGAGGGACGGGGATGACATCCAGTTCCCCCCAGGGGTTCAGGCGGCTTTCTAGCCCTCAGATGCCCAAATTCATCCATGGCAAAGAGAAGAGCCAAGATAGATAGCAATAACTTACATGAAATGAAAGTGAATTACACAAAGCAAGGCAACTTGCTTCTACTCAAAAAATTCTGAAACTAAGAGAGAAAGAAAGAAAGAAGAAAGAGAAGAGAAGAGAAGAAAAGAGAAAAGAAAAGAACAGAAAAGAAAAGAGGGGCGCCTGAGGTGGCTCAGTGGGGTTAAGCATAGGCCTTCAGCTCAGGTCATCTCAGGGTCCTGGGTTCCAGCCCCTGGTTTGGGCTCCCTGCTCAGCAAGGAGTCAGCTTCTCCCTCTGTCACTTCTTCTGCTTGTGTTCTGTCTCTCTCAAATAAGCTAAAATTAATTAATTAATTAATTAAAAGATTCTTTAAAAAATAAATCAGCTCCTCATTCTAAATAGTTGGAAACTAATTTACTTTTTTACTTCAGTTTCTGGGGGAAAAAATACAAAACTTTGGAAAGTCTTTTGCCTTTTCTTACTTTTCTGCCCCACAGCCTCTTAAACTCAGCCCACTTCCTTATCTCTCCCCCTCCTTCACCCTACTTTTCTTCTTGCCAGTGGCCCACTAACCTTTCCAATGCACCTTGCCACACCTTGGCGAACTCCCGCTGTCTGTGGGTGTTTATATGTGATTTAGGGGAGAGACACTTTGTCTGTCTTCCCCAATGCAGGGGACAAAAGTCCCCTTTATTGCCTATGACACCTTCCTCAGAGAACTGCGACAGCACCTCTGCTTCCATTCCTGTCAGCCTAAATATATTACTTCTACAAACTGTCCTATATTTCAAAAATCATATTTTCTGGGCGCCTGGGTGGCTCAGTGGGTTAAGCCTCTGCCTTCGGCTCAGGTCATAATGTCAGGGTCCTGGAATCCAGTCCCACATGGGGCTCTCTGCTCAGCAGGGAGCCTGCTTCCCCCCCACCCCCACCTGTCTCTCTGTCTACTTGTGATTGCACTCATTCTGTCAAATAAATAAATAAAATCTAAAAAAAAAAAAAATTCATATTTTCGTTACTTATGGTGTGGTAACATATCATCCTTTATGAAACAATGGTGACAGCAGGTGGCACATTTTTGGGTTTTTGGTTTGTTTTTTCAAGATTTTATTTATTTATTTATTTGTCAGAGAGAAAGAGAGAGAGGCTGAGCGGGAAGCAGGTTCCCTGCTGAGCAGAGAGCCCAATGTGGGGCTCAATCCCAGAACCCTGGGATCATGACCTGAGCCAAAGGCAGACGCTTAACCGACTGAGCCACCCAGGCATCCTGATGGTAGGTTTAAAAAAATAAAAAAAAAACTTGGCCAAAAAAAATGTCTGTAACCTTATTTCAGCCCTCAAAATTGTCTTTAAGTTTTACAAATCCACTAAATCCAGAAGTCTGAGAATCATTCTATTAAGGCAATATACACACCCTAATCTAATATGATGCTCTATGTCAATCATGCTTCAATTAAGAAATTTGTTTAAAAAGAAAATACAATATGCAGAGAAAGAACATGAAACAGGAAGGAGGCGTTTGGGACTATCAGTCTGGAGACGGTTGATGGCTATCACTCTTGGAAGAAAAATGTGAGGAGAGGTTAAAAAGAACAGCAAGGAACAAGGGGAATTAAACACGTCCCAGGCAATATGTGTGCAAATACATTTGCACACAGGATCCTTGTTATCATCTGATGTCACCGCTGATGAAACAGTTGGCGAGAGCCTGAGGAAGCTGCTCAAGACCAGGCAGAGGGCAGGTGGCCCAGCAGGCAGCGGTGTGCTCCACCCCCACCAGCCCCGACAGACAGCCGGGGGAACAAGACAGACGTCCTGACCAGCAGCTGGGTTGTAGGGAAGTGGAGCTGACTGTTGGGTCCTAGAACATAGCATACTGGATCCCCATGCAAAAAGCGAGGGGAAAGCCTGCCCTATCTGTCCTGTACGGACAAACAGAAACATTCTTCCGAGATCAAAAGCAGTTGAAGAGTCTCAGATAGAGCCGAACATTGAAAGGATTATTATCCTTAACTCACTCAATCACCGACCCCTGAGTGTTGGCATGCATCCAAACAGAGGGCCGTATGAAAATTTAATTCTGGGTCTACCCAGTGCTTCTGCTGTGTTACCAACCTCAGAAATGCGCCTCAAGTTATCCATAAATCTTTTCTTTCTTCCTTCCTTCCTTCCTTCCTTTTTTCCTTCCCTCCTTCCTTCCCTTTCTTTTTCTCTTTCTTTCTTTCTTTCTCTCTTTCTTTTTCTTTCTTTCTCTCTTTCTAACTGAGCTAACTCTACCCCTGCAACCTGACAGTATAATTAACACTAGCCTGGGGAGAGGAATTGTTCTGCATTAAAAACTGAGTATTGTAGACAGAGAGTTTTAGATCTTCTCACAGGGCTGAGGAAGAATCCGTACACTGAGCACTGAGTGTGAAGTCAAGAGAAGTCAGAGAACAAAGGAAAAGGAATGCTAATGAATTCTCAGATGTGTTGGAAACCTGTTAAGTCCTGGGTTTGACACTAGATGTGGAGTTAAGTGATTTTTAATTTTTTTTAATTGTAATTTTAAATTGAATACAATCCAAGAATGCTGTCTGTCATTTTACAAAACCTCACTAATGGTTACGCACGAGGGACATATTAACTCTTACCGAAAGGATTCCCTCAGGAATCCATCTTCTAAGAGTTTGGGACAAAGATGATCTTCTATGCAATTAAGCATCTATTTTCCTGCATGTTTCCCAAACTGAGCTCTTTGTCAGGAGCTCCACACAGCACGCTGCAGGAGAGCCATAGGTTTTGGGAAGCAGAAAGGGAGTTTATTGAGCCCAATACCTTGCTCAAAAGGCAAGGAAGACTGGGATATAGCAACTCTAGTGTGAAATATGAGTCCTATGGATCTCAGTCCAGGACCCACTCTGTCTCAACACTGGACAGTTCTGTGATTCGACGGCTCCCTTGAGACAATTATCTCAATCCATCATCTTGTAGGCTGTCCTGTCAGGTTTAGTAATAATAAAATGCTGTCCTTCATAAATCAGCAACTTCTTAATTGAATGCAATGGCATTTTCCCCAAATAATCATCTAGGAGAGTAAGAAAGAGTGAGGAAAGTATTCCCTGAACTAATATTGTGATATCTTTCTGAATTTATATGTAAATCAGCCTACCAGCTATTAATCACAAAATGAGATCAAATATAGGAAAATGCTTGGTCAATTATTCAGAACTCCTTTAATGTGATCTATTGTTATTATCGTTATTATCACTACTTCTACCATTACCGTATCGGAACTTGGTGTTGAGATATATAACAAAATAAACACTAATTCAGACTAACTGAAAGAGAACAGGCTAAATCATACCCTGTTATTAAAATGTAGTGTAATTATCATGAAGTCCATGGTCTTCCTTAAGCTACGGCTAACAGAATGCAACCAAGTATAGCTTTTGTCTCCTCTACTTCAAGATAAAAAACATCTGTAGTTGACACTACACATTTACATTCTATAATTAATGTACTAGATTCCTTCGAAAAGAATTTATCCTGTTAATTATTGTAAACATGTCTACATATTAAAACCTCATTAATCCAGGCTTCCAATAACTCAGAGTTTAAGCTCATTTTCCTTATGCCAAAATGAAATACACATTTCTTGCCAGATAATGTAAAGGTATATTTCAATAGGGCAGAAGCTGAATTAATAAAATTTAAGTATATAGTCTCTGGAAAGATTTTTATTTGAAAGGCTTTCAAAATCCTACATTGCTGCCATCTGGTGGCCAAATCTGGTTCTCTACTAGAATTTTAAAATAAAATCTATATAGATATGTAACAATTTGAGCTCTACGAATGTGTATTTTGTTGCAACCTTAAACGTATTGCCATAAAGTAAAGGTAAGTGGAGAATTTATAAATGCATGTTTATACTGATAACATGTCCAATAAAATTCTTCAGTTGAATATGCTCTATAGAGGATTATTAATTACTGTATAGAGCAAAGTCCCTGCCTACGACTACAATCCCAAACAACGAAGAATAGTCTTTGCTAAGGCCCCTTCATGCTATTTTGTTAGTATAATATGGAGTTTAAAAATTCATGGGTTTTTTCAGTTCAATTGCTGTAGACCCGGGCCACACAAGATACTACTTATTAGCTAAGTGAATTTTGGTAAATAACCCAGCTGCTCTATATTCTCTATACCTTATTTCCTCATTTGAAAAATGGAGATAATTATACTTACCCTCAGCTTTGTTGTGAGGATTAACTGTGGATGTATATAAAGTATCTGACACAGAGTAAGCAAATGTTTAATGGTACAAGTTACTATAATTCCTGTCCTGGCAACATATATTAGACTCAAGGAGAATGCATAGTTATTTGCAATGTAAGCCTGAATTTCCAGTCAGCTTCTGCCTAAAGTGCAAATCAATCACCTGCTTTCTACCCTTCCCATGGAAATATTTAGGAAGAGTTCCTTTGCAACTACTCCTCATTCTAGAAGTTTCGCCTCTTGAAAGGCAAAATATTTCTTGGTGTTTTCAAAACATCCAAGAACACAAGGAATTTACACTCAAACATTGGGGAAATGGAAAATGTTCACTGAATTAACCTACACCTTGAAATGACTTCCTTGTAGGGCAAAGTTCTCAGCCCAGGGATATTCCTCCCAGTGACCCAGTAAGAGGGAAATTCTAATTTTGATCCTTCTCCACCTGTCTGGGCATTCCAAAACAGAAGGGGGTGTCATCTGGATAGCCAGTTGCTACCCCCTGCTATGTCTTAAAAGAGGTAATTTGCTACCCAGGTGCTAACACTGACTCACCAAGAGTCGTTTCATACACTCTGCTTTCCCAGAGGGTTTGACTCAGATGTTTAGCCTTAAGTTGTTATGTCTGTATTAGTCTGTTTTGTGGCAGAAAAACAGCATGAGAGGTTTTATCTCCTGGATGTGCCATGCTCCACTGACTACAGAACCCCACTCAGGACAGCCTGGACAGATTTAACCCTCCAAACCTGCAAGTCAGTAACATCCATTAAGTGGTTGTGTGATTGCATGGATCACTGTACAAGGTGATAAAGATTAGTCAAAAATGGGCTGATACAGACATAAGCTCCACTTTCAAGAAACATCATGACTAGCTGGGAGATTCCCAATAGTAACTAGAGAAATATTAAGTAATTGCATTAGTATGACACAGAGAGTGTACATGGTTCTTTGCAACATGGAGAAGGGAGAAATCAGAGCACCCTGGCGTGATTCTAATGGTTACACTCCCAGTGAACATGATTATCAGGCACTCAGTACACTGCTCTCTGCCATGTAGTTAGCTCACCACTAGTCTACCTTTGGCCCTCCCCAAAAAACCTTAATAGCTAAATTACTTATAGAATCTTTTATTGGTCACCAATTACGATGTACATGGAGCCTCCGAAACAATCCAGTGTAATGTTCTTGTTCTAGGGGCCTATAAAGAGAAATTAGTTTATAAATTTCAGTTAATAAGCTTGAAAACAAACTAGAGAGGGATTAATGTACAATTCAAGTTTGTCATAATCAACCCCTGGATGAGGGAGTCTAGACAGGCAATAATAAAGATTAACAATCTTATCAGGATTATGAGGCAGCAAATTATTGGAAAAGATATCTTTGATTTATTATAGTCATCAAAGGAATTATTCCAGAGCTATAGAAAATGATGTGAGTCACATTCCAGAAGAGACAGAGTCAATTGTTAATCACTAAAATGACTTGTATCTCAGTATCTCAAAAAGTGTTTGAAAACACAACCAAGAAATTAATTTTGTCTATCTCAGAAAGGAGGATACATAGCCAACTTATCAGTACACATTTGTGAGAGCCTGAGCTACAACAGATCACATCATGTCTTTGGACATAATTGAATGAGTACACAGGAGTATTGGAGGAATGATAATCTATTTACACCTTAACCAAGCACTCAACATTGTTTTGTGATTAAATCCATAAAAAGTCTGTAGATGTGTGGATAAGAGAGTGGAAGGTAACATAGTAACTAGTTAATTGGTTTCTAGAAGGGCTTCGATAAATAACAGTACTGTCGCCTATTACCTCTTTTCATAAATTCCAAATGACAACACAGATTTTTGATGCATTCTGTTTCCGTAAATTAAAAGATGTGTCTCAGAGCACTTAAAGGCTGAAAGCATGTGATGCAGAAAAGAGCTCATGTCATAGGGAAGTAGAGGGATTGGGGGGAAGAAGGACTGTGGAAACCTCTAAGAGTGGTACAGAGACTATCTTGGTTCACCATTGCTTTGGCACAACCTGTGGGACACTGTTAAGCTGTACAAATACTTGAAGTCTGTTCCTTCGATTATCACATCACTTACCCTCCATGATCAGGACCATATTTCCCCCTTTGGTTCCATAAGCATGACAACATAAGTTCCATTAGGGCAGAGGTTTTGCATGTTTTGTCAACTGCTCTATCCTGAGTGCTTGAAAGAGTGCTCGATAAATAGTTGTTGAATGAATGGTAAATATGATCATTATATTCACTGAAATAATCCATCTGCTGCATACAAGGTAAATACTCCTAAATCAATAGCTTCTTTCTGCAACAATAATAGCATTTACAAATGCAAATGGAAAAAATACTCCATTCACAGAAGTGACAAAAACTATAAAGCAGTAATAATATGAACAGAGCACATATAAGAAGAACAGTGCAAACACTGCCAGAAGACATAAAACAAAATAGTAACAAATGCATCAATGTACCATCTTTGGATGGGAAGATAATGATAAAAATGTCAATTCTCCCAAAAGGAATAATGTAAATTAATGTAATTCTAATTAACATCCCAAAATAATCTTTTATTCTGTTAGGATTATCTTTAATATCATGTGGAATAATAAATATTCAGAACAGCCAAGAAAACTATTTTAAAATCTAATGACAATGGGAGATATACTATAAAGCCACTATCATAAAAATTAGCATGGTATTGACATGAAATAGATTAAAAATGATAAATCAATGAAATAAAATAGACAACCCAGAAATAGATCCTAACGTATATGAGACAAAGGGTACATTAATTTCATGAGTAATGAACTGACTACTTTAAAAAACATAATGGCATAGCCGGTGCTCCATAAGAAGAAAATAAATTTAGGTGGGTCTGTATTTACACTATACACACAAAACAAACTCCAGCTTAGGCAAGAGTTAACTGGATAAATTAGTAAAATTAAAATAAATAAATAAATAAATAAAGGGGCGCCTGGGTGGCTCAGTGGGTTAAGCCGCTGCCTTCAGCTCAGGTCATGATCTCAGGGTCCTGGGATCGAGTCCCGCATCGGGCTCTCTGCTCAGCAGGGAGCCTACTTCCCTCTCTCTCTCTCTCTCTCTCTCTGCCTCTCTGCCTACTTGTGATCTCTCTCTCTCAAATAAATACATAAAATCTTAAAAAAAAAGAAAAAAACAAACAAACAAACAAAAATGTTAGAATAAAATGTAAGAGACTACATGTATACTCTAGGTGTAAAGTGAGAAAACCCAAAACCTAAGAGAAAGGGAAGGAAGGAAGGAAGGAAGGAAGGAAGGAAGGGGAGGAGGAAAGGCGAGTGGGAGGGAAGGGGGGAAGGAAGGACTTGTGTACTTTTGCATATATGAGTGTGTCTGTCTATATTTATAGTTTGTTTATAACTAGAGAACACTGAGTAAAACACATTTGTGAGGGGTAGGGTCTTCCTGATTTGGAGAAGAGGAAAGGAGAGAGGCAAGAGGAGGCAAACAAAGAAGAGGAAAAAAATTATAGCCTTAAAAACATTATGATATCCCATTTAAGCATTTATGTAAAATCATATATATACGCACATATATAGGCATGCATGCAGACATACACATAAAGACGTTCTAAATTTAGTAATTTAAGGAGAAAGGAAGGGAGGAAGACAGAAGAATGGAGGGGTGGAGGAGGAGAGAGGGAGAGACGGAGACAGAAGGAATTGGCATTAGCAATCATGGTACAAGTACATCACACCAACTACCAACTCGGTTTGTTAGTGACCTTGACAGTTTTCAACAACATCAGATACGTAAACCTCAATCCAACATGGGAGGGTATTCTTGGTTTTTGTCATTTTTCTTTTATTTTTCTTCCCTTTCCATGGATCTGCCCCTTTTGGAAACAGGAACAACCTATTGCCACTGTCCAATGTCATCTACATGATTCAGAATTTGGCCTGGCTGCATACAAACCTTTTAAGGCAATATGTCTGTCCTACAGACTGTTTCTCTAAGCATTTTGTGGCATGTATGAAGTCTCAGAAAATCTATTAGAGGCTTCTCCTAAAAGCAAAAACCATCCAATTCTAAGAAAAGCTTGCTTTTGCAGAATAAGAGCTTCTAGGTCTTCTAAGTTATAAAACACTGGAAACTTTATTTTCAACGCAGAAGAAACAATTTCTGAAACACCTTAATAAATCTCAGTAATTGTTAGAACACCATGAAGTCAAGCAGAAAACAAAGAAGGATATCAATTTCTCAAAAGATCAAGGTCAATAGAATTGGTTTCAGCAAGCATTCAGCAATTTATAATGAGATCAAACTTGTCACCAAATATCTTGGGAAAGTAATTACAATGGACATACTTTGAAGCTATGGGTTAGCATAAGGTGTCACCAAGGAATTAAGAGTGATGATGATATTATAGGTTTAGAGAACAATGGATGGGGAGTACAAATACCAGGGAAAGAGGTTTTAATACAGACATCAACTCTGCAGAGTAAAATTCATATAAAACTTGAATTGAAGTTGGTATCATTCAAATAATCTATATCCATTAAAATGTTATATTCAACCCTCGTCGAGTCATTCATTCGACCTGCCTCCCCCATCTTTTCTCAGCTTTAGCAAGAATAGTGGACTGACCCTGAAATACCTCAATTAATAATAATCCCCGCTTCTTTTGGTTGAACCCCTATTCTATACGAAGAACCGTGTACATCATAACTCATTTAAGCATAATTGCAATTTTATGACTTGGGTGTTGATTTCACCATTTCAGATGAGAAGACAGAGGCTTGGAGAGGTGCAATGACTATGAGCAAGGTCAAACAGCTAGTAAGTGTCAGAGCAAGGATCTACAGCCATGGCTAACTTCACAACCTGTGCTTTTTCTACTCCACTGCCATGGATCTCTTGTCCGTCCATTGTGTCTTGGAGAGAGCCTAATGCAGAGAACTCACTGTACCCATAGCCACTGAGATTGGAGACACTGACAGTATTACAAGCATACATCCTTTTATTGCACATTGCTGATACTACATGCTCTACAAATGAAAGTTCTGTACTATCGAGCAAATGTGTGGAACAAATCTATTGGCACCATTTTGGTTGAGTGAATCTATTGGCAGCATTTTCTCAACAGTCTTTGTTCACTTCATGCCTCTATGTCACATTCTGGTCATTCTCGTAATATTGCAAACTTTTTAAATTATTATTATATTTGCTATGGTGCTCTGTGATCCATGATTATGACTCACTGAAAGCTGAGAAGATGGTTAATATCTTTTAGGAATAAAGTAATTTTAATTAGGGTATGTACATTGCTTTTTAGGAATAATGCTATTGTATATTTAATAGGCTATGCTATAGCGTAAATGTAATTTTAATATGCACTGGAAAACCAAAAGAAATGCTGTATTTGACTTGTTTTACTGCAATATTCTGCAATACTAAGTTATGATGGTCTGGAACCCAGTGTACAATATCCCCAAGATACGCTTATATTCATACTAGACGATAGTTGTTGTTAACTCAGTATCTGTGGGACAAATCAGAAGACACACCTACACATCCCATTACCTCCTCTTCCTAGACACCCATCTAGTGTGAGGACACTCAGCCCATCTGCCTCAATCAGTACACAACCCACCCCCACCCAGCCACCATCGGTATCCCAGATTCCCAGGACTCACAAGCAAGTAACCTAGGGAAATTAGTCATGACCCAACCCTATTTCCCTTTCTTTGGAAGCATACTCATCTTCTCCTCCTAAGCTCAGAAAATCTCATGGAAGAAGGAGTATTAAGGGCAAATGGGTAATTAAAATAAGGTTTCAGAATCTTATCCCTAAGAACATTGTGGATTGAAGCAGGCAGAGACTCTATGAGTTATAGGTCTCTAGACCAGCACTTTAACTTTACAGCTGTGGAAACTGGGCTCAAGGAGGTGGCAAGGGGTCCTTTATGATGTACCTTTGCCCACCCTTCCAACCTCGTCTCATGCCCTTCTGTGGCCCAGTGTAACATGGCCCAGTGTAACACACAGCTCAGCATCAGACAGCTGGGTATGATGGGCAAGTTACTTAACATGCCTGAGTCTCTGTTTCCTTGCTTTCAAAATAGAGAGAGTTCAACTTTCGGTCTTTCGACATATTTTATTGAGATTCAACAATACCAGGGGCTTTGTAGCCAAACTCATAGGGTTTATATGACAATTAATTCATTAGAATTGATTGGTGAGATTTAAATTCCACATAAAACTCTTAGCCTAGTGAGGATTAAATAGTAAATTCTCTCCAAATTTATTAGCTATCAATAGTATTAGTTTCTTATTTCACCTCTACACCTTTTTACACGCTGCCCTACCTGCTTGAAAGGCCCTTCTCCAGCTTATTCAACTGAAGGGACTCAAAATATCATCTCTTCCCTTCCTTTTCTAAGTACAGATACTGGCTTCCTTCTCCTCTAGGCTTTCTTTGTACATATAACAACTATAGAAGTATCCACATAGTATTACAATAATTTATTCCACATCTATCCTCCCCCCTTTCCTTGTAGACCCTGAGTTCTTGGGTGTTTTAGTCACAGTAAAGGAGCTTGGCTCTTAGTCACAGGAGAAGTTCCTAGAGTTAACACAACAGACAGGACAGTATAGATTTCACAGACCTGAGTACTGAAGTGAGTAGCTTACCTGAGTTTTTACAGTCCGTGGGTCATAGGACCATAGATCTCAGGTTCCTTGATTCCCTGCCTCTGGTGCTTTTCTTTCTATCATGCTTCTCTGAATCAGAGGGAAGAAGGTCACAGGGGGCTAGTTAAGACTTTAGAGAACAGTATGTGCTTCTCAAGAGGCCTAGATTGGTCTGGGTCCAGTCAGGAGACAAAGTCTACACAGTGATTTAAAAAGGGGAAGTTTAATATAAAGTAATACCACACTGTGGCTTAAGGGGAATTTTAATATGTAAGAAAACTTGATGTGGTGCCCCAGAGCTAAGGAAGAGTACCCAAGGAGAGACAAACATAAGAGGCCGTCCTCTCTCCCAGTCAGGGTTCAGATCTCAGTGGAAAAGGCATGACTGCAGCCCACTAAATCTCCAGAGAAGTTTACTGGTCCCCCGTCATACGGCAGACAGAAAGCAGCCCTCTGTGATGCAAGAAAGCTCTGGCGGATGGGCAGGCACACGGGTGTGCCGAGGAAGCAGGGGCACCAGTGTAGGAAAGGGGTCTGGGGCACCCAACGTCTGCACTGGGAGAGCAGCAGGAGAAAACCTGAGGCCAACAGAGGGGATTGGGGTGCCAGGGTGGGCAGGGACCTGGAGTGTACAATGTGTGTGATCATCAGTCCACACCAAAGAATTATTTAAAGTTAGCCTGTCTGTTATTACAGAGTAGGTATTGAAAGATGAATTTGGAACTGACAGGCAATAAGTGGATAACTGGCACAAAGCCCCAGTGGAAGTTTCAGGATGCAGTAACTGTGCATGCTAATTCTGCTGAAGTCCCTAACACTGCCAGTCAAGAGTGAACAACAGGGTTGATCTGAATAGTGATGAGACAATACAGGTAAAGGTGTAGCACAAAATATGCTTTCAATTATTATTTTTACCCAGTCCCCTTAATGTTTGTTTTAAAGTTTATTATATTAGTTTTCTATTGCTATGTATCAAATTATGCCAAAACTTAGAGGCTTAAAACAAGGTGTACTTAGGGGCACTTGGGTGGTGCAGTCGGTTAAGTCTCTGACCCTTGATTTCAGCTCAGGTCATGATCTCAGGGTCAAGAGATCAAGCCCCGTATCTAGCTCCAGGCTCAGTGTGGAGCTGGTTAAGACTCTCTCTCCCTCACCCTTCCCCGACACACTCTCTCCTTCTCTCTCTCTCTCTCTCTCCCTCAAGTATATCGATAAATCTTTAAACAACAAAAACAGTGTGTACTTACTTTCTCATAGTTACCGTGCATCAGGAATCGAGGCTAAATCTAACTAGGAACTCTATGTCAGAGTCTCTCACAAGGCTTCAGCCAAGGTATTGTATAAGTCTAGGTTTCATCTAAAGGCTCTACTGGGAAGGATTTGCTTCTAAGTTCACTGAGATGGTTATTGGCAGGGCTTGGTTCATTAAGAATTTTTGGGCGGACGGTTTCAGCTCCATAGTGGTGATAAGGATGAGTCTGCTCAAGTCCTTCTGATGAAGTCCCAGAACCTAAGTCAGGTTCGGTGGGGTGAGGAGGTTCGGAGCCGACGACTAAAGAAAGAATTCTTAAGACGTCATTGGTGCAAAATGGTGGTTTATTAAAGCACAGGGACAGGACCCGTGGGCAGGAAGAGCTGCTGCTGCCCCGGGTTGTTAGGAGTGGTTGGTTATATACACAGGAGTTGGGTAGGTGAGGACAAAGGGGTGTTCAGAAGGGCTGTTGGGGCAAAGAATACTATCAGGATATTGAAGGCTTAGTTGCTATCAAGTAAAGACAATTGGAAGTCTGGTGGAATGTTACATTCCTGCTATCAAGCATCCTTGTTAATGAGATTTAGGTTTAGAAGAAATTTAACTTTATTTACTTTTCCTTCTACCTCCACCTCCTTCGGTTTTTTATGGAGGGGAGGGTGACATTAGGCTTGAGGAACTGAGTTCTGTGTCTTTGGAAATTGGGCTATTGATAAGGTAACTTCTTTGTTGTAATCTCAAGGACATTTGCAAACCAAGGGAGACTCCTGTCTTGCAGGATTGTGATCTCAGCAAGTTAACTATTTATCATTTTATGGCAGTCAGGGGTGCCTGAGGAATGCTACACCTATGGAGGGGAGCGGATGAAGGGGGGGGGTGCAAGGCACCAGCTCTTGCTTTGTCCTCAGCCAGCCTCCTGCTCCCTCATCACTTCCACATGCCCTCTGCCAACCCCTTCAGCTTGTTTCATCAGAGAGAGCACGTAAGAGGAGCCAAAGCGAATGCCAACAAGACAGAATCCAGTCTTTTATTTTGGAAATGATATTACTCATCCTTGCACATTCTACTCATTAGACGTAAATCACTAAGTCCAGCTTACCGCAAAGGAGAGGATGGCCCACAAGGACAAGAATGCCCGGAGATGGAATCGTTTCAAGCCCTGTCAGAAGTTACCTACCACATTGCCTTTGTTTTCATTTCTCAGTATTTTCCTTTAAAAATATAAAATTAATACATGAAATTGCAATTGTTCTATCATCCCTATTAGAAATTTTAATATCTTGGGGTACCTGACTAATTCAGTCAGTGGAACATGGGACTCTTGATCTTGGGATTGTGAGTGTGAGGCCCACTTTGGGTATAGAGGCTACTTAAAAATAAAACCCTTAAAAAAAGAAAGAAATATAAATATCTTATTCTAGTTGGGTAACATATTTAAGAGAGTTTTGATCATGCAAGAAGTGAACACAAAAGCAATTGTCCCCCCAACAAAAAAGCTTTACAATTGATCCATTGGCTGCCAATCGCAATTTTCCCTCAAGTTAGACAAGTGCAGCCATTTGAAACAAATTATGACATTTTCTGAGAGTAAATCTAATCCCTAAATTAATAATATATTTTGCCCAGTCATGCACACTTGTAAATTCTTTCTCAAAAGTTTAATTATCCATTCTGAATTTATAGCTACCCAAAATAACTGACTACAAAGCACTATTATCATGTTGAAAGAGCATTTATTAAGGATTTGATTATGCCCACCACTGTGTATATACATATGTAAGGGTCTTAACATTCTAGCATTTACATTCTAAAAGACTTAACTCTGATATGGTAAACAGATATGGCAGCAGTAACTTGGAACCACCTTAGGTTACACTTTCTTATCTACTCACAGCATCCTTCCAGGAACCATAGGCATTCAGAAAGTAATACATTGAACAAATGTCAATTCATCTCATACTTATGAAACGCCTATTACATTCCAGAAACTACACTAGGCACTGAGAATACAGTGGTGAATAATGCAAAAAACCATCCTGCCCTGATAAATCTTACTCTGTAGTGAGAGAACTAGACAATAAACACATAAACAAATAGATAATGTAATTATAGATGCGATGAGTGTTAGAAATCAACACAATTAGGTAATAACTAAGAGGTTAGTTTGAATTGGGTGGTTAAGAAAGGCCTTTTTGAGCAGAGGCTATTTGATCTGAGATTAGAAGAATAAGAATGACCTTGACTTCCAAAGAACTAAAGAAAGATTTCCAGCTGGAGGGACAAGGACACTCCATTGCAGAGAGTTCAAGGGACTAAAAAACAGAAAAAGAGACACCATTCCTGGAGCTGGTGTGTGATGGTGGAGGAGAGAAAATGAGATAAGCTCCCAGAGGGCAGAGTCCTCCTCATGTGGGGTCATATAGGCCAGAAAATGGATTTTCTGCCTATATTTAAAGATTTTACTTATTTATTTACTTACTTATTTAGAAAGAGTGAGAAAGAAAGAGTAGGGGAGGGGCAGAGGAAGAGAGAGAATTGTAGCAGACACTAAGCAGAGCCTGACCCTGGGCTGAATTCCACAACCCTGAGATCACAACCCAGAGATCACGACCTGATCCAAAACCAAGAGTTGAACACTTAACTGACTGAGCCACCCAGACATTGCTAATTTATATTTTTTTAAATTCCCCTAGTTCCCATGTGGCAAATGGATGTGGTCTGAGCTGGCAGGACTCGTGGGCAGCTGTCACAGGTAGACTGGTGCCAGATGATGGGGCTCAGAGACAATTTGGGGCCATGGAGTTGGAAAGTGAGTGATTTCAATAAATATGTTTGAGGGGTCAATGGGAATGGTAAGAAAAAAAGGAAGACTTGGGCTGTCCCTGGATTTGGAGGTTGAGCATTTACTGAGACTAAACAGAGCACAGCTCTGGGCTGGGGGTTGGCGGGGGTGAGGCACAGGACTTGTGAGGCTGGGGAGCTCTACTGCAAACATGTTCAATTTGAGATGCTTATTACTCATCCAAGTGGAGATGTGAGCAGTGAGATTTTCAAGGTTATAGCTCAAGGGACCAAAGCAGACTGGAAATATCAATTCTAATATAATCAGCAAGTAGGTGGTATTTCCAACCATGAAAGCAAATGAGATACCTGGGGACAGACTGTAGATGGAGAAGAAAAGAGTAGCCCAGAGCAAGCCCTGGGGTACTGAGTCATTTAGAGGCTGGATAGTGGAAGATGAGGTGGAAGAGAGATCAACAAAGGAAATTAAGCAGGAGAAAAACCAGGAGTGTAGTGTCAGGAAATCCAGGAGAGGAGAGCATTTTAAGGAACAGGTGATCAAATCAAATGCAGTTGTCATTAACCCTGAGACCTGCCCTTTACATTCAGCAGGATAGAGGTTGACAAGCCCCTGTGCAAGAAGCTTTAATGAAGTGGTAGAGACTGAAGAATGATCTGAATAGATTGAGGAGTAAATGAAGTCTAAGAAAGTAGAGACAACTGGCCTGAGAAGTACTGAAGTAAAAGGAAGTCTTAAATGGGTAGCACTGCCTTTAATCTCTTTATCTCTTTGAATAATTCAGAACATCCTAGTGAGCTTTTGCAAATACTAAATGGTGGCCATATTAGTCAGGATTCTCCAGAAAACAGAAGCAATGGCCTATGTAGAGATGTGTAGAATGAGACACATTGTAAGAGACTGGCCAAATGATTATGGAGGCTAAGACATATGGCCCAAGACATATGGCCTACAACCTGGAGGCCCAACAGAGCTTGTGGTGGAGTCCAGTCCAAATCTAAAAGCCTGAGAATCAGTGGGGTCAAGGGTGTAAGTCCCCATCTAAATCTGAAAATCTGCCAGGAGCACTTGTCTGATGGAAGGAGAAGATAAATGTCCCAACTGAGAGAGCACACATTCACCCTTCCTTTGCCTTTTATGTTCTACTTGGGTCCTCAGAAGATGGAGGATGTCTACCCACAATGGTGAGGACGATCTTCTTTTACTGGGTCCACAGATTCGAAATACCCACAGGTGCGTCCATAGATCTTCCAACATCCCTTAGTCCAGTCAATACGTAAGATTAACCATCACAGAGACCAATAAATATGGTGAATAATAATATTTATTTGTTCCACGTACATTTATGAAGTACCTCATTATGAGAAAATCACTGATAATTCAAAAGTAAATGATGAACAAAAATAGCTTCTGCCATCTAACCATTACCAGGTTCTTTAAACAGGTAGAACCAGCTCTTTCCAACACAACATGGTGCACTGGAATAGAGGTGGTTATATGAATTCAGATTGAGGACAATAGCTCTGCCCGGGGAGGTAAAGAAGGTGTTATTACTGAAGCAATATTAATATTAACAGTAAACAATGAAAGAATGCTTACTAGAGGCCAGGCCTTCCTCTAAACACACGGTAGATATTGACTCATTTATCCCTGACAACTCTGTCAAGTAGGCATTGCTATTATCCCCATTTTACAGATGATGAAAATGAGGCTCATAGGTTTACTTTAACTTCCAAAGATCATATGCCCAGTAGATGGTGGAGCCAGGAATCAAAGCCACACAGTCCCACTTCAGATTCTGTGTTGTAACCATTACACCTGTGGTTCTCTAAGTGTGGTCCCCAGACCAGCAGCATCAGCATCATCTGAGAACATCCTAGAAATGCCAATTCTAGGGATGCCTAGGTGGCTCAGTTATTAAGCATCTGCCTTTGGCTTGGTTCATGATCTCAGGATCCTGGGATATAGCCCCACATTGGGCTTCCTGGTCAGCTGGAAGCCTGCTTGTCTTTCTCCCACTCCCTCTATTTCTGTTCCCTCTCTCACTGTGTCTCTCTCTCTGTCAAATAAATAACTAAAATATATATAAAAAAGAAATATCAATTTTTCAGGTTCTACCTTATACCTTTTGAATCTGAAATTATGGGAAAATGCCTCGCAATATTTAGTTCAACAAACCCTACAGGTGATTTTAAAGCACACTAAAGCTTGAGAACCACTGCACTCTATTATGCTTCCTAAAATAAGAGAAACAGCTTGGCAAATAGATAGAAGTGGTCAAGTGTTCAGGAGGTAAGAGCAGCTGGTGAGAGGAAGAGAACAGAAGAACAGGACATGGGGTGGGCCAGCAGGTAATTCCATGAACTAGACACCCTCTTGCTTCCCTTCACATCTTCTGAGCCTACCTCGTATCCCAGCCACTGCTGCCCCAGCCAATTCTGTGCAGATCTTGCCCCTCTTGGCTCAGGTCTCATTTGCTAGTGTGCTTTCTCCCATGCCTCCCACTTCCTGCATTGAGGTTTCTCTGCCCCTCGTTGTGGGACATCCAGGGAACTATCTCTACACACATACAAGCTTTGCCTGGACAGGTGGGGGCATTAACAACCATGGGCCCTCCTTTTATCAGGGGAGGAGGAAGGGTGGAAATGGATAAATAGGTGTTCCATCTCTCAGTCTGTAGGCAAACATATGTCATAAGTTTCCTCCCAAAGTCCCAGGAGGATCAGGCAGCATTTGCCCTTAGTGGGCATCAGATCAATAGAAGACCCTTGTATTCATTTTCTTTCTGTTCCCTTCTTCCAGCCCCTCACTCCTACTCTCTGGAAACTTGTTCCCAAACAAGCTGCCCATACATAAGCCTTTGTTAGCTAGACAAATGAAGCCCAGTTGAGGACAGTTTCAAACAGAGAATGGGGTGTGAGAAAGACCAGGGTGTCTACCTGGTTCCAAGAGTAGGAACAAGTCCAGCATGGACACAACATGAAGCACAAAGGAAAGAGTGGGTTGAACTGAACATGGAGAGGAACCCCAGATCTCCTTTGGCCTTGTGAGCCACTGAAGACATTTGGATTTATTCTCACAGCAGTGAAAGCCTTTGAGGGTTTGAAGCAGAAAGTGGCATGATCTGATTTGCATTTTTAAAAGCAGACTCTGGCTGCACAGATTGGCCATGACCAAGGATGGAGACGGGAGATCTGGCAGAGGGGAGGAGAAATACTGCTGGTCTGGAGGAAGGCGGTGACAATTGATATGGAGAGAAGTGGACAGAATCTAGAGATATTTAGGATGAAAACAGGAATTGGTGTTTGATGAAATCCTGGGGGGATGGGGGGTGGCAAGTCTCCCAAGAATGTGAATCAGGAACGAGAAATTAGGGCTTATGGAGACTGGGGTGATGTGAGAAGGAAACAGAGGAAAATTGATCATTAGAACATGTGGCTCTCAATAGGATTTTCCATTTTAGTCAAATACTTCTCTTCTACCCATGACACTAAGGGTGGAAATACCATGAGAACCCACAAGTGTGCATTCTCCAAAAATCACGAGAGTAAGGGAATGCTAGTGCCCCCTGTTTGCCTTTAGCAAATCATTTCACTTGGTTCCCCAACTGAGGAAAAAGGAGAATCTGAGCTCTGCCTTGCCATGCAGGCTTGGGTTTTTCCACAAACTGCTTTCTTATCCACAGTCCTGCTCGGGCCTTCCTGTCACCAAGCCTCTTCCTGCAGGGCAAGGAGCCCTACCAGGTCACTCTACACCTCCAGAATAAGACAGTGCAGGTCTTTTCTCCTTCCTCTGAGGGGTGGCTACTCATGGGCCTGTGGACAGTTTGAGCTGCACACTGAGAGGTTCACATATATACAGAAAAGCCCTCTTGGTGCAGGATAGAGTGGGGTGCTGGGGAGCAGAAGGGGCAACTGTGAGCTGAGTCAGCTCTCCATCCTGCCATGCTCTGATCAGAAACTCTGAGAAATCCAAGAATTCCAAGTCGGCCTGAATTTTCTCTAGGTCATTTTGAATGTAGAGTGATCATGGCAGGAGGAGAAAAGTGTTTTCCCTCCATTTATAACTTTTAAATATTTAGGCAAATGGCACGTAGGTCTCAATTTGTTCTCTCACCTCAGGCCCCCCAAAGGTTGGGTGGAACCCCCCTCCACACAGGCCTCCCAGCTGTCCATCCCAGTGACAGTGACTTGGGTTCTCCTAACCTCCTAAGCACACGCTGGCATTCCTGCTGCGGTGGCAGCAACCTAAAGAAGTTCTAAGTCTCTCCAGATCCGGAAAATACCCTCTGAGAAGGCGGCCTCTTTCTTTGTGAGTGTACCTCTTGAAAAGCTGTCTCACCACCTTTGGTGGCTGGCACAGCACAGCGACTGATCTTTAGTTTGAGGACTAGAGTTGTTTCCCATCTATCACTTGAATGAAGCCTGGAAAATCTAATTCTTTTCTCTCCTAGGGAGGAAGGAGGCTCTGCTCTTTGGATTAATAACAAGTTAAGGTGGCTCTTCCTCCCGCCCCTCCTGCAACATTGGCTTCCATTTTTCCTACCCCACCTGAGCCTGGTGTCCATTGGAGGATTCACTCTCTACCAGGAGATGCAAATTCCTTCTTTTTTGTTTTGTTTTGTTTTAAGATTTTATGTATTTATTTGAGAGAGAGTGAGAGAGCACAAGCAGGGGGAACAGCAGAGGGAGAGGAAGAAGCAGGCTCCCCGCCGAGCAGGGGGCTTCTTGATCCCAGGACCCCAGGATCATGACAGGAGCTGAAGGCAGACGCTTAACCATCTGAGCCACTTAGGCGCCTGCCTTCTTGTTTTTATTGTCATTCTTTTTTTTTTTTTTTTTTTTAGTTATTCATATTTGACATAGATATGGAGAAAGAGACAGAGAACACAAGCAGGCAGAATGGCAGGCAGAAGCAGGCTGCCTGCAGAACAGGGAGCCCTAGGCAGACATAGTTTCAATATCCTAGGATCATGACCCCAGCTGAAGACAGCCACTTAACAGACTAGGCCACCCAGGTGCCCCTTCTTTGTCATTCTTATTCTCATGTCCCTCCTCTTTCTCCCTCCTTTTCCCTTCTCCCCTTTCTCTCTCTCCTTCTCCCATTCCTTTCCTCTCTCTCTCTCTCTCTCCCTCTCTCTCTCTCTCTCTCGCTGACTTGTGTAACTCAAGAGTACCAGTCTCTCATTTCCCAAACTCTCCATGTCTTCTTCCCTCCCACCTCCCCTCATGGATTTTCGAATCCCTGCTGTGACAGCTGATTTGCCTGATAAGGTTTGTGATCACAGGTGACTTACTTCACCATTTTTGTTATGTAGCCCTTAAACATCTCTACTCGAAACTTTGCAAACAAGCTTAAACTCAATACAGACATAGAAGATATGAAAGAACCTCTTTAGGGTTACTTGTTGGAAGATTACACACATGCGCAGTAATACAAACTACTCAGTGGCTTCAATTCAATTTACTTATCAAACTGTTGCTTAGACCTTAGACCTTCCCTGGTTTTTTCACTGGAAATAAATTCAACTTTCTTTTCAGAGCTGGGGGCACAAAGCAGATTATCAAAAATATATGTAACCAACACAAAAAGATGGACCGAAGTAAGAGAGCAGATCATTTCAGTTCAGAGACTGAGGAGGGCTGTCACATGAGAAGATCAGATTGTCCTTGTGTCTCTTTCGAGAAACTGCCAACACCATCTCTAAGGAGAGAGATCACAATTGCTTCTTTCTCCTTTGAGAAATCATTCCAAACTCACTAGCCAGGGGTGGGGGAGAGCTGCTTCAGAAGCAAATTTGATATCTCAGTTATCCTAATTTAGCCTTTTTCTTTGAATATAGAAACTTAAGCTTACTCCAGTAACATATATTAATGTCACATTTTCTGTCCTTCAGTTTTAGTTATATTTAAGCAAAAGTAAACATTTGTTTCTTTCCCAGAAGAATTTTTTTTCTTTGGACTCAAAGGAATATTAAAACTTTCTGTGGTTGACAATTTTGGTTGTGATCACATCACTGTCTATTAACATAGGTCTTGTCTTCATTGTCAAAATTCGAGACTGCTAAAGAAATCTGACTGTCCTAAATTATATGACTTCTCTGTGTGTGTGTGTGTATGAATAGAGAGAGGTCATGATATAGTGTTAAATTAGAAGTCCCTGATACCCAAATACAGAAGTTAAAATCTCTCTACATAAAATTTCATAGTTAATAGAGATGCAGGATACCAAAGGGAACCATGTCATCAGAGTTGATAGGATTTATTCATGTGTTGTGAGAGAAGACATATCTGAAAGTGATTCCTCTGCCAAGTAGGCACACGAGGGACAATATATGAGAGATATGCGCCCCCTTTGCATCTTATGAATAGTGGAAGAAGCCCCAGCAACCTGCCGAGCCTCAACTTAGTAGCTTGATCCCATGGGATTTCACCTGCCTTATTTCACACAGAAGATGCTCCCAATTGTCTCTTCCCTTTCACTTTTTTATGCTTCTAGATACTCAGAATCTCTTATTACCTTTCTTTTATGTTCCTGTCATACAAGTTGAAGGCACTTACTCCATTGTACTATCTAATTTTTTTACATTTTCATCTTCTGTCAGCACGGTAAGGTGGTATAAATGTTTTCACATAATGAGGAACAATGGGAAATACATTTTTTCAGTTTTATTGATATGTAATTGGTGTATAACATTGTATTTGTTTAAGGCATATAACATAATGATTTGATATCTATATATGATGATATAATTACCCTAATAAATTTTATGAACATCCAGCACCTCACATAGTTACATTTTTGTGTGTGTGATGAGAACTCTTAATATCTACTTTTTCAGAAACTTTCAAATATATAATATTGTTAACCATAGTCTTCACACTGTACATTACATCCCCAGAACTTATATATCTTGTAACTGGAAGTTTATACTTTTTGATCACCCATTTCCTCTTCCCTACCTCTGGTAACTACCAATCTATTCGTTATTTTGAGGAGTTTGGGCTTTTTAGACTTCACATGTAAGTGAGATTATACAATCTTTGTCTTTCTCTTTGTGACTTATCTCACTTAGTTTAATACCCGCAAGGTCTATCCATGTTGTCACAAAAGGCAAGATTTCCTTTTTTATGGCTGAATGATATTCCTCGGTGTGTGTGTGTGTGTGTGTGTGTGTGTGTGTGTACGCATATGTGCACGTGCACACGCACATACATGTAAAGATCTTCCTTATTCATCCATCAGTGTGCACTAGGTTGCTTCCTTGTCTTGGCTGTTGTAAACAATGCTGCAGTGAACATAGGGGTGCGGATATCTCTTCAAGATAGTGATTTCTTTTCCTTCAGATACATACCCAGAGTGGAACTGCTGGCTCCTATGGTAACTCTATTTTTAATTTTTTTGAGTATTTGCCATACTTTTTTCCATAGTGGCTGCACCAATTTACATTCCTGCCAACAATGTGTACACAAGGGTTCCCTTTCTCCCCATCCTCACCAACAGTTGTTATCAGATGTCTTTGATGACAGCCATTCTAAGAGGTGTGAGGTGATATCTCCTTGTGGTTCTGATTTTCATTTCCCTGGTGATGACTGATGTCATGCAACTTTTCATATACCTGTTGGTAATTTGTATGTCTTCTTTAGAAAAATGTCTAGTCAGTTCCTCTGCCCATATTCAATAATAATGGGAATCCTTAAACACTGCCCATGGGAGCATAAATTATTAAAACAACTTCCAAAAAAATTAACAGAATCTAGTGAAGCTGAAAAGGATCATACCTTAAACCTCAGTAATTCCATTCCCATATATGTGCCCTAGAGAAAACTCTTCTGTATTTACATGGAGACATGAATAAGAAATTTCAAAGCAATCTTATCTCTAGTAGAAAAACAACATAAAGAACCTAAATATCCATTAAGAAGAGAATATAGCTTTTTAATTGCTATGTATTCATATATTAGGATATGATGTAAAACCGAAATTAGTGGATTACAAGTACATGTATTAGCATGGATGAATTTCACGACTATAATTTTGAACCCTCTCAAAAAAGCAAACTAGAGAAGAAAAAATGCAGTGTAATGCTATTTATGTAAAGTTTATCAGTATGCAAAACAACACGAATAATGAGAATGAGAACCAGTAATTTCAGGAAAATTATATCCTACTGGAAACAAGAGAATGTGATCAAGGAAAGGTACACAGGGGGAATCAGATATAATGGTAATGTTTTCTTTTTAAGCCAGGCTGTAAGCGCATGTAACATGAGTGTTATATTCTTTTTCTAGAAGTAATGCTACTATTTATTGAGTGGCTACTCTGTGCGGGATATGTGACAACCATTAGGTCATATATTCAAAACCATGCAAAATGGGTATGCTTCCTTAAAGGGGAAGGAAATGCCCCGAAAGATGATTAATTTACCCTTATCACACACCACGCAACAACAAAGGTGGGGCTGAAACATGCATATGCATTTTCTACCACACATCTGTTGTCTTGACCGATTTTTCTTTTTTCTTTCAATCTAAGTTTTTATGGCTGACTCTACCCATCTGTCAATGAGGGATACACACATACCCAGCCATATTCTCAGGCATATAAATAAATTCAAAGATGGACAGATGACACAAGCCAGGTCAACAAAACGGTCCTGGGGCCATTATGAAATTGTTGAAAGAGACATATGTTCATTGGGTTTGCTTAAGTAATAGAAGACAGTTAAGTTAGGTGTTATAACCTGGTTGGTGGTTAAGATGGAGTTGTGAGACTTGTAGGATATAAACTCAGACTACTGGTGCCCTCTTTGTCATTACTTGTGGAAAACCCTCTTAAGAATGAAAATAAAGAAGAGAGAGAGATTTATTTTATATATATATTTTTTTAATAGAGTTTTTAAAATTTAATTTCTTTTCAGTGTAACAGAATTTATTGTTTATGCACCACACCCAGTGCTCCATGCAATACGTGCCCTCCATAATACCCACCACCAGGCTCCCCCAACCTCCCACTCGCTACCCCTTTAAAACCCTCAGATTGTTTTTCAGAGTCCATAGTAAGAGAGAGATTTCTAACAATATCATCTGAGACCTGAACTCTTCATTAAATGAACCATTTCTTGTGGTTTGGTTCAGCTTCAGTTGGTTTTCTGTCACAAGCAGTCAAAAATGTCTTAATAAAACCATTTTAGTATACGTTTTCATATAATTACGGTCATTTCCTTATACAGCAGTGAGTTATTATTCATTTATTTAAATGTAATTTGATTGTGTCTCCTTCTCTAAATAATAAGGTCCATGAGAACAAGAATCATGATTTATTTTGCTCACCATAGTAGTCTTAGTATTTCCTGAAACCATCAATAAGCATTCATTACATATTGCTGAATAAATAAATAAATAAATGAGCAAGCAAACATAGGGCTCCCATTCAAGAAGCTCAATAGCAGAGACAAGCCACACAAACTGCCTATAATAGTCTACCTAATCTTCCATTCATAGGTAGAAGCAAACAACCAAGCATCACCAGATATTTGGGAAAAACATTTCATAGAAGTACTGTTGAGGAAATCTATCAAAGTGTAGAACTTGAGAATAAAGTTTTGATAAAAGAACAAAAGCAAAGACATGGCTTATTTCAGAGAGTTCAAATGACCTAATATAAATTCTAATAACAGAAAATACATACAAGAAAGGTAGAAGATAATCAAATAAATACAAGGAGAAAACACTGCAAAACTAAAGAAAGTCTTGAAGATTTTAATCATATGGATAAATCAGGTATAAACTAGCATCACTAAGAAAAGATAGACATTGGTAAGGGAGGGGGACAAAAGAAGTAAATAGCTGTACAAGAAAATTACAGTACCCAGTCTAAAATTTTGCAAGATTTTAAACTGATTTCTGTGTAAGAAAATTGGGACAATATAAGTGCTACAAACCTTGACTATGTGAAAACTACGGTACTCCTGAAGCTGGGAAGTTGAAGGAAGACAGGAGGTGTTGGGGAAGTACAGACATGTTGACTTCCTCAGTGGGAGTCAAGAGGACATGCCTAAAGATAGTGTCTGGAGTATTCTTTAAATGTACACAGGTAATCAATGAGAATTAATACTAGCAAAAATCATAAAAATTAATGTTAGAAAGGTGGGACAATCTGAGTTAAAAATCTTGTTTTTCAGAGTATGAAGACAATGAGTATTATGTGAATTAATAAATCAGTTTCTAGAGATAAATGTAGGGCTAGTGAGGTAAGCACTGAAAAAGCTAAAAATAAAAATAATTAAAAGTGGTTAATTCAGGAGTGTCTGGGTGGCTCAGTCGGTTAAGAATCTGCCTCCAGTTCAAGTCATGATCCCCAGCGTCGTGAAATCGAGCCCCACTTCAGGCTCCCTGCTAAGTGGGGAGTCCACTTTTTTCTCTCCCACTGCCCCCCACTTGTGTGCACATGCCCTCAAGCCTTCTCTCTCAAATAAATAAAAATCTTTAAAAAACAAAACCTAAAAAAATTTTTTAAACAAGTGGTTAATTCAGGGAGAAGAACTGGAAAGACAGAGAATATAGGAAACTTACTTCTCATTGACATCCTTCTGAATAGCTTGAGGTAATTTTTTCCAATGTGTAGGAATTACTTGTAAAAGTTGTATTACTTGTATTTTTTCTTAAAACAGGAAAAAAATGACCAAAACATAAAAATTAAAAATCCATGACCACCATAGACCTTTCAAAAGATAATATAACGTTGTGTTAAGTCAGGTTTACTGTGGGATAATTTACATAAAACAAAATTCATCTTTTTGTATAAAATTTGCTGATTTTAACAAATACATGGTCATGTAGCTACCACCACAATCAAGAGTGGGAATATTTTGATCAATCTCCACAGTGGACCCTTCCCCAGCCCCAGCCCCAGCTCCTAGGAATTGATCATCTTAATTCTGTCCCTAAAATTTTGCCTTTTTCAGAATGTCATATGAAATGAAATCTTCAGTATATAGCCTTTTGGTATTTGGGTTTTTTCCATTTAGCATAATGCTTTCGAGATCTATCCATGATATGGCATATATCATAGGTTGTTCTTTTTATTGCTGAACATCTCATGACATAGGTTGTATCTATTCTAGCTGATGGGCAGGTGGGTTGATTTTTGACAATTATTAAGAGAGCTGCTATAAATATTTGCATAGAGGTCTTTTGGCGGATATACAGATAGAGGTTTTCATTTCTCTCGGGTGGGTGTATATATGAGATTGCAGAGATGTATGCTAAATTTGTGATTAACTTTCATGAATGGCCAAACTATTTTCTAAACTGATTTTACCATTCTGCATTCCCTCAATAATGTATGAGAGTTCTCGTGGTTTTACATCCTCCTCAATACTTGGTCTAGTCAATCTTTTTTGTTGTTATTGTTTTGTCAATCTTTTTAAATTCAGCCATGCTACTCAGTATAGATAGGTATCTTATTATGATTTTAACTTTTTATTTCCCATGACTAATGATGTTAAGCATCTTTTCCTGTGCTTATTTGGCAGCTTTTCTTTGCACAGTGTCATTTCCCCTCCCCCTCCCCCTCCCCCTCCCTCTCCCCCCTCCTCAGATCCTCCCTCCTCCCCCGCTGCTCCCTATCGCACTCTCTCAAATAAATTTTGAAAAAGGAAAAGTTTTATAACTTTCAACATACAAATCTTTCACATATTTTATCAGATAGATTTTTCCTGAAGCAATTTATGATTTTGGATGCTATGACTGGAATATAAAAATACAATTGATTTTCTATTTATAATGAAATTTTGTCCTATAAACTTGTGAATACTCTAACTAGTTTTGGTACCTTTTTCTATAAGCTCTTTAGAATTTTCTGTATAGATATTCGTGTCATTTGCAAATAAAGAGAATTTTTCTTTTTCTTTTTTTTTTTTTTTAAGATTTTGTGTACTTGACAGAGCAAAAGCAGGGGGAGAAGCAGAGGGAGCTGCAGATGAAGAGGGAGAAGCAAGCTGTCAACACAGCAGGGAGTCTAACATGGGGCATGATCCCAGGACCTTGGGATCATGACCTGAGCCAAAAACAGACGCTTAACCAACTGAGTCACCCAGGTGCCCCAGAATTTTGCCTTTTCTTTTTCAGCCTAGAAGGCTTCTATATGTTGTTTTTTAATTACTGCATCAGTTAAGAGTCAAGCACAATCTTGAAAACAAGGGATGAGAGCAGGTAGACTCACCTTGCTCCCAATTTTAGTGTGAAAGTTTTTAGTCTTCTACCATTATCTATATTTGATAAAGTTTATCTTAGATATCTTTTCAGGAAGTAAACAAAGTTCTAAGTTTGAAAACAGTTTTTATTAATCAGTGTGTGTTGGATTTTGTCCAGTGCTTTTTATGTATGTTTTGAGAGTATTATGTGATTTTCCTCCATATGGCAATTTATATTAATCAACTACTGAATGTTATCAAATCTTACATTGCTTAGATCAACCTCACTAGTTCAAGACCTATATAATATTTATTTATTTATTTATTTATTTATGATGGCCTCATACATAAATCAGGAAATAGTCCCTCCTTCCCAATTTGCTGACAGGAGCTTGAGTAGGGTTGGTATGTTTTCTGTGTGTGTGTTTTACTGTAAACGTTGACAGAATTCACCAGTAAAATCATAAGACTTAGTTTTTCTGTGTGTGAATGCTTTTAAATTATGAATCAAATTTATTTTATAAATATGGGTCCTTTCATGTATTTGTAAAATAAATTAGATTCATAATTTAAAGCATTTTTTCTTAATTCATTTTTCATATTTTTTCCTTCAAATAAGCTACCCCTACCACCCACATTTTCAAATTTATGAGCATTAAGACATTAATGTATCTTTCTTACCTACTGAATATCTGTAAAATCTGTTGTGATAACTCCTCTTTTTTTCTGGTTTGGGTTATTTTGGCATCATCTCTTTATTTCTTGATTAGTTTAGCTAGATGTTTATTAATTTTATTTATTTTATGAACAACCATCTCTCAGGTTCTTTGATTTTCTCAACTGTTGTTATCTATTTCATTAATTTTTATTCTTCCTGTTATTATTTCCTTCCTTTTTTTTTACTCTACATTTATTTGTTTCTTTTTCTACTTTCTTAAGGTGGAAGTTCAGATAATTCACTTTAAAGTTATCTTCTTTTTTAATATAAACATTTCAAACTATAGATTTTCCTCTAAAGCACTCTTCCAGTTGCATTCCATAAATTTTAATAGATTTTATTTTCCATAGCATCAGTTCAAAGTGCTTTCTAACTTTCTTTTACATGTTATCTTTGGCCCACAGTTCATTAGAAGAATAATATTTATTTTCTAAATACTTGGAGATTTTTTTCCAGACTTTTTTTAGCTATATGATTTCAATCCCTCCAAATTTGTTGGGATATTGGGTTGTTGTTTTTTTTAAGATTTTATTTGTTTATTTGAGAGAGACAGAGAGAGATCTCAACTAGACAGAGAGGCAGGCAGGGAGAGAGGGAGAAGCAGGGTCCCCACTGAGCAGGGAGCCTGATGCGGGGCTCGATACCAGGACCCTGAGATCATGACCTGAGGCTTAACCCACCAAGCCACCCAGGCACCGCATTAATGCTTACTCTTGATGTGCCCTGAGAAAACTTAATAACAAGCCTCCAAAAATCAAGCTAAACTCTAAATTTTGTTAAAACAAAATTCAACTATTTTTTTAAAGAAGACAACAAAATCCAGGAACTCAACCACTCAAGATTACAATGCCAATTGAAATCATGCCAGATATGCCAAGTAGCAGGAAAATGCAACCTATAACCAAAATACAAGTCAGTCAGTAAAAACAGTGCCCCAAGATGGCAGTGATAATATAATTAGCATGTAAGGACATATTCAGTTACTGATGCTGCCTGCCTAGGCTGTGTAGGCCTGATCAGCCACATCGTTTCACTGAATCTTATCTCAGTATGGACTTTTCCAAAGAATGTTCATATGAGATACAAGAATGTCCTATCTGGCTTCACCAAAGGCTTTCCAGAGCCCACAGCCTCATAGAATATGTCTTTGATATACCCAGTCAGTTATCACTCAGGTACCCAGATAGTTATGCTGCTGTTCATGGCTCAAGAGTCAATAAAAATAAAACACACCTGGCCCGTAAGAGTATTGTCTATAGCAACAAAGGGTGCCTTCAAGTTAGGCCATTGTGCTGACCTGACCTTATCACATTCAGTGCTCCAAAATCGTCTTTGGTCTAGCCAGTTGCTGCCACCCCCCAGTAGGACCATTAGCTTTTCATTTGTCTCAACCCTCAGAAAACCAACTGCTCTTTGCCAAAGGCTCAAATCAGCATTATTGTCAGTACTGGTACCTCTACTGCAAGGACATCCTGGGGTCCATGAGCCCCAAGAGTAGGGCTGCTGAAACAGCCTATTATTCTGCTTCTTTTTCTGCTGCTGCTCAAATCTCCAGCTAAATTTAGCATATTTTCATGTTGTCTTATCTATTGGGATGAACAAAATGCCTAATCAAGGCAACATTGTCTCCAACCCAAATAGTCAAATAAGGAACTGGACTCCATTTTGGTAGTGGGGGCCAGAGGGTAGATAACCTTTTCTTTACTGTCTCAGAAGTCACAATTTGAGCCTCATAGCACATTGCTCCCAAGAATTTGGCTGTTTTCTGTGTTTTATCAAAATTAACTCCTGTGCTCTCATGTGAGTTAGTATATGCTCTAAGGTCATTGCCACCTGTTCTTTATGAGGTCTGTGGTTTGCTAACTCTAAGAAGGCCTCCAACAAACCCTGCCTCCTGGCATTCATGCCTTTGTATGATCCAGCTTTTCAGTAACTTGCTCCTAAATCAATAGAATACCTCAGGATTGAGGGGTTGCCATTTTGTAATTAAATTATGTAAACTTATGTGATGTCCATCTTTCTAGCATCAATACGGAGAATACATTTTCCATGAAAACAACAACAGCAGTGCTTAACAGTGATTTCAGCAACCCAATCCAGATGACTACAGTTCTCTTCCACATTTCACTCCTTTTTTCAAATCTGGTCAATTGAATATGTGGCTCTCACTACTCCAAAGAACCTGGTAAAAGGTTAGCTTCCACCATGGCATACACTGGCCAGGGCCAAAAAGTACAGAACGTGATGGTACAGCTCATCAACCTCATCTTCAGATACTTACAAAATAAATCTCAGATTCAGGTGTGGCTTTACGAGCAAATGAACATGCAAATAGAGGGCTGTATCACTGGTTTTGGTGAGTACATAAACCTTGTATTAGATGATGCAGAAGAGGTTCATTCTAAAACAATGTCAAGAAAACAACTGGGTCGGATCATGCCAGAAGGAGATAATATTATCCGGCTCCAAATTGTCTCCAACTAGAAATGATCAATGAAGTGAGAAGTTCTTGAGAAGGCCATGTAGTTTGTTTGTTTTTAGATGTCCTTTGTTGGAAGTGTAGTTCTAAAACATTTGTTCATATTGTTTTGATTACCTTTATGTTATTACCAGAGGACAGTAAATGCTGCGGGATTGTTTCCATTAAAAAAAACCAAAAAGCTTGATAAGATAATCATGTGAACAATGGTAGCCAAAAAAAAACCTTAAAAGTTTGCGCCCCCAACCCTTCCAACCCATGCCATTGTACCCTCAATGGAGTGTAAGATCTTTAGTTCTTTCTAGGGTCAGAGAGTTTCTTCTAGGTCCAGTTCCTTTTTGGTCCCACCTTAATCTGTCTTTTCCTTACAGGCTGTAAATCTGGACATAAGAATGTAAGGTTAGAAAGCTCCCTGATATAGATTAACAGGGGTTTCCCAAGAAGAGATGGATGGAGTGAGCACTGGAGAAATCTGGTTTATAATCAACTGGGGACGGTGGGATCCAAGAGGCAGCATTCCACCCAGTTAAAACAGAAAGTGCCTCTTTGGAACTAGATTCCTCTATGGTGATCAACCTCCAGCTACCAGAGGACATCTCTGGTAGTGCTCACTCAATCCATCTCTTCTTTGGGAAACTCCTGTTAATCTATATCAAAATGGCCTTGTTGCTGGGTTCCTTTGAAGGGGTATCGTTTTTATTCCCATTCTTTGTTTTGTTTCAGACTGCGGAGACATCGCTTATTTCGGGGGGACAGGAAGGTATCTATTCTGGGCAATCATTACAGTCTCCTGCACAGGGCCTCCAGGTACCAACAACAAAATTCATAGAGTTCCCCACTTTGAAGGTCAGATTTTAAGAACTCCTCAGTCATTTTCTGGGTATGGAACTCATTTTGGGGCTTGCCATTTTTTCCATTGTTCTAAGCAGTTTGAAGAAGCTACACCCTCACGCTTTGGATAGCTTATTCCATGGTATTGCTTGCAACTTTTTATCATGCTGGAAAAATTCTCCATGGGTTGGCGATGTTATAACCATTGAAACAGAAATCCAAAGACTTTCTATAGAGCATGATTCTGTCCCAAGTGAATAGCTTACATAATGGCTCGAGGCATTGGGTTACATGTGAGACAGCCTAGGTGCTGCCAGTCACCCTCTAACAACAGAACATTTGCTGTTTTCTCATCAACTTGACACACCTGCCAAGTCTCTAAGAGTCTCTGCTGGAAATGTCTCCTTTAGATTCTGCTCAAAAATGCAATAATTTCTTCTCCAGTTCATCTCTATCTATGGATACTTTTTCATATATAGCTGAAAGAAAACCACTGATAGCATGGCAATCCCTTAGCCAAACTGTGTTAAAAGTATGACTCTGTGATTTACCAGCTGTGTGATATTGGGAAAAGATCTCTAGTTTGAATTTCCTCACCTTGGTAATAGGGATATCGATGCCGTCCTTGCAAAGTTGCTGGGCGGCTATAGAGCACAAATCTCTGGCCGTAGATCCGTCAGATATATTTGCTACTTTCCATTCTATCAACTTTCTGCCAAGCTTTTGGTCATGGGTAACACAGGTCATCTTTTCTCCAACCTTCAATGACAATTTCTACTCCATCCTTCCAGGCCTCACTTATAGTCTCCTTGAGTCCCTTCCAGCTTCTACCCACCCCAAAGCCAAAGCCAAACCCATATGTTGCAAATTTTGTGATAGCTCTCTAATGAGGTTATAATCAGAAGGGGATGAGACTGAATCTTTTGAAGTTTCCCTCAGACATTGGCATGGACCCATCTTTCTCTTCATGTAGTGTCATGTGGTCTCTCCAATAGGGCAGCCAGATTTTTTATATGGCCAATCAGGGCTCCCAAAAATGTAAAACCAGAAGCTTCTAGACCTTGTTAAGGCTTACACCCACTTAGGTAAGTGTCTCTTAACCCTGTCTTTTGTTGGTTAAGTAGTCACAGGGTAGGGAAGATCTTTAGGAGACATAAAGTCTACCTCCCAATCAGAGGCATGATAAAGAAACTGTGGCCATTTGTTATGACTTTAATAACTTATTTAGGATTGTTGGAGACATATTTTAAGAAGTATACATATAACTTGGCATACTGACTTGGTGGTAAAGGTTCTAGCTGTGGTCATCTGTGATAATCATCTGACTTCTTTGTTCAGCTCTAGACTCTTGGTAGAACCATGCATTTCATTAAGAACAGCTTTTGCTACTGCTATTTGATGAGGACATATTTTTCACTGACTCATTTCCTGGGATTACAATCTTAGCTATCAAGAAGAATAGATCTTTAATTTATTCTTGGTTGGGGGAGGGGGAGGTTTAAAGCAGAGATTAAAAACAGAAGACAAAAAAAAAAAGAAAGAAAGAAAGAAAAGAAAGTTCTAAACAATTAAATATAAAAGAATAAAAATATTAGGAAAGTTTAAAATAGATACATATCTAATGTTGAAATAGGGGTGGAATTTCAAAACACGGAAGCAGTGGAAGTAGTCACAAAGGAAAAAATTAAAACACTTCATCAAATTAAAAAGGAAAAAAGAGGACAAACTAACACATCTCTCGCTGCTGATAAAAAAACAAAATGTCAAAAGAGACGGAAAGTTAAAACCAAGAACACTTCCAGCTTTTGTTGTTGGAAGGAGACAGGCTGCACTGAATTTTTATAGGGTTTATTTCTGACTTGCATTTTGCTCACCTGGATGTATCACCTTCTCACATTAATGCAGTACCAACTTCCAGAAGCACCTTTTAAACAAGTGAACTCTGCCAGTAGCATTTATATCTTTATGGAACAATCAAGTTGATCAGGTTTTTGCCATATCTACATGCTTCTCAAGAAGCAGAAGAAAATGTTTGATTATACCTCATTAAACAAAATGACATAAAATTAGGTGCCTGGGAATATTATCACAGTTGGGCACAAATCATGGATTAATTCATTCATTCAAAATTTTGTGTTGCCAAGACTGCTACGGGACAAGTACTGCTTATGATTTCAGAATAAAATACAAGAGAAAGCAATATGGGAGAAGTGACTTTAAAAAGGGGGAGCTCATAAGAGGGAGGAACACTGTTAAAATTATAAACCACCCACTATCTCTGATGCAGGCTATTGATGTCCTCAGGCACAGATAAAAACTCATCCCATCAGCAGTATAGAAACTACCTATGCAGTTGGTTTGAGAGTGCCAAGACTTCACTGTGAATTTTCTGTAACTGTGTTTGTCCTAATATGGTGCGTTGGGGTCATCATTAGACTTACCTTCTAGGGTAGTCATTAGAGGACCACTGGAAACATGTCAGCCTTTGGTATGAAGTCATAATCAAGACTTTTCATCCAAACTGCTAGCTGAGAGTACAGCTTGAAGTGAATGAGACATAATTCAGGTACAATTTGATACAAAGGTCTAGAGAATGATGTCATACCACAGAAGAAAAACCTAGTGTATAACGCATTACTGCATTTCTTCAACAAAGTATCAGGCTATAAGAATAGGGAAAACAACCTTCATCCTCAGAAAAAACACCTGTTGGGACAGCTGGGTGGCTCAGTTGGTTAAGCCGCTGCCTTTGGCTCAGGTCATCCCAGGGTTCAGGGGTCGAGTCCCACATCAGGCTCCTTGCTCAGTGGGGAGCCTGCTTCTCTCTCTGCCTCTGCCTGCCACTCTGCCTGCTTGTGCTCTTTCTCTCTCTCTCTCTGACAAATAAATAAATAAATAAAATCTTAAAAACAAAAAACACCTATTACCTCTTGTCGACCATCTCCATCTCCCTGTCGTCATGCTCTTGCATAAGTTTACCTGCCCCGATAACTATCTTGCAATATGGTGTCAATGTTCCCAGTCTTCCAGTGAAGAAACTCAGGCTAAAGGAGGTTCAATATCTTGCCCAATATAACATCATTTTGTCCCAGATATGCCTGACATTAAAGTTCTACCCCATAAAGCAGTCCCAAGGAGAGAAGAGGACTACTGGAACACTGTCTAAAATCAGACCAAGGAGTTACAAAAGGTTTCAGGGTAACACTGATGCTGGGATTCGATCTTGGAAGATAATAGATTTATTTATTTAAATATAAATTATTTTATTAATTATAAGCTCTAAGCTCTGTATATCTAAAGATGTAAGACAAAGAGCAAGATCTCTCCTCTTTCTGCCCTCATACCCAGCAAGTCCAGCACCATAGTTCAGAATTAGCCATTGTTATGAATGTCTTGCATGTATTTCTGGAACTTTATCTATAAAATCCCTCAAACAATTGCCTTACATTTAAATTATGTGTAAAAATTCTATGTAAGTCTTCTATTTCAATTATGTGTTCGATTTTAAAATTCATAGTACAGATCACTCAAATCATATGAGACATGAGTTTTTTAATTTAAAATACACCAACGTCTCTCCACATAAGCATTTGAGGCTGTAGACTGCTTCGTTGTAAGGAATTCCACAGTTTATTTTTGAGACAAATGGACTTGTTTCCATTTCTTAATTATTTGCTATCACAAATAATACTACAAGGAGCATCCCTACATCCCCACATATTTCATGCCCAAAGGGAGAAAATCCTAGAAGAAGAATTCAAAGATTATGGGCTTGGAGTGGGGGGGTACACTGAGGCTGAGGATCCACTTAGGAGGCACCAGGACAGTCGGTCGTGTCGGAAAGCCAAAGCATCAAAAGCAGAAGTAGATCATAAACACAGATGTGACCTAAAGAAGATTGTGAGAAAGCCCGAAGCAAACTTTTTGCCCACCCATTTCATCCCCATCCACCACATACTACACACATGCGTGAACGCACAAAGCGACTCTAGTCCCAGGTGTAAAGGTCCTCCATTCTAATGAGAGTTTTTCATACAGTGCTGTAAATTTTAACCCTTCCACGTCTCCTATGCCATCCCATATAACTGAAGCCAGGCAGAGCGATAGGGATCATACAAGCAATCCCTGGAAAGACTTTTGAAACCCAACAGAGGTCCCAGGAAATCAGACAAAATCACCGTGTGGGACAATGACCTTCAGATCAGCTGACCTTGACGACCCAGATTCATAGTAAGCAGACTCGTTTCTAAAACTGCCACCATAAAATCATCATTATTTTATAGCTCAACCACTTTTATAGAAATTCTAGGGATGGTAAGGGAATTGAAAGAGGGGGCGAGCGATAGAAATAAAAAAGCTTCATTTTTTTGCAATCCCCAAAACTGCATATACATCCTTCGATATGATAAAAGTTTTCTTGCATATTTCTATTGAGATGAGAAAGCCTTAAGTCAAAATATTATAGTTTAAAGAAAAACAAAAAAACCTCAACCAGGGCAATGGGAAAGTGTAATCAAACCTCAATAGCTCCCTCTGCTGTCATTTTGGATAATTCCAAAAATATTCTTCTCTTTGTTTTATTTTGTAATTATTCACTTTGGAACCCCTTTAAACTGGGTAGGCTCAGAGTCAGTCGATAAAATCCTTACCACTTTGTCTACAGTTGAAACCATCCCTCCTGTGCCACTAATAATGATCATTGCATGACCCAACCTCTTCTAAATGGTAGAGGGGTTAGTCTCACCGAAAGAAGTGTTTACATTTCTGAAGTGAAAAGCGATATATATGCTTCCATAACACGGAAACATCCATCTCTAAAAATCAGACTAATTTTTAACAATGTAATGTTTAATGTTTCACTTGGGGGGGGGGCAATTTTTGGTCAAGTGGAAGCTAAAGAGGCTTTGAAGAAGATCTACAGCTGGATGCAAAGAAGGAAAGAGACAGTAACCGAATTAGGAGAAGAACAGGATCTTCCACTTGTGGGCAGCCAGGACCACAGGAGGGAAGAGAAAAAGCCTGAGAAGTCGCGGGCTTCAAGATGCCATGTACTGGGCCTCTCCATTTCATTCTCCAACAAATCTGTGTGAGAATATTTCTCCTTTTACAAGTAAGAAAATGAACAGCTGAATTTAATTGTTTGGTCAGTCAACTAAGTGAACTATGTGAAAGGTTTGGGCCCAGATTTAGAAGTGTTTGGCTTTGAAGTGGGAATGAGAAACTCTGGGCTTGAAGTCCTAGTGGTCTCACTCTCTTAGAAAAATCAGAGCCTTCCAGCCCGTTTTTTGTTTTTTTTTTAAAGATTTTATTTATTTATTTGACAGAGAGAAATCACAAGTAGACGGAGAGGCAGGCAGAGAGAGAGAGAGAGAGGGAAGCAGGCTCCCTGCTGAGCAGAGAGCCCGATGTGGGACTCGATCCCAGGACCCCGAGATCATGACCTGAGCCGAAGGCAGCGGCCTAACCCACTGAGCCACCCAGGCGCCCCCCGTTCCTTCATCTGTAAACTGGGATTGAATCATCTCCCAGGTCCCTTCCCGCAGTCTGAATGATCTCAGATAAATCACTGGATTCCCACCCCTTATCTGACCCAGAGAAAACCCAGTTTAAATTAGAATTGAAGGGATGCCTGGGTGGCTCAGTTGGTGGGACGACTGCTTTCAGCTCAGGTCATGATCCCGGAGTCCCGGGATCGAGTCCCGCATCGGGCTCCCAGCTCCATGGGGAGTCTGCTTCTCTCTCTGACCTTCTCCTTGTTAATGCTCTCTCTCTCTCAAGTAAATAAATGAAATCTTTTAAATAAATAAATAAATAAATTAGAATTGGAAGGAAAGAGGGGAGGAAGGGAGGGAGGAGGCAGGGAGGAAAGGAGGCAGTTCTCCAAAGCAGTTAGAGAGATTACTGAAGGGCAGTGGGGATACTAGCAAGCAGTCAGCTTGCTCCTTGATAAGGAAAATGAATGTCACATAGCATTTTTCCAAGCAGTAATTAACAGCACCAACTTTCTCCTACTCTGTGCATCCCCAGATCAGAGGCTGACTTCCCGGTTCCCAGGCAATGAAGGCCACCAGGACAGCAGTGATGGCGACTGGCGCCTTCCTCAATCTAAGAAGCTGTGAATGACTCATAGGCCAATAGCTCATGAGCACTTTCTGTGCTGGGCAGGGTTTAGGGCTCTAAAGAAGACTAAGTCCCTTAACCTTGTGAATGTCACGCTTTACAGAACAAAGACCATACACAGAAAAGTTTAGATAAGTTCTAGGAAGAAAATGGGAGGTAAGACAATAGTATAACAGAGTAACTACTTCTGATATGGCGATGCGGGACTTACTATCTGAAAGTTCTTGCAGCAGAGAAGAGAGCAAATACCCAATACAGGCAGGGAACAGAAGGACTTGAAGGTAGCAATGCATCTTGGGTTTGTGGGGGGACAAAAAGCCAGTGTGGCTGGAGCAGAGTGACAGGGCAGAAAGAAGGCGGATCTAATGAATCAATAGACCCCTTGTAATGAATCTGCTGAGATGTGTTTTTGACTTTATGTTCATAGATCAAAAAGGAAAAAAATTGGTATGCACCTGCAGGAAGGTAAGGGGCCCTGGGAGTGTGTATGGTGGGGAGTTGCCAAGACAGAACTCAAGAAGTGATTTGACTGATCTTGTTAAGGATACCCATCCACTCAGTGGAGTATGAACACCCCCAGTCCATCAACGAAGTGTGCCTCAGAGAAGTGGTGTCCCAAGGGGTCTGCCCAAATATATTCATAATCACACTAAGACTTTTCCTCTCTCATTCTCTCAGGAGGGCACAAGTCCAGTTTTCCAGATTACATGGGAAGTGATACTTCAAAGACTGAACACTTTCAGTATGATGAATATCAAGATATAAGCCACATGAACAAAAGCTCTTTGGATTCCTCAATAATTTGGGTGTAATGGGGTCTTGAGACTAAAGTGTTTTGAGTACTGCTACCCAACCTGTTAATAGATTTGACATTATTAATATTATATATTGTGAATACTGTATATTACAAATGGGACATTTATTGGTGGTAGATTTATTATTAATAAAATTACTGTAGAGTCCAGTAAGTACTGGGAAGTAGATCCACTCTAAGGTAGTAAATAATCTGTGTGTCTACTGTGAGCTTGTGCAAAGTTCCTGAATTGTGTAAAAAAAACAAAAAAAAGATGCACAATAATGAAACATCTGAGATTTTCCTTGAAACTAGCTAAGACCTCACTGTGAATGGAAGGGTTTCCTCAAAGAACTATAAACATGAACTAAAGAAGATGGGTAACTACATGTAAATAAAACTTGGTATTGATGGATCTTTTAAATATTTGAACCTTTGAGAGAAAGCTGTTCAAAAGTTCTTTTGTAAAATCATTTAATCCAGTCGAAAATAAATACTAATGTGAATAGTTTATTTCATTTATATGCTATAGGAAAGCACTCTATCAGTTTTTCGTTTGTTTTTATCAACAAACAAAATCAAAATGAAAAAAAAAAAAATCCTATATGGAAAGCCAAAGCTACATAATTCCAAAGTAACTACTTAATGCTGACTTTTCCTTCCTTTGTTTTTTCCTTTTTAAAAGGGAGTAATGGGGGGAACCATCAGTTTATATAAGCTCTTAGAAAGGAAATAAGTGGCTTTCTTCCCAAAAGAGAAGTGGTTTACTCAAGGCAACTTCCAAAACTTGACAAGAGTTCTACGGCTGTCAATGTAGATACTAGTAATTGTTACTGGGTGTATGTCTTCTCTCCAGCATTTCATACAGAAAACATTTCTTACACTTTAGGTATTTGAAATAAATATGTAAGTGCTAGCCCATTCCATTTTCTAAGTGATATGAATACTTCTTTCTCTTTATTAAATTTATTTGCAAAGATATCATAACAGCTTATCATTACACATGTACATAAGCAGCCGCATGCAGAAAACGGTTAATTTGTTTAATGCAGAGGCAAAAAAGTTTTCAGACTTTAAAAGAATAATTTAAGGTTAAAAATCTTAAAAATGAACAGTGTTAAATAAGGAAACTGGTGTTAGTTAAGGAATGGATTCATAAGAAGTGATACAAAAAAACTTGAAGCATTGTAATTTAAAAGAGACATATACTTTAATTCACCAATTATTTGATATATGTCCAAGACTTTTTCTTTGAATAGGAATCTGGTGATGCAAGTTCCCTGATGTCTTTCTTCCATACCATGCCTCACCTTTAATGCATCACCTAAGATTTCCCACGGGAGTGAGAACTGAAGATACACTCATACACTGTGTGTAAACTTGCACATTTTTCTGACTTTGCTGACAAGTGCTTACAGTTTTCTGATCTACACCTAATTAGACAACTCACCTCTATCAGGTATTTCCAAAGCCGCCAATTTAAGTTTTCATAGAAACAACTCATTCAGTCACATTTTATCAGTTTACATATTTAAATTTCACAATAAAATAAACAAGTACAACTGGAATCAGTGAGTTTAGACAGAAGCCCAGATGACCCTTGGGCAGCTTACACACATGGACAAACTACAGAATAGCCATGAGATGCACGAACCGAGTGTGCTCCAGGCACCAGGTGCTTCACAGAGGGGGATGCAAGTCAGTTCATACAGCAAGCCCAAGCACAAATAACACACTTAGTATCTTAGCAGGAGATCATAGCTTCAATATTAGCATGCAATGATATCGTGTTAAAGTTCTACCTGTAAAGTTTTTACCCTAAGATAGCTTTCTTTCAAATACATACTAGGAGGGTTAAAACTGCCATCTTGTTTCGTGGATGTCAAACACCTCTTGCTTCTACATTGCATAGTATAGCTGATGAAACAAGGAGGTAACACATACACATTAGTGTTTTCATTCTAAATTGTTACCATTCATGATGAAGCCCTTACTATTTATTAATGATAGTTGATTTGTATTTTGGCACTCACAAAATGGAGGCTGCCCCAGTGGCCAGGCTGTGAGGAAACTGAACCCAAGTCGGCGTGCACTTACACCTGAGACACCTGTCAAGGAAACCGCACACACACCAATCACAGTCCTCCAACTCAACCTAGCTAGCTCACCTTACCATAGAAAAAAGGACCTGCTAACCAGTCATGACCTGTTTCCCTCCTGCCTCTTCCAGCATTCTGTAAAACTGGCACTTGCCCAAAATCCTTCAGGAAGCGCGCTCTGCTGCTTGGGAGGCACTGTACTGCCTAATTCATGGATTATTTTCCCTTGAATAAAAGGCATCAAACTCATTACTACATTGTTTTAGCTTTGTCATTGGATACTAACACACTTAAATGGTATCAATATCAAGGAGTGTCTGTAACAAAGCAAAAAAAACTTCTTAGGATCTAATTTTCATCTTTGGCTTCAGTGTTCTTCTATTGTTTATAGGTTTTCTTATGTTATTCCCCCATATTTGCTTTCCTTTTGGTCTAATTTGTCTTTGGTTCTGCCATCTGCTCTGCTCTAGCCAGATAGAAACTAATTTTATGTTGTTACATTTTACTTATTTAGAAAAAGTATGGCTGACAGTCAGTTAAAACTCTGGAAACCAAAAGTTGGCAAAACAAAGATAAATGGTAATTTAAGCTTTATTCAGGAAGTGACTGTTCTCAGGATCTCAGTAATAGAACATTATGAATTGAAAGTTATCAGTTTTCTACAACCTCTAAACTGCATGTTAGTGAAGATTTACCCTGAGAAATCTTCAATGGCAATCAATAAATTTTAAATTCTCCTAATTCTCTAAATTCTGAATAAAAAAGAACAGTTAATATTTGAAGATTTGCCACAGGTCCAGAGACTGTGCTAATAAGCACTTTCTGAGTGTTACCGCATTTAATCCTTCTGAAAAAGGATCTGTTTTCATTCTTTTATTTTTAATTTTTTTAATTGATGAGGAAAGCTAGGCTTGGATCTAGTTTAATAGACCTAGAATTTAAGGACAAGTCTGTAGGCCTTCAAAGTCCATGCTCTTTGCCAGAATATTATGCAGCAGACTCAGAAGTTATTTCAAAAGAATTCCATCAAAAGACAGATGCCAAGCTATTTAAATCACCCTTTCTTTTTAATGGAAAGAAGCACTGTAACCTAACTATTTAGCTCTGAACTCAGGGCTTTCAACCCAGCCAAATCTGAATTTGTTCAGATTTGACCATCTGTTCTTACTTACAAATAAGATCAAGATATTTTGCCTTTATCTAAATGTCCTTTATTAAGATTTATTTAAGGGGCACCTGGGTGGCTCGATGGGTTAGGCCTCTGCCTTCGGTTCAGGTCACGATCTCGGGGTCCTAGGGATGGAGCCCCACATCGGGCTCTCTGCTCAATGGGGAGCCTGCTTCTCCCTCTCTCTTTGCCTGCCTACTTGTGATCTCTGTCAAATAAACAAAATCTTAAAAAAAAAAAAAAAACTATTTATCTTCAATCCCTTTGTTAAAATCATCATTCTATACACAGATTTTGAACTCAGGGAGTAGGTATGAATTAGAATTCCTCCATTGGAATTCCTCCAATATACAACTGTTCTACTGAAAAAAGGAGAAAGTGAAAGGAAAGTTCTAAAATGATACAAGCAGAAAGAAAAATGCATTGAGGGATGAGGCTAAGTAGTAATAAAATATATTCTTATATTCTTCTTCAAAAATACAAGGATAAGGGGGAACACAACTGCCCACTGAAGTGTAGACTGATTCTTCAGCAAGGAGAAAGAGTGACTTTACAATGGAGAAACACCACCTCGGCCAGGTGACCAAGGTCAACATCAACGAGCATATGCCGGGGCTATGCATCTTCGCTGCGATGTGATGGAAATGGCAATTTCCCTATGGGGTATTCCCCCTCCCAAAATTCATAACCTCAGTCAAATCCTAAGAAAATTGTGAGATAAAATTCCAGAGAGGCATTCTACAAAATATCTGACCAGTACTCAGTACTGTCAAGATCTTCAAAAATAAGTCCGAGAAACCACCATAGCCAAGAGGAACCTAACAAGACATGGCCTACTAAAGGTAATGTGCTAGCCTCGATGGCAACCTAGACTAGAAAATGGACATGAGGTAAAACTTAAAAATCTCAAGCGAAGTATGATAATGTACCATCAAACTGGTCTAGTAATTGTAACAAACATACCATATTAATGTAAGATGTTAATAAGGAAAGCTGGGTGCAAGGTATATCGGAGCTCAGTCCTGTCTCCCCAACTTTTTTGTAAAACTGTTCTTTAAAAAACTGTACTAAAAAAATCCATAAGGATAATGTAAAATGGCAGTAAAATGAAAACAAAAAACAAAAAACTTTGGATTTCTTTGGAACACATTCCCTTGTCTCTTTTTAGCAATACTATGGAAAAGATGAAGATTTTGTACCACTGAACTTCAAAATTCACTGAAGGGAAGCAGTGGTCATATTCCCATCAAATAAAATGAATAAAATCTAATTTGGGGTCTTCATTACTTATATTCTGAAAATAAAGGATGACTATTAAAAATTATATTGGTTTCCAAACTTTTCAAGACCTAACACTCACCACTGCTAGAATAAGTCACAGTGTACAAAGCTATGGAAATCATAAATTATAGAGGTGGGTGGATGGCTCAGGTCATGGTCTCAGGGGTCCCAGGACTGAGCCCCGCACCAGGCTCCCTGCTCAGCGGAGAGTCTGCTTCTCCCTCTGCTCTTCCTTGTGCTCTCTCTCAAATAAATAAATAAAATCTTTTTAAAAATCCTAAATTATAAAACTTCAGAACTTGGAGGCATTCTACACTAATCTCTTGGTAAGTGCACTGAAACAAAGGAAATTTGCTCAGTATCGATCCACCAGTTAGAAGTAACTCAAAGTCTGGTCTTTCAACTTTCAATTCTAAGATCTTCAGCTATATGCTAATTCCATTCTGATTACAGACATGTCAGACAGAGCCAATAATGTTTCTAAACAACCTTCAAATATCTACATCCATAAGCGTATTCTATGTAAGGGGTATTCTGTTGACGTGCAAGTGGGGTGGCAGGAAGGGATGAGGAACCGGTCAGTGTTATGAACTGCACTTAGATCTTCCTTGCATTCTAAGTTTTACAAAAATAGTGTTTCATTTACATTTAGTCCCAATGCTGCACAGGCAACTCAAATTAGAGAGCAGACAAATTCTGAACTTAGTGCAGTATTTTAAAAATAAACTGTATTTAAACCGCTACTACCACGTGTAGGTGATACATAGTTCTACTTTTCACTAGTACACCAAAAGGAATGAGCAAAGAGTACACCTCAAGATCATGCAATTACAAGTACTGTAATTAGAAAGCCTTGAGTTAGCCTGTTAACTTCGGACTACAATAATATTTTAGTTCCTAGACTAGACTTACTAAACCTAGCATCACTAAGCAAGATAAAGCCAGGCAGGTAAGAATTAGGGTCCCAACAACAAATGAGTAGCCTTGAATATAAATATGCCGATGAGATGCAAACCCTCCCTTTAGGAAATGACCAGTAAAAAGGAGGTTTCTGATGATGCCAGTGTGGGACACCTGGGGTGAATCTGTTAAACTGTGCCTCCATCACATACCATCAGTGTTCTACAAATCTAAGCTGTGACAGCACAGAACTCTTTAGTTTCTTCCCCCATCAGAACAAGTACCTTAGAGCCCAGCCAATAATCAATGCAGCAGCCAGACTCATCACGATCTACATAAGCTCTATCTATCCCAAAGGATAACATACAGACTGTTAGAAAAGCATTCCCTGGTACCAAGAATGGGGGATTAGGGTTATTAGACAGCTGGTACCACCACTTCCTCCTATTACATGAAAACAAATAGGCCTCTTTCTCTTTTGCTCTAAGTTTAGTATTAAGAGCATGTAATTGAATAAGCTCACTGGAGCGGATAAAGATTAGGATAAACTGTTATCCCCTTCTCTTTAATTTCCCCAGTTAATTTAAATGGCCAACTAAAACAAGCGATACAATCTATTTGTACTCGAGAGAACCATCAATCAGGAAATCCATAATAGGGCAGGCAATACATATTTTTGAAGATAAAATGGAAAAAACACAGATATGAGTGAACAATTTTTATTGAAACCCTCAAAGATTAAAGAGGACCAAATGGTGAGTTTGGGTACCATAACAGAAAATCTCACCTAACTGTACCATCATTCACAGGAATGAACAAACCCAAACACGACAAAATTCAATTTCTCATGTAATTGCTACAAGTGAATGTAAATGAACTAATCATTTTATCATAACCTTTCTTTAATCATACGAAAAAGAAGGGAATTTACATGGCATAACAAAAGATATGCAAAACTTAATGAAAACACAATTCTCTTAAGTTTTTCAAACTTATTTTTATAGGATGCAGAATGCACTTGAAATGATTAAATGATTTAAGCTGATTCTTTTTTATTGCAAACTGTTTTAACATCAGCTTAACCCCCATGCATGGTATTCAAAAAGAACACAGCTTTTTAATTAGAAAGATCACTCGAGTTAAAATGAGGAATTAAGTACTAAAAATTAGGAAAAGGCTGGGGTTTCTTCTGAAAGGAATCTTCAAGTACCAATATGTATAGAGAAAGAATACTAATTTTGGTTACATTTTCCCCCTTACTGTTAAATATACAAACTATAATACCTTTCAAAATAAAATACCCACATACGATAACTTTAATTAGAAACAGTCAAACCAAATCTTGGAAAAGTATTAAAAGTAAGCAATTTGCTGGGCCAGTAATGTCTTAATTTGTGATTATTCCAACATTTGATGATGTGTCTCCTGCTGTAGAGCCCAGGTTCTCTTCCTTTTGGTCCCTACAGTTAAGAAATATTTAGTTAGTTGTGCTATTGAGACAATCTGTAATAATTTCGCTTAGAGAAAAAAACTTTTTTGCCATACACTGACAGACCAAAGAGGAAGAGAAGGCAGGTGCTCTGAAGAAAACTTAAATGAGAAAAAAAAAATACCAATTTTGAAAAAAGTTTTTTTGTTTTGTTATTTTGTCCCCCCCCACCCAAAGGAATGCTGCACCCATTTCACTTAATATTAGAAATCCAGGTTAAAGGCACTGGGATGTATTCCTCACCATGAATAGACTACTCAACTACATCTGACATCAGAGTCTGCTACTGTAATCAGCCTGCTTGCTGAGTGAGTGACACTTCTTACATAGAAACTTAATGTAAATTAAACAAGTTTGAATCCACTTATAATGTAACTAGTTTTATAAAAATATTCAGAGTCACTAATAAAGCACCAAGAAAAAGAGAACCTCAGAGAGAGGACTCAGACCCTTCCTACAAGGTCACCCCTTTACAGTTTTGTCTAATAGGACCTCCAGAGTGACAACAGTCATCTTTGACATATCCTACCTATATAATCTTAGGGATGTAGACCATTGCTATGGTGACTATACCCAAATGCCAATTTTCATTATAAATAGTTAAGAGACATGTTACAAGATTTCATGGCTTACTCTTAAAAAGGTAAAATAGGTGCAATTTTCCTTTAAGAAAGACTTTATTCTGTAATACACCATTAACATTTTGATGTTCCCTTCAGTAAACACTGATAAAACTACACTGGGACTACCAAAGAACTGTGAAGTAGCTAAAATTATTACAAATACTGTATTATTTTCCACTTGAATACAGTATTTGTACATTTAAGAAAACATTGTACAAAAAAATTATATAAATGAAAGCCTCAAAGAAGTATCTGTCACTAAATTTTTGAATTGAAGTGACCAAAGACTATAGTAAATGAAAACATTTCTAAACATGATGTAAACATAAATGGAGTAATGCAAAACATCAAGGTATTCAAATCTACTATATTGCTATTTTCACCCTTAATGTATCTTTCTACATAGTTTTCTCCTTTTGGAACAGTAATATAAGGGGCGGTACATTATCTTCATAACCTTATGCCACCAAATCAGTTAATACAGATGCTTGACACATTTAATTATACAAAATCAATTTGTTTCAAGTTACAAAATTAATGTTGATATGTAATTAATGAAAAAAAATAAGATGTTAAAAAGATAACTATAAGAATACCCAGATATATGCTGTATTCCCATTTATATAGATCTGATCAATAAAACATCAACACATTCACTTAGATACTGATTTAATCCATGGATCAAGGCCATATTTTCAAAGTATTTTAAGGATGCCAGGACACTGCAAAAGCTGGAGAAAAGAGTTGAGGAACAGTATATGCTCGCTAAACAAGAACTATGTTTATTTAGCTAGTGAATACCTAGAGTAATAAATTTTTACTTCATGATAGCAATCAGGCTCGCAAACACCCAGAAATAGGAATTAAAGGGTTTTAAATGTAGTTATAAAGGTCATAAAAAGTCTGATTAGACTGAGGTACATTTACTCAAAATTTTGAGATTCATTAAGTGGTAGCAAACAAAATAATTCCTCAGACAAATGCACATTTTTCAGTATACATATTATTGGGGGAAGGAGGGGAGAAGAATGTGCATTAATTGGTGAAATCCACCAAGCTGCATATCAATATTCTGTTACACCAAACAGTTTGAAGACAAGGGAAATGTTCTAATATAATTTCAGATTATGTTTCATTTGGCTAAAATAGAGCTTAAGGTTGCTTTGCCATATTAAAAGTTTACTACAATAATTTTTCACATAAACATTTAGACTTGAACTCCAGGACTAAATATGGCATGATTATTTTGCTTTTAATCTGTCAAATAGCTAAAAATTGACAATTTAAAAACTACAACAAAGAAAAAGTTGAAGCAGTGTGACTCTTACATCATTGAACCACTTCTAATGGTTAACTGTTAGTATTTAACAAATTCAAAGAGTTAATGAATCCTTGCATTCATTCAGTCTTCTGTGCCTTAGCTAGGATGCATAATTACAAAAGACAGCAGATACTGGTAAAAGCTTCAGGACAGAAAGTGCTTGACGAAGTTACAGTTCTCAAGTGTGTTTGGTGAGAGTATAAGGGCAGATGCGCTGATGAAAACCATTACAAGAAGAGTCAATTCTGTGTTAGAGTTCAAAGATGTCACCTTAAGCAGAAAAAAAGCTTTAATAATGTCTTCTTTGACTTATTAGGCATTTCCAGAGTCTACATCATTAGTGTTGTAATTCTAACAGGACATCTTCATATGGTTATTGTTTGTTTCTATTTCTCTCCTGAAAGAAAAACACAAAGAATTTTAATAAAATACCACCATTATTTAAAAATTTAAATTATTTGTACTATAATGCAAACCATCTTCATAAAAACTTCTTCAAATACTAATTGGAGTAAGTAAAAAAGATTTACCTGCACACAACCACAGAGGGCTGATTACCATGAAACATTTCAAAATTAAGCAATTCAAACACAAAGACCTATTTCAGGAGAGTATGGCCCTCTCCACAACCCTATCTTCCCAAGAAATTTTAAGGAGAGTATGAAATGTGTTTTTAGGCCTTTCAATGAGTTTTTAATGGTGAGGTATCAAAACAGACAAAAAGGCCTCTGAAACAATATGAAAACTTTTGGCTAGGCAGAGTTAGGAGAAAAGGAAGAGTTGCATTAAATTGCATTCAAGTTGTATTACGTTAAGATTCTAGTAGTAACTAAAAAATATCGCGAATCACAAACTTCCTCTATATCACATTCTCACATTCATTATATTGTAACTTTTCCCTATCAAGAAACATGATTATTTATTATTTCCTTTAAGTGGAAATCCCTTGAACAAAAATTAAACTGACTGATATTTTCTCAATGTTTATTAACCAAGTATTTATCTATAGTACTTCTGCCTGTGAAAAAAGGATGACCAGCGTTGTGCATGTCTATCAAGTGAATGCATCATATAGTCTGTTTGCACCATCTTGTTTTATTATTTTTCAAGATTTTATTTATTTGACAGAGAGCCACAAGCAGGGGGAGAAGGAGGGAGAGGGAGAAGCAGGCTCCACACCAAGCAGGGAGCCAGATGTGAAGATGTATCCCTGGACCCTGGGATCATGATCCAGTCAAAGGCAGATGCTTCACCGACTGAGCCATCCAGGTGCCCCTGTAAGTTTTTAGTTTAAACAAGTTCACAGGTGATCCAGACACTGCTGGTCCAGAGAACACACTCTGAAAATTACCTGTGTTTAAACAAATTATAAGACTCACTCTGTTTTCACTACTTCCATTTTATATTTCCAAGAGCATTACATGTTCTATAATAAATATGAATGCACTTTGCAACTGATCAAAATAAGTTCCCATCCTGTGACAGCATCAGAAAACTGTATTTTGGGGCGCCTGGGTGGCTCAATGGGTTAAAGCCTCTGCCCTCGGCTCAGGTCATGATCTCAGAGTCCTGGGATCGAGCCCCGAGTAGGGCTCTCTGCTCAGCAGGGAGCTTGCTTCCTCTGTTCTCTCCCTCTGCCTGCCTACTTGTGATCTCTGCCTGTCAAATAAATAAATAAAATCTTAAAAAAAAAAAAAAAAGAAAGAAAACTGTATTTTACATTCCAAAGAGAACTTTTTAATTTCTTTGTTACTAAATTCCTTTTTTATTTTAATTTACTCCTAGAACTTGAAGAATAGTACTTTATACAGAAAGCTAATCAAATAAATCCCTACCACGATAGCTACAAATCATTTTATACACACATTATCAGTGAAAGACTCTGAAATTAAATAAAACAAAATGAAAGCAGACACAAAGCTACCTAATTAATCACATTTCAAAAGGATAAAAACAAAAATTCAACAACATAAAAAAAAAAAAAAAGATAATTTGGTACTGGGGAGCTACAGTTTAATTTTACAAAGGCCTTAAGTGCTTAGAAGAAAACAGCCTAAACATAAAATCAGTTTTAAATGGAAGGAAACAGATAGATTTGTATGAAAAATCTTGAAACCTGCTTTAATTAGCCAGATATAAAAATCTAGAGAAATTCATCAACTCCACAAAGGGCCCCAAAAGTACAGACAAAAAAAAAAGGCACTATTTAAGGATATGTAAGACAAAGAGAAATTTAACTCAAGGAAGATGATCAGCTGTATCAATGAGGATCATGTATTACTTAAATAGAAGTTAAAGATGCTATTTCAGTTTGAACAGTAATCAACTATGCACTTTAACTGGATCAAATTTAAAATATGTAAAATTACACTTACTATAATAAATCTATATGTGTAATGCATAACTTCCAACTCAGTGGACAGAAAAAGAGGAAAAAAAAATCAATCCAATAGAACAGATGGGTCGGGGGTGGGGGGCTTGAATGATCTACATTTAATTAGAAAGTACAAAATAAGACAGCAAAAATACACATTTATATCAAGCATCAAAAAAATGTATGTTCATCAATGAAAACAATTCAGATGCTTCAAAAATCCAGTTATACATGATTACAAGAAAATAACCTAAAACATAATGACACAAAGTTAAAAGTAATGAAAAGATCTAAGACAACACAAACCAACTAAAGACTGATAGAATTATATTAATACCAGACAAAACTGATTTAAAGGCAAAAACCATTGTTGGGAGATAAAACGGTCACTACATACTAAATAATAGACATTTTTAAAATAAGCTATGACACAATATTAAACTAAAAAAACTTTACATACATTAGAAGTTGTCAGAATTATAAAGAAAATTTTACAGGCTTCTCATTACAGCAGGAGAATTTAACACATTTCTCTGTAATTGGTAAAATGGAAATATTAATAAAAATGTAGGCTGCATATACATAAGACAGAAAACCGAGGCAATTACAGGGTTCACAATGAACCACCAAAAAAGGTGACTACATGTCAAACTGGAAAGCAAATTTAAATAAATACTGGAGTCCACATCATACAACATCACATTTTCTGACATCAGTTTTAGAAGCAAAACAGGTAAACAACAACAAAACACTTTACCAACATTTGGAAATTCTAAAAACATACTCCTAAAAGTCTCCCCAAAAATCATAATGGAAATTCAAAAATTTTTACATCAGTACAATGAAAATGCTTAGTCTATGGCCCACCAAACACTTAGGAATGTACATGTGCAAAACTGAAAAGAATAAAAAAAGGCTCAAAAATAATGAGCTATCATCCAACTCAGTAAGTTAGGAAATGAGTAATAAGTCCCCAAAAGTAGAAGGAATGAAATCAGATTGCAGCAGAAAATAATGAAACAGAAAACAAGAATAAATAGAACCAAAGAGAATAAAAATTGGTGTTTGCAAGGAAGAGCTAGTGTCTGGAGAGGGAAAAAAACCCTAGCAACAGAAAAATCTCTGGAAGGACTGATTTAAAACGAAGATACATTTTAAGTATCATGAAGACTGATACAATTAAAAAATAAAAATACTATTCATGCCAATATGAAAAATACCTTAAAACAACTTCCTAAAAATAAAATTTACCTACATACAATTTACCAAACTAAATTCAAGAATAAACAGAAAACCTGCAGAAGAGCCTTCTAATAACTAAAGAACATAAATCAATGATTAAAAACTACCCCACACAAAACCCCATCAGGCTCGGTTTTTATTTTATTTTATTTTATTTATTTATTTGACAGAGATCACAAGTAGGCAGAGAGACAGAGAGAGAGGAGGAAGCAGGCTCCCTGCTGAGCAGAGAGCCGATGCGGGGCTCAATCCCAGGACCCTGAGATCATGACCTGAGCTGAAGGCAGAGGCATTAACCCACTAAGCCACCAAGGTGCCCCCGTGTTTTTATTTGTTATATACCTATGTAAGTATGTATGCATGCACGTATGTAACCTCTACACCTAACGCTGGGGCTCAAACCCAAGACCCTGAGACCAAGAGCCAGCCAAGAGCCTCGACTCACATAGTACATTTAATTAATTGTCCTAGAACTGATCATTCTAAACTAACACCAACTATTCCAGAGACTAGATAAAGGGGGAGCATCTCCTGAGTATTTTGAGGGTAGCAATACTTTGATACTAACAGTGTCAAGAGAAGAATGAGAATGTAACAGTTTAGTCTCACTTGTCACAAAAGGATCTCTTCTAAGGCTGTTTTGCTGGTAATAGTGTAGAGAAGCAAAGGTGAGAATGGGAAGGCCAGTAAAACTAGCACAGTTAATAATCCAGTACAATAATAACAGCCCTTAGATGGTGAAGAAAGATGCAGAGCTTGGTTTTGAGATACATTCTGAAAGCAGAATCAACAAGACTGACTTACTGATGTATCAACTGATTAGAGACAGAGTTTATGAAAGAAAGAGTCAAGAATGAGTTCCCTTAACTGGAAGAGCAGTGGCGCCGTGTACATAGAGAAGGTTTGCGGCAGGCAAAGAAAGAGGGGAGTTAGATTTCAGACACTTATTAGGCAGCTGTGAGAAGGTATCAAATAGGCTGTCCGACATAGGAGTCTGGAGACAGGAGGAAAGGCCTGGGGTGGGGGTGGGGGGGCGGTTTATACATATTTGGAAGTCCTTAGCACTATAAATGTCCATCAACAAAACTCAGGTCTTCCTGAATATGGTCAATACCTTGGCTTTAAGACAACAAAACTCATATTTATATTAACAAGATCTAGAACTGAGCCTGACACTGTTAACATTAAATAAGTATTTAAATATAATGAGAGATCTATGGGCATGCTATTGACTACAGACCACTAGAAATATGAGATTAAGCAATATGGAGCTATCAGTGATAACTTCTTGTGCTATTCTAAAATGACATACATATTACACAACTGTCATCATAAATAACATGTACTGGTGTATTGTTGGGAAGTAATACAGGAAGGAAAAAACCTGAATTATACAAAAGGAGCATGGTCCAGTACACCTTAAGAGCTATGTCTTTAGCGATAGTTCAGAAGAATGCACTTTAAACAAACACTCTTTATGACACAAACTTTCCAAAGTGACTCATAGAATTTTAACAATGACTGACAACTCAAAAAACAATTTGCAGGGATCCCTCCTTCTCTCATTTGCCATTAATAATACAGCTAGGTCTCAACCAGTCAGATTTGGAGATTTGAGGGCTTTTCAGTCTCTGGTATAGGGTTTCTTCCCCATTTTGAGCTGAGTAGACACTGAAGACCAATGTATGAACCTAAGGCCCAGAAACAGAACTTGGCCAGTGGAGAAGAGCTCCAGGAGGAAGTTTACTTGCTAACCCATGTCTTTTTGACAGAGCATAATGGATGAGCTAAGACTTCCTACCTAGGAAACAGCTAGAAAACAAAATTTTCTTCAGTGTCCTCCGAAGAGCCAAAAGCTTGCCCTTAACATTACAAATAGATAACTTACTTCCTTTTAATCACTGGTAGGTTTATCACTATTAATGATATTTCAGTAACCAGAACTAAGATTACATAAGCCAAAAGGGAAAAAGCAACTGTGTATCTAAGAAGTCTCACCATCCAAAAAGAAAATGAGAATAAGCACAAGGAATATAAGTACAATGAAAGAGAACTGCGGAAAGAGCCAGTGAATACCTGGTGGCAGGGGGAAAGAGGGTAGAAAAAGAGAGACAGAGAGAAAGCAGGCAGGCAGTCACTTGAGACCCAAATGCAACAAACACCTTTTGTCTAGCTTGAAAATCTGACTTTCAAATTGAAAATTTCAGTAGATGAATGAAAGGGCTTCAAAATGCTCATTGCCTTATTTAAGGAGTAGAATATTAAGTCCAAAAATTACCTCAAATTACAAAGCAGAAAAAGAGAGCTAGAAATCACAAAGAAAAAATAAAAATAAGAGAACCGTAGAATAGATCTAAGACAAAACGAATATTCTAGAAGTAGGAAAAAGAACAAACACAAGAGCCAAATAAATAACAACTAAGTAACAAAATTTTTCACAAATTCTTTTAATATTCTTTCCTGCATGAGGTAGGGCTTACTTTTCCTCCTCTAAAGTGTGGGGCTGGACATTCTGACTTGCTTCTAAGAACACAGTATGCAAAGGGAGGAAAAAAATACTTATATTAGAGAAGTCTAGCAGATTCAACCTAAACCAAGTAATCAAAATTAGTATCACTGAGTATTAAGTTACCTATAATTAGATTGAGAAAGACACACTAGTTATGCAGTATTCTTCCCATAAACTCAGTCTGATTATGAGAAAGCATTAGGTAAACTGACACTGAAAGCCACCTTAAAAAACATGTGCCCTGTAGTCTTCAAAAGTGTTAAAACCATGAGAGACAAGGAAAAACAAAGAATTGTCTGTCCTAGCTTAGGGAAGACTAAGGAGACATAAAAACTAAATATAAAATGGTTTTCCAGATCTTCAACAGAAATAGACATTAGTGGGAAAAGTGGGGACATCTGGAAAAAAAATCTGTAGTTAATAGTACTGTACCAATGTTAATTTCTTAGTTTGGATAAACATACTAGCATTATGTAACATATCAGTATTAGGAGAAACTAGACATACAGAAACATCCAGTATTATCTTTGTAACATTTCTGTAAATGTAAAAATTATTCAAAATCAAGTTTTAAAAAAGCATAATAAAAAGCTAGAAAAATACAAATCCCAAATATATTAAATATCATATTGCCATAGAAATATAAAATGCATAGATGTTCTTCAGGGTATTGTTAATTTAATGGCTGCCCTGCTTCTTTTTATTATTTATAGGGAAAAGTGTTAAAATTACATCCCAAAGTTAAAACAAGTAAATTATCAGACTTCATTTTTAAATTAAAAAACAAAAAAAAGAGCTGGAGCGGAGGCAGTGGCCAGGGTGGGAGAATAGTCATGTTTCAAAAAAAGACAAAATTATAGACAAAGAATGACTACAGTTAAAATATAACATTCAATTCCTCAGAAAAATTAATTACTTACCAGGAATAAAATCTACTCAGATTGGCTTACTGACTGAAAAATTTCACACTAGAGAGCAAAACAAGGGCAGTAACAGATGGATAAAACCCCCAGCTGTTCAAAAGCTGTACATTTGTCCAGATCCATTAAAGTGTTTTAATACTGAGATAAGCTTCTGACCTGCACTATCCCAAAAACATGATCAATCATTTGGCATTAAGAAAGCAAAAGACAAAGAATATAAGGGAAACAGATCAGTTCTATCCTGTAAAATAAATTCAAAATTTTAAAAAAATCATCAAGGGAAAGGATCATGATTATGCTTTGGAGACTCTGTTTTGGGAAGCCAATTCTTCAATTTTTTTACACTTACATTTCTATGTAAGTGAGAAGGAACATTCTTGATCCTCGGCACAACCACACTATAATAAAGAAACTGCTTTAAAAGATTCCAGTGCTCAAGTCTGCATTTACACAATAAAGAAGTATTTCAGGTTTGAGTAAGTATATGCAGTCTGGTAATTTATAAACAATTCATCTGTACCAACCAAAGATCAAGTAATCTCAAAGTGTGCTATAAAATGGAAGAGTTAAGAGTAACTTCGAATAGTGAAAAATGGAGAACAGCTACAGTATGTGTTAGTTTAGGTCCAAATGAGTAACAACATGATTCTAAGAAGTCCTAGAATTAGAACTAATTCATGTTTAGAGCTGTGATTTAGTTTCAACAAAATAATATCATTCATCACACTAAATTAACTTTTTTGTGGATGTGTAGCCTTATTTTGGTTTTCTAGTTTTCACTTAATTTCACATTCAAGACACACTGTATTAAAAAATAAAATCATATATAAAATGAAACATAAAGGTCAAACTAAATAAAATGGTCTCTATTTACAATGTGACTATTGGGCAGAACATCCTAAGGATATTCTATTAGAACTAAGAGAACTGATAGGTGAATTTACAAAAGTCACAGGATACAAAATATTTCTACAAACCAGCAATGAACAACTGAAAAAACTGAAATTACAATTACATTTACAAATATAAAACAGTAAAAAAATTTAAAAAATACATATATAAAATACTTAGAATAAATTCATTAAGAGACATGTGCAGGTCCCCAACACCAACAAATGTAAAATTTCACTGAGAGAAATTAAATGTCTGTATGTCCGAGCAGATTGAATTCCACAAAGAAAGGGCTCTTTATCATTAGCGGCTTACTGGTAACCTTTAATATTTATCTGTTGACTGAGTAAGGAACCACACTTAAGAACATACAGGATCAAAATATATGGTGATAAAGGCTGACCAGAATACAAGATGTATGCTAGTTCTCTCATATAAAAAGGATGGTCTGTGATCCCAGGGTCCTGGGATCGAGCCTCACATCAGGCTCTCTGCTAAGCAGGGAGCCTGCTTCCTCCTCTCTCTCTCTCTCTCTCTCTCTCCTGCCTCTCTACCTACTTGTGATCTCTGTCAAATGAATAAATAAAATCTTAAACAAAGCGGGGGGGGGGGGGGGTGTGTGCCTGGGTGGCTCAGTGGGTTAAAAAGGATGGTCTGAGGACCCAAGAACAGAGGCTCTGAAAGCCAAAGGAATTCATATCCAATTCCATTTTGGATCAGATTTTAGTCTACTTACAATAAAATGAAAGTAATAAAATAATTACATTTCAGACTTTCATTCACAAGTGGAACTGTTCATTAGTAGCTTTTTTATATCTTAGTTCTTTTATTATATATCCTGTAATCTTTTTTATTCCCTTATGTTATTTCAAATCCAAAAAATATCAGTATTGAATGTGTAATAATTGAAATACTTTTCAATAAATTCAAAGTTTTCTGCCAAGAAACAGTAAAGTCAGTTTCACTCAGTAATTATACAGTGCGATATAAGTAAATTTCTAAAGAAACTGCACATCAAAATTTTAAAATAAACTATTAGACGTAAACAGGAAAGATAATTCAATAATTTGAGTTAATTCCTGAAACCTAAAAAAGATATTTCATATTAACTTAGATATGTTCCTGCAGGTAACTATGTATTTGCTGCTCAAGAAAAATAACTGAAATACCATTAAATTTAATGACTGTTCATACCATTACAGGTATGAAAATGGTATCTCCGAAGGGTATGTAATTAATCCAGTAAATACCGGTAGTTCATTTAACTGAAACTCTGAAAATTCTTTATCAGCACTGGAACAAAATACAGCTACAAACTCTCCTATGGGGTAAAAATATTTATCCAAGAAAAAAACAAACAAATCAGTATTATAAAATGTTAAATTAAAGCACCTCTTTTCTCACCTCTGGTCTACAAAGAATTTTTATCAAGTTCAAAACAAGAGTCTACGACAATTAAAACTGTATCATCTTTTTTTTTTTAACTGCATCATCTTGAATATACAACATGTCACTCAATGTTTTATCAGAGAATTTGTCACTTAAATATGCAATATAAAAAAGTTTATGGTATCCGAGCACCTGCTGGTTCAGTCAGTAGAGTACGTGAAATCTTAAGAGTCATGAATTCAAGCCCCATGTTGGATGTGGAGCTTACTTTAGAAAAAAAAAAAAAAAAAAAAAAAAGTTTATGGTATCCAGGTGCCAAAATCTACTTTCCAAAGAAATATTCTCCAAATTTTACTGTAAAGATCAAAGGAAAAACAAGATTTTATGTACTGAATTTGTTACTATTAATCATAATCAACTCACTTCATAAAAAAGAAAGTCCACCCATAAAAAAAAATTTACCAAAAGGTGGCTGAGCACAGACTTCAACTCATTCTTGATCCTAAGAACTATAATTTGATTAATGGGAAAGCATTAAACCAAGTGTTCTACTTGAGAAAAAGAAATATAGAACTGTCAGGGAAATGCTTACTGTTATCACAGGAGTAATTATTGTTGAAGTGACTTCAGTATATTAACAAAGATTGGGTTACTCAGAATCAAAATTATTCCCATCACAAAAAATACTGTATGAGGTACTAAAACTTACTCTAGCCTAAAAATACCTAACAATATAATATAGTATACATAAAATACACAGAAGATTCTAGAAATTAAAACCACTTAATAACAAATTTATTATAATTATGTCTTACTTTATTCTACATAAACTGCAGGTTTTCATCTCTTTCTGTACGAACAGGTAAATGCTGTATTTTGGAAATTCATCTCAAAGTTACAGGCAACTGAAAAGTCTAATTTCTATATGGAGAGGAAAAAACTATTAAACAAAAAATTTCACTTGAGATTAAGTTTCCTGGTCAATAAGGATTTATAAGAATGAAAGAAACTAGTAGGATCTAAATGACTCACGGTCAAGTACAACAAAAGTAAAATTTCAATAAAAGGATTATCTAAACAGTCAAAAGTAAATTCTGCTGTGCAGACTACTTGAATTTATTTTATCTGTACAAATACAGCCAGAACATTATTGGTTCTTTGTTTTCTTTCATTTTTCTAATTAAACTAGCTTTATTATTAGAAGTAATACATACAAAGAGCAACTTAAAGTAAAAAGCAAGCTCCTCTATCCACCTCTAACCCTTTCTATTTTAAGTTCCTCCTAATGGGTTGCCACTATTTAAGTAGTGTTAGTATATATACTAATATATATTTGTGTGTGTGTGTGTGTGCATATATATATATATATATATTTCTTGTTTTCTCAATGCAGACACTATCCGTTCCCACTGAATATGACAGGTAATTTATCACAGTGGATGAGTATGTTACATTCTCCTTCTCTCCTCCCTCCTTACACTAGAAGCCACACTATTTTTAGTTTTAGTGATTGTCTTTATGACTCTAAATAATATGCCAAGGACAACTGCTTGATATATCATCTTTAAACAATTATGTTACCTTTAGAAAGATGAGAAAAATACTCCCTTTATTTACCCTTCTTCAAATCTTTCCTTCCCATTCCATCTCATAACATTTTGCTCTAACTATAATTAAATCTTTTATACGCTAGTGTCCATTTCTACAGATAGAAAAACCAAAAAGCAGCATTCATTATGGAACTTGAATGACCAAGTACATAGTTCCTAAATAAAAAAAGTGCAGCGATTTAAACCAATAAATAAAAATTCATTCAAGCTTTCAAACTTTACAAAAGGAAAGAGATTCTTCAAAATATCTACTCAGTTAACAGTTAATCATCTGCTTATTTGCCAATCATTAGGTGCTAGGGATTCAGCAGAGAAAAAAGCAAGCCCTGCTCTCACAGAGCTTATGTTCCAATGAGAACATGATTGGCTAGAAATGTTATTTTCTTTTTAGCTTCCTTCACTTCTCCAAGGTCACTGGTTCCCCACTGAGGGCTCATTTCATTTGTCAGGCTTCAAAGACCACAGCACCAATTTAACAGACTGAGTGGAGATGCACAGAGTCCTGAGGTAAACTACATACAACGAACACCTATCAGATGCATAGTCCCTGTTGAGAGAGACTTATTCTAGTATAACCAGTTAACAGGTGTTACCTTTCTTGAATTCCTTTTTCTGTTGAAAAACTTCTTCAGGTTACTTTCTCATGAAGGCTATGTGACTACTCCTGCACACCTGGAATCTTTATTTTGCATTTCCCCTTCCATGATATAATGTGACATCTTTAAGATACATCTTTAAGAACGTAATTCTATATACCCTCTTCCCCTCCATTCTGAAATAAGATTTTCTGTACGAGTATCCAGAGTTGTAGATGGAAAAATTCTGATGATAATCTGATTCTCCTTCATCTGCAGTAGGTAATCTGTCTTTTGCTCAGGGAGCTTAAGATTTTCCCTCTATCCTGCCTTTAGTTCTTTTCAATTTGAAAAAATACTGCTAGTTACTCAGCCTGAGCCCATTCCTTCTGAAAACATAAATCTTTGGTCTTTGGGCATTTTTCTCCAATCATTCTTCCTTTGGTTTTTTCCTTACTTTTTCAAAACTCCTTTAGAAAGACAGTGGGCCTCTCCCCTCTTTCCATCACTTCTTTCATCTTTTATATATATTTTTCATCTCTATTACTCCACATTTGGAAATTTCTTTGATTTGAAATTTCAGATCAACTGGACTTAAAACATGAACATTTTATTATCTGCTGCTCACTAACTTTTATTTGCACATTCACGTTTCTCATTTCCAAGAACATTTTCTAGTTTTCTTTTTACATATGAATCCAAACTAACAACAAATTAGTTTTATTTTTTAAAATGATTTTCTGCTCCCTAAATTCTTTTAGTGAGTTGTCTTGGCTGCTCCTGTCATTAAGCTTGATTTTAATCAAATATATCAAAAATATGTGTTCAAATCTAAGAATAAAGAAGTAGGCAAATACTATGATAACTAGCATGGATTTCTCTTCCAGTTTTAAGTTTCACCAATATCCCTTACTCTAAAAGACAGAGCATGACTTTCTAAGTATTATATAACCTGACAGGACGTCTAGCAAACTCTTCCACTGAGTGCTCTGATGGCAAGAGAACCTGGAGACTTACTCCATTGTCAGAATAACCGGAAGAAAAAAACAAACAAACAAAGTCAATCAAAGACCCAGTGATGAGAAGATGGAATTAGTTTCTTAAAGTCCTTGTCTTCTACCACAAGTAGGCCTAAGAACGTCATAAAAACATGAACACACAAGGAAGAGAAATCAAACAAAGTTACAGTAACCACAGACCCAAATCTAAAATTTAAAACTAAAAACTCTATGAAAAACCATAGGAAAAAATCTTCCCAAATCTTTGCCTTTGGAAGGCAAAGATTTGGGGCCAGATTAGTATAAGCCTTCTAAAATTGTTTTTACTATTTAAAACTGTTTGGCTATTCTAGGCTATTCTACCTGATCTTAGCCCAGGTCTTACACTAGAGAAAAGGCATAAAGGACACTGTAGATCAACAGATAAGAATACTGTGGTTATCTAAGAGAATATCCTTATCCTTAGGAAATATATACTATACGTTTTGGGGAGGAGGGGTAAAGAACCATGACATATGAAACTTATTCTCCAATTGTTAAAAAAACGAACACACACATAAAGCAAACAGGGAAGAATGTTAATAGGTAAATCTGGATAAAAGGCATATGAGTGTTTCAGGTATTATTCTTGTTCTTCCAAATAAATTGAAAATTATTTCCAAACAAACTAATGAAGGAAAAAAGATTCATGTATGTTGTTGCATTCTCAATCTGTACTACTGTACTACTAAGGCACCAATGTATTTTGGCTATTTTTTCCTGCTGATGAGCATTTAGGTTTCTACCAGTCCTTTTACTTCATTCTATTTACTTCATTCTTGTGTGTCTTCTCGGGTATTTGGGAAGTTTCTCTTAGGTATAATCCAGGAAAACTGCTGAATTCAAAGGTATATGAAATTTCAGCTTTTATGTAAGAGAATGCAAAACTACTTCCTCACATAGCTATTACCAATGCTCCTCTCTGCAACTGCAGAAGAGATTTTGTTGATCTAGTTTCTCCAGTACCTTATATCATCAAATTTCTTAATTTTGCCAAATGAATGGATATAAACTATTTTCTTATTATAGTCCTAATTTGCATTTCCCTAGTTATTAATAAGACTGAATATATTTTTACATATTTATTAGCCATATTTGTTTCCTCTTTCATGAAATGACTATCCATCTTTTGCCCATTTTTCAATTGGGTTCATCTTTTTCTTAAACTGATTCACAGGCGTTCTTTACATATTCTTGATACTAATTTTTGGTCAGCTACATCCAACATTTCTGCAGTGCCTAACATGTCTTTCCAGTTTCATTAAAGCATCTTTTGGTGAACAGATTTTTTTTTTTTTCAAGTAAGCTCTACACGCCCAACATCGTGTTTGAACTCACAACACAAGAGTTACATGCTCTACTGACTGAGCCAAGTAAGCGCCCCTTGACGAACAAATTTCAATTTGGTCAAATTTCATCAATCTTTTCTTTTATAATTAGTGCTATTGTGTGTCTTAAGAAATCCTACTTTACCCAAAGACTGAAGAATTATGCACTTGGGAAAATATGACCTCCAAATATCACAAGGTTTGAAGAATTTCAGCAAAATACCAGAGGGGTCACACTAAACAATGACTTGCAAATCCTTTTATGTCAAAAAGAAAAAAGGCATAACAAGTAAAAAAAATAAAATTCTACCAACACACCACTGATTTATCCTCCTTAGCCAAGGAGGACGGATAACAGACAGGGAACAAACACATCCTTCATCACTGGGATGCAGGAGTATTTAAAAGCAGTTATGCTGGAAAGCTAAAGTGCAAGCACAAGCTTATCTAAGAGAAAATCTACAAATAAAAGTCTACACATTCTTCCTGGACAAGGGATAACAGCGCCAGAAAGAAAACTGGACAAGGATACATGGTATCACAAATGCTAAACAATTAACAAACAGGGAAAACTGTTACCTTATATGGTAATTTCAAACTTAAAGCAAAGTTAAATTACACTTACTAGCACATCCATGTACTGGTTCTCCCTTCTCATTCTCTCAGACTGATGAAACACTACACTGATGAAGTCAACAATGAACATCATTCTCTCATCTCCATTATGTGCAGCAGGAAGAGAAGATGCAACTAACACTAAGCGTTGAAAAGAAGAAAGAAAAGAACAACCCTGTTTTGGAGCAAATACCTGACCTGAATGATTCTCTTCCAGGTTCAATGATCACAGGAAATAAGTCAAAATGAGTCTTAAAATACCATTTCACAAGAAGTGATACTAATCAAACTATAATGAATCAAACTAAAAAGTTTCTGTATAGTGAAGGAAGCCATCAACAAAATTAAAAGGCAGTCTTACTGAATGGGAGAAGATACTTAAAATACAAATGACATATCCAATCAGGGGTTAAAGACCCGGACATTTTTCCAAAGAAGACAGATGGTCAACAGACACAAGAAAAGATGCTCAACACCACTAACCATTAGGGAAATGCAAACACAATGAGTTCTCACTTCACAACTGTCAGAATGGCTAGTATCAAAACGACAAGAGTTAACAAGTATTGGTGAGGATGTGGAGAAAAGGAAACCCTCGTGTAGTGTTTGTCAGAATATAAATTGGTGCAGCCACTGTGGAAAACAGTATGAAGGTGCCTCAAAAAATTAAAAATAGAAATACCATACAATCCAGTATGGCACTTCTGGGTATTTATCCAAAGAAAACAACATGATTTTGAAAATATGTATACACCCCTATGTTTATTGCTGCAGTATTTATAAACAGCCAAAATATGCAAGCAACCCAAGTGCCCATCAATAGGTGAATGACTAAAAAAGATGGGGCACACACACACACACACACAACAGAACATTACTTGGCCATTTAAAAAAAAAAAAAAAAAAAAAAAGAATGAAATCTTGCCATATGTAACATGGATGAACCTATAAGTTATTCTACAGTAAGTGAAATAAGTTGAAGACAATACCATGATTTTGCTCACTTATATGTGGAACCTAAAAAACAACAGAACAGAAACAGACTCATAAATACAGAAAAAGGTACAGGAGTTTGGGGAGGGGGTGAGAATGTGTAAAATAAGTAAAAAGGAGGAAGAGATTAAGAGGTACAAACTTCCAGTAATAAAATGTCAGAGACCAAATGAACAGAACAGGAAATATTCAATACTGTTAATTATTGTAGTTACCTTTGTATGGCAACAGACAGTAATTATACTTATTGTGGTGAAAGTGTTGAATCACTAAGTTGTACACCTGAAACTAACAGTGTCAATTATAAATATATATGATATATATATATATGATTTGGAATATATATATATATATATCATGGCTGCCAGAGGTTAGACATGGAGGAAGAATACAATACAAAGGGATAGTACAAGACAGTTTTCCAAGGATGATGAAACTATTCTGTATCCTGATTATGGTGGTCGTTACACAAATTTACAAATGTGTTAAAACTCCTTTATTGCCCACTCCAATAAAGTGAATTATACTGCAGGATTTAAAAAAAAAAAAAACTTTTAAAAAAGATATGTACATGAATTTATAGGAGCTTCATTTACATTCTCCAAAAACTGGAAACCACCCAGAAATCCTTCAGAGGCTGGATGGATAAACTGTGGTAAGGCCACACAATGGAATGATGTTTTGTAATTAAAAGTAACAAAGAACTGATATATAAAACAACACTGATACATTGCAAAGATACCATGCTAAGTAAAAGAAGCTAGTCTTAAAAGATTACACACTGTGTAATTCTGTTTATATGACATTATGGAAAATGCCTTACAGAGACAGAGAACAGATTAATCCAAAGGGGGAAGGAAGCATCTGACTACAAAGAGGCAAAAAAAGGGAATTTACAATTTTACTGTATGTAAATTTAAAAAAAGAAACAAGTTAAAAACCATATGAAAGAGGAAGAAGTTTCAAAAACGATAAATACAGGAAACAGAAATAAGCTTTAGGCAGTCAGCTTTGTGCTCAATGAACAAGATGGACTCTGGATCAAATACAAAAAAGAAAAACAACAGATATAAGTGGGAACTAGATGTAATATTGTTAGCAAACTAACATGGTCACCGAAGAATTCAAAACTTGACAGATCACAAAACCAACACAAAGCAAACCAAAATAATGACTTGGAAATTCAAATTTTAGTCTCCAAATACAGAGAAAAATGATAAAGAACCAATAGCACCCAAGGACAAAGATGCACTATATTTTTTGACATAACCAGAAAAAAGAAAATATAAAAGGAATAAGGACAGACAAAGGATTAAGGAAAATTATAATAGAGGTCCATATTAAACACATTCCAAATACATGTTCATATTTTAAGAATCTTTTGTAGTACACAGAAATAGCTATTTCCAAAGAAAGAAAATTTAGGCTGGCCTCAGACTTCTCCATGATATAAAACTATAAATAATGTAATATAAATATATAACTATAAATCTAAGCCTGAATGAGAAACTTGTAGCCTAAGAATTTTATATCCAGGTAAACTACTGTTCACATATCATGGCCAAAGAAAGACATTTTCTGAATCTAGAAGGATTTAACAAATGTATTATATTTATATTATATATAATCAACAAATATATATACCAAATTAATTTTCCTAAAAAAAAAAATAGTAAGTTACGTAAGAGTCAAAAAAAAAAAAAAGAAGATAAACATGTCAAAGGTGGGTCAGACATCATCAAGACTGGCAGTAAACCATGAAACAATTTAAATGTACAATTTTAAAGTTAAAAAATTATTAACTTTAAATCACTGTGCTGACGTAAAACAATATGTAACTGTCATAAACAATTCCTGAGACAATTATATAAATAAAACTAGGACTAAATTTTCAGACTGGGTAGGGAAGAAATGTAGAAGACATACAAGGGTGACCTCTCCTAAGTGGTGGAAGGGAAAAAAAAGAGTTGAGAAATAATTCCTTGCCATGCATCTTTTTCCGTGAACAATCTCATCCCACTTTCACAGAAACTATTTAAGAACAGAAAGCTCCCAAATCTGACTCCCACATCTAACTGCTTAATCAGAGATTTCACTGTATTTCTCAAAAGCATCTTACAATGAGCACATCCTAAAAGGAAAACCTGCACCCCACTTCTCATATCCCAAATCCATTCTCCTGATACACTATTTGTAATGGCTGTTCAGTCTGACCATTTACTCAACCGCTAAGCTCAAAAATTCAGGAGATACTTTTGATCCCTTTTTCCTCATTCTCCCACATTTAACTGCAATCACTAGCACCAGAATCACCTAGGTGAGCTTGTTAAAAATGTACACCACGAGGTCTCTTACCAAATACAGCTGACCCTTGAACACATGGGTAAGAATTGTGTAGGCCCACTTATATACAGATTTTTTTCTGTCAAATACTGTAAAATACAGTACTTTCTCTTCCTGGTGATTTTCTTAATACCATTTTTTCTCTAGCTTACTTTATTATAAGACTACAGTATACAATTCATGTAACATACAGAATATGAGTTAGTCAACTGTGTTATCAGCAAGGCTTCCTGTAAACAGGAGGCTATTAATGGTTAAATTTGGGGAGAGGCAGAAGTTATACACAAATTCCAAACTAGGAATTTGGCACCCCTAACCTGCACATTGTTCAAAGACCAACTGTATATCAGATTTTCCTACAGTGGGTCTCAAGAACCTGTCTTTCCAAGAAGCATCTCAATAATTTAAGTGCCCTAAGGTTTACAAACAGCTGCTTTAGAATCATTATTTCAATTATTATTCACCAGTGATGAATGTTCACCAAAATAATTTCCTTGTCTCCATAGACGAAGAAGCCATAAGACATGTAAGTTCATACACAGAAACAAAATTACTGACATTTTATAGAGTTATGTTTCTGCTTTACCTTAATTTCTACATAAGAGCTCTCGATAGTAACCAACATAATTTATTTAAAAAGCTTCTAACTTTATCCCTGCTGCATTTAAAAAGAAATTTAAATGTACCCTCTATGGAAAAAAGTCTGCTAGTTGTCTACTCCATCCTTCCTTTCTTTTCCTCTTAAAACCAGGACCCCAGTTTTTTTTCATGGTTTGGCACAAAAAAAATTCCCCAGCCATGTCTTGCTCTGAGCGCCCCATGATCAAATTCTGGCCTATAAGAATCAAGCAGAAACCGTGTGTAACTTCAGGAAAGTCTCCCTTAAGAGTGCCACAAAAGGTCAATAACAGACTAAGAAATCAAACTCTGCTGTCAAAATCTAAAAGCCCATGCCTTCCCAACTCTTAGTTGTCTTCCTCACGTCAAATCCTTACTATACTTTGGACAACTGCTTTAAGTGTACAAATTACAAAACGGTTCAGAAAAGAATTTCAGGGAAGTCTGTTTTACTTCTCATAAACAGGAAATAAATAATACTGAAACATTTATAATAAAAGCTGTTTCAAATACCTAACACATTTTTGCATAAAATTAATTTTAGTATTAGTATTAGAGCCCCTCACCAGTTCCTGAATCTGCTTGGTTATAAATGCAGAACTTATGGAACTTTGATGAACACAACTCAATGACTTTTATCACCTGAGTATGAAGAACAGGCAAATTCAGAATAAGGACGACCCTTGGGAAGAGAAAATGCCCATGTGCCACGAGAGGCCCTGAAGGGAGTTTGCAGGGTTCTGTTTTTTAAGTAGTTGGTCTCCTTTGGAGTAAAGCTCCTAAACTCAGAATGTAACATTAAAGAAGACCCATCCATACACACCACCCCAATAAAAAGACCCTACACAAAAAATTACTATACTCTTACCCTACGCATGGCTTCCTCCTCTTCTTGACGCTTTTCATAATGTGCAAAGTCATCAAAGATTGAGGTGGTATGCTTGAAAGTAGCAATTATTTTAAGCACTTGCTTAGCTTTTTCTAGGGGTACCTCTTGAGTGTCCCTTGAATTGGTAACTGGTTTGTTGTCATTATTTTCTAAGCGAATATGCCGTAACTGGTTATTGGGAACATCTTTGACAAAGATCCACTTAACTTCAAATTTGCCCTTCCACTTATCCTGAGACCAGACACCAGCATATGCATTATAGTCCACAACAGACTTCATTTCAGCCACTCCACAAAAATGTCCACTGCCATTCACACTGAAGAGTAAATAGAGTGGGCCTTTCCCATTCAGGGAACGGTAAGCTGCATCCAAACGCTTATTACCATGCTCAGTACTACACCAGATAGAGTACTTAATTGAACGGTGTATGTCATCCTCAGAATAGCTTTTAATTATAAACACACGTCCATTCTTCAGGTTCCAGTCAAAGTCTTTGGGATTATAATTGTTTATGGCCTTTAGCTTCTCCAGCACTGGATGCACTTCTACACTAGAAGGTGAAGCACTGACAGGAACAACACCTAAACCAAAGTTTTCACCGCCCACTCCATTGTTCTGGTTGAATCCAGCTCCCCTATTCCGAGGAGCTACCCAGCGATTCTGCAGCTGCTGCTGTTGGGGCTGCACTTGGTGAGGCTGGGCCTGTGGCTGAGGTCCTTGTTGCTGCTGTGGTTGTGGTGGCTGAGGCTGCTGTTGAGGCAGTTGGCTTTGCACCAATGGTGGTGGTTGAATTAATGGCTGAGGCTGCTGGATTATAGTTTGAGGAGGCAGAACTGGTTGGGTTGGCGGAGCCTTTACCACTGACCCCTTTTCATCCCAAGTTCCAATATTCATGTTGTGTTTTATAGGAGGTGGTGGTACAGCAGAACCCCCAATTCCCACATTGCCCTTGGGTTTAAGTTTCGGTTGAGGTTTGGCAGGCTTTCTGGCAATGGCCGCCCAGGAGGTCGGTTTAGGCGCTGCACTGCTAACTGGGGGCACACTATTGGTTGCAATGCTAGTCATACCACTGCTGCTCAAGGCTGTACCTACAGTTTTTGTCACTGCAGCTGTCAGGTCACCACCAATTTTCAGTCCGGTCATGCCTTGCTCAATACTGCTAATGCCAGGCACCTTACTCAAAGTATCACTGCCAAATCCAGCCTGTCCATCTGTAATAGCTCTCCCAAGAGAACTAGGTGGATAGCCATAACTGCTACTATAAGCAGAACTTTGTGTTGATTGTCCCTGAGATCCACTTGTCCCCCATGTAGAGAAATCAGCATTACCAGGAAAAAAGTTAAATCCATGTTGACCAAGAAATGGAGGGGTATTTCCTAATGCCCCAGGTTGACTAAACACACCATCTGGTATATAATGATGTTCTCCATTACTCATTTGTCCATAGGTTGTCAGATACGGCATAGGTTGGTCTCCAGCCGTGGACCATGCTGCTTCCCCAAGAGAATATGGAAATCCAATGGATGGAGCATAGTAACTAGGCATATATGGATCTGACATTGGTGGATAGCTGTTACTCTGGAAGACAAAAGATCATAATCAGGAGCGAAATATCCTATGAAGAGCAAGGGAAAAGAAGACTCTGAAAAATTAAAATCAAGTAGTTTTAAATAAGTGAAAAAGACGCACCTATTCCAGATAAAATTAAAAGTTCAAATCCAATTTTATCAAGGCAAAAATTTGCTGGTATTTTAATTTAAAAATATTTGTTATAAAATTGCAGGGGTTTTTTGGGAGGGGAGGAAATGGGTAGGATGGGATAATTTTTAAGAGTCAGATCTTCTGGCACATTTTAAAAATACCATCATTTCTACAAAAATCTGAATTATAAACTCGCAGACACAAATTGATCATTTACAGCCAAATTTATTTTAAGCAGCTGATGTATCCAAAAATTTATATGCAAAGATTAAACAAATCTGGAAGCTATGCCAAATAACAGAGGAGCTATAGTATACCTATCTATATAGTGGAATCCAATTCAGCAATTAAATTTTGTACTTTTTTCTTCTCACACTGAGAAGAAAGTAACGATTCAAGATTATACCTATGGCATCATCTAAATTTGCTTGTTTTGTTTTGTCTTGCTCATTTTAAAAAACAACCAAAATCCTTACTATGGTTTTTTAATGATGGGCTAACAGGTGCCTCTTTTCTTTGTACTTAAATTTCCAAATTTTACCCAATAAAATCACCTTCCTATTCAGAGTTTTAATTTGGAAACTGTTAGTTCCTGTATTTCCCCAAAATTACTGCAATTAAATTGTTTGTCCTGAATACAAACTAATCATTCATTTAGTAATTTGCCAAAAATGAAGGCACCAAATTCTACTTAAAGAAAAAAAAAAACCTCCAACTTTGTTAATAGCCAATGTAAAAAACAAGATATTTTAAGGGTATTCTGAAATGAACTTCTTGGACCAAAAACATGTCTGAGTATAGATTTTCACTCTGGTTTAGTTGTGATTTTTAAAACATTGCACAGACCTTTAGAATGTATAGAATTAAGCAAAATTTAAAAATTAAGAAAATATCCAGTCAGGACAACTGGTACTCCCCCTATAAGGGTGGACCATTCTGAAGGCTGATTATTTATTTAATTTATATAGGCATTCTTATTCTAAGTTCCCTGGAGAAAAGTATTTAACTTTTTCTTTTTCCTGTTACTCTTAGAACTATGATGCCACTACTTTCCCACCCAAGAAAGTGTATCAATATAAATATGTAACAGTAACATCACAGATACTACCTGGAACTCGTCTGAAATTCCTTTTAAAGGCCTATCCTTGAACATTGAGATATTATCACTACTGTTACTTCGACACACCTCACAACTGTTGAAGCTGTCCACTGTCTATGAGAAAGTTAATATTTTGTCCTTTGAAATAATTCTGATATAATTGATATAAAAATAACTTATGAGAATCAAATAAAGGTTACATTTATATTAATAATTCTGACATAGATTTCCTGGGTATTTCCAGCAACACCTGGACTTAAAAATAGAAACAACCATTACTTAGTATTATTTAAAGAAAAGAATGACTTTTTAAATCTACTCAATACATTTTACGATATTCAAAATGGGAAATAAATGTGTTACTGTTTACTAATTTGACCGAATATATTCTTTAACTGTATTACATAATTACTAACTACATTTAAAAATATATTCAAAGAATGCTCACAATATTAGTATGAAGGAAATCGATGAACATTTTTGGAACCACAATAGTACTAGCATCATCACACAGACCAACACTGAAATACTAACTGCCATATTTAATACAAGAGAAGCCTGAGGAAAGCTCACAATCACCAGCAATGGTTTTCAAAGAAAAAAATCTTGAAGAAATTAGTAATGACTAAACTTTACTACCCATGAAGTTCTCACACACACACACACACACACACACACTCACTCACTCACCCTCTCTCACACACGTGTATAATCTGATCACTAAATTATCTGCTGAAAATAAAAGTACTCATAGGGCTTCAGACTGACAAGAAGGTCTCTGTGATATAAAACTCTTAAGACTTAATAAAAATGAATAGGTCAGCCAGTATAACATATATAATAGATCGACATATTTTTTTAAAGATTTTATTCATTTGAGAGAGCGCACGCCAGACAGCACACAGCAGAAGGGGCAGAGGGAGAGCTCGGAGAAGCAGACTCCCCACGGAGCAGAGAAGCTGATGCAGAACTTGATCCCAGGACCCTGACTGAGATCACGACCCAAGCTGAAGGCAGATGCTTAACCAACTGAGCCACCCAGGTGCTCATTATTAACATATTTTTTAAATTATCTTTTTCTTGAAGTTGCTAAAAAGATCCTCATATTACTTTATTATTTGTATCAAACAAATACTTACTGAATGCCTACATTGTGAAAAATACCGATTCATTCATTCTAAAAGAACACCTACAGTTAGAGACACAAAACATAGGGAAGTGAACAGGGGAAGAGCAAGAGAGCTGTGCTGAATAGGGAGGTAATCGGTTTCAAACTTTCAACTTAGAATGCTGGCACTGAAATCTGGACTTCAGTACGTCCTTACCTGGATGTGAGAGTGGAAAATCAGACAGCTTTATTTTTATTTATTTATTTATTTATCTGAGAGAGAGACAGACAGAGCACAAGCAAGAGAGGCAGAAGGAAAATGAGGAGGAGAAGCAGACTCCCCACTAAGCTGGGAGTCTGACATGAGACCCAAATGAGCCACTCAGGCACCCAGAGGTAGAAAGTTTTTAAAGTTCATGCCTCATAATCAAGTTTTTGCAAAAATTACACTCCTAACTTACACCGAATATTGTTATTTCACCATCACAAATGTTGAATTTTGCAGTTACCTTCCAAGTTCCTAATTTATCTACCTCCATAATAATTCATACACTAGCAAACTAAAAGTCAAAGAGTAAATATTTCAATCTTTGCAAGACAAATAATATCTAGTTGCTGTCACTCAGTCTTTTTTTTTTCTTTTTTCTTTTTTAAACAACCCTTTAAAAAACTTCGAGCTTAGGGTTTTTTTTTTTTTTAAAAGAAAACAGGGCACAAACTGGACTACAGTTTATCCACTCTGTTTTAACTGATTATCTAATCTGTACTAATTCCTAAAAGAAGAAAGCCCATATTCTCTGGGGAATGGGAAAACAAATTCTGCCAACTCTGTGACCTATAGGGCTGGACCAGGCCCAAACTCTTGGGTATGATGACTTTTATTAGATATCTTATCAAGTATTTTTTTAAATCATAATTTTTACTACTTCATGTGTAAATTATTGATTCTTACCAAAATAATTTAAGTTTAAGTTACTTAAAATGTGTTCCATTAGTCACAACTACTATCAAACAGATAGCTCTGGCTATAATAAGCAGATGTACACTGCTCTCCCTGTCTTACTACAGAGCTGTCCAGTGTTACTGCGACCACCGTTATTTCTGGAGTATCCTGGGTAAGTGGCTAGCTTTCTGCAGTTTATCAAACAACACTAACCATTTACTTTTCCAGTTTTTTCAGTAGTTTCAGCTGAATGAGATGTTTTTTTTCTTAGCTCCATCAAAGTACTTAACCAGTTTCTAAAGGCAAGGCTTCATTTTGGGTTCCAGTAAGAACAAAGCTACAGGAAATTTCCAGTTTCAAAGTAAAATATGGTCAACACATTATGAGTTAGTAGAGCTTCAACTGTAACTGGAAATATTTAAAAATATGTTCTGTTAATTTCTGCTAGCTATGTGGAATATCAATCGGAGGAATCTACCTTGGTAGTGAAGAGGAACAAAAGTTCCACTTACTGATGATGGAAAATAACAACTGAAAACTTACTTTCACTTTTACTTCAAACCCAGTGATAATGAGACATAATCAATGTAACAGTTTATGTTCAAATAACTGCTTTAATAGTCTACTCTTAACTTGGAAACTGGTCAACTATAGTGAAATTTTACTATATTCTTAAAGATATGCAAACTTTAAACCAAATGATGTGAAATGTTTGATGTTTCCCTCACAGTCAAAGAACTATTTGGAAGGGAAAAAATAACATCAATTTATATAAGTCTATGAATTGATTTCAAAAATCACTGAATATAATGAAACATACTCGTAACAACAGATCCACAAACCCTTTACCTACAGTGCAAACTTAGAAACACAATCTGGGTAGGGCATTTAACACAAGGTTGAAGTGAAGCCATGAGGTACCTAAACTTCAATTCCATCCCAGGTACTTATCAGCTATATGAAAGCAGCCAAGTAAAAGAAAATAAAGATACACTGCCATTAAATATTCAATCAACAATCGTTATATTTAATACAACTTAACTTGCCCCTTTAAAATGTAAATTAATAACCAAACACATGATATAATTTCAGACTTACTCCAGATCTTAAAGAGTATAAACTCTCAGTGTGATGTAGTAGTCCAGGATATGGACTCAGTTCTTTAATCTTTTACTTTCTATGTCAGTGATCTAATCAGATCATGTAATTTCTCTAACCCTGAATCTGTTGGTTAAAATAGGGATAATACCTGCTGGTCTTACCAACTGTAAAGACTTTTAAAAATCTACTGTGCTAACTACAAAGTGCTACATGGAAGTGTAGGAGTAAGGCCTTTTACCTTTAGGGTTTTTTTGTTTTGTTTTGTTTTGTTTTTATTTGTCAGAGAGATAGAGAGAGAGAGAGCGAGTGAGGGTGTACGTGCACAAGCAGGGAGGGTGGCAGACTGAGGGAGAAGCAGACTCCCCGCTGAGCAGGAATCCCTATGTGGAACTCAATCCCAGAACCTTAGGATCGTGACCTGTGCGTTAGGCAGATGTTTAATTGACTGAAACACCCAGGCATCCTTTTTTTTTTTTTAATTTGAAAACTGAAATACAAAACAAACAAACAAAAAAAGATCTTCCTCAAAATTTTAATATCACATAATTATTTCTTAGCCTTATGATATAGATTGTTGCTCTAATATCTCAAAACTTGAACAAGAAGTTCAGGATTACTGCTCTGACTTGAGACATTCTAATACAACTCAACCATAGTTAGTCTTTCACAAAGAAAGTTAAGATCCATTTTTACTTTCTTTCCAAGAAAGGAGACACTATAAATATCCCAGAAGTTCAATTATAAAGGAAAAGGCATAATTCACCAATAAAAGCACTTTTGTACAGAGAAAAACAAAAACTGTTCTCCATTAAGGACATGAAAACTTCAAACTCCAGAACTCACTTCTGAATTAAAGTGAGGTTTAGAATATTTTTAATGCTTATGTGTATTTTCTTCTAAAACTTAAAAAAAAAATTATTGTACTTTTCACAAAGTATACTCAACACATATCTAATCACAAGGATGTCACCAAAAAATGTATTATACATGGTACCCAGTTAACCTAAATATTTCATCAACTGTAATTCTTTGTTCCCTAATTCTAGCAGATATCCCAATTCATTATTCAATGCTTAATAAATGCCTACTATGTGCCAGATACAGTGCCAGTCACTGGAGACAAAAAGATGAAGAACATGGACTCTGACCTGGAACACTTCCCAGGTCTAGTGGGGAAGACACATATCCCCTACAATTTGATAGGTACTGTAATGGAAGTACAAACAAAGCAAAACAAGCATTCTAGAACAAAAAGCAGGTAAGCAGATAACGGGAGGAATCTAAAGAGTCTTCATCAAGGGATAGATACAGGAGTCTGTGTGTATACAGATCATAAATACAAATACAAAAAGTGAGATCATGAAAGAAAAATATTTGGAAAATATTTATATTCCTAGAAAATAGTGAGTCCTATTCCCTTACAAACTGGAGAAAGCTGACCAAAGACAAGGCAGGGAGGGAAATGGAGCAATTTTAAGGACCCTCATATAACAAATGCATCCACTCTTGTGAAGTTGTGGTAACTCTTTAACATGACGGTGGCACAGACTTGGATTTTAAGAAGATTGCTGAGTGACAGAACAGAATTACTACTTAGAAAATCACTCCAACAGGCCGAAAAAAATGAAACCCTTAACTAAGGGCAGTGATGGCCGGGACAATAAATAACAAAAATCAAAATATTATTCCTTTCTTTGTTCTCTATTCCACTTCTCTGACAAACATGACTAGGAATTATTTCCCCATATAGACGACAAACTCAAACTTAATTTTTCCAAGTTGTTGTTCAAATTTATATGCACAAATTACATGGTATCTTTAACAGTACTATTTAAACCTGAACTTTCCAATCAACTTAATTATCTGATTATTCTGAGGAACTTTAGAGAACTAAATTTAAGACCCGAAGGATAAACATTTACTTTTCAAGTGATTACAAAAGTTATCTGCTTTAAGAAACTGAGCACTAGAATACACTACCACAAAAGGCCAACAACCTGTTTTAAAGTATCCCTGGATTTGATCTGAATTAGATCTAAGAATACAAAACAATTTGAATCATTAGCTAAAAACTGAAACACTTTTCCAGACAAAAGATTCGTTTTTCTTATTCATAATATGAAAATCAGATGGAGTTTAATTTTAAAGACATATTATACATTTAGTTGAAAATTTTTTAATTAAACATTTCAGCTAGATCAGAACAAGGAACTATAAATGCTTGTGTAATTTTAATATGTAAGTAATTACTTGAGATATTTCACCAATAATTTTTAATTTTCACTGACCTGCTTTAAAGGGTCAATTTTTTAAAATTTTCTCCTTTACCTAGGTGTTATTATGGTAACTTAAATTCTCATACAAATCATCTCTAAGATTTCAAGTAATTTTCCATTTTTCTCTCCAATAAACCCAGTTTCCAACAAGCTATAGCATGAGGACTCTTTCAAAGGTAAGTATGTGTCCTGGTTACAGATATTATTTTTAGTATTATAGAAAGCTAATTGCTAAAAATCTATTCCTTAGTACTGACAAGGAGAGGGAGGACAGAACAGCCTTAGTGGTATCAAATTTTAAAACTTCTCTTTAAATAGCACATGAATATACAAATACCAGAAAAAAACAATTAATAGAAAGTATTAAGATTTTCTTTTTAAACATCACATTAAAACAAATCTTTTACAGATTTTTTTTGTCCCAACATAAGGAAACTTTAGTGTGATAATTTAAAAACTGGGTTCACTAAATAAATCTCTTCCACAGTTAAAAAAATAATAGTTTTCTGACACTTTCAAAGTTTTATTTACAAGTGCAATCTTATGCAGAATTCCAATATATAAAACAGATAAAGCAGAGGACAGCTCTGATTCCTGCAGAAGAGGGATCAAGAGTACCCTCCCCTAGTTTTCCCTAGGCAGGCCTGAACCACCTCTGTAGAATGCCAAACAACAACAACAAAAAAATCTTCTAAGCCCCTCTGACAAATGTATTATATAATATTTGTTACCAAGTAAAACAAAAGGATTCTTACTGGTTACAATTCTCAAACATTTATATTCCATGAAAATTCCCTGAAGACAGGGGTTGAACAAATAAGTCAAGAGGATCTTCACAACTATATCCTTGTCTTAGAAAATCATCTTACATTATAACACATAACGTATGAAATCAAGTAGCAAAAAAATTCTATTACTTAATATTTAAAACAATTTCCCAAACTTATCTGATCATGAAGACCTTTTTGAGACAGTATCTACTACACACTTCATAATATCAGAATTTCTAAACAAAAAGAAACACTGCCATAAGAGATGTTAACTGAGATTACTGTGTGGGCCCAAGTAATAGAATACTGAACATTTCTTTTAAAACTGGCACTGCAATTCAAAACAATGATCTTCCTATTTTCTAGTTATACGTTATTTCACAACCTTTAAGTGGAAAGATCATAAAGTTAGATTATGTAAGTATGAAATGAATTTTTTCATTCTTTTATGAGCAGCCAAACATTCATAGATTTTATCACCCATTTTTATTCTTTCTCATTTATTTATTCCCTCCCAACACAAGCTAGGAATGTAGATCAACAGATAGAAGGGGGTGGTTAAGGAGAAATGACCAAGGGGTAGATCAGTTTGAACATAATCAGGCTCTCTACACTCCTAAAAACAATCCTACATACCACAAATTGGGAACTACTTTTCAAACTTTCCCTACAACTCTAAAGGCCTGCAATGATATCTGGTTTCTTGTTCTTTCAGTTTAAAAAATATCTAGAAGGTAAGATTTCATGGTACATTTTTCATATACCTTTTTTTTTAAGCAAAAAAAAAAGCAGTTTTATTTATTATAGAATATTCTTTTCCAAGAAACTGGTTAATGATGAAAGTTTATTTTTTAAATTTATATTAACAAACGAATGCAGAAATGGCATATAGAGACCAAAGAGATCAAAGAATTCTCTTTCGTTTTTCAATTCTTAAATCTAAATTATACCTGTACACAAACTCACACAATTATCTGTTAAAAATCCAAACACAAAAGAACCTCAAAAGTACCAGTTTGATTTGGTGAAATTTTCCAAGCCTACAATACAGAAGGCAAATGTGTTTATAAATCTTCTATTCCCTATGTTGTATTAACTTTAATTATCAATGAAATTCAAATTGGAATACTTATAAAAGAGAAAACACTACATTTAACCAAAATTCAAGTTATAACTAGTTCTTTCCCATAAATGCATAGCTAATTAAACCTGATAATTTGCTTTAGCTATGAAGATATGGCAGCAACATTAAACTAAAAGGTTAAATTCTTTCAAAGTTCAAAAAAAGAAGTCCAACCATACCATACACAAATAATGTCCATCTTCAAATCTTTAATTTCACAATCTAATTTCAGCCACCTAGAATTTCTAAAGAATTCTCCTGTACCACAAACCTGCAACTGTTATTCATTATGCAGGCACACTAGATTAATACATGTTATGGTTAGCCTCATTCAATTAAAGTATCTATCTGAAAAATCCATTAATACTAAGGTAAATTTAATTCCCTAAATATGGGACTGTCAGACTTACCTGATTTGTCTGGCTACTTAAGTATGGCTCAAAATCATCATCATTTACAGCATCTTTTTGATGAATCGAACCGTTTTGTACTGAAACTAAAAAATATGTTTATATTAGATGTGTGGTAATTATCTTTATGAAACTGACAGAATAACCTAACATTTTCAGTATATTTTGACCAACTCAGAAAAAGTTATCCTGAGTTGTTCCTTTTGTTTAAAAAAAAAAAAAAAAATCCTCTTAAAAATTTTAGCTCAATTTAGGTACAAATATTTATGTGCAAACAAAAACTTACAAATCTTGTATATACCCAAGATTACATAAATATAAACTATATACACACTTCCCATTACCAAAAACATAACGTAAATAATCTCAATTTCAACATTGTAGCAAGCAGTTAAATTCTTGGAAGGGTTCCCTGATACTATATTTGAATCTAAAATAACCACCTGAAATAGTGTTGTGGATAACTGATTGCTGAACAATGTTCTCTACCTCTGTTAAATCTCTATATAATTTAGTACAAGAAAGGTAAATAAAGGATGAAATAACTTTCCTTGGTAACTTAAGTTAGAGTAAATGTCTTAAATGTTTTCAAATTTAAGAAAGTGGCTAAAATTTATCGAAGCAGTTATCACAATGAATAAATCATAAATAATCTAAATAAAAAGGCCTTTAGTTCTAAACCAAAAAATTATGAAAGCTTTCTTTAAAGTACAAAGACACTAAAGATAACCATGATTATTCTTCCAACACATAAGAAAACCAGAGAATAATTTATAATGCTGTGTTTGTTCAGAGATCATTTCCAAAAATGCTTTATAAAGTTGTTACTCTCTGAATGGTATTTGAGTGCTTTTGAGTACAGGCTAGAAATAAAGTCTTGTGTTTGAATCCCAAGTCTAACACTGAGAAGCGTATCTCTAGTTAGTGACTTAGCCTCTCTACTCTACTTCTCTGTTCAAGGAGATTATTAACAGTACCCACCTCAGTTCATCTGTCGATTCAAAGACAGTATTCAATAATCTTGACTATTTTATTACATAAAATATTACAAGATCCAAAAAGGACTAAAAATTACTTTAGGACCACATAAACCAAAGTTTTCCAAGGCTAGAACCTGATATGCTGACACTGTCTAAATACACGATTCTACTTTTGAAACACATGTGAGATGAAAAAAGCTAAAAGTTCCTTATGGATATTGACTAATCCCTTAAAAACAACAACAACAAAACCTTTCAGAATCTGAAAATTCACTGCTTAAAAATACAGTGTTACAAAGTTATTAAAAATTAAGGCTGGGGGCAATGGATTTAAGTTGTGTGTTCCTCTACAGTATCATTACATTTTTATTTTCCCTAATCTTCCAAGAGTTTTGATCACCAAAAATGTAGTATTACAAGCTGACAGTGGCATGGGAGCAGAGACAGATAAAAATCCCTTCATTCTTTGCCACCCACTGAGTAGCAATGATCAGTCAAAGAAATACCACTCTGTGAAGCCTTCAAAGTAGACCTCTCATGATACTACATTGCCCTCAAATCACAAGAGCAACATGAAGGTCACCTTGATCTTGGCTCCTCTGAGGTGGTTTAACTGTATTTGGTAAGGACTGCAAGAACCAGGGTTAAGCTAAATGTGCTCCCTAGAATTTAAATACGTTAACAGCCACTAGAAACAAAAATAAAGAAGGGGGGTACTTTAGGTTATTTCTGGTGGACTAATCATTTCAGTCCAAGAGATTCTAACCCCTTTATCAAAGGCGGTTATGCATGGTCTATTACCATGCGGGGCGGGGGGGGGGGGATTCCTCACTACACCATTGGACTATGACACTAATACATGTTGTTATCTGAAATAGTTACTCATTTCAAAATTACAACTATTTCTTGCATTCATTAATTCTCAGAAATTTAGCCCATGCTGCTAATAAATATATTAAACAAGTACTCACTTAAAATCTACCTAACTCTATATTATGGTGCTATTCTTACTCATTTCCTCTGTTCTATTCTTTCTAAGATGCTGAGACTAAGAACAAAATATTCTCATGCACTAAGTAAATATACAGTCTACAGTCTGTGCATAAATGAGGCATAAATATGTCTAAAAGTTATAAAAGATTATTCAAGGAGTATGTCAATCTAAGGAAAAAATATTTAATTAAAAGTATTTCATGAATACTGACAAGCAATTTGCATTAAATTAGAATCTGAATAAGAAGCTAGCCCTTGAGTTTCAGAAGCATACCTTTCCTTAAGAAATTCAACTGTCTTTAAAGACTGCAGTTTTTGAACATTACTTAATGACAATCTAATGTCTTGGAGACTGAAAGCCATTAAATAGCAAAGATATCCAAGCCAGTTCCATAGTCTGTACAAGTTCTTCAGGGAAAAAAGAACAGATGACTTACATGATTCTTCGCCTGTTTCCTCTGCTCTATGAAGCAGAGTCAAATCAAGATAGAACATGGGCCTTAGGAGCCAGGTGATTCTTTGCTCTGGTCCTGACTACATCAAGTTAGGAAAGTCAACAGATCTGTGCATCATGTTTTCCCACCTACAAAAACAGCGACAATACCATATACCCTCTATCTCCTTATAGGAATGTTTTGAGGATTAATAATAAAATGAAGCCTAAAATGACAATAAAGTGCTTTGCAATTATTTCCTGAGGGACTGTGGGGAGAGGATACAAAAGAATACTGCCCAAACACTACATTTTCCACCACTTTTCTGAAACACTAAATACAGCCAAATTCAACCTAGTTCTTTTAAACTGCAGTTTTACCAAATAATTCTGTCTCTCTGTTGGGAAGGGATAGGGGAAGAGAGGAGGGAAAAGATAAACTCCTTTCCATGTATTTGTCTATTTATACACTTAAGGCACCAGGAGGAAGCTGGCAGTAAGGCTGCTAGGAGTACAGGATCTGACACTTTTATCTATGGTGCCTGCAGGGAAAGGAGAGGTACCCTTATATTCTGGCAACAAAAATTCTGGTTATTAATAAATATAAGTGATATAAAATCAGTTTCAAATTATGAACCAATATAAATAAATAAATAAATTACAGACTAATAGTGAGTTATCCTTAAATTTCTACTATCCTTCAGTACTACCCTAGCCAAGGATAACAGAGTTCTAATTAAGGAAAATGTATTAACTAAAAAGAACTCAAACTTACAAAAAGTAGGCCTAGAATTATTACTTATACTATGATAGCATTTTTGCCTTACAAAGAGATATAGAATTCCTTTCAAATTTTAGCTCTGTTAGTGAACTTAAATCCTTAAGGATATACAGAAAAAATCTTAGAAAAATCAAAGAAACTAAGACAGGTGTCGGGCTCACAGTGTCAAATGAAGATAATTCAGAGAAGAAAAACAGCATTTCTAAAATTAAGTCATCTGAAAAGGATTACAGTTTCAGAACTCTGACAACTCCTCAGCAACATGTATTTTTCATGTTTGAGAAGTTGAATTCAAGTTTAATACTCATATTCTTAGAATACTCATGCTGTAGTTCAAAAAATATAACTTTGCTTTCTGCTTCACAAAAGTAAACAGAGTAACTGTAAAACAATTTTACTAGCTTGAAAACCAAGTCAGCTAAGGCACAGTAGTTTTTCTCAAACACACACATAGCTACTTGTATCAGTTCACTGGAGGTGCTGCCTTCGCCTTGTAATTCTCCCTGCAGGGGCATAAAAATACAAGTGATGTATATGTGTATTTGTGCACTTGCAGCATCTACCATTTTAAAGCATCTTAAATGATTACCAATACTCAGGCCGGTAGAGTTTTTCCCTTCTGCCATGTCTTAGGCAACAGTCTCCCTGCATCTTAAAAATACATGAGGTGAGGAAGGTGAAAATAAATCCACCAAATAAAACGGCAACTAGAGCAATGGACTACTGTAATTGTAATTCCTCATAATATACAATACGATTTACAGCTAGAATTATCACTTTTATTTTGGAGATAGAGAGGAAATTCTGACCAAAAGGTGCAATGTGTTCAAGCTCACTGGGCAAGTCAGTAGCCACAGAAGTATTAGAACACAGGTCTCCTAGGAATCCCAGGCCAACATTCTACCCCTGGATAAACTATGAATGGAACAATAAGGGTGAAAGAAAGAAAATTTTTTGGAAAAGAGAGCTATCCAAATAAATACTTTGTGTGTGTATAGATACACCTAAAAGAGATTATACTGATGGATCAAAATTATTTTAACAACCAAAAAATACTTACTTGTAAATGTCAATATGCAATTATTATCATAGATAATTTATACCAGAGATATCAGTAGGACATACCTAAGTGAAATGACTATATTGCAATCAAACTTACAGTAATTGAGTAATGGCTTACAATGCTCTAGATGCTTTACTTTATTTTGTCAAACAAGTAAGTACTTCATTGAACTTGCATACTTACCTTAAAGCAGGTAACACAAAACACTTAGTATTTCAAATAGCCTTGCAAAGTGCCACCTCCCCACAGATCTAGGATAAAATAATTTATGCTAGGCAATAATGACCACAGATTTCATATATCTCCAGGTCTATACACTTCCTCATGAGCAGACTAGCAAAAAAAAAAAATTAATGGATCATTCTTTTCAAATTTACAAATAAATATTGTAAAACATTTAAAACAAACAATATCAAATTCTGAGGCATATGCTTACAACAGAAAATAATTCTAAAATTAAACTTTTAACTCTGTATACTCCTCCAAAATACATCTTTAATCAAAATAAAGCAGTAAATTTATGCTACATTGATACAGTGCCATTTATCTGGAATGTGCAAATTCTCAAACTGTACTACAACTCAAAGAAAATTAACTGAGTTGAGTTGTCAGAACCTACTCTTTTCAAATTTGCAAAGGCAAATAAAAACCCTAAGAATATAAAGAGCACCAATAAAAACCTTGGACTTACATCTAAAAAGCTATTGCACATCTTATTTTCTAGGTTATACTTTACTAACTGAAATAAAAAAAACAGGAAGCATAATTCAATTTGGTCTAATTTCAAGCCCTATTACAAAATGTTATAAATATATAATTCACTGTAATGTTAACTGGCACTATCCCAAGAAAGCAGTTATTGTTCTATACTTACTAATGTCACATGATTAATGTCATGTTTCAGTCAGTTGACTGTATTGTTCCATACTAATAGACACAAAATACACTTATTTTTTAAAAATGCTTCACTTTCAATGGTTTATGTTTTTTTGTTTGTTTTTTTTTTTTTAAACTGAAGAGTAAATCATACAGCCAGAGCAGAAACCTCACAGATTTTTTTCTCTTCCAGCCCTTTCTAAAATACCAGATTGAGTCACACCTTGCAATCAGGGCTACACAGCAAGATGACATGCCTGTTCAGTTTTGATCTCTCTCATATTACTGCCTCATTATAACTGTCTTCACTAGAACCAGTGGTTAACAGTACAGTTTTTCACTAGTGTGACATGAAATACAACTTGAGTTGCATTTTCTAACATAATATCCACTTAATATGTACGCAATTGGAGAAATTTTTGTGGTAGTAGTTACATAATACAGATAAATTGCAAAATTAAAGAAATGTCCCCACATTCGTAATACCTCCTTAACTGAAATACAACTAAGAAAACTGTTTTTTGGACCACTGTGGTTTCTATAAAAGTGGCTTCAAAGCAAGAACTACCGAAGTTTTGGATAGCATTTGACTGCTTTGGCCGTGATGAATATTTCTCTAAACATACATTTCAAAACAAACAACAACAACAAAAAACCTGGAGCAAAATCAAACAAAAAGACCCTGGCAAAGTTTAAAAGTGACATCAGACGAACATTAGGAAATAAGATAAAAATATTCAAACTCACCTTTATTTCCTTGCCCTTTAGGTCTCTGCGCAGCAAGACGAAAGGTGTGGTAATGAAAAGGGGAAAAAAAGAGGGGGGGGAGAAAGTGTGTTAATCAAAGACATTATCAAAGACAAGTTATTTTCAACAATCCGCGTAGGAGTAAAACCCACCACATCCTCCATAGCCTCCAATTTCCCAACCACCCCCAGTCTTCAAACCTCCTACCCGCCACTCGAAAACCGTCTCCCAGAGCTCGCCTGGTCTCAGCCCCACGTCTGCCGCCCTCAGATGTGCCCTAAGGCCCCTAGGAGCGGTCCTTCCCCCACCCACCGCAGCTCCGCGGCCTCCCGTCTCGGCCGCAGGCTCCGGGGCAGGGCGCACGCCCCGACCCGGGCGGCAGGACCGCAGCAACTTGCGCCCAAGGCACCGTTATGGGGCCGGCAGCGGCGGCGACGGGGAGGAGCCGAAGCCCCACGCGAGGGTGGAGCTCCAGGGCTCGGGCCTTCACCGAGCCTGAGGCCTCTGCTCCCTCACCTGATCCACGCTAGTGGCTGACATTCTTCACCGCAACCCGAGAGCTGCTGCCGCTGCCGCCGCCGCCGCCGCCGCCGCCGCCGCTTGGGCCTCTCCCCGTGCACTCACAGCAGTTGGCTGCCGCCCTCCGCCGAGTGACTGATCCAGGCGCCGCCGCTGCCGCCGCTCGCTCTGAAGCCAGAAAGAGGGCCTCGCGCTCGGGGGTCCGTGGAAAGGGCCCTTCTTTTCGGCGTGCAGGCGCCTCTTCCCCCTCTCGCTCTTCGCTCCTCGGGTCCACAATGGCGGACAGACTCCCTAGTCTCACTTCCGCTCCGAGCCTCCCTGACCTTCCGCTCTCCACTCTGACGTCCCTCCTCACCTCGCTCTTCCTCCCCCACCCGCGCGCCCGCCAGCTACCGACCTTGGCTCCGCCTGCGCATCGCCACGTCACCGGAGACGGGGACCGCGAGGCGGCCCCTGGACGCATGCGCCGGGGAGGGAGTGCGCCTGTGCGGCTGCGAGCGCCACCTTCCAGGGACGCTTCAGTGGCTTCCTTCTGTGCGGCTCGCGGGCTACAGGACGCGCGGCGCGCGGAGGCAGCGGGAAACCCGCCCGAGCGGGATGCCCTCGCGCTTTGGGCAGGAAGTAGGCCTGGGCGGGAGGCGGCGGCTGCCTGGGACTAGAGCGGGGCTGAAGACGCAGTGCCAGCGGTGCCCTCCTGCTGGCAGAGAGCACCTTGGTGGGTTGCAGCGTTGCAGCCCCAGCCCACCCGCCCCGGGTGAGCGAGCAACAGTGGCCCGGCCTCCGCCAGAGCCTCCTGAGGTCACCCAAAGCCACGTGGGCGGCTGGGTGAGTCAACCGCCCTCGGGACGGAGATGCTGGGCCTTCCGCACGAGCCAGCACGTGCAGCCAAAGTGGCTGGGTTAGAGCTCTGGGCATCAGAGCAGAGAGGAGGTTCGCCAGCAAGTGTTCGTTCTCACCAAACCCCAGACACGTGCCCGGAATAACTCATTAATCCATAACCTCTGGAGTCGAATTTACCACCCAATTCCTGCGCTTGTGTTCCCGTCTCCTAATGTTACAAAGTAATCTCGGGAAAGATACTGATGTTTGCAGGAAGTTTTTCAGTCATAAAAGTTAGTTTCAAAAGAAACTGGTTCAGTTACTTTTCAGCTACTTTTTTTGCAAACTGGCAAAACCAAAGCAGCTGATTTGCAACAGTTTGAGAGTTTTGTTGAAATAACATCTTTGCAATAAAGGCGGATTCCTTGCCTAACAGGTATGACGTGGACTCTAAAAAAGAAATAATTTGGATGACTAAATCCTTTCTTTATCAAAGCCATCGGATAAGTGATTGTTGAGAAAGTATAAAATTGTTGAATTATAGGGTTCATTTTGTGTTTCACGATGCAACAGCATTTTAGAAGCACTGAGAAATACAAATGAAACTTATCTTGAGAGTCCACTGCTCCATATAAATCACCAAGAGACATTTTTCAGATCTGGTCAACTTCCCATGCTCTCTCATTTTGCCAGGGCCTCAGCCAGATTTTCTGCTCAGGCTGATCATTGTTGCCACTTCCCAAGACTTCTCCCACGCTTCCAATTCTTGTTCTCAGTCTCTGGTCTACCCATCCTCCACTCCTTATAGTGTGAAAAAGTTTGCTGCTACATTCTATGACTGGGGAAAGAGGATACAAGAGGAAGCTTGCGAAATCTTGCAGGCCTTGTCCTTAATTATCTTTGTTAAAAACCATAGCTTTGGAATCCAATCTGAGTTTGAATTCTGGCTCGGCTAGAATTAGTTGCATAACCTTGGGAAAGTTACTGAATTTTTCTAAGCCTTAGTTTCCTGATAACTAAAGTAAAGTAAGGTCATATGTACAATTCCTGGCAGGGGGGAAAAAAACAACCAAGCATAGCTAGTTTCGGGTTTCTTTGCTAAATAATTACCAGAATGGTGCTAATATCTTGTGTTTATTGAGTGTTTTATTATGTTTGTTATGTTTATTGAGTGGACATTATGTGTCAGGCACTATAATAATTATTTTAAGTCCTCACACCATCCTTTTGTGTTAGTTCTGTTACAAAAAACTGGCACACAGTAAAGTCAAGAAACATGCCCAAATACAGCTAGTCACAGAGAGCGGAATTTAAACTCAGGCAGTCTGGCTCCAGAACTTGTACTCTAGCCACCATAAAATACCACCTAATGACATGTTTGATGAGCTTGTTCTCTTTCATTCCTGCCCCTCAGCAGTCTCCTTCCTTGGTCATTGCCCTTCTTAGCACTGAGGTCTGAACTTGCAGAATGGAGTGGTAACTATCATGAAATACAAGCCCATTTAATTTAGTATTAAATATGATTTTTTTAAGATTTTATTTATTTATTTGACAGAGATCACAAGTAGGCAGAAAGGCAGGCGAGGGGGAGGGGGCAGGCACCCTGCTGAGCAGAGAGCCAGATGTGGGACTCAATCCCAGGACCCTGAGATCATGACCTGAGCCAAAGGCAGAGGTTTAAGCTACTGAACCACCCAGGCGCCGCTTAAATACGATTTTTAAAGATTTTATTTATCTGACACAGAAAGAGAGAGCACACACAGCAGGGGGAGTGGAAGAGGGAGAAGCAGCCTCCCTGCTGAGCAAGGAGCCCAATGTGGGGCTCTATCCCAGAACCCTGAGATCATGACCTGAGCCAAAGGCAGTCGCTTAACCCACTGAGATACCCAGGCATCCCTAAGTAATATTTTTTTGAAGTACATCAATGGAGACTACCTAAAATCATTTCCAATGGCTCCAGGAGTACGCAGATGAAATTTTGAAAAATGCTTCTCTAGAGTTTTGATTCTAGACAAACTTTTTAACTTTTCTATGGGGCCACTGGTATATCAGGTTCTTGATAAACAAAACATGGCTGTAAGCTTGGAAAAGAGTGAGTAGGGTAGGTTTCAACCCCATTTACCCACCGCCCATGTTGATGCCTTATCTAGTAGACTTCTGCTCTGTTGCTTAAGCAACAGCCCTGTGTTTGCACGTGACTTTTTCTATCAGTTTAAAGTAGGTTCAGCTGCAGGTGACTTCAAGTTCAAAATAACAGAAACTTAAGCTAGAGGTCTGTCTTTCTCTCATATGAAAGAAGTCTGGAGGTTGTCAGTCCAGGGCTTGGGCTATTGTCACAGTGTTAGCTATCCAGCCTCCTACCCAGTTGTTCCACCATCCTCATGATAACACTTCCGCCTGTGATCCAAGATGGCTACTCAGTGTCGTAATCACATTCCTACCAACAGAAAGCAAGGTGAAGAAAGGCATGTCTCTTTCCTTCATGGACATTTTGAGAAATTGTATTACCTACTTCTACCTATCTCCAACTAACTAGAATACAGTCCTATGAAAATACCTGGTTGAAGGAAACTTGGAAACCATTCTGGGTGGTCACATGTCAGAAAGCTTACTAAGAAGGAAGAAAGGGATGATAGATCATGAGAGATAGCTAGTTAGTAGTAAACTGTGTATGCATAATTACACAGATTGACTTCCTTACTTAGCACTAGAGTATTGATTGTAGGGTTACAAATAAATTTTAACTGAGTAGGCATTTGCAAATACAGGATCCAGGAATAATAGGAATCAACTATTAAGTAACAAGAATAGGAATTGACACAATGTAAGTAATAAATAAGTTCTTTAAAAAAAAGATTTTATGTATTTATTTGACAGAGAGAGATCGCAAGTAGGCAGAGAGGCAGGCACAGGGAGAGAGGAGGAAACAAGTTCCCTGCGAAGCAGAGAGCCCAATGCAGGGCTCACCCTAGGACCCCAAGATCATGACCTGAGCTGAAGGCAGAGGCTTAACCCACTGAGCCACCCAGGGACCCCATAAATAAGAGTTCCTTTCTCCTTTTATAGGTGCATACTATGATACTGAGTTATTAAGCAAAATTCTTTATGAATACTGTGATTCTCTGTGTAAAATATATTAGAAAGTAATGTGTAGATTAAACAAATCTGTCATTTATAATTGATTAAAAAGTGGTGGTTAAGTCATAGAATGTCAGATATAGCCTTCTAGCCCATTCGAAAATCAGATTTAGCTTGATTTTTTTTAAGTTACACATTTTTCTCAAAAAAAACCAAACAATCCAATAAAATATGGCCAGAGGACCTGAATACACATTTTTCCAAAGGCAATAAAAAGATGTCCAACAGACACATGAAAAGATGCTCAACATCACTCATCAGGGAATGCAAATCAAAACCAGTATGAGCTATCACCTTACTCCTGTCAGAATGGCTAAAATCGAAAAGAGAAGAAATAACAGTTGGCAAAGATGTGGAGAAAAAGGAGCCCTCATACACTGTCGGTAAGAATATAAATTGGTGCATCTATTCACTGTAGAAACAGTATGGAGGGTCCTCAAAAATTAAAAATAGAAGTACTGTGTGATCCACTACTGGGCATTTATCTCACCCAAAAATAAAAACACTAATTCAAAAAGATATACACACCCTCATATTTATTTCAGCATTATTTACAACAACCAAGATATGAAACTGACCTAAGCGTCCATTGGCAGATGAATGAATAAGGAAGATGTGATGCACATACACACATACACACACAGAAATACTACATGGCTATAAAAAAGGATGAAATCATGCCATTTGCAACAACATGGGAAGGATCTAGAAGATATTTTGATAAGAATAAGTCAGACTGAGAAAGACAAATATGACTTCACTTGGAATCTGGGGGAAAAAAAAAGGATAAGCAAAAAGCAGAATCAGACCTATAGAGGGGAAGGGACGGAGGAATGGGAAAAAATGGGTGAAGGGGAGTGGGAGATCCAGGCTTCGAGTTATGAAATGAATAAGTCACAAATAAAAGGTACAGCATAAGGAATATAGTCAATGCTATTGTAATAGTGTATCATGATAACAGATGATAGCTGTCCTTGCGGTGAGCATCCCATAATGTATAAACTTGTTAAGTCACTATGTTGTATACCTGACGCTAATGTAACATTGTATGTCAACTCTACTGAAATTAAAAATTTTAAAAATAGTAAAAATACATTTTCATCAATACTAAATCCACCATAAGCTCAAAGACTGAGTACATGTTATTAAAAAGGATTTGTACTTCCCTGAATTTCACATATGTATCAAATAAAAGATTTTACAAGGAAAGGTATTCATTTTTAATGCGAAAATGTTGAAGAATTCCAGTTTTGTTTTATAAGTGGGCTTTTTTTTAAATCAGAAACTTCAAATAGAAAATTTTGATATTTCTAATAAGTCTAGCATAAGCAGTAAAATTACATTTAGATTGTAAAAGACTGCAAAAAGACAATACTTGTTTGTAAATGTCATTCAAAAATCAGAAAATTTTGAAAATTTAAAAATTTTGAATTTTAATTTTAAAATTTTTAAATTTTTAAAACAGTAAATGGATATGTTAATTAAATTATATTTAATAATAGAGTGTACAAAGTTCCTAAAACGGACCAAAAGACCTCTTCTTTAGTAAAAATAATACTGTTTCTCATTAATTGACAGATACTGGATGCTTTCTGTGATTATAGCACATCAAGAATCACTGGGGGAGTTGCAAAAAAGAAATGATCCTTACACTCAAAAGAACTTGTCTACTTATGAAGAGAAAATATGCCACATTAATGCCTCAGTTGGATAGTGATTTACAGTTTGTGAGTTACATTCTTATATGAGCATCACCTCAGTCCTCTGAGGTAGGATAGGTAGTATATAGTTCATTTGCCAAAGACAAAACTTAGATCATAATAGTAGGTGATAAAATGCTAGAGCTGGACATAACCATAGTTCTTAAGACGATTAGGCTAGTTTCCTGAACAAGTTTTAGGAAAGTTTTTGGAAAGTCCTCTGCTTTTTCCAAAATAATAAAATTAATGTGCTCAAGTTTTAGATCAGTAGACATTAGGAAGTGGGCCTTGAAGAGTGAATAACATTTACATGGACATGAAAGAGGAAGAATCTGGATGGTGGGAGCATGGCGAGCAGGAGCAGAAAGCAGTAACTCAATAGTGGTATCATCGAGGGGAGGAGGGCAAGAATCCTGAAATTGCTGACTTGTAAAAGTCCCGATCCTCTCCAAGAGTCCTTAATAGTAACAGCACTCTTAACTCCCTCCCCTCCCCCATCCCCAATAGTGCAATGGGACTAGACACGAGAATTCTCCCCAGGCCAATGAGAAATGAGTTACCACTGGTTTCAGCCCAGCAGGGTACCTGTGGAAATAAAGGAACTGCTCCCTCGCCAGCCAGCAACAAACCAAAGTGCTCACCTCTCCCCTCCCGGTATGGTGGCTCATTGGTCTCAGGCTGTATGTGCGACAGTTGTAGAGAAGAAAAGGATCAAGTAAATCCCTTGGGCTTAAGATAGAGAAGGCCCGAGGGGCCAGTGCCTGGCGGCATCTGTTTCTGCCACTACTGAAGTGACATGGGTAACTGGCAGCAGTCCACACATGTGAATATAGAATTACAAACTGATGAGAGCTGCAGAAGGGATGTTGTTTGAATTACTCATCAGCACTGGTGGAATTAATAGATGTGGGGGGCTCATAGTTCCCATAATTTCATATGAAAGTGCTCAATGTTGTGATCCCCATTGTCCTTCGAGGCAGGGGCAGCTTGCAGAATCATCTTTTTATTTCCAAAAGACTTCTCTGCCTAGAAGTCCTGTCTGAGTTCCTTCAGGCTGCTATCACAAAATAGCACAGACTGAGTAGTTCAGAAGCAACAGAAATATATTCCTCACAGTTCTGGAGTCTGGGAAATCAAGACCGAGGCCCTAGGTTGGTCACTTTCTAGTGAGGGCCCTCTTTCTGATACATAGTGGGCACTTTTTTTTTTTTTAAGATTTTGTTTTTATTTATTTGATAGGGAGAGAAAAAGAGCATAAGCAGAGGGATTGGCAGGCAGAGGCAGAGAGAGAAGGAGACTTCCTGCCCAGCAGGAAGCCTGATGTGGGACTCGATCCCAGGACCCTGAGTTAAACAGATGCTTGACTGACTGAGCCACCCAGGTGCCCCTAGCTGGCACAGTCTTGCTGTACCCTCATTAGCAGAAGGGGTGCAGGATCTCTGGGAGTAGGGGGTTATCTTTTATAACAACACTAATCTCTTTTGTGAGAGCTCTGACCTCATGAGTTAATTACCTCCAAAGGCCTCACACTTCCTAATACAATCACATTAGGCATTACGATTTCAACATAAGAATTTTGGGGGACTAAACACTCAGATGATAGCACACCCTTCCTCACCTGTTAACATTTTCTCATTAAGATCCAACTGTTACTTATCCTGTAAGTATATTACAGTCAAAATCAATTGCCCCCTTCTCCAAGCCCCAGAGCACCTTCTAAACAATCAACTATCATATCACTTAATTCATAAATAAAATAAGTTGAGTGCCTATTATGCGGCCAATATGTACCAAGTCATTTACATATATTATTAAATTTAAGCTCACTGTGGTATATCTCCCTTTCACACTAGAGACAACTGGCATTTGAAGATATTAAGTAGCTTGCTTAAAGTTATTTGGGTGGTCATACATTAATTTGTAACATGACAATAAACCCTCTTTTTTTTTTTTATTTTTTTTATTTTTTTTATTTTTTTTATTTTTTATAATAAACCCTCTTAAGCTGGTTTGCTATAGTGTAACAAGAGCTTGAGCAGTGAGGTCTCTGAAATGGAGGCTGTCTAGGAAGGCTTCCCAAGGTCAAGGAGGCCACATAGAAGTGATTCAGGGAACAGACTCTGGGGTAAGACCTCTGAGTGTGTATCCTGGCAGTTACCTTTACGAGCTTTGTAGCCTTGGGCTAATTTCCCTCCATCTCTGTGCTTCCGTGTTGCACCTGCCTCTTAGGGTTCTTGAAAAGATTAAATGAGAGATGATTATGTGCAGTGTTTGCCACTGTCCTCCAAAGATAGTAAACATTCAGTAAGCATTAGCAATTATCATTATTACCATCTTCTTTATCACCATCATTAAATATTAAAATGTACCAAGCAAAATGTGTGATAAGAGCTCCAGAATTTTACTAACACAATCTTGGTTCATATGCGAAGACCACCTCTTCTGGAGGCATGTCTTAAACAAGTATTTAACCCTTTCAGTGTCAATTTCTTAATTTCTAAAATGAAGAAAAATATATCAGGGCTGTTTTGAGTGTTTAGAAAGAAATCATGTCCAAAAATATTTTATGAAACTATTAAGTGTTTTTGCAACAATAGTTGTTATCAGGAACGGATCCATAATTATTCTGAGCATTTTTCACACTGCTTGAGCACTTAAGTTTAAAAAAAAACTGCAAAATCCAAAACTGTGTGGCTAATGATGAAAAATTTGAGATATTCACATACTCACTATTTTTTGTTTTTCTTCTAACTTTATGAGATATTAATGACCAGATGGTTAATTCTCTGTATATAAAATGGTGCCTATGTTACTTAAACTGTGACAATTCAATCTTTTTTTTTTTTTTTAAATAAACTCTGTGCCCAGTAGGGCTTGAACTCATAACCCTAAGATCAAGAGTCACACACTCCACTGACTGAGCCAGGCAGGTGCCCCTGTAACAACTCAATCTTAAAGTACTTAGAACATACTTGTTATGGACTGAATTATGTTCCCCAGAAGGATATGTTGACATCCTAACCCCCAGTATCTTTACCAAACACACCCATTACAGATGTATGTAGTTAAGATGAGGTAGGAGAGATCTTTAATCCAATATGACTGGTATCCTTCAAAGAAGCACAGACACACACAAGGGAAGAATAGAGTGTGATGACAGAGACAGAAATTGAAGTGTTGCAGCTGCAGGCCACGACAAGCGAGGAAGAGGCAAAGCGAGACCATGAAGATGCTGACACTTTGTTTTTGACCTCTAGCCTCCAGAACTATAAGACAATAAATTTCTCTTATTTAAACACCCGCCCTGAGATTGTAGTAGTTCGTTACAGTAGTCCTAGAAAACCAGTACAATCCTTTACAAATCCCTTTTAAGAGTGTCAGATGACCTTGGGGCACCTGGGTGGCTCAGTCGTTAAGCGTCTGCCTTTGGCTCAGGTCATGATCCCAGGGTCCTGGAATGGAGCCCCTCATCGTGCTCCCAACTCAGTGGGAATCATTCTTCTCTTTCCCCCACTCTCCTTGCTTCTGTTCCTTCTCTTGCTATGTGTCTCTCTGCCAAAAAAAATAAAGTCTTTTAAAAAAACAAGAGTATCAGATGAACTTAATTTAAAAAGAAAATCAGAATTATTGGGGGAATTAAAAAAATAATAAAAAACTGAAAAAAAATACTATCTTGGACCAATGTGATTCATGAATCCTGAATTTTGTGAGAGACAATGAAAAATAAAGAGAACACGTGGATTTTTCCAGTTGTATGCATTTGGCTTCAAATTATTACCAAGCCACTGAAAAGCTACGTGAACTTAAGTTTTTTTAACACTTGCTCAATTTCCTAATTCTAAAAATGGGATCACCATGCCTATGTCACAGGGCTATTGAGAAGCATTTGTCTAGCATCTGGGTCAAGCAGGCACTTAGCCAATATTCTTTCAAAGAAAACACCAGGCAATTTTCCTATACAACACCATGGTGATGGCATTTTAACTCATTCTCAGATTAAGAAATGCAAACAATCCCAAATTCCTTTTCAGTAACCCATGAGAAATATTTCATTCAAGAGTCAAGATTTTACTTATGAATCTGAAGCAGAATACTAATTTTGCAATATTTATCAGTGTTCACCCAAACCCTCTCTCTTGTCAACACTTCCTTGTATCCCCTTGGTCCTGTCTCCATATTTAAGCAGAAGCTAGGCTTTTCTGTTTGTACTCAGGGAAGGAATGTGGCTGTGGGGAGTTGAAATGAATCTCTTCCCGGTCTTTGAGTTATAAAAGCAGAGGGGCACATGGGTGGCTCAGTGGGTTAAAGCCTCTGCCTTCAGCTCAGGTCATGATCCCGGGGTCCTGGGACTGAGACCCCCATCAGGCTCCCTGCTCAGCAGGAAGCCTGCTTCTCCCTCTCCCTCTGCTTCCCCGCCTACTTGTTCTCTCTCTCTTTCCCCCCTCTCTGCCAAATAACTAAATCTTTTTAAAAATAGTAAATAAAAGCAAAGGTCTAGAGATAACAAGATCTAATGAATAGACAAAGGAATGGAAAGATAGCATCAGCAAGAACACAGTCTCCTCTCGCTCTCTTCCACAGTCTCTCTGTACACACTGACAAACGAGAATCCCCAGGGCTGAAAGGAATTTCAGGAGTTGGAGATGACACATGTTGCTGGTGCCCTAGGAAAAAAGTGCTGTCCCTGCTGAGTGACAGATGCAGCACCAGGCCAGTGGGTGTGAGAGGTCCCCACTCCCTGGAGCTCCGAGCTTACCTCTGAGCTAAGCTCCAGGGAGGCAACAGGGCCCAGAGGAAGCCTTAAGTGCCCATTGCAGTACCGAGGTAACAGAATGAGTCCCATGGGCCCAAGGACAGTGACAGGTAGAGGAGAAAAACCCTTGCTCAAAAGAGTCATAAAATAGGGAAGGGAATTCTCCAGAGAAACCTTTTTGGACTAATTCAAAGTGGCCAGATGCAAACTGATATCTCAAGTGACGGAGGGGACAGATGATACAGCAGATAAATGAGATTTCATCTCAGTATCCTGACTTTATGCAAATACTAGAGAAACAGAGGGAAAGATACTAAATAGACCAAGATAAAATTTGTACCAGCTATTTTAAATGGAAATAGAAATCAAGGAGCGCCTGGGTGGCTCAATTAGTTAAGTGCCTACCCTCAGCTCAGGTCATGATCCTAGAGTCCTGGGATCAAGCCCTGAGTCAGGCTCTCTTCTCAACAGAGAGGCTGTTTCTTTTTCTCCCTCTGCCCTTCCTCCCACTCATATGCATCCCCTTACTCAAAAAAAAAAAAAAAAAAAAAAAAAAAAAAATATATATATATATATATATATATATATATATATATATAAAATCTTTTTTAAAAAAAGGAAATAGAAATCAAGTTGAATAATTAAGTTTCATTTCTCACACATAAGACTCTATAGATGAAGATTCTGGCCTAATATCCCTGATTTGTAGGTTTGGTCTATATGGCTCAATTTCATTCAATTAATATTTATTGAGTGCCAGTCCTGCCCAGCAGTGAAATCCAGCACAGCTAGAGAGTAGTGGGCATAGGGAAGAATAGCCTTGGGCTTGAAGGAAGTTTTGTTTGTTTTTATTATGTGATTTCTTTGCTAGGTAAGTTGGCTGGAAGATAAAGTAATGGAGCCTATTTAGGTCTAAGCAAGAGGGAAAGTTTACCCATTATTTAAAATAACATTCTATCACAATGTGCCAAGTGAACTTGCAATGACTGATGAGTAAAAATGTTTCACTCCTACACCCTGTGCCTATTTCTAGACATTATCTGTAGCTTTATATTGTGTCTAGATGGGAGCTTTCTAAAGGTTTTGGAGACTCTGCTCCTGTAATTATGTCATTATCTTTCACAACATTTTATGGTTTTCTACAAGTATAAATGAATTCAGAACTTTAAACCACTTCCAGTGGAATTCATTACATCTCACATGTTTCTTTTGATCATAATATGATAATGTGGGTTTACTTCTGGGTCAGCAGCCGCCAACAACACGTTTATTGTATCATATCTGTGGGGCTGGACATTAAGGACTTAAAATGCATTTTTGCATTAAGCAAATATTACAAACAAATATTACACCAGAATATACATCCTGTGATATTGCTGAATTAATGGTTTCTGCGTTTGACTTCTGATTTGGCTTATCTGTTGTCATTGCTTCACACAGCATCCACCCTCTTCTTTCTGTTTCTGTAATTTCTATCCATTTTCCCCTCTGCATTGCACAAAACATCAGTTTACCAAGCTCTCTCCGAATCTCGTCAGTCCCGCCAATCCCCTCTTCCTAGTTCAGGCTCTCATCATTTCTCACTTTGACTAATGCCTCTGAGTTCCCCGGATGCTCTCTCCCATCCACCCTTCTCCACCCTGCTGCCAAAGTTTCAGATCTTGTTGCCATTCCCCGCTCCTTCAAGCCCATCATGGTTTCCCTTCACCTAGAGCAGTTGTATCCAAGCTTCACTGAACCCAGAAAAACAATTTCGAGCATTTATCCCCAATACAGCCAAATTTATTTATGTGTTATGTATTCATTCATTCATTCATTCATTCATTCATTGTAAGCTCTACACCCAACGTGAGGCTTGAATTCATGATGCTGAGATCAAGAGTCCCATATTCTACCTACTGAGCCAACCAACTCAAGCCAAATTTATTTTTAATCATTTGTATATTTGTATTATTGCAGTAACATGAGGTCTAATATAAGTCACATTACAAGAAGAATTTTTTTAAGATATAAACTAAACTACATATAAATAAAAATGTAAGTTCTCCACACTGTAGAGTACTATACCGAGCACACTCATTTTCTAGAATTCTATCTTGCCATCTTCCCTCTAATTCCCACCAGTTCATACACACACATTTTCCTACCTGCTAACCTCAATATACGTGTAGAACTCTCTCAGCGTGCCACATTCACTCTTGACTGTGTCTTTGCATAGGCTGTTGCTTCTGCCCTGAAATCCTTATACCCTTCCTTTCTCCCCAGCCCTTTCTTTGAGAACCTGCCTACCCATCCTTCAGGGCTCTCTTCCATACCCTCTTGATCTTGATCTTCCATACCTTCCTTGATCTTATCAGGTGCAGTTAGATACCTTTCTCTGTATACCTTAGTAACCTGGGCATCCCTTGTGCTGCTCATATTCCTTCCTGGTTCTTTAAGCTCCTTGAGGATAAGGATCAGGGATTTCATCTTGATGTCATCATTGCCTAGCACACTGCTCACCACGTAGTGTAGCATTACTCTTCAGCTGGAAATAATTTGGCCAAAGGTGGTTTGGCGGAAAGCAAGCTGGACAAGGTGTCATTTTGGTCATGGAGGTGGTCTTGTAACATTTTCTGCATCTTTAAGAATTGTTGCCTATTTTGCTTTTTCTTTCACCCCCAGGAGCGGGATTGTACTTTTTCTTCTTCTTCTTCTTCTTTTTTTTTTTTTTTAAAGATTTTATTTATTTGAGAGAGAACAAGCCAGAAAGAGAGCATGAGCAGGGAGAGGGGCATAGGGAAAAGCAGATTCCCTGCTGAGCAGGGAAAACCGACCTAGAACTACATCCTAAGATCCTGTGATCATGACCTGAGCCAAAGGCAGATGCTTAATCAACTGAGCCACCCAGGCACCTCAGGACTGTACTGTTTAATACTAATTTTTTCATCTAATTTTAACTGCTCTGCACTATTCATCATTTCAAAAATTTCATATCACCTAGATACCCAATAATTAGTAAATTGCCAAAAGGTACACATGACATTAGATTACAGAAAGATAACATTTATGTTTTATATAGAAGAAACTTGGAGGATATAATCTAAGGTATTAATAAACATTATATTTCAAAAATAGGCTTGTATTATTATTATTTTTTAAAGATTTTATTTATTTGACAGACAGAGATCACAAGCAGGCAAAGAGGCAGGCAGAGAGAGAGAGGAGGAAACAGGCTCCCCGCTGAGCAGAGAGCCCCATACGGGGCTCGATCCCAGGACCCTGGGATCATGACCTGAGCCAAAGGCAGAGGCTTAACCCACTGAGCAACCCAGACGCCCCAATAGTCTTGTATTATTAAAACACTTCTGCTCATTACAGGAAATCAGAAACCACAAACAAGGAAATAAACAAAAGAGCATTAAAATTTCTTCATCCTAGAAACAACTGCTTTGTGGAAGAGAATGGGAGGAGAGGAGAAATGTCTATGAACTGATCAGTGACTGATGAGGAAAAGGGGAGCCTTGGTAATATTTTGGGAGGGAGACATAGAAGATCAAGTGACTTTGATGGGGATCTAGGCAGCATAGCTTGAAATAAATGAAGAATTTTTTCAAAGTAGCTAAACTGATCCCCTACCTATGAATTAAAGCATAATTCATTCATTTGATTTGTTAGCCCTAAATCTCAAAAAATTAAGCATACCTTCCCAAGCCTTTATTTCCAGTTTTATTTTCTTCTGATACTCTATTGCAGTCAAATTACATTCCTTGGGCTTCCTCAAAAATGTGTCTCTAGCATCCTCTTGGCTTTATGCATATGCATAAGTTATTTATTATAAGGAATGACACCAATCATTGTCTGATGAAATATGTTCACATTTCAAAGCTCATCTAGAATGTTTTCTTCTTCATGAAGTTTTCACTTCTTACCCAGTCCTTACCACCCTCCTACAAGGAATCTCTTCTCTTTGACTCTCCATAGCACTTTGCCTTTTGTTGGTTGCCTCTGTGTTCTGGTGGTGTGGAAAGGGGACAGAGCAGTGAATTTGCAATACATGACAGTACTTTGTAAACTTAAAAGCATTGTACAAATGTATGATGTTAGAGATGGTTTCATTCTTAGAACTACATTATAAGCTCCTTTTAGGGGGTGGACTATATTTTATTCAACTTTTTCTCCCCATTGCCTACCATGATGCCTAGCACATGGTTATTTAACAAATATTTGTTAAGTAGCATAGAACAGTGCTTTTTTGTCTTTCTCTTGTGCTCATTCTGTAGAAGTGGCCTTGTGTCATAAGGAAATGTTTCTTGTCTTTATTAACCCATTATCCACAAATTACACAAAAGCCTCTATGCTGATCATGAAGGGTGAGAAATGCATCTTTCCTGCTGAGCTTGTGAGGTATAGATATATAAAATTGTTTATTTCCAGGCATTATATTTTTGCTGGGAAGATAATGAAGATTCTTCCTGGGTCTTTCAGCTTAAACCAGTGTACAGATTTGTGTTTGGTACAGATGAGAGACTCATGATCTAAGGCCTTCTATGAGAGCATAGGCACAGCTGTCCAAACTAGAGGCCCAGACAGTGGTTCTGTGAGGGGCACATTCCAGATGTGCTCGCTTCAAGATATCTGCCGAATGTTCTCCCATACCTTGCTTTGCAGTGCCATCAGGAGCATTTCCCCTGCCCTAAGCTGTCACAGAAGGCAGGGAATTTCTTCTATGCCAGCATTTCAGATCATCTTGTGCCCTGTAACCTTTATCGATGGGGGAGTCCAACATAAAATGAAAATGCTTGCTCTCTCTTTCTACCTTCTCCTGTAAGGTGTGTTTCTAGACCCTATTGGGCTACCAGTTCAACAACATAAATCTTCATTTTGTAAACGTGAAGGAGAGGCACCTGGGTGGCTCAGTCGTTAAGTGTCTGCCTTCGGCTTGGCTCATGATCCCTGGGTCCTGGAATCAAGCCCTGCATCAAGCCCTGCATAGGGCTCTCCACTCGGCGGGAAGCCTGCTTCTCCCTCTCCCACTCCCCTGCTGGTGTTCCCTCTCTTGCTGTGTTTCTGTCAAATAAATAAATAAAATCTTTAAAAAATAATCGAATAAAATAAAGAAAATGTGAAGGAGGAGATGTTGGGACAAATGACCCTTCAACACAGAATTATAGTGTTGGATTGACTCATCAGAAAATTTCCTTCCTAGACGTGCCTTCCTTCATGCAGAGGTACTTACAGAAACATATTCGCTCCTGCGGAGACCCTTCCTTTGGATCAGCCCACATTTGCCATGGTCTTTCTTTGTGCCGGACACCCTACCAGCGCCTGAGAATAAAGAGTTAAATGAATTGAAGCCCTCGTCTTGTAGAACTTAGAGACACTTTCTAATATGCTCAGAAGCTCGCAGTGACTTGGAAAAAGGATTACGATTCACCATGACATGTTGGATTGTGCATAAGAAGTACAACCGTAGCTCAGAGGAAAGCAACATCAAGAAAAGCTTCACAAATGTGTGTAAGTTTCGGAGGATAAGCAGGGGTTGACTGGGCAGGTGGTGGAGGAGAGAGCATTCCAGGCACAGGGAACCATCTGTATAATTGCCCAGGGGTATGAAGTTATATGGCAGGTTCAGAACACCTTGGTACGGATCGTGTGAGCGCCTCAGGGCTGTGTAAGAGGAGCAGGGGGGAAGACCAGGTAATATATTGGAGCTTCTGTGTAAAGAGAAATATTAACCAGATCCCTGCTGAGACACCATTTCCCTGGGAGATTAGCAATCATCCCCAAGTTCTACTTACTCTTTTGATGAGGGTGTGAGGAAATGGGAGTGTTTTCCACTGCTGGTGGGAATGCAAGTTCGTACAGCCTCTAAGGAAGGCAATTTTGAAACATCTCTCCAAATTACAAAATTTCAAATGCATGTGGCTTTTGACCCAGTAATCCCCCTTTCCATAATTTTCTGATAATATCACACACAGAGACTTGCAGAATGACATTTATAGGATAAGTTATTCATTGTGGCATCGTGTGAATCATGTGATTCATCCATTTGATTGCATAGGTTGAATTTCATTCCTTGCTGAGTTGCATTTCATTATATAGCTATTCTATCCATTTTCCAATTAATGAGCACTTTTTTTTTTCCAAATTTTTCTCCTTAGTAGATATTTGCCCACTAAACTTTGCAGTGTTTTCATTTCTCTTGAATAAATAGGAAGGAATGGGATTGCTGAGTGGTACGGTAAGTACATGTTAGAAGAAACCATTGAACAGTTTCTCTAAAATGGTGTTATCATTCATCATGGACACCGACAACATATGAGAGTTCACTTACTCCGTGTCAGCACCTGTTACTGTCACCCCTTTTAATCGTAGACATTCTAATAGCTGTGCAGATAGAGTACTCTTATTGTGGTTTAATTGGCTTTTCCTTAACACTGAATGATGTTGAGCATCTTTTCGTGTGCTTATTTGCCATCCACATTTCTCCCTTAGTGATGTGTCCAACTCTTTTTGCGTCTTTTTATTAGATTCTTCATTTCCTTATTACTGGCTCATAAGGGTTCTTTATATATTTGGGTTGTAAGTCTTTAATAAGACATATGTTTGGGAAGCATTTTCTCCCACTCTGTGACTTTTCTTTTTCTATTCACTGTAGTACCTTTCAGAGACCAGAATTTTTTTTTTACTAAGTCTAATTTATCATTTTGTTTTTCATGATTCATGCTTCTTTTGTCCTAAGAAATCTTAATCTAAACCAAGACTATAAAGCTATTCTGTGTTTTTCTTATAAAAGTTTTACAGTTTTAGCTCTAATATCTGGGTCTGTCGTCCTTTTGGAGTTAATTACTTGTACATGGTATATATATATATATACATATATATATATATATATATATCTTCAATAAAAAGTTAAAAAAAAATTTCCCACTATGCTGACCTTAATTTTGATGTGACTTTTAATACTACTCCACCTAGTGGTTACTTAAAAACACTCACACATTCGATTTGTCCATTCATATGACATTTTAAAGTTTATTTATTTTATTTTTATTTACGTAATCTCGACACCCAACATGGAGGTCGAACTCACGACCTTGAAATCAAGAGCTCATGCTCTTCTGACTGAGCCAGCCAGGCGCCGCCCATATAACATTCTAAATATAAATACAAAAGCAGTTTTATTTTGTTTTTGGTTTTGTTTTCAAAAAAAGAAGCAAAAGCATTTTGAAAACGGATATTTGGAAATAATTATTTTATTTTATTTTGAAATAGATATAAATATATCATCTGTAAAAATTCTCTTACCTCTGCATACTTAGAAAACTTTAGAACAGATTTTTCTAACTTCCTTTCAATACTTCCACTTTAAAATGAGACATACCCATGGGATTCACTTTTTTTAAAATTTGAAAGTACAGCACCTTCCAATTACTTGTCAAGAACAGTTAGTTGACATTAAGAAAGGTAGATTTTTTACTAATAATTTTCAATAAAAACTTCTGAATAAGTGGATCAAATTGAAAAATGAGTATTGGATCTACATATCTGTGTGATATATTCTTTTTAAAATAGCCAAGTATCAAAATAAACTGAACTTACAACTTGACTTTTGGGTTGCTGTAAAAAAAATCCATAATCCCAGGGGCATCTGGGTGGCTCAGTTGGTTAAGTGTCTGCCTTTGTTCTGCTCAGGTCATGATCCCAGGGAACTGGGTTCACGCCCCGTATCCAGTCCCTGTTCAGTGTGGAGTCTGCTTCTCCCCCTTCCTCTGCCCTTCCCCCTTCTTGTGCTCCCTCTCTCTCTCAAATGAATAAATAAAATCTTTAAAAAAAAAGTGGTAACCCACTCACTGAAAACATTATTAATAGTAATAGCAAAAAGAATTTTTGTACCATCAAGACAAAATAAAACTGTTTTTAAAGTATGTACTTCCTATTTACATTACACCATAAATGCTTGTGTGTATTTTATAATATACATAATTTGTAAGTATATAAATATAAAATAATTAGTTGTATCTTTGAACAAATTTCTCAGTCTCTCTGTGTTCCTATATTCTCACCTGTAAGATGAATGGTTTTGATAACAATCTGTTCAACTTGCTTTAAAATTCTTTGATTTTGTAATTCTATGCCTCCAGATCCTCTTTTTGACCTGTATGTCCACATTTTTAAAATGATACCATCATCAGCCTTCTTTCACATGCTTAAAAACTTCTAAGACCTACATTTTCTTTGGAATTCAGGCAGCTCATTTCTCCCTGCCTGAGGTCAATCCCCAAGTTATACAAGTATCCATTGAGATTTAAAGAAGAAAAATTGTTTTTCTTTGGGGAATCATGGAGGCCGGGAGATCAGTTCTATAACATTGCTATGACTGAAGCATGAGAAAGGGATTTGCTTAAGGAGGCGTAAAACAAAAACAAAAACAGATGTGGGGTATGACAAAGGAATTTGCCTTGAGGAAAAAAATGACAGATTTGGAGATAGGTTGCAGATATAAGGGCCTTGGCAGGAGGAAGAGTTAAAGATAATTTAGAAGATTCTAGCCTGGGAAATTAGAAGAAAGGGGTTCTTATGGACAGGTTTACACACATATTAAATTGGTGCCAGTATGTGATAGGAGAACGTTGCGCTCTGTTGCAGAAATTAAATTTGAGGTGACCTTGGCACATGCAACTATCTTTACCTTTTTAATTAGAAAATAAGTCACAGATTAAGGAAAAATGGGTTAATATCCCTAATGGATAAAGCTAATCTACAAATCAGTAAGAAGAAAGATGCATTTCCAATAGAAAAATGGGCAAAGACAAAGACAAGAAGACATTCAAATAACCAGTAAATGTGAAAAATGTTCAATCCTACAGTTTAAGAAATGTGAAATGAAAATAATAATAGCCCGTAATATAGGTAATCGGGAGACGCTTTCACCATAATTATGTTGCTTCTTCGAAAAAGCTGTTCTTTTCTCTTATAGAAATGGACTTGAATGTGGTTAGAATATATTGTGAAGCTATGCCTTCCGAGCCCTGGCTTATGGAAATGAGAACCTGAGAGGGAGAGGAAAGCAAGGAAGCCTGGCCGGAGCCCAGCAGGTTGAAATGAGGGAACAGGTGGTCCAGGAATGTGCTGAGAAGAGCTGACAATCAGAGCAATTCCTGATGACTACATCAAGTGAAAACAATAATTTCTGGAAATTAAAATGATATGTCTCATTTCCAAAGATGAAGAAGAAGTGAAATATATCTTCTTAAACCAGATAGCCAGGTTCATCAACATGTCATCCCAAAGTAGCTAGAGAATTTGAGAAAGCACCAGATAAACATTGAAAAGCAGCAAAGTTAGGGGGCACCTGGGCGGCTCAGTTGGTTAAGCCTCTGCCTTCAGCTCAGGTCATGATCCCAGGATTACAGAATCGAGCCCCACATCAGACTTTTCCTTTTCCCTCTGTTGTATTCCCCTTGCTTGTACTCTCTGGCTCTCTCTATCTCTCTGTCAAATAAATAAATGAATGAATGAATGAATAAATAAATAAATAAATAAATAAATTCCTTACAAATAGAAAAGCACCAAAGGTGCAGAATCTCTTAGGTATATCAATACGGAGCATAAAGTTTGTCATGTACACTCCAGCCGAAGACATAGAATTGTGTTTGAAAATGCAGAGGCTGTTTTAGGGATTCAGAAGAGAATGATACAAAGGGACGCCTGGCTGGCTCACTCAGTAGAGCATGGCTACTCTTGATCTCCCTCTAAGGACAGGTGTAGAGCTTACTGAAACAAAAAACAAAAGAGAGAATGATGTTAAAGAAAAAAATCAAGAAAACCAGCAGAGGGCGCCTGGGAGGCTCAGTGGGTTGAGTGTCTGGCTTGGGCTCAGAGCAGGATCCCAGAGTCCTGTGATCTAGTCCCAAATCAGGCTCCCGGTACAGTGTGGGTTCTTCTTCTCTCTCTCCCTCTCCCGCTCGCTCTCTCTCTCTGTCAAATAAGTAAATTAAAATTTTTAAAAGAAAAACCAGCAGAATTTCTCCAACTTCATCTGGAATCCATAGAAAAATTAAGGGACAAAACAATGTTGAATACACTTCATTTTACCAGCCTCACAACTGTTTGTGGTGTATTTTATGATGTTTTGATCTTTCTAACAGGGGTACAGTTGATTTTTAGTCTCCTGTATGCACTCTACTGTGTTGTTTTTTTTTTTTCAAGATTTTATTTATTAATTTGACAGAGAGAGAGAGAGAGCACAAGCAGGGGAGCAGCACAGGGAGAGAGAGAAGCAGGATCCCTGCTGAGCAGGGAGCCGGACATAGGGCCCAATCCCAGAACCCCGGGATTATAAACTGAGCTGAAAGCAGGTGTTTACCCAACTGAGCCACCCAGGGACCCCTACAGAACAGCCTGTGAGACCTGACATTATTTCTACTCAAAAGTTCTTGCTACTTCCACAGTTTCATGTCTAGGGAGTTTACCCTAAGGAAATAATCTGACTTGCAGGCAAAGGTGCAAAAGATGCATAAAGATAATGATTAGGGCAGTTTATAACAAAGGAGTAGTGGAAACTATATCAATATGCCTGGGTGGCTCAGTTGGTTAAGCGGCTGCCTTCGGCTCAGGTCATGATCCCAGCGTCCTGGGATGGAGTCCCTCATCGGGCTCCTTGCTCAGCAGGGAGCCTGCTTCTCCCTCTGCCTCTCCAGGCCTCTCTGCCTGTGCTCGCTCGCTCGCTCTCTCTCTTCCTCTATCCCTGACAAATAAATAAATAAAATCTTAAAGAAAAAATTAAAAAAAAATTTAAAAATACATGTAACAATATTAATAGTTAACTTCACTTTTTCAAGCACCCTAAATATGTTCATAGATGAAGATACCCCAAATTTGATGTGGAAAGTAGGACATTAGACATTGATAAGTCAATTACTCACAGAGAGGTGAAAGTTGAAGCGACATTATTCTTAAAATTCCATAAAATTATACATATTGGATACACTTTTGCTGAATTTTTGACAGTATAATAAAATGTATATAAACACTAAACATTTTATTGAGTTATATAATACAATTTAATTTTTAAACAAATCCTACTGATTTGTAAAAATTCTACTAACTGTAATAAAGGAGGTTTTTTTTTTTTTTAAAGATTTATTTATTTTAAAGAGAGAGAGTGCAAGCAGGGAAAGGAGCACAGGGGAGGGGCAGAAGGGAAGGGGGACAGAATCTTGAGCAGACTCCCCACTGAGCATGGAGCATGGCATGGGTTTCAATCCCATGATTCTGAGATCAGGACCTGAGCTGAAATCAAGAGTTGGATGCTTAACCAACCGAGCCACTCAGACACCCCAGTAATAAAGGAGTTTTAAAACTTAGTTGTGATAGGTTAATTCTAATAATCATAAAATGAATTTCCATCTTTACTAAATGATTTTTGTGTCTATTTAGTCTGAATCAACAAACATAGGTATGGTTATATTTGTTGATAATCTCTCTAAGTCCTCGTTATTTTATTTGTACTGTGTCATTTATTGCTATCAGCACTATAGAAGTCAACTTCATTTCCAGTTATTTTATTGGGAAGAAACTGATCTTTAATAAATTGAGCAGTTGAGTAGCTACTTGGTGGAAATTCATTCAGACTCAGACTGGAGGCAGTCTTTTAAAATTTTTTTGCTCTTGCTAGTTAGCCAAAGCATATGTTTAATTTATTTCTATTTTTAGTGGATTCATCCATAGAATATTGTTATGATAAATAGTTGACCACTTAATGTAAATGAAGGAAATGCTAAATGAAAACAGTATTACAACATAAACTTCACTATAAATATAAATGTATACACATGGACTTAGGAAAAATGTTTGAAATGATACACACTTTTGAATGGTGAAATTGTGAATGACTTTTATTCTAGTGTACACTTTCTTATATTAGAAAATAAATAAAATGAATATTTCTCAATTTGTAACTACAAAAAATGGGATTTTTTTTTACAAATATAAAGTTGTTTCTTATTTTTAAATAGAGCATATTAGTCTCCTTGATCACTTTAGGGAAATGCATTTTATATTGAGTATTTATTTATTTATTTACTTAGAGAGGGGGTGGGGGAGAAGGGTGAAGGGAGAGAAAGAATCTTTTTTTTTTTTTTAGGATTTTATTTATTTATTGGACAGACAGAGATCACAAGTAGGCAGAGATGCAGGCAGAGAGAGTGAGGAGAAAGCAGGCTCCCCACTGAGCAGAGAGCCTGATGTGGGGCTTGATCCCAGGACCCTGAGATCATGACCAGAGCCAAAGGCAGAGGCTTTAACTCACTGAGCCACCAGGCACCTGGGAGAGAAAGAATCTTAAGTGGGCTCCATGCCTGGTATGGGGTTCCACGTGAAGCTCCCCACAGGGCTCGATCTCAGAACCCTGAGATCATGACCTGAGCTGGAAGGTTAATGGACTGAGTCACCCAGGCCTCCTATTCTGAGCTTACTTTTAAATGAACCTTCATTCACTTTACATTTTGCCTTTCCAAGACTGATAGAAAAAAGCAAACTGATTTCTTCTAAAGTTCCACTAGGTGATGCTGTAGTGAAATGATTGCCTTTTTTTTTTTTTTTTTAAATCCACTAGTTCTCAAACTTTTGATCCTATTTTGTAGTTCGAGGTGTGGTTCCCTTTCCTTCAATCAATTAATATAAATATATATTTAAATATATTATATAAATATAATAAAAATTCATTGATTTACACTAAATGATATAAACAATGGTTTCTTACACACATTTAACAAACATAACCTAATTGTAAGGTCCTTGGAAATAACTAGAGGTATCTGGACCATGCTTTGTGGAACCTAGTTTACAGTATAGTGCTTTAAGAAATTTGGATCACTAATTTTCCAATTATTAGCAGTTCTCAACTTTCAGATATTCAGCTACAGTAATCCAAAATTATGGCACACTGATGATTACATGCATATAATTATGTATGACATTTAGAGTAGTCTGTGCAAAAATCCTAATTGTTCTGGCCCAGAAGCTCTTTATCAACAAGGCTCAGGAAATTCCCCCCTTTGCTGTACATTGGTCCCCCAGTAATCTCTCTGGCTCATGGTTTCAGACATCACACAATTATCTCATGTTAATATATACTCTTCAGCTTTTCTTCTGGTAATACTATCAATCATTCAAGTGAACTTTAATGCCATTAGTTGTAATATTGTGCCATCAGATAGATTTGGCAACTAAAAAGTATATCAGATTTTATTACTGTCTATAAAAGGCCAGTGGGCTGGTAGGCTGAATAATGACTTCCAACCATCTACATCCTAATCCCTGGAAGCTGTAAATGTTATATGACAAAAGGGACTTTGCAGATGTGATTAAATTAAGGATCTTGAGATGGGGAGACTATTCTGGATTATCAGTATGGGCTTGATTTAGTTACAGCAATCCTCATAGGAGGGGCACAGGAGGAGTCAAGGTCAGAGAAGGCCATATGACAATGGAAGCAGAGATATGGTTTGAAGAGGAAAGAAGGGACCACAGCCAAAGAACACAGACCAGAAGCTGAAAAACACAAGGGACTAAAGGCTTTCTTAAGACCTTCCAGACTAAAGCAGCCCTGCAAACACCTCCATTTTAGCCCAGTAGAATTGATCTCAGACTTCTGGCCTCCAGAACTGTATGAGAATAAATTTGTGTTAAGTTAGTGGCAGTTGGTCACAGTAACAATAGGAAACTGATATATTTACATATCTGACTCTTGTTTGGCTACCCATCCCTTACTAATATAGCACTGCTGTATCAAAATCTTAACCTGGGACGCCTGGGTGGCTCAGTTGGTTGGACGACTGCCTTTGGCTCAGGTCATGATCCCGGAGTCCCGGGATCGAGTCCCGCATTGGGCTCCCAGCTCCACGGGGAGTCTGCTTCTCTCTCTGCCCTTCTCCTTGCTCATGTTCTCTCTCCCTGTCTCTCTCTCAAATAAATAAATAAAATCTTAAAAAAAAAAAATCTTAACCTGCCTATTCCTTACATTCCATACACTATGTGCTATTTCTTTTCTTTTTTTTTTTTTTTTTTAAGATTTTATTTATTTATTCGACAGAGAGAGATTACAATAGGCAGAGAGGCAGGCAGAGAGAGAGGAGGAAGCAGGCTCCCTGCTGAGCAGAGAGCCCGATACGGGACTTGATCCCAGGACCTTGAGATCATGACCTGAGCCGAAGGCAGCGGCTTAACCCACTGAGCCACCCAGGCGCCCCAACTATGTGCTATTTCTGGTGCATTTATTAAATATCTTGATATTTCTGGAAGAATGTTTAGCAACATGTTTCAAGATATTTTAAAACATTCATACTTTTTGGGACATCTGGGTGGCTAGGATGGCTGAGTGCCCAGCTCTTGATTTTGGCTCAGGCTATGATTCCAGGGTCATGACCTCAAGGTCATGATATCAAACCCCAAGTAAGGCTCTGCACTCAGCCTGGAGTCTGCTTGAGATTCTCCCTCTCTCCCTCTATCCTCCCCTAGCCCATGCTCGCTCACTCTCTCTCTCTCTCAAATAAATAAATAAATAAAATCTTTTTTAAAATGTTCATAGTCTTTAAGCCAATAGTGCTAGATATCTAAAGAAATAGTCATTGATACATAGAGAGACCTAGGTACAAGAATGAATATTACAAGGACATAATAAAAATAGGAGTAGATATTAATAAAATAGAAAAATAAAAGAAAACAAAATAAACTCCCCACTTTCAACAATGAATAGAATAGTGTGGCAGAGGATCAACAGGAAAATTAAAACTTGAACTTATTATAACTCAACTGGACCAAATAGACACCTATAAGACAATCCACCCAACAACAGCAGAATACATATTCTTCTTAAGACCTCATGGAGGGGGGCGCCTGGGTGGCTCAGTGGGTGAAAGCCTCTGCCTTTGGCTCAGGTCATGATCCCAGGGTCCTGGGATCGAACCCTGTGTCAGGCTCTCTGCTCGGCGGTGAGCCTGCCTCTCTGCCTGCTTGTGATCTGTCTGTCAAATAAATAAATAAAATCTCTAAAAAACAAAACAAAACAAAACAAAAAAGACCTCATGGAGGATTCTCCTAAATAGACCACATGTTAGTTCATAAAAAAATTAAAAGGATTTAATCAATAATATCAATATACCAATAAGTTAAGATTGAATCAAAGTATCTTCTTTGACCACAATGAAATTAGAAATCAGTAACAGAAGGAAAACCAGAAAATTCACAGATCTGTAGAAATTAACCACAAATGTTTCAAAGAGAAAAGTCATAAAGGAACTAGAAAACACTTCAGAATAAATGAAACTAAAACACAACATATCAAAACAAAATTCATGGAATGCATTAAAAACAGTGCTCAGAGGGAAATTTACAGCTATAAATGTGCACATTTAAAAAAGATCTCAAATCAATAACCAAACTTCCCACCATAAGGACCTGTTGTTCTAAAACAAAAAAACAGCAAACTAAACTCAAAGATGGCAGATTTCTTAAATTTTATAATTTAAGAAAATTATAAAGATTTGAGTGAATAGGGGTGCTTGGGTGTCTCAGTCAGTTAAGCATCTGCCCTCAGTTCAGGTCATGATCTCAGAGTCCTGGGATCAAGCCCCAAGTCGTTGGGCTCCCTGTTCAGCAGGGTGTCTGCTTCTCCCTCTGCCTCTGCCCCTCTCCCTACTAGAGTATTCTCCCTCTCTCTCAAATAAATAAATAAAATCTTAAAAAAAATTAGAGTGAAATTAGAGAATCGATTCCATTTACTATAGCACCAAGAACCATAAGATACCTGGGAATAAACTTAACCAAAGAGGTAAAGGATCTGTACTTGAGGAACTACAGAACACTCACGAAAGAAATTGAAGAAGACACAAAATGATGGAAGACCATTCCATGCTCTTGGATCGGAAGAATAAACATTGTTAAAATGTCTATACTGCCTAGAGCAATCTATACTTTTAATGCCATTCTGATCAAAATTCCACCGGTATTTTTCAAAGAGCTGGAGCAAATAATCCAAAAATTTGTATGGAATCAGAAGAGACCCCAAATTGCTAAGGAAATGTTGAAAAACAAAAATAAAACTGGGGGCATCACATTACCTGATTTCAAGCTTTACTACAAAGCTGTGATCACCAAGACAGCATGGTACTGGCATAAAAACAGACACATAGACCAGTGGAACAGAGTAAAGAGCCCAGATATGGATCCTCAACTCTATGGTCAAATAATCTTTGACAAAACAGGAAAAAATATACAGTGGAAAAAAGACAGTCTCTTCAATAAATGGTGCTGGGAAAACTGGACAGGTATATGTAGAAGAATGAAACTCGACCGTTCTCTTACACCATACACAAAGATAAACTCAAAATGAATAAAAGACCTCAACGTGAGACAGGAATCTATCAGAATCCTAGAGGAGAATATAGGCAGAATATAGGAGAATATGTTGCAGTAACTGCAGCAACTTCTTTCAATTTATGTCTCTAAAGGCAAAGGAAAAATAGTGAAAATGAACTTTTGTAACTTCATCAAAATCAAAAGCTTCTGCACAGCAAAGGAAACAATCAACAAAACAAAGAGGCAACCCGCAGAATGGGAGAAGATATTTGCAAATGACAGTACAGGCAAAAGGTTGATATCTAGGATCTATAAAGAACTTCTCAAACTCAACACACACAAAACAGATAATCATATCAAAAAATGGGCAGAAGATATGAAGAGACACTTCTCCAATGAAGACATATGAAAAAATGTTCATCATCACTAGCCATCAGGGAGATTAAAATTAAAACCACATTGAGGTATCACCTTATACCAGTTAGAATGGCCAAAATTAGCAAGACAGGAAACAACATGTGTTGGAGGGGATATGGAGAAAGGGGAACCCTCTTACATTGTTGGTGGGAATGTAAGTTGGTGCAGTCACTTTGGAGAACAGTGTGGAGATTCCTCAAGAAATTAAAAATAGAGCTTCCCTATGACCCTGAAATTGCACTACTGGGTATTTACCCCAAAGATACAGATGTAGTGAAAAGAAGGGCCATCCGTACCCCAATGTTTATAGCAGCAATGGCCACGGTCGCCAAACTGTGGAAAGAACCAAGATGCCCTTCAACGGATGAATGGATAAGGAGGATGTGGTCCATATACACTATGGAGTATTATGCCTCCATCAGAAAGGATGAATACCCAACTTTTGTAGCAACATGGATGGGACTGGAAGAGATTATGCTGAATAAAATAAGTCAAGCACAGAGAGTGAATTATCATATGGTTTCACTTATTTGTGGAGCATAACAAATAGCATGGAGGACAAGGGGAGATGGAGAGGAGAAGAGAGTTGAGGGAAATTGGAAGGGGATGTGAACCATGAGAGACTATGGACTCTGAAAAACAATCTGAGGGATTTGAAGGGGGTGGGGGTGGGAGGTTGGGGGAACCAGGTGGTGGGTATTGGAGAGGACACGGATTGCATAGAGCACTGGGTGTGGTGCAAAAACAATAAATACTGTTACGCTGAAAATAAATTTAAAAAAAAATTAGAGTGAAGATAAATAAAATAGGAAATAGAAAAACAATAGAGAAAGTCCATGAAAAAAAAAGTTGGTTCTGCAGGCACCTGGCTGGGTCAGTCAGAAGAGCATGTGCCTTTTGATTTTGGAGTCATGAGTTCGAGCCCCAGATTGTGCATAAAGATTACTAAAAACATAAATACATTTTTAAAAATTTCATTCCTTGAAAAGATCAACAAAATTGACAAAAGTTTAGCTAGACTAAGAAAAAAAGAGAGAAGACTCACATTACTAAAAGCAGGAATGGAAGGGAATAATACTACAGACATTACAGAAATAAAACGGATTATAAGTGAAGACTGAGAACAATCGTATGCTAACAAATTAGATAACCTATATGAAATTGACAAATTCCTAGAAAGACATAAGTTATCAAAACTGAAGCAAAAAGAAATAGTAAATATGAAGAAACCTAGAGTAAGTAAAAAGACTGAATTAGTAGTCAAAAAATATCTCATGGAGTGCTCGGTGAGCTCAGTCAGTGGACCTAGTGACTCTTGATCTTAAGGTCGTGCATTCAAACCCCACTTGAGAGATTATTAAAAAAAAAAAAATCCAAAGCAAAACAAAAAACACATTTTTAAAAAATGTCTCACAACGAGAAGCTCAGAATTTCATCCAAAACCAACAGAACACACATTCTTCTCAAGTGTGCCTGGCACATTTTCAAGGATAAATCATATGTTAGGCCACCAAACAAGTCTTAATAAATTAAAGAAGACTGAAACCATTTCAAACATCTTTTCTGGCCACAATGGTCTGAACCTAGAAATCAATTACAAGAAGAAAATTGGAAGATTCTACAAATATATTGGGATTAAATAACATGCTACTGAACAGCCCATGGGTCAAAAAAGAAATCAAGAGAAATAAAAAAAATATATATATCTTGAGACAAATGAGGGGAAATGCAACATACCAAAACTAAGATTCAGCAAAAGCGATTTTAAGAGAATTCATAGCTATAAATGCCTGCCTCAAGAAACAAGAAAAATCCCAAACTACATAACTTTACACCTCAAGGAGCTAGAAAAGAGAAACAAATTAAGCCCCAAATTAGCAGTTTTTTGTTTCTTTTTTCTCGTTTTAGATTCCACAGGTTAATGACACTGTGCATAATTTGTCTTTCTCTGTGCTACGTATCTCACTTAGTAATGTCCTCTAGGTCTATCCATGCAAACGACAGGATTTCTTTCTTTTTTAATGGTTGGATAATATTCCCTTGCACATATTAAAAAAAGTATACATATAAAAATTTTATGTAGCACAAACAAAAGCAAATTCTATTTTGAAGTACTATTTGAACCTGGATGATTTACATAGTTGGGCTCCAGAGCTAACTCAAAGGGCAAGGCTAGGTAAACACATGCCAGAGTTGGTCTTTGGATATTTACAACACTGGATAGGGTACGAGAGGCCACCACTGAATAAACAGACTGTAGATGCCTGATTGCCTCATTCCTTTCAGAATCTTTACAGAGTCATTTATTTCTAATAAGACAATCTTATTCCCAAACAAGATAATCTGTATACATGATTTTCATATAACAGAAAACTTATGTATGCACATTCATGTGTAAAATGAGACAAACTGGCATTATTTGTATTCTTAATCTGTTGTTAGGTAATAGCTACAGAACAGGAAATGGCTTCCTTCATATAAAAGTCCTTTCTCAATCATCACTCTGTAGTTGTCATTCTGTTTGCTGGGGATGGCTGATCCCTTAGGGAAGGAGTGTTGATTATTCATACCATGAGCTATATGGATGTAGCTACTTATATTCATTTTACTTTTCCCCCATACAGAAGCTCTTCCATGCAAAGACTTTTACATTCTCTAATGGATATAAATGTTGTCATTTAAGGTACTAATGGAGAGAGCAAAATTGCAGTTGATGGACTCAGAGCTTTAAACTTTATACTTAATGAAGAATCTAGTCCAGTTCTTCCCTTTTTTTAGATAAGGAAGAGAGACTAAATGAGTCTCTGTCACTTAAGTTTTGAAATAAGCTGTTTGCGTTTAGTGTGTCAAAAATAAATCCTCATATGATTTTGCACAGTGCCTAGAACACAGATGTCACTTTACAAGTAATAGAGATTATTAGGGCTGGAGAATGTCAGGATTTCTCTCAAACCGACTGCCAGTGTATATTGACATAACATGTGAAGTGCTTAGTATGATCTCTGGCACATAGTTAGCATGTATGTATGTAATAGAAAATCCCATTCCTCAGTTCAATATTCAGTGAGCATGAAACTACGTGGCAGTTATCTGTTCAGTATTCCAAGGATGCTGAATTGAGGCAACATGATTTCTCAAGGAGGCAATCAGTTGAAGTTAGGATCTCAGCGTTAGTCACCATTTTATGATCTACATTATTTATCATAGTTATAATGTGCACCTGGAATTGGTGACTTTACCAAGAAAAAGCTATGTGGGTTAAGGATATGGGTCAGTGTTCCTAAGAGATGTCATGATTCCTCCTACACATTATGGTTTGCAAGTATTTTCATTCCCTTTTTAAAAAGTTTTTTATTTAAGTAATCTCCATACCCAACAAGAAGCTCGAACTCACAACCCAAGATCAAAACTTCCATGCTCCTCTGACTGAGACAGCCGGGCACCCCTGAGCCACAGGAACTTTATAGCAAAAATTAACAATGTCTTCAACACAAAGCCCTTCAAATTTACTTCTGATCCATGTCCTTGCATCAGTGATTAAACTGTTGTTTTGTGTTCTAATATTTTTCTTAAGATTCTTTCTTATTCCTTTTTAAAATTTATTATATTTTATTATTTACTTATTTTATTATGTGTCATTATATTGTTATTTATCGTAATAATATATTAATTAATAATTAGCTATTAATTATTACTAATAGCAATTAATTAATATTTAACAATAATTAGTTATTAGTTAATTATTATTTGATATATTATAATACATTATATAATATTAATGATATTATTTATTATTTATTAATTTTGATATTTATTATTCTTTTTATTATTTGAATATAATGTCTTATTTGTTTCAGGGGTACAAATCTGTGATTCATCAATCTTACACAACACTCACCACAACACACACCCTCCCCAATGTCCATCCCCCAGCCACCCCAGCCCTCTACCTTCCTCCACTCCAGCAGCCCTCAGTTTGTTTCTTGAGATTTAAGTCTCTTACAGTTTGTCTCCCTCTCTGGTTTCATCTTATTTCATTTTTCCCTCTCTTCTCTTGTAATCCTTTGCCTCGTTTCTTAAATTCCACATATCAATGAGATCATATGATAATTGCCTTTCTCTGATTGACTTACTTTGTTGCGGCCAGCAAAAGAAATGAAATCTTGTATTTGCCACGATGTGGATGGAGCTAGAGGGTATTATGCAAATATTTTATTGTAGGTCTCTTTGATGAAATGAGTTTAGGGTAACTTCAATAGCACAATACCCCCAACTATATATCTAAAGCCTTACAGATCAGGTCTCTGTGCCTAAATGAGTGGAATTCAGGCCACCAGATATTATGTAATAAATGTGGACTTAGGCTATGGTTATGATCATTTCCTTAACTGGAGTATATTTTAACAGGACAGAATTAAAACTATCCACTGAGGATGTGAATTCCTGCATGCAGGCTAAGTGGAACTTAGGCAAGGTAAATTTAAGTTTTTTAAAGGTGAGATTATTGAGCAAATCTCTTTTGAATAGTTCAGACAGCTCCATGATATCTCCTTGATCAGTATGACAACTCCAGTATGACAGACACAGGGCTGATATCATGCCAATTTTATAGTTTTAAAATCTGTAGGTGACGGAGATAAAAAAGACTGTCTTCAGTTAGTGATTCTCAAACTTGCTTTAATCTAAGAATCCCCCGGATGTCTCTCATAATCCAGATTTCTAGACTTCATCTCTGGAGTTTCTAATTAATAGGTCAGGATGGACCTGAAAATCTCTTTCTTTAACAAAACCCCAGGTAAATTGCTCCACTGTTTGGCCCAGCTTGGGAAATACAATCTTGATTATTATGTGTTAAGGAGAAAAGTTGCACTGTAGTTCCTATCTGGGCCAGAAATCATCAGGGCTTGCAAAACTTAGTCCACACCTAGAACTCAGCAACAGAATACAGAACTTCCAGAGCCCCTCCCTACCACCAATGTCTTAAAAAGATTTAATTGGTTCAAACTGTCAGGACTTGACGTTGTACCTCTTAAATAAAAGACAGCAACAGACATGGACACTGGTAAGCAGGAGATAGAATCATGCTTTAACCCAAGACTGGGAAGTGAACAGAATCAAAGTACAGCGAAAGCTGATTTATTATTTTATCAAAGGTAAGATGTCATTGATTGTAAATGGCACTGCTATTTTATGCATCTCTTAGAAAGAAAATTGTTACGATACAATGCTTTCTTATCACCCAAATACTGTTATTTTATGTTTATAGGAAGAGCTTTTTTAGGCTTAGATATTTTTATCATATACAACCCCGTAACTCCTATGAATACATAAAATGGGAAATACTGCATTTCACTGAGTCTAAAACATATTTTTTTCACGTTTTTACATTGCTGAAATCTGGAGATGTATTGTAATCTGTGGCGCCATAGCAATGCATCATAATTTAATGCATCTTTACTTTTATAATATGTATACATAAAATATTGTCTTAGAATGTACAGAAACTTAGATTCAGTAGAAGGTGGTATTAGCAATGTATTTTGGCTAATGCATTCCTAAACTCTTCCCATCCAGCGACTCTTTAATCCAGAGTCAACGAGCCCATGGTTTTCCAACACAACTATTATCCTTTGTAGCATCAAAATGCAGCATTTGTTGAAAAGAATCCATAAAAGAACTAAGTCCCTTTGGTTCTGGACTCCACGCTAGGTTTACAATTAAGTAGAACTACTTTATTTTGACATTGGAAATGCTGATAATTACATCTGATTCACCAATGCCCCCATCTCTTGCCCATGACCTTTTAGTCTATCCTCTTAATCTTTTGGTTGACAGGGGATAAAAGAGTACTCTAATTATTATTATTTTTTTTTACAAATCTTTTTTTAAGGTAGGCTCCACACCCAGCATGAAGCTTCACCTCATGACCCTGAGATTAGAGTTGCATGTTCTACCAGCTGAACCAGCCTAGAGCCCCAAGATAATACCAACTGCAGCTTCTGTGGAGCTGCAATAGCCATAAAATAGATGCAACCCCAGTGCCCATGGACAGAAGAATGGATAAAGAAAATGTAACATACAAACAATGGAATATTATTCATCCATAAAAAGTAATGCAATTTTGATATATGCTACAATGTGAGTGGATCTTGAAAACTTTATGCTGGAAAGTCTGGGTAGCTCAGTTGGCTAAGCGTGTTTGTATGGCTCAGGTTATGATCCCGGGGTCCTGGAATGGAGCCCCACATTGGGTTCTTTGCTCAGTGGGGATCCTGCTTCTCCCTCTCCCTCTGCTCCCCTACTCTGCTCTCTTTCTCATGTACATGTTCTCTCTCTCTCTCAATAAATAAATAAAATCTTTTTTAAAAAAGAAAACATCATATTAAGTCAAATTAATCAGACGGAAGGACAGATGTTATATGATTCCACTTATATGAAATACTAGAGGCAAGTTGATAGACACAGAAAGTAGACTAGGTGTTGCCAGGGGTGGAAGGGAAGGAAGTTATTGGTTAATGGGTACAGAGACTTGGTCGAGGATAATGAACAAAGGTTTAGGTATGGATAGTGGTGAATAATTTGTGAATGTACTTAATGCCCCTTCATTGTAAACTTAATGAATGATTAAATTGATAAATATTTCCTTATAAATATTTTACCACAAAAAAAGTTTGTATCACTCTTTTCATCTTTGGATTTGCTTCCAGGTCACTCACATTCCGTCTGCCCATCTTCATCCTGGCCCTTCTGATGTAGGCAAGCAACATCTACTGTATCCCAACTGCGGCCAGACCAATAGCAATTGTAGGAAACCATTTAGATACATCCCAGTTTCAGAGATGTAAAATGCATTGAAAATGCATACCTCAGCAACGTGCCAAGGTTCAGGGATTTGGGATAGAATAAGGTGTCACTGTTTAAGGTCAGAAAGGACAGTAGTAAGCACAGACACTGAGCAGATCACTCATGTGATCCAGAGATCATTCAGCTGGCGGTGTAGAAACCAAAGTAGCAGATGCAAAATTAGCTGATGTGGATGAGTAGTCACCTAAATTAGAGCTCAATGTCAGAGCCATGAAACAAAGAATGTGTGTAAGCATTTTGGCATGTGAGGATGAGGGTCAGGGTTAGGGTTTGGACTAGGGTCACTTAGGTTCTCTTAGGGTGAGGGGTAGAGTTAGTAAAATATATATTTTGAATCTATATGTCAATAAACATAATAATAATAAAATAATAAATTTGTTTATTATTATAACATAAATTAACAAATAAAATATAAATTAATCAATTAATCAATATATAATGATATATAATATATATTATATATATATAATATATATATAATAATATATATTAAATATAATAAACGGGCAATAAAGAGAAGGGCTCTTATTTCTTATTTTAAGTTTTTATTTACTTATACTACACTTTCACATATGTTATCTCATTTGTTTTGAATCCACGTGGTAAAAACCATCCCCATTCAGTGAGGAGGAAGGCTAAGATTCACAGCTCAGCCCTTCACTACTAAGGAAGATGAGAAGAATCAAACCCTTATGTACCCCCAATGCTCGTACTTCTCAGCTTTACCATAGGAAACACCGTTTCCTCTGTTATCATTAAATATGAGAATCATTGTGTGATTTTGTTCTCCGATTCCAAATGAGCAAAAGATATGCACTTGAGTAAGTAGAGCTAATCTAGAATTCATCCGTGGCTGTTGGATTTTCAATTTAATTAAGCCAATGACCAATGTTCCATTAGGAATGATCAAGTGATTGCAGATCCTAATATGTCAATGGCTCAGGTAGGCAGTTTGTCATGTCAAGAAATGGCTTTAGTCATCTTGCTCAGCATTTAAGAGCCAAGTGGCCTCAGGTTTTATAACAATAACCTCTTGAGGCCCAGTTTTCTTCTTTCTAAATCAGGATAATATTACCCACATTGCGGCACTGTTGTGAAATTAGAAATAATGTGTGTAAAATATCTAGCACAGTATCTGGGGAAAAGATAGGTTATTAGTAACACTTAATATTTACTCAATGGTTTTATCTTTACTCATAATGAGACTTCATTGACCCAATCAATTCTATAATTATATGTTCTATAATCTGTTTTCCACAATTTAAATTCCTAGGAAAAATAATTGCACATTGGATGAAACATAGCATAATGATTAAGTCTTAATTATAAACAATCTTAACTGGATTAATTACCAGCTGTGTGATGTTAGGCAAGTTACTTAACTTCTCTCTTACTGAGTTTCCTTAAAAGTAACATGGGAATAATAGACTCTACATTGTAGGATTGTGGCGAAAATAAGTTGAGTTAACATTTGGGTTTTTTTTTTTCCATTTTGATTCCAGTACAATTACAATACAATGTTATATTAGTTTCAGGTGCATAATACAGTGATTCAACAATTCTAAACATTACTTCTGCATGGAGCTGTCCAGTTTTCTGAACACCGTTGGTTGAAAAGACTTTTTCCTATTGCATACTCTTTCCCAAATGAGTTAATATTTGTAAAGAGCTTAGAATATTGCCTGGCACATAGTAGGAGTATAAAAGTCCTTGTTTAAATCAACAACGTTTTCTATAGGCTTTAACACATGTCACTTTCAAATAAATAATTGACAGCAATAAGTGAGGATAATATTCCTATCAAGGGGAACAATTTTTACTTTACTAATCCACATGATTCTTAATGCACAGCTAAAGAATGCTACGCCTGATTCAGAAAAGAAGAAATGAGTGCCAGCTTACACATCTATATAAGTGCTTGCTTCACAGATGTGGGGATCCTTCATTGAGGAAGAAGCTAGGTCCTTTACGAGATTTCCTATTCTGCAGAAGGTGTATGAATCTTTCCTCCAAGTCCAGTCCAGAAGTACCTGTAGCCATTTATCTGAGCAATAGAGCAAGGGGAAAAAGAAATACTTACTGTATTTGAGGGTTACCAGACATTATGAAGGTAATGCCCAGAGCTCCCAAATACCACCTTCATGGTCTCCAGTCAGAATGGGGCTTATGGAGATCAGGAGACAGGTGAAGTCTTCACCCGGGTCCATTTAACAGTGGATCTGATAAAATAGAAGACTGAGCCTCTGGTCATTTCCTTCCTTCGCAGAATATATAATGCAGTTAAACATATTTAGTGCCTGGCAGAATCCCCATATTGTTTACAACCCGTGGAGTAAGTGCTATTATAGTAGAAAAAGCAAATAGAGGCCCTTGAAACTGACCACCTTGCTTCCCCCACCCCAGCACTGCCATTGTTCTGGTATCCTCTAAACAGTCAAACAAAAGCAGTCCCACATCTCTAGGCACCTGCAGAGGCTGGGGCTATTTAACTTACTCCTTTAGTTAGCAAAAGCCAAATGAGTATTAGAAGATGACTATGGGTTATTGCAAACTCAGTCAGGTGGTGATGCCAATTTTAGCTAAGGTTCTCAACCTGCTATCTTAACTGGAACAAAAAAACATTGTGCTACTGACATTAAAAACAGGCTCTCCAATTTTTATCAGTGAGGATAATCAGACCCAGTTTGCCTTTGCAAAGGATTGCAATCTTCACTCTTGTGCAAACTCCCCTCTCTTCTTATATAATGCAGTTCAGAGATCTTGATCATCTTAATGTGCAAGACTGGTTAGGTAGATAGGGTTCCGACCAGAAACAGGTGGCATACTCCTGTTCGACAATTTAGGAAAACTTAATAAAGGGGGCTGTTTATAACAGTAGGATGATGGGGAACACAAATCACTACCACCCTTAGATTTTGTACCAGGTTGGTTTCTGCCCAAAATTCACATCCTCCTGGAATCTCAGAATGTGAACTGATTTGAAAATAGAGTCTTTGTAGATACAGTTAAGATGAGATCATACTCGCTTAGAGTCCAGTCTAACCCAGTGTGGCTGGCGTCCTGAGAAGAAAGCATCGAGACACAAACCCAGAGAGGTCAGGGAGATGGCCACGGAATCCTGGAGGCAGACACAGGAGCAATGCAGCTACAAAGCAGGAATACCAAAGACTGTTGCAAGGACCTGACGCTAGAAATAAGCATGAAACAGATTCTCCCTCAGAGCCTCCCAATAAGCAACCAATCCTGACTACACTGGGATTTGGGACATCTACCTCCAGAACTGGGAGAATCAGTCTCTATCATTTCATCCAACTGGTTGTAGGACTTTGTTTCAGCAGCCATAGCAAACAAATATGGACCTGAATGGACAAGGAGTGGGTAGTTTTGGAAACTCATTGAGGGAGTAGCTGCAGGGGTTAGAAAGGGCTGCCTCAAAGGCATGGTGGCCTTCAATAAAGGGGTGCAGCTGATTTGTTGCAACCCATGGGAAGGAAGCTGAGGGAATAAGACCTTGACCTCAAACTCTCCCTATCTCTGGTCAGTGCCTCCTGCCAAACAGAACTGGGAGCCAGAGGGCAAGGAGCATATTGGGGAAATCAATTAGTCAGCCTCATGCCACACAAATGGGAGAGAGAAAGGGAGACTGCACATCTGAGATGGAAATGGAAAATATTCAACACTGGGTATTAGATGATATTGTGGAACTCTAGTGTGAAAAAGGTATTGTAGTAATGTAAAAAGAAAAAAGGAAGAAAGAAAACATGCACATTAAAGTATGTATTTACCAGCAAAAAATGATCTGTAAGTATTCTTTAAAATATTTCAGTTTAGGGGCTTCTGGGTGGCTCAGTCAGTTAAGTGTTGGCCTTTGGCTCTGGTCATGATCCCAGAGTCCTGGGATGGAGCCCATGTTCAGCAGAGAGTCTGCTTCTCCCTCTCCCTCTGCCCCTCCCCCTGCTCATGCTCTCTTTCAAATTAATAAATAAAATCTTTAAAAAAATATTTCAGCTCATTAAAAAAGTGACAGAGGCAGAAAAAGCAAGACTGGCAAAATGGCACCGATTCCTGAATTAGGTAGTGCATTAATACTCACCATTATCGTCTCAATCTGTGAAATTTTCCATGATAAATATTACATTGAAAAATTTAAAATAAGGTTTCTCAAACAACTTAGGAAAAATCTGTGCTCCAGTGAAAAATTATGTACCGTGTAGACTCCAGATGACACCCTCTGGATTACTGGATTCTGATTTTATCTGAGCTGTGTCCCAACTTTGTACATTGTACAAAAGTGATACCAGTGACAGGTAACTCTTGTCTAAGAACATGTAAATTCTGTCCTACCTGATAGAGTTTCAATTGGCCTTCCTCTCTCACTGTGAAAGAAGTTAGTCTCCCTCACTGTGAAAGAAGTTAGTCTCCATGATCTCTAGCTGAACTTTCTGCCCATTTTCAAAAAAGCAGATGTTGGTTTCTAAAAACAAGTAGAAAAATGTGTTGAAAAATTTTTGGAAAAGAACATGCTGTATATATGCTCTTAATTCACTTTTAAACACTTTAAACTACTAGAGAAGACTGGTTTCCCTTGTATTGCTATTTCAGAGCTCTGAATAAAGCCTCGCATGATCGACCCCTTCCTCTCCTCTTCTGGGTGTTCATTCAAACATCACTGCGTCCCTGCTGGTACTAGCCCCTTTCATCACTTTTTGTTTCCCCATGGCATGGATCGCCATCTCTCATGTCATATTTCCTCAATTTTTTGTCTTGTTTATTGCCTGTCTCCCTCCACAAGAATGAGCAGTCCCTCAAGACAGGTGTTTCTACCTGTTTTGTTTATAGGTGTACCCTCTGCACTTTGAACAGTCTGGAACTTTGAGTTGCAACTCAGTAACTATTCTTTTAAGCAGGGAAGGGGCCAGTCTCTCTGCCACTCTCTCTTAAAGGCAGAGATTTGGTTTTATTTGTTTGCGCAATTCTAGCATTTACCTGGTATATGGTTACCTATTTAAGAGTTAGTAAGAATTAGTCCCATGGATTCCCGGGGGGGACCCAGGTCAATTCTAGGACAGCTGCAGTGGGTAGAGAAAAGCCCAATTTGACATCCCTTCTTGTTTCCACATCATTTCCCTGACCCTCATCACCTGGAATGACTTAGATGAGACCATACATCTTTAGATTGTCAATCGAAAGACTAGACCCAGTGGTACATAGTAATGGAGGTAGCACATGGTGTTTACAACCTTTCTTTTCTTTTTTTTTTTTTTGGGGGGGGGCGCACTCGCTAAACATTCATTTGTATATGTCACTAACAATAAAATGGCAAGAACTGAGAAGACTATCTGAATTCGGAGGAAGGGGCCGAGATTATTGACTTTTTTAAGGTGACTTTATGGAATGTGTATTTTAGAAGCCGCTGTGGCAACAGTTTGGGGTGAGAAGTCAGCTTGGAGCATTAATAAGAGTAAGGAGTGCTCAGTAATGAGTGGGCCACAGTGCCATTAAAAGGTTGTCTTAAGACTCCTAGCAGCTTCAAGATGAAAAACGGAAGGAAGGAAGGAAGGAAGGGAGGAAAGGGAGGCTGGGGAGAAAAATACAGAAACAATTTTTCTAGCAGAGAGAGAGGGAGAGTGTGTGAGTGTGTGTGTGTGTGTGTGTGTGTGAGAGAGAGAGAGAGAGAGAGAGACAGAAAAATGCCCCAGCTAATCTCTATCAGTGTACGCAAACAAACTTTCTGACATCTTCCCTTTGGCAGTGAACACCAGGACTTCCCTCAACCGGAGAAAGCAAGGCTCGGCTTAACCACCCAGGGTTTCCAGAAGGAGTAGCACCGCGGCGATCCCACGTGGCTCCAGGCGCCCGCCCACCCACTCGCGGGTGTGAGAGGCGGGTCGCGGCCGGGCGGGGCGGGAGCGGGGGTGTGCGCTGGGCAGCTTCCAGCGGAGGAGGGGCCGGAGGGTGGCGCGGAGTCCCCGCTTTTCCCCGGCGCCCCGATGAGGGCGGCCGACAGCGCGGGACCGGCATGGCAGAGATGCGGCCGGGAACGGCGACGGGGCTGCAGCTCAGCGCGCTGCCCGACCACTCCCCGCTGCTGCAGCCCAGCCTGGCCGAGCTGCGGCGCCGGGCCCGGGCGGCGGGCGCTCCGCCGACGCCTCTGCCACTCACCGACTCGTTCCTGCTGCGGTTCCTGCGCGCCCGGGACTTCGACCTCGACCTGGCCTGGCGGGTGAGCGCGCTTCCCCGCGGCATTTTCCCCGCGCGCCGGCAGGGCTGGGGACCAGAGAGGCATGACCAGACCTCTGTGAAATGCCGAGTTGCCTGCCGCCCCTGGGGAGGGTACGCGCGCCTAACGCACCGGGCGCTGGGCGGTGGCTGCAGGTGTTCGGAGAAATCCCGCGCCGGTCCTTCCACTTTCTCTGAGCCATGGAAACGCGAAACCTGGAAAAAGCTGGAGCGCTCTGGGCTGATGGCCCAGTTGACCCCAAACACTGGAACTGTGCTCTAGATGGATCTCCCGAACCTATCCAGTTGGGGGTGGGGGGCGGAGGATCCCTTTCCCGTCCCTGGCGCAAAGCCAGTGATATGAAACAAAGTGACAGCTGCGAAGTAGGAAACCCAGATTTATCACGTTGTAGCAGATCACTCCACGTGTGGTGGAGAAAACGGAGTTGCCAGAAAAACTGACGTCCTGAAGCCAAATTCTAGCGAAATAGTGCCATTGTTAAGAATAATACGTAAGTGTCGGGACGGTAAAGCAGTCCAGAATATTTTGAGTGCAAAGGTGGGAGATGAGGTGGTCTTGGTACAGATGGTTGAAGAAGATGGGAAGACAGGAATCAAAAAAGAGGGATGAAACCTTGAGTTGTGTCGCTTTGGGCTGAGCATCCTGTTCTGTTAAGTAATGGTGAAAAAGCCTACCTACCCCACTGATTTCGAGGCTTGAACATTCACCAATTTAACAGAACAAGGCATACCCAGCACAGAGGTTGACGATATATATATAGTAAGCACTCAGCCATTGAACCTGATCTAGCCCTTCTGCCAACTGGCTTCCACAGTGTCATATTAGGAGGTGGGAGGCATGGGAAGTAGAATAGTGCAGAAGAGCAACATGACCTAGTTTGAGTTTGTTGATGCTGTTAACTGATTTTTAATTGAAAAAATGAAGAGCGTGAGTGATTAAAAAAATCATAAACAGTAAAGGGTGCAAAGTAAATTTCTAAAAGAACTTAATAAAGGAGAGAAGTTCCCCACCCCAAACCTTCATTGTGCTGGTCATCTACCCAGAAGCAATTACTGTACCTTGATCTTTCTAGATTAGTCTGTGTTCATACAAGCATATATATGTGTTTTACATTTGGCCTTGTTTATCTGTTTTTTGTTTTTACCTAATTTATCATAGAGACGAGCTTAGTTCAGTATGTGGGCATACATCTTATTCTTTTTTTGGGGGGGCGTACTATTCCAGTGTGTGGATTTATTATATCAAAATGTATTAACCAGTCCCCCATTATTAGATAGAAGAGTTATCCTCACCAATGGCAATGCCCATATATGCTGTTCATTCCTTCGTTCAATGATTATTTTTTGAACTCTTAAAATTTGCCTGGCAGTACACAAGATACAGTAAACAAGACAAGTGGGGCTTCTTCTATTACTGACTAGATATTGTTAGATATTGTAGTGTGTATACATTTGTCTTTGTGCAAAAATAGGATTATATCCTTCTAAGTTCAACTTGTGAAGTTCCTGGATGAAGTGAGGTATGCATTTTCAGGGGTGATGAATATAACTCTCCTTCAAAGTGTTTGCACTAATTTTATCACTTTTGTATTACAAAATGGTGCCTTTTCCTCCATATTATCACCTACACTGTACTATCAGACCTTATGATCTGTGTCAACCCGCTTGGCAAGAAATTGGTTCTCATTACAATATGCATTTGTTTGATTGTTTAATTATAAGTGAGGTTAATCATCTTCCATATTTTTTAAAAATATATTTTAAATTATTTTCCAGTTAGCTGTTTTTACCATTTGTTAATTTTCTTCCATTTTGTTCACAAAAATATACATACATGTTTTTTATTCATAAAGTATCTTTATGTATTAAATAAGCCTTTGCCCTATTTTGATATCTTTTGACATTGTTTGTACTTTTTTTTTTCTGTGCAGAATTTAAACATTTTTATGTAATCACATAAATCGATTAGATTGTTCTTTGATGGTTTCTGATTGTTTTAAAAGCTTTTCTCCTCCAAAATTTTCTCTAGTAATTTATGACTTCTCTTTTGAATGTTGGAGTTGCTAACCTACTGAGATTTATTTTGATGTTAGGAATGAAATAGGAATCTGGCTTTATTTTTGTTTTGTCAAATGGTTATTCAGGTATCCCAGCATCATGAGTAATAAACTAATATTTACCCAGCAACTACTGAATATAAAGACAATCTTAGGTCCTATGAGGAGTGCAGTTTAAATGAAACATATTAATGTGTAGAGATCACTAATAATAAAAAAGTGTGATTTGCTGCTTTCATTTTAGCTGCTTTTCAAAAGAAATGTCTAAACACAAGAAGGAATAAAATTTACCTCCAGAAGCTGTTTTATATATATATATATATATATATTGTTTTCTGTATTCTTTGTTTTCCTGAATTGTTTTCATTTCACCATGTCCTTGAGGAATTGGCTAGCAAGACGGTCTAAATCCCCTGGATAGGGATCAAGTTTCTGTCTGTGAACTCTTTGCCTTACTTTCCTGCCAAGTGGAAAGGAAAAGGAAAGGCTTAGAGGGTGAAACTATTTTTTTTTTAATTTCCTCCATAAAGGCAGATAATTCAATTCAAACTCCCTTATTTATAATAGAAAAGTCCTATAGTTTTAGTATGTGAAGAAAGCTTGATAAGCCCCTCAGTTACAATGCAATTTCTCATTCTAGTTTTTGTGTTTGAAGTTATAGTGAATTAATGAAGTTTTTATGATTCTAAAAGTTTATAGAGCACCAAGTATTGTGTAAATAGTGTTTGCGTGGATTAGCTAATTATTGTCTCATTTTAGAAGAAACTGAGATGTGGTTTCTAGTCCAAAATTAGGTAATAAGTGTAAAGGTGGGATTTGAACTTAGGTTGAACTCTGCAAAGCCTGTGCTCACAAGTATACTGTACTTGCTCCTTCCATTCAAAACAATGAACATAAAACTGCCAATGTTAACCTCAGTGTGTCCTACAGATTCCTGTGAATATCTGTCTTTTATAAGTGTGTGGTTCAGTTCCCTATGTTTTTGCTCCATGTGGCGAGTTTTTTGTTTTTGTTTTTTGTTTTTTTAATCCTGTAAGTATTTTTACGGTTTCCCTGAAGTCTTGGAAGCTTTAAAAAATCTGACTCTTCCTGTAGCTTCTTTTGTAAAATTTATCATATCACTTGTCAGTTTCAGCGACTGTGTCAGTTTCAGTGTAAAATTGATCATATCACCTGTCAGTCCCAGTGACCCTGCTCCTGAGAGTTACTGCCCTTAAACAAGTGTGTAACTTCTCTGAGCTTTAGTAGTCTCATCCATAAAATGGAGTAACAATCGTTACTTCTCAGACTGGTTGTGAGAAGGAACTGAAATGATGCCACTAAACCCTGTAAAGGCAGTACAGCTATAGTTGTTATTTTGTTTAAAAGTACATGAAAAATGTGAGAAGAGACTGACTCTATTACAAAGCATAGTTAAAACAAATCCTAACTTTTTACATTTATTTATTCCTAATTATGGCAAAAACAGGTGCCTTCCAGTAAAGAATGTTCACTTGCTGCCAATTTTTTTGTAGTTGTGGATTTTTGATGATCTGTTTGAGAATTGCTCAGTAGCAATTTATGTCATTTATATAACTTATGTCAGCCGAATTTTGAGTTTATTTGCCCGCAGAAAAATAATGATCAAAGATCCCGGTTTAGGTATTTCAATTTGCGAAAGTTAAATGTCAAAGGCAGGAGAGTGATTTGTGCATCTTTAAGGAAAAGTCAGTTTTTCAAGTATGTGAATTTGACTTGTTTACTCATGCATTAGTTTATTCTTTCATTCAATACTTGTACCTATCTTCTGGGTGCCCAGCATTCTGCAGAGATGAACAAGTTTAGGACCCCGCTTGTTACCTAAAAGATCCCTTTTAATGAAGCTCCGACTTGTATAATTCCATGGGAAATTAAAATCGTCACTTTTATATAAGAGCTAATATGCTGCTTCTAGCGTTTTGCTTGGATCAGAATTAAAAAGGCTTTTCATATCTGAGGGAACTATCAAAGTAATGAGCACTGTAACATTCGTTTAACACTTATTCTGATGCCCTCTAAGACAGGAGGAGGAGGAGAAACTCATAGAATGAATATATCAGAATCTACAATGTGCCTTTTGTTCTTTCTCCTTTTGGAAATTGCTATTTAGGTCACCAATTATTTCTTTGTTGGCTAATATGGGGACTTTTTTCTTTCCTACCTTGCAGTTTTATTTAACCCATGGCAACATTCTCTTTTTAAAAAGAGTTCAGAGAAGTTTATTAAATGAAGAAATGAGAGGGAGAAACAGAGATAGAGAAAGTTAGACAACACTGGGGAGAGAGAGAGGAGAGGGGGCAGGCGGCACAAATAACTTTTTCGTCCCTTCTGTGCACCATGGTGTCGCTGCTCCTCCAGTCCAGTCAGCTTTTCTCTTTCTTCAGGCCATTACCGGTGTCCCACGTTTGGAATTTCACCCTCTGCTTGCCTTTTAAAATTTGCATTTGTAGTTTCTCCTCCGGGTCATTACGACTTTGTGATTACACCTGTCATGTTTATTTCAGTGAGTCTCAAATATGAAATTCGTCCCTTCCTTTTATCTAAACTTCCATTCCCCATTGCTAGTAGACCTCTTTTTTTTTAATATTTTATTTACTTATTTGACAGGCAGAGATTACAAGTAGACAGAGAGAGAGAGAGAGAGAGAGAGAGAGAGAAGAGGAAGCAGGCTCCCCACTGAGCAGAGAGCCGGATACGGGGCTTGATCCCAGGACCCTGGGATCATGACCTGAGCCGAAGGCAGAGGCTCAACCCACTGAGCCACCCAGGCGCCCCACTAATAGACCTCTTTGAACTCAAAATAGACATATTGTTGGGACACCTGGAAGGCATTGTCAGTTAAGTGTCTGACACTGGTTTCGGCTCAGGTCTTTATCTCAGGATTGTGAGATGGAGGACTCCCTCAGGCTCTGCCCTTAGTGTGGAGTTTGCTGGAGATTCTCTTTCCTTCTCCCTCTGCCCCTCCCTCTTGCTTGTGCTCTCTCTCTCAAAATAATCAAATAAATCTTTAAAACAAAACAAAAAAACCCTCAAACATATTGTCATGTTACAAAAATTGAGAATGATAAATATTTTGAAGAGGAAAATTAAACCATAATAGACTTTAAATGCATAATTTGATTATAGTATTCTCTAAGATACTGGCAATATCTGTATTACTTGTAAATGCAGAGTAACCATTATTGGTGGTTCTTTCAGAATGAAAAGACAACAAGATTCCTTCAGACCATACTTTACCAAGACCTACTATCTGGGCATACTGTTCCACTCGGAATGCATACCACAACTAACAAACTTGGTTTCTGTTGTTTTCCTATTAGTAGAAAGTATAGCAATGGTACAGAGATGTTCTTTTGCATCTTTGATTTAGCTCTTTTTTGTAGGAAAGAAAATGAAACAAAAAAAAATTCTAGTTCTCCTCAACATAAACCTGCGCTAAGATACACAGATGAGCAATAAACCCAAATAACCTTCCTATTATAGCAATAGCAGTGGTAACTACTCATTATGCCCACGGATGCTTTATGCTTAACCCCACAAGGCAGATGGGGGGAAATAAGACACAAAGGAGTTAAATATCTACCCAACATCACACAGGTGATATGTGGTAGAGTCCAGGCTTTTCTGACGAAGCAGCCTGGTGATTTAACTTTTCATTACATAACATGACCTGGGTGACCCAGTTGTCACCAGCGGGTCAGCCCCAATGAGAACAGGCATTTTATTCTGCTCATGGCTGTAACCCAAGTGCCTACCCAGTGTATAGAACATTGTAGATGCTCCAAAAATATTTGTAGAGCTACTTTGTTTGATTTCTATTTTTCCTTATTTCAGAACAGACTAAAGGTGGATGTTTCAGTTTTCTATTAGCGAGTAACAAATCACCCCCAAATTTAGTGGCTTAAACCACAACTATTTATTTGTCTGTGATTCTCTCATTTGGTCAGGGCTGAGTGGGGATGGCTCATCTGTGATCCACATTGCATCAGATTGGAACTTGGCGGAGAGCAGACTAAGATGAGCTCTGGTTGTCCAGTGACTCTTTCCACACAGATTAATTAGTAATCTTATTCTTAGGTGGTTTCTGGGTCCCCAAAAGCAAAGGCAGAAAGTCCCAGCCTTCCTACACTAGCAAAGTGTCACTTCTGCTGAAGCAAAATGTAAGGCCGGCCAGATTCTGAGGGGAGGAATCAACTGAATCCCATCTGTAACGGGATGAATGGCATGTGTCTATCAGGAGGGGGAGGTATTATTGGTAGCTATCTTTGGAGACTACCAACCATAGGGGACAAATCAAAATTACTTAGCTTTGAATTTGTGATGAAGTCTTAGCACCTGAGATCGTTGCTGAAGGGAACTTAAGTTTTTACAACTAAAAAAAAAAAAGGAAAGAAAAAAAAATACCCCAGATTAAAATCCTGACATAACAGATGGTAAGGGCCCTTTGTAATGCCAGAGATTTGCTTCCATTTTTATAAGTGCTTACCATGTATGCCCTATGTAGACAATTTTTATTTTATTTTCCAGTTACTGAAAAACTATAATAAGTGGAGAGCAGAATGTCCAGAAATAAGTGCAGATCTGTGCCCTCGAAGTATTCTTGGTCTTCTGAAGGCTGGTTATCTTGGAGTCCTGCGAGCCAGAGACCCCACTGGCAGCAAAGTTCTTATTTACAGAATTGGTAAGTCATATACAGCGCTGCTTACCTTTTTCTTTCTTTTTTTTTTTTGGATGCCATATTGAAAGGTCTAGGTGTCCATATTTAAGAATTTGGCTTTTCAGGTTTTAACTTATATTTAATTTAGATTATAATGTCCCTCAAAAAAATAAAATGGCAATTGTGAGAAAATTCTTCTGCTTCCATTCTTCCACACAGTCAGCTGTATAAAATAAGAGAGAAAGAAAACAGAGTAGAGAAATATAGGCGGGGTGTGTGTGTGTGTGTGAAAAAGATCAAGGTGAAGTGTTTAGAAAATGCTTAGTAGGAAACCAGTATGAATTCTGACCCATAATAACACAAGCTCCACGAGAGCATGGATTTTGTCTGTTCTGTTCACTGTATCCTAACACTGAAACCAGGACCTAGCACATGGTGTAGGTATCTAGTAAATATTTCTGGAGTGAGTGAGGGCTAGTTGGATAAGACCCAGGACTGAGGAGCCAGGGGCTCATTCTCTGGAATGGGGGAAGGCCCAGTGGGAAAGCAGCATCCCTGGGTAGTGCCAAAGACACTGTATTCCACATACCCCTCTTGTCACAGCTTCCTCTTTTTACCATTAGGCCTTTCTAGTGTTTCCTATAGGTTGGTGACTGTCCCTTCCCTTAGCCTGAGTGTGATTAAAAATGGCGTGTAATGAAGAAGAACTCACGCTGCTCCCAGCATCTTCTTGTGGCCTAGCGGAAAGGACAAAGATAACTTTACATCTGTAAATATTCCAGGGAGCTTTAGAATATTTATAGATTTGCTTTCCTACCTGGATTATAGATAAGATACATGCCTCTAACTCAACTCTTTATGACCTTGCAAGGAGGCTCTGCATTTATTTCTTTAGGGTACCAGAAGACCAAGTAGAATGATTCCTGTTGTTTGCTTCAGCTTATGTGTCAAGTACAATTAGGTCAGTCATGAAGTCATTGTCCATAAAACAGACAACACAATGTCTGCCCTATCCTTTCGTTGCCCTATCAGTCTTCCAGGATGATGAACGAGGTTCCCCAAGTTCTTTAGAGGAAGAGTGGCCAGAGGAAAGATAGTATGTATGTTTTATGTAGTGAGTAAACATAGATTGTATGACAATATGGTATGTCCAGCTTGAATTTGAATTTCAGATAATCAGGGTAAAATTTTTCAGTGTAAGTATGCCCCATGCATACTAAAAAATTATTTGTTGTTTATCTGAAATTCAGCTGTAACAGGGCATCTTATATTTTATCTGGGCTACTGGAAGTTTCCGGGAACATAAAACTAAAACCATCAGGGGACTCTTTCTGCAAGTGTCCTGGCTCTGTACTGGCTGGATGGAGTTTTTTCAAGCTTGTTCATAAATTACCTGTGGCAAGTTAAGAAGTAAAAGTGATACCTGGACAGTGAAAGAGCAAACATGCTCCTTTGATCATAAATTCCTTAACACTGGGGGCACCTGGCCAGCTCAGATAGAGGAATGTGTGATTCTTGATCTCAGGGTTCTGAGTTTGAGCCCCACTTTGGGTATAGAGAGTATTTAAAAATAAAAGCTTTATGAATAAGTAAATAAATAAATACATACATGTCTTAACACTGCATCAATTGTCTTCTATTGCTTAGAGAGAAGGTTTCTTGTGGTACATTAGCATTTAAGTATACCCTTTAACTAAAAGAGATTTTAAAATCAAGAAAACATGTAGGTTGGGGTGCCTGAGTGGCTCAGTCGGTTATGCTTCTGCCTTCAGCTCTGGTCATGATCCCAGGGTCCAGAGATCGAGCTCCACATTAGGCTTCTTGATTGGCGGAGAGAGTCTGCTTCTCCCTCTCCCTCTGCCTGCCACTCCCCCTGCTTGTGCTTTCTCTCTCTCTGTCAAATAAATAAAATCTTAAATAAAAGAAAAAAGAAAACACATAGGTTAGTGATGGTCAGAACAGAAGGGCATGCAGCAAATTTCCTGTGTGTTATGTAGAGTAAGATATTATTCTAGGATGAAAAGGGAAAACTCAGAAGATGTTTAGGAGTAAAAGGAAAGGGTAGGATTAAGATTCATTAATTTTCTAAATGTGATTGAATTAAAGGCAAAACTAAAAGAAGGAAATCTGTGGTAGAGCTTCCCGGTGGAATGTTAGCATAACCATCTTTCCCTAGGTACCATCTCTTCAGTGAAAGCAAAGAGAAAATGCACAGAGACCTTTTCTCTGGTTCATCAGGACAACACAAGTTGAAACTCAGTTTTTGCTATTATTTGCCTACAAGCCAGAGGATATAATTTTATGCCTTTTGAGACTATTATACTGCAGCAGCAAAAATAAAATTTAACAGTGAGTCTTAAGCTTTGACTCTGGCTTAGTTCTTAGGAATACAAGTTCTACACTCAGGTTGGAACTGCAGCTCTGCTCTGTTCTAGCTACATGGGCAGCTATGTAACTGTAACCCCAGTTTCTCCTCTATCAAACAGGCATAGTAAAAACCTATCTCATAGGGTTACTGTGAGCATTACATTGTGGGATACAAATGAAATAAGAGCATTACCTGATGTATGATAAGCACTCAATAAATATTAAATAGATGCTGGAAAAGGAATTAAGAAGTTAAGGCATGTTTTTCTTTTGCCTTAAAGGAGCTTTGAGTCTAGACCTGTGCTATCCAATAGAATTTTCCATGATGATGAAACTGTTCTCCAATAGCCATTAGTTATGCGTGGCTGTTGAGCACTTGAAATGTGGCTTTTGCAACTAAGAAATTGAATTTTTAATTTTATTTAATGTTAATTAGTTTAAATTTTAATAGCCACACATGGCTAATGGCTCCCCCATCAGACAGCACACGTCTAGACAGCTATGTTGGTGAGCTTAGGAATTTAGGCCAGTAACTATTTTCTTGACTGCAGGTTTTCAATTGTTCTGTTCATATTTTTCACCATTGTAGCTTTCTGCCAAGGTCTGAAGTAGTATAGTATATTTGAGCTGCGTTATCCATGAATTGATTACTCAAATTTTTACAGGCAGCTGACGCTCTTAAAAAGCAAAGGGCAAACCCATTGTGCCTTTCTGGGAATACTTCTGATTCTGGGAATACTTCTGATTCTTTTCTATCTTCAATTTTTTCCTCACCAGTAGACACTTCCCAACAACATTTAAATCTATTAAGGGTCAGAGTCTCCTTTGTCGGCATCACCACTATTGCATCTACCACATCTACCACTATTGCAATTCTGAAATTCTTTGCCGCACTGGCTCAGCTTTCTCTCTCATGCTACTTTCTATATAGACCTAAAATAATCCCAGTCGCAGGCTGTCATACAAGCACAAACAACTCTCAGATTTCTGTCTTCACCCTACCATCTCCTGCCCCCAGGGATCCATGCGAGCAGCACCCTATTCCAACTGTGTCCAACTGGGTGTCTCTCAGTCACCATTTATACATGTCCAAAACTACTTACGATCTTTTCCTCCCAAAACATTTCTCTTCCACTGTTTCCTATCTCAGTTAGTGGTACCTCCATTCTACCCAGTTGTCCAAGCCAGAAACTTTGGTATTTTGGTATTTTGAAACTTTACCATTACTTAATCATGAATCTTTTTTTTTTTTTTTTTTTTTTTCCTTTCACATTGTCTCCTTAGGCACTCCTTGAAACCTCCAGCATGAAGACTTGCATTTTTTTCAGCTCTGGAACATTTTTCTCTACTGTTATTCCTCTTTCCCCTCTTCCCTATTCTCTGCATTATTACCTTTCAGAACTCTAATTATTTGGATGTTGAAACTCTGGTTTCTACATGTCGCTAGCTGCATGAGTCTTTTGATGCATACTTACCAACTCCTGGCTCTTTTCAGAGAATTCCTCAGCTTGGTATTCCAAACCATTACACAATCATTGGTTATGTCTTTTCTGGGTTTGTCCCATTGACTGAGATTTGCTTGAATTATCATCTTTTTTTTTTCCCCAAAATCTCAACTGATTCTTTTAAATAATAACCAGTTCTTATAATAATAGCCTACATTACCTTTTTTTCCCCTCATTGAAACTATTTTGCTTCTTTTTAATGTCTCTTGCTGTATTAACTGTTCTCTTAGGTTTTCGTGCCTTTGTGTGTTGAGTGCAGTTCCCCACTTCTTTGTAATTTTTAAAATGTTATAATACTTAGTGCATGTGTATCTTCTTTTAAGATCACCTGTTTGCCTGTCCATTCCTGTCATTTCTGCTTGCCCTGGCCTGTCCAGGGATGGTGAGGGGAGGGGAGATGACAGGTATGTCACTAGTCTTTTGTTTCTCCTGGCTATGGGCAACTACCAGAATGCTTCCCTGGCTCTTTTCCAAAGCCCACACTTACTTTTTCTGGCCTGTACAGACATGGCAGCTATGTGCTATTGCCACGGAGGGGTGTCTGACACATGAGCCTGCCAATTTGTTCTTCATGCATTTCCCTTAGCAACCTCTTTGGTTACTATAGGGCCCTAGTTACTCTTTATAATCCTTTATCATCCAAAAGCCCTTGCTTTTCCCATTTCTAACACCTCCGAGCTGGGAGCATACTTGGGGACATTTTCATCTTTAGCCATATCCCTCTCCTGAATGTTATGGGCTGTAGCTTCATCTGGCAATCAAATCCAGTTTGCATTCAATCTCTTCTCCCTGATGCTCTTACAAATCTGTTCTTCGCTAGGGATCTGAGGATGGAGGGAAAAGCAGGAACATGTTTTTGGACCACCAATTTAATCCATTATTGAATCCATGATCTTTGTACATGTTTTTATTTCTACTGATCTTTTAAGTCTCAAAAGAGGTAGTTTCCTATTGTAAATCTTCCTGAATCTTTACACTATACTGAGATATGTTATTTTTAAATTTTTTTTTTAGCACAATGGGATCCAAAAGTTTTCACAGCTTATGATGTTTTTCGTGTAAGTCTAATCACATCCGAGCTTATTGTACAGGAGGTAGAAACTCAGCGGAATGGTATCAAGGCTATCTTTGATCTAGAAGGCTGGCAGTTTTCTCATGCTTTTCAAATTACCCCATCTGTAGCCAAGAAGATTGCTGCTGTTCTTACAGTAAGTGTATATTTTAACTCTTTGGGATACTAATTCCAAATAGTAGATTTAAATTTAGTTATATATTCAACAAGGCAAGAGAATAGTACATTAATTAGAAAATTAAATAATTTAAAAATGATACACAGAATTCAGTAATGCTAAGAGAAACTAAAGTGTTGTTTTTTTTTTTAAATTAACATATGTGTTATTTGCTTCAGGTATTCCCAGGTCTGGGAATCATCAGTCTTACACAATTCACCGCACTCACCATAGCACATACCCTCCCCAATGTCCATAACTCAACCATCCTGTCCCCCCCCCACCCCAGTAACCCTCTGTTTTGTGAGATTAAGAATCTCTCGTGGTTTGTCTCCCTCCCTGATCCCATCTTGTTTCATTTTTTCCCTCCCTATCCTCCACAATCCCCCCCGCCTCGTATCAGAGAGATCATAATTGTTGAGAAACTAAAATATTATTAATTCATAAAAGAAAGAATGTTGCAAGAAACTGAAAATATGTTCAAAATTAGTAGCCAAATAATTTATGCATTTAAATAATAACATGGTATCTTTCTCTTTCTATTACTTAAATTTTCTTTCTAAATTAAAAAATTGACTCAAAACAATATTTATAGCTATGGTATAATAAAATGTTACATTCTTGGTAGGTATAAATTCATACAGTTCTTTCAGAAATTCAAAGGTTTTTTTTAAGATGGCCATCATCTTTGATCCAGTAGTGATCCAGATCTACTTCAGGGACCTAACCAGCGAATAAGCTGAAATACAGTAAAGACTTCATATATAATGACAATAGTAGCTGACTATGTGCCAGATACTTCACTAAGTATCTCAAGTACATTACCATTTAATGGCCAAACAAACCTATGGCTATTATATTTCCCATTTTACAGATTAACTATGTCATAGGGATGACATAGCAATGCCCAAGCACATGCATTTTGTAGTGAATCAAGAATTCAGGTCAGGTCATCTGAGTGTAAGAGTTGTGTTTATAACCACAATTGCCTCGGATAAATACAGTTACTTATAGCATCAATTTTTATAGATGAAAATTAGAAATAGCTTATTTATCCAGAAATAGGAAAATTATGGTATATCCATTTGATAGATTATCACAATAGTAAGACTCATGATATGAAGGCGACTGGGTGGCTCAGTTGGTTAAACGGCTGCCCTCCGCGCGGGTCATGATTCCAGGGTCCTGAGATTGAGCCCCGCATCGGGCTCCCTGCTCAGCAGAGAGCCTGCTTCTCTCTCTCCCTCTGCCTGCAGTTGTGCTTACTTGTGCTCTCTATCTCTCTGTCAAATAAATAAATAAAACTCATGATATGTACAAAAATTGTATTATGTTACTGAAACAAAACAGGGTGAAAATTATTTAGAAAGCATATTGGCAATTATGTTTAAAATAAAATTATTCATAGAAAGAACCTGGAAGGATAATCTCCAAATTAATAACACATCTGTAAAAACTATGCATAGGGGGAAAAAAAAGAATTTTGCATGAAAGAAATTTGTTAACACATTTTGGATAAGAAAACTTTTGATGATGTGCTTTTTTTTTTTTAACTCTTAACTTTTTAAAGTTTCTAAATAAATCAATATTACTTTGATGTGACAGACCTATCTATACCTGTGCTGAAAGTTTAAAATTGTGTGTTTACTATTCCTTCAACTTCCATGAAATTTTAATTTTTTACTCAAAATTAAAATTAGGGAAATTTGTTAAATATAAATGTCCAAATGACTCATTGGTTCTTTGAAAGAACATTTATGTGTGATTGGAGAATATATTTTCTGTGTTTTACTTACAAAGATGCAAGTGTTTCTTAAAATACTTTGCCTAAGCTATAAGGTGAAACCTTTTTTTAGAGATCTTTCCTTAATCTAATTACTGTGAACTGCAAAGCAGGCTATTGTGTTGATGGAATAGATAATTCTGAAAATAAAATCCCACTTTAGGTCTGCACTAAGTGTAGCAAGTGTTTAGAGAAGGGACTGGTCAAAAGGAATATATATTAATTTATGCTTTGTTATTAGCAATTTTTTTCTTTATTTTCAAAAGGATTCCTTTCCATTAAAAGTCCGTGGTATCCATTTGATAAATGAGCCAATAATTTTCCATGCTGTCTTTTCCATGATTAAACCATTCCTGACCGAAAAAATTAAGGAACGGGTAAGTAAAACATATTCAAGTCATTATTCTTCTGTACCAAATGCTCCAATCCTTCTTATTTAATAATTGAATTATTACCTCCCCTCCCCAGTGTTTTAAGTATTTATCTAACAAACCATTTTTATAAATTAAAATTCCTTTTTAATTTTGAAAAATTAAGTTAAGCTGTGGGGGGAAACAACATCTCATTCATTGAGGTGAAAGTGCAAAATGGTCTATTCCCTATAAAGGGCAGTGTGCTAATAGTTATCAAAATTACAGCCTTCGCACTTCTGGGATTTTATCCCAGAGCTATACAAGCACATAAACAAAAATTACAGATACAAGAGGATTCATTGCAGCAAAAGACTAGAAACCACCAAGTGTTCGTCATTAGGGAACTTGTTAAATAAACAGATACATCAACACAATGGAATACAGTAAGATTTTCATGATGGCTTGTAAAGTGAAATAAAAAAAGGAAGAACAGTCTTTATGGCATGCTACCTTATGTATAAAAAGGGGAGAAGTTAGAATCTCTAGTTATATTTGCATTGAACAGATATACAAGAAAGCAACCTAACTTATGTAATAGAGTAGAGGTGTGGATGAATTTTGAGTAGGGACCAAGGCATTTCATTGTTTATCTTTTATCTTGTTTTGATTTCTAGCTATATAAATGTATTATCTGTGCAAATAAAAAAATGTATTTAAATTAGACATGCATAACTGAAAACCACAGTACCCAAGGTATGTGACTTAATGTCACATTAATTAAAGCAAAGCTTGTGGAGCCTTATTTCAGGTGAATATCTAATATCTCTTAGGATTTTTCAAGTATTAAAAATAAAATTTAAATTCCCAAGAATGGCAACCACTTTTCTACGTTAATCTATAAAAGATAATTTGTAGAGTTACCCAGTAGGAATTTCTATCCGTATTCAAGAAGAACCACACCTGTGAAGAAGGCCACTTTTCATGTTAGTATTTTTAGAAAAGTCAATTTTGGGGGGCTCATTTTTGTCTTCCCTCAGTGTAGATTGATAATAGCTGACACATTTTGTTTAACTCTGAAAGATCTAAAAATAGGTATTTCTATATTGAGTTGTATTCTGGACAAACAAAAACAAAACCAAAAAAACTGAACCTAATGAGTAGGAGAATATGAGCAAAAAAGAAAGAGAAATTTAAAAATTGAGAAGGTAGGTGGAGTATTTCAGGGAAAGGTAATTGACATGAAACAGACTTGCCAAAGTAAGAGAGATGAGGACCCAATCAAGCCATTCTCCTCCCTTTCAACTTTTTGGCACTATCCTGTGAATGTTTTAATTTCCCCCTTCTGAGGAAATCATAGAATTTTCATTAGCTGATGATATTTTAAACATTTCAGAAGAAATCAAGAATTGGAACTGTGAGGTTCCCGAGTATAAGAAACTTGTTTCATTCGTTTTTCGGTTCTCATATCCTAGCATATAGTAGCTGCTTTTAAATGATCATTGACTGTATAGATGAACAGTTTACCCTATGAGGTGGAAAAAGGAACTTATTTATTTTTAGCAAGATGTGCTTTTAATTGACGGATCTAAGTCTTTATATTAATTTCATAGTATCATATGGTCACTTTTTATAGTTTAACTATTTGAAAACTTAAGGTACTCAACCATCAACAATGGTCTCTTAATTCTGTACTAGCCAAGAGTATCCATCAACTGTACCACGTAAAATACTCCCCATATACGTAGCTGTGTGCACTGATAAATGCTTCTAATTCATGTGAACTAATACCAGGTAATATAGTTTTATCATCTCTAAAACAGATATTTTGCTAAGAATCACCTATACATTAGGAAATAGAACGTATAAAATGATTTTATTTGGAGTTTTAAAAATCTATTTTTGAAAGAGGACAGAATCTATTTTTATAAATCTTATATATGCAAATACAAATACATATTAAAAAAAATAAGATGGTCAGACTCCTAAGCAGCACAATAGAAATTTAAGTATAATTCTTACATAAGCAGAGAAATAAAGGGCATAGCATTTATACATGCTCTCCTATCTTGAAAGTCATTAGAATACCTTATTTTATGGTGTTGATTTTACATTTGAAATATATGTAATCTAGTGAGATACTGAGGGCATATCTTCTAAAACATTTTGGCTATTTCAGATTCACCTGCACGGGAACAATTACAAACAAAGCTTACTTCAGCATTTCCCAGACATTCTTCCTCTGGAATATGGTGGTGCAGAATTCTCCATGGAGGACATTTGTCAGGAGTGGACAAATTTTATAATGAAGTCTGAAAATTATCTCAGCAGTATTTCACAGATCAATCAGTGAGAAGAAGTTATTTAATGTGAATGACTTCCTAATTATAAATACATGAGTGAGATCCTACCTGGTTATATGAATGAAAGAAAAAAAATCCTTTAAGCTAATTAGTACTTGTCTGATTGACCTTTTAAATTGTAAAACTCTTCTGACATGAGCAACATGGATATTTGGGAAACTTCTTGACTTTTTAAATGCACTTTCTTCATCTTTCAAGTAGTTAAATGTTTGTATACCTTAAAAGCATAGAAGGGATTCCTGATTTTTATACTTGAATTTATCTCCTAAAGTAGCTGTTTCTGAAGTTTCACAAGTTATCTGACTACATTGGTTGAGTAATAAATGTATAAATAGTCCACAGAAAAGAAGTATTAGTACAAATCAACTGATGATAAAAATCTGTTAATACCCATCTTGGGTGAATGTCAGATTAGATTATAATTCAGATTAAAATCTGAACACAGTTTTACAGAGTTTTTTCTATGGGACAGCAAGATAGTTCATCTCAGGGAAGTTCTATTTCAGCACACGTGCACAACAGAAACTTTTGATTGAAGAGTCTGTGCACCATAAAGTATTATATGTAGCATCTAGAGGTCTTCATGAAATTACTCATGTTGCTACAACTGATAATCAAAAATAATTTAGGAAATATTTCAGGCATAGCTGATAGTTTTTAAATACTTTTCCTGCATTTTCAAATAAATCAAGAATGTAATTGTGACATCAGTTTTTGGTTATTCTTATCATGACTACACAGAGAATTAGAAATGGAATAATATTTAATTGTCATACAGACATGACTCTATTTTTAATTGAACAATAACACAACTACACAAAGGAAAGGAAATGTTTACATTTAAAAAATCACTGTCAGCTACACCTGGAACTTTTCATATTATGTATGAAATAATTTGACGTTTACTACATATCAGAATATTTTAGCCAAATTCTATAATTAATGTGTACTTTAAAAAAACAGTAGTTAAAATGTGATGTTTCTATTATAGTTTATGTCAAAGAATATTTTGCTTATTAAGAAAGATACAATGTCAATATGGCTTTCAGTTTATGACTTTTTATAGTGTTTCATAATTTTTTAATTTTAAGACTTAAAATAAAAAAAACACAGGGTACAAAATTTGTTAAATATTGTTTAGCTTAGTTGGGTTTCAACATTAATCATACAACAATAGCATCTTTGTGAAAGGATATATGAAGAGCATTTTTCTTTATAAGAAAATTATTCTAATCAGGTGAGCTGATACTTGTGATTCTCCGTCTATGAAAAAATTGAGAGCACTTGTGAATGTTCTTTAGAGAACATATTTAATTTTGACTTGGCATTGGGAATCTAACTTTACATTATAATTTTTATTAAAAAATTACATCATGCTTGTTTTCTAAAAAAATTACATCATGCTGTTTTCTATAAAAACTATAAAAAATAAAAAATTATAAAAAAATTTTGTACCTTCCTTTAACAATCATACAATTCACAACATTGTATAATTAGAAATAATAGCACAATAAAATCATTGAAAAGAATAAACAATAAAAACAAAAAGCTCTGGTTTACCCAACTTTTATTCCACTGTAAAAAAGGTTTATATCTGAGTTCCACTTCATTTACGTTTGGGTACTTAAAACACTTTCTTATGACACTGTGAAGTGTACGACTAAAGGGTAATATTTAAAAATGTCTCTTAGATGTGATTCACTGGCGATGTTATTAACAGTAAAAAAAAAATGAAAATACGTCAATTAACAGAAGTACATTTCATGATGGGACTGACTTTTTTTAAATGCAACAATTCTTTGAAGCAAACTGAAAGAACAATGTGAAATGAGCAATATTATAAGGTTGTAAGATGAATAACTATCAAATTGTCTCTATTACTTCACCGTGATTGTGCCAGAAGTGCCTTTTATTTATAAAGTTAACGCCAACATGCGCTCATTGTGTTAGTGAACTGCACAATAATTTATATGTTTTAATATTTCTCAAAAGAAAATAAAGATCTTTCACGTAAACAATACCTGTTTCTTTTTCATTTTTAAATACAATATAAATATTAGGCATTTATTTGCAATAATTGCTTTTCTTTACAGATAAGTTTAAGAAAAACTTATCACATTTGTTAAGTTTTGTAGATTAATAAGATTGACTTGGGTACATTACACAAATGCTAATTTTTCCTCTGTAAGTTTTCATTACAGGCTGGTTTACCAGGCTGCTGAATTCAACACCATCTTCCTCTAGTGTCTTTTGCTATGCTTAAAAGGACCATGAACTAATTTCATGAAACTAAGCCATGCAGATTTACTAAGTTAAAACTTCTAAGTGAAAAAAGAGTTTGCTACTTAATCAGATAATTTAATTTTGAAATTAAATTAATTAAATTATATATTAGACATATAGTATAAATATTAAGTATTTTTATACAGTATATAATATACTTATATACTTAAATATATATGATATTTATACTATGTATTTTTCTTACAGAAATAACACGAAGAACTAGAGCAAATACTGTCTTTGCCGCTCATCTAAGTTAAGCCTATAGCTCACAAAACAGGTCAAACCTACGAACTAACGGAAAACTTAGTATACTAGTAGGATTGTGTTGTCTGAAACACTGTTTACTGGCCTTATACATTGAATTTTGCCACTCTTAGATGCCATGGAGAAACTGTGATTTACAAAGGCAGAACTAGAAATGGGGGTAATAAAATTAGGATTGGCAGCAATACCTCTCCACTGATTTCCTTATTAGCAAGGACACATGGCATCTTCCTCCTGTCCTCACAGCTAGTATTTCCTTGACTGCTCTCTTTTCTACCCAAGTCAATCATATTAATCTATAAAATGTCTACTTTAAAAAAAAAAGATTTTATTTATTTATTTGTCAGAGAGAGAAAGAGCATAAGCAAGAGGAGTGGCAGGCCAGGCTGAGGGTGAAGTTGGCCCCCTGCTGAGCAGGGAGCCTTATGTGGGACTCAATTCCAGGATCCTGGGATCACGACCTGAGCCGAAGGCAGATGCTTAGCCACTTACGCAACCCAAATGTCTACTTTTGATAACACCATACACTGAATTAAATACTACAGTGACTGGAAAAATTAACCAGATGCTGCCTAGAAGAGAGAAAATATTTACCTAAAATAGCCAGGTAAAGTGCAGTATAGTGTACAGGTCATTAGAATGGTTCCAATAGAATGCTTTGGAAGGAAAGCTAATTTCCACATGGGATAACTGAGAATGTGTTCTGAGAAGAGGTACAATTTGAAGCAGAGCCTTTAAGGTGAATGGACTGCCCTAGAGAACAATGAGAACTGAGGAGGGGAAGGATATTCCAAGAAAAGAAATAGCATGAGCAAAGACAGGGACAAGAGAGAACAGGCCATGTCTGAGAAACAGTAAAGAGTCCTACAATTTTTGGAGGGAGGAAGGGGTACAAGAGGTAAGACTTTCCCTAGAAAGATGCACAGGAAACAAAAACTGTGGGAGGCACTGAACACCTGCCGAAGGGCACTCGAACCATGGACTACTTATTCTGTGCCAGAACTTAGGTTCACATACGTTGTGTCGTTCAATCTTGGCTGAAAAAAAAAAAAAAAAAAAAGTAAATGGCATTATGCCCATTTTTACAGAAGAGACCTGAACTTTGAATGTGTCTGTTTCTGGCTCAGGGTCACAGAGCTAGTGAATGCCAGCATCAGACTGAACTCGGCAGTTCTGGCTATAAAATCCACACCCCCACACCACCACCGCGCTCCTCCCAGAGAATTCCATGGGCCACCAGATTCCACCAGTCCTACTTGGAAATGTCTGACCTCAGCCTATTTCTAAGACTAGTCATCTCTCATCAGACCTGCTATAATGGCTTCCACATTAGATACAGCGTCTCATCATTCTTGTCCTTACCCCCCCCTTCTACCACTGCCGGAGTTCTGTTTCTGCAAGTTTTTATTCCCCTGAACTTGGAGGGAGCCGCACTGCATGTGTGGTAAACTGCTAATTGGCATGTGAGGCCCTTTACAACCAGGCCCAACCTGTTCTTCTATCCTCACTTTGCAGGACTCTGAACCCCACCTACATTCTAGGCACTCAACATTTTCACCCCCCTCCACGCAAGACATCTCAGAATCAGTAGCAAGGGAGGGGTGAGGGGAGGGAGGGGAAATGCGTGTAGTGTGTCCTCTGAACCTTTCTCTTACTGTTTTCTTGGTTCCATGTCCTTTCTTGCTTTCTCCGGCTGCTTGTCTGCAGAGTCCTGCTCACTTGTCACATCTGGGAAAACTCTAACCCTCCAGAAAATTCCTTGATCCTACTTGGGAATCCTCTGTGTGGAGGTATTAAACAATCCTTACGTCACTGAATTTATTTTTTTTTATAATAATAGCTTTTATTTATTGTTTACCTGCCTGTCTCCCTGCTGGAAAGTGATCTTAAATGCAGATGGTTGTTTTCACCTGTGTATAATCCATATCTAACCAGCAACTAGCACAGGGTCAATACTCACAGGATGCAGTCCTCAGTAGCATCCTTACAAACCCTCAGACTAAACCTTCTCTCTCTCCTTTTTTTCTCTCTCTCATCCCAAATGTTAGCTGTGTTACAGCGATAAGGTTCTATCCTGTTGGGCTTTATTTCTGTCTCAGACTTCAGTCCATTTCTCTATTTTAAGGAATTTAAATAATTGGGCTTCAAGCTCTTGCCCAAAAGGGACACAACATCTCTAAACATCAAACAACAGCCCATAAGTGCTAGCTCATGATATCCTCCCTGAAATAGAGACTCTATTTCTAAAAAAAAGTTAACACCATTATCAATTTCCCTCTCCCCAACACCAAAAGACGACTCCCAAGGATTTCTATAATTAGTTGACTATCGCCAGAATCGATTCCCTAACTTTTCTGCCACTGCCTTTCCCTTATACATCATGGCTAAAGAGATGTCCCTGACCTCCTTGATTGGGTTCTGTGCCTGCAACTCAAAATCTCAAATCTTCTCCATCTTCTCAAGTGTTAAAGTCCCTAGTTACTGATAGCTTGCCCCTATATGAAAGGGGTAGACACACTTCGGCGGGTGGTCCTCAACCAAAATACACTGTCTGCCTTTCCACCAAAACTACTCCAAAACAAAGAATACAACCTTGGATTCACATTACACAATTTAAATAAATAAATAAATAAATAAATAAAAGCCAAATAGAAATCCACCTCAACAAGAAACCTTAAATTGAAGGTCTTTGGCAAGGCCTGCAGAAGCAGATGATGATGTAGGTGACAGAATATGCCACCCCCACTCCAAATATGTCAATTTGACATAAGGATTATTTTGAGCTGAAGGCAATTGAGAAGCAGATACAAGAAAAGCTCTCCACCCTCCCCCATTTACCTAAAAACAGGACATAAATGTCCCCTTTCTTCTACCAGGAACAACAAAAGTTAATCATTGGAGACAACTGCAGATCCTTATCAGTCCCAAGGAATCTATATAGTAAACTTTATTAGCCCTTACCTTCCACTAATTTTCCATATATTTTATTTGTGTTCCCACAATTTACCACTCCTAGAAACTTGAATCCCTCTTCCTTTTCCAATGTAATTTAAGCCCAAGTTCTAACCAACCCTTTGAGTTACTCTTCATTGAGATTTCTCTCACACAATGTACATTGTATAAATTGTTTTCCTTTTGTTAATCTATCTTTTGTCAGGGAACAGACAGAGTAGAAGGAAAAAAAGGAAATTTTCCTCCCCTATAATGACATGGAGTAGACTGCTTTCTCAAGAACTGTGTGATACCATAAAGTGGTCAGCTTCTAGCTAACACACCAGAATAAGATCATCCACAGGTGTTATAAAAAATATATACATATTTTCTCCTTTATAGTTCTTGTTATCCTCCTTCAATTTTTCTATTACTGACTTGCATCAAAACTTCCTTAAACCATGTCTTTCTTTTTTGCCCTGCTATACCTTCTTCTCTATTCCTTACTTTACCTATATTCAGGACCCCTAAAACCTTTGGATGGCTGTTGCAAAACTGAGATTACTCAACCTTAACATCTTTCTTTAAATTGTTGCCTTTGTCCACCCTTTCCTTCATTTTTCTTCAAATTCTTCTTCCCACCCTTAAAACTACAGCTTAGCTGTTCCCCACACAATGCTAGGGCATTTTTCCTATATTTTGTACCAGTTAAACAAATAACCAAATCCAATCTGGACCACTTTTAGAAAAGTCATGTTTATTTCTCTGGCAATTCCACAAACAATAATTTTCTAGGTTCCAGTTTATGTCTGGACAGTTGGCCTTGAACAACAGGGCTTGAACTGCATGGGTCCACCTATATGCAGATTTTTTATAGTATAATACTATAAATGTATTTTTTCTAACCATATGATTTTTGTAATAACATTTCCTTTTCTCTGGCTTCATTTGTGACAAATACACAGTCTATAATACATATAACACACAAACTATGTATTAACCAACTGTTCATGTTATTGTTCTTGTCAACGGTAGGCTTTAGTAACTAAGGTTTTGGGGAGTCTAAATTACATGAGGATTTTCAGCTATGCAGAGGGTTGATGCCTCATACCCCTGTGCTGCTCACGGGCCAACTATACATCTCTTACTCTGAATACTGATAGTACTTGTAGCTATTCTTTATTTTCCTGAAGAAAATGCAATTTTATTTTTTAAAGATTTTATTTAGTTATTTGACAGTGATAGACACAGTGAGAGAGGGAACACAAGCAAGGGGAGTGGGAGAGGAGAAGTGGGTCCCCCCACCAAGGAGGGAGCCTGATGAGGGGCTTGATCCCAGGATCCTGAGATTACCACCTGGGCTGAGAACAGACGCTTAACAACTGAGCCACCCAGACACTCCAAGAAAATGCAACTTTAAATCAAACAACTCCAGCATGGGTGCTGCCATCTGGAGGCACTGAAGTTTTATGTATGGAAAAGTCCCAATCAGGATAGTCTCCTTATAGCCATACCTTTTCTCAGCTTCTATATCACAAAAATAAAATTGCCCCATTTTCTTTGGTTATTTCAAAAGACACCTATTTCGTTTATGGGAGCAGACCTATTGATATCTCCTAGCACTGGGCAGGCTCATTATTACCTAGTCAGTCTTGTGAGTCCTTACAGATATGTAGCCCAACCACTTCCTTAAAGTATTTAAATTCCTCTTTGTCCTCTTCAATGACTATCATTGATCTGGACAGTCTACCAGTAATTATGTTTCCTTAAAATGCAAAGGCTGACCCAAAATATTACTATATTCTTCCTCTCTCTCCTGGACCTGACGACACCCTTGAAATGGAAGCGAAGAGCTTGGCAGGAGATCTTGAGGACTTGGATGCTGTGCCTGACCACATTTGAGCCACCTTTTTGTCTGGAGCATCTCCACTGTGGGCTACTCAAGAATTGAGTCAAAACACTCACATCTTGGGGTGCCTGGGTGTGTCATTTGGTCAAACATCTGCCTTGGGCTCAGGTCATGATCCCAGGGCCCTGGGATCCATCCCTGCATCGGTCTCCCTGTTCAGGAGGGAGTATGCTTCTCCCTCTCTCTCTGCCCATTCCCCTGCTCATCCTCTCTCTCAAATAAATAAATAAAATCTTAAAAAGAAAAACTCTCACATCTTCCATGTCCTGCTACAGGAGATAGCCATCACTGCAAATGATGTGATAAAGAACATTGAACTTCTTGGCCAAGAACTTCAAAAGACTCAACACACAGTGCTCCACAACTGACTGGCACTCAGTCTGATCTTTGCACCCAGAGGGGAGACATGTGCTTTTTGAAGTGACTGCTGCATATGTGTTCCCCCAAATTTCTCTGACATTTAGGACATAAACAAGAACATTCAAGTTGCTAATGAAGAAATGTACCCCATTGCCACCACAGTCCTGACCCCACTGTCAAAGGACTTTCCAACACTAATTTTCTGGAATCCACTTGAATGGTCTCTGTCTTGCTTTTGTTCCTTAACACAGTCTCTAATATTTTTTTCTAATCTTATATGTATTCCACCCCCAGCACCCCAATCATGTGCTTTTGTCCAGAATCCTTCTCAGTTCTAGACTACTGTCAGAGCACCACAGGTGGTTTGGCTCTTTCTCCAAGAACAGTGCCAACACAAAATGCTGACTTTGTGGTCCATTTACCAAACTTTGACCAAAATTCTACACGAATTAATCTCTAAGGTTGTTTTGAGACAAACTATATTTTACAAACCCAACAAACACAGACCTTTCTCTTTTGCCCAAACCTGCTGACAAAGCCAGGCACAGACCCTCCAGTTTCCCATTCTTTGTCTCATTATTGATTAATTAAGATTAGAAGTATTTGTCATGATTGATTTGCTAAGATCAAAACTCTTGGTCTTTCTGAAACTTGCTAACTACAGAGAAAAATATTTCCTGTTCAGGTATCTGAGGTTTCTGCTTGCAAACAACACCCACTGTAAACCTCCTAAATGCCATGTGTTCATTTCTTTCCACAAAAATCTAAGGCAAAGCCACCACTGAGACACGGATATTCAGATTTGGGTTACACTCCAAATTGCAATAGTCAGAACAAAATAAACCTCTTTGCTTGTCCAGTTTTTGTCTCTGATGTAAGCCATGGAAACATTCTCCAATAGTCAAGAAGAGGTCTGTTTAGAATTAATGGAGGATTTCCGGGGAAGATTGTGAGCTACAATTTTTTTTTCATGGTCTCATGGATATTTATTTTACGTTTTGGATTTTAAATCAATGCTACCTTATTTATTTTGTTTTTCAAATTGTTCTAGACTTGGCCATTGGGAGCTCTTTTAGGTTGAGTCTTATATCCCGCCCTTTTTAAAGTAATGTATAATGTATTTTTTGTTTCAGGGATACAGGTCTGTGCACCATAGTACATACCGTGAATTACAATTTTTACCTCTGCTTTACTAAGCCCTTTGCTACATGAATGCTTTATACAGATTCAGAGATGTAACTGGGCCTCCTTTAGCTAACTCAGCTCTCATTCAGTTGCTGTGTTAAGATAAACTTCTCATCTGGCACAGACACACAAAACAGACAATAAAACATTAATAAATAATGTAGACTTCTAGTAAAGATTCCACTTAGAAGTGGTAAAAAGGACAAAAATTGCAGATCACACAGCAAAACCACAATGCACCTTTGAAGAGTCTTTCTCTTTTGTTTGTTGTCTTTCTCCTCTCTCCAATCCCCCCCCCCCCTTTCCTCTCCCCCTTTCTCTTTACCTCTCTTCCCTTCCTCTTTTTCTCCCTCATCCCTCATTATGTCCCATTTCTGGCCTCCTTTGGGGCTTCTCTAAATCCATAACGACCCCTCTCCCTTAGCAAAACAAAAGATCTCTTCCAGAATCTGTTTTACTTAGAAAGCATGGAAATAGGGTGGGATGGATTGGGGACAACGCTTTACCTTATTTTTGAAGTTTTAATTCTAGTCTTATGCTTTTTTTTTTTTTTTCTTAAAAAAAAAAAAAAAAAAGACTTTAAGTAATCGCTACACCAAAATGTGGCTTAAACTCACAAGCCCAAAATCGAGAGTTGCATGCTCCACCAACTGAGCCAACCACACACCCTTAGTCTCATGCTTCAAAAAAAATTAAAAAATACAAAAAAATCCATGTGGGAAGGCTAGCTCATTTAAAATCTTTTAAAAATTTTTATAGTAGACATACATTTTTTTTTAATTTGTCAGAGAGAGAGAGAGAGAGAGAGAGAGCAAATGCAGGCAGAGGCAGAGAGAGAAGCAGGCTCCCTGCTGAGCAAGGAGCCCAATACAGGACTCTATCCCAGGACCCCGGGATCATGATCTGAGCTGAAGGCAGTGGCTTAACTGACTAAGCCACCCAGGTGCCCAAACATACATTTTCAAGTTAAAATTAATTCAGTTTTTCCCTTTTCAACCACTTTTAAACTTTTTGTTCTCATACAAGTGTTCCCACTGAGTTCTTGGCAAGCTACATTAATTTCCTGCCATCTAGAGGATATCACAATGACTCGAAAGACTTGCAAAGAAATTCCTCTTCTTTACTTTAGTGAACAAACACTTGGTTTCAAACATTCCTATACACTTTCATAAGAGAGATAGAGAGATAGAGCTAAATTCTGTTCACTCTGATTCTGTCATCTTACTAAGCTCTAGGATGGTTTATTTCTCCTTCCCAGCAGGGTCATAAAAGAAAACTCTTGAGGTTTCCTCCTGTCAGCTTCCCTCTACCCTCCTCTAAACCAAAAACTATCTAGTACAGGGTTTAGCTAAAGGCCATAGTTGTTCCTCTGGTTGGTGGTTCTAAGTCTTTGGATCCTGTTTCCAGTGGAGTCCTACTTAGGAAGATACTAGAGAAGAGTCCTTTCTTTTGTGAATAATAAACCATTGCCTGCCCCCAGAGATGTATATCCTGTTCTACTGAACTTACTGGTTTCACTAAAAGTAAACAGATGCCTAAGGAGTGACTGGATTCAACTTCTGGATGTACGTCACACTGATAATACTCCTAACTTTATCCTGTTATTCCCTCCTCGTCTTTCTTCCCCTCCCCTTCTTCTTCTAGTGGCTTGTTGAGTTCCTTAGTGGGGCCTCACTAAGTGGGTTGCTCTCCCCTTTGAAGAGATAAGCCATCTGAGATCTCCTCAAACACTCTTTGGACTAAAGAGTGAGACCAGTGCAGTTATGATGAGACCTGTTAGCCACTTCCCAGTCCTACCGAAGACTAGTGCTGGAGTATTTCTTTCTATACCACCACTACTCTTTCGGATGTCAAGGTGTATGAAGAACAGTAGAAGAGGGGGAGTGTTGGGGCGCCTGGGTGGCTCAGTGGGTTAAGCCGCTGCCTTCGGCTCGGGTCGTGATCCCAGGGTCCTGGGATCGAGTCCCGCATCGGGCTCTCTGCTCAGCGGGGAGCCTGCTTCCTCCTCTCTCTCTGCCTGCCTCTCTGCCTACTTGTGATCTCTGTCTGTCAAATAAATAAATAAAAAATTTAAAAAAAGAAAAAAAAAGAAAAAAAAAAAGAAGAGGGGGAGTGTTAAAACAAGGTATTTCAGAAGAGGCTAGGCAAATTCTAGGGTGCAGCCAGACACACTACTACTGATAGATAATTCACACATGATCTGCAGGTAGTTGATGACTGGAGACCTATGTCATAGCTTTTAGATAAGCAGCACCTAGGAATCTGTTTTAGTGACAGTCAGTGGTACTTGTAACAACAAGTGATCCACAGGTATGTGTAGTCAAATATTGTTGGTGATTTTCTCTAGAGGCAATAAAGAATGTAAAAGTGGCTAGTAGCAAAACCTGCTCTGACTCTTAAGAAAAAACTGGTTTGAGAAACTTAGACATGAATTTTGTTTTGTAAGTAAATGATGTAAAATTAGGGTGGAATATCAAGTTACCTAATACATCTAAGCTTAGAAGTGAACAAAGGGTTGTCCCTTTCAGAGGTGGACAAAAATATATCCTTGGGCCAGTTAGATGGGATAATGTTATTATAAATGTTTAAGAAAAACATGTTACTAATAATAAACATTATCATTTCAAACCATCCCTAAGCAGATCTGAGGGAAAAAGGTAATTTTGGAGATTTTACTTATCACATCTAAATACAAATACAGTGGGGGAAAAAGTAAATACATACATACCAGCACAGTGGGAAGACAAGGTATCAGTTTTACTTCTGTTTTGTGTGTTAGCTCCAGTGGTCTGTTTTATTCTTTGACAATCCAGTGGTGATTTCTGTTGTGCTGTCTTCCTGATTTTGAAGAAAAATTCAATTTTACTCTAGGTGCCTACTTTTGATTTTTGCTTTATATTATATGTATTAAACTTACTAAGGCTTTTGTTTAGCTGTTTTTGTTAGATTACTTACAGTGCTTACAGTCTTAGGAACACACATACTAATAAAACAAGATCCATTGTTGATGTTATGTCTGTCTTGCAGTTAAAATTGTTATACAAAACAAGTAGGGGCACCTGGGTGGCTCGGTCTGTTGGGTGTCTGCCTTCGGCTCAGGTCATGATCCTGGGGTCCTGGGATTAAGACCTGTGTAGGGCTCCCTGCTCAGTGGGGAGCTTGCTTTTCCTTCTCCCACTCCCCCTGCTTGTGCTCTTTCTCTGTCAAATAAATAAATAAAATCTTTAAAACAAAACGAAACAAAGAGACATTATTCTTTAGACAAAATAATTAAAAATTCTTTTCTATAGATTCTAATTTTCTGCTAAAAACTTTTCACCCATTTTTGCCTATATTTTTCCCCCATTTTATTTAAAGTTAATCATATTTTATATAAAATAAAAGCTTTGTCTTCTAATTGCAGTATCAGGATCATCTATGGGCCTTTGATTTTACTTTTCTTTTTGTATTACTATTATGTATTTCTGCTTCTTCATATTTTTTAAAAAATTTTATTGTATGTGGGACATTGCATTTAACTGTAGAGGCTACAGATGATATTTTCCATTAGCAATTATTTTCTCTTTTCTTTGTCAGATAGAATGAAAAACTAGTCAATCCAATCAGATCTTATGCTGGATTGCTAATTTAATAACATTTAGTCCATCTCTGGTTCATCCCCATTCTTCATGATTGTTCCTCTTGGGCTTATTAAGTAAGTAAGTAAGTAATTTTTGAGAGGGGCTGGGGCATGAAAGCAGAGGAAGAGGTAGAGGTAGAGGGAGAGAGATAATCCCAAGCAGGCTCCATGTTCAGCATGGAGCCCAATGCAGGGCTCTATCTCAGGACCTTGAGAACAGGATCTGAGCCAAAATTAATTCAGTCCTCAACCAAATGAGCCACCCAGGTGCCCTGGTTCTCTTGGGCTTTTGATTGATACCCTGCATATTCTCTTTCTTTCTCAGCCCTGAAAGGTCTACATTTGGCAGATTTTAAACTTAGTGCCCATCTTTCACAGGTTAAAAATGTGGTAAATGCCCTGAAGCATCTATTGTGGGTTTGCTGAAGGCTCCTTCCCTCTGATGGAAGTTTGTTTCCAAAGCTCTACAAGACAAGTGAATATTTCACTCTGCCTTTCCCACTCAATCTTCCTCAGTTTCTGCTACCATCCCAGAATTCAGCACATGTCCCACGGGGACATCCAACCATGTATTTTATATTTTCCAATTTTTTTTCTTCAGTCTATATAACTACCAAAAAAAAAAAAAAATCCACTACTTTCTCTTTTCCAGCTAGGATTTATCTACCTTGTATCTATGTGCATAGGTATAATTAATTATACAACTTTTATCATGCCCTTTGTTCTTTTCTTAACTTTTTCTATCTGGTTGGTGAGATTTAAATGGCACCTTTTGACTCCCACCAATACTATACATGGTGATTTTATTTTAGTTTTCCTTTCCTCTCTCCCCTTCCCCTAATTTTTTGACTTGCATTCTTCCTGTTGGGCAGAATATATGTTTATATTCTACTCTTTGACCCATGCCCCTACTCTTATTTTAGTATTAGCACTACAATTAAGTATATTAAATGCTCACCATCAGTTATTTTGATATATTTTCCAAGTCATTTTTTGTTTAGATGCAATTCATCTTCTAAATGGTTTTCCAAGAAAGGTGTTTGAGAACAGTTATGTGTTTCTATAGCCCTCATACTTCAGCTGCATACAGAAATCTAAGAATTTATGTGAATTTTTCTTAAAATAATGCTCCATTATTTATTGCACTGATTTTTATGTTGCTCTTGAAAAGTGTGAGGTCATGCCAATATTCTTATCCACATTAGTAAACTGGTTATTTTGCCCAGGGGCCTTCATGATTTCTTCTTTTTCCTTGACATCCAATAGTTTTACTAGGATAAGTCCCAGAGTTGTTCATTTCAATTTTACCATTTTTCTCTTATTTACAGAAAGTCTCTTGGATTGTAGTGATGAATACTGCTTTTGTTCCATTGCTTTGCTTTCTTCTTCTTCCAGGGCTCCAATAATACATATGTTGAATCTTCTTTGCCTTCCATTTTAAGCATTTTTTTCTCAGACCTGTTCATGTCATTTTCATTCCTTTAGTTGTTTCCTTCTTTTCTTCACTGATATCTATTAAAATTCTGCTTGAATTTTTCCTGCCTTAGTGGTAATTTGTTCCTCATTTGTGAGACACTTTTGTCTTTTCCTTCAAATTTTTCCTGATTAGATCAACTCTTGTGGCTTTCCTTCCTGTTTCTGCCCACTGCTGTTCTTAGGCTGTGAACTAGACTTTCTACATACACATATATGCATATATCTAATGCTTGTTTGAGAATATTTTAGTTTGGAGCTTGGTCTTACAGTTTTGTGTGTTTTGAGGGATAATTTTAATTTCATTTTACCTTTTTTGTTTCATTTTAGAATAGTTTTGCATTGTGTTGGTCTGATTTTTAAAAATAAGTCTTTTGTGGATGATTTCCTATGTGAAAAGTATTTTATTCCATCAGTATAGTGAAGTACAATTCCTTTAACAAATAATGTTTTTGTGGTGACAGTTTTATGTAGGTAGGGGTGAGGTGGGGTGACTGGCATGACTTATTTCTCCTGTTTCTGTAGAATCCTTAATTTCCCCCCTTCTTTCTTTCCTTTCATTGCCATGTCTTTAAGGGACACTACCCACTTGTCAGCGTAGCTGATTCTTCCTCAAAAGTAATGCTTTCTGAAGCTTCCACTTCTGGTCTCTTATTTTTAAGTTCCATCTTGACAGCCAGTGCTATAACTTACCAAGACCCAGGCTGTGTTCAGTATGTTGGTACTTAATGTTTGATATCTTCTTTCAAGGTTTGATTTTGCCTATAATTTGCTTAATCATCCATTCCCTTTTTTATTTTCCAAATATTCTCTGAAGCCCTGCCTCTTCCACTCTCAGCATCTAGATGTCTTGCAGGAGTGGAGGATGCTTTTTATTTTATTTTTTTAAGATCTTTTATTTATTTATTTGACAGACAGAGATCACAAGTAGGCAGAGAAGCAGGTAGAGAGAGATGGAGGGAAGCTGGCTCCCACCGAGCAGAGAGCCCGATGTGGGGCTCGATCCCAGGACCCTGGGATCATGACCTGAGCGAAAGGCAGAGGCTTTAACCCACTGAGCTACCCAGGCGCCCTGGAGGATGCTTTTTAAAATTCAATTTTCTAATAATTGGATGTTTGTGGTACCCTCTGTCTCCTGATATTGCTAAAGGCTTGAATCACATATAATTATATTTGCACTGGTTGTACATAATATTTTTTTGAAAATGTGTGGAGAGTTTCTAGTTCAGGTGGTTGACATTATCCTCTAGACCCAAGTATAACTTATCTCTGTTCTCTCTTAACAATACAGATTTATATTTGTTCATAAGCAACTCGAATTCATTCATTTTCATGCTTTCTAATAGTCTATCAATTCTTCAATTTATTACCAATTCTTATAAGTCATTTAGATTGCATTTAAGATTTCACTATTACCCAAAAAATGCTACAAAGAACATACTTATGTCTATTTCTTTGTTCACACATCCAAGCATTTCCCTAGGGTATACGTGTATGTCTGAAGAGTGCTGTCTTAGAAAATATGTGCATTTTTAAGAAGATTTTATTTATTTATTTGAAAGCAAGAAAGAGAGAGCGGGGTGTGGAAAGGAGGCAGCAGAGGAAGAGGGAGAAGCAGGCCCCCACCTGAGCAAGGAACCAGGCACAGGGCAGAGGGCTCAATTCCAGGACCCCGATATCATGATCCGAGCTAAAGGCAGATGTTTTACAACGGAGCCACCCAGGTACCTCAAGAATACATGCATCTTCACTTTTACCAGGTATTCTCTAACTGCTTTCAATAATAGTTGTAATAAGTTACAATTCTACTAGCAGTGTTAAGGAATTCCCATTTTCTACATACTTCAATTATTATTTTCAAGGTTTACATTTTTGTCAGTCTGATGGATGTGATGACTATTGAAGGTCTGATTTTTCTTTTCATAGTCTTTGCCTAGTTTTATTTTGGGATGTTGTCCTTTCTTAGTAAGTCCTTTGTATATTCTAGAAATAAACTTTTAAAATTCTGTATTTTGTAAATATATTTTCCAAGTTTGTGCCGTATCTTTAACTTTCTTAAAAGTTATACAGAAGTTTCAAAACTATAGCACTGTCAAATCTATTATATTTCTCCAATAACATCTATATCTTTTTACACAATGCTTTATAAAATCCTTCTAACCACCAATGTCATGAACACGTACTACTATATTTTCTTATTGGAATATATTTTGTTATTACATCTTTATTTAAATGGAGTTTATTTTTGTGTAAAATGCCAGGTAATGATTTTTTCCTCTGCAGATAGATATCTGCTCCAACGCCACAAATTCATATTTACCGAGGCCCTTCCTCTGTTCAATTATGCTCAGAACCAGCTGAGCACTTAAGGCCTTTCATAATATCTTTAACCACCTCCTTCGGGCTTATCTCTCACCACACCCTTCTACAGTAGCATTATTTTCTTGTCAAACCAGACTACTTAATGCATTCACTCTTCTTGAATAACAAAACTCTATTATTGCTCTCTCCACAAGTCAAGTTCTCTTCCTGTCTTTTCTTACTAAATTATAAACTTTTTCCCAAAAGACGTTGTCCAATTCCCCTCTGCATCCTCAATAATTCGGCACTGATTGAACGGACTTCCAATACTCGTCCAGGATTTTTATTCTTAATTTAATTTGGCCTTTGTAGGTGGGCACTTCCACCTAGTATAAGCCATCATCTATGTATCTCTAGATTTTCACACAGAAAGAAAAAGGTTTCTTTTATCTACCTCCCCACCCAAATATGCCTAGTTATTCCAAAGCTTTTTTTACAGTTTTAAAACAGAGCCCTCAAAATACTTCTAACGCCCAGGCACCAAAATTTTCCTTTCTGCTCCCAAGTGTAGGGCAGGTTAAGTCTGTGGTTGAGGCCAACAGTAAAGGGGACGTCCTCTCTGTAGGGGATGCCCCGGGAGTTCACCTCCTCGACGCACTTTGGAAGTGAGGCCGCGCGCCCGAGAACGTGTTCACATCCGCGAATGTTTCCTCTTCCCTTCGTTTCCTCCGGCTGCCTCGACCCTGACAACAAACAGCGGGAGGTGGAATTACCTCTGAAGTCACTGTCTATCCTTCCGTGGAACGCTGGAGTGCCCAACTCGGCTCTCAGCATTCCTAATAACACGGTCTGGCCTTTCAGGCGGGAGCTACAGTTGGCGCCAAGTTCTCAGGCGACTTCTGGAATCTCTCACGAGCCGCGCTTGCTGCCTGGTTACAAGATCCGGTCAGGCCGGGACCCAGGGGTTCCCCTTCCAGAACCTGGGCTCCGTTAGGAGTGACTGAGGTCACCTCCATAGAACTGTGGAAAGGGAAGCTTCCGCCCACCCAGAAGTTTGCGGTTTTCTCCGCACGGGCCGCCGGGCAGAGGCAGCGGCCATGGGGTCACGGGCGGCCGACTGAGGGCCAAGCGATGGGGCAGGAGGGGCGTCTGCGTCCCCAGAACAGCCGGCTCCCGCCCCGAGACAGCCGCGCGCGCCGGAACTGCATTTCCCATAGGCCCCCGCGGCGGAGCGCCGCCCCAGCCGGCCGCCCCCGCGCGGGCCGGAGACCGCGTACGGCGCCGCCGCCGCCTCCGCCGCCGCTGCAGCAGGCCAGGGTGCCCTGCCAGCTGTGCCTTTGAAAGGCGGCGGGAGGCGGCGAGCACGATGGCGAGACTGGAGCGCCTCCTGTGTGTGCTGGGCCTGGTTCTGTGCGGGGCGCCGAGCCCCGGACTGTGCGCTTCTCTCGCCTCCAAGAATCCCATCATCGGTAAGGAGGCTGGGTGGGAGCCGCGGGCCTGAGGCCGGGTGTCCGTCCTGGGCACTGCCGGTTGCTGGGCTCCAGCTGCTCCGTCCGGCCTTGGAAATACCCGAGTCCGGGGTTGCCGTCTGTGCCTTCATTTGTAGCACGAGCAAGAGCCGAGCACCATTTCGATTGTGCCGAAATAGAGCTAATGCCTGGTGGTTTCCTCAGATTCATTTGGCTCTTGAAGTTGGCAGGGAGCAGGGTGCGCTGGGGAGAAGAAGCCTGCGGATTGTTTTCTTCTTAGCTGGGAATTTTCTTCGGAGCTAGGAATTTCCACGAACTCACCAAACTCTGGACATATGTTACGTTTATTAAAATTTCATGGAGCGAGGGCGTACTTTAAGACACATTGTATTATCCCTATAAAAACCGAATTGACCAAAATCAAGAAATTATGGTATACTTTGGCTGTTGTCATCTTCAGCACTGGAGGGCAGAAGTGTCTAGTATAATCCTAATGTCAGGTCTACGTGGTGTTAAAGTGAAGCATGTAATTTTTCGTGTCCAACAAATTTATGTTTTTAAAGAGTAAAATCAGTTTGCGTTATCCGAGCAGACATTCGAGACAGGGAAGGGGAAGGCTACCCGGGAGAAATCCATCAGCCTGGAATTAAAATTTGCCAAAAGCAATTTATGTTAGACAATTAAGACTGGCTTTATTTTAGAGGTAGTATTATGCCATTCAAACTCTTTTCCCTTCTGGGAAGAGGAGCATCATATTCTGTAAATAAATGGTAAGTAAATGAGTTTGTTTTTTTTTTTTTTTTTTTTCCCCATAAGTATTGCTAAGGCCTGATTTTCAAATGGGTTCTGTATCAATATTTGGAACTTGGAATGCCTTATTTCATAGCTGTTTAAAATGGTGGTTAGAGTCTCCAAGGAGAATTAACTCAAAATAAAATTCTATGTAGTGTGTTGGAAATTGTGAGTATAGAGAGGAGGGAAAAAGGAAAAAAGGGTGGGGGGATTCTTTTTCCTTTCCTAGAAACAGTGGTAGTCCAGGGTCAATTATAGAAAAAGGGAGTGTGCTTTTAGTCACATCACTTAAGACAAAATAGTTAACTAAGCACCTACTGTGTTCAAGGCATTGAATTAGAAGTGCGAAGGAAACCACGGAGTTGTGAGGTGGCCTTAAACTATGGGTGGAATTTTGGTCACATTTTGAGGGACTTACATCTTGAGTTTTTAACCCCCACAGGTGGGAAAAGTGAGTAGCTGGGTAAAGGAGCTGGGTTGGGAAGAAGTTGGTGGAACTTCCCTATTCTAATGTACTTTTTCTCCTTTCTGGTACTTAGGTTCACATGCCCCAAACCCTAACCTTTTTTTTGTGGCACTTCACCTTGCCTGCCTTGTACCACTGCTTTCCTCATTTCCTGTGACACGTCTTCATTCTTTCCCTGACACGTTTCATTTTCCTCAGTGAAGACCATCTTACTTATCCACAACAATAAAACAGTCTTAACAAATTTTGGCATTTGGCATGTGTTAACTGAGTGCCTGACAAATTCCAATTTTTGTGACAAGCTGGAAATCGAGAAGTGATTGGTATAGACATCTCTTCATGTCAGGTGGCCTACAGAGACTGTGAAGTGTTCCAGATGGTGAAGCAGTGAATGATACTGGCACAGGTGTATCTCCAGACAGACATGTTTTGATGTATATTGGATGCCAGTACTGTGCTGGGGCTGAGGTTTCAGTGGTAAGAGGCAGCCTGAGAGGTAGGTGGGCCGTGTAGAGTTTATGAACGTCTAGGAACCCACTGGGATACTTAAACAAGGAGATGGTCCCATTGATTTGTTATCCCTGATCTCGTTTCTTATTGTTTTCTCCCCTTGCTCCTGGAGCTCTATTAATAGACTCCTTGAGATGTGACAGGCACACACCCGACTTAGGGCCTTTGCACTTGCTTTTCCCCCACCCTGGATCCCTCTTCTTCCAGTTATATGGCTTACTTCCTCATCTCTCTGAAGTTCTGGCTCAAATGTCATGTTGTACCTGCTCAGGGAGGTATTGCCTGGCCTAGCATCATATGTAAGACTTTTTTGCCCTGAATGAATGGGACCAACTCTTCCCCTTCTCCAAAACACACCTTCTTACTCTGCTTTACTTTTTTTTCCTTAGCATTTACCTCCAGTCACCAGACTTTATATTTTAACTTTTTATCTTGTTAACTATTTGTCCACTCTTCTCTCCCTCCCACATACTAGGATCAAAGCCCACAGGGGAAGGATTTTTGTTTTGTTCATTCATGTGTCTCCAGCACGTTCAGTACCTTGTATATATTATGATTCAGTAATATACTGAATGAAGAAGTTAATGAATGAATGGTGATATGATCAGATTTATTTCCAGGTGGAGCACTGGTGGCAGTTGTTGAGGATTGTTTAAGAAAAGATACAGAGAGACCTTTTCAGAAGCTATTGTAATAGTCTGAAGGGGAGGAGGCAATATGTTGGTTGCTTAGATTATGTTGCTGATGTTGGAGAGATGTAGACAAGATATTTCCACTCTTCTGCTTTATTGTCAAGGAAAGAGTGTGCCTTTGAGTGTGTGGGAGAGGAGAGTCCTTCTTCTAGACTTAAGGATGTGAGATTGATTCTAGGTTGTATAAAGGAGGCTGGTGCTATTGTAAACCTGCTTTGGAGCTTACTTGGTCTCCTTGATGCGGTGAGAGAGAAAGGCAATTACTTAAAACTTAGATCAGCCTCCACTGTCTTTTCCCAAAGTCTATTGCTGTACTTACAGAAGAAGTTTTGTATTTAATTCTGTGAATTAAGCAAATTAAATATTGATATCTTTTTTTAAAGATTTTATTTGTCAGAGAGAGAGAGCGCACGAGCGCGCGAGAGTGAGCACACAAGCAGGGGGAGCTGCAGGCAGAGGGAGAAGCAGGCTGTTTTCTGAGCAAGGAGCCCAATGCCAGTCTCAATCCCAGGACTCTGGGATCATGACCGGAGCTGAAAGCAGATGCATAACGGACTGAGCTACTCAGGCGCCCCAAAATAGTGGTATTTTTACTGTGATGTGTTTCAGTTTCTGAGTAAGAAAAAAAGGAAATTGCTTGAAATTAAAACTATTTTTCCTTTTCTTCTTTCTTTTCCCTTTTCTTTTTTCTTTTTTTTTCCTTTTCTCCCTCCCTTCCCTCTTCACTTCCCTTCCCTCCCTCCACCCCCTCTTAATTTTTTTCTTTCACTCTTTCATTTTCTTCCTTCCTTCCTTCCTTCGTAATTTAGGAGTATTAATGCAAACGTCCCGTAATAAGGACATGAGAAGCCTGGGAAAATACTATATTGCTGCATCCTATGTAAAGTATCTGGAGTCTGCAGGTGCAAGAGTTGTACCAATAAGGTATGAGCCAGTATTTTTTACACTGTATACATAAAAACTCCTGTGTTATCTCAAATAATTTTTAGCTCAAAAATTAATGTTTCCTTTGCTATGATTGCATCATTTAAATGTGGTAACATTGCTCCTGATTCTTGCCAAATCTAATGCTTAGAACCATTAAATTGTTTAAAGTAGGAAGGTATTTGTACTTATAGTGCTATTAGAGGTCTGTCAAACATGTTAGGTAAAGAATGAAATGATAGTTTCCTATACCCCAGGGAAAGTAGAAGTCATCAGACATTTGGAAAATAATGGAGTAAAAGAATGGATAACTTAACCAGCTTTATTCTATAATATTAGGGAGAGGAAACACTTATGCAATAAAAGAGATTTTTAAAGAAGATGACTTTTAAAATACCTTTATACTCTACTTAAAAGGTTTGTAAATGACTAACACCGCAGTGTTGCTTCAGTATAAATTACAAGAATTCCAATCTTAAAGGAGCTACATTATTTTTTTGTGATATAATGCCCTAGTAAGACTAAAATGACATGTCATATTTTGATTTGGAAAGAATTGAATTTTTTAACAGACAAAACTTTGAAAGTATTTATAATATCTATTCACCCAAAACTAACATATTTTAGAATCTTCCAGCTCTCCTGTCTATTTCATTATAAGTGATTTCACATACAAAGCCCAGCTGGTTGCTTTGGGCAACCTGTTTATGTAATTAATTCCATGTTAAAAAGCTATAACAAAGGAAAGAAACTGTTCAAATAAAACAATAATAGTCAAAATGCAAACATTACAACTGAAAGAATTATACCACAAAATGGTTTTATGTTTAGCTTATTTAGATCATCTTCTTGCTTGATCTTTACATTTAACTATCTCTACCCATTTACTTTTGACATTCATTTTTCGTTTTTGTTTTTTTTATACCAAATCTAATTTTTCAAATGAAACTTTATTTGGAACTCAGATAACACTGGAATTTTAGACCTGAGGAAGTAACGTACAGTCTTCAGAACAGCATTTCAAAGTTTTGATCATGGGAACTTTTTCTGCTAGTGTTTTTTTAGGACATTAGTGCTGATAACCTGGGTGGGAAGTGGGAGAGACACAGGCAGGTAGACCAGTTCAGAGACTGGTCTGCAGGTGCAGACCAGAGGTAGGCTCGGCGTGAAGTGACAAGGGCGTGGCTTACTTGTAGAATCAATGGAGAAGTGTTCTCTAAAAGTATTAGCAAGATTTGATGACTAATAGAATGAAAGGACATAGGGAGGAATAGCTGAGAATTACAAGTTTTGAAACTGAACAAGTTTTGAAACTTGGGAAGTTTTGAAACTGGGGATGTTTTGAAACTGAGAAAGTTTTGAAACCTAATGACTAGCAGCAGAATGCTGATATTTATGACAGAGTCACTGAAAACATGACTGTCAGCATGAAAGTAAATTTCCAGCTCAGGTTTCCAAAGTTCATTTTAAGGTACATTGCTTGGAATTAGAATCATTTAATCCTACAGAAACAATGTAATACATGGCAGCTAAATTCCCAGAGTAACCTCTAAGGGATGATCCCACATAGAATGGGAATGAAATGTTCACACTGACAATGTTGACTTTATTTCTGGATTTTGGATGCTGGGAGCCAACTTCCATAGTTTAGAAGGGAACAGGAGGAGGATGGGAGACTTAGGCAGAATTCTGGAATAGATAAAGAAGTTTGTTTTGGTCTTCTACCTTCTCAGGTGCCTGGTACCCTGAGGTTATCATAAATCCCCACTGTGGGACTAGTGGGACCAATGGAGCATCCTCTTGGGGGGTAGCATGGGACAGCCCACGGGCTGCTTCTGGTTGTAAAATGTGTTTTGTTCACACACTGTTTTAAAAACAGTTTTAGGGGCACGTGCGTGGTTCAGTCAGTAAGCATCTACCTTCGGCTCAGGTCATGATTCCAGGGTCCTGAAATTGAGCCCGACCTCAGGCTCCCTGCTCAGTGGGGAGCCAGCTTCTTCCTCTCCTGGGATTGAGCCCCATGTTGGGCTCCCTACTCTTCAGGGAGCCTGCTTCACCCTCTCCCACTCCTCCTGCTTGTGTTCCCTCTCTCGCGGCCTCTCTCTATCAAATGAATAAATAAAATCTTTTAAAAAAAAAAAAGTTCTAAACATTTACAAATAAGAAGACTTTATAAAAGTCTGAATTTCTGACCTTTTTTTGTTTGCTTGTTTGTTTTCCAAGACAGTCATCTGGGGCTGACTTTAAATAAAGCAAGTGCCCAGCAATGCCTGTTAACTCCTTTTCACACTGCTGAAACTGTTTCATCTGCCGTCATCACCGGGCTTAAGCAGTTTTCTTTTAGTTAAAGAGAAAATAAACTCTTTCATACCCTACTGAGAAGGTCTTCAGTTTCTCAACAGTCTGACAACATGCAAATAATATCTGTATTCAAAGAAAAGGATCTGGCCTGTCTTTCCTGTCCAGTCTCTGGGGCACGGGAGTTCATGACACTTCATCCCCTCCTCCCCTCAGCAATTAAGCCCCTTAAGAATGATCGGCAGGGTCTAAAAGTCCAGTCATGGACAGTATGGGAGCTGTTTATGTAGAATTGATGAAATGACTAAAACCAGCCTGCAGGGCTTGCTGGGGAAGTCCCTGGAATGTAGCTGAGTGATCTAAATCCATTCCAGTGATGACTGTCCTGGTTTAAATGTCCATGGGGAAGATTCTGGATCCTGACTGTTTGGTTCCCTTTTTATTGACCCAGTCTGGGGACATGAGACTGGCAGAACACTGGGAACATGGACTCACATTTGAATCTCCCTGTCACTTCTTGAGTCAGGACCACTTGCCCATTTATTCTCCCATCTAAGATAAAGGTAAGCACCACTGCAATATCACCCATTGCTTTATAGTTTGCTGCTGGGAAGAGGAGTATTGTGAACTTTTTTAAAAAAATTAAATTAATTATTTTAAAGATTTTATTTATCTGAGAGAGAGAGAGCAAGAGAGAGAACAAGCGGGGGGAATGGGAGAGGGAGAAGCAAGGAGACTGATTCGGGGCTCCATTCCAGGACCCTGGGATTATGACCTGAGCTAAGGCAGACGCTTAACTGACTGAGCCATCTAGAAGCCCCTCTTTTGTTTTTTTGTTTGCTTGTTTGTTTGTTTTTAAAGATTTATGTATTTATTTGAGAGAGAGAGAGAGCAAGAATGAGGACAGGGAGAGGAAGAGGGAGAGAATCTCCAGCAGACTCCCCGCTGAATGTGAAGCCTAACAGGAAGGGAGATCATGACCTGAGCCAGAATTGAGAGTCCGATGCTTAACCGACTGAGCCATCCAGGTACCCATATGAACTTCTAAATAGACCCGGACTTGTAAACCCCATTTGGACTTAGAAAAGAACCTAGCACAATAAAGTACAGTGAAGTTCTGGGCATCATAAGTGTATTAGTAATGGGAGATGTGTTCTGACTCCCCCTAAAACATTCCCTGGGGCAGAAGTGGACGGTGGTTGACATTTGATCATAAACCTACTTCTTTTATGGCTGATTGAGAGGGCATCATTCCTTGTTATTCTCTTATAGAACCAGAAGAGTGTTTAATATAGGAAAATTCTTACAGGAATTTCATAACCATGATGCTCTCTTCTCTCGTTCCTGCATTTTCTTGAACTTTTGGAAGAGCAAACTCATTTTACTGTGATTTAACGAAATTATCACAGATGAGTCCCATTACTTTTTTTCTGGAGAAGGGGATAAAATCATCAATAGCATGGTGATGTTAGGAGCTCTTAAGTGGTGTTCGATGAAAGGAGCTACAGAATACCCAGGCAAGTTAGCTTCAGCATAATTGCTCCGTCTACCGTGATGTGCATGTAGCCTGTCCCTAGATCTGAACTCTTCTGACTTTTGGATACACAGTGGTCTCCAGATCTTTGCAGTTAGTGATGGGAGTGGGATGAACCCGAGATTTGGCATTTGTATGTATTGTTTTTATCTGCCCAAACTGCCTGCAGTTAAGGGAAACTTACTAATAAATCTCTTTATTTCATCTTTATACAAAACTACTGAATATCCTTACATTTTTAAAAATATTTTATTTATTTATTTATTTGACAGAGATCACAAGTAGGCAGAGAGGCAGGCAGAGAGGGAGGAGGAAGCAGGCTCCCCACGGAGCAGAGAGCCCAATGTGGGGCTCGATCCCAGGACCTTGAGATCATGACCTGAGCCGAAGACAGAGGTTTTAACCCACTGAGTCACCCAGGCGCCTACCTTACATGTTTTTGATAGTTCTCAGCGAGCAGAGAAATTACTATTGCCCGATCTCATGGTCTTTTATGTTTTCCATATTAGCACGTACTTCACAGTATTAAATGAGAACACAGCAAAACATGTTTACTTGTCTGATTACCAAAACAAGGATATAATTATAGTATGTGATGTGTATGTAGTTTGAAAAAATACCTCTAGGAAGGGAAGGGAGAGAAATACTGTCTGGTATTTAAGAATTTTTTCTTTCTTTCTTTCTTTTTTTTTTTTTTTCAATTAATGTGGGGACTTCACTTATAGCCTTACTTTTTTCCTTAGGTATGGAAATGGTTGTTTTATAACTGTTTTATCGTTTTCAGGCCTGATCTTACAGCTGAAAAGTATGAAAAGCTTTTCCAATCTATTAATGGGTAAGTTGGCAGCGTTGATTTAATCCGGGGAATGAGATGGATATAGTCTGCATTTGCAAAAACATACTTAGAAACTTACATGTTTCTGTGTAACTATCTTATTGTGGTATAATGTTAGTGTTCTGGGTTCTTTTATAGGAATTGTTTTGTTGAGAGATGACAGAGCTTGCAGAGGGAAGGCAGCTTAAGAAGTAAATGTTGCATAGTAGATATGTTTAGGTTTTTTTTAACGTGTGACATTATCGTTGTTCTTTTAATGCTTGTCTCAAATGTTCTGAGGTCACTTTGAATGGCATGACATACTGTTTGCTTAGAGGGGATTTAGAAGTCCTAAACCTGAGTATAATAATTGGTTATCTTTCAGAAGACATTTTGAATAGAACTTGGAAAAAAGTTTTCTGTCCTCTGGCTTCACCACAAAATATGTGATTGACTAGCTCAAAAGAATAAAGCTTTTAATCACATGAAAAATGTTCACCATTACTCATAACTAAAGGTTACCTAATTATAGCAATTATAAACTTTTTAAACTAACAAGCTGACAAAGATCAGAAAATTTGTAAATATTCTATAGTGAGGCTGTGAGGTAACAAGTATTCTCATACTTTACGAGTGTATAAGTTATACAGTTTTCTGTGGTGTAGTTTTGCAATATCTGTTGAAATTTCATTTCAGAAATAATGCACATACCTTTTGACCCAGGAAATCGGTCAGAAGGAATTTTATTTTATAAATATATTCCCTGTTATGTGGAAACTTAGGCCCAAACATACACGTTGCAGAATTGTCTGAAATACCTACAGTTTAGAAACTGCCGGGTAGTCTATCAGTTGGGAACTGGGTTAAAAAAAAAAAAAAAAAAAAGACAGCATGCATATAATAGAGTATTATTACAGATTTAAAAAATGAAGGTATCTGTAGATACTGGCTTGGATCACTATGGTCATGTGATCGATGTGATATTGTTACGTAAAAAAAAGCAAGGCACATAATGGTATTTATAATATACTCCCATTTGCTTTTTTTTTTTTTAAGGTAAGGATTAGGAGATTAGCACAGTATAATCTATAAGGTAAACACACAGATTTTAAAGGTTGTGGTTTTTAAAAATTTTTATTTATTTATTTGGAACAGAGAGAGAGAGCACATGCCCTCAGGGGCAAGACAGGAGTGGGGGGGTGGGGAGAGGGAGAAACAGACAACCAACTGAGCATGGAGCCCTGCATGGGGCTTGATCCTATAACCCTGACATCATGACCTGAGCCAAAATCAAGTATCAAACACTCAACAGCTGAGCCACCCAGGCGCCCCTAATGGTGGTTTGTTTTTTTATTGGATTTTGGGTGCAGCGAGTCTATTTTATGATAAAGCTTTTATAAAGAGTTTTTATTTTTTCCACTTTTAAAAACTGTGTTTGTTACTACTTTAAAAAAGGAAAAAAGGTGTGAGTAAAACATTTATAGTGCCCATTATGCATGTGTACTTTGGCATAGGAAAGTAAGTCAAGGTCAGAATATATGGTAGAAACTCAGAAATACACATAAAAATATATACCAGAAAATGAACTACACTCTCATGCAACTTCAGAATCTCCTTCATTGAGCCCCTATTGCGCAGTAGACTTCATACTGCTTTGTGGAGGAATACAGAGATGAAAAGGCTTGTTTCTAAAGGGATTTCCTAATCTGGGCAAGATAGTCAAATTTTATTTTATGAAAGGACTTTGGCATTAAACACACTAGATTTGATCAGTGGCATCTTTTTAGACCCTGAGTGAATGAAAAGGGAGAACTGCTACTGAGTCTTCATTAAACCACTTCTAATTGTAGGGTTTTCTGCATGGATCTACCTTATAGTTTATAAGTTTTCTACCAGACTATGAAAAGTTCCTCATCCTTGTCTCTCCAAGTTAATACCAAGAAGCAGAATATATTTGTTGAATGAACAATAGTCTCAAAAGTGAACTTTCGGGGAGCCTGGGTGGCTTAATTGGTTAAGCATCCAGCTCTTGGTTTTGGCCCAGTTCATGATCTCAGGGTCGTGGGATCAAGCCCTGCATCAGGCTGTGCACTGAGCATGGAGCCTGGTTGGGATTCTGTATCTCCCTTTCCCTCTGCCCCTCCACCCGTAATTGCGTGTATGCTCTCTCTTAAAAAGAAGTGAGTGTTCACATATCTCAAATTCATATTTAAGTATTTTCAAAATTTTAATACATTTAATCCAGCTTTTGTAATCTTTTTTGAATATCTTTAGTTATTTCAAGACTTGTTATAAATTTTAAAACTGAAGTCAATTTAAAAAGTCGATACAAAAACACAGTAAATATTTTTCTGTATCTCTCCTTTATGGGTAGAGTAAAATAAAATCAAACATAACTTCCCCTCTTTTTTCCCAAACTTTTTCCAGAATTGTAATTTTGTTCTTTTTCAAAGTTTTTTTTAATAGTGTGAATATTTTGGAAGAAATTTCAGGGTGATAATAAAAAATTAAATTCTCATGGATATTTAATTCTAGCCTACATATGTTATTATGAACAGCTTGTTCTTTATGGTTGAAAATAATTCTCCATGAGCCAAAACTGACTCCTGATTAAGGGCCTCCAGTTGATTTTGGCATCACTGATTGCTTGATTTAGACCTAGGTGTACCTGGAATTTTATCTTGACTTATTTCTAGCTTTGTGTACTCTCCTTCCTTCCCCCCACCTATTTATCCTTAACTTTTGCACACTCTATCTCAAAAATAAACATGTTTATTGAAGAAGTTTTGGAAGAACATGGGCTTCTAGAAGTATTGTTAACTGTGGCAGTTTACAAATGTGTAGGAGTGTAAATGTGTAGGAGTATGAATATTTTATATATTTTTTGCCACAGTTTTCTTTAATGATCTGTTGCTTGCGTGATAAGGAAAAAAATTGTTTTAAAACAAAAAATGTGTTTATTTCCTGTGGGCCGTGGGATTGAAATGCACCCTATTTGATTTTCTTCAGGATCCTTTTCCCTGGAGGAAGCGTTAATCTCGAGAAGTCAGGTTATGCCCTCACAGCCAAAAAATTTTACGACTTTGCCAAACAGGTAGATATCAGTTATTACCTATTACTCCAGGTGGGTTTTTGTAATTTTCCATGAGGATAATTCTGTCTGACTCATGTGGTTAATACTTCCCTTAATTACCCTTTATCTTTTGAGTTTCCTGCTCTGTAGCAGCCTATAGGGGCGCTCACCCTGTTTCCTGTGGGCTTTCAAGGGAACCAGAGCCCCGCACACTGGCCCTCTGTATTAGTGTTCATTAATAAGAACCAGGTCTTCATGCTGGCTTAATGAGCTGTTTTTTGTTTTTTGTTTTTTAATGTATCAGGCGTTGTTCCTATGTTACTAATTCTCATCTCCTCTTGAAAGCTGCTCTTCGTCCTGACTTTTGGAGTAAGGTCAGGTCAAATAGGTTGGGAAGGTCAAATAGGATGGACTTTGACCTTTCTTCACAGTTATCCTAGACTCCATATTCAGTCACCAGGCCGAGCCTCTTGAGTCCTTTGCAGTGTGTCACACTGTGCCTGCCTTCGCACTCCACCTCAGATCCTTACTGTTTTGCTCCTGAACTATAATCTTGCTGGCCCTTGTATCTCGCCCCGCCCTTAAGTATTTCCCTAAAGAAATTTTAGCATATGAGATACTTGTTTAAAAACTTTTAAAGTTTAGATTAAATCATCTGTAGCCTTTCATAGTTTTTGAATCTAGACATAGATTGTGTGTCCACAGCCCCATTTCCTAGTTTTTCCTTCTGCACATTATTGAAGCCAGTTTGGTATTTCTAGCATATATTGTATGTCCTTCTACTTTTAAATCAGCTCAGTATGCTTCCTTCTGTTCCATCCGTAATTCTCAACTTGGTCCATCTTTTCAGGCCCTCATGCTGTTCCACTTCTGTAGAGTTTTTTTTCCCAACTCCAACAGGAATGGTATCCCATTCCCTCTTAACTTTTAGAGTATTTTGTTGTAGAATAGTTCAAACATTTATTTAGCTCCCACTTGGTAAGATGACAGGGTCCACGACCTTCAGGAGCTTCTGTATCAGAAGACAGAATATCTTGAGGTTAGTTATTCACATCTCAGCAGATTTCATGGTTTTAATACCCTTTGAGGTATTCCTCATTTCATACAGTATGGTACCATGTACTGAGTATATGCTCAAAGGGTTTTATTTTTGAAAAAGTGAAGAAAGTGGAAATTTTATAATGTGAGTGATTTAAAATGCATTTTGGAAATAGATACGAACATTATAAAGTGGTCATTTTTTCTTTTGAATACATGTAACCAACTTGCTCAATTAAAAAAAAAAAGGAGCCACCTCACCCTCAAGACCCCAAAGTCTACTTTTTTGAAATGTAATTAGCTACTTGAAGATTTCAAAGCAAAGGAAAAAAGCTCTGCAACCTTGAACTTATTTAGCTACAGCCACTGGGGTCCACACAGCTCTCACTGAAGGAGCTTTGAGAAGTGAAGTCTTAGATCTGGTCAGTCCTACTCTGTGTCCTTTGCTCTGCTAGGCTCCATGGAGGAGCCACAGTAAGTGAAAGATGTGGTGCCAGCAAGCGAGGACTTAACATTTTAGTCGCAAAATGAAATTTGGTACATATAAAAACAGTAGTTAAACCTTCCTTTGTGTTTATTATAAGTAAATGCTGTAGGCCTTTTGACTTCACATATGCAGTTCTAACTTTTAAAAGTAAAATTTCCCAGACCTGCATAGAAAGTGTTAAAAATCCTACCTTATGTTAGAAAGTATAGGAATTAATGTAATTCTGTATTTTTTTCAGTAAGTAACAGAAAGAAAAAGAAAACACTAACCATTTCCTCATTTGGTGATTGTTAGGCTATATTTTACAATCTATGCAGGAAAATCACTGCTTTTAGAAAAGTTGCACAACTCAGTTTTGTAACTACAGTACATATGGATTTAATCTTTACTTAACCCAAAAATTCATTCTCTAGAAGACTTTTTCCCCATTCGTGCTAGTTGTTGTGACTCCCTTTGAAAAAGCTCAATACATTTGTACTTTTTTTGTACAAAGAGTTGACAACTTTTACTCTATACAAATTTTTTTTTTTTTACTTTTGCTTAGCCTTTTCCTTACTGACTGTTCCTCTCCTTCCAGATCATGGGTTTCCCATGATTTAAATTTAATTGGCTGAAGGTGCGGTGATGCAACTATTACTGTAAATTCCAAGATAATGAAGGAAGGACTTCAGAGTGTGTTCAAAGCAGACAATCATCCAAAGCAGCAAGATCTGTAGCAGATGTATCAATAGACTTCTGTCTAGCATTATCTTTGATATTTGCAGTCCCTAATTGCTACTTGTGTTGCTTGGTAGTTGCCTGGCAGATGTCAGTCTCGTTCCCAGCACAGCTGAGATTGAATAATTTGATTAACTAAGATGGAATGATTATGTATGAGCTTGGTCTGAGGAAAGATTAAGTGATAGGCTCCTTATGGATCCTGGAAAATTCTTTAGAAACACATGCATGACTCAGGTGCCTGTCTTGTAATGACAAATCAAAGGTACAATTTTTTGTTTTGAAACGTTAAAATAAGCTTAGTTTTCTCTTTCATTCTGCGAAGAGTTTTGACGATGGAGACTATTTTCCTGTATGGGGTACTTGCCTTGGATTCGAAGAGCTTTCATATCTGGTTAGTGGTGGAAAGTCCTTATTAACTCTCACTCATACTGATGGAATTACAATGCCGCTGAACTTCACTAAAGGTGAGAATTCTCTTTTTGACCCTTTTAAAAATATAACCTGGGCAGGATGAGTAAGTGGCAAAGATCCGTGTCAGAAACGCTCATAATGTTTACTGATTTTTAGATGACTCACACAAGCTGACGATGTCGACAACGTATTGAACTATGAAGATGGCTTAGGAGTTTTGAGTTTTGATAATTCATTACGTGTAGTAATATCAGAATCATGCATGATTAAGACCTCTAAAAATCAGACCTGAGTTTGAGTCCTAGCTTCATCCCTGTTGCCTAGGGGAATGGTTTAACCTCCCTTGACTTGAATTTCCTGATTTTAAAAGGTTTTCCTCGGAGGATTGTTTGTGACTATTAAGTAAGATACTGCTTTCCAGCTACTGTGCTAAGTGCTTGGAAGACAACTCTTACACATGCGGGCTAGGAATTATGATAGTACAGCATCTTCCCTCGGCTGTGTACTCTGAACCCTAGCTGTGGTGTACCGTGCTTTGATTCTGGCACTAGCCACTAGGAGTCAGCGCAGACTCCATAGTTATAAGTTATCTTCCCAATGAGTCCCTTCTTTCAGATACAGCCACAAGTCACATCCCCAGGCCACCCACACTTCTAACCAATCAGCCACAATTGTGAGGATTCCCATGACCCTTCGTGAAGTTCAGTAATTCACCAGAATGACTCACAGAACTCAGGAAGGTGCTGTGTTTGCACTAACAATTTTGTTGTAAAGGTTGAGATCCCAGAGGGACTGGAGAGCTTCCACGTCCTCTCCATGTTGAGTCAGAGCACATCACCCTACTGGCTTGTCAGTGTGTTCCCCAACTGGAAAACTCCTATGAGCTCTTTTGTCTAGAATTTTTTACTGGGTTTCATTGCAAAGGCAAGATTGATAAATCATTGGCTCTGTGACTGAAGTCTCCAGTCCCCTTTTCATCCCTGGAAATCAGGCTGGCTCAAGTCCTAACCTACTCTAATCATGTGGTCGATGTTTCTGATGATCAGCCTCCTCCTGAAGCTACCTAGGGGCCCCCTGTGAGACCCCTTGTTAGCATTACGAAAAATTACTATTATTTTTTCTTAAAGATTTTATTTATTTATTTGACAGACAGAGATCACAAGTAGGCAGAGAGGCAGGCAGAGAGAGAGAGGAGGAAGCAGGCTCTCCGCGGAGCAGACAGCTCGATGCAGGGCTTGACCCCAGGACCCTGGGATCATGACCCGAGCCGAAGGCAGAAGCTTTAACCCACTGAGCCACCCAGGCGCCCCCGAAAAATTACTATTTTGCAGGAATTTCTGAGAGCGTTAGAAGCTCCTTGTCAGGAACTCAGGGCAAAGACCAGGAAAATTGTTATAGCACTCTGTGTAAATAGGAATGATTCTTGTAGGTTACCTGATCTCTGAATCCTCACAGTTGAGTGCTGTCAACTATTCCTGTTCTCGTAAGGATTGTGGATGGAAAGCAGTAGTTGTTACACATGGAACCCATAGAATGCTCTATAGTTTTCAAAGCTCTTTCTTGCATTATCTTACTTAATCATTGCAAGAACTCTGTGGGAAGTACATGTATTAGGTCAGACAATTTTGGATGTATGTGGTGAAAAACCAAGTTTATATAAAGAAGATTTTTATATCGGAGGAGCAGGAATTCTCTTGGAAGCCATTATTAGCATGCTGAATGAGAGGCTTCACTTAGCAAGTGCTAGTGTCAAGATAAATTGCTCTTTTTGATCTTGAGTAGAGATTTCTTGGCTTGTGTAATGTTCTTTCCTACACTGTTGGTATTTTTAGATATTTAAATTCCAAATACCTTTGAAAATATGTTTAATGTTCTGGATTGTTTCCTGAGAAAACAAAGACATATTCACGTTGTAAGTTGTCCCTATTTTCAAGAGAACTCAAGTTAAAATTTTCTGCTTACTCGATGGTGGCCTGATAATTATCATATCAGAAGGATTTTAGTAATTCTTGTTCAAATTCTAGAAGAATAGTACTTGAATATGGAACATACTTGAATTTGTATGTTAAACTTACTTTGTGTTTGACTAGGATACATGTGTGGAAATGATATGTTTTGCTTATCATTTATTCATCTTGATTATGTCTTAATAATGGGCCTTTTTGGCCATAGATCAGTGGATTTTATTTTTGCTGTGTTTAAATTATTTCTCTTGTGCTTAAATTATTTCAGGTGCATCACAGAGCAGAATGTTCCAGAATTTTCCTGTTGACTTGTTGAAGTCATTATCAACGGAACCCCTGACAGCAAATTTCCACAAGTGGAGCCTCTCCGTGACGGTATTACATTAATTAACTGTAAAATTAATGCATTTAGATTAACTACAGAAGTAATTATTTTGTTTTGTTTTTATACTCTAGAATTTTACGATGAATGAAGAGTTAAAGAACTTTTTCAATGTATTAACTACAAATACAGATGGCAAGACTGAGTTTATTTCAACCATGGAAGGTATATCTCGTGGCACATATATACTTTATTTCACTTATGTATATATATATTAATTTTATACTTCTCTTATGAATAAAATTGTGTTACTCTGGGGTGTAAAGAGAAGCTAAGGCAATTTTTGGGGATAGGAGATGTATTTTTTTCCATGTTCCAAGTCAGTTGTGATTTACCTCCGTCATCTGATGGATGGAATGATGAAGGAGAGTAAAGCATAAAGGGAGAGTAGAGTAAATGGAGAAAATGACTTCTGTTTCTAGCAGTGCTATAGAGTGAGTACCATGACAGAGTCTCCTCCAACAACAACAAAAAACATGACTCATGTCCAAAAAACTTCCTAAAAGTTTACCCCACTGTCCAAAAGTGGAGCCTTCCTATGAAACTCCTAAGCCACAAAGGCACAAAGCAAAGAGTATTCTTCTACTTTCCAGAAGTTTGCATTAAGTCACTTTGTTTTTATGAAAGACCTGCATGAGTCCCTGTTTCTGCTCCCTGAAAGAAAGTAGAAGAGTATTTTTGCTTTTATGAAGAAAAGCCGATACTGTGCTAATGTAAGTTTTCATAACAGTGAAGTAGCAAAATGTTGCCTTTTGGAAAGTGGAGGGATACCTATACATTCATGAAGTGACAGGATACTCAGGCCAGAACCTCTGGGAGTGAAGTGGAGTACTTTTTTTAATTTATTTTTTATTTTTATTTTTATTTTTTTTTTTAAATTTTATTTATTTATTTGACAGAGAGAAATCACAAGTAAGCAGAGAGGCAGGCAGAGGAGGAAGCAGGCTCCCCGCGGAGCAGAGAGCCCGATGCGGGGCTTGATCCCAGGACCCTGGGATCAGGGCCTGAGCCGAAGGCAGAGGCTTTAACCCACTGAGCCACCCAGGCACCCCGGAGTACTTTTTTTTTAAATTGAAGTGTAGTTGACATACAATATTATAGTAGTTTTAGGTGTACAACATGGGATCTGACAATTCTATATATTATGCAGTGCTCACCACGGGAAGTGTACTTACCAATCACCATACAAAGTTTCTACAGTATTATAGACTATATTCCCCGTGCTGTTTTTTCATCCCTGTGACTGACTTATTTTATAACTAGAAGTTGTAACTTGTAACCCCCTTCACTTATTTTGCCCATCCCCTTTCCCACTGGCAACCACCAATTTGTTCTCTGTATTTATGAATCTGTTTCTGTCTTTTGTTTGTATTGTTTTTGAGATTCTACTTATAAGTGAGATTACATAGTATTTCTCTTTGTCTGGCTTATTTCACTTAGCATAATGCCCTCTTGCTACATGTTTTCTCAAAGGGTAAGATTTCATTCTGTTTTATGGCTGTGTGATATTCCCTTATATGTATATGCCACATCTTCTTTATCTATCCATGTATTACTGGACACTTAGGTTGCTTCCATATCTTGACTCTTATTAATTATACAATAAGCATAGGGGTGCATATATCTTTTTAAATTAGTCTTCTGTTTTCTTTGTGTAAAATGCCCAGTAGTAGAATTAATGGATTGTATGGTATTATATTATTAAGTGAAGTATTTAAGCCAGCATTACTGTTGAATCAGGAGAACTTAGGAGGAAGCTCAGGAACCCCCTACTGTGAAAGTCCTCCATGCAGCGGGATCCTCAACAAATCCTGGCTGCTGACCTATAACAATTGCCACCTTGAACCTTGACCCTAAGGGAATGGGGATGGTGGTGAATAAGGCTTGAGCATTCATATGACATGCTGGTCACCCATGGCCTGCATGAAACTCACTGGGAAGGTCAGTAAATCTCAAGTCATTTCAAGTCATCTCAGCCTGAGAGTGTCCCAGCGTTTATGGCAGAAGTGAATATAAATAATTCTCTGTGGAGAAAACTACATTTATCCCAGATTTTAAGGGAATTCCACATTATGAAGTTTTAAGGAAAATGAGCAATTCCTGGCCAAACAATCACTACTGTGCAAGGAAGTGAAGTACTATGAATGAAAACTTACAGAAACAATACAGTCTTCGAGTCAGTGAGAGGCCAGGGTACTGGTGGGTGTAGTTTGTGTTACTCAAAACTGGCCTTGTCACTGGCTTGGGGGCGGGGAGGTCAAAGTTTGAATGGTTTACGAGAAATACAATAATTCCCTGGGGGAATTCTGGGAAAGGTTGCTGAGCCCAGTGGGAAGTGAACAGACTATCTTCTCTTTAAAGGTTTCCTTCCTCTGTGTTTTGCTTCAACAATAGCATTGCCATTCACCAAATCATTCTAAGTTAGAAACTTAGATGTTGTCCTTGACTTCCTGCCCTCGTTCTCGACCTCTGGACCTCTGAAAAATGTGTGCCACTTTCTGCTCCCCAGATGCTTGCAAATGATACCTCCCCTCCCTCCAGCTTAGCCTTGTTGTTCTACGTTAACTACCTTCCACCTGGACTCCTCGGTAGCCTCCTAACTCTCCACCAAGCCACTTTCCAGGTAGCCTGTGATGACCCCTGTGGAACACCGGCTATGAGGGTGGGAACCATTCCACAGACAGAGGGACATCATTTAGGCTGAGAAGAACTGGCTTACATAAAAGGACACAAAAAATGGTGGCATAGTTCATTGTCCTGTGAATACATCATTATGGGAAAGGATGAAGAGGCAGGATGGTGGGAGGGAAAGAGAACTATCGTGGAAGAAACTTGTATCACTGATCACACGGGCAGCTGACTGTTGAACTGGGGTATTCAGAGGCTCAAGTATTTTACTTCCCTCTGATTACCCACAAAAGCAAATCATATTACAGACTGTACAAGGTTGAAAATCAGTGAAATGTACTGTGAATGTTCACACTGTGAATTGAAATTCTTTATTTTGTCTCTGGAAGAATGAGCATAATTTTACTCTGACATCGTGAGTTATAAAATAATGTTTTACGTAGGATATAGAACATAACTCCATTGTAATAATACCTTAGACCGCTTTTTTTTTTAAAGACTTTATTTAATTATTACAGAGAGAGCATGCGTGATGGGGGGAGGAGTAGAGAGAGGGAGAGGGACAAGCAGACCTGACACAGGGCTCGATCCCAGGATCCTGAGATCACAACCTGAGCCAAAATCAAGAATCAGACACTTAACCGACTGAGCCACCCAGGTGCCCCTTCGACCATTCTTAATACTTACTTGTTTGTGTTCTTCATGCAGGGTATAAGTATCCAGTGTACGGTGTCCAGTGGCATCCAGAGAAAGCACCTTATGAGTGGGGGAATTTAGAAGGCATTTCCCATGCACCTCATGCTGTGAAGGCTGCGTTTTATTTAGCTGAGTTCTTTGTTGCTGAAGGTAATATGTGGGTATATAATTGTATTGTCTAGTGTAGTTTTGGAGGAAATTGCCCTTGTCTAAAGTTTCTTTACACTTCTGCTCTATAGATGTTCAGTAAGTTTAACTTTAACAAAAAGTTAAATCATGTGAAAGCCCTGAAATTGAGATACTAAGCATTCAGATAAAACCAGGACAATTATTTCAGTTAACAGTATTGGACATTCTGAAGTGCACTGAATTCCTGAACAACAATGTAAAGATTGAGTTCTTTTTTTTCTTTCTTTCTTGAATACATTTTTAAAAATTTGCTTCATTACTCTTCTTTTTAGGAATAATGCTTTAATTTTAACATTCTCTGAAAAGTAGATGTTATTTTTCCAAGAAGATTTAAATTGAATATATGCTCATCAGACTGTGATTTTAAGGCTGCCTGTGTGCAGGCATTGGCACAATGGACACAGTTAATAAGCTTTTCCTGCTCTTTCGTAGAGACATTTTTGTGCTGTTTGTGGGCAAAATTGAGAATTTGGTTTTAGATGCTTAAGTTTTTTTGTTTTTTGTTTTTAAAGATTATTTATTTGAGTGTGGAAGAGAAAGTAGGGGGGAGAAGCAGAGGCAAAGAGAGAGAATCCTCAAGCAGACTCCCCACTGAGCGAGCCCAATGCGGGGCTCGATCCCAGGACCCTGAGACCATGTATCTGAGCCAAGATCAAGAGTCGGTGGCTCAACTGACTGAGCCACCCAGGCACCCCTCAGTGCTTAAGTTTTCGTTGAGTGATACAGGTCTGAGAGCTACAGACACTGCTGCAAGGGACAGGGCATCACTGTGGCGGGTTGTGAGCTCCCGCACGCTGTGTTTGCCCCCCTCTCCCTGCTTGCCTGAAGTTTTATCAACCCTCCTCCTTACACAGTACTTAGGAAAGTACTTCCTCCTGAATTCACTCTGCTTACGGGCAGTTGAATGGGTCGTTTCATGACAAAAACCCCAAACTGAAAACAAGATTCTCCTGCGTGCACTATGAATCCCAAGGAACATTCCCGTGTCCTGTGTAGGGGACTAAAGGAGAACGGTGGTAGGTGGAGTGTGTTGCAGTATTAGCACTTGGCGGGGCTGTTTATCTCTATTTCCCAACATCCGGCTTTCTAAAACAGTACAGCAAGCCTGTATTTATTTCCACTCAAGGATAAAGTCCGAGCCTTCCCTGCTTCCCACTCCCACTTCAGCTGACTTCTCTGTGCCTCCGTGCTTGTCAAATTTCCTGCCTTACCTCTCACTTCCACATCGGCCTCACCTTTGGCAGTCTCTGTTCTCTTTTTCTGGGAGCAGCTCAGTGAGGACAGACTGTGAAAGCACCACACGGTGGAAGATTCTGTATGGTTACTAGGCGAGGCTTCTTGAGTGCTAGGTCCTTGCCCTGGTTAGTTTCCATCCCCGGGCCCTGTGGCAAGTCCTGCACACAGTAGGCCCCAGTGAGTGTTTAGGTCAGCGGGAGGGTGAGCCCCTCACTGGATCTGGTGATCAATCAAGTGCTGCTTTATTTGGGGGAAATCCTATAAGGCATTGTTCCTTTTCTGGTGGTATTTCCCCTGCTTAATACTGCTGATTATACGAAGAAATGTTATAAAGTAGACTTTGGAAAATTTTATCCTATCTTTTAAAAAATTAAACTGTCTTTTTCTTGCAGCTCGGAAAAACAGTCATCAATTTGAATCTGAGGTTGAAGAGAATGAAGCACTGATTTATCAGTTCCGTCCAGTTTATACTGGAAATATTTCTTCATTTCAGCAAAGTTATATATTTGATTGAAAGCCTGCAATGTGTTAACAGAAATTTTGAATCATTCCATGATTAAACTGTTGCAATGACTTGCTACTCATGGCACAATGGAAAGCCACAGAGATTCCTTTTCTAGGATGTTGCTGGCTCTGATTCTTCATTCAGTGTCTTGGACTATTTATATCACATTTGATAATGAATCAATTTGATAATTAAATAATTGTGTATTTCATGGAAAAGCTCAAACCTGAAGATTAGAACAAAACAAATGTATTGAAAATACCAGTTATTTTTTTCACATTGATTGACTGTGGAAATAAATACCTTCCCCTAGCCATCCACCACCCCGTCCTTGCCGAAGATGCTTTTTAAATGCTTTTTAAATCCTACTTCGTTTGAGTCTTAGGAGTATTGGGGTGTGTGTGTGTATGAGAAGGTGTGTGAGTATGCATACATGAGAGAGAGAGTGTGTGTATACACACATATTTCTTTTTCTGCCTTTTCAGCGCCACGGTTAAACTGCACACCTACTGAATGCAGAGCATGGGTCTTGAACTTTTTATCTCTTACAATGTTTAACACAATGAGCTCTCAGTAAGTACTTGTGACCACTGGGGAGTAAACTTTCTTTCCTTGGAGAGTAGTTTGAAAGCTGCCATACATTTATTTGCATACATTTTAACCATTTCTCAATCTGCGCTTCCCTCACCATCCCATGTACCCTCACCAACTTCAAAATTTAGGAATTCCTTGAGGACAAAAAAAGCAGAAAAGAGGATAGTTTGAGTTGTTGACAGTGTGTATGCCTCTGTTCTCATGAGTCCTTCAGAGCTGCTGCTGGAGAAGTGGAAACACGGGAAACAGAGTGGGCAAGGTGGTGTAGGAGATGAGGAAGGATTTTATGTATATAAAGATGGGAACAATAACCTGAAGATACCAAAGCAAACCATAAACTTTGGGCAAATAAATCCAAACAGAACATAGAAATTGAAAGGTATTTACATGTTTAATCAGCTCACAGAACTTGAAGAGAAGTGTGGCAGATTTAGTTTCTATCCATGAGCAAAAAGATGCTGTGAAGACTTGTCCAATGTGTTATTGCTAGCTAAGTTCATGGCTCTCACCTCTAGAAAAAGGTAGCCATTGATACACTGCCAGGGCTCTTCCCAACCCACTTGTGTTGAAATATAAATTTCCTGATTGCAGAAGTTCCCTGTTAACCCTTAATCCTGACTTCATCATGACTCACGATGCCGTAGCATCCAACCTTCTGCCATGAAGACCAGCCTCTAATTGCTCCCAAAGTTTCTCACTTGTGCTTCTATCATGATGACCACATCAGAGAAAATATAAGCTGTGGTTTCTTTCATACTTAAATGAAGTTTTCCATTTTTCCAACCACGTATATAATTTTTTTTTATGTCCTTACGCTAGACACGTTAGTCCAAGAATGGAATTGCTTTTAAAGTTGACAGTACTCCTACTTTTCCTATGGCACCAACAGTCCCATCCTGGTGACAAGTGTCCCTTTCTTGTCTGTCTTGACTTCAGGCTGACCCAGGGCAGCTTGCTGTTGCTCTGTCAATGGAGGCAAGAGAGGACGGATTAAAGATGCCTGTTGATGTTACTAAGCAACAGGGAAGCCATAGGAGGAGATAGCCAGCTGCCCCTGGAGGGCTGCCTGACCATCATGTGCAGCCACTGGTAAGAGTGGAGTGACCACCTCAGGTGCTGGTGACTGGAGGCCTGAAGGCTAAAAGATGGGTGTTGCCACCTCACTACTTTTGCATTCTATAGTCCGGAAGTGACACTGTAGTTGGAAGTTGGATGCATAACGGCCAATACACAGGCTCACACATGCAGCTCTAGCCCAAGGGTTGGCCTTGAATCTCCAGTAACCTACATCCCTGAACTTGTCCTATGCCCATCATGAGAGTCCCTTAAAATCGGTATGTCAACACCATTCTGGCCACCCAATCTCCTGCAATCCTGTGGAAGAAATACTGTGCTTACAGAAATACCCTCCTAGAACTGGAGTCTGGCCACAGGACCTGGTGCAATTGCATAGGCTGTAGAGGCAGGACATCTTGCTGACCCACAAATGCAATAGTGTTGGACAGGACTTTGAAGGAGAGAAATGGGAGTAAGGGCCTAAGCAGGTCTGCCTAGCCTCAGAGGGCCCTAACCCCATAACTTGGCCATGCCTGGCTCATCACCACTGTGGAAGCACTTAGGAGAAGTTGGGACATGTGCTTCCCAAGACCAGGACCCACACAAGACCAGGTCCAGGTGTGGGGTCCATAGCCCAGACAGCACCTTGCCCTGACCTGTCAGTCCCAGGCGCTGGAAAGGGACTTGGATAACTTTGAGGAAGGTACTCCAAAGTGGGAGCCATACCAGGCAGTCTGGAGCAGGGGCTTGGCTTGCCTGTGTCTAAGGGTGATACTGCCCTAGCTCCCAAGGGGCGCAGTGACGGTACTGCACAAAGAGACATTAAAGAAGCAGTAGGATCTGAAGTATAGATGCTACACTTCATACCAGGTTCATGGAAGACTCCTCTCATGGACCCAAGACCCTTGCATTGAGCCAGATCATGGCCACAGTCATCTATCCCTGTTGTGAGAGCTGGTGTGTTGGCCCGACCTTCTTTGCTACTGCTTCTAGTTTAGAGCAGTGCTTTTCTAGCCTATGTGCATGGGGGATCGCCTGGGGACCTTGTTAGAATGCAGATTCTGAGTCAGCAGGTCAGTTGGGCCTGAGGATCTGCTCTTCTGACCAGCTCCCAGGTGATGCTGACGCCACTGCTCTGTGGGCCACACTGAGGATCAAGCCTTCTCTGTTGGCAGAAGAGGAGCAGAGGCGGAAAGACAGAGGGTGAGCGAGGGAACATGTGGATGGGGAGAACAAAGAGGAAGAAAGAACTAAAGGAGGAAGGATTGGGTAAATGTGGCTTTCTTTCTGTGCATTAGAGATGGCTAATGAGGATTCTTCTCCTGACTACAGCTGACGTCAGTGTCTAAGGGTTTTGGGGGAACAACTCCCAAAGTCTTTACCTCCGGCATTTCCCATCCTCTTACCCATGTGAAACATTTCAAATGGAATGGGAATGCTGGCCTCAAAAGAACAGGCCATCACTCATTTCTATTCAGCCAGATATTTTTTGAGTGCTCACAACTTTCTGTAACTCGTGGCCTGACACAAGACATTCTCTGAAGGGATCTGGGCTGTCTTCATCTCCATACTGCAGAGAACACAAGTGCTTGTTCTTCATCAGGTTGCGTTTCTGAGGTTAGCATGGTCCTGTGGCTTCTCAGAGCACAATGATAACTCCCACTAAAGTATTTGAACCCAGTACATGGCAAACGGTGCCCCTTTCTCATTTCCCCTGCCTTCTCTGCAGTCATGGACAGCCCTGGGACCAGGCTGGGTTTCTCTGTCTTAACCTGTCAGACTAGCGAGAAAACACAGCACTTCTCTCACATGGGAAGAACTAAGAGAAGAGTCTTTTGCTCCTTAGAAACAAAAGCTTTGTCATTGTTTATCTTGTAATTTTACCCCACTTAACAAATTTCCTTCTAAAATGAATAAAGTTTTCATTCCATGTAGCATTTTCATTTTAGTAGTAGTTAAAAATGAACAGAGGTATTTTTGCAGTAATGAATCAGAAACACTAGATGTCAGAAGAGAACAAGCTAACCTGAGGTTTAACCACCTGGGTTTACATTCAGCCATTTACAAGAGTAGATTTTAGGAGGTTGCCAGGAACTGAAAGAATGTTTCATAGCACAGTCATTGTATTTATTTAAATACTAATGGTTTATTGTATCGTTATGTTGTGTATGTCAATTATATGTCAGTTAAAAAAAACTAACGGTTGTGTAAACATAAGCTTATACCTAATACTAGGTATTTTATTTTCTGATCTATGAAAAGGTCCTGAAAAGACCTAATAAAAAGAAAGGGAACAATTTTAAGTATCTTTTAAGGGCCAGGTAATTTCATTTCATGTACATAAATCTGTGGTCTATAGACACAATTCCCAAGCCCTCTTCCCCTTCTACCTAAACTGAGCAATGTTAAGACTAGAGGAGTTTGTTTGTTTTGTTTTTCTGCTTCGCATAATAGAGATGCTTCTGGGAAGACCTATGCTGAAGACACCAAATCAATCAAGAGGTAGTCCTTGAACATGTACGATGAGCAAGGTCCATGTAGGAGAAGCACTTTAAACAGACATTGATGTTGGATTTTTCCCCCCATAGATGAAAGTTTCTCAACATGATGTACTCTAAATCTTGTCTTAATTTCTCTTTTGGATTTAAGGAAAAATCCCTGATCATTAGTTTTTCTATTGAAATTGTTCGTTATTGCGTAAATTTAGCATATTTTAGGCTCCCAGTTCTCTCTTATCATAATTTCTCATAAACCTAATTTAGAGTTAGTCTGTAGAAACTTAAAATAACACCTAATATCTTTTGCTGTAGTTCAGCATTTAAGTTAATTCATCTTGGAAACTTTTCAGGGAGAAGCTCAAAGTTTGAGAGAATTAGACACTCTCAGAATGGAAGAGTACTTCCATTATCCTGGTGGGCATTGGGTAGATGCCATATTTCCATTAATGAGATTTAAACAGGATTTCTTTTAGTTCAGCAACATTATTCCCAGACTACCTTGAACTGTTGGCAAATTAAAAGTCACAATTTCTTCTTCTCTGGCTTATCTATCATATCTTCCAACCAGTTCCCAGTGGGATGAGGGTGGCAAGAGTCCTGGCGTCAGAGGCCAAGGGCTCAGTCCTGTTATCTTGGGCAAATCGTACACTTTTCATACAGTCATGAAAATTTCTGCTCATTCTCTGAGCACTTCATATCCTGTAAAATTGTGCTTCAGGTTTTTCAGCCCAGAGTAGATACTTTCCTTTTTCTTTTACATTCTTCGGTACTCTAAAAAAAATTTAATTTCATCCATTTTTATAAAGTTGAATAAGACAATAAAAGTTTTCAATCTGCGCAGTTAGAATGGCAATTACTGCCCTTTCTCTTTCAATTTTATAAAATAAATTGATGTGAAAATGATCATTACATTTTTTCTTCTCTAGTCAGAAGAATCTAAATGAGTCTTGATCCAGAAACAAAGTAGCTAATAAATAATATATGCAAATATTTTGGTATAATTAACAACTATGATTGGCCCCAATGTTAGGGTAAAAGTCACATACAGCAAAGTTTGAACTAAGAATAGATTTTAGAACAATAATAATATAACCATGATAATAGAATTACATTGAATTAAAAACGGTCACTTCCCCTTAGTGTGGTGTCACCTATTTGCAAATATAGGTTGTATCTTGCTTTTGTTAACTGGGTCAAAAACATGTTTTTGTATTGCTGGGTGTGTGGCCATCCTAGTTGGCTGGGTCCTTGCCCTTTGGGAGGACTGGATGACCCAGTCGGGACCTAGTCTTGGCGGCTAGGATTGGCCAATGTAGGAGGTGGGTCAAGGGTTCAGACAGGGCAGGAATCCTGTTTAATGTGCCAAAGTGGGGCAGTGAGGCAAATGCAAGCCAGAGTACACAGAGGGAGTCAGAGAGCACTAAGCCAAAAGGGTGAGAGCAACGCGGTAATTGGAAGATGGAACGTGGAGTGAGGCACTGCAGTGAAGAGAGCCTGAAGTGTGAGCCAACTCCCCAGTCAGGAGCGGCCCAGACAAGCGTCCCAAGTCCAAGGGGAGATTGTCATTTACGGGACTGTGTTTTGGTGGGGGCATGCCTCATTCGTGAGATCCGGTGCCAAGACTTAACTGACTGAGATACCCCATCTGTAGAAGCGGCATTTGCCCGACTGGGGCACGGAGGATCTTTACTATCAAGCCACCCTGGATGATACTTACACCACTTTTTTCTCAATGCCCAGGTTGCAGACCACCTTAGAGGCCTCCTGTGTAGCAGTTACTCTGGGCCACCAGCCACTCAGAATTTCCTACTCCGTCTCTTCTGCCTCTGGTCTCTCCCCCAGAGAGGGTTTGATATTCAGGTGTTTTCTTTCCTGTCCCCGTCCCCTTAGGTTTCTGGGTCGTTGGGGTGGGCTACCTCATTTTGTGGTTCACTGCGTGATGTAGAAGCTCGGGCTCCAGCCCCAGCCTTGGCCTCAAGCCGTGTGCGTGTCAGCTGCCTGTGGTCAATGAACCCGAGCAGAATGTCCCCATGCGTGGTGAAGGCCCCAGCATCCACTGGGTAAGTTAAATTGAGGGGGAAATGATAAGAGGCCTCATTTTGGTCTTGTGTATAGGCTATGATCTCCAATGAAGCTTTATTTCATTTTTCGTTTTAGATTTTATTTATTTACTTGGGGGGAGGGTGGGGGAAGGCATAAGCCAGGGGAGGGACAGAGGGAGAGGGAGAGAGAGAATCTGAAAAGACTTCCTGCAGGGCTCCATCCAGAAGCCCGAGATCACGATCTGAACAGAAATCAAGAGTCGGATACCCAACCGATGAAGCCACCCAGGCACCCCCATGAAGCTTTAAATAGCAGTGCCACAATGACAGTATTTAGTCCTTCCCTGTGTGCCTGAGAAGGAAAGTTGAAGGACTAGTCTTCCTAGTCTGAGGTTCAGAGTGGTGGCCTGGTGAGGCAGGAGCCTCCTAGGGTTGGACGTGGCTGCTTCCCTGAGCCTACCCAAGTATACCTTCATATGCACCCCCAGCCGTCAGTGGCCCTGTTTGCACAAATCTGTGATCTCCATGGTGTTCACCCAGGTCTCTAGGGCAGGAAAGGGGTTGCAGGTCTGGGTGGAACCCACCATCTCCAGGTTGAGGGAATGCTAACCTCAGGGGTGCTGGGCAATACCTCAGTTAGCTTTTATTGTACAATGACTCCCCCTTCCCATTGCAGTGACTTAAAATAACCATCGCATTTAACTTATGATTCTGTGTGTGGTTGGTAGTCCTTTGGTCTGGCCAGGTAATGGGTTTGTACCCACGTGCCCTATACAAGACACAGATCCTTCCAGAGCCAACCCACAAGACACTGGAAGCACTGGGAAGGGATCCATTCAATTCTGCATTTGTGAACTTATCTTTGTCCTAGTGTCAGGCCAGTTAGACACAGTGGCCTTTTCAAAGCATTGAAATAGAACTTAAAAATTTGTTAGCCTCAAGGCTGACAATCAGCCCATCAGCTACTGTCTTAAAATGTAAATTTAATTTTTTGTTCTGGTATGGCAAGGATAATAGAAGACAACTGTCATTGAAAAGATGGTTTATTTATTGTAGTTTTTAAGAGGAAGGGGGATGTCATGCCATGCAGGGTCACACACCTTGGTCAGGGAGAGAGAGCAAGGGAACTAGGGGAAGGAACATTTATTGCAGCCTTTGTGGGAAGGAACACTGTGCAAATCAGGGTAAAAAGGCTAAGCCAGTCTAGCACTGGCTGGTTTGCATAATTTCAGCACACTCAGGGTGTAGGGGCCACCCATAGTTCTATAACGGTTGTCCCTGGTGATTAGGATGGACAGCAGTGTCCTGATGAGTAAGAGCCTGATAAAGTAGGTGGGAAGTGAGGAGAGGTTGGGAGCTCTAGGAATTAGCTAGCCCTGATAGGGGCAGCCCTTTCCCCGTCAGGAAAGCCCCAATGTCAAAGCGTCAATACAGAAGCTAGAAAATGTGGTTCATAAGCTACCTGTGCCTTCTGTGCCTCAGCCAGAGGACTCTGTGCCTCATTCAGTCTCCACATGCCCCTAGGAAGTTCTTACTTAGATTTCTTTTCCTATTTCCCTTCCCTTACGGTTGTGGGATTCAGATGGCATCTTCAGAGAAATGGTAGATGCTATCCCCAGAGCGCATGATCCCCCACTCCTGCCCCCTTGCTTATCCACAAAAGCTGAAGTATCCATAGACCACCAAGTCTCCCAACATCTGATCTCAGCCCGCATTTGGTGCTTGGATATTGGAACCCTTGTTGGAGAGTCAGATCTGTCTGTTTACTACTCCTCATTCAGAGACCCAAGGCCCAACAGAATTTATCAGATAGGGACAGAGAGCAATCTCCGTTGGACCAACTGTATGACGGGCTTGCCTAACACCATTGCTAGGAGGTAGGAATGGAAGGGCGTGCCTCTTTCACAAAGACTACAGTTTTTATGCTGACAACTTCCTCACTTCCTCTGATAAAACAGAGACTCTGGCTGCTGGTCAGTGCCTGGCACAGCCAAGGTCACTCAGAGGGACGTCCTGGATGCCCCCGACACCTCAGGGAGTGGACCCTGGCTCTATTTTTAAAATCCACATCTTCCCAAGGTACTGTGGTGTCTGACATACAATGTTGCCAGTGTTCAGTGACACTCCTCCCTGGCTTCTGAGATGGATTCTGGAAGTCAGTAGACATGGTTTAAGCTCCTGGTCTACTCTCAAGCCTGTATGATCATGCGGGCCTCTGTCCCTTTTTCTTAGTGGCTCCCAGAAGTCGAGGGTGTGCCAAGACTGTCAGCATACCAAAGAGGAGAACGGCTGTTATCAACTAGATGCAGGCTGATTAGCGACGTGACCGTCAGACTGCACTGGGAACATAGGTGGCTAAGTCCTTTCCAGGCAGAACCAGGGAGATGGGCATTTTCCCTCCCTCCCTCTGTCCTGAGGCCAAGTGTAGAGCCATGGGACATGCCTGCCCCTGTTTGAAAACTGCTTCTTTGTTTTGTTTAGCCCTTTGGGACTGGTGAATTCAAGCCTTGTAGACTATGAGAGGTAGTTGACTTAGGGGCCCATCCCTCAGTGGACGGCTGTCAATGTTGGGGCACTAGATGTGTGGACAAACTCCATCTAGGAGATATTGTCAACCTGGTTTTATTGTTGGAGTGAGCCAGAGGGAGGTGGAGGACATGCCTCCTGGCTCTTCTGGGTCTGGGACAGACTGCTTTCAGCACCCACTTGGTTGTTCATTAGAAGCAGGAGCCTCAGGCAGCAGCTTGTATAAAGTAGGCAGTTAAATTCCTTCCAGGCAAACACTGGATAATTTGCATTTTCATCGGCTCCCTCTGCACCAAGAGCCCTGGGGGTCAGCTGAGCTGAGGGAGTGTACATCTGCCCGTTAACATGGGCTTCTTTGTATGCTGTAGTCTTGTGGGACTCTCTGGTATAAGCCCCGCTGGTTTTCTGAGATAGGTGATTTGGGGCCCATCTTGGGAGCCATCCTGAAAAGTTGGGGTACCAGATGTGTTATCTAAACCTCTGCCTCCTCAGAGAGATGCTGGGAGAAGGGTTATTCCCTCCCAACTGCAGAGCACTGTGTCGGGGGTCTGTGGCAAGAGCCTGCCTTGGGCTTTCCTACTCACCTTGATGCTGATATATTCTCAGTTCCCTGATGTATCCGAATCCCTCTGCAAGTCTCAGGATTTCCCTCAGAGAGAACAGCTCTGTGTACAGTTGTGATATTCAAAGGGTCCCTGGGAGGAGGGAAATTCAGGAGACTCTTACACTGCCACCTTGGTCCAGACCTAGATTTTTTTTTTTTTAAAGATTTTATTTATTTATTTGACAGAGAGAGATCACAAGTAGGCAGAGAGGCAGACAGAGAGAGAGAGGAGGAAACAGGCTCCCTGCTGAGCAGAGAGCCTGATGCAGGACTCGATCCCAGGACCCTGAGATCATGACCTGAGCCACCCAGGCGCTCGAGATTTTTTTTTTTTTTCTTTAGATGTTCGTTAATTTTTTTCTTTAAGCCTAGAAAGCGCTTCCATCTTCTTATTTCTATTTTCTATTTTTTTCCTGATTTTTCTGTGGTACGATTTTTTTTTTTTTTTTTTTTTTGACTCTGTAAACCTATGGAAGTTCATTTTGGAGTGTGGCCCGAGTTTACCAGGTATTTTTTATTCCATATTTACAAATGGTTTTTCTGGCAGCATTATCAAATAAGCATTTCTTCCCCCTTGTTGACGATGCTGTCTATAATAAAATATACCACATTTTTATAAACACTGGTATCCATTTTGTATTATTTTGTTTCTTTAATTTCTGCTTATGCCAGTCATACTAGTTATATTATAAGGTCTTTGTAATAGAGTTCAATGTAAGGCCAATTTTCTGTTACTGGCTTTTAAAGAATTTGTTTTGACCTCTTTTTTTTTTTAAGTTTTAATTTAAATTCCATTTAAAATACAGCATAATATTAGTTTACGGTGTGCATGATATCTTTTCCTATTTATATATTAAGATTAAATAGAGGAATATTTTGTTGGGTCCTCAAAACCCTCCCACATCCGACATGGGTTTTAGTTGGAATACAATAAGCTTATAAATTAATTTGGGAAAAATGGGCATCTTTAGGTTTAGCTTTTCCCATATAGAAATATACATTGTATCTTTTATATCTCTTAATTCAGTTAAGTAGTTCCATATACATTTCTCATGAAGATTTTTCTTAGTTAATCTGTTTTCTATTACTACTTCTCAATGGGATTTATTCATTTACTTTCTTAAATGGAAAGTTTTCAACACACATCCCTTGGACTTAACAGAATAGCATGTCTTTTAAAAATTTTTAACAGGTTTTTTTTTTTTTTTGGTGGGGATGTGGGGTCTGGAGTACTATATTCCACTGGTTTTTGTGGGCGAATTTGCACCTGCTCTTATAAATTCTGGTAACTAATTGATTCCCAAGGCCTTATTATAGTTCACTCATTTTATACAATATATTTATACATAAATATATATAATTATATTTTTATATAATATATTAGGATTATTACTTCCTCTTTTTCTTTTTGTACATATGTACATTTTCCATGTTCTATGTGATGATTCTTTCCCAGAAATAGAGAATTGAATGCACATGTTAAATTAAGGCGGGCTAAATCATTTAGATTTTGAAATGTTGCAATTAAAATAGCATGGGTAGGGTTTAAAGACTTCTCCTTTATGTGAATAAAAGGCTTCCAAGAAGTGGCAGAGTAATCACAGTATATAATTTTCTGGAAGGCATTATCCCCAACCAGCCATTTGCAGGTAGAATCAGATGTGTGTGGATTGGCTGCTCTGGTACTACAATTAAGCTTTTACCTTTTCTTTGCTTTCAAACAGAAAGTTCTGACAAAAGCTGTGGTGCCTCCAGGGCCTCTTGGAAACCACACAACAGTGCCCTTGTGTTGAATTGTATGTTAAAGAAAGGACCATTGCTGCACTAATGAACCTGTGTCAAGATACTACTAGTTCAGTTCCCATCACTTCTAATTAGGGCTTCCAGAATTCTTTGAACCTTGCCAGGTCTCTGGCTGGGGCCATTTTAATATTTCCACTCCAAAGTCTGGCTGCTAATTTTGATTATTTTTCCTCTATAGGATTTCCCAAATCATTATGACATAGAAGTCATTGACTTTGCCTTTCATAACGGAAGCTTTCTTTTTAAAACCTTTTTTGTTTTGAAATAATTTCAGTCTTATAGAAGAATTGCAGTTATTATACAAAGAATCCCCATATATCCTTCACTGAGATTGCCCAATTGTTAATATTTTCCACACTTGTGTTATCATTCTCTTTCTCTGCTCTATACACACATGCACACATTCTTTTTTTGAGCTACAAGAGATTAAATTACAGGTGCTGTCTTTTACCCCTAAATTCTTCAATGTATATTTCCTAGTAACAAGGATGTTCTCTTATATAATATTGTATAATGATCAGCATCAACACAACTTACTAAAATGTTTCCATATGTCTTGCCCAGAATCACATAATATATTTAATGGTTAATGTCTTCTTAGTGTCCTTCAACATATTCCTCAGTCTCTGTCTTTCATGACCTTGAATTTGTGAAGACTATAGGCGAGTTATTTTGTGGAAGCTTTTTCCTAATCCTAAATCTTCAACAATTTACAAAGGTATGACCTTTAGCTTGCAATTGAGCCTCTGTTATCTTCATTTTCCTATCTAACCTGAAGACATTTACCTCCTACCTGTGATTAAAGAGCTCAAACGTACAAGGGCAAAAGCACGCGGAGGAAATTGACATTTGCTGAGAGCCTGCAAAGTCCCTGGACTGGGCAGTTGATAAACATCTCATTTCATTAGCACATCCATCCTGTAGTATAAATTATTATTATTGCTATTATGCACATTTTGCAAATGAGGAAGCAGATGCTCAGAGATTGTAACCTGCCCAAAGCCACACAGTTGGAATAGGACATTTTGCAGCCCAAATCCTCCATCTCATCACACACTTTCTGTGAGGGCACTTAATCTATCTTGACCTTCATCCACACTTGGTTCTATATAGACCGTGACTTCTGCAGGGTCTTCTAGCCTTCCATGGAGATTATTACTGTATTACCTTTTCCTCCATTGGAATGTGAGCCAGCTCCTGAGGGGGAAAGACTGTAGTTATTTACTTTGTAGTCCTGTGCCTAACTCAAAGCTTAGAATGTCAACAGTTCTTAAATGAAGACATTGGAGCATATAAAATCTAAGACAAATAAGAAAGGCATCTTGTGGACTCAACTTAAGTTTTCCATATTCAGGACTGTGATCACTGCCTGAGCCCTGGAGCTGGATTCTTCTTCTCTCGTTAGGAAAGGTTGACTTGCCTTGGCACCAGGAAGACGTGTTCTTTTGATCCCCTCTGGACCTTACTAGCTGTGGCTTCGTAATCTTAGTTGATTAATCCTCACCACTCTGACTGTTAAGCACTGGATTGGCTTGAGTCCAATCCTGGGACCTCTTCTCTCCTCTCTCTGCATTAACCTACTTGGTATTCTCTAGTCTCAGGGCTCTAAACACAGCATGGCTACCTTAAAATTTGTATCCTGGCCTGGATCTTTCCTGACCTTCAGACTCATTGTCTACCTGCTTATTCTACATCTGTTCATGGATGCCTTATAAGCATCTCAAACTCAAAAGTAAAAATCGGAGTCCTGGTTTTCCTTCCACCTCAGTAAATGGAAAATCCCATCTTTCTTTGCTCAGACTGAACCTTGTAGATTCATCTTTGACTTTTTTTTTTCTCTTATACCCACACACAACCCAGCAGAAAATGCTCTCAGATTTCAGGTGCTGGGATCATGATGCAGTGATAGTTTCTTAAGCACCTTTTGAATTTTTACTGAAAATCAAAAAGAGTGCCCATCCTGAATTGTGTCTACTCAAAATTCATTTGCTGAAGCCCTAGCCCCCAGTGTAGTGGCATTTGGAAGATGGAGCTTTGGGAAGTAATTAGATTTAAATAGGGTCATGAGGATAAGGCCTTCATGATGGAATTGATATCAGAAAGCTTGCTCTCTTTCTCTCTGCCCTGTGAGCACATAGTGAGAAGCAGGGTCTGTAAGCCAGGAAGAGAGCTCTTGCTAGAATCTGACCATGCTAGAATCTGACCCTGATCTCAGACTTCCAACCTCCAGAACTGTGAGAAAATAGATTTCAGTTCAGCTGTTTAAATAGTCCAATCTCTGGCATTTTTGTTATAGCAGATCAAGCCAACTAGTCACGGACCAATCTGCGTAGTGAATGGAAAAAATACCCATGGAAACCACCTTTGAGAAAACTAGAGGACAGAAAATCTCCACAAATCTTCTCTCAGAGGAAGGACATGTTTAAATAGAATTTAGATATATTCAGACATAGAATTCAGAATTCAGACCTAGTGTCTAAACCCCTACCAGCAATAGACAGTTATATAGCAGGAGTGGTAGAAAATTAGAATTGAGATTCTTAGAAATGTCTAGTGAAAAATCTCTTCTATAAACTCATAGCATGATATTGAAGGAAAATAACTAAAAATAGAAAATGAATTGAAAGAGTAGGAACCTGGGGCAAGGAGTAAGGAAGGCTAAGGGAGGGGAGGGGACTTAGGGGAAGCGGATTCCAGAAGGTGGGGTCAGTGCCGAGTGCAAACACAGGGCTGGACGCAGAAAACCTTCACGAACCAGTCCCCATCCTTTAATTTTTAATTAAAAAAATTCCACCACCTCATTGGAGAAGTTGTGTCAGTTGTCCCCCAGACTGTCCCTCCTTTCTGATTTTGTCTTTTTGCCACCTACATTTCCTGTAAACCAGATGTTAGCTGTGCACATTTGATCGGAAGCAAGATCAAGTTCTTGACAGAAATACGTGTACTAGTACTTGGTAAGTACAGCCTCCTGAATCACTCCAGGAAGGACACAATGTCCTGTGATGGTTTTCCCACTTCTCATGGCGGAAGACCAATCAGTAGGTCCAGGGGTGACAACCTGATCCCTCCACTGTGAAGTCCTCTGTCAGCTAGCTCCTCTGACTTGTGACCACAGAGTCCAGCCACTTGCCGCCAGTGTGGCCAACACTGCTGTGGTCCAATCCACCTCCATCTCTCACCTGGAGTATTGCAACACCTTCCTCCCCTGCCACTGCTCCTTATTCCATGAAGGAGCTGGAGTGAATCTTTAGAAATCTGGTGAATCTTTAGAAATGATTCTTGAATTCTAGAATCTTTAGAAATGATCTTTAGAAGTGAATCTTTAGAAATCTCCCTCATGTTACTCTTTTGTTCTGAACTTTCCAGCCTCTTCCTAACTCACTCAGAGTAAGAGCCAATCTTTTGCACTGACATCCTGGGTCTCAGGGATCTGGGTCCCAGCTCTTATCCACCAGCCCTGCCTTCCTTGCCCCCTGCCAGCAACCAGCGCTGCTGGCCTCCTCCCTGTGTCTTGAGCCTGCTAAGCATGCTCCCTGACCTGGCCTTTGCACGCACAGCTGCTTTGTCTCAAATACCTTTTCCCAGAGAGCTGCCATCTCCTGGCCCTGCCTTCTACCCAGTCTTTCTTTCAACCTCCTTCTCAGTGAGGCCTTCCCTGATCCCCCTCCAGAAAATTATAACTCTTGTCTTGGTGCTGCCTCTACCCTTTGCCTGCTTTGTCTCCACCGCATATAAAACTACCGGATGCAATTTGATTTGGAAGTATTTGCTCATGGAAGTATTCTCTGCCTCCACAGCTAGAACACAATTCTCCTGAAGGTGGAGACTGTATTTTGTCCTACGCCACGGCCCGGGGGTGGTTGGTGCCATTTGGTGGCTGACAAGGACCTGTGCACTCAGGACTGAAAAACCCCTAACCCAGCGGGTCCTGAGTGGGCAGCGGAGGAGGACTGTTGCTGAGCGCCGAATCACAGTATATTTTTTAAATGGCATTTTTATGGAAATTTTGGCTATTCTTCGCTTTTGCTTTCTGCACTCACTTTCCAACATCATTCCCCGAGTAGAACTTGACATCACTCCCCGAGTAGGACTTGACTCCACTATGGAAGGTGATGTCCATGTGGCCTCCTTCATAAAATAGGTAACAAAACCCAGCAACCCAAAGGTCTCAAAGGCCTCTGACCACAATTAGTAAGCAGGCACTGGGGTTTTTGTCCTCAAGCATCAAATATATACCAAAGAGATGTGCTGGGCTCATGGTCCCAATTTTAATAATCCAAACCCCCCAAACACCAAGCTTTCTTGCTTCCAACTCAAAATACTAGTCAGCGTGGCACCACACAGAGAAAAAACTGTAAATCTCATTCTGTAAAGCACTGCAGAGTCATACACGTCTTCAGTCGGAGTTTTCATTTTATTTTTTTAATGAGGCTGCAGAGGAGGGGGGCAAGGGCCTGGCGCCACAAATTCGCCAAGATTTCCTGCCGACGCCTGTGGACATCATTGGTTCTGAAAGGAACAGAGTGGTCCTCATCTGCTCCTGCCTCACTAGGCTCTCACCCACCTTGCCTCCCCTCCTTCTCTCTGCCTTGTCCCCAGTCTTCTCTTCCCCACGTGTCTCCATGATGTTTCTAACATAGATCAGTGTAGCTTTCATCTCTGCTTTCTTTTTTCCCAGCACCCAGCCTCCTTCCACACCCAGCCCCACGAATGACGGGGGAGTGTGCGCGAGGGTCTTCCCTACCTGCTGGGACACGGCGCGGGTTGGGCAGCCCCGGTCCGCGCTGATACTGTCTGCATCACCCTGTGAGCTCCCGCTCCTGTGCTGTCTGGCCTCTTCGCTGTGTCCCACCGCCCCCCCCCCCCCCCCCCCGCTCCTGCCTGCAGTCCGCCCCACTTGCATGAACTCCTGAGGGGCATAGAGGACAAGCATCGGAAATGTCTACTTTCCACGATTACACATACCACAGGTGATGCCTCCGCCATGCCCACCTAATCGTGGTTTATTTGCTGAATATTAAAATGCTCTCGATCCACATAGGCCATCTGCTTTTCCTCCAGATACCCTGCGCCCTGGTCCATGAAGCATCTGTAGTGCTATTTCCCTTTATGTCATTAAAGGATGGGGATGTGCTAATGTAAATACCAATCGGAAAGCTTGAGTCATTTTTCCAATGTTTCCATCATGCTGTTTGCTGTATTATGATTCCAGATTATTCTCCTTTAGGTACCACTTTACAGGATCGTCAGAGTCCTACTCCAATATTTGGATCCCAAATGACAGATTTAATGGCCTTCGTTAACACTCCAATGATGTAGGCTTAATTTTACGGTTCACCTGTTCTTGCTGTTTACTTTCCTGAGCTTCAGCCAAGCCGAAGAAACTGTGTGAAAACAGAATCTCGTTGCCCATGAAAGAAAACGCCACCTTCCTTAGTAGAAAGGAAACCTGGAGGGCGCCTGGGTGGCTCAGTGGGTTAAGCTGCTGCCTTGGCTCAGGTCATAATCTCAGGGTCTTGGGATCGAGTCCCTCATCGGGCTCTCTGCTCAGCAGCGAGCCTGCTTCCTCCTCTCTCTCTCTGCCTACTTGTAATCTCTCTGTCAAATAAATAAATAAAATCTTAAAAAAAAAAAAAAAAAGAAAGGAAACCTGGATATACGTTCACTGGTACCTGAAAGGGACTCTGCACATGGGGGTGGGGGAAGCTTCTACGCTTCTGCACTCCCCTCACCATGCCTTCCTCACACTGGATCCAAGGACATGCTTCTGCCTTTGACTGTTCTAGTTGATGAGGAGTTGTGACACTTATGGTGTAAGATCAAAACATGTTGTTTCTCTTCTTTCTTTCTTTCTTTCTTTCTTTCTTTCTTTCTTTCTTTCTTTTTTTGTTTCTTTACTTTCAACTCGAATTTTCCTGAAGAGATTCTAGAAGGGAAGTCTAAAAAGATATTTTCCTTGGTCTATGTCCCCAGGGACCTACCAGCCCATCTCAGGTACCCTGAGAGGACCAGGGTAACTGATTTCTTCATAACCTCTCAGAGATATTCTTAGACAAATACTGACATGACTCCCCCTTTCCCCCTCTAGACACGGTAACACACTGCATAGGCTTCTACACGTGGCCATTTCCCTTGCTCTCTTGGAAATTCTCCAGCACAGAATTCCCTATTCTTTTCTGATGGCTCCATAATGACCCACTGTATGGTTACACCTTAATTTATTTAGCCACTTTCCTACTGGTAGCCATTTGGGTTGCTTCTTGTCTTTATTTTACTCCCGAAATGCTTCAATAAAAAAAAAAAAAATGAATAACTTCTTTGCACATAGGTGAAATCTGTAGGATAACTTTTTAGAAACTCTTGGGTCAAAGAGCAGGTCCAGCCTTAATGGTAATATGTAATGTCAAATTTACACTGATAGTATTCCAATGTATGCCCCCACACACACACATACACACAAGTAATGTATACAGTTAACAAGAGTTTACAAAAGGCTTGGGAATAATGTAAAGGAAATAAACCTAGTGGCCTGAAGTTAGATAATAGGGTTTATGAGATACGGCTTTTTCATCTTTAGATTGTGATCCATTGAAGGAATGCTTTGCTTCCTAGCTCTCAACCTGCTGGACAGAGAAGAAACTCTCAGTGAGATGGGGGACTTGTCTTCTCCTCCTTCTCCTGCCTCGCATCCTCTCATCTCACTGAGCCAGAAAGGAACACAGAAGCTTTAGGTATTGCAACTCAGGGAATAGAGCACATGGTATTTTTCTCATCTCTACTGAGCAAAGTCATTGAAAGGACATGACTGCCAATGGACTCCTGGGCTGGACCCACCACCTGAGGTCCACCCACCTCACCCCCTTTCCTGTCCTTGGAATGTGGGTTCACTTGCCTTTCCCATTCTGAGAGTCTGCTCCAAGGACATGGCCTTGAGATGGTGATGGGGTGTTGAAAACATCTTCGTGGTGTTCATGACTGAGCCCACTTAGGGTCTCTTTGGAAACTTATGATTTGGCAAGCGGGTGCGGGGATCCATTCATCTTGCCGGCATCTATGACAAGCCTCATATGTAAGTTCCCTTCGTTTATTAAACTTGCCACCACCAACCTGGAGTGGTCTGCCTCTTTCTTTCAGTTGCTCCCTGCCCTCTGGTATGGGTGCTGGGAAGCTCCTGACAGGGTTGTAAACAGCAAGCTCCATCTCCCCAGTACCAACATCTGGCTCAACTGGAAATCAACTAGAACTGAGCTGGAGACTAAGCATGACGAGCAGGTGGGTAGCAGAAAGATTGAGAAACCAAGGGGTCAAGAAGGCAGAAAAGGGAGAAGGGACAACGGAGAGAGACTTCTCCCAGGAGTGGAGGTTTTATGGTACTTCTTCTCTAGGGTAGCAGCCTTTGCTCTCTATGGTTTTTGTAGGAAGTATGGAAAGATTCAGATTAGGACAGATGATATTATTCTATGGGAGCTTAAAGGCCAAGGACAATTTGTTTTGCTCTCAATCTTCTAATTTCCTTAAATATTGCTAAAGTTCTACCAGAAATTCCCATTACAATGAAAAAAAATACTAAACAAAACTATTTGTAATAAAAGATTGGTGTGGCAGAGTTTGCTGTATCCTCGCCATATTCTATTTCATTTTCTTTCTGGGCCAGAGCTAGATTCCATTTTTCTGCTTTCCTTACTATTTAGTGGGGTCTTATGACTATGTTCTGGTCTGAGGAACATGGGCAGAAGTGATAAGCACCATTTCTAGGCATGGCGCCTGACACCCTTCCCCTCTAACCCCATGAAATCACTTCTACACTTTTTGTCACCCTCCCCTTTTTAAAAAGAGATTTACTTATTTATATCTTAGAGAGAGAAAGAGAATGAGAATGCAGGGAGGAGAGGCAGAGGGAGAGGGAGAGAGAATCTCAAGCAGACTCCTCACAGACTCAGCACAGAGCCCAGAGTGGGGCTTCATTTCATGACTCTGAGATCATGACCCTGAGATCAGGACCTGAGTCCAAACCAAGACTCAGACATTTAACCAACTGCACTACCCAGGCACCCCACCTTTCCTCCTTCTTGTACAACTGGAAATGAAAGTCTCCAAAGCCTTAGACCATGTCAGCCTTTAGTAAAGCTAGAACACAGGATGAACTTGGGGTCCTGAATTCTGCTTATGAGATCAAGTCAGGAGACCCTAAATTTTGTGCCCTCGATAACTAGATATTAGTTCTCTCCTTGGATTGGTCTCTGCTGGCAAAGTTGCTGTCCTGTCCAGACACTTCTAGGTCTTCATAAGCTTCCAAGTAAGAAGGCACAGGAGCAGGTGTAGGATTTGACTTCATTCTATAATTTCCCCCAATTTTAAATAAAAACCTTCTCTTAATTAGCAGAAGAGGTCAGATAATTCTTTGTGAAACCTCTTGAAATAAAAAAAAAAAAAATAGAAATTTATTCCACGTGCTAGAATGTACTTCTGGGGGTACTAAACTCTATGCCATTTAGCCTTCAGCCCTGGGACCCTAAGGGATATAGCCAAAGTGAGTCCTGGCTATAAGAACAACTTGTTGGCCTTTGGCATGGACAGGGGAAGAGAGGAGAGGGGAGAGTTAGGGAAGGCCAACATTTGTAGGGCACTTGTTAATATACCTCCACCTGTGTTATCTGCATTAAATGTATTTTCTCCCTTAACAACCAAATGGGGTAGCCTCCTTTTATAGGAAGCTCAGACTCTGAGAAACTTCACTGACCAGATGACATGAAATTATTGATCGGTGGAAGTGGAGACCCAAAGAGCACATGCAGGGAGGGTCCCAAGTATCAGAAATGCAGAAAGACTAGAGGCGGGAGGCAGGAAAGTCAGAGAAGGAACACCTCCCCTCTGCGCACCCACCCCACTTCCCTGAAAATGTTTGCTTGAGAACAAGGCCGGCAAGGCTGTTTTAGCCGTTTTTATTCTCCAGGACACTTTGGCCCTTAAGGAACATGTTCAATCAAAGAGCTTTGAAAAGACTGTATTCACTGAAGTTACCCAGTCTTTTTTATTTCTCATCACCAAAATGACGACAGAACCAGGTTCCATTAGTTCTGATGTTTCAGTCCACCCAGGTGTTCATTAGAGACCTTAAACATCACCATTTAAGAAGACATCAGCTTTGGGGAGAAAATACTTTTTGAAAGCAACCTTAATGAAGTAATTTCTACATAATCTGGAAACAGAAATGTCTTTTATGATCGAATTTTTACTTCCAACATATTGACTAATGTCGGGATTATTACATGTCACAGTGAGCTGAACAGGCATATACTTCGCTCTGAGTTGGCATAGGTGTATTCTCTAAGGATTAAAATGGCAAGGACAGGGAGGGATGAAATTAAATTAAGCTTCTGCGTAAGTAAGAGGAATAGTGCAATATCCACATTCTTTGCCAACAATTTTGGTTTCCAAAGGTGTGTGCTCTTCCTAGTTTGCTGGTATTTGTTACCCAAAGAGGTACCATTGGAGGTAGTTTGATTTATCCATGGTCAATCAGGGCCTAAGGCCCCCTAGTGGTTTCCCATGGAATAAAATTTCAACATTCATTGATATACAGGCTCTGTCTGGTTACTACTTCTTACCTCCCACTTCCCAAACGTTTCTTGTACCTCCCATCCACACTTGCTGTATTCCAACCATGGAGGTTTCATTGTGTCCACCGCTTTCCCATCTCATGACCTTTGCACTTGCATTGAAATCTGAAGTGTTACCTGTTCACTCTATTGAAGGTAGGACCTCATTCCACATTGATTTACTTTCTATCACAACATTATGTTTTCGTGGTATGTAAGCACAATATGAATTTATTTTTAATCTGTTTTTTGGTTTACTCAAGTATACACATCATGTGATTATTGGACTTGTCTTTGCTCACTGAGATGAGGTTAGCTCCATGACAGCTCTTAGAGGCCACGTTCCTGGGAGTTTTCTTTAGTCCTTGGGAAATTTTATAATTGCAGATGCTAATGGTTAGCATTTCTTTACCATCTCTGCTAAGAAGTATAACTTACTAGACAAAACACTGGTAATAATTAACTGAAGTCCTATATAAAATAATGGTCTGTCTGGTTCTCCAAACTGTAACCTTTCAAGACACAAACAATCAAAATGTGAAAGCTTTGAATGGAACCCCAGAGTCCAGCACAGTGTCTGGGGCATGACAGACATTTAATAACTACTTGTTGAAAAATTGAATAAATAAAACTGCAGGTATGATCACTCTTCTTCGTAAACTTAGAGGATCTAAGAGGATGAGAGAAGTGCCAGAATGCTGAAAATGGGCAATGAATGTGAGAATTTTCAAAAAGTGGGAGAAGCTAGATTTCAAAAGTCGTAAAGTGATGAATTTAGTGGAAATCCCAAATAAGACTTGACTTATAATATCTGACAAAAACTGCCTGTCGTCTTTAGGAACTAATTCTCAAAGAACACCTCAGGTCAGACATACTATTTCCTTTTCATAAAATTAATATATTAGACTACACTACATAGATTAGGGAAATGATGACTCTGGATTTCAGAATGGTGCTCTGCCTAAAGTAGAGCTTCATCCCAGAGTCTAAGGAGGCACCTGAGGGCTGACTGAGGAGAATAATGCGGCGATTTGGCTATAATCACTTTCTAACTCATCTTACTTAATAATTTGTGGTTCCTGAATAAAAAGATGTTTGAATATACATAGGTCACATGAATCTGAGAATAACAACCAATAGTTTGGTTTAAAAAATCAGAATTCAAAATCATATCATTATACTGAAATGATTGGCTGAATCTAACAAAATTAACTTTGAAAGAATTCACTGTATGTACCTAAAATTGTGTCTAATAAACCCATTGCACAGATGCTGGGTGGGGAGTTTTCACTTAACAGTAGTAGCACACTGTTCTTATGTAGCACACCAATCTTATGGTTCGAGGTGATGGAAGAATGAATGGAAATGAACAGGCAATATGACTGCCAAAAAGCTAGTGTGATTCATATTTATAGAACAATTAGAAAACTCACAACACGGTAACTGTAGTTAGGGTTCGATGTATAATTATGGAAGCGGGACCAAAGTTCTTAGTGTATAGAGAGGTCAGCCCTGCTTAATGGATTCAGAATCTTCCACCTAGTAAGGGCCCCATAATTATATGTTGATTGGGTTTTAATGGGACAATGTTTGACTTACATCTTAAAGATTGAATAAATATATCTAAGATTAAAGATGATAATTCTACACACAGAAAAAAAAGGGCTCCCAAATAATAGGGCATGGAAAAGCAGGAGGAATGTTTGGATGAAAGCATGAGAAAGACTTAACATACAGGGTGTGAAAAAGAGAGCAGTAGTAAAGCGGCAAGGCTGGCAATATACATGGGGTCAGATAATGGAAGATCTTACATACCAAGCTAAGGATTTTGAATCTGATGCCTGATCTTGTTTCAAGATTTTAAGCAGGCTGATAAAACAAAGCTCAGCGTTGTCATTTTAGAAATCTATTGAAAGCAGAGTTTTTAGGGAAATATGGAGGTTCTCAACCTCAGTAGGATCCTATTTAATTAAGAAATGATGAGGGCCAGGACTAAGGCAGGGGCACTGGGACTGGAGAGGAGGAGCTAAGAGATAATACTCAGGTATTCTGACACAAGTAAAAAAATGGAAAAAAAAATTTGATATATACTTAGACTAAGGAAAGAATATATGCTAGTCTGGTATTTAAATTCATAGCCATGATTAATTTATGGAACGTATTAGAAATATCTAATACAATTTCCATTTTCCCAGCTGGACATAGGCATTCAAAAGCCCATTTGAAGGAAAAGGCAGTAAGAGTCATAATTTCCATTTTTCTTTATTTAGCTTATAAGTACACGGATGCTCTGAGATGATGTTTCAGTCTTTTTGATACATTTATAGGTTTTTGTGTTGTTGTGCTTGCATCACTAAGGGTAGAATCTAGACTTTACTACTAAACCAGCATCTCCCCCAGTTGCCTTTTTAAAAAGGAAATATGCTCTGTTTTAGAATTATGAAAAAAATTAATTGTGCAAGTAGAGTTGTTACATAATGCAACCATCCCTCTCCCTCTTCTGGGATGAACCCACTGTGGGGTGCTACTCACTGGGTTCAAGACAAAATCTTTCACTGTTGTGATCCAGTGTGCGCTTGTTGGGTCCAACGTTAACTATTCTGCTAACTAATAGAAATCGCAGTATTCTCTTAAACTCCATGGAGGCGACACTGATGTTAAGGAGATTTCACTCCCTGGTTGGCACCTGATGGAGGGTATTTCCGGCAACCTGACCTGGAAGCAGTGCCGAAATCAACAGTGCTCAGGTGTCCCTGGGAGGGAGGAGCTAAAAGGCAAGAAGTTAAGAAGAGAGCCCTGTGAGGGTGATCTAAGAATGACTCGAGGCTCACTGGTATCTGAGATGCACTTTTCAGCTTTTTCTTTCCTGGGATCTGACCCTTTTATAGATCATCAACCTTAATAAAATATATTCGGTTTAATGAAATGTAAAGGTTTGTGTTAGCTTTCCTTGGGAAATAAAAAGAGAACCCATGTTCCTGTGTGGAAGGAGGTTGCCAGGAGTAGGCTGCAGGAAATTTGAATCATCGGCAGAGGAGCCCAGGGCAGCTGTCTGCGATGAGCCTACATGCTGCTGGATTTGCAGAGCATCTGAACCCTTGAAGGGTTGCCTGGAAATTCTTGGGGTCAAAGACTGGGTTTCCTATGGTCACGCGGCTCATGACAACTTTTCCATGAAATCAGAATGAAGGGACACTCAAGATGCATTCCTTTCTCGATTTTACTAGAATAAATACACACTGTAATGGGGAAAAAGCGATTAAAAACAGTAGTCACCTTTTACTTCAATGTACGTTTTTATTCATACTTGAAAAGAATAGTCTATTTTACTACTAACTTATTGTAAATGTACCCAGAATCAAAAGGTCTATAGAGACATAAAAAATGTATGTAGTTTCTATTAAATAACACTTTCTGGTCACTTTAGAATATGAGTGTAATATACAGGTATTATATGCACAAAAATGTAAAAAGGAATTGTGAAAACAAGTCTCATTACCAGTTTATATAAGAAAAACGACATTCATTTTTTCATGGGCTACCAACATCATCTATGATGATTCCTAACAGGATTCGACTTGTTCAGTTAATTCACCTGGTGGCTCAAAAATCTGTAGAAAAGATGTTAATTTACAGTGAAGTCACTACACAGTGTTGGGAGCAGTAGAAATTCATATTGGTACAAAATATCATTCAAGATTTTTACATTAAGTTGCAAGTGTCAAGATTGTGACACTTGAGATCTAAGAATTGTTGGCAAGAGATCTAAGAATTGTTCGAGACTGAAACTTTTTTTTTTTCTTAAATGACTTCTGCTGGTAAAAATGTTAAAGGTTAAAAATATGTAGAAATAGACAGGAGGTGCGATGTCCTTGTCTTCCTGTTTCCTTAACCAGCAGATCCTTGCCCTTGAAATGTAAGGAAATGCTTTCGGTACTTCCAATATTTTCCACAAGATGGCAGAGCTGCCATTACAGATGTGAGAGCAGACTTTCTTACACAGCAACCAAGAGACTTAGAGGCATTCTCACCCATTAAATCCTGCTATCGTGCTTTCAGTAGTAGCAGTAGTAGTAGTAGTAGTACCAGCAGTTGTTGTTGTAAAATAATAAAAACATCCAGTTTGTTAGAAACGATATTAAAGAAACAATCATGTGTTGCATAATCTCTGTAATTATGCCATAGTTGCACGGAGACTGCATTTAGCATTGTTTTTGCTCCTTTAGTGAGTCCCCGTACCTGTTTGGTCTGGTTTTTATTTGAGCACTGACCCATCTAAAAAGGCCCCAGGCCACCACTCTCAGATCACCCCAGATGTAGCAGGAAAATGTCTCTTGCTATCACTCAGGCAAGTGGTGGCCATGATTGCTTTTGATTGCTAGGACCTGTCGACTTGTTGCCTTTCCTACAAATTCCGAGGTCCCTCAGACTTGTTTTGGTTTGTCCGAAATGAGTGACTGCAGTTCTGGCATGTGCTGTTCACGCCCTGAGCAATCAGGGGCTCATTTTGCCAATGTGCTCTTTCATAAAATCACAAGAAAAAGTGCGGCACATGCTGGCCCAAACGAATGGGGCCGTGTGTGGCCTCATGAGACCTCAAGATCACAGAGTGAACAGGTGTCCTTTCCAGAACTTGAATTCAAAGAAGTCTGATCACCTGAAAGCGGTTCGGATTTCTTTTGTAAACTTCTCAAGGCAAAGTTGTGTATTTGATTTGTTTTGGTCACTCCCAGCTTCTTGCGCAAAGTAGATGCTAGCTAAGTGATTGTTGAGTCACAAAGAGAGAGAGGAAGGTTGCAAACAGGCTCTCCTTCCTCCTGAGATTGCGGGGACTCTCCATTCAGAAGAAGGAAAGCCCCAGCATCTCCCAGGAGGACCTGGCTGTGCAGCATCCTAGCAGGCATTGCTTTCGTAGGAATGCGAAGTTAGAGGGGCTTGGGTGGCATCGTCTTTTAAGCATCTGCCTTCAGCTCAGGTCACGGTCCCAGGGTCCTGGGATCAAGTCTTGGCTTGGGTTGCTCAACGAGGAGTCCACGTCTCCCTCTGCCCCTCCCCCTGCTCATATGCACAGGCTCGCTCTCTCTCACAAAAACAAACAAACAAATAAATAAATAAAATCTAAAAAGGAGTGTGAGGTTAATACTCCTCTTGACAACTGGACTGTAAGCTTCTTGCCAGAAAACTCTGTTAAGATTTTCTTGGTGCCTGCACACATCACACCTTGAAGGTGTTCTGCTGTGGGGGAGGGGCGGGAGGTGTTGAAAAAAAAGACCAGCAACCTTATGATGCCGTCAGTGGATACTGGCACGGGATATAGTCTGAACGGGCTCACCTAACCCTGTCTCACCCATGCGGCTGCTGTGCCCAATGCCAGTACGGCAACTACCTGCAGAGAAACTTCAAGACCAATAGTATCCTCTGAGTACAGTCGGTTTTACACACCAAGGAGCAAATCGGAATGATCCGTAAGGGAAAAAGAATGTGCACGCCCCAGTTTAATATGTGCTGCCACTCTCAAGGCAGAGATTTCCCATATTAGAATGCTGATAGGCCAAGAATGCATCAGGAAATACGTTTATTTTGGTGAATGTGGGCAGGAGAAAGGAAGAAGGGCTCAGTGTTCATGCTCTCCTCTAAGGCTTCCCTTTTCTGTGAAATATCCCAGGACTTTGATGTCTTTGCCACTGAAAAAAATCAAGGCATTCTACCAGAAGAGACAATTTGGTGACTGTGAGGTGGAGGACATTTATCAAAGGGGAAGATTTCAGAGAAGTAATACCAAGGGCTGCCATATTGAAAATCTTTATTCATTTGTTTCCAGAGACGTCTTCTCACTAGCATGTGGCTCCTACGTAGGACATTCAGGGAATGTCTTTGGTATTACAGATACCTTAACCTTTCAAAGACCCAAGCATCTTCACTTTAACCATTTGAATCGTGGTTTTCCAAAGTGAAATTTACATACCTAATTTTCAGGAAAGACTGTGTTGACCAGAAGGTCAACATGTAATGTAAGGTTAGGCAGAGCAGTGCCACCTTAAAGGGCTTCTATTCAAACTATAGACACTGAAGACCCATATAATTATCTGAAAATTTTTTCAGGAGATGAGAGTAAAATATCATACTTAAATTAAAGTGTATAAAATAATTTTTGGACAGATGAAAGAAAGTATCTTGAGTAAGGGGTTCCTGTTCTGAATTCTCAGTAAATATTTTTATTGGTAAAATAAAAATATCAAAAAAACTAAAAAAATAAAAATATCATGTGGATCATCATATGAATATAAAAGGGGCTCCCTGAATCACGGCAATGTTGCCCACAGACTCTGTCAAGTATATTCATTCTCACCTTAGATATCCCCAGACAACTGTGCTATACAAATTTTTATATTAGTATTCTGTGTCTGTTCTTTCAGAGAGAGTATGTTACTTGACTCTTGGTATTTCTGCTTATTTTATACCAAGCTCCCTTTCTGATTTTCTGATAGGACATATGATTGAAAAGTAAGCCATTAAGGTAATTAGAATCGTATACATTAAGTATAGTACAAATTAAGAGTAACTAGGATTTAAATAAATGGTTGAAGAGCTTTTCTATGGAAGAAAGGCAGGAGTTACAGAGTGTGGATTTTATAAAATTTACCGGGATAGTCAGAAAGCCTTTTTATTTGTCTCTTGGTTCTCTGTTCTGTTGAGGACAGATGAGGTTGCCAAGTGGCAGAGTTCTTGTCACACAAAGGGAGTCTCAGAAAAATTTGAAAGGTAAGCACAAGTGAGAATACAGGTTTTTCGTGTTTTGTGTTTTGTGTTTTGTTTTTGTTTTTTTGTTGTTGTTTTTTAAAATTTTCTGTCTTTTTACCTACAGTGGCAGAAAATTCCTTAGTGTGTTTCAGAAGGTCTCAGTGGGAATTCTCACCTATACATTTCTGTCACAGGATCAGAAATAACTTTGTTATTCTGAGGCAGGGCATTTTCCTTAAGGAACAGAATTGGAAATTTCACTTTGGATTTTCTCCCAAAGGACTTAGAAGTGTTGTGAAGTGTTAATACCCAAATTCCCTTTGAGTCTGACAGGATGAAATTGAAATAGCTATGTCTTTAAAAGAAAACATGACATAGTCTTCCTCCAGCAGATACTGGTGCTGATGATACTCTGAGCTGCTCGCATTTATCACACGGCCTCATGGATGGGCCGGGACGCTTTAATGAAAACTCTCCATTTTTTTCTTTTTTAAAGGGGTAGTAATTATCATGCAGCCCCATATTTATCCCTGTGGAAATGTGAAGTCGAGGCAGACTAAAATCAAAGAGGGTTGATGGCCATGGGCCCTGAAACAAATGAGAAAAGAATAAAACAGAATCTGGACTTGGCCTTTTTGACCGTCCCCGGCAACTTCCTTCTTGACAAAGATTAATGGGACCAATGTGACTCAAACTCAGAGATTTTAGAGCAAAGTCTTTGCAAGCCTAGGAGCACAAAAATACTTCACAAAGGGCCATGAGATTTTGATTTCTGGGCGAACTTCAGAATCTGAGTTATATAACGAAAACCCTATGTGATCTTAAGAATTCCAAAATCAATCAATTGATTTTTTAAAAAATTCACCACACTAACCAAAGGGTTTAAAAATAATAAACAGAATGGAATTAATAAGCTTTGCCTGGCCTATAAAAACAAAGTAAGTATGCCACACGAATTGTCCCAAATTTCATCCTCTCAAGTTATTGAACGTGGTGCTCCATACATTATATTTTGCCTAAAAGTGTCTTGCCGAGAAAACTCTTTTTGTTACCTAGAGCGATGGCAAAAGTGAAAAGCCATAGAAGAACCTAAATAAATATTTCTAGGTGCTGGTTGAATAAATGGGTTAAATGTGACAGTTTATAAATAAAAATGTGAGTGCAAAGAGAAGGCTGCAAAGCATAAGGCAAGTTCTGATGAAGAAATGGGAACGCTGATTAGCATTCACAGTTATAATATTCCATTTGGATTATTGTTATCGGGATGCAATAGGAATCAACACAATGATTCAGCTGTTGGTTTCATATTACATGGGTGACCCAAACCAACTATTTTGTAAAACTGCCTTCAATGACTGCTACTTTAGGTTTGAAATAAATTGAAGAAGCCAGAAGGGGCAGAGAGTACTTCCCTTTTAAGAAAGAGGCTTAACAGAAGTGAAACTACACGAGGCAGTTAAAAAGCAACGTCAAGAAATGATTTGTGAAATCACTTCCTCGTGAATAAAAAAGTCTTTGGAAGACACTGATGCCAGTCGTTTCATTGGTTGACAATAAAGCGTGAGAAGTCTTGATAAGATCAGATGGAACTATGTTTAAACCATAAGTAAAGAAAGAAGAAGGCAGGCTGGACTGAGCTATTCTGTCTTTTGGGAAGCAATAAGCAGGGATCTGAGGTCTGGGAATTTTTATTTGTCCTGAGAAGGCAAAATGGTGAGATGAAAGCCCCTCGGGGGCGTTTCTGATGCTCAGATCCAAGCAGAGGGAAGGTGATGTGGGAGGAGCCGACAGCAGGTGTCTTCCTCAGCTATTCTGAGCTTTGAAGACAAGGTGAAAAAAAAAATCACCAGACTGCAATCAATAGTCAAACCCTAGTTCCATCAGGACTTGGGACAGCAGGTGGCCACCAATGAATGAGTAAAGAAGACTGGACTGAGAACTTGTAGAGCAGACCCAATGGGACATGGGACAAGTTGCTGCAGCTACCAGCCCATCTCTTCTTCTGTAAACTGAATCACTGAGGTCATTTCTACTCTACAACTCGATACTGTACCAGACATCTTGTTTCTGGCTTTAGGCATCTTATATTTCTTTTAACGTCCATTCCTTAAAATAACCTTATGCTCTTCACATTTTAGCGATGTGATTGTTTAGAAAAGGGTATACTTAAGTGTTGAAGTTTGCGGGTAGATACATGTGTACAAAATGAGTAAGTCAACTAACCTTTCAGTTGTTAGTAATGGCTGCCAAATTTGTAGGCACTGGGTAATAGGCAATTATAACACTTTCCAGTGACGGAAATCACTTCATAGGACGTGGTTGAGTAAGTAGTATCTGGAAGATTCCTCTGTCTCTGTTTTTCTCTCTGTCTTTTTCTGCCCCCTCCAACAACCTAGCCGAGGGATGTATGATAAAATGTAATTATGAAATTTTTATGATTCCCTTCAATTGTATTTTTTTCTTAGGGAAAAAGACTATCAAGTAGTTTAAAATACTTCTGCCACTCTAGCCAATATGCTATTGGAAAACCAATGAAGGGAAACACAGGCCCAACTTCTATGGAGAAAAAATAACAAGGAAGGACTATATACTTTTCACCTATATATCCTGCCCACTTCTTATGTATCAAAGTCCATATATAGTTGTTGAATTGAATAAAAAGAAAATAATGATGCTATTAATCAATTCAGACGAAAAGATGTTGCTAACATAAAAAAGTTGAAAAGTTATGGCCATAGAAGAAAAATTTATTTTTGCAGTACAATAGCAAGGACCAAGCAAAACATTGGATTGGCTCTTGAATTTTAAATTTAATTTCCAGAAAAGGAAAGCTAACATATACTCTGCAGAATTATGGAAGCATAAAAGGATCTTGAGTCATGGATTTTTTTTTTTCTAGGAAGAAAGGCAGAAAGATGAGGTAGAAATTCTCATTTCACAGAGTCAGTGATTACTTTCTCACAGTATTGAAGTATATATGTATTATAATTAAAGTAAATGAAAACATTATTTCAAAAAATCAAGAGAAAGAACTAGTTTGAATTGTGTGGCAGAGACTGCTAAGCAGTCTTCAATATGTTTCTCTTCCTTGCTAAGAGAGAAGCCCCTAATTTTTAGTTGGGCACAAGGCTACAGAGAAAAAAGACTATAATTCCCAGTTTTCCTTGCAGTTAACTTAGGCTGGACCAAGTTTTGGTTAATGGGATGTAAGCAGAAGTAGTATGTGCAACTTCAGAGACAGGTCTTTAAATGAGGAAGCACCTTTCTTTGCCCCCTTTTCCTCCTTTTTGGCTGGAATACAGAAGCAATGGCTGGCACTTTAGCAGCCATCTTGAGTTATGTTAGAGCTTGAGAATGGCAGGACACATAATGAAGCTGCAGTAATGAACCTGGGTCCTTGTTTGTTGGGAATCCAAGGGCAGCTCTTTGCTGACTATTTCCAGAATTTTGAAATATGAAGAGACATAGGCTCTATCTTGTTTAAGCCACTGTTCATTCTTTCTTTTCTTTTCATCTGTAGATCCTTCCTTCTTTCATTCCTTCCGTCCTCTTTCCCTCCCTCTCTCTCATTCACTACCTCTCTCTCCTTGTCCTCCCTCCCTCCCTCCCTCTCTTTCTTTCTTTCTTCTTCTCACTTGTAGGTAAATATAATCTTAACTATTATAAACTGACCAGATCATCTGCCAAAGCAAGTTCTATGAGAATAACTAGGTAGATCATTGGTTTCATCAAACTGTTTTCTGTGTGGGGTGTGTGTGTGTGTGTGTGTGTGTGTGTGTTTTAAAAAACCTAACTCTGAAGAGGAAATAAAAAGCATACCCTCAATGGAAATAGTTCACTGTTTTTAGTCACTCAAAGAAACAAGCACAACAACTCTGTGTGAAGGACTGATACGTCCCAATCCAAATTAGGTAGAGTTTCAGTTTTGGATTCTTCCTTCTTTCCTTTCTCCCTCCCTTTCTTTCTCTTTTCCCCTCTCTTCCTTCCATTTTCTTTTCCCCACCCCATTTTGTTATCTTCTTTTTACTTAATTTAACTCTCAAATTCAAACCAAAGCCTATTTTTAGATTCTTTGAATATTTCATATTTTAAAATGTTTAGCATTTAACATGATTCTTGCCTTTTATATATCTGCAGGTCCAAGGCAGATGATTCATTTTTCATCTGACACCATTTTTTTCCCCTAGAAATATTGATATTTTATTTATTTATTTATTTATTTATTTATTTATTTTTAGAAAAGATTTTATTTATTTGTCAGAGAGAGAGAGAGGGAGGGAGAGCAAGCACAGGCAGACAGAATGGCAGGCAGAGACAGAGGGAGAAGCAGGCTCCCTGCCGAGCAAGGAGCCCGATGTGGGACTTGATCCCAGGACGCTGGGATCATGACCTGAGCCGAAGGCAGCTGCTTAACCAACTGAGCCACCCAGGCGTCCCATCCTAGAAATATTGATATTTAAGAAAGTTTATACTTGGCGTGCCTGGGTGGCTCAGTGGTTTAAGCCTCTGCCTTAGGCTCAGGTCATGGTCTTGGGGTCCTGGGATCAAGCCAGGCATTGGGCTGTCTGCTCAGCAGGGAGCCTGCTTCCACTCCCCCCGCCCTCCACCCCCGCCTGCCTCTCTTCCTACTTATGATCTCTCTGTGTCAAATAAATTTAAACAAACAACAAAAAAAAAAAGAAAGAAAGAAAGTTTATCCATTTTCTACAAATGTTTTTTTCCCCTTTAGCCCTCAATAAAGAAACTAAGCTTCTTTAGGATGAAAAGAGGGAAACTATCTACAAATTTTAAATTTTTTGAGAATTTTGTTTTTTGGAGAATTCTTTATTAGTAAATACATCTTCCCACAATTAAAATATCTCTGCCCCTTTCTTCATTGCATACTATGCAGTTGTATGAGCAATGATTTCTTTTTTCAGTTCTGCTTTTGGACATAACATCCTTGGGTTGTGGGCCCGTTTTTCACGAATATTTGAATGGGGCTCACAGACACTTTCACAAACCTATCCAGAAAAGGTTACAGATTACTCTTAAATGGGAAGGACGCAACAAATACAGACATTCAAGGTTTTAAGTTTACAAAGATCAATTATTTGTATTTTTTCCTACTTAATTCAGTTATTCCTTGAAAGCAGTTACTACCTTGAGCTAAAATGTCAAGTTAGAAGGTTTGGATTCTCATGAACTGTAGAAGTTTTCCTAGTTACATACTCAAGTTACTTAGAAATGATAAGCCAGAATATTCACTCCATAGTGAGCCCACATTTTGGGATAGCATATATTTTTAAATTAGGTCTGAAATGAAGATGTTTATTTTTGGCAAGATTCCTTCCTAATTTGCAAGGACTGAAAAGAGCAATTTTGGTTTTTATTTGCTTTTCGATTTAGCAGCATCATGGTAGTTTTCCTCAGCTTTGCAACAAACATTTTAGCTGGTTCTAGTGAACACAAATTCCTCCCAATCATGAGTGCCTCATTCATCAAACGAGACAAATGGCAGCCTTGCTATATTTTATTAGATCTTGGCCTCTTAAAGCTGGCTACCTTCCTTAGTTAGGTCTATAGGAAAGAGTGGTGCTTATTTTTCTGAAGGAAAAAAAGAAAGAAGTCAATATATTGCTGGGGCAACATGTCAAGTTATCTTCAAAACAAGTAAGTCAAAAGCCTTTCAGTTTTTGGATGGTGTGAACATGTTTTGCTCAGGGACACATACCCTTATGTTATATGGCATGAGAAACTCTTAAGATAGGTGGGGGTGGGGAGGTGGTGGTGTTAGAGCTTTTCCAAAGAGATGTTTGAGATTTCTCTGATGTAGACTGTTCTACACCCAAAGATGTGTTCTGTCTCCTGAGAATTCTGGAATAGCCTTCCACGCCTTGTGACTACCCTGCTCAACTCTGGCAGTCATGAAGTATGAGTGGAAGAGGAAGGAAATAGAAGGTAGACTCCCAATTGCCTGTGGCTCCACACAATGCCAGCAGAAGACACTTAAGAAAGGATAAGCCGTTGTTGACACAAGATAGAAGATGGGGCAGGATTCACCAAGGTTTTATAAGACATGATACCAAAGTGATGCAAAGATGAAAAAAAATACATTGGTTTTAACTTTCCCCTTCTGCATTCCAGTTAGCACAGGGGGCTCATGGGGCAGTGGACATTGTAGCCTCAGCTTTACCAGGACCGCCTCTGAGGAGGACTCTTGAACCCAGAGCTGCACCATCTCTCAGGATACTGAGATTCAGGCAAATGACTGCAGGCTCAGAGAACATCCATTTTCCCTTACTCTGCTCACACACACACTGCATATGGAGAAGCCAAGATCTGGCACAAATAGAGACATAGTGAACATGTCTATTGAAAGCTCCACAGAATGCTCAGTGCTGGATGGATTCCCTAAAACAAAAGGCAAGAATTGCAAGAACTGGAGGCATTCCCTCCCAAGGAGCAGCGACTGTGACAGCCCTGCAATGGAAAGACCCAGATCAAGGATGACCGCTGAGCATTAATGCAAAGCTCAGCACTTCTTTTCATTCCTTTGTCGTAGGGAAGCAGAACCTCGAAGGAGCAGCCAGGAGAGGAGAGGTAGGGAGAAGCAAAAGAGGGAGGAGAGGGGATCGATCTAACTTGTCTCTGATGAGAGGTGAATTCTCTGGAACTTTAGAACTGTCATTACAAATTGCTGGGATACCATATTAAGTAGTCACCGATATTGAAAATCCATAGAAAAAAAATCACTAGTGTAAGGATTTCCTCCTCCAATCTGTCACCTGCAGTGACACAGGGTGTAGGACTCTCCAGGGCACCTTACCAGTATGTACACACTTACACGAAGTTAGAACAGCAACAAAAGTTAGTATGGTGCTAATTTGTGAAATGTTAATTATGTTTTATTTGTGCATGTGTGGGGGGGGGGACAATGAAATGACAGTTTAAAATACTGACATATTACTTTTATTCTCCTGTCTTACTTTCTACATTCTTGATATCCTATTAGCTTTACCCATAAAAATCATATGGATTAATCTCAAAATATAGAAGTTATTTTTAATTAGGAAATGCAATTTTTAGTCTTCGGTGTTTCCAGTTGTTCAAATTTGGCAATATTTTCAAGCTACTTCTCAGAAAACATCGAAGAGTTTGGTGTTTTCATGGGCCTTTCATTGCACGTGGTTGTATGGCAAGAACTCAGGCCCCACTTGTTTTGATATTACAATACTAACTGTCTCTTTCAAATATGAGGTGTCAGAGTTTCCAGGACACTTTTTACATTTCATCTGATTCTCACTTCATCCTCGGGAGGTAGCAATTATAGTTCAATCTTACAGATGAGGAAAATTCCAAGGCCAAGACGTCCAGCACTGTCCAAGGCCAGAGTGGGGGGCCTGGACCCAAACTTACTGTTTGCCTTCCAGTTCCCCTTCCTTTGGCCATAGCTCTTGCCCCTCTGTAAACAGGCAGGACTCTGGACCAGGCCACCAAATCCCCTAGGCTTCAGATCCCTCAACCATGCAATAGCGGCTTGGATTTGATCATTTCTGAGGTCCCTTCAGATGAATTCCTCTTCATTTTGGAGTTGGGTTTATTCAGTAGAATGAAAAATGATGGGATTCAGAGTGATTCTCCTGACTGAAGGGGCATAATCCAAACTCTAGTGACTAAAAGGAGCCTTTAGAATGCCACAGTGGTAGTCGTGAACTGGGAGGAACCAGGGTAGACTTTTGTATTGGTTCTGATTCTTAACAGAGTCTCATAAAATATATAGACTCCCAAAAGAAAACAAGAACCTCTATACACATACAAAAATTTTCATGTGATTTTAGATGTTTTATAGATTGCCTTCTTAGAGATGTATGGGCTAAGTTAACAACTTTTGGATGGAAGGAGTGCACACGTACACAATTTTATGATCTATGGGTGACCTTATGTTGGTTGCTGTAAAAAGTGAGCAAAATTTATTTTGATATGGGAAATAATAATTGAAAGTACAAAAGGAAAAACTGTGATGTGCTTTCAAAGCAGTTCTTTTTTTCTATGGAAAATTATGATCGAAAATTATGTTGAACAAATGTAAGTATCTTTTTAAGAAGCCTTTATAGAGATTCCACACCATTTTAAAGCTCCTTTTGGTTATCTTAACAGCAACATTCCTGATTGCAGATTTATGGTTGTGATTTCTGTCTCCCAAGCCTAGAAGCTGTATGTTTTGGCTGGACACCAGTGTCAGAACTGGGATAAAGAATAGAAAATATGAACGCCAGAGATACCCATGTACCCTCCAAAAGTAGAAAGATGTCTGCTAATCATGTTACTCTTCTATACACCCATAATGTAATTTCCAGAACACAGGAAGAACAAGATAACGTGCACGAATCTGAAAATTTAGACGGTGTGATGTTATTCTGCATTCTGGAAAGTTGAGAACGAAGGAGGACTTCATGTTTTGTCGTGTGGTGTCAAGAAAATGCCCCATGGTCAGTCTGAAACCCAGATCCCCTGTTTGCACCCATTCACCAGCTGTCACAGCTCTAAGATCATGGTGAATAGCCCCCCGTAATATCTGTTAATGCAGAGTCCATCGGGCATAGGGTAACTGCGGTTCTCAGCAACATTGACTGGACACCTCAATACAAGAACCAGTATTTCTTTTAGAATAGACTGTAGAAGGCTTTCATGAAATTTTTTTTTTCATTTTGCATGCCTCACATTAAATATTGTTAAAAAAATGAAAAAACAATTTTTAAATAATTTACAAGTATTCATGTAAGAAGAAAATGACTTAAAAAATACCCACCCGATCACCTACACCTCTAGTGCACAATGCTAATAACACATAGGCTGTGACCAAAGAACTCGGTGACTCGCGGGGAAGGAGGGAGGCGCAGTCCATCCTCTGGGAGGAGGTGAGACGTGTCAATGCGGAGAGGTGCTCTCAGTGGTGCCTGAATTCCTCAAAGTTCAGCAGCCGTGTTTCAGAGTCAGTGTCGTTACTTATTTCGACCTAAAACAGAAAATATGGATCGCTTTAAGGAACTTCAAAATTGAAAGCTGAATTTCCTTTCTAGTCATCCAGGCTTCTCAAAAGGCAAAGTAGCTTCTGGGTGTTGCCCATGCGGTCTGTGTATATAATTGTAGCAATAAGAAAGCCAAAAAACCCCAGTCTTCAGATTAGGTGTGCAATCAGCTATAAAAATTGTAATATAGGATTGCCTTCCTGGGAGAGAGGGGATGGAGGACCGATGCAAAAGTATGGCCTTTGGTTGCCTTGGGGTAAAGATGACAGAGTAGTAGCATGTCTCCAAACTGCTAGGTACATCCTTAGCCTACAGCATCCTCTTGGTTGACAGCTCAAGAATCATCTTTATCTGGCTTTCATACGCTGATCTATGTCCCTACGTACATCCCATCCTGTGATGGTTAATTTTATGTATCAGCTTGGGTAAGCCAGGGCACCCAGATACTTGGTCAAACACCAACCTAAGGTGGCTGTGAAGGTATTTTTTTTTAAAGATGAAATTCACATTTAAATCAGCAGACTTTAAATAAAGCAGATTATCCTCCTTGTCGTGGGTAGGTCTTCTTCAGTTCCTTAAAAGGACAGAAAAACAAAGACTGAGGTGACCTCAGGAAGAAGGAATTCTGCCTCTGGACTGCCTTTGGACTCAAGACTGTAACATCAACCATTCCCTGGGTGTCCAGTCTGCCCCTACACTTGTTGGATTTGCCTGGCCCCATTATCCCATGAGCCAAATTCTTAAAATCTCTAAAATCTCTCTCTACACACACACACACACACACACACACACACGCACACACTATTGGTTCTGTTTCTCTGGAATACACACTCCCATCTAGTTAGTCTTGTCTATCGATTCTGACTAGGGAGCGAGCCTTTGGAAGTGGTGGTTCGGGCTTACACATCTTCCCACAATATCAACCCCAGTGCACTGTCCACCGCATCGCTGGCACTTAGTATTTGTTGAATACTTTTGCTCTCTCTGTTTCTCTCGTGAAAAAAGTCTTAGGGGCTCCAAATCCTATTCATCCATAGGGTTCGGTTGATGTTTCTTGTCCCCAGCAGACTTGTACTCCCTTGTCAGCCATACTGCTTTCTCCCCCTGCTGGTCGCAACTCCTACCTTGTCTGCTGTACCCCCTGTGGAGCTAATGGTGTTCAATTTCACATTTAATTTGGCTCTGATTGTTTCACTCAGTTATGTAAGTTTCCTCTCTGGGACAACATTATAAGTATCCTGCCGGTAGAGGCCGTGTTTCGCATTTATTTTATAGCCCCATCTAGTAAGTCTCTTCTGTTAACTCAGTTCAATGACTCTTCCTATAGCCCAGAGTAGACCTTTTGGGTCATCATTTGAAATAGCTGAAAAAAACCCTCCAACTTTCCAGTTTTACTTTTTGGTAACCACTCTCCTCCATGTAAGTTTTGTTCCCTCCTGCAGGCCTCAAGAGTTAGAGTCCTTGGGGCACCTGGGTGGCTCAATGGGTTAAAGCCTTTGCCTTCGGCTCAGGTCGTGATCCCAGGGTCCTGGGATTGACCCCACATCAGGCTCTCTGCTCATTGGGGAGCCTGCTTCCCCCTCTCTCTCTGCCTGCCTCTCTGCCTACTTGTGATCTCTGTCCAATAAACAAAATCTTAAAAAAAAAAAAAAAAGAGTTGGAGTTCTTGAGTTCTGTCCCCTTCTCCCTATCACATTGTCTCTGCTCCTCTATTTCCTATGTTCTGGAAGACTTATAGCTCACATGTCTACCATTTTCCCTCATTGTAATTTATTTTATTTTATTTATTTATGTGATAGAGAGAGAGAGTCAAAGAGCACAAGGAGGGGGATGACAGAGGGAGAGGGAAAGGGAGAAACAGACTCCCTACTGAGCAAGGAGTCTGATTTGGGTCTTGATCCCAGGACCCTGAGATCATGACCTGAGCCAAAGGCAGATGCTTAACTGACTAAGCCACCTAGGTGCCCCTACCCCATTGTAATTTAACAGGGATTGAAACAGAAAGATAAAGAGATGAGATTATAATGGCAGAATTTTTATTGTTTTATACAGTGTCTTAGTTAGGAAGGAGATTCATGGTCTTAAAGCTCATCCATCCATCTTACAAGTGAATCTCTTCTAGAATGAGGATAAGAACATAAGGGGAGGTTCTTTCATTAGTGGTAGTACTAATGGGAGTCTGGGGGAACTTCTAGGTTTACCCATCACGTTGATCTTTTGTGGTGAGATTGAACTTGTTCTATTCTTCTTTTTTCTACACGTTCAGTCCAAGATCAAGCTTGACCTTGTGGCAAGATACTTCATATGTGGTGTTGTGTCTTCTCATTGTGTCACATCTGGAGACATATAATACCTAGTCGTCACTCTTTTAATGGGTCTATGATTGATTAATGAATCTGGGTAGAATAGTTTGAGTTTTGGGAACCATAAGATCATATCTCTATTTTTTTTCTTCAGAAGTTCATAGGTATGTTAGTAGTTACCTGAGGGTACCTACCCTTAAGTCAGAATAAAACTGAATAATAACATAGTGATGTTATTTCAAAGTGTGTCTTCTGAGAGGCCTGTCATTGTCTTTTTTCTATTGCTTTTCTAAGTATCTCTATATTACTTCTGGGGTGTGTGTGTGTGTGTGTGTGTGTGTGTAAGATATCTGTGTACTCTATTTTCTTTCCTATGTCTTGTTTCTTCCCAGAACCTGTCATAATGTGGGATTATAAGTATTTCTTGCTGTGAATATAAAATCAAACAAAATATGTTTCCAACATAAAATCTGGTTTATGTTCATTGCATTTAATTTTAAAGTCAGAGGATATTTTCTTTTGGAAACAGGCAAAATGAAGTTATTTTTCTTAGGTCGATTAATGGGGGAGGGGGAGAGTGCTCCATGTCTCCTTATCACTGGGTAAATCTATTTTCTTGCTGTTAATATCTATGACAAGTTCTGAGAAGGTTCCCGAGAGTTCTCGGAAAGATGGGAATTGACAGTTTCCCTGGAGGGCGCCACGCAGATGCGAGTTTTCTCATTTTGGAAAAGGCTTCACATGCTTTACAAGGCAATGTGAGAACCAGGTTCCACAAGGGTCTGGGGGCAGTGAGTCAGGCCACATGTCAAATAAGAAGTTCTCAGTGACCCCAGTGAGGCACGGGGCAGATGACTGACCATCGGTCACGGTCATGGCAGACCCTATTTGCGTGTTGCTGGCTGCGCTGTTGGTGGCATCAGTCCTTCCTGGCGAGAACAGTGGTGCGCGAACGGACTAGCCTAGTGACGAGTCTGAGCCATATAGACATGGCCGTTTCACCACTACATTGTCGGATGGCCACCCATTAGAATATGTTCTTACGTAGCTTCTAAAATGAATTAGTCATTTCCTAGGATGGATCACAGAGTTATTAAGATCAGTGACAGAGGGAAAGTGCTCAGAAGAGAGGAGGAGCACGAAGCCCAAAGCACAGCCCTTGGAGTTAAGTAAGGCAGGCGCGCAGGGAAGCCTGGCTTTTCTCTGGGACAACCAAGAAGGGGCTGGGTGTATTACAGGTTGTTGCGCTCTCCATTCCTGAGGCTGTGGGGGGGAAGTTAATGCCTGTTGTCAGTGCCCCCCGTTTCCAGGGACTGATGGAAGTCCTTAGGCAGCAGAACTCCGCTACACTCAGCAGTGGAAGGCAGCTATCCTCCAACGCCGACACTACACTCAGCAATGGGAAGGGTGGGCAGCCCTCGGTTCCAGCAGATTACAGACACCTTGCGCTGTGTGCCACAGGGGACAGAAAGAATAGATAGAGAAATGTGGAAGTGTGAAAGACAATTAAGGGCAAATGAAAACAGGATAAGGACAGAGAGTTATCATTTTATTAATCTTTAGGGGCTTGATCGAGAAAGAGGGGTGACGGAGAGAATGCAGGTCGTAGACTCCAGGTTCCTCTATGGTTACTGGCTTATTTATTTATTTATTTATTTAGCGAGATCTTGCTTGCAGTGGGGGTGGGGAGTGGGGGTTTGGGGAGGGTGGGAGAGGAGCAGAGGGAGAGAGAGAGAGAGAATCTTAAGTAGGCTCTGTGGGGCTCCACTCGGAGCTAGATCTCATGACCCTGAGATCATGACCTGAGATGAAATCAGGGCTGGAGGCTTAGCCCCCTGAGCCACCCAGCTTTCCCTGACGGTTGCTGGTTTTTAAATGAATGTTTGAAAGCACATTGTTCTGACCTCCCCATTTCCTATGCACCTGCACACGTGCACCTCTGTTTGGTTCTCTTCCACGGTTCTTAATCGAGGTGCTGTGAGTGCAAAGTGGTCTGGCACCAACTTACAGGGACACTGATATGAAGGAGTTTTTCTCAGGGAAGAGCAAGTGGGTGTGACCGTCTCCACTCTGTCCAGCAGCCAGTCATTAGAGGCCAATTTCCTCTGGCCTTGGACCATTAGAGGCAGAGAGAGACCAGGCAGTGAAGGAAGGTGCAAGTGAGCGCTGATGGTAGAACCCGCCTAAAATGGGAATTAGCCTCATCTGTCCTTGTATTGCGTTGCAAGAGCCGACACTCAATCAGCAGCAGCCACCTAGCAGGTGACAATTTTTGTGAAGAAAAATGAGTCTCCAGCCAAGGCAATCAGACAAGTGTAGATGCGAGAGAAAAGTCAAGTTCTCATTTGGAAACCTTAGAAACAGATTGGCTGAACGTGGGGGAATAAGCTTTTCTATAAATTCTCTCTCAACGGCAGTCGTGGGGCATCTTCTTCATAGAAATGTCTAACGTCATCCAATCTCTCTATCTCTATTGTAGAACACAGTTTTTGAGGGCACCTGGGTGCCTCAATGGGTTAAGCCTCTGCCTTCAGCTCAGGTCATGATCTCAGGGACTGCCCAGCGGGGAGCCTGCTTTCTCCCTCTCTCTGCCTGCCTCTTTGCCTACTTGTGATCCCTCTCTCTGTCAAATAAATAAATATATTAAAAAAAAAAAAAAAGAACCAGCTCTGGAATTCCACTACTGCTTTTTTTTTTTGATGAAGTACCTTGGTCTAATTATTTCTATCTGAAGAATTACTGCCACATAGAGTGTGATTTTCCCACTACCCAGTTGCTAACCATCTTGATTTTGACACACTTTAATTTAGCTGCTCACTAGGACGTTCCATGTCTCTTTCATAGTTGCATGGTTTTTGTTTTTGTTTTTGTTTTTTTTTTTTTTGCCAAAGTGATTTTTCTTTCTGAAAAGTAAATCTGCTTTTATTAATCCCCTTGGTATTACTATAGCCTCCATAATCAGCGGCTTGGTAGGTGTTCTGTTCAAAGCCACCCCTGACCACGTGTTTCACGGCTCCAATGACAAGAGCCACGCTTGCTGTTTCCCCTCATGAAAGGTGGTGTCGGCGTGTGGTGGCAGGGATGGAGGAGGCCCTGGCAGAGACCCAGGATCTTATTTGAGAGTTACAACGCCCTCACAGATGGCTGTGCCAGGAGATGGACTCCAACACAGGTTGTCCCTGACTGGTGGGTCGCATATCCCAAAGCCAGACCCAGACAACATCCACTGAAATCATTTCTATAGCATCTTTGCACTTTCAATATATATATATATATATATATATATATATATATTTAGATTCTATTTATGTATTTGACAGAGAGCACACGTCGGGGGTGCAGAGGGAGAGGGAGAAGCAAGCTCGCTACTAACGGGGACAGTGATGTAGGGCTGGAACCCAGGATCCTGGGATCATGACCTGAGCAGAAAGCAGAAACTTGATGGAGCCAGCCAGATGCCCCTTTATTTTGTGTGTGTGTGTGTGTGTGTGTGTGTGTGTGTGTGTGTGGTATTTCACCAGTGTAAGGCTGATGGGCCCTGCCCTATCCCCTCATAGTGTGTGTTTGGGGATGGTGTGGGGGACACTCAAGGCCTTCCTCTTATTCTACACCTCTCGTGTCTCTTCCCCATGCCAGACTAGAGTCAAACTCATAGGATCTTCTTTCCCCACTGATTCTGCCAAGCCTGGTCCCTTGGCTGTGGTTTCACTGGGGAGAGGTAGGGATAGTGGGAATCTTGTTTACCTATACACATTTTTTTTTAAAAAATTCAAGTACAATTAACGTCTAATGTTACATTGGTTTCAGGTTTACACTATAGTGATTCAACAATTCCATACATTTCTCAGTGCTTATCACAAGTGTTCATCTTCCCTTTGTCGATTTCACCATCCCTCCCCCCACCTCCCCTCTGATAACCATCAGTTTGTTCTCTGTATTTGAGTCTTTTTTTTTTTTCTTTTTGGTCTTTTTTTTCTTTGTTCATTTGCTTTTCCTTAAATTCCACATATGAATCAGAGCATATGGTATTTGTCTTTCTCTGTCTCACTTATTTCACTTAGCATTACACCCTCTAGGTCCATCCATGTGGTTGCAAATGGGAAAATCTCACTCTTTTTTATGGCTGGCATCTCCACAGCTTTAGGTATGAAGAGTGATGTTGTTAAATGGTGGAGCCATGGCTGCTGAGGCTCCGGCGCCATCCCAGGCAGGAGCCATCAAGGTTCCTGCTCTGCTTAAACATCTGCTTCCTGCTAGGCTTGCTCAGGTTCTGTGACCCCTAGGACAAACTCTAGATTGGATAATCATGAATTTCAGCTTCACCCTCTGTAGAATGGCCAAGCAAATTCGCCTCCATGCAGGGGACACCCATTATTTCTGCTTTCGATTAACTCCTTATCATCTTTCCTAAGTTAGCTCAGGTATCAACCCCTAGTCCATCTCCCGCCCCTGCAAGTGTAACTCCATATGTAAAATGCCTTCTCCTATCTCATCACCCCCAACACACACATTCACCCACGATGTGACTGTGGGAACACAAATGGGGAATTTATGATTAGGAGCAATGACACAATCAAACATGAGAACGAACGCTTCCTATATAAATCGGCAATGGACTGTCTGCTTGTAACTACCCTTGAGATTCAAAAGCTAGCCTTCCACATACGTGGACTTGGGAGTGTGCTCAGGATTTTCACGATTCCATTACTAAAGTGGCTTCCTCATAAAACCTGGCTTTGCACTCTATGGAGATTAAAGGGACTTAATGAAAGTAAAACACCAACATTCCCTTCCCTGTCTGACAAGTCATACAGAAGCCTGGTTTTTTCTCCAACCTGTTGCTGGGTGGTGATATGACATCACTGAGCTGGGCACTACAGAATCCGATAATGGCCTTATTAGAAGAAAGCAAGCAGGCTGACTGATGCCAACTGGATAAACAGCACTATTTGCATACCAGCGGGGAGCACAGTACTGACCTCTTCAATTGTTTCATGCGCAAGGATTTTAATTTAGGTTTAGTTTGATCTTTCAGATTCCTACTCTCTTCATGGTTGAAAGGCTTTCCATATTCATCTGACAGTAATACGCATAATCTGTCAAAGCAGGAACTTGTTCTATCGCTTTCTGCAGCCTGTAGTTGATGCTGCATTCAGCTAAAAAGGTCTGAGAGTTCGTCAGAGAACAGGGTAGTTGAGAAAACCCTTTGAGGAGGCAGTAGAGTTGATCAAAGCCTTTCAGGTAGTCTCATGGGTACAGTTCATGTACTCTTGGTTCACAGAGAAAGGACAGAGTGGAGGGAGTACAGACGGCAGTCACTTGCCCCTGGGCCATGCCAGAAAACACTGTCAGCTACATGGATACACATGCTATTCAAAAAAGGAGATTCTATTAACAACATTAATCAATTGCAATTTTAATAACCTTCCTTAATAGAAAGATGTTTCTTACATCTGACCTGCATTTTTCATATTGCAATTTCCTCTGCTGGGTTATTTTTTTTTTTTTCACAGTGGAGATGAAAGGACTCATTCATCACCTTCTTTATTAAATAACAAATGCACATTAGATTCTCCTAGCCACTACTAGGCGTTGTTTCCCTTCTTTCCTCACTTCCAACGCACTCATCATCGTTATTATTGTCACAATCTCTGCCAAGTTCCCCAGATCCACAAATATCAACTTTTGGAGCACATCATTTACGAGCACTCAGTAGCATGAGTAATGAGGTGGTGACTGCTTAGTCCCAGAGTGTTATATTAGGTGAATGATTTTCCAAATTGGATTTGCTTTAAGAAACCAACATTTATTTAAACATCTATCATGTGACAGGCACAGTGCTGATTTGTGTAGCTTGTGAGCTATGTTTCCTTAGATCATTCTGCCAGAATAAAACTAATTCAAGCTGGAGAGGCTAGAGGAGCCAGCGCAGGCTTCTCCAGGCTGGGGGTGGGGGGTGGAGGTGGGGCTGCAGAGGTGGGCGGGAATCATGATGGCAAAGAGGTGGCAGATGAAGACTTCCTTGTGTGTTTCTCACAGAAGAACCTGTTTTACATCATTTTCTTTATCACCACGGAATTGTAGACCATTGGGCTGAAAAGAACAGGAAGGTCATCTGAACAAGTCCACAGCATCAGGGGTGGTCTTAGCTTATCAATCAGAAGAGATCCCAGCTCTACCCCTGACTACTAGTGGGGCTTTGGGAAATTTGTCTAATCTCTACGCACCTCTGTTTTGTTTTTAATGTATTCATTAATACAGTATTTCCATGAGGGTTAAGAGAGACAATCCATGCTGAATGCTTAGCACAGGATAGATGTTATTTTCAGCAGCTATTTGTTACTTAAAGTTTTCTAGGAATGGAGTCACTGTATCTATTTTCTTGCTTTCTGGTATTTTACCAATCAGGTGACCACAGCTCTTTCCTTAAACTCAACTGACATCTGTTCAGGTTAAGGTGTTTTTGTTGCAGCTGTTGACTTGCTTTCATGTCCTCTGGGAAGAGTTAGTCAAATATTTGAGAATGAGGCACAGCCATAGGCAATTTTACCTACGCTGTACTTATGTCATCCCATTGAATCCATCCTCCCTCTTCTGCCTATGAAACCATCTTACAGGTGGGAGAACCAAGTCTCAGGGCTGTCCAGGATGGCCCTGACATGACACACATGGAGTCTAACCTAATCTTTCTCCCTCTTTTCCCTCTGTAATGTAGCCCCCAACTTACATATTTAGTTTCTCTTCTCACAGACTACATTATCATTTTTTTTTTTCCAATTTGGCAATCAACCTCTGACAAGAAAAAAAGTCAACAAAAATACCATTTTAGAAACATAAACCATGTTACCTATTTCAAATTATTCTTGTAATGAATAATAATAATGATGATGTTGGGTTACATGTAAAAGGTGTGGTTTAAATATGAGTGGAAAATTAAACCAATGATTAGTAGTAGCAGGTCCAAATTATTTCAGGTTTGGTTAGTTTTGACCAAGTTAGAAGGATTAATATTTTCCATCTCATCACACCTTTACTTACAGGTTAACAGGCTTTAACTCAACATGATCCTGGTAGTAGGAGTGTGCATCAAGTCCGCCTATGAAATCAACTGAAAATATAACATAGCCCCATGTGAATAAATGTGTATATAAAAACACAGATAATACTAGGTGTTTAAAATAGAACACGGGAAAATAATATCAACAAAAAAATCTGTCTACCACAAATGGAAAAACGTGTACTCAATATAAAAGACTGCTAAAAATATTAGCAATGGTCAAAAACCAGGGAACTTTTAAGAAACACATTAAGAACTTGGGCTCTTATGGACTACAAAATCAAAGTTGTTATTGACTTTAGTGAAAAATGAAGTAACATTAAATAACATTAGATTTTAAATAATGTGTTTGGGCATACGGATATGCCCTTTCCCCCTATATATCAGAAGATATACCTTCTCGTCTTGTTGCCAGAATCCACTTTTTGTACTTAAGAATATTTATGACATCATTAGAAAGACCTTTGAGAAGTCACACAATCTATGTCCATGCCTTTTGTCCTCAAGCCATCCTTGACAAATAGGCATCTTTTGCAAAGAAGTTTTCATCTCTTCTCTGGTTGCACGGTACTGGTCTCACAGTCTGTATAGAACCACTATGCTGATGACATTCATTCTAATTTCTTTCCGTTTTGATCACAGCTTCTGTCTTTCTTTTCCAATCACAATATCCATGGCTAATCTTAGTTTACATCTTTTGTTCTTTTGGGGGAGGGTAATCCATTAAAAGTATTGGTTACTTTACATCAAACTTTGGTTATATTATGGCACTATAACATGAACATATATGTAGGCATAGAGGGACACTGAACTCTCCATGAGGGAGCATGTGTTTAGGTATGTAATATTGTGTCATATCCTTAGCTCAAGACAGGCATGTCAGTGACCTGTGATTTAGAGAGGGATGACTGTGTTGGCCTTGAGGAGCTCCTGTCTGAGGTTACCAGAAGTTCTACTGAAGCCTTGACTTAATCTGGGTGTAGTTGATCAATACCTGGCCTGCTGTATCCTTTTACCTCAATTGAAGAAGCTGAGATAAGATGGGTCAATCAAAGCTTCACCAGATCACTGTGTAGACATGAACTTTGGAGTCCCGTAGGGTACACAACAACCAAGTGGCAAGAACCATTTCCAGGCAATCCCCTTGGAGACTAGAGGAACCTGAAGCCCATCCTTTTCCTACCAGGTCACATAAGTTACCCGGACACTATGTTAGGGAAAGAAACAGTGGAAGAGGAGTCAGTCTGTGACACTGAAAAGATCTTCCCAGAGAGAATAAGCAGTGCTTAGGGACCATTTAAGTGGTTGGATTGGATAAAATTTTTATCAGATCAGATATCTAATCAAACATCGACTCCATCTTGCTGACCAATGGGTGGGAAATTAGAAGGAAAATCACACCAATTAATGAAACAAGATGGGATTGGGAGGGAGACAAACCATAAGTGACTCTTAATCTCACAAAACAAACTGAGGGTTGCTGGGGGGAGGGGAGTTGGGAAAAGGGGGTGGGGTTATGGACACTGGGGAGGGTATGTGCTTTGGTGAGTGCTGTGAAGTGTGTAAACCTGGCGATTCACAGACCTGTACCCCTGGGGATAAAAATATATATTTATAAAAAATAAAAAATTAAAAAAAAAGTTGAATGAGCATGTGATTACAAGGCACTTTCCAAAGTTAAAGAGGGTTTTGTAAGTAAACAAAATTATAAATATATACATTTGTGAATAAAATCATTCAATTGAAAAATCATATTCAAAGTAAAATCTTTTATAATAATAAAGATAGCATATATCTGTATACTTTACAGTTTTTTCAAAGACTTATTTATTTATTTTTGAGAGAGAGGGGGAGGAGCAGAAGAAGAGGGAGAGAATCTCAACCAGATTCCCTTTTGAGCACAGAGCCCAGTGCAGGGCTTGAGACCAGGACCCCGAGATCATGACCTGAGCAGAAGCCAAGAATCGGATGCTTAACTGACTGAACCACCCAGGCGCCCTGATATCTGTATGCTTTAAAGCCAAACAAAAAGAAAACTTTTTTATATTGATCATTTGAACATTAAAATGTAACATTAACAGAATCATTTTTGGTATAAATTCATGGACTATATGAATCTGCTCCTTTGCCATCTCTATCTCTAATATACCAGATCAGCAGAATATTCCTGCAATACATATTTTTCAACATGGTTTTATTATTTTTATAGATTAATTTATAATCTTATTCAAAAAAATTTTTATGGTTAGTAAAGATGAAATTGTTGATATCTTTTAAAGATTTTATTTATTTATTTGATAGACAGAGATCACAAATAGGCAGAGAGGGGAGGGAGGCAGGCTCCCTGCTGAGTAGAGAGCCTGATGCGGGGCTCGATCCCAGGACTCTGGGATCATGACCTGAGCTGAAGGTGGAGGCTTAACCCACTGAGCTACCCAGGTGCCTCGAAATTGTTGATATCTTAATGAACTATGTAAATAATAATATTTTTAACTATGGAAATACTCTCAATTAAGGCGCTGGTAATCTCCAAGCAAATTTGCTAAGAGTGGATATGTGTAATGTTATTTAGTCCAAATACTCTCCCAGGTACTGTTATTTTTAACCTTCATTTAGTGTATCTTTGCCAAGATTTGTATAAGACAACAAAATAAATTGTTATCTCTTTATGATTTTTAAAAATCAAATATAAATGCTGCAACATTTTTAGGCCTTCTCATAAATCAGCTTGTTTTCATTTTGGTGCAGAATATAAATTCGTCCAATTAAAAACAGGAGCTCTATCAAAAAAGTCTTTTCTCAAGTCGAGATATTTCAAGAGGAAATTATAAAATTGAAAAATTAAATCTTGCTTAACATCTGAGTTCTCATTATTTAATTTGCCTGGTTCTCTTCAGTCTGCATTAATTTCAATATTCTCCTTTTTATAAATTCTCAATTACTGCCATTTACTAAAAGGTGCAAAGGATGATTTTGGGGTGCTTCATCTGTTGAATGATTCAATTTAAATTTTCAACTGACCTCGAATGCAATGCAACTAAAATGTAGAAGTTTCATTTCTAAAAATGCTCACAACTATTGGAGGAAAATTAGACTGATTTTCAAAATATTTCTTTAAAGGCTCAAATGTTCCTAACTCTGATGGATGAAAAGAAGCAAAGACAGATAATGTATTCCACTATGCTCAAGTTCTTTGTTTGTTTTCAACATCAAGCTCATTACCAAAATGTTTTCAGGTAAATGCAAATCAAAATCAGATAATAACAAATGTTAGTGAGGATGTAGAGAAATTAGCACCCTCAAACATAGCTGGAGGGAATGTAAAATGGTGCAGGCACTTTGGAAATCGTTCCTAAAATGGTTAAACAGAGTTACCATATGACCCAGTAGTTCCACTCCTAGGTACAGACCCAAGAGAAATGGAAACATTATGTCCTCGCAAAAATTTGTACATAGATGTTTATAACAGCATTATTCATAAAATCTGAATGAAGAAAAAAATACTATAGTTTATTTATGCTACTGTGTGTATGTAAACACTTATATGTAATGTATGATATAAAATTAGGTATATACTATATATTATAGGTATTATATATACATTTATATATACATATACATTTTGAAAACGAGAGTTTCTATTTTTGTCAATAAAACATTGCAGCTTCATTGGGAGGCAGTTACAGTTCTGAGAGCCCTCTACTAACCCCACTTTGCAGCTATGAGCTGGTGCACCTCTGCCTGGCACTGAAAGGAGTTAGCTGTCTCTGCTACTCCTGTCCAAACACCTACTTTTAATCATTGATTGACCTACTTGCTCTCCTTGAAAGAAAGGTCCTAGTTCCACTTTATCCTTAAAGATTTGGGGAGAAGACGGGATGGGGTGGTGGCGTTGGTTTTCTTACATATTTAACCATGTGCTAAAAGGAGAATTCTACTCATTGCACTTGCTTCTCATACATCTTGAGGAGAATTTGAGCTTGGTGTGCTATCAGCTTACCCAACCTAAATTACCCTAATACAATTATTAATGGTAATATTTCATTTGAAAACCAAAAAATCTAGGACAAAACCTAAACTAGACAGGATGCCAGGACAACCTGTGTAAACAGGGACCATCTTACCCCAACAAGGACACATGGTCATCCCAGTGGGTGGCACGATAAATGAGCTACACTTTCTCCACATATCAGAATTCTAGTGTGAGGTAAAATTTTCAAATCTTTAAAATTAAATAGCGCATATTGGTAAAATTTAAAACATCAAGCTTCTAGAACTAGACAAAATCTCCAAAACGGTAACTATTAAGGAAAAATTATTGAAAAGTAGGTAATTTTATTTATTTATTTATTTATTTATTTATTTATTTATTTATTTGATAGAGATCACAAGTAGGCAGATGGGCAGGCGGGGAGAGAGAGAGAAGGGAAAGCAGGGTCCCTGCTGAGCAGAGAGCCTGATGCGGGGCTCAGTCCTAGGACCCTGAGACCTGAGCCGAGGCAGAGGCTTAACCCACTGAGCCACCCACGCGTCCCTGAAAAGTAGGTAATTAAAAAAAAAAGGTAGATACTTAAGAAAGTGAAAATATCAAGAATTCTTTATGGATGGAAGGCAACGTGGTTTTTTTGGCAACAGAAACCTACAAGCCATGAGATGATGATGCTCCTGTATAAAAATTATTTTTTTATATGTATACCAACACTTGCTATTTACCAGAATGGGAAGATTGTTCAAGTAAAGCAGTAAATTGGAGTCTAAATGGAGGGTGAGTGTGCTGATTCTGAAAGCTTTCTTTTTTCCCTAATGATGTCAAATGCTTTTAAAAAATGAATTTTTTTTAAAAGATAACTTAACAAAAGACTTGAAAACAAGTCAATAGGCAAGACTTTTTTGCCTTTAAGTTTTCCATAAGGGAATTATATTATATGATTAAGAAAGTAAAGCTACTATGCATTCTAAAATTCATTTTCATGAGAAAGATGTAAGAAGATACTGAATTAAGGAATTTTTCCAGTAGAACTAAGATACATTTCAACAAAACATGAGAAGGAACAAAAAAGGCAGAGACAAGTTTTCAGAGGTACTGGAAGAAGAGGAATGCAAAGGAAACTCCCACGAAATCTAATTATTACAGTGAGAACAGCTTATGGGGATCTCGGGCAGAAGGGTGACAGGCCACGGAAGAGGTGGGAAAGGCAGAAGGACGCGGGAGTGGGTGTGGGGGGAATAGTTTGCTGGGAGACCTGAAGGACAATGAAGTTGAATTCTGTACACTCTGTATACTTTGTATTAAAGTCTCGAATAATTGGCCTCAGCTGTTCAGAAAAGCAAAGCCTTGTTCTCTTTACCCATTCTCGGAAACTGAGGTGTTACTATAAAAGATCCCACAGGGACAGCCGGCAGCCAGGAAACCTCATTGTTTGCCGTCCTTTCGAATGTATTTCCTGTGCCAACTTCCAACAGCACAGCCAAGCAACTTCTTGGAAGAAATCATATTACTTGTAACCAAATATCTTTGTGGTTACTTTAGGCATTCCATATCCCTGATGAGGATTCTCCCTGACCTGAAGGAATTACAAATCTCCTCTAGATTTAAAGCAACAGCTCACTGTACAGTTTGGGGGTTGTTTTCCCCTTGTGAAAGATACACAACCAATTGCAACTTTTCTGTTTGACTACAGGAAACTTTCTGTCATAAATGAAGTCTCCAATATGCAACTCAGGGCTACTGACTCGGTTCCTCACTCAGACATTGCAAACCCGATTGATTGTGTACACCCGAAGCAGCAAACACGTCTGTTTAAACATGGACCTGAAGCAGTGCCATTTCCAGTGAGAGCACAAGCTATCATGTATGCCCCAGGTTTAACTATAGTCACCAAATAATTACTGGAATATAAGTGTTTTGCTTCTGATCCAACTTAAGCTGCGTGTTGCATGTCACTGAATTAAGAAACACCGAGGCCCTGGAACATTACCTTTAACTCAGAGCAGTGTAAAGACTCAGGAAGATGAGACCCAATCAACATATCTATTCCGAATTGCTTCCTGGCCTATCATTGTTCCTGCTATTTGGATAGGAGACAGTTCTAATACACACTGATTGTACTAGTTGCCAGGAAGTCTGAAGGAGGCATTGCTCAGGGCATCAAGAACTCAAATATTGGGACTGTTGCCTTGTGATTTACTTGTTCTGTGATATGAATTCATAAGAGAAAAGCCGAGGTAGAGGCTTTGCCACCAACTGAGTTCACACAGATAGGATTCTGCAGCACCCTGCAGATAATGAGGGCTTTTAGGAAAGACCAGTGATTTCGGAGGTAGCTGGCAACTAAACTCTGCCTGCGCTACTAGGGAATGAGCTACTTTGCAGCATCACTGATCTGCTGTCATCTGCTGTCTGCAGAACCGGAGTCTTCAGAGGGCATGCTGTGCTGGGCCAAATTGCAGGCTGTGGTCTGGCTGTGCCTGGCGCCATGATGGGTGTGTGGTGGGCACAGTGACTGGCCAGTGCCCTGAAGCACTGTGGGTGCCCAGAGAGGGTGGCCGGGGCTCTTGTGCTGCCTGTTCCAAATGGCGTTAGGAACCCGAAGAGCCCTTCAGGCAGACACAAGACACCTAAATGCAACCTTAATGGCTATTGCTTGTTGTTCTCTTCATGGTGCAGGGAGTTTAAAATGGCTCCCACCTTTCAGAAAGTGCGTGTAACTCAAAAAGGGAAGCACCTCCACCCATTGTGATGTTCAAGGATAAGTTAGCTCCGGGCCAGGAGAGCAGAGTCCTCAGTCCTAGAGGTTGGGCTGTCCAGATCAGAGTGTTTCAACATTTTTACCTCTTCTTTCCTGGTAACAGCCATGCGAAATGGGCTCTTCTCATTTCTGTCTTGTCCCCCTCTGTCTCAGACATGGAGACCCGATATCACTGTCATTGCCATTACCGGCAGTTTGGTCTGGAAAACACTGGGAGCGGTCACTGGGAGATTCTGGAGAGTCTGGGAGGAACCCCAGGTCTGTCCAGAATATCCAGCCTCTCCTTGTCCTAGGGAGAGGGGAGGGGAAGCATTAAGAGACCAGTAGTCTTCAGCTGGGGAATGCATGCCCAGATGGACAGACTTTGCAAATGGGGTGCAGTTTCAGGTGCTTGTTCAAAGAGCCCGAATTCCAATGTATGTGTCCTGAGAAAGTACCTGATGCCGTTCTGGTTCTTGGTTTCTCCAGCCTCCTCCACAACTGTCTTCTTTCCACTTTACCATGAAAGGTATTAATCTCAGCCATCTGGAATCTTATGTTGGTGCCCTACTATCATCCTCCAGGTCACTAAACAACACAGCTGTTTCAATTTCACATGATGATAAAATAATAGCTACTCATGACCAGGTAGGTGGCTCCTTTTTTTGTTTTTGTTTTTGTTTTTGCTTTCAAAACCAATTTTGTAATAAATTTTAGTACCTTGAAAATATGTTTTGGTACTAGATCACTGTGTACTTTTTCACATATATCTTCAGCCACTCTCCCTATAATTTCACTCCTCCCCCCCGTCCTTCCTTCTCCCCTGCTTTCTTTTCTCTTGTGTGCTTATCGCTATTTGCCATGCTGTATTATTTATTTTCCTTTAAAAAATCTTACGCATTTTCTGACACCCTGAATACAATTTAAGCTTTATGAAATAAGTATTTTTGTCTGATCTTTTCTGATTTTGTTCCTTGCTATATACTCAGTACCTAGAACAGTGCCTGGTAAAAGCTAGGACCTCAAAACTATCGGCAAAATTCCTCAAAAGCAAGGAACTAAAATAATTGAAGGACTTCACTATAACCAAAGTCTTTCCATTCCTATATTTTTTCTGTGTGCAAAATTTCTATATATACAACACTAGTACCACATACTGAAATTGTTTGAGGTAGGCTCTTTCATCCTAGCAATAACTAATATTCACCCATGAGTACATGGACCAGTCGAAAAAAAGAAACACTCCCTTTCATTAAGAAGTACTCTTCCACTAAATGTTTCATTTTATGTTTAAATTTTCTTTGGATACAGTTATAATTGCAATTATTGTTTATCGACTTGACTGAGGAAATGGAAACGTATTACACATATTGATGAATTGTTTTATGTTGCTCAATCATGTTGGTAGCCAATAACTGTAAGTATAACCCCATCCAAACACAAACTAACACTTAAAACCTGGTCACAGGAAAAACTTAAAAAATTTTTTAAAGGGGCGTCTGGGTGACTCAGTGGGTTAGGCCTCTGTCTTTGGCTCCGGTCATGATCTCAGGGTCCTGGGATCGAGCCCCACATCGAGCTCTCTGCTCAGCAGTGAGCCTGCTTCCCCCTCTCTCTGCCTGCCTGCCTCTCTGCCTACTTGTGATCTCTCTCTCTTTCTGTCAAATAAATAAATAAAATTTTTTAAAAACGTTTTTTCTCTCTTTCTGTCAAATAAATAAATAAAATTTTTTTAAAAAGTTTTTTTTAAAAAAAACTTTTTAAAAAGATTTTATTTATTTATTTGACTGAAAGAGATCACAAGTAGGCAGAGAGGCAGGCAGAGAGAGGGGAAGGGAAGCAGGCTCTCTGATGCTTGGGGCTCGATCCCAGAACCTTGGGATCATGACCTGAGCCGAAGACAAAGGCTTTAACCATCTGAGCCACCCAGGCACCCCTTAAATTTTTATTTATAGGAATAAATCCAAAAAATCTGCAAGTCCTTTACACAAAACATACTGAAAGAAATTAAAAGGGTCTTAAACAATTGGAAGAATAGAAAACATTCGTGGATTGTGAAACTCAATGCTATAAAGATATAATTTGATTTGTGGCTCAGTTAATCAATGGATTCAAAGCAATCCCAGTAAAACTTTCAGTAGTTTAACCAAAATGCTGATCCTAAAAGATATATGAAAAAGGAAAGACTCAACTCAAGATTAGTTAAGACAATCTGAAATAAGAACAATCTGAAATAAGACAGATAAGAAAGATAAAACAATCTGAAATAAGAACAAACCATGAAATTTCCTAATTTAAGAATTAAAACTGATAATGGGGCTATACAAACTAAGAATTTTTATTCATGAAAAATAACATTTCTTGAAAATACGATTTCAATTTATGAACAATTTTTCATTGCAGAGATGTATGATGGGATAAGAAAAAATTTAAGGTTAAACATTATATTAGGACACAATTCTATAGATCAAGTGGAATGGAGGTACAAGTTCCAAAAGGAACTGGAACAATTTAAAATTTCAACTTAATTAAAGCTTATTGAGGTATTTTAAATTTAATTTAAACATTTTTAAAGATTACTTATTTATTTATTTGACAGACAGAGATCACAAGCAGGCAGAGAGGCAGACAGAGAGAGAGGAGGAGGAAGCAGGTTTCCTGCTAAGCAGAGAGCCCAATGCGGGGCTCAATCCCAGGACCCTGGGATCATGACCTGAGCTGAAGGTGGAAGCTTTAAACCCACTGAGCCACCCAGGTGCCCCTAATTTAATTTAATTTTTTTAACTCTAAAAAATATTTTTAGAGAGGGAGGGGCAGAGGGAGAGGGAGAAAGAGAACCTTGAGCAGGCTCCATAGGCTCCATGGAGCCCCAATGTGGGGTGATCTCACTACCCTGAGATCATGAGCTGGGCCAAAATTCAGAGTCAGGTTCTTAACCAACTGCGCTACCCAGGTAATGCCTCATTTTTATCATTAAATGTTGTGATTTGTAATGTGTCAATTTATCTAAGATGGACTTTCCTGAACTCCCCTCTCTTTATGGTTCTGAGTTAGGGTTGACTACAAGAGTTAGGGTTGACTACAAGAGCCCTGTGAGATATGGAGGGTGTAAGAGAAGAAGCAGTTGATCTAGGGTCAACTCAGGAAGTTGATCTAGGGTCCCAGATTCCACTATGGTTTATATGCAGAGTGCTAACAGCCAAGAGTGAGACCTGGTTGACAGCTGAGGTCACGGTGGGATCACTGCACACAATTCAGTGGATGCTCAGCCCTGCCCCCTCACATCTGATGCCACCATGTCAACCTTCACCTCAGAATCAGGGCTGAGAGGACAGCCCTCCTTGAGCTCCTCTCTGAGGTGGCTGAAAATTACTGAAATGGCTAAGTTTTCTGGGATGTGCCTACCATGGGAAAGAAAAATCTGTTTTTGTGAAAATAAGGAAAGTTACATTTTTGTCACATTGTTCGAGGGGGGGAGAGTGCATTAGGGAAGAAGGTTGTTTTCACAGTTTTGTAGTATTTGAATCGGATCTTCAGATTCCGTTATTCTAATGATAAGTTTTGCATATTTAGTGTTCGGAGCTAAATAAAACAAGACAATGGATTTGGAGCAAGATCATTGGATGTATTACATTATATATGACTCCCTGTTTCCACTTAAATTTTAATAGGCTAGCCCATTATTTTTCTCCACAGTGTGCAACTAATTTATATTCTTACTCAATATTTAAACATGAATGTCCTGGTTTTAATCTAGTGAGTGACCAATGTCTATTTAGACATTGTCTAATAGACATTAGACATTGTCTAATAGACTAATGTCTATTCTTCCTGTTCAGGAAGAATTTGGTTGTTATCCTTGTTGGAAAGAAAAGCATAATTGGGTGTTGGATAGCATATGGACTTTGGTACTTGAAGTATCTAGGTCAGGTATTAGTTCCACTTCCTACAGGTTATGTGAGTTGGGAAAGCCTCATTGTACTCATCTATAAAATAAGAACAGTGACCACCTACCGGTGTGGTTGTCCTAGATGGGGCAGTGGCCATGGAGGGCTACACTCAGAAAGCATACAGCAAATGACAGGTTGTTATTGGTATTATTGGCCCATTTATCTTATTCTAATGGCACATTCCCATCAAGCACTGATTTCTGAAATTCCAGAAGCTTCCTTTAGGTTAGCATAACCATGATTCATTAGAATTCCAACATTCTCTTCCCCCTGGTCTCCCAAAGAGTGCCTGACCTTGAGGAACTTACACTGAATTTGTGTCTAGTTTGATTTTCTCTTGTTTAGAAAGAGCAGCTAGTTTGGAAAAGGGCAACACAGTTAGCCTGCCACACTTTGTAGCCTGAGGTTTATCCTGGAAAGGTATGCTTCCCTATATAAAGACCTGGTTCAAGAAAGGAAATAAAGCTCAGTAGAAGTAGAATTCGTGGAGCTGAGTGTCATCTGGGAGTATAGCCCTCCCTCTCACCAAGACTGGTGCTAAGTAGTCTCCGAGTCTGGACCAAGGGCCCCGGGCCCGTTCAGGGCACACGTGACCATCTCCATCACCGTTTGTTGAGCGTTTGACTGGCATTGCTTTTATTCTCTACTCCCTTGCCCTCCTACCCTCCACCACCCCACCTTTGGGCGTAGCACAAAGCCCGAGGGGAGATCTTTTTTCTCGGTATTTCAAATCGCTCCGTGGGATTCTTTGTAGATAATATATTCCCTTGGTGCGAAGTCCTCAAAGCGACTTCTTCATAACGTGCTCAGCGTTACTCCTTTAGATCCAGTGATAGGCTTATTCTAGTCATTCTGTAACGATCCCTTGGCCCGACTTTAGTATTTTATCTTTGATTCTTCTGCAGGGGAACTTAGTGGTAGTGTCCGTGCAGGATGCTCTGATAATAATCATCTGTTACTGCGGCTTCTTGCCTCGCTCTTAGTTGCAAGAGTTGTGCCAACTTTGTAAAGATGCCAGTGACACATCTGCGTCCGCTCTCCTACCACCTCAACACGCCGCACACACGCTTGAGTTTTGTTTCTCTCATATTTTGACAGACAGTAGATAATTTTTTTTTCTTCCTTTTGGCTTCATCTTTAAGAGTACATTTTCTATTCTCTTTAAAGTGACTCACCTCTTTCAAAAGCCACAAAAACTGAGCTCTGTTGTGCTAGAGTAGATACACTCTTTTAAAAAAAAATTTTTTTTTTAAAGATCTCCCTGATATGAGGAAGTTGAGAGGCAACCTGTGGGGTTTGGGGAGGTAGGAAAGGAATAAATGAAACAACATAGGATCAGGAGGGAGACAAACCATAAGAGACTCTTAATCTCACAAAACATACTGAGGGTTGGGGGGCGCAGGGGGACTAGGGAGAGGGTGGTGGGGTTATGGACATTGCGGAAGGTATGTTATATGGTGAGTGCTGTGACGTGTGTAAACCTGGTGATTCACAGACCTGTACCCTTGGGGCTAATAACACATTATCTGTTAATAAAAAAATTAAAAAAGAATAAAAAAATAAAAAAGATCTTATTTATTCATTTGAATAGGTGAGAGGGAGAGAGGGCACAAACAAGGGGAGCGGCAGCCTCCCCTCTAAGCAAGGAGCCTATGTGGGACTTGATCCCGGTTCACTGGGATCATGACCTGAGGTGAAGGCAGACTCTTCACGGTCGGACCCACCCAGGCATCTGAGTAGATACACTCTTAACCCTTCAGTTAATCTTAGTTGGATGGAATGGCTGCTCACTGTTCTCAACCACTATTTAGCTCTATCGAAAGCCCTTCCAAAGTTTTGTAATTTTCAGCCACTATCTGTACAGAATCATTGGTGGTTGAAGGCCTCCATGTCCCTACTGGGGGCTCATTTGGAGGAATGTTTTACTCTAGAGAAAACAAGATAAAAAAAGAAAATCCAAATCATTTCTATTTGGCTACATTTCTCGCTTCTGTTGCCCTCCTGGGTCTAGATTTCTGGAATCAGATGTTCCCCAAATCAGTGCTGACAGTTGTGTCCCACTTTAATATAGTTTCTAAATAATGGAATAATGAATTTCTAAAATCACTCTGAGGTCAATAAAGTAGCATGGAATGGCTAACAGGGCAACTAATGCTCAAAAAGGTAAGGGTTAAAAACAGTCCTAAGAATTTGTCTAAACAGGGGTTCTGGTTGGCTCAGTGGATTAAGCCTCTGCCTTTAGCTCAGATCATGATCTCAGGGTCCTGGGATTGGGTCCTGGGATTGGGTCCAGGATTGGGTCCCACATTGGCTCTCTGCTCAGCAGGGAGCCTGCTTTCCCCTCTCTCTCTGCCTGCCTCTGTGCCAACTTGTGATCTCTGTCTGTCAAATGAATGAATAAAATCTTTAAAAAATTTGTCTAAACAGTTATAATTTTTCCCTAATTAATTTTTCTTAGTTATCCAGTTTTCCCCCAATATATTTTTATCATTTTCATTTGAATCCAGCCAATCAAGTCACAAATACTTGTTGACTTTGAAGTCTGTCTATAAGTCCTTTTATTATCTGCTTCTATAATTCTGGACATTTCCCCTTGAATACTATTATTTTTTTAGTGGCCTCTATTATTACTTTTAGTTCTCCTTGTCCTAGGGCAATCTCTATCAAAAAAAAAAAAAAAAAAAAAGTGCCATTTCCTCTGAGATCTTTTTTCGCAAGTCCTTTCCTCTTTCTGTTCAAAGAAAATTGAATCAGATCTTATTCTTCTCAAGATTAAACCCATTTATTGACCCTACATCATCTAGCAGAACATCCCAACTAGTGTGACCTGAGTATGTATGGATGTGATAAAATATCAATTCCCTCATTCCCTGGTGTGCATACGTGTGTGTGTGTGTGTGTGTGTGTGTGTGTATTTAGCCTGGGGTAGCAAGCCCTCTGGACCAGTCATTTCTTGCTGGGAGAAAAGTGATTTATTTACCACAGAGTGGCCTAGAAGTGTTAGCTTTCTCTATGAGTGCTGAAATATGAAATAGGTTCAGAATCACTGGTGTAAGACAGAATTCAAGGTCCCTCAAAGCTGACCCCCACCATTCACCTGGTGAACTGAACATATGCAATTACTCATCACATTTTGTGTAATGCAGGTTTTCCTTAGGCCTTCTTGACTATTTTATGGTTTCCCCAAGCCTTTTTGACATATCTTGCCCAGTATTTAAGATGTATTTTCTTTGTTTCCTTCCTCGTGATGCAATATTCTTCATTTAAGACCATGTTCACGTGCTCTGAGTAGCCATGCTTGGTGTTTTGAGACCCAGTTAGCTTCTGCTTACTTTTTCTGTACATGTGATTTACTTTAAAGAGATCATTATCTGCATTTGGCTGTTCTGTAATTATTTACATACTTGGCTCACTTATTAGAACACAAAATCTCTTGGGAAAGGGACCAAGTCTTATTCATCTATGTACTCTTGTGGCCTAACACACAGAAGTCTTTCAATAACTGTTTCTTGAAGGGATGAATCAATAAAGAGTTAGCTATTTAACCTTGATTAAGCTTTAAAATTAAACAATAATGTGCTGAGTCTGGACTATAAATACTTCTGGATCTTAACAGGTCAGTGAGCATGGAGCAAGAAGAGATATGAGAGAATTGCAGAATCCAATTAAAGGTATTTAAATATCTACAAGAATTGATAACTTACCTAGAATATAGAATGAACACAGAATTCTATCAGGTTATCACCTTATAGGTTGGAAGAAGTACGTGGATGTCAGTACATGGAGAGGTACACGAATGTCTATGAAGTCGCACGGAAAGACGTTAAAATGTTTTAAAGAATTAGCATGTATAAAACCAACCAAAAAAAACCTCTTCATACGAGCAAAGTCTTCTGCATACTGAAATCTAATGTCATCCGAGTCCTGGGATTGTGGGCTGCTAAACTAATCATATTTGAAGGGTATGGAATGAGATCTCCTCTTGTTCTACCAACTATTAGAAAAAACAACAACAACCCATAAATCCATTAGTGGAATTTAGGTTCTGCTTGCCAGCTGAAAATCCCTCAGCAGTTAGCAAGCTCAAATGTTTGCGATGCTTATTTATGGGAGAAATGCATTTCTAACACTAGGAATTGACTACAGAGGGAGAAAGGAAGCTAATTCCGCAGTTTTAAAACTCTTTTATGAAGTACAGATTAGGATTTTGTAATCACTGGGACAATCTGTGTTTACTTGGTAGGTACAGTCTTTGTGATTCTCAACAGAGTCAGACAGATTATGTTAGCTCTGGCAGATTCACCCTAGAAAATCAATTCAAATTTTGAATTGGGTAATTAATCTTACACCTGTGATTTTAAGTTGAAAGACATGGGAAAACTTCATTAGATTTGTGTAATAATTAAGAAAATTTGAGATTCAATAGACGTATAGGCTTATTTTATTAGATTTATTAGATTTGTTCGGGTAGTTTAAAAACTAGTGAGTGTTTTGTTTATCAGGGTGAATTTTTGAAGGGCTTCAGAAGAAGGATAATTATAATGAATTCATGAATGCAGGTTAAATGTTTAAAGGGCTTTAGTTTAAACTGTAAATGGAACAGATTATTTAAAGGAATTTAGACTACTGAATTTAAGTAGATCAAATAGTGGTTGAAAGTTCAATGGAAGATTATTTAACCTTACACATGAATGGAATTCTGATACATCCTACAATATGGATAAACCTTGAAAACATTATGGCAAATGAAATAAATCAGACACAAAAAGACAAATACTATAAGATTCCATCTATATGAGGTACCTAGAATAGGTAAATACACAGAGACAGAAAGTAAATAGATAAACACAGAGAGACAGAATAGAGGTTACCAGAGGCTGGGGGAGAGGGAGATAAGGAGTCATTATTTATAGGGACAGAGCTTCTTTTGATATGATGAAAAAGTTCTGGAAATGGATATTGGGGATACCATAGAACATTATGAATGTATTTACTGCCACTTAATTATACGCATAAATATGTTCAAATGGTTAATTTTGTATTATGTATATTCTACGACTATAGAGAGAAAAAAAATTCCCCCCAAAGTCATCATTAAAATTTACTAGATTTTATAAATGGAATAGTAAACATTCTATGTAGCATCTACAGTTTAAAAAAAAAAAACAGGTTTTTAGAAATGTTGTTGCTTTAAGGATTTTATTTATTTATTTGTCAGAGAGAGAGAGGGAGACAGCACACAAGCAGGGGGAGCAGCAGGCAGAGGGAGAAGTAGACTCCCCAAAGCAGACACCCTGCTGAGCAGGAAGGAGGCCCATGTAGTACTCAATCCCAGCACCCCAGGATCATGACCTGAACCAAAGACAGATGCTTACCTGACTGAGCCACCCAGGCATCCTCAAAATGTTGTCACTTTAATAAATTGCATAGTAATTTTAAACCCTGAATCGAAATAGATAGAATTTCCTGTACAGAAAATCTTCCCTCGTGGCCATCAGAAAATGCACAGTGACGAAGTCCTACAAACACTTTGGACTTCACCTGTTTTTTTGCATCTTTGCTATCTCAGAAGGAAAATATAATATAAAATGTAAAAATATGAGCCTTGGCTTTAACTTCAGGACCAATAACTAAAAGTCTTTGTTTTCCTTAAATAAGAAAAAATAAAAACAGACTTAATTTACTTTTCCAAATAAACATGTAGCTGAATAAACAGAAAATGGGGCATATATAGAACAAAGGAAAAGAAAACAAAACTGAAATCCAAGCCGTGTGTTCTTTTGTCTCCCTACATGTAAAAAAAATGGTATGCTTTTCATCATTTTTCCTGTAATCTTCCCACTCAACAAGGGTTTAAAACTGATGCAATCTGCCTTTTAATTCACTAGTCTTTTCAGAGTGGGCCGGCCAGAGGAGTCCAGATAGCCTTTTGACCTTTGAAAGCAGCCGATATGAAACTAGTCCCGAAGTCAAGCCTTTGGTTTGGTTGGAAGACTCTTCCCAGAAGGGAGTCCCTCTGCACTTGCTACTCCGTCTGCCCCTTCCTTTTTATACTTTAGGTCTCAGCTTTGGAACCATGTCCTCCATGAGACCTTTCTGGGCACACAGGAGGCACTGACATTTTGTGGAATACTTGGAATGTTCCAACTCCCCGTCGGTGGTAGAACTCCTGCCTACTACTTCAGGGTCTCCAAGCCTGGGAGACCCTTTCCCTGACCATCCCCTCTGGGCTGCTTCTCAGAGCCTCATGCCTCAAAGGAATTCATCACCCTCTTCTCAATTTGTGTGGTCAACTCTCTTCCTCCAAGCCATGACCCTGACCCAGGTCCCTTCAATACTGTAGCTGCACCATTTTAAACACGTGGCCTCCAAAGCGTCTGTGCTTGCCTGTATCTAACAGGTAGAAAGGGGAGGAGTATGGAGAACCACACGTAGAAGTTGTCTAGGGGCCAGGCCTAGAAGGGGGCATATCCCTTCTGCTCACTTTCCATGATCTAGAATTCAACCTCATGGGACCCCTGACTACAGGAACGTGGAAAAAGTAGTCCAGCTATGTGCCAGGAAAAGAAACAAATGGGTCTAATGAGTAGCTGGCCAGTCTTTGGCACAAGTGTGTACGTAGGTATAACAAAATTTGTGAAGGTGGTATTCAATCAATAAGGGCTGGGAAATATTACAAGCTTTTCAGTTGGTTGAACTACATGCGGCAAAGAAAGTGGTTCTCTTGACTATTAAGTCCAATCTAGAGTTTCTGTTCTTACAATCTAAGAGAGAGAGAGAAAGAGCAAGTGCAAATGAGAGAGAGACAGAGAAGGAGAAAGATAGAGAGTTTGAGAAAAAGAGAGAGAAAGAGAGAGAGAGAGTGCTCCTGTTTCCTTCTATGGAAAAAAAAATGTGGACATAACTAAAAGCCTGGTTAGGTACAATTTAGAATTAATTTACTTTGCACTGCATACAACTCAGGAGAAGAAACAAATTCTCTTACTGCTCTCCTACTTTATTTTCATGCTGGCATCCAAGTTATAGGAATACTCCCAAATACCTCACTTAGTTTCCAGTCCCAAATATTGTTCCCAGAAGGAACACTAAATTCCTTTTTTCTTAGTCAATAAAGTACTTAGTAAAAGCACATGAAGATGAGTGTTCCTTACACGCCCTTTATTGTTGGTTCCTTGTATGACATTTCTTTAAAGGAATTATAAAATCAGATTTCCATTAAATATTTGGTCCAAGAATGTAGCTCTTGAGAATATTATGTGCCATTTTGTTATCTAAAAGGGATAAACATCTGTTTTATTGTTTGGTCTTACATTAAAATGCTTCTTTGTATTGTCTGATCTTACTTAAAATGCTTCAGCGTAACAGTGGGAATATAAGCTATTTACTAAAAATGGCAAGTTAACGTTTTAAGGACTTAGTGATAAGTCATCCCTCCCAAACGAGGCAGGGTAAGTACTAACTCAAAATTTCTTACTGGCATAACAAACAAAATTTGTTACCTGTGCCTGCATCAGAAATCTGCTTAATGTGCATATGGATATTATTAAAAAGATTTTATTTATTTATTTGACAGAGAGCAGGACAGAGAGTGAGAGAAAGCACAAGCAGGGGGAGCAGCAGAGGGAGAGGGAGAAGCAGGATCCCCACTGAGCACGGAGCCCGATGCAGGGCTCCATCCCAAACCCCTGGGATCATGATCTGAGCAGAAGACAGACACTCAACCTACTGAGCCACCCAGGTGCCCCTAGAAGTAATTTTTAATTGGTAGGATAAGTGCTGTTCAAGAGATGGAATTGCCTGGCAAAACTCCAGAGATGGGAGAGCCAGAACAGAAAATTTTCAAGGAGGGAGCAGTCAGCAGTGACCAAAGTCATCAATTATAATGAAGCTGGATGAGCTCTAAGTGAATTTGACAATTAAGAGGTCATTGCCAGCCTCTGAGTGAGCATTTTCAGTAATAATATAGAACAGAAGGCCTGGCAGCAGCAGCCCGACAGTGAGTGGGAGGTGAGAGAGTGAGCACCGTGAGTCTGGACTACTTTGTGGAAAACTCTGAACAGGGAGGGAAGAAGCACGAGGGATGGGAAAGCTCGCTGTCCAGGTGTGGGGGATGGAGGTGTCAGGGTAATCACTGTTTTTTTTTGTTGTTGTTGTTTTTTAATTTTGTGACCTTATTCATAAGCTAAGGAAAAAGATGCATCAAGAGGAAGAAACTGAGCAGGGAAGGGGGAGGAAAAAGAGAGAGTTATAGATGAGGGGGGTGGGGAGAATGAGAGAGTGAGAGAGGAAGAAAGAGAGAGAGAGAGAGAGAGAGAAGGAATAATTAATGGAAAGAGTGCCTGACTAGGTGGGAGGGAATGAAGCCCTCTTCTTCTGTCACGAAGAAAATAATCGTGGGTATATATAGACAGTCCTGATGCAAGAGAGACTCCAGGAATTTCTAGGGACTCCTGCCTACTTGGCTTCCATTTCCTTTGTGACAGAGCCTTAGTGGTCGAGTCTCTGTGCCGAGAGTGTGGGGCGGAGGAGGACAAGGGTGGTGGGAGTCACCTCACCTCTCTGGGGTCCACTTCCTCCTCCCTGAAGTGAGGATAGAGAACTCAAAGACTGTAGTTTTAAGGAAAGTTGAGAAGGCGCTGACTCAGAATGAGTGAGAGGCGAGCCCACGGGGGACATGGTGAAGATGCACCAGGGACAGTGGGTGTGGCCATGTTGTTCTGTGCAGCATCAGGCTCGCTTAGGAACAGATGGAACAAGGAGAGATCAGTGTATTCCCTGAGAAGCGCTGGGGTAAGGATACTGGATTTAGCATTAAAATGGAGACTGGAAGTCCTGTCAGAAAGCTCTCCGTTGCTCTTCTCCCAGGCTCCTAAAGTTTCCAACTAATAATCCAGAATAAAACCAATGCATAGGATCCATATATAATTCTTATAGCCCATTTTTTTTCCCCCTCACTGTGCACTTAGGGTGCCAGGAGGGTGTGGATTTTTTTTTTTTTTTTTTTTTTTTTTTTTACTTTTGACTCTGCTCCTCCATAATCACATCTGGTTCCCAAATCCCTCATCTTCCATCCCAGGCCATCTGGATGGCAGATCCCACATTCTTCCTTCTCGACCTAAGGGCAGGCCACACACGGTAGGCCACTGGCTAACAGTGAGCACCAGGAAGCTCCAGCCTGTCCGGAGCAGGCCTGTAGAGAGTTGTGATTGTGCCTCCCTGAGCGTGACAGGCATTTGTGTAGAGGGCTTGCTTTAAGGGGCGTCACACTCCATCGACTATCAGTCTGAGGCAGAAAGATCAGGATGTTTTCAACAGCTGCTGGTATTTACCATTTGTAAACGAATGTAAAAAATGTGATGCATTTGATTGTGCCTTGAGATAACACCCAGCTCGGACATCTTCCACAGAGCCATGCAGTGTTAGAGCCCAGAGGGCCTTTGGGATCTCCTCGGAGGTGATTCGAGTAGTTGATGTGAAAAGAGCAGAGTTAGGACCGCCTTCATTTAATTTCCACCATCCCATTTCAGGTAGAAACACAGCACATGAAAACCTACGCTGGGGTAGTAGGTGTTCTTTGCTTACTGGTATCAACTTTCGGACAAGTAGCCGATGAAAATCTCCAGGGAATATAAGTACTCAAACCAATTTATACCTTATTGTGAATTAATGAGATTTTTTTTTTCCTGTCATGCAGGGAATGGGTAATTTAAATTCTTGTAAGGTGGGAGGAAAGAGATACGAAAGATAACATAAAGACCTGGGGGTGTGTACAACAAAATAAATGTATGACAAACACACGCTCGTTTCCTATGATGTTCCAGATATTGAATCAGGTCCTGGGATCCTACAGTAAGTAAGACACAATCCCCGGCTACAAGTAGGAGATGCAGTTAATTAAAATGTAACTTGAGCACAGATTCAGAGATAGGCTTAGGGTGTACTGAGGCATGGGGAAGAAGGTATCCCTGGGAAGAATGTTAAAAAACGTGTGTGTGTGTGTGTGTGTGTGTGTGTGTGTGTGTGTGTGTGTGGAGGGGGGCGCCTGAGTGGTGCAACTGGTTGAACATCTGACTCTCAGTTTCGGCTCAGGTCGTGGTCTCAGGGTTGTGAGATGGAGCCCCACATTGGGCTCTGAGTTGAGTGCGCAGTCTGCTTGAGTTTCTCTCTCCCTCTGCCCCTCCCCATTACTCTCTCTCTGGCTCAAATATATCTTTAAAAACAAACAAACATGTGGGGCTGTTGGTTACTTGAAAAGAGGGGACAATGTATCATTTGGTGACTGACTGCATGCGGGAGTTTCTAGCTTGTGTCAGGAGTGTCATTCACACACGTGGAAACAGAGATTAGGGAAGGAAACACTTTTTCCCTCGTCTCTGCCAGTGGAAACCCCAAACATCCTCTGAGTCCATTTATTCATACTTTCTCATTCAACACTCATTATCTATTGTATAGGGTGTCCGTTATGTCAGGAAACGGGCTGGTCCTGGGGGCATGATGATGGAAAAATCCAGTTATGTTAAATGTTTCCAAGGAAGAGGTGCAATGTAAGCATCTCACAATAGATCATGGGTGCCCTCAGTCAGCCTAGGAAGAGTGAGAGAAAGTGGCTAAATTTTGGGAGAGACAATTAAGCGGAGATGGGCAGGATGTATGCAGGTTAGTGAGTCAACAGAGGGAAGAGGCCTCTCTGAAAGAGTTTGGTGGATTGAGGAAAACAGATGTGGCTGGAGATGAGGAGATTAGAGAAGATGGCTGTGGACTGTCCCCAGTTAGGCTGACTTAGAAGAGTCCGGTTCAGTAAAATGGGCAACTGTCTAGATTCTACTTCATGGTGATTTTAGCACTGACTTTGGAGCTGGTTCTAGTAAAAGGGCTTCTCTCTCTGGTCCCTGTGGAGAGTTCCTACTTGATTGACTGGTTTGGGTATTTGGGCATTTATGATATTCTTCTTGAGAGGAAAATTTTCTTTCTTTGTTTCTTTCTTTCTTCCTTCCTTTTGCTTTATTGAGGTATAATTGACTAATAAAATTGTGATATATTTAAAGTTTAATAAATGGTGATTTGATGTATACATACACTAGGAAAGGATTCTCACTGTTGAGTTAATTAACACATCCATTATGGAGAGAGACTGTCTTGATAACCTACCCGAGGACTGGAAGTCTGTCTCTGAACCACAGCACTGTAGCTGGGATCCTATTCTGTCCTGCCTTACCTTTCCCTGTGTGGTGCTGGGTGAGGTCACCACCGTGCTGGGTCTAACTTCTGGATAGTGAATCTCTTCCCTCGGCCAGATTTTGTAACTGAATTCATTCTGTGAGTGCATCTATCTTCCAGGTCCCTGTTCCCTCTGTGATATCTTGTCCATGAACTGACAAACCCAAGCTCTTGCTCTGATGTGGCATAGTAGAAATTTAATCCATTTCCCTGAATCTTGACCTTCAAAATTACTAATACTCATCTAATTTTATTAAAGAGATGCAGGAATGCCATTTGCCAAACATAAATATTTGTTCATGCATCAGGCATCTCACTCAGTTCTTAAATGTAAGGCACTATCATTTCATTAAATTTGAGAATCTTGGGGTTTTGAAATCCATTTTTAAAAATGAGTTGCTAGGCCAAGAGAATTTAGCGCTATAAATTCAGCAATCATTTCTTTATCACTATGTGCAAGGCATTTTCTAGGCTCTAGGATTAAATCAGGAACAAAAAAAAAAGATCCTGACCTCACCAATCATCTATTCTGGTTGGAAGATTAGCTAGTAATTCTGTAGCTATTTGATAAAGTCTTCTCATCAAATTAGGGGAGACGCTTCAGGCTCTAAGTCTACACTGTGGTGAGGTTAGTTGGGTGCAACCCCACTGTGTAGTTACCCAAAGAAATTTATCCTCTGCGAATCAGTAGATTCTCGATGGCTTATTGAACAAATGTTCTGACTCCTTTGAAACGTTGGCTGTGACTGAAGGATCATACCTGCATTTTTGTTTCTGATTCAGCAAATTCTCCTGTCCCTCCACTTCAAATGCCTGTGTGTTGCAAAGCTCACACAATGGACGTTTTCTATTCTGAGGATCCTCCATCCCCTGCTGATTTCTCTCCTTCCCTTGGTGCCCCACTTTTAGGTCACTCTCCTTCCCTAAGGCTTCTCCAAACATTTCAGAGCCAGGAAGGGATACTGGGAAGTTAACATCCAAACCACCCAATTGTCCTCCCATTACCTGCCTTGGGAAATTCTTAGGAGGAGATAAGGGTTGTGAAAATAAATGAAGGAAATCTCCATTAAAATGGAATCAGGCTCCATGCTCAGCAGGGAGTCTGCTTCAGACTTTCTCTCCCTCCGTGCTGCCCCACCAACCCCTCTCTCAAAATGAAGAAATCAATAGATCTTTAAAATGGAACAGGGAAGCGCTGAAGGGGCACTTCTCACGCGTGCACCAGGCTGTGGTATCAGCAGGAAGAAGGAAGGTAAGAATTATCTTGACAAGGGAAGACATTATTCACATAGGAATTTCATCTTCCATTTTTAAGAAAAAGAAGGAAGATTCCTCCCTGTTCCAGCAACGCACTAACCACGCTTAAACTAATGAGGAATGCCGCAACTTTGTACTCTTTCTTGTTCTTCTCCAGCCAACTTTTGTTTAAAATAACCCTGCCTAATTTCCTCCTACAACCCAGTAACAGCCGACTTTCCCTTTGTCTCTTGGGACTTGCCTGTGGTTCCCCATCATTTGCTTGTCCCAAATTACGATTCCTCTGCTGTTACCAAAGAAATGAATTTTGCTGATGACTATTTTATTTTTAAGGTAGACAGGGTTATTTATTTCCAAGTCACATCACTGCTATGGTAATATCATCTTATACTCTTAAAAGGAATTTATGGGCAGAGAGGAAAATACATGAACACCAGCCTGCAGGAAGCCTCAAGGACAGTAGAATATGGAATATTTTTCCAAGAGTCATGCTTCCTTCCAATGAGAAGTTCCCCAAAAGTACATTAGCAAGGGTCAAATGGTGGCATAAAGAGTCATTTTGAGAATTTCAATGTAAATTATCAAACCTGCATCTGGGGGGGATTTATTTCCTTCTCAAAAACTAAATCTTAGGATTGTCAATATACTTTTCTGTGACTATTCAACGTATGCAACCCAGACTGGCTTTTGTGAGACCAAAACGATGTCCCAGGTGCAATTTACAAACTGGTATCAGAAGCAGTCATGCTCACAACAGATCCTCGGTAGAAGAAGTAGTATTTATATACGTTAATGCTATTTTTCAGCATCTTTTGCCTTGCCTACACACTTCCCTGAATTAAAAACATTCTTTTTCGTAAGTGTGACAAGATAGTAACAAGCCTACAAGTTCATTTTCAGCAGCAGATGATTCACAAATAAGACGTCGACAGGTTTTTGTGATTACAGATTCCAAATACCCTGGTCTCACAAAAGTGTTCGTAGAGATTGATAGATATTAAAAAAAGAAATAAAAATGAAACAAGAGCTATAAATAGGTTTCTTTGTTGGAATGAGTGATGGGAAGTTCTGACCCCATCGAACAGCATTCTTCCCTGTTTGAGCTTTTTATTTCATTGTCTTTGACCTGCAATCCGAGTCTTTAGAAGAGATATAGTTAGCAGAAGAGGCCAAAAGGTAACTAAGAAGATGGGTGGCTGGAAATAAATGTTTCCTCAAGCATTTATTACCCTTCAGACATGTCCATCAGCTGAAATGTTAGTCCCATAGAACCACTTAGGCGGTGCAGAGGAGAGAGTGGGTAGCTGTTATTAATTTTTAAGGCTGGCAGACAGCTTTCAGTCCAAGAACAAGGCTTAACTTTGCATTCTGAATAATGCAGAGATTTTCATTAGTTAGAATAGGAATTGAAATGATAAATGATACATTGTCTGCCAAAATACTGTGACATTACATTATATATTTGCAGTTACCTTTCAGAATTGGCTTTCCAGAAGTATACTTAGACAAATTGGAAAGCTACCAGTACTGCTTTCTCACTGTAGGTTTACATTTTGAAAAAAACAATCAAAAGACACCTCTTTTTGACTCTGGGTCGGTAATGTCACATCCAAAGGGTGGTTCATTATTGCACCTGAAAGCTAAGTGTTGGCACAGATTGGACTGGTCTATGAGATCATTGCAATTGGTTTCCAGACATTTCTTTTGCTCACATCTGCCTCCTGAAGACTCTGGGACAATTTAATTACAACTGCACTTTGATTTCGACTTCTTTCAATAAAAAATGTAAAGTTACACTCACTTGAGAACTATTAGACTAAAAGGTTTGTGATTGCTTTCTCCCTGTCGTCTTTCTTCCAGTAGATCATCATGTCAAGTCAGTGTAGGGCATATTTATTTTGTCTTGCGCACCCACCACACTTTTTCTGGCTCTATGTTTTGTTTGAATTGATGGTAACACGACTACTATATCTAGATGTCTCCTGGTAACTTAATGCGTGGCCCTCCTAACAAACACTGGAATTAAACCATTAATAGCATGGGCTTCCAGCAGCTGCGTGAATGCCAGTTTGAGGAGCATTCTAATAACTGATTCAGAGATTTCTACAGAAAAATGTAAGCTAATTAAAGACATCAAAGTCAACGGCACTATAATATCTGCCAGTAGCAATACAATCCATAGCCACCGACATTATTACTTTGAAAGAAGACTGACAGAAGGTCAAAATAAATCCTTTACCCAGCGTAGATGAGCCTTTTCTTTTGCATGTCATTTTGGATTTCCAAGGTTTGCTTAAAATCACAAGCCTCAAGGAAAAGTCCTGTATATATTTATTCTAATGGAGAAAACATTATTTTTTTTTGTTCTTAATTTTATTTGAGAAAACATTATTGATGAATCTGCCTCTTCTCGCACAATACAGTAATCTGGAGAATGAAAGCCTCTGAGTTCAGTGAGGAGAACAAGAAACAGGCACTTTTGGTACTGATTCAAACTTACTTTATAAGGGATTCAGTTGGGATTTATCAGGCAGTGTTTTTGTTTTAGTTTTTGTTTTTTTGAAGTGTTTATTCTAATAATTTCCTTTAGGTCTCATGTTTTTGGAGATACAGCCTATCTCAGCTGTAGGTTGGAAACCTGCTGCTAATTTTCTGTGGGTTAACTATGTCAGATTGGAAAGCTACTAATGGAACTCCTGAAAATATACGTTCTGACGTTAACCTCAGAGTGGGAAGTGCTGTCATTACAACTGCACTTCTGAAATGTCAAAAAACTTTCTGGTTCATCTAGTATTTAAAAAAAAAAAATACCCCTAAGCCAGTGTAAAAGATAGAATGCAGTATGTTCACACATTTTCACTACCTGAGAATTTAATCTCAGGGTCCCATATTTCTTCCAGTTGGTTAAATAAATCCTCACATGGATTCCAGCTCATGTACTGTGGGAAGCATTCATCAGACCCCTTTGGAGTTATGCTCTAGAAAGAGGTCACCATGGCTAACAGGACACTCATCCTTGTTTTTTTTTAAAAGGTCAACTTTATAACCCAGACAGTAACTGTAATGATATAACTGAAACTTTGAGATAGGTGGATGTGATTTGTTTATCTAATAATGACTTATTTTTTAAAAATAAAGTAAAATTTTCCTTGGTATCACATGAGCTCATAACAGTTGCACCGAAATGTGCCTTATGCATCAGTGGGCTTTTGGCATATGTTGCTAAACCTCTGCCCAGGTAATGTCAGGTCCTCTCTGTCTTTTATTTCATTGGTAGTATTCTGCTGAAACATGAATACTTAGCTTTTTAGCATCCTATTAGTTATTTTATGGCATTTCTTTTTTTTTTTTTTATTTTATGGCATTTCTTTAAAAATTTTTTTTTTTACATCTCACCTTGAAGGTTGTTATTTTTAGTTTTGTGGAGCATTTTATACAATTTGCATTGCTAGAATTCTTGCTATGATGTACTGTATTGATGTTATTGTTATCAGTCAGATGTCAAAATTCTTCAGTAGCATACTTAAGATGGATCATGGATAAAATAATCCCCAATTTTCTATTCCACGTTATGTTTAGATCTTTGGAGAAAAGTTACTACGACATGGTATGACAACAATCTGTAGATCTCCACGACTCTGGGCAGCCACACATACAGTAGGGATTGAGAGTTTCAAACCTTAGTGTCATGTTCTTTGTGAGCAGTTCTGTTTGCAAACGTTTGATTGTGACTTTACTGGGCTTCATTCAGTCATTTTAAATTCCAGCTATGAAAGCTTTCATAGTCCTCCAATGATTCACTTTGGAAGCTATAGCTTACCCAAAATAAAGCCACAAGTAGCTATAATAGTACTTACAGGTGTCCTCTTCTTCCATGAAAATACTGATCACATAACAGGCATACACAAAACCAACCAACTGCAAAAGAGAAAAAAAAATACTTTAAGAATCAATGTCAAATATCCAGAACTGAAGAGCCTATATAATCCAATAAAATAAAGATTAAGAGTATATAGTAATGATGTCTGTGAATCTTAATAGGAAAAAAATCTTGTTTTTAAAAAACAGCTGTGATTTTATTTTATTTTTAAAAGATTTTATTTATTTATTTGACAGAGAGAGAGAACAAGCAGGCAGAGAGGCAGGAAGAGAAAGGGGAAAAGCAGGCTCCCCACTGAGCAGAGAGTCTGATTCGGGGTTCCATCCCAGGACTCTGAGATCATGATCTGAGCTGAAGGCAGAGGCTTAACCCACTGAGACACCCAGGTGCCCCCAAAATAGCTGTGATTTTAAAGAGCTTTTCTATTACTGCTTAGCTGCTATAACTTTATAAAACAGTACACAGGAATGGGAAATATTTTCTAGATATTTGACTTAGCTTTTGACTTGGGATTTCCAGTTCTCATACTTTTAAAATGACCTCAAATTATTCAGAACATATATTTTTAAGTTTGGACTATTTAAAGAACAATTTGTAGTAGCACTCATTATTACTACAACTATTTTAATATCTAGTCGCCATTTATTTATTTATTTATTTACTATTTAATAGCCAATTTTATGGCTATAAAAGGAATCAAAATATGTTAATTGTAAATTAAATACCAATCATCTACTTAATTATTTGAAATGCTCTGAGACTATAAATTCTATTTAAATACTAAATTGTTTTGTTAATTATACCATAAGAAAATGCATTAACTTTGAGGTCATTAATCATACAATGACATTGAAGAGATAATTTGTACTTTGGCTACTAGTGGTTAAATAAATGCAGGTGCCAAAGTGTAGGCTTTCTACCTTTTCATGTTGTTTTCTGTACTTATCATACTGAGAAGGCAGTTCTTACTTTGTGGAGCTGGAGACACAGCAGTTCCTGGAGGACAGAATTATGAATCCATCCCATCGAGTCCAAAATTACTCTTGAGTACTTTGATAACAAATACATACCTAATTAGTGGCCATACAGTCTGTGTCTTACTTCTCTCTCTTGTTGAAGTCTATCCCCACCTCCCCCTTATAAAATAACATTCGGAAAGGAAATGTTTTTGATAGTCCCTGTGTCAAAGAGTGAAGCTCAATACAGAGAACAATCTATCTAGGGTTTGTGACTAGCCTGCAGATGAAGAACCTGAATCTGGAATTCACCTCCAGACTGTCTACACGGGGCAGGCTCAGATGCTAGTTCTTCTTCACTTGCTGGAGTGGATTTCATCCCACTCTTTCAGGAAAATGCAGAGGGACTGGTGAGCTAAGAGGGCTAGAACTGTAGGTGTTGGAACCAAGGAAGAGACCACCAAAGAGCATCTGTTGCTGGTTGATGGTCCCTTCACCAGCGAGACTCTTGGAATTCTGCTTCTCCAGCTTGTTCATTACCTCACAGAAATTGTGGTTGAATTTGTTCATTTCCCCGTAGAAGATGTCCCTCAACTTAGAAATGTTTTGGAAGATGGTCACAGGCTATAACATTATTATAAAGAATAGGCAGCTCCTTTAGTGGTTCCTGGTTCAGACTGCAACAACTGCAGTTAGCTTTTTTTTTTTTTTTTAAGATTTTATTTATTTATTTGACAGAGAGAGATCACAGGTAGGCAGAGAGGCAGGCAAAGAGAGAGAAAGGGAAGCAGGCTCCCTGCTGAGCAGAGAGCCCAGTATGGGACTCGATCCTAGGACCCTGAGATCACGACCTGAGCTGAAGGCAGAGGCTTAACCCACTGAGCCATCCAGGTGCCCCTGCAGTTAGCTTTAAACATAGTCTGGACTTTGATGAACTCTTCTTCAGCCTGGCCACACTGCCCTCCTCTTTCTTCTTGCATAATGCATCACTTCCAGGTGGTGCTGGGCATGGTCTCCATCCATGAGTTTCCAATCCACTTAGCAATTCTTTTCTTCATCTCGCTGAATGAAACTACATAGTTTTCCATGATTCTCAAAGCCTGGTCAGTTCATTTCTCTTCGTAGTCTTCCTAAAGGAGGTCATTATTCCCTGCAGTGGTCATGGGGTTCTCATGACTGTCCCACTCACTGCTGTTGATCTCCTGTAGGCTTTCTGAAGTTCCCTTTGAAATTTCATGCACCACTTTCACTGCACTCAGGATGTTCTTCAGGTCCTTATATAACTTGTGGTCTCCTGTTAATTACTGGTTTATTAGAAAAGGATATAATTCAGGAATAGCTAGATGAAAGCAATGTATGAGGCAAGGTGTGGGGGAAAAGTGCAGAGCTCCCATGCTCTCTTGAGTGCACCACAAATCCCTAAGTGTTCACCAACCTGGAAGCTTTCTCAGATGTTCTTTTATAGAGATAAAAGAGAGCACCTAAATTATTCACCTGAATAATTTTTTAAGAAAAATTTTTTTTTACTTAATTTTATTGCCTTATATTTCTTCCTTGTAATTTTAGTGCTATGAGTTATACCAAAAATACCAGGTAAACTGTATTTTCTGGAAAGATTTATTGTCTGTGTACTGAAGAGAAGTGGCCAGTATATTTACTTCTTTTCCAAATGAGTCTTTTGACTGATGGAAAGTAAGATAGGGGTCTTAATTATAGTTACAGCTCACTATCTTTCCTCATTCAGTGAAGTTTTTGTTACTGATGAAACGGGAGACACCCGGTTTTAAAAGAACAGATAAATGTATAGCAACAGAAAATTTGTCAAGTTCAGTTATTCACTAATGGAGCTTAATAATATCTTGATAGATGACAAGAAAGGAATTTTGGCTAGGTAATTGAAATATACAGTACCATTAGCTGAAGCAGTAAGATAAAGACATGCCACACTAAAAATATTAGCTCATTCTCTGGGCCTTCAAACAGAAATTGCCAGCCTTAATCTCAATGTTACAACAAATGAATTAATTAACATATATTCTTTTACTTTTGCTTTATTGATGGGCACACTAATAAAATATTTATTCCAAAAATTACTCTTGCTATCATGATTAACCAAACTGCTGCTTAATTAATAATGTTATTCTCATGAGAACCTGTCTAGACATCATGTTAATCACCAATTTGTTGACGGCTGACTGTTGTATAGTTCTTGGTTTCCAAGAATATGAGTTGAAATAGTCCCTGTGGTTCTGCTTATCTCCAAGAAATGGAATAACGTGCATTCTTGCCAACAGCAAAGACACATAAAGTAAATAATACCAGGATAGTCCCGATTATGTCTGCTTTTAATACAGTTTTGAAGGAGTCAGTAATTTTAAAGACACTTCTCTCCCACTAAAGCCATCCATTCTCTATAGTTAGAACACTTAAATGATTTTCTCCAAGTACTGCGAATTCTGACTGCATAGATCCCATCTTTTTTGACATAGTAAATGAATGCAAATGACATTAAGACTAGATTCCAACACCACTTCTTGTGTAAAAGATTGAGTCGTTTTTGCAAGTAGGATTTGTCTATGAGATTGATTTGTTTTGGCCTGCAGGCCTTACATAAGGGTTGGCAGGATTTGGTTTCACACATGTAGAAATTAGGATGAGAGCCACTGGCTATGTGTCCTGCTAGTTGTGGATCTTCGTTAAGAATGAATCAGAGAAATGAGTCGTCTCTAGAAGTATGACTATCTTAAGGGATCACTTTCAGATGCAGCAGATGGATGAAAAATCTCATCTAAGGAACTCAGAAGAGCTTGTACGGGCCCTGGCTTAGGGTGAACGAATCGGTGGATTTGAGGGAAGCTAAAAGGATCCTTGATCAAAAATAACTTCCCAACTACCTTCCTAAATTTCTCAGCATTCGCATCAACATTTAAGCATTAAAGTTTAAGAGATTCCTTAAGGAATGCCAGAAGTTTCTCTACACAGTACCAGGTTCTAAAATGTTCTTTGTTAGTCAATTTTTCCTCAAATCCAAAATAATTCTGTAAAGGTCTTGGCCAAAGCCATCCATAGGAGGAGGGAGAAAACATTTCTGTCAAACACTTCATTCTGTGTAGAGCTTTATCCTTATGAAAGTCATAAACTTGAACATTTGGGAGTAAACCCTTCTATATATAATTTATTTGGGTTAAAGTGTTAAGTTGCTTATAAAAGGAAGCATAAGTACTTAATATTAAGAACTGTGCAGCATTTGGGATTGACTCTATAAGCTAGCAAGTTAGCCTGTTACTGTTTCATGGATGCTGGGTCAGAGACAAAGGACTTTATTACTTAGAGCTCAGCAGCCAGCATCAACTTTATATCTCTGAGGCGTTCTCCTTGGGCCATGATGGACCCCTGCACATATAATGGGTTCCGTTACAGGAGAGGAGCGTTTAGCTACTTTTACAGCAAAGGGAAGCAAGCCTACTCCTTGTTGGGGTAGGATGGGGGAGCAGTGACCTCATCCCTAAAGGTTGTTTGCTGAAAACACGATCCTGAGAAACTGATCAGGTAGACTGATTATAAATGTGGGAGTTATCAATGTATCTATAGATGGTATTTAAAGCTATATCACAATAAGGAAATGAGTGAAGTTAGAGAAACGGGTTAAAAGATGAAGTTCTGGAACATTTTGACATTTAGGGTTTGGGGAGAAACCAAGAATCCGTAAAGAGACTGAACAGTCTTGACCTTTTCAGTGACTTAAGAATTCAGTACAATGACATAAGAAAGCAAGGGTGGGGTGCCTGGGTGACTCAGTTAAGCGTCCAATTCTTGATTTTGGCTCAGGTCATGATCTCATGGTCAGGAGATTGAGCCCTGCATTGGGCTCCACACTGGATGTGAAGTCTGCTTGAGATTCTGTCTCTTTCCATCTCCCTCTGCCCCCGGCCCCCAAAACCAAGGGCAATCAACCATGCCAAAGGTCTCTGGTAAGTTAAGGACAATGAACATGAGCCTTGACCGCTAGACTGGGTAGTGTGGAGCACATGGATGACCTTGATGGGAGTTGTTCAGGTGGAAAATGGGGCAAAAGTTTGACCAGAGTGGGTTCAAGAGAAAATAGGATGTCAACAATTCTTTCAAGGAGTTTTGGAAAAGGAGAATAGAGAAAGGAATAGTAGCTGGAAAAAGATGTGAGGTCAATGTAGTTTTTTTGTTCTTTTGTCTCAGCTTTAGTTTAGTGTTTTTAATTTGTTTGTTTGGTTTTGTTTTTGTTTGTTTTTAAAGAGAGACATTAATACAGCACGTTTGTTTTCCAAGAGGAATACGTTTTTTTTTTTTTAAATCATGATTCACAATTTGGGGGTAACGGAAAACAAAGATTATTTGTCTGTCCAAGCACACATCACTTTTATCTGCTTCCAAGTCCTCTATAATCCTGCCTCAACTTGGCTTTCAAGGCTTATTCCCCACAATTCTCTGGCATGAGCTGTGCTCCAGCTCCCAGGCATATCCCATTCTTCGCTTGCTCACAACCCCCTAACCCAGTCTCACATCTCTGTTTGCACAGACACTCTCATCCTTTAAGCCCTGTTGTAAACATCACTTTCTTTGATCTCTCCCATGAAAACACCTCTAGTCTGAACCTTCTCAGTACTTTGTTTTTGTATCTCTAATGGCAGTTCCCAATATCACTTTGTGTCAGAGCTATGCATCCATTTGTTCTCTTCCCAGTAGGTTTTTGAAGGCAGGACTCCTCTGGGAGCTGATGCCAAGTCCACATCCCCAGAGTCCTGCCCTGGTTCCTTCAGGGAGAAGATCTACTCCTTCTACTTCTTTGGCACATCCTCGGATTCTTTCATGGAGGCCCGTTTTATCAATTTGCATGTTTGTCTCAACTGCCAGGCTCTTTCAACGTGAAAACTTTTTCTCAACTTGACTTTGCTTGACTAAGTTCTGAAACTTAGTATTTTGCCTCGTACAAAGAAGGTACTTTTTAAATGGTTTTGAACAAGGCAATGATGGGAAGCATGGATGTCAAAGCAAAGTGTGGGAAGGAAACCAGTATGGCTAGAATGAAGGAGATGAATTTCAGAATTCCAGCACATTAGCAGCCCTGAAATTTCCACACCAGTTACCCTGTTACTCAGCTGACGTAAAACCAGCTCTGCCTGTGTGCATCAGCACCTGTTATCCTGATTTGATAGGTTCCATAGATTTTTCTGCTTTGCTGTGATAATGTCTGGGTCATGTAATAAACACAAGTACAAGCCAGTGATTGTACCATCTTGGGAAGATGGATAGGACATAAACATGTAGAAAGAAATGGGATATTAAGCTCTTTTCACTGATGACTTAACTCTTGGTTGGGTTTATATGAAACCAAACAGTTCAAGTATATTGAAGGTAGCTAATGTGTTCCCAAATGCACACTACTTCCTTCAATGAAGGAAGGAGAAATAATACAATGGAGTAAGAATTTTTTAGCCACCTGATTGAAGTGATACAATGGTTGTCATGATGGATGGTAATGCTTCAACTCTCACAGCAAGCCTGACTTCAGCATGCCCTGGAGGTATGTCAGAGTCCAGACACACAACACATGGTTGTTTCCTAGTCTAGTGTAGTAGAGAATCTTCTGACTTTCTCTTCTAGAAGGGGGTAGGGGTTCAGCTTTGTGCCATGGCTCACCCTGAGTTTTGGACTGGACAGCAGGCATATCCTTCCTTCCTAGGGAGTGATCAAAGAATCCCTGGGACTGAAGAACAGGCAGCTGGTGGACAGTCTCATCTCACAGTGCTGTGTGGACACATTTCTTTCTCTATGACTCCCGGGAGGGCCTTTTTGTGCAACTGTCACCCACGCCCATCTGCTTTCTCTTGCGTGCCCAGCAGAATAGAAGTCTAGGATCTTGGGATCTTCAGGGGAAGAAGTCAGAGGAGGAACTGGTTTTTTATTTATGTGGATCACTCTGGGGAGGCTGTGAATCCTAGTGAGTCCTAACTTCTTTTTGTTTTTAGTCAAGCTGTCCCTACGTTTCCTTCAGGAATCCAGAATTAGAGTTATGTCTGTTTATGGAAGTGCCCTATGCCAACTGAAGCCTGAAATTATTTGAAGACATTTGGTTCAATCTCCTAAGAGTCCCACTGGCACGCTGGGCTCCAAATGAATCAATGAATATGGAAATAAGTTGTTTTCTCCACGATGACCATAAAAATGCACAACAGCAACAGCACCGCATTTATTCGGGCTTTGGGGATTTATTGCCCTTACGTGTATAGGAAGCACTTGTATAGACAGTCAAAATGGAAAACAAATGGGTTGCTGGCTTCTACCAAGGAAGATAAGCCTTTTAATGACATGCTTTTGTGATGCAGACCCTTTGCACAAGCCAGCTCAGCAATATCGTAGAGGACACAAATGTTACTCTGATTCGCAGAGCGTAGTTGTCAGACTGTGCATTTCTGGTGGCAAGTTGTTTGAAGAATAAGAGCATTATTTAAACAGCAAACAAATAAACAAATGTACCTTTTCAGGTAGATCATTTTACCTAGGACTTTTCCAAATGTTCACTATCAATTTCAGTAATTCTTCAATGATATCGTGTGAATAGTTGGGTAAGGTTACAGTACCCAAGTGTCATGAGGTAATCTGAAGAAAAATGTTTCTATTAAGGAAAACTTCATCTGGCTTTTAGCTGCTTTACAATCCTAAATGTAAACTCAGAATTTTTGAGTATGTAAAGATTCTTCTAAGTGGAGTTTGGTGATAAAGAGTTGTTTTTGTGACAGGGTCAGAATGTGACGGGTGAAGTCTCGGGTGAGCCTACATGTCTTCCTGGCTCTGCGGAGTCCTAAATAAGCCAGGGTGCACGGAGCTCTGCCTCTTCCTTTCACCTGACCTTTCAAATGGGAATCAGGTTCAGGAAATTGGAGTAAAAGCTGGGCTTGGGCAGGAGCCTTCCCCTCCTCCTGCATCTACCCAGACTGACCTCAGACTTCCTGTTTGACCTTCAGTTCCCTTTTCTCATCTTGAGCTACTGAATTCACTCTCTGACAACTCAAACCTCTTTCCTTAGGACTTGTTTTGAATCTTCTGTCTAGCTTACTAGAGCATATTGAGTCTTTTTGTACCCCTTTCATGTACCTTCAGTGTCTCTTGAGAGACATTTTGGCTGGATAAGGAGGGTAAGACTGAAAGAAGGTAGTTTAAAAACAATTTTTTCAATCTTTGTTGTTGTTGTTGTTGTTTGGTTTAAAATATTTTACTTTAGGAGCCAGTGAGATTTCTAGATGCTTAAAGATCTAATTTACACTTTTAAAAAATCTCTGTAGATATACTATACTCATAAATATCCTTAAAAATAGGTTATACTATTTATGTAGTTGTGAGTGAAATGAAATGGCACTTCTGCTTCTATTTCAGGTATTTAAGGATGAGAATAGTTGGCATTATGTTGGACTACTGATTCCTGTTTTAGTTCTACTTCATCAGTAATCAGACTGAAACTGTTCTGCTGTGTGGACAACCCAGGAGGAAGGCATTGGTTCAATGGTAGTTCGAGCTGGGTCTCCCTACTCTGCCCTGAAAGGTAGCAAGTGTGTGGGAGGAAGCTCTGGTGCCATATACACTCAGTGGGAGCGAATGGTGTTCAATAAGCTTTAAAAATATGGCATCTTGTGGTGCCTGGGTGGCTCAGTGGGTTAAGCTTCTGCCTTAGGCTCAGGTCATGATCCCAGGGTCCTGGGATTGAGCCCTTGATCTGGCTTTCTGCTCAGCAGGGAGTCTGCTCCCCCGCCCCTGCCTGCCTGCCTCTCTGCCTACTTCTGATATCTCTCTGTCAAATAAACAAGTAAAACTTAAAAAAATATATGGCATCTTAAGATGGCATTCAAGGTCCCCCAAGGCTATCTCCTTCAGAGTCATTACAGAAAGTATATGTTCCCTACTAAGTTTGAATAGCTCTCTACTTTTTTACATGGTGTGAGGGTGAGCTGAGAGAATGATTTCATTCATTACAGAGAATTCTAGAGAATATCTAGATGGCATATATTATACTGTATTTTTATAGTAATAATCTAATACTTCAAGACAGATTATATCCACTTACATATCATGCATATTTACATCTCATTAGAAGAAGAGACCAATGGAACAATTTGTAGCCACATTTTGAGTATTTACCAGGGCTAGTACTTAGTGCTAATTTCTTGGTAACTTAATTTTCACAACATATTCGTGAGGTGAGTATTATTATCACTCTTCTATGAATGAGGAGCCCAAAAATCTGAATAACTTGCTTCTGGTTACATATCGAGCTACTAGTAGAGTCTGGAATCAAACACAGACCTTCAGTCTGCAAAGGTCTATGCTTTTGACACGGTTCAAACTGGGCAAGATCTGCACTCACCAGGCAAGATCTGAAATGAAGATGCTCGTTTTATTAGAGGTTCCCCACTGACTGAGCAAGTCATTCATACTGTGCTCCTACAGCCATAGGGTCTCCTTCCTTCTTGTTCAGCAACAGACCACACTAAGCCCCAACCCGCTATCACTTTTGCTTCTCATTTTCTTGTCCCCGCTCTTGGGTCACAAAGTAAAGTAGAACTATAATGCTCAGGTCCTACAAATAAATTACATTGAACTGCTTCAGCTGCAACTTTGGCTTTCATCTCCATTCTCAAGTTACCCTTGGCTTCAGCCTTAGCTTTGGCTTCATTTACTTGGCAAATTCTGTCTTCATCTCTAGCACACGATCTTTAGGGATTCTTCTAGACAGCATCAAATCCTGACAGCCACTAGACTCCTTTAAACCCATTTTGGCAAATAGGTTTATCTTACTCATTCACGGGTTCCCATCTCTTCAGATGAAGAGAGTACATTAATAGATTGTTCCATAAGCTTTTCCTACAATAAAAATCTTTGGTTTTATGAAAGTTCCACATTTAACTCAACACATTCCTTAATATTTCCTATTACTTTGTTGAGTGTAGGACAGTTAAAGTAAACCAAATAATCTATCCAAAGACACAATTCATTGTATTTTCTTCCTATATTTTTCCATTATGCCTTTTTGATGTGTCTGAGGGTAAGGAATCTTTTCTCTTTATGATAACCAACCCCCTTCACTGATGTTGTTTTCTTATCTTGATTTTCAAAGATCTTTCTTTTGCTCTTTGGAGTTTGTCTGCGATATCTTCTTTTCACAGACTCTCCCTTATGCCTTCAAAAACGTTTAGTTTCCCCTTATCTTACAAAAATGTCACTTGATTCTGTTATGTCTTACAGCTTCTTCCTTCCACCCACAAATTTCTGAAATGAATGTTTTTATCAGCTGCTGCCTTTCCTTTGCTTTGCATTTCTTCCTTAATTCACTGCAATTTGGCTTCTGGCCCTACTTTTCTGCTGAGACTGCTCTTTTAAAGGTTAGCAGCCTACATTTTGTCAAATCTAATGGCCTTTTTATCCGTCCAAATTCACATAGTATTGGCACTACGTTCCAAGTTGACTGTAAGTGTTAGGTTCCGCCAGGCTCCCACATCGTCATCCCTGCTGGGCCCAGTTAATCCACCACTGTTTCTCAGCCTGGCCACAGCATCCACAAGCAGTTCTTACTGTGGCAGCAGAGACCAAAAGACTCTAGGTCAATGGTAGGACTCAGCAACAAGTCACTCTTTGACATTAGCAGCGTGGTCCTTATTGGTGTTATGTTGATATCTCCTTGGGTAAAAGAGAGCAAGCAGGGACAGTCCAGGCTTGGCACAAACTTAGTAAGAGAAAAATCTGCCTGGGATCTGGGGAGGAAGAACCAAAACAAACTTCAGGAGAGGATCAAAGTCATCTCTGATCCTGACTATTGTTACTAGCTGAGGTTGTCCTCATTCAAGAAAGCAATGAAAGCCAGCATTCAGACTTTGGGGTGGTGATGCCATCTCAGAGCTCTTGACTCAAGGGATTAAAAACCAGTGGGACAGATTTAAGAAGAGTTAAGGAGACTAGAAGCAAGAACAGCTCCATGAGAAAAGGGAGCCTAGAAACGAGGGAGAGAGGCAACTGGGATTGGAAGCCACCTTCCTTCTAGTTTAGGAGAGAAGGGGTAGGGATTAGAGGAAGGAACCAGAACTGAGACTGACAGCATAGTTAGGAATAGATTAGTAAGTATATACAGTTGACACACTGGCCGTCATTTGTACAGGGCTCTTATCAGCTATCCATCTTAGAACATGGAATTGCTTCCAGACCCTAAGAGCTATTTGGGAGAGGGCTCTTAACATACTACCAATCTTGGTTCTCTCTAAACTGGGGTGGTAGAAGGGGGTAAGGTACTCACTACTTCTCTAACTTAAATGCACATATACATTTTATGGGATTTTGTTAAACTGCAAATTCTGAATCAGGTAGATTTAAGGTGGAGCCTTAGATATTGCATTTCTAGCAAGATCCTGGTGGTTTGCAGACTGCTGTTTGAGCAATAAGGAGTGAAAAAAGCAACTGTTATTATGAGCAGCTGGGGTCAGGCAGAACCTGTCTCTCGGAGGAATCAGCTCCAGGTTCGATCCTTTGGCTTTGGTCCTACTAAAATTTAATAAATGCAGTAGCTAGAATAAAAAACAATGTGGATATTTATAATATGCCACCATTTGTTTAAAAAATGTGGAAGAAGAGAATATATATTCTTATTGGTTTGTATGTTGTAGTAGATTGCTCGTTGCCTCTTCCATGTTTATTCTCCCTTTATTCTTTACCAACAGAACTCCAATGTTTGGGAGTGGCAAAATGCCCAGCTTAAAATCTATCCCCTCGGAGGGCTAGTCAATTAGATGTGGTATGGGACTTTAAAATCTCTTTAAAAGGACCTAGCTGCCAGGAGGCATGCCCTTTTGTTCTTCCTTCTTTTTGGCTGGAATGTTGTTGTGATTGATTTCACTGTAGCCACCATATTGTGATCATGAACTGCCTTTCAGGGTGAAAATTGTGTCCCAAGAATAATGAGGAAGAAAGATAAAGAGCCTGAGTCTCTGATGTCCATGGAGCTAGCATTATTGGCCTGCTGTGCCTGCCTCCAGATTCCTCTTGAATGAGAGAAAAACAAATCCCTACTTCTAAATAACTGTTATTTAGGCTTTTAAAAAATATGTAGCTTAATTCAATTACTCACTGGTACTGTGTGCACATAGTATTTCTCAGAAGGTTACCTGAGAATGGATATCCACTATTGCCTCTTGGGAGGGAAATTGACAATACCCTGGGTTAGGGGCTGGGAGGGAAATTTAAATTTTATATCCTTTTTGGAGTTTTTATTCCAAGAACATAGCCATAAGAGACAGTCACAGATAATAAACACAAACAATAAATAACAACAACAAAACACAAACAAGAAAGCAAAAGAGTGAAACGAGTAATATGAGAACCTTGAGTTCTTGTGCATGTTCAAGAAAAACACAGTTTGAATTTCCAATGCCTGTTTTCACATCCTTTGGGTGAAATTTTCTTTTCATTAAAGATGAAAGTGGACCCAGCTGTATTATATGAATTTAATCAGATATTTGTACATGAATGGAAATAGGCATGCAAGTTGACATTCAGCTCAACTCAGATTTTCTTTTTTGCTTTCTGCAGAATTTTACGTCAGGGTCACTATGCAAATCATGAAAGCTCCAGCATTTTTGCCACTGAAATAAGATCTCCAAGATTTTGAATTCATATTTATGATTGATAACAAGCGAATCAACAGCTGGGGAAAATGTGTTTTAGGAGTTTGTGTCTTTGTTGGGTCGTCATATAACTGAGTTAATCTATTTAATGGCGTGGTAAATGTTCGTTGGTAGTGTCATTTTATGGCAAATATCACAGGAGACACACATCTTTCTGTGTGATCAGAATCCATTTAGTCAAGATCATTCAAGAATCTCCTGCTCACACAAACATCTCCATTTGCTTTTCAAGACTTGTTTTACTGTGAAGTCAATCTTCTTTTTCCTTTAGCTAGGAAAAATATTTCTTCTTTCACCCAAACATCCCATACTTCCTCATCATTCCTACTCTTTGATCATGGATCATTTCAGTGTCTGCAAGACCCCTTCCCTTTTTACCTTTCCAGCTGTATGTTTATTTGTGTGTATACATGAGTGCATACAGCCACATGAAGGAAGTAATTCAGATCATGCCACTAAATGCCACAGGCTTCTTCAATATACACTGAGTCACTAGAGTGAATATCACAAACTGGTGTCCTTTGTCTACACCCAGGCCACAAATAGACTCCATTTGGTTCATATACCATTTCCTTAAAATGTTAAGATCGTTGCTAAAATAAAACATCATTTTGGGAGATCACATTAGAAGATGTAACAAAAAATGTCAAATTAAGTTTCCCTTAAAAAAACTGGAAAAAAAAAAAAAAACTAGATGTGAAGTCCTGCATATCAATAGTCAGCCCAAACTGAACAGTTGCTGCTCTTTAAAAAAAAGAGAAGTCTCAAGGTTTCTGGCATCTTCATATCCTAATGCCTGCCTCTTGGCCATTTGAGTCTTTCCTCTTATTGTATGGGCACAGGGATACATAAGGTGGGGTATGGAAGCTCGAGTGGGGAGGTGAGGTGAAGAAGTTGACCTGAGCACCAAATTCTATGCAAACATTTGTGAGTCTCTGCATTTGTCTGGAGAAAGAGCTCATTGCCTCAAGCATGTTGAGAACAATGAATTGCTTATATCCAGAATCCCACACTGACTGTCTATAGTTGTGTGAAATAATCCCACAATTTTTTGTCCTCTTATTCAGTCAACTATTTAAACTAATATAAACTTAAAAAAAAAAAAGATTTATTTATTTATTTATTTGAGAGAGAGAAAGTGTGCGAGTTAGGGAAGGAGCAGAGGGAGACGGAGAGAATCTCAAGCTGACTCCCGTCGCAGGGCTCTATCCCAGGACCCTGTGGTCATGACTTGAGCCAAAGTCAAGAGTCAGAAGCTTAACTGACTGAGCCACATGAGTCCCACTCATGTACACTTTTAAGATGGAATGGAGTCTACTGAGTATTAGGGTTCTCCTCGACTTTATTTTGTAGATCAGGAGAACGGCCCAAAGAGTTAGTTATCACCACCTGACACATCTCATTACCATTTCTTTAGTATTTTTTGCCTCTATGTCTGACTTTTCCAAATTATTGACAAGCTCCTGGAGGAGAGAGTATCATTTTTTTTTTTTCTGGAAGTAAACAGAAGAATGTATAAGTGAGTACCTAATTAACATTTTACCTAATCAAACCGCGGCAGTTTTGACACAAGAGCACCTTTCTTCTCAATCTTCCTATTTGAGGTTTTCTTTTCTTTACATTTTATTTCACTTGAAATAGTGACAAACCCAGCTTTGTTTATTTATTTCCTTTGGCAGTATATTTGTATCTATAATTTCAAGTATATGATTTGAGCATTTCACTAGGGGGCTAATAACCACAGCCTGGAAAGTATAAAGATAAATCTTATTCACACTTCATTAGATCAGGAAACATTATCTCACATCAGTTAATAGGACGATAGTTTTTAAAATGTCTGCCTTCTTACCCCCATGGTGCTAATGTTTAGTGAAGACTAGTATGAGAGCAGATTTAGAAAGGATTTTCCAGATGTCATGTGAAATGCTAACCTTTCTATGTTAGCCTATGACTAGAAGATAATGTTATTTTGGCTATCATGCTGCATCCTTTCCTTTGTTTTTGTTTTGTTTTTAAATTCTGAGGGATTTTGCTTTATGTGATACTTACAGATGTCGCTGCTCAGAAAAGTAATTAAACAATTGTGCAGCAAAGAACTATTAAAATATGTTTAATCCTCGCTAAAATGGACAAAAGCAACACAGGAATCTATTGTACTCTCTACCTCACACATATTCATCAGTCCCACTCTTGCTATTTCTGCTTTTACTAGCAGTTTTAATCCTGTGAATATAAGGAATTTAAGCTTTATTCCACTTATGAGGGATTCCCAAATAATTTTCAGCAGGGGTTTCTCGGCATCCCTTCTCTGCTCCTCTCATCCAACTATCATATTTGTTCTGTGAAGGTGGGAGGGAGAACGGGGAGAGAAGGAAGAGGAAGGACGAGGAGCACGAGGAGGACAAGGAGCATGAATGAGATGCAGAGAAAGAGAGAGGGAAGGAGAGAGAGAGGAAGTCCCAGTCTTCATTCTTAGCAAGAATTTATTTACATTTTAGAAATAGTGAAATCTCCATGTAAATCGCTAAATTAAGGAAAGCATTTTGCTGCTGCTTGAAAGGTTAAATAAGAATAGTATTTCAGTAATTAATAGTGAAGTCCTGCTGGCTCTCTCTGCCTCTGAATTCCACCCCCTTCTCTACTCTCTGGCCTCTGGAGGGGTCCTGTGTCACCCTTCACCTTGCTCCCTTTCAGATATCCTCAGACGTTGCACTGACCTGAAAGGAAAACCACAGCCATCTTGTAGTCTTCCAAAGGATAAAATATTAAAGGGATGGACCCATTGAACCATCTTAAAGCTGTGAAATGGCACCTTAGCCAGTGGGTGGAGAAGGGCTTTCTCTAATGGTGAGAGAGGCCGTGTGTGTGGCAGACATGGCACCCAGAGAAGGGGGCACCCACTTCCCTTCTGGGTGAACAGGCCAGCCCTGTGGGAAGGGGCCCCAAAATCTGGTCTCCCTTGTGGCCGAGGGGGCCCCAGGTGAGTGTGCAAGCTTGCACGTGTCAAGAGCACAGACACTCAGGGTGTGCTCTGGTGACAGCAGCAGAAGAAAACTCAACTCACAAGTTTGGAGTGATAATTCTTTATGTTTGAACACATGTCATACTTGGTTGCTTCTTCTACACTACTGCCTAAAGGACACAGGGGAAATTAAGCACTTTAATTGGGGGCAGACAAATTACCTTCCAATAAATCAGAAAACAGCTCCTGGAACATAAACCAGTTGAAAGGAAAAACTAGCCTGAATAGCTCAAGTGTTTACCTGCATCCTGCGTGTAGGAGGTGGGCTTGAATGAGGAAATTACCTACATGACATACCCTTTCATCATTGTTCAAGTGACCTAACAAAAGGAAAATCAGAAACCAAGACAGAACTATCAATGCCCATTTGCCAAAGATCTCTTTGGTGGTCAGTATCCTTATTTGCTGTTAGCACATAAAAATGTTTCAATAATCCCCTTGGAAGGACAGTGTTTTTCAAAGTTTAGTAAATGTTGGCCTGCTACCTTTTCAAGGGGCCTATTAAAACATTTTAATGCTGCTTCAAATCAACTGATTCATGAAGGGACTGTGGATTCCAATAGTCAGAACTGTCCATGGAGCTGAAGACCTGTTCAACTGAGGAGCATGGATGAAATAAATTGGGCTTACAGCCACTGCAATATACCACGCTTAAATTGGGAAGGTTTGATGAATTCGCTAGAGTGGGTCACAGAACCCAGTGTAACATTTTATGTACTCGATCACTGATTTGTTATAAAAGGTGTAACTCAGGAACTGTCAGTTGGAAGACATGCGAGGGCAAGGTAGGTGGGGAGGGGCTGTGGAACTTCCAGGCCCTCTTTGAGTGAGCAATTCTCTCCTCAGCTCCATGTGTGCGAAAACCTGGGAGTTTTGTGAACCTTATCCTTTTGGGGATTTATGGAGGCTTTACTACATAGGCATAATTGACGAAATCACCGATCATTGACATTGATTCAACCTCCAGCCCCTCTTCCCAGCCAGAGGCCAGGGAGAGGGGACTGAAAGTTCCCACCCTCTAATCACATGATTGGTTGTCCTGGCAACCAGAACTTACCACTAGTGTGGTCCTGAAGACACCTTATTAATACAATAAAAGACACTTTTATGTCTCTTCTCACCTAGGAAATTTCAAGAGTGTTTAGGATCTCTATGCCAGAAACAGGATAAAGCCTAAATATACTTAATCTATTTTTCTTATTATAAATCACAGTATCGCAATCTCTAAATAATATACCACTGTACATATTTTTTCTTGCTTTTCAAGAACCAGAACAAATTCCCCTTCTCCTTGGGTGTATTTTAATAGTTAAAAAAGATATTTATACAGAGGACAAACTGATAGTTCCTGGAGGGGAAGTGGATGAGATGGGCAAAATAGATGAATGAGATTAAGGGGTACCAACTTGGAATTATAAAATATGTAAGTCACAAAGATGAAAAGTACAGCATAGGGAATACAGTAAATAATCTCGTAATAATGTTGTATGGTGACTACACGTACTGTGGTGAGCACTGAACAATATATAGAATTGTTGAACCAATGTACTGTACATGTGAAACTAACATTATATATCAATTATAGTTTAATAAAAATGAGATTTAAATAAAGGTGAGTATCGGAACTCCATAATGGTTCGATGTTACCAGTGGGAAGTGATGGCTCTCTCCTAGACAGAGCCACAGGATCTACTATTGGCATCTCTAGTTGATACAGTCACATAGGGCTTTATTGGCGGTGTTTAGAAGGACCTCTTCTGGTCTTCAACAGAATTTTAAATTTTTATCTTGCATTCACTTTATATTATCGTTCTTCAGGCCTAGTCCATTCCTGGAACACAGCGTTTGTCTAATAAACTCATGCTTAAATAGTAAATATAGTTTTCGGAACCTCCCAAATAAGGGTAGCAAAGGTAAAAGGGACCCATTCAAAACTTGCCTGTTGGGGAAGGAATAAAAGAAAACAAACACTTCAGTGGTACAGATAGAGAGGCCAGAAGCAGACCCATGTGAGTATGATTAGCTGACCTAACATAGGACAATGGAATATAGTAAATTCTCAGCCTCAGGAGATCTACCCCTCTGGGAAACCACTGGACAGCTTTTCAGTATCTTTTACAATTGGGAGCATCCTGCTTGCTGCCCATTGGACTTATGGGCTTAGGATAGTGGAGAGTAAATATAGTGTTTTTAACAAATGGTGTGGGAACAACTGGATATCCACATGCAAAAACACTGAAAAACCATTCCCCAAAATTGACTCAAGATAGATCATAGACCTAAGTGTAAGACATAAAGCTATAAAATTCCCAGAAGATAATAGAGGAGAAAGTCTCAGTAACCTTGGATATGGTGATGTCTTTTTCGATACAATACAAAGGCACAGTCCATTAGAGAAATAATTGATAAGATGAACATTAAAATTAAAAACTTCTGCTCTGCAAAGACACTGTAAAGAGAGTGAGTAAACAAGCCACTGACTTGTGAAGAAAATATTTCTTCAGATTTCCTCAGACCAGTGGAGAAGATGTTTGCAAAAGACATGTCCGATAAAGGACTGTTATCCAAAGTATAAAAAAAAACCTCTTAAAACTTAGCAATAAGAAAATGCACAGTGATGGGGCACCTGGGCAGCTCAGTCGGTTAAGTGTCTGCCTTCGGCTCAGGTCATGATCCCAGGGTCCTGGGATGGAGGCCAAACTGGGCTCCCTGCTCTGCGAGGAGCCTGTTTCTCTGTCTCCCTCTGCCTGCCACTCCCATTTTTTGTGCTCTTTCTTTCTCTGTCAAATAAATAAGTAAAATCTTAAAAAATAATAATAACAATAAAAAGAAAATGAACAAGTGGGCCAAAGACCTGAAGAGACGTCTCACAAGAGAAGATACTCAGATGGCAAATAAGCATATGCAAAGATGGTTGACAGCCTGTCATAAGGGAATTTTAAGTTAAAGTAACAATGAGATAGCGCTACACACCTACTAGAATGGCCAAAGTCCTGAACATTGACAACACCAGATACTTGGACGGATATGGAGCAATAGGAATTCTCATTCATTGACAGGGAAAATGCAAAATGATACACTTTGGAAACAGTCTGGCAATTTTTGACAAACCTAAAGTTACTCTCAATATTTGACTCAGTAGTCATACTCATTGGCATTTACTCAAAGGAGCTGATAACGTATGTCCACATAAAAACCTATACATGGATGTTTATAGTAGCTTTATCAATACTTGTCAAAACCTGGAAGCAACCAAAAGGTCCTTCAGTAGATGAAAGGATAAATAAACTGTAGAACATCCAGACAATGGAAGAGTATTCAATGCTAAAAATAAATGTTACAAAAGCCACAAAAAGATATGAAGGAAACTTAAATGTGTATTATTGGATGAAGGAAACCAATCTAAAAAGCTATACACCATATAATTCCAACAATATGACATTCTGGAAAATACAAAACATTTTGAAACATAAAAGCATCAGTAGTTGCTGGGGATTAGTCGGGGAAGGAAGGACGAATAGATGGAACACAGAAGGGTTTTAGGGCAGTGAAACTATACAGCATGATACTCTAAAGATGGACGCATGTCATTATACATTTGTTAAAATTCACAGAATGTACGGGCACCAGAAATGAGCTTTAATGCACGTGATGAACGTCTGTGATCATGATGAGCCATAATGAGCCTCACTGATTGATACAAATGTACCACTCTGGTGTTTTCTTTTTTTAATTAATAAATTAATTTTTAGAGCATTGTAAGGTTCACAGCAACATTGAGAAAACAGGACAGAGAGTTCTCATATACTGCCATTGTGGAACTTCTTTTTTAAAAGATTTTACTTATTTATTTGGCAGAGACAGCAAGAGCAAGAACAGGAGCAGAGAGAGAGGGAGAAGGAGAAACAGGTTTCCTGCTGAGCAGGGAGCCCAATGTGGGGCTCAATCCCAGGACCCTGGGATCATGACCTGAGCCGAAGGAAGGCACTTAATGACTGAGCCCCCCAGGTACCCCACCAGTGGGATTTTGATAACGAGGCGTTGCCTATGAGGGGCAGGGATTATACCGAAAATATCTGTACCTTCCATTCAATTTTCCTGTGAACATAAACAAGCTCTAAAGGTCTATTAAAAAAAAAAAAAAAAAAAAAACCTCATGGAAAAAGAGATGAGATTTGTGATTACTAGAGACAATGTGGGTGGGGTGGGGAGAATATTGGAGGAAGGTGGTCAAAAGGTACAAACTTTGGCTTATAAGGTAAGTACATACTGGGCATGTAATGTGCAGCATGGTGATTAGAGTTAACACTGCTGTACGATAGAGCTGAAAGTTGCTAAAAGAGTAGATCCTAAAAGTTCTCATCACAAGGAAAGAAGCAATTTTTTCATTTCTATGAGATAATGGATGTTAATTCTTATTTATTGTGGCCATCATTTCACACTATATAAAAATCAAGTTATTTTGTCACATACGTTAAAACTACAAAGTGCTGTGTGTCAGTCAATTAATTATATCTCAATAAAACCGAAAGAGAAAAAATAGTCTATTTTTAAAAAGGTCAGTATGTTACATAAATTAAACATACAGATTAAACCAAATATAGTAATGACTTTCAATGTGAAGCTTCTATTGAATTTAAATGAACAGTCCCAGGACCTGTACACATAGTCATGCCCCTTCTTTCCAGTATTCAGTAGACCTGGGGCTAGGTCAGGTGACAAGTAGGACAAGGCAGCTAGAAGCAGGAGTCTCCAATCAGAAGGCCCTATAGAAAGGATCTCTACACCAGTTACTTGCTTTGTCTTCATCATAAAACAGAGGAATCTAGGGAATGGGGCGTAGGTGGATTAGACCATAATTACATCTTTAAAAATTCCTGAGTTGAAGGAAAATAGATCAGTGTATTTAAATCCAAGTGTGCTTACTGAAGGACTCTATCTTTAATCGTGTTCCTTTACCTCCTTTTACCCCAAAACTCTGTTATAAAATAACTAGTCCCTTCTCCATGCTAACTTCTGGGCTCAGATGGCTGGAGGATGGGATGCGGGATTTTAAATAAATGCTATTTTTGTTGTGGAGCTGATTGTGGGGCTTTTGAGAAAGGACCTCCATCTACTGAGGTCTTAGACAATCTGGTTGGAGGCACTGCAAGATCACAAGGAACTGTGGGAACCATGTGGTCCCTCTGTTTCATGCAGAGAGGATTAGCATGGTGGTAAAAGGGCCAGACCATTGGGCGCCCTAACCCAGCTTTGGCACTGATTAGATGTGTTATCTTTAGCCCATGTCTCCCTCTCTCTGTATCTGGATGCTCTTCTACAAAATGAGAGTAAATGACATCTAGTCCATGAATGGAATTTCTGTTTGGATTAAATGGATTTTCATTAGCAAAGTGATTAGGTAGTGTTGGGCAGGCTGTAAGCCTTACATATGTGTGCTAAGGTAGGGACTGGGGGTCCAGGCCCATGAGAAGTCTCCAGAGTGGAAGGAAATTTTGTGACCTCTACTTGTGGGTAAGATTCTCTGGGGGCTGGATTGAACCTGAAGCCAGACCTCTGCAGGAAACCATTCTCTCTCTTCGGTGGAACCATAACCTAAGTAGGCAAGGTGGAACAGTTCATGGGGGCTTGCCAAGCACTGAACTCTCTTATCTGTCCTCTGGAGACGATTCTTTCCTTGATGCCTTCTGTTCAAGGACAACTGCAACGGCACAGATAAAGTTCCCTTACGGAGAAGTATTCATTGAGGATCTGGTAACTTGAGTTTCTTCAGTGGTTAATGCATATGCTAATGGATACCCACAAAACTCTCATGTCAGAGCAGCCAAACTACACATGGAGGTTTTGCTTTTTCTGAGAGGATAAAATAACTGATAAGAAAAGGATGATTTGATTAATGAAGCAGTTATCTCAGTTGGAATTTTGTGGGATGACTTATTTCACAGAAAGAGATGTAAAACTAACAAAGCAGCATATTCTTCTCTTCAAACGTCTGGTATGTTTACTGCCTTACTAAAAAATCCTCCGAACATTCTAGAACATGGGAAAAATCAGAAAAAAAAAAGGGGAGGGGGAAGCTGAATACAAAGTAAGTTATTGCACATATCTGATCCTTGGCTGAAATGCAAAGTATTCTATTAGATTTCTTTGTATCTCTCTACGTTGATACTGCCATTTATCAGAAAAAGAAGCCTCCTTCTAATTATTTATTGAGAAAATGAAGGATATTGTATTGTGTGTATAAAAGAATCAGATTTTGGTAGGAACAAATAACTTATTATTTTCAGATTAGAAATTTTAACTAGAGAGTGAGGATGCTGGTTCTAGGTCCGAATCCAATGTGTGCTACTTCAAGCCTGACCACAGGCAACTGCAGAGTCCTTACTTGGCAGGTCTCATGGGAAAGTGGCCCTCCCACACCAGACTTTGTGCACACCAGTGCTTGCTTGTCTCTGAAGGGGGCTGTAGTCAAGGACCCAGTCTTGAGATCTCTCTCTCTCTCTCTCTCTCTCTCTCTCTCTCACACACACACACACAGTGTCTAGCATATCTGTATCTGTATCTTTGGAGACCTTATGATTAGGCAGCTCTCAGTGGAGGCCTTTCTCAGCAGCTTCTGTTGATACCACATTATGGGGAAGAGGAGGTTTGAAGATATTTTTCTCTCCTCTCATTCAATATTCAGTACTTAAAAAAAAAAAAAATCAGTACTTTTCATTTTACTCCCTACTGATTCCTCCCGCCTGGCTCCCAGGTCCATAAAAGGGCAGGAATCTTTAATCCGGGGTTCCCTTGGCAGTGAGATGATTCCTCACATCCCACTTCCAATAAATACAACTGACCTTCATGCTGGTCCCATTCCGTGGGGAAAAATGAAACCTTGGGGGAGCCAGTACCCTCTTTCCTGCCTCTCGCTTGGACCATCACAGTAAGTGAACGAAAGCCTGACTGTTACTTTCTAACTGACCATTTGAAGGGGTATCAGCCCAGTTCAGCACTCTTGACTGGGAGTACACAGGACCTCATGGTTTTCACTCCTCCCCCTCTGAGAAATATCCCTTCTGTCCACCATGCCATTTGGCAAGGGATCCCTTTCTTACTCATTTAAAAAACAAATGTCCACAATTGTACAACCATGTCCCAACACAGCAGTCTGTTCTGCTCCCTCATGCTTGGGAGGAAGGGGACATGGACACCGCTGTCAACGTGGATGTTCCTGTGTTTGCTTTTGTAGCTGCGCCATCGTGAGGAGACCCATGCGCTGCGCATGGACCTTCTATTCTGTAGATGCCACTGGAGTCTCCGGGCCTCTCAGATGTGGAAGATGCCTGGGTCCAAACTGAGGTGAACCCCAAGTCCTCCCGCCACCCCAGCCATCCCACTGCCAGAGCTCTCTGTTGTGGGTTTGCAGGCACCAATTTTGCTGTATGTCAAGATCCTAAGTGGATCTGTTTCTGTTTGCAAGCTTGGATATTATTAATTTCCCTTCTCAATTCATTTGCCCCCTGGAGAAAGCACAACTGAGGTACTCTAGATGTGGTACAGAGCCTTGGTTTCTCATGATTTTCCACCAGAAAACTGGTGAGAATGGTCATTTTACTAAGGACATGGAAGGTTACGGGAGGGACTCCCGTCCTGTGCCTTCCAGCCCCTCCTGTACCCACCCACTTACAGCCCCCTGCTCTTCTCTTCCCTGGGGGTCCTCTCTAGGGCTTGGTTCTAGGAAGGACCGCCCAGAGCTGCAGCCGCCCCAGACGTGGGCTTTCCCTCCACCATGAAGTCTGGGAAATAACATTGTCTTCATCTCATTATGCTTATTTGCTGAGCTCTATCTGGCCACTGCTTGAAAGAAAAAAAAAGTGTAAATATTAAGCATTAGGGTAAAGCGAGTCTTCTGTTGCCTTTAACATCTAGAATCATTCCATAGCAGAACCGTTTTTCCATACCGGAAAAATGCCCTCTGAGGAAATGTGTTAAAAACAAAAGCCAGGGGCGCCTGGGTGGCTCAGTGGGTTAAGGCCTCTGCCTTCGGCTCAGGTCATGATCCCAGGGTCCTGGGATCGAGCCCCACATTGGGCTCTCTGCTCTGCGGGGAGCCTGCTTCCTCCTCCTCTCTCTCTGTCTCTGCCTGCCTCTCTGCCTACTTGTGATCTCTGTCTGTCAAATAAATAAATAAAATCTTTAAAAAAAAAAAAAAAACAAAAGCCAGTCTTTGATCCACTATTCTCAATACGAATTTTCGTGGGGCTAAAGAAGACCAACTGAAAAAGAAACCTCTCCCTGCAACCACTTTCCCAAAGCTGAACGGGAATAGCAGATGGTTTTGTTCAGTGATTTCCATTCTTTCTAATCTCAAATGAATGTCTATTCTTTTAAAGATCCTCTTTAAATTCTGATCATTTTTTTTACCTTGCTTTCTTAAAATAAGTCTCTATCCTTCCTTTTATCCCTTTTAAATTTGATGAATTCTGCTTGATTTCAGTTTCCTGGGTGAATTCTATTTAGTTTATTCCTCATTAGATATCACTCATTTTTCTCCTAAAATAATTTGCCCATTGAAAAAACACCACCAACACACAGTAACTTAAATTTCCTTTCTTAAAAATATTTTTCAGAAACATTAAAAATATCTTCTCTTTAGAACAGGCATCTCTTTTCCAAACGTTCTTGGCCAAGGCCATTTCAGAGGACATCTAGACCACTTTCCCAGCCTATCATTTCCATGATTGGGCTTGTATTTCTCTTGCCCTCCATCCCCATCAACAGAGCCGTGTTCAGAGAGCACCTTTTAGATCGTTTTACTTTTTGCTTCAATCCGTGTACTTTCCTCCCCAGTCTCCACTGAGAGCAGTGGTGGGAACAGTCTGAATACCGATTGGGGAGATGTCTTCTCCAGCCGTAGCTCCGCCCCTTGACGTCTATTGGCAGGTTCTGGAAATGCTAGGTGAGATGCCCTCATAAGGCAGGGCGCCCGAGGACAGCCCTCCTACTGAGCACTCGAGTATTCAGAAGCTGAGCCTGTGGGGCTTTATAAATGCTGGATGCATGCAGTTTTCCATCACTGTGGTTTTTCAGAATATGAGAGGTGAGTAGTGGTGTCCAGAAGTAAATATTCACGTACATGATAACAGTGCCATTTTCACCAAAGGGTCCCAAAGCTCGGGTAGTGCACTAGAGGGATCAGAATCCCAGCACTGTGGGATCTCAAAACCTTCGTTTATGTCTGAAACCAAACCAGGTCTGGGGTTAATCCAAGCAAAAATTCTCTTTTGTCTAAAACATCTTGCTGCTTCAGGTATCAGTTATTTCTGCCTGAATTATTGAGATAAATGTCTCTTTGGTCCATTTCCCTTTGCTAGTATAGTCCTAGATTGTAATGGAAGAAAGTGCCAGGTCATGAGGAAAAAAAATGAAATGAACCAAGAATGAATGAAAAGGAAACATGAAAAGGAAAAAAAAATGCTCTAACACTGGTAGGATAAAATGACTTTTGCATTCATAAAAGCTGAAAGTTCTTACGCTGCACCATACAGGGTTATTCAAAACTGTTGTAAAGCTCAAGCATTTGTAATTTGGCTTTTTATTCTAGTGAGAGCATCTGTTTCCTTTTTCTACCAGCCACACTTCCTTACTGTTTCCTTTAAAGATGTTTTTCAAACTGGTCTCTGAATGCATTTTAGTCAGACCCAGTATATTCTTTTCGAATAATGTGAGACAAGGTTTCCTGTCAGTTTAATGAGTCGGTTGCTGATTTGCTGATATGTCTTCAAGCCATTTCCTACTTACACAGCTGGATGTGCTACATTTCTCTGTGCATGTGTTTGTGAAGGTAAGTACATATTTTCAGCATAAATATACGTGTACAACCAGGTGACCTATTGCTTTCTGGGAAATGGCTTGCAGGAAAGCTTTTCATTCTATGTTCTTAGACCATTAGTGAAGGATAGCGATTAAGAATAGGAAATATGTTTCTTTAAATATCTAAATTAAACAACAGGGCATTAGATTTGTCATCATTAAATAATATTTTTTACTACGAGGCAGAGTACTTTACTATGAAATTTATTGCAGCAGCTCACTATCCCTGGTCTGTAAAGGTTTCCTTCTAGGGTGATTGTGTGGTCAGTCAGAGGAGAACGGGGAGGAATGTGGGGTCTATCGTAGCTGAGGCTGCAGGTTCCCCTGTGAGCAAGGCTTGGAGCTAGGACTGGTTCTAGGGAGGCCCATTCTCACTCCTCTCTTATCTCCTGCTTTTCTTGTTGGACTTTCTGGTGTGTGTGTCTTATTTTGTTTAAGGACTTGATGTGTTTATCAGTAAATAATGATCACAATGACTATCATATATGGATTACACACTTTGTGCCAAACATTATGTTGAGGTCTTTATACGTTATCTCACTCAGTTTGTTTGTTTATTTATTTGCTTATTGGACAGAGGAAACCCAAGTAGGGGGAGTGGGTGTGGGAGAAGCAGGCTTCCCATTGAGCAGGGAGCCTGATGTGGGACTCGATCTCAGGACCCTGGGATCATGACCTGAGCTGAAGGCAGACGCTTAATGACTGAGCCGCCCAGGCACCCCTTTAACTCAGTTCTTAAAATTGCTTTGTAAAGAAACTACTGCCATCTTCATTATGTAACTAAGAAACCGAACTATGGGGAGACTAATTAAATTGGCCAATGGGACATGGCGCAGAAGTGACATATCAGAGTTTGAACTCAGAGATGTCTGAGTAAAAACCATGAGTTAACCATTAGACTATTCTGCTTCCTTCCCCCAATTAAAAAGAAAAATGAAGAAGAAGAAGAAGTCCTGTAAAATACTCTTTTCTTCACTTTATACCTTCCTTCATTTCACATTGAGATGACTCTACCTTCTTATGCTTTCATTCACTTAAATTTATTTTGGAATTTGGAGATAAGCCTGCTGATTCAAACCTGTCCATGGATTCATCCTAAAATGATTCACAGTATCAAATATTGATTAAATGTCAAACTACTAATCAAAAGAGCAATACAGTTTTAGGGATGTGTGAGATGAAGGACTAAATTATCTAGATTCTCCACGGTCTTCACACACATACACATGCGTACACTGGCATGCAGACCTGTGGATACACATACAAACATGCACAGATGCAAAACACATGCACACACATATACACACATACATATGCACAAGCACAGACACTTAAATCTAGGACCTACCACTCCTGCATTGTGGGATGAACAGTAAACCACTTTTAAGCTCTTTTTAGCTTATGAAAAGAATCAGTCCTACTGCTCTTCTTCCTCATCTAAGACCCCACACTCTGCTTGTATTATCTACCTTCTCTGCGAAATATTCTTATTTTTTTTCGGTGTCTGTGTTATTTCTTGTGTCTTTATTCTTTCCATTTCTTCAGGTCTCTGACTTGTATCCTATCTCTTGCAAAAATCATACGTCACTCAATATATCTTCCAATTCCAAAATGATTTTCAGGGATTCCAAAATGATTTTCAGATGATTTCAGAGAATCTTGAGTGTATTTTATTTACAGTTAGGAATTTTTCATAATTTTTAGCTGAAGAGGAAACCCAGATATTATAATAAATGCTAAATATCTCCATTCTTTTTTCTTCTCTGAAAACATCTTAAATTATTTTTAAATTGTACCCTGTATGTCAAGTTTTAATTATTTGTTCATGTTTTCAATAAGTCAGCTTTCTTGAATCTCTTTGGTTTTCAATTTTGAAGTATTTTAATTTTTACTTTGTCTTAATTGTTATTTCCTATGTGACTTTGTTATGTTCTCATCCATTGGTTTCCAAAGTGTTTGTGTATGTATATACATTTAAATTATTTGCCACCTTATTTTTAAAACTAAACTACTTTGCACTTTATTACTTTCTTATTAAAAAGATTTATTTATTTACTTATTTAGAGAGAGCACGCTTGCGTGAGTAGGGAGAGGGGCAAAGGGAGAGAGAGTGTCTAACGCAGACTCCATGCTGAGTGTAAGGCTCAATGCAGGGCCTGATCCCAGGACCCTGAGAGCATGACCTGAACTGAAATTAAGAGCTGGTCTCTCAAAGGACGGAGCCACCCAAGGGTTTCTGCCCTCGGTTACTTTCATGAACATTCTTTCTTCTTTTTGACTATATTTTATATGATGCATTGGATTTCTTATACAAACAGAAAGTCAAAGCATTTTTTTAAATTGCAGAAGGGGCAATGAAAATACAGAAGGGACAGTTGTTTAGTTTTATTAATATTGCTTCTGTATTTGGATTCCTGTTTGTAAATTCAGTTTCTGGTTATCCGTGTTGATAACCAAACTGAACCGCAGATCAAACGGATTGTAGTAAATATAGTATGGCCTGTAGAAATTTAGTTAGGACAAGCACAACTTTATAATGCATGGAAACAAGGGGGGCCCTAAACACATCAGGTGGACATCAAGAGAGTTCATTTGCTTCATGTGTGGCACCAGAGAGTAAGTGAAGGAAGCTTCCATGTCAGCACCTTCGTTTCACATTGAGATCAATCTACCTTCTTGAGTCTTTCATTCATGTAAAATGGACATAAGGCTGCTATTTCAAACTTGCCCACAGATTTATCCTAAAATGATTCACAATATCAAACATTGATTAACTGACAAACTGTTAATCAAAACAGCAATGCAGTTTATTAGTAACAAATATGCAAATATCCTAGTATAATCACAAATTACAAAAGAGCCTTGAAGTTATACTATATGGAAAGAATGAATGTGGCATTTCTTTTGCAAGGTAGTCACTAAATTGATTCCCTTAAATAATACAATGAGTTCTCTCGGTACTTTGAAAATGATGCAAAGTGAAAACATGTATGAGGTTGTTCTCATATGGTGCAATAGACACCCATGAGATCCTTGTGGGGTCATAACCTGGGGAAATGTCCCTTAATGTTGGCTCATCTAGGAAGATGCAGTTTGAGACAGAGTTAGAAGGAAAAGGGATTTTTGTGGCACCTGAGTGGCTCAGTGGGTTAAGTGGCAAACTCTTGATTTCAACTCAGGTCATGATCTCAGGGTCCTGGGGTCAAGCCCCGCCTTGGGCTCAGCAGGGAGTCTGCTTGAAGGATTTCTCTCTCCCTCTCCCTCTGCCATTCTCCCCACTTGCACTCTCTCTCTCTTACATAAATACATAAATCTTCAAAAAAGGTAAAAAAGAAGGGCAAGAGATTTGATTTGGGAGGTAAGGGGAACTGCAGTCCCAACAGATTAATTGTGAAAATGGAGCTCTGATGGCCAACAGAAAATAGTGAGGAGTGGGGAGTGCACATCACAGTTCCTGGCAAGGCAAGAGGCAAAGGAACCATCTACACTGTCAGGAGTCATTGCAGAGTACAAAAGTCCAGCAAGGAAGAAACTGAGACTTCAACTTTGGTCCAAGCAAGAATGATGGGTGGGGGGGGATCAGGTTGCAAGAAGGCTGAAGCCCAAGGTAAGCATCCCAGATAGCTTTCAGAGAAAGAAAAGCTCAGAACAAGGTCTGAAGCAAGTTTCTTCTCTTTGGAGGCAGCTCAAAGATTGACCCAATCAAACCTACCCTAGCATATGTCAAAGTTGCTCTTGTTCCCCCATATCAGGAATATGCTATCATCTGCTCAGGAGACCTCTGTGTCTACATGTGTGGCCAGGTTGTGTCTGACTAAATTTAGGCCTCCCACAGTGGGGGTGGGGTGTCATCCTGGATAGTATAACTATCTCTGCCATTCCTCAGGGACCCCAAATAACCTGCTTTCTCTGGGCTATTTCTGTGGATTAAAGTACTGAGTGGGAGGCTCTATATGTGATTCAGTGCCATACAAGAAGAGAAGGGAAGGGTGCCTGGGTGGCTCAGTCATTAAGCATCTGCCTTTGGCTTAGGTCATGATCCCAGGGTCCTGGGATTGAGTCCCACATCGGGCTCCTTGCTCAGCAGGGAGCCTGTTTCTGCCTCTGCCTGCTGTTCTCCCTGACAAATAAATAAATTTTTCAACCAAAAGAAGAAAAAAAGAAAGGAAACCTAAGATGAATAACGATGTTATCATAAGCTGTTACTGCAAGCTGAATTTTGTATTCTCAGGACAATTTTTGGATCCCCCCCCACCTCCGACAAAAGTCTGGTGAAGTTGGCTTCCTACCAGCTTTGCAGCCAGGCAGTCCAATGTAGGCATACAATGGACACCTGGTTTCCTGTCTCTACGACTTTCCTGGAATTTTTGTTAGTCAAAATGCCTCATCCAGACATGTTTGCTCCCTTGCCTTAGAATGGCCTGGGGCAGAGGGCAGTGGGTGCTGAAAAGTAATGATAAAATCGGTGATTAATGTGTCAAGGGATATTCTGGGGCAGAAGATGGGTGCATTGGAAGAGGCTCGTCTGATTTTCTCTGACGGAGGGTAAAAATGGAAGGTGTGGCCCCAAGCACAATGCATTCTGAAATCTCTAATGCTTGTTTTGAAAATGTGGATTTGTCCCAGTGTGATTGCTACATGAGGGAAAAATTTGAACATGAGGGCAGGTCTGGCTTTTGTCTATGTATGACTTTGTCCATGAGAAATGACAGGTGAATGCCGAAAACTGCATCCTGTTGGACTGAGTTGTGCAGGAATACACGAATTGCACACATGAATGTGCCTCAAAATCTACCGGTACCTTGGTTTCCCACGTGCATTATCCCCTAGTAGAGTTACAATTTCCCACCGAATTTCAGACAACTTTTCTTCCACCTCTCCACAAGAACTCAGAAGCGGCAGCCTTTCTGGCATCCACTTCAGCAAGTAAACTGCACGTCTTTTTCAAGGAAAAACAACATATTACTAGAGTATGTATACATTTCTTAACCATTTCGTATATGCAAAACTGTGCTACCCCTTTTACTAGCTTCCTGTTTTTTTAGTCACTGATAAAGTTTCTGAGTTGTTCCCTGACCCCATTTTCTCCATAAACCTTGTGGGTTTTCTCGCATGACTTTTAAGGGACTTATATGTCCGTTTAGAGCAGAGCTGATGGGACGTTTGGTTTATCCACTAGTATGATGGAGATGGATTATGAAGGTCTGGAAGAGATATTTGTGATTGCATCCTGGGATTCTGGTAGAATATTCCTTCCAGGCCATCATTCTTCTTGATGGCGTAAATACCGATTTCTCAGGAGCCATGGAATGAGAGTATTTTCCTAGCTCTATCCCAAGGAACTTGATAGAAACCAATGTGCCTGAAAAACAAATGCAGACACAAGATGGAGGGGATGAAAGGTGGTGATCTGAGGTGTGGGGCCCCCATTGAAGAGCTAGCAGGTGCTCCTATCTACTTTTGCTGTTCCAAGGTGAACGAGAGACGCTCTGGCCAGGGCTGCAAGATGGACAAATTCTGCCTGTATAGCAGGCAATTGGATAGCAGGAGGCCTTTGGAAATTAAAATGCAGAGGGCTTAGAATTGGCTTCCTGGCTCTGTGATTTGGGAAGGTCCCAGATCTGGCAGTGAGAGGAAAGAAGAGGGCCAGTAAATAAATCTGTTCTTGGCTGACTCGTGCATGTCATTGAGGTTCTGCTGGTTTGTGCTAATGGCTAATGGGAGGTTTGGCTCCCATAAGGAAGTGACACAATCATTTTGTGAATTGGTAGTGAGGGTTTGATGGAAAATACCTTGCTCTCCAAAGTGATGCGGTGAGACTCCCAGAAATGATATTCAGACAGGAGACCGTTCCATTACAATCTTCCCTATGGACTTCATAGCCTTCCTGTGCTCCCTCCCAGGAGTTATTCTTCATAGCAAAAACAAGTCATAGGTCTGAGTTAGGACTGACTTAATGTTACACTAGTATCTTTTATCTTGGATTTTTTTCTAGCTTTTTCTAGCTTTATGGAGATATAATCAACATATAATATTGTGTAGGTTTAAGGTGTACACTGTGATGATGGCAAAGGTTAACTCTTGCTAGTCTTCTGACAGCTACTGAAATACTGAAATATCTGGTTGTTGTACACCCATTGTGTTGGAACAGTGGTTTCTCAAACTGTGTTTTGCATAGCTCAGGGTGGTTTGGAGGTACGTCAGGAGAGAAGAAGGAGGAATGCAAGGAAGAAGAAGGTGTCAGGCACTTTATGCCCCTCCCCCCATCCAAGGTAAGCAGATTCACACTTTCTGTTTTACCACTGAGATTTGTTACTGGTTGAATTGTGTTCCCCCAAGAGATGCGAAAGTCTTAAGCCTTAATGTCTATAAATGTGATCTTATTTGGAAATAGGGTCTTTGCAGATGATTAAAGTTAATCCTTAGAATTATGCCTAATCCAATGTGACTGGTGATTTTTTTTTTTCCCAAAGAGAGAGAGCACAGAAAGAGAGTGAGGGGGAGAAGCAGGCTCCCCTTGAGCAGAGAGCCCAATGTGGGGCTCGATCCCAGGACCCTGGGATCATAACCTGAACTGAAGGCTGACGCTTAACCGACTGAGCTACCCAGGTGCCCCTGACTGGTGTTTTATAAAAAGGAGAAATTTGGATACAAGAGAGATGCACACAGGGAGGATCTCATCCTTCCTGGTAGAGGAGGGTACTTCTCCAAGTCAAGGTATGCCAAAGATAGCTAATACCAGAAGCCGGCAGAGAGGCACATAATAGATTACCCCTCACAGCCTTCAGCGGGAAACAACCCTGCTGACATCTTCATTTTGAAAACTTAGCCTCCTGAACTGTGAGATAATAAATTTTGTTTGTAGAAGCTACCCGTTTTATGGTACTATGTTACAGGAGCCTTAGGAAACTAATACAGGATTCTTGGTGAAACTTTATTTGTGAAATAAATAAACAAACAAAAACAAAAACAAAACACAAAGAGTTCTCACGTTAAAATCATTTGAAAATGACTGAGTTAGACTGAGTTAGAAAATGGGCCAAGTAGAGAACTGTGGACACTTCCAATACAGTCATACCATTCAAAGGACAGGAGATCTGAGTGCCAAAATTCCACTGAAGAAAGGCATTAAAGGCATACTTCCTGACTTGGGTATTTAATTGGTGTTTTCATAATGGGACTTGTATTGTATAGTTTGGAAATGTCAGGAGAAGAAAAATAAAAATATCTCAAACAGGTTATGCAACAGCCTAATATAATCATATCAGAGGAGGCTGATCATGTTAAGATCATGTTTGTTAAGAGGAGGCCTTAACAAACATTCACAATGATCATAAGAAGTTCAAAATAGGGTTTTTTTTGGTCTTTTTTTCATGACTATGACTAGTTATGTGTTCTCAGGAATCCCTGTTTGGTATAAACTGTCATTCACCTGTGCTAATACAGCAAGCCAGGAGTCAGTGGGAAGGTATTGATTTGGGATAACGATTTTATTTAACACCTGGTACTCATTGCACAGATGTGCATCTTTGCTTCTCTTCTTGACGAGGAGAGACAGCTGATGGGCAGATGGGGCCCTACTGTAGATTTCTTTCATTAAATTCTCCATGGGATGCCATCTTTGACTGATCATGAATACATGTTCCTGGCAGAAGATCAATAGCTCAGGCAGAGGGGTAGGAAGCAGACAGGGTTTTGGTTTAAAGAGTCTAAATATATTTTAGAGTTCTAGGATTTCTGTGTTAGAAGTGGCACATTTTGTGTTATTTTATACCCTAGTATGTATGCTCACTGCTGGAAGAGATAATGAAAGCAGCAGAAGCTAGCCTTGACCTTGGCTTTAGATGACTTCAAGTCATTCTGGACAAGCCCCTGCACCCCTGGAATTATGAGGTCATGAAAACTAGGCAATATCCAGGAATGAATATCTTTGATGACATTCAAAATTATTAGGGGACCCAGAACCTCTTGTAGCACTTACCAGAGTCTGAGATTATCTTTGGATGTTGGGTCTGTGGTGTTGTCAGCACCACCCCTCAACAAAGGAATAACTCAGTGATTACACAGTGCTCTATGTGTGTGAATATGGACATCTGTTGAATAATGGCCTATGCCCCTATTGAAGTAAAGCAGCACTTTGTGGATACCCAGGGAATGAGGTTTCCAACCTGTCGTGTCTGCCCCAATTATCCTCTCCAGTACCCACAGCAGACATCATCACTGGCCAAGGCACACATTTGTTCTGAGCCCAGAAGAGGTCTTGAAATTCTTCTACACACAGCTCCCTAGGCATTCACTACCAAGAAATGTGTTGCTGTGCAAGGTGAAACCTATTTGCCTTGCCTATATTAGGCCTTGATTAGGCATTTGGCCTAATGCTTACTGCTGGTCCTAAAATGAAGCCAGACTAGTGGCCCAGTTCTAGGACAGCTCCAATGTCTGCACAAAGGAAAAATCATCTGTCGTGGACATTTAACCACTCCTAATCACCACCTGCAACTCAAAGTCAAGCATTTGGCCTCAGATCACTCTGTATCAGACAAAGAAATTCACCTGACAGTTCTGAGTTGTCAACTGGTAGACTCTTGACCTGAAATCCACAGGCAAGTAAATGTGGGCAAACAGCACTGACTGTCCCCAGTGCTTGCTCAAACACCCCTAGGATCCGACTAGGAACTCGGCCAGCAGGAAGAAGCAGGAGTGAACCCACCACAGTGAGTTAGGAACTTCCTCTGCTAGATCTCTTTGCCCTGTGTAGCTGGGCCAGGTTCTTACAAGGAATGTAGGCCAAGTTCTTGATCACCTGGGAGTATAAATTATCTGCAACAATAAGACAGAAACAAGGGAGGAAAGGCAAAATGGCACTGATGGGGTCTGGGACTTCGCAGACACTATCTTATTAATCTCAATAGCCTCACAAAGTAGGTAGTTTTATTGCATTTTACCAATAAGGAAAGTGAAGCTCGGGGGCTGTGTACCCTCCTGAAGTCACAAGTAGGAAGCAGCAGGAGTGAGACAACCTTTAGATCTGCCCAGAGCTCCCCTTTGCTCCTTGTGGCACCTGCTTCAAACACACCACTGACCTATGCCAGGAAAGAAGCCACATCTCTCATATCCTATTATTGTGCTTCTTGCAAAATTAAAAAGCTTCTTACTATTGTTTCAGGTGCCTACACCACAGCCAGCATTTAAACAGATGGATGAAACACCATCGTCCTCCTCTCCAAACTTACAGTCGGCCGTTCGTATTACTCTTGACATTTTGGAGGTCATCTCTCTTTCTCCCCTCAACACACAGACTGGTCTGGCTCCACGATTCAAAATGAAAAAGCAAAATGGCAACAAATGTCAAGTGTAACAGTGATTCTTTCAGACAAAGCACCAAGAGAGCAAAGCTATTAAAAATTTCATTCTCTCTGCCCTTCTGTTTACTGGGCTGCATTCTCTATGTTACTAAAATCAGCACCCTTGGAAGGAATGGCCAGCACTACTGCCTGGGACATAGCGTTGTTTCTGCAAATGTGACTCTAAGTGGAATAAGACCCACAAATAGCTCGTTTGGGAGTGGTAAGTGGTAAGAAAGATCTAGTAAATCCTGCATTATTACTTATAAAGGCTGAAGAAACAGGAAAAAAAAAAAGAGCTCATTATCTTTAAAGGAATTTAAACTTATATGTACACTTATTTGATTTTGCTTATATATCAAGAGTCCTCCCATTAAGTATTATTGTACTTTCTTACCTGGAGTAAGAAAGTCTTGCTCTTTAAAAGGAACTAAACTTCCCTTTAACTTGGATAAAAGACAGCAAGAAAATTATGCTTTCTTGTGGAAATTTGACATGTCATCATTGGCAGCGTTGTTTCATAAACGATCATATGGAAACTTAAATCCTGCCAATGATTAACAATTTAATTTATGTTTAAAACATAGCAAAAGACTGATACAATTTTTAAAATTTTTGAATTTAAATATGTGACTCAAACCAACTCTTCATCTTTAAAAATGGAAAAGCTGAACCACTTGTCACATTTCTTATGCTCTGGATAAATCTTATCCTGGTTATCTAGTCATTGATTTCCAAGAAAATTCATTTGTCAAACCTCTTTTAGGTCAAGCCTCCCTGTTACGCATTCATCATTTCCTGGACTGAAAGCACACAGGCTTTCTCTCCTTGCCCTTTATACATCACTTTAGTGTTTTTGATCTTTCTTCCTCTTTGATAGCTGTGTGATCAGGTATGGATTTTTAAAAACTCAAGTACTGAGTGAGATTTTCCCGTCTTCTGGGTTACAATCAAGTCTTGGAAATCTGACATCCTGAATTCACCCTGTATCTGCTAAAAAGATGGGAGACTCTGGTTCTTTGTGTGTTGATAAGAATCATAAAGCAGACGTATTTTACTTAAATAAAATAACAGAGTACAGAAAACAGGGTGAATGTTACAATTAGAAAATTAAATCAAATATATAGTAGCATATTGTGGTGCATGGTGAATCAAAACTTTTCCCTAGGTGACTCTTTTTTATCTTAAAAAAAAAAATACTGTACAATCCCTGCTTAAATAATGCCCATTTACTCTTATTCACAGGACTGCTTGCTAGAATATTGTGCCTGAAAACACATGTTTTAGTGTCTTTGTAGCCTATTATGTGACTGTCTGCTTAAAACTTTCCTTTCTCTAGTTTTATGTAGCATCTTCTGGGATAACCATGATAAGCAAAGGTAATAAATACAAATGTTTCCTTATTTACTTAGGAAGTGTTCAATCCTGCCCCGATGCTCTTTTATCATTCATTCTGTCCCTATCCAATATTTCTTCTGTACAGGACTCAGACTCAGGTCCCTGAGAATTTTGCCTGCAAAAGCCCCTCATCTCTTTTGTGGAATGTCTTGTTTGGGCAAGGTGTGCAGGGGGCTGGGGCAGGGGGAACAGACACAGGTCAAGGAGTCCACTCTGTTAGGTAGAGGAATTTTTTTTTATTATTTAAGCAGCAGGTTTGTAAAAAATTTATATTATGAAGAAGATTTATGAAACATGGAACCAGTGTGGGAAAGACAGAATTGAGAATATGTCATTTCTAAAGGCATCCCTAACGCTGGACATCTGCCTTTATATTAACTAAAAACAAAACAAAACAAAAACAAACAAACAAAAAACCCAAAAAACAAAAACCAAGCACATGACAAAATACTCCCTTTCATTTCGAATCATATCCAAATATGTTCTGTGTCTGGGCAGCTATTCCTCAATGACTTATGACTGTGTACAATGTACTTGGTGGGTGAAACAGGCCTTATTTCATATAAATTTCCTTTCATACGTGGGACATGAAGGTTAAGTGGCACTGGAGGCCTTAGACGACTGTAAAAACGGCAGAGATAGTGTTTTCTTGCTGGGCAATGACAGGGTAATTCATGGACTTTTGGGGCCACCATGATTCCTCAATTGCCCAGGCCCAATACTCCTGTCCCCTGACACACATGCAGTGACCCATGTCTACGGGAAGGCCAAATGGGGCCAGTCACCAACGAGGAACTTGCTCCTTTCACCAGTAATTCTCTGTCATTCTTTTTTTTTTTTTTTTTTTTTTTTAAGATTTTATTTATTTGACAGACAGAGAACACAAATAGGCAGAGAGGCAGGCAGAAAGAGAGGAGGAAGCAGGCTCCCTGCCAAGCAGAGAGCCCGATGCGGGACTTGATCCCAGGACCTTGGGATCATGACCTGAGCTGAAGGCAGAGGCTTAACCTACTGAGCCACCCAGGCGCCCCAATTATCTGTCATTCTTATCTTTTGCCCCAACACTCCCCCAACCCCCTTCAAGAAGATCCCATTCAGTTCTACTGCATCAACGTTTAGTAGTGATGAAATGAATGCAGAACAAAATAACGACGAGTTCGTGTTTGCATTCAGGCCAGGTTGGGGACACTGGCTCAGACTGAGGCCAGAGGAAATTACAATAGGATCTAGCAAGGACAATGAAGTGAGGATCTTCTTATGAAACAAAAACATCCTCCATCCCCTTCTTGGATTAAAAATAAACATTTTCTTTTAGCCTGATGCCACATTTTGTTGTAAATGCTGACCTAAAGCTTAAGTAAGTCTCCTGAATCCATGAAGTTAATCTGAAGTTTTCTGAAAGAGATCTGGAATCCCTACTGTCCCCAGACATAAATCATCCTTGGACATAAAAACAGACTGTTGCTACAAAGTTAGTTTATTCTGGGGATGCAGTTCCTTTCTACACAGATTTACATACAGTAACCCTGGAGAGCTCCCCCATTATGCCTTCTATAAATAATGGAATCCTTTCTTTTAAAAGCTCAAGACAGAGATGCAAATAAGTTGAGCTGCAGAAAAAAGTCTTCCAGGCCCCAAATGCCCAGTCATATCAGCCAGGCCAATGATCTGCATGTTTGGGGCACTTAAAATCGTATTTCGGTTCCTGCCCTGCAGTTACTGTTACTACAGTCTGACACACTGTTACTACACTCAACTGTACGTAGGCTTTCCTTTCTTTGTCATAGCATACAAATAGCTTTTTATCGTGAAGTTGCAAAGTGCCTCGAACCGCTTAGTAGTTACAGGTTTTAGGACCTTTCCCATCAAGTTTTGGACCCCTGATGACCAAAGAGATCATCCTGGAGCTCTCTCACTTCTCGAATGGCCTCTCGTTGGCTTGGAGACGAGAGGTCCAGCGTTAGTGTAAATGGCTGCAGAGCGGAGAGGGGGAGGCTGGGCGCTGAATGCCCCCTCTTACAGGCAAGGTCCTTGCAGGAGACATAGGTCAGAAACAAATCCTGAGAAAACACTCTATTCATTTCCTTTTGCTGCTTTAGAAAATCATCGGAAATATAGGCACCTAAAGCCACACAAATGTGTTATCTTACAGTCCTGGAAGTCAAAAGTGCCCACGTCCCTACAGAAGAATCCCATTCCTGCTTGTTCCAGCTTCTAGATGCAACCTGTGTTCCTCGCCTCGGGCCCCCTTCCATCTTCAAGGCCAGTAAGGGCAGCTCAATTCTCCTGTCTCCTGTCTCTGACTCACTTTCGGCTCCCCTCTTCCATTTTTAAACACCTCCGTGATTATACCGGGCTCTTTTGCAGAATCTAGGACAATGTCCGCATCTCAAGGTCTTTTATCTTATTCACATCTGCAAAGTCCCTCCTGGCACATCAGGTAACATTCTAACAAGTTCCGGAGATTCGGACGTGCCTATCTTTGGGGGGCTATTAGGCTGCTGACTGTGACCGCCTGGCTGTAGTAGACGTGAGAACTCTCTAGTTACCTCTTCAGTTGGAAAGTCACCCCTGGACATGTGAGAGAGTAACACAAGGAAGAAATGCACAGCAGTCCCTGAGGTGCTATAATGATGAGATGCTATTCACACCTGCTCAGGTGATTGCTTTCACTAAGTCATATATTCAACACAGGCTTTCCTTTCTTTGTCATCGTTGTATCTTTTTCTTTTATGTGGGTTGAGTTGCCAACTTTTTAACATAGGAACTGGGACTGAAAATGGTGTGTACTACTGTTAAAAGGGTTGGAGAAATCATCCCCGTCGTATTTTCCTTGCTTGGAATTATAAAATTTATTTGTGGAACTTCTTTCATCCTGGAAGGTCAATCAGCATCGGGACAGCACAGCTATCATCAATCTGACTCTCTTAGGCAATCTGGCCCTCTGGAGGTCTCCTCACAGAAACATTTTTTAACAGTAAAAAATGGAGAAAGTGGGGTAAAAGGACAGGAGCCAGAAGAAAGAAAGTCTTACTTTCCCTTTCACTGTGTTTTCGGACCGTCCAGATTTAAATAAAGTACACCCTAGAGAAGAGGTAAAAACCATTTTTTACAGTGAAAAATTAATTTGTTAGAAAGCCTGGTGGACCTGTCTATGGCAGAACTAAGCAAATTATGTTAAACAATGGTATATGCATTATAGACTCTCAGTATATAACTAGTTCACTAAATAAGTCAACATCCCTTTGAGTTTTTTGTTTTTTTTCCATGTGAAATCAGCAACTGAAGGATAATGTGGGTTGGGGAAGATGTAAGGCAGAAACATGTTCCCCCTAGTGGTTAACAGTAAGCTTGGTTTTTATTTACAAAAGCCACTCATTCATTCATACTTCTTGAATGCTTACTAAGAGCAATGCTATGGAGGGAGAAATATATATGTGGAAGTGACTATATAAGCATGAAAGTAAAATCCAGCCCCAGTCCCTATATAGTTTATTTATTTATTTATTTTTAAATATTTTATTAGTTTATTTGACAGGCAAAGATCACAAGTAGGCAGAGAGGCAGGCAGAGAGAGAGAGGAGGAAGCAGGCTCCCCAGTGAGCAGAGAACCCGATGCGGGGCTTGATCCCAGGACCCTGGGGTCAAGACCTGAGTTGAAGGCAGAGGCTTTAACCCATTGAGCCACCCAGACGCCCCACCCTGTATAGTTTATAATCTAAAGAGAAAATACTGTAACTTGTGTGTGATTCCTGGGTGCAGTGGAGACATTTTATAAATGTTTTAAATTTTCTACAATTTGAAACCCACATCTGATTTCATTTATCTAATTCATACCAAGTCATCCAAAAGAGGTCTCTACAAAAAAAAAAAAAAAAATTTAGATCCTTTTATTTATAATTTTAAAGGCCTAAAACATCACTACTTCAGATACGAAAATCTTTTGTTTTTCCCACTCATTTGAAAGAGCCTTTTTAAGAAACTCAAAACCATATGATAGAGCCACAAGATCAAGAATGTTCTGTGGTGGTGTCAAGTCTATTTTGTTAACATAGGCAAAGAACTCTAAAACCTTTAAATAGGATAGTCTGTCAGGCTTAGCATATTTTAGGTTGGCTAAAAAAAAAAAAAAAAAAAAAGAAAAGGAAATTAAGAAATTGAGAGTGTGCATGAATAAGGGAGCTAAAATTAATGAAAGACAAATAATTCTTGTTATTAAGCCTTTGGAAGAAGGAAAGAAGTAGAGACAAAAACAGTATGATATATAGCTTGCTTCTTTGTTGTATTTCTGCCTGTTAGGGCGATGAGAGCAGATATGTTTCAGAAGGCAGATGAGATTATATCAGAAATACCTACACTCAGTGGTGTTTAGGTGTTGGAACCAAATCTTTACAACCTTTGCCCTCAGGAGCAAGGAAAAGCCCCCAGTGCACACTGAAATGTCTCCCTTAGTTTTCCAAAGCTAAGAATGTTAATAAAAATCACTCATGTTCTTTCCCTAAGAAGAGTCCAAGTTATCCTGGTGACCCCAGGAATATAAATCATTGTCTGGTTCAAGCTGAAGGACTTTGACACATATTTATATTTTCCTGGAATGACTGGAAATTAGTGTCTCAAATGCTAAGGAGTTTATTTCCTTGGATATAATTACAGTGTAATATTTTTATCATTTGTGCAAACTGAAACATGTGACAGTTTTTCTATTCTTATACCTAAGCATTGCATCATATACATGCAAAATCTTCCCTATGTATAGTCAATAGCTCCCCCAACAATCACTACCCGCTTCCACTAGTCCTAAAAAAGGGACCTTTTCTGTCTAAAAAACTTATGGAGCCCATACCTGAGAGCAGAATGACATTTACACATCTAAGACGATGACAATGATGAAATAATTTGAATTCTCCTAGCTATGTGATTTTACTTGTTTGTATCTTCCATTTCTTAAGTTTCCTCCAGATCCACAAATCTCTTTCTAAATATCTCGGCTGTCTCCAATGGGGTTCAGAAAAGCACTCCAAACGATGCCTTCCCCACACATTTCTATACCCATCACACACTTCTAAGTCCTAGGATTCAACTACTTCCTCCATCTCCATTTTATTTTCCTAACAAGTTTTCAAGAGTGAAGAGGGCTTATCTTTACTTTTATTGCTCTCATTAGCTCTTCAGATGTACTCTGTGTATAATAGACCTTTGATAAACACTTACAAACTACACAGCCAAAGAACTTTAAAGATTAGGTTCAAGGATTCCCTTCGGATGGGGGGACATATTGGGTCATATTAAAGGTAAATTGCTTTTGTAACTCAAATTGTTTTCGGCACAAGAGACAAAGTAAATTAGCTCAGTGTCTTTTGTTTCTCATTAACTCCAAAGCATGTTGAGTTTAGAAAAGTAATGTGAGGGGCGCCTGGGTGGCTCCATTGGTTAGGCATCTGCCTTTGGCTCAGGTCAAGATTCCGGAGTCCCGGGATTGAGCCCCGCGTTGGGTTCCCTGCTCTGTGGAGAGTCTGCTTCTCCCTCTCCCTCTGCTGATCTTCCCACTCATGGTCTCTCTCTCACTCACTCTCTTTCTCAAATAAATAAATGAAATCTTAAAAAAAAATAATACGAGTATTATTTGATAGTACATCATAGTTCATCAAATCTAGCTACTGTGAAAGTTATTCTAAAGCAGTAGACAGAGGGAAAAGGTAAATCCTGAGCTACAGAGTTCAAATAGAAAGACCATTCTCTTGTCAACAAAAATGCCATATGTTTGAGTACTATAATGCAATGCTTCACATTGTCTTCATATTCAGAATAAAAAATTTTCCACTCAATAATTAAAAATCTCTTCAAGGTAACTTTAAAATTTTGCTGTGGTTTTCAGACATGGGGAGGGAAATCTTTCAGTTGCCTGACACTGATTGTGGGAGTCTCTCCTACGTAGCTGTATTACCAAATACACACAGCTCAGTTCAAGGGTTGTGATCATTACTAAGTCATTAGTCACTGATTTTAAAATATCATAGAGTAACGTTTTAACCTGAAATGGAGATGGCATCACCTGCCCTATTTCATGTGCATCACAGAGTCAGTCCACTTCACACATCTTAAATAAATTGCAAGTTTGTGAAGATAAAAAGAAGATAACATTCATTAAAAATAAATGCCAGTTCATTATACACAATGTCATTTACAAGGTCCTAACACTGGGAAGCGGCTACTCCTTGCTAATATTTTCTGAGAAAACAAATAATGGAATCTCACAGGAATGTCAAACAGAGGCAAGACTAGGAGTCGAGTCTTTTCTGTGAGTGAATTTAGCAGAAATTGCATTTACTCCCTTTAGTAATAAATGTACCTATCACACTTCAACTTTCCAGGCAAGCTTGTTTTTTGTTTATTAAAAGGTTTAGGTTTCACTCCCTGCTTGACTCTTCAGATATTTGTGTCTTCAGCTGCCTGAACTGACTAAATGCTGTATAAGTGATCATGTCGGCTCCTGAGTCTTATTTCTTACTTATCTCTAGACACTGCCTCATGCAAGAGTCTTCTCACCACGGACCTTCTGACAGAAATGTGGAAGCCCCTGGAGCCAAAGCGTATGAGGTAGACCCAGAGAGGAGCCTTCACCCAAGCTCACTGGTGAGCTGCATCTGCCCATTACCCAGCCCGTGCTCCACACTGGCGACTTTGTTCCTTTTCCAGTTTCACTGCCGTCAGAGAATTCCTTGTAATTTTTTTTTTTTTTTTAAGATTTACTTATTTATTTGACAGAAAGAGAGGGATGGAGAGCATAAGCCAGGGAGCGAGGCAGAGAGAGAGGGAGAGGCAGGCTCCCCATTGACGAGGGAGCCCAATGTAGGGTTCAATCCCATGACCCTGAGATCATGACCTGAGCCAAAGGCATACGCTTTAACCCACTGAGCCACTCAGGTGCCCCAATTCCTTACAATATTAAATAGAGTAGCTACTACTTTGTCTTATGGTTTTACCAAAAGGGAATTTTTAATTTTTTTAATTTTTAAAATTATTTTTAAGAATTTTATCTATTTATTTACTTGAGAGAGAGAGCAGTTGGAGGGAGAGAGAATCTGAAGCAGACTCTGCACTGAGCACAGAACGTGACGTGGGGCTCAGTCCCACAAGACTGTGAGATCATGACTGTGAGATCAAACCAACAGTTGGAGGCTCAAACGACTGAGCCACCCAGGTGCCCTGGATCTTGTTTCTTTCTTAAGAAATTCTATTTTCTAGTTTTATTAAGAAACAAATGACATATATCACCATAGAAGTTTAAGGTGGACAGCATGATGGTGTGATTTACACATATTGTGCAATGATTACCTTAATACATTCAGTTGATGTCCATCATCTATATAGATAAAAATATAAAGAAAAAAAATTTTTTTTTAATTTTTTTTTTTAAGATTTTATTTATTTATTTATTTGACAGAGAGAGATCACAAGTAGGCAGAGAGGCAGGCAGAGAGAGAGGAGGAAGCAGGCTCCCTGCTGAGCAGAGAGCCCGATGCGGGACTCGATCCCAGGACCCTGAGATCATGACCTGAGCCGAAGGCAGTGGCTTAACCCACTGAGCCACCCAGGCGCCCAAGAAAAAAAATTTTCTCCTTGTGGTAACTCTTAGGTTTTAGTCTCTTAACAACTTCCATATATGTTACACAGCAGTGTTAGTTATAGTCCTCATGTTGTACATTACATCCCTACTTCTCATTTATCTGATCACTGGAAGTTGGTACCTCTTGACCTCCCTCCTCCAATTCCTCTTCCCTCCATCTAAAAGGGAATCTTGAAGATGGTCAGAGAAGACCAGTCTAGCATTATGCAAGTCAAAGTCTTAAAACTTGTGGATAAAAGACAAGATTATACTTAATAAATCTGCTGAATTACTTATAATTTACTGTTACAGGGCATTATGTATTATATTAGATCTAAAACAAAAAGGTATTTTATATTAAAACATTTATTCCAGACATGGGAATTGAGTGGAAATTTTGTATTTTATTTCCTAGCACAATGTTTTTAGTAATACAACTACTCTTATACTCATATGTACAGCTAATTTTATAGTTGTATCAAACTATGAAAGTGAGCATATGTTCAAAAAAATCAGAAAAAAAAGTTGTAACAGAGACCCTAAGAAGCAAAGGAATTAATTTAACTTTAGAAGGATTTAAGGTAAATAAACTTAACCAAGTCCTTGTTACCTGTGGGGACCTGTATGTGGTGTGTTCTCATTTATTATTTGATTATTTAATTCCCAAGTTAATGCTATTTACTGTTTACATCAACCCTTGGGTTTTAATACTAAAACTCAGATTTAAATCTAGTTCATTTGCTTTACTTTCTTGAGTACAGAGGAAAAATTTTTGGATTTATTTCTTAGAGGGAGAAATCAGTAATAATTAAATATAAATCTTAGACACTACTTGATAAGTAATCAGCAAAAGATTACTCAAAGAACATCTAACTATGTTCTAGATGACTTATAGCCATGGCAAAACAAAAGCAACAAAAACAAAAACAAGAAAAATACTGGCTTGTGAAGGTATATCTAGAAATCTTCTATGTTCTCTTGTAAATCTTAGGCCTTTTCCATTTCTGTCTTTTGGAGCCTCTCTGAACACCTTGAAGTCCTGACTCTTCTTTTGATCGCATTTGTTTTTACTGATTACAACACAATGATGATTTCTTGCAGTTTACTCATTTTCTACTTCATTTCAAAGTAAACTTGAAGGGGATGTGGCAATAAAAAAAATATCTTTTATTTTGTGTTGGAAGGTGGGAAACATATTTTCCAGGTGTCTACTTTAGGTACAAATAGTTTTAATAAACAAAAAATTTGTAGCTAAAAAAATAGATGATTATAGTTTGTAAAATGGTTTTTTATATATATATATATATAAAACCATTTTATACATATATTTATATATATAATATATGTATTATATATATGAGTTATCGAAAATGATTATATAGTTTGTAAAATGGTTTTTATATCTATAATATAGATATAAAATATAAAATATATATATTATATATATAATATATATATTATAGATATAACTCTCTTATAGATAAAACTCTCTTATGTTATCTCTGTATAATATATATATTATAGATATAAAAACCATTTTACAAACTATAATCATGCTTCTCATTCATAAATAAATAAATAAATAATTTATTTATTTATGAAAGGCACTACATTAAGCTACAGAGGAAAGGTGTAAAAAATTAGCCCGTTAGCCTCCATAGTAAATCATTCTTACTTAATTTGTCAAAATTCATAAAAATCATGGGACTTACACATCCTATGAATATAATGTGGCTACTTAATGAACATCAGTGTTCCTACCCCTTCTTTGCAATACTCCTGGTCTTACTATTTGTTACTTTCATATCCATGTAGACTCTAGGCTCTGCTGAGTTCTGTTTTGTCTGATAGTAGGAATTTACCTCAAGGACCTCTCTACCTGATTTGCTTGTAGTAATTTTACTTTCTTTATTGAATTTCTTTATCTTTTCTGGTAGTGACATGTGACATCACCTCCTAGGTTCAGCTATTTCCAATTAATCTTTTCAGGGTGTCTGAAATGCTGGGGGTCAAACATTAGTATGCATTAGAATCACATGGGCAGCTTGTTAAAAATGTGGGTTTCTGAATCCCTATTTCAAGAAATTTCTTTTCAGTAGGGTTGATGAGAGATGCAGGGGGGTGGTTTTCTCACAAAACTTCAGACAATTTTAATGCAGGTTGTTGAGGTTGACACACTAATACTCCTGACTCTGAGGGCTACTTTTTCTGAGGAAGTCTTTCAGTTACCTATTATTATATAAGAAACAACCCAATATTTAGCAGCTTAAAACAACCATAGTAATTAATTTTGCTCCTGAATCTGCCAGTTGGGCAGGGATTGGTGGTAATACCTTTATCTGTCTACATGATGTCAGCTGACGTGGTTTACTTGGACTGGGTATCCACTTCCAACATGGCTCACTCATAGGTTTGGCCAGTTGTGGCTGGTTGTTGGCTGGGAGGTCAGCCAGAAGGCTGTTAGTTGAGAGCCTTGGTTTCTTTCTACATGGAATTGTCTGTTGTGCTGCTTCTCCTTCCTCCTAGCGTGGTGATTTGTTTCTGAGATTGATTGTTCCAAGAGGAAGTAAGTAGAAGCTTTCATTCTCTTCATATCTGGTGCCAGAAATGGACACAATAATTTCCTCTGTATTGCACTTGTCAAAGCAGTGAGACAGCACTCTCAGATTTGAAGGGAGGGGACATAGACCCTACCTCTCAATGGGATAAGTGTGAAAGGATTTTTGACTGGTTTTAAAATGTGTTATAGTAATGTCATAATTTCAGATTATGATCACTAAAAGGGAATTTAGAGGTAATTTAGTTTACTGGCTTCCAAGTCAAAGATGGAAGATGAGGCAATGGAGTACAAAGAGAAAATATTAGAATTTTATTTTATTTTTCTCTTTACTTATTTTGGTATTTATCTTATAATAAAATGGACTTTTTTTTTTTTTTTTTGCTTTTGGTGTATAGTTTTATGAATTTTAATACCTGTATAGATTTGGATAGTCACCAGTGTAACCAGGATGTAGAACAGTTTCATCACTTCAAAAAAACTCTCTTATGTTATCTCTGTATAATCACATACTTACCCTGCCTATAACTGGTGGCAAACACTGATTAATTTTCGATGACAACAGTTTTGTCCTTTCAAGAATGTCAAATAAATGAAACAACAGAGTATGTTACCTTTTGAGACTGGCTTCTCAGAATGTTTTTGCGATTCATTTATGTTGTTGCATCTATCACTACTTTGTTCTTTTTTATTACCAAGTAGCATTGCATTGTGACTAGACAGGTTGGCTTACCTATTCACCCGCTGAAGGACATTTGGATTGGTTCCAGTTTTTAGCTCTCACAAATAAAGCTGCTATAAACATTCTCATACAAAACTTCAATATGTTTAAACTCATACTTTAAAAACAGATACCTGTGAAGTGTGTTTTAAGTTGTGAATGATACGGTGATACAGTAATGCATGTTCATAACTTATACAGAAATTGTGTATGAGTTCTTGTTAACTCAGTGATAAGAGTATGTGATCAAAAAGTTTGGAAACTGTTACTGATGATTGAAGCTGTGTGATAAATACATAAGCTTTATTATACTGTGCTTCTACTTTAATCTGTTTTAAAATTTGCATAATATAAAATTTTAAAGGGTCTATAAACTTCTATCTGAGCCCTTCCCCCCACTAAGGTAACAGGAGTAGAGCTGAGTCTTGAGGGTGTTACTGGACTTAGGAGCAAATGTCAGAGACACACCCAGCTTTTCTGCCTCTTTCCAATGTGTCCTGAAGCTGATTTAGGTGAAATGGCAAATTACATAAAGATTTTAAGTGAACTATGCATATTCCCATATTCTAGCATTTGGTAACCACATATTTGAAACAATAGATGGATACATTTAAAGAACACATTATGAGAACAAATCAAGGTCAGCAATGCTGTTGTTGTTTCATCTTTGTTCTTTTATTTTCCCCTGGAACCCTAGACATGTGTATTGCAGAGAAAGCAAATTACTAGGCTGTGAGAACTGAAAGTCCTCACCCTCTCTCTGCCTGGTGTGTAAAGATATCCCATTTCTTCTCAGCCATTTGTTACTAATGTCAGCCAGCAGTAGAAAAACAATGTATAAAAACTTTAGCATGGTTGTACAATTTTGCAACACTGACACAAAGAGATTTAATTTGTCAGAAACCAGCATGGGCCTTGCTGCTACCTCTTAATTGTCATTGGCCCTTTAGTTTGGGCTGGAAGAATTTTAATTTACTATCATTGTTATGCATGCATCAATTATTTTCCTCTGTAAAAAGAAAATTAAATTACCCAGTCTGGCTTAGCTTGGCTAAAACCTGACAGATGATAGAGTTCTTTCTATCCCATACTACTAGACCTTGACGGGCCATCAGATGTAAAGGGGAAAGAAACACCAGGGATATAAAGTTGATTTCAAACCAGCTTAGAAACCCAGATTTGAAACAAGTGACTATGATTTGTTACAATTCAGAATGTCTCAGCTATTTAAGTCCTCACTTCCTCTGTTTTCCTAACTGCAGTATATGGAGAGCATTGCATTTCCAATAAATAAGGTATAATTAATTAGCATTTTCAAAAGCATAGTACCCCTCACATATAATTGTCTTCCCTCTACCAAAACAGCAGGTACTAATGAGATCAGGTTTTTGTCTTGGAGCAATCAGTTCCTGTTATTTGGCAATTATGGAGCGCTTAGGGGATGGAACTCAATTTTTCTGGGTTTATCCATTTAAAATCAACTTTGTTACAATGAAAAGGATAGAATTCTTCTAGATGGGAAATCTTATTTAACAAAGTTAGAGAAAAAAGGACACGTGCACTAAGGAAATTTTCATACATACCACCTTAGAGAACTTAATAATTCTGAATTAGAGAGGCTGCTCAAGATGCTGGAATAGGAAGATCTTGAACTCACTTCCTCCCATAACACAAAAATCCACAGCTACATATGAAATAGCTCTCTCTGAAAGGAACCCGAAAAAGAGCTGAACAGCTCCTTACAATAAAGCAGAAAAGAACCACATCAAGCGGAGAAGAGGCAGAGACATGGTCTCACAACCTTCCCCCGTCCCCTGGTGCAATGACCTACAATTGGGAAGAATCTCACAAATCCAGAGTTTCTCTCTGAGAAGTGAGGGTTTTGTGCCTCACATCAGGCACCTCAACCCTTGGGAACTGAGCCATAGCAACAAGCCTCCAAAATGTCTGGCTTTAAAGCCAATGGGATGTTGGCCTAGGAGAACCATAGGGCTAGGGAATGGAAATGCTACTCTTCAAGTACTCCCACACAGACTCACTTGTCTGGGACTCAGCACAAAAGCAGCAATTTGAATAGAGCCTTGACCATATGTGAAGATTCATTTGTTAACCCTAAAGCATCTACAAGAAGGCAGGGGCCTGTTAGGACTCTCTTCAGGGACAGGGTTTAAAAGAATTCAGAATTATTACATTCTTTGAAGTGGTACATATGAAAATTCCCTTGGGGTAAGTGTCCTTTTTCTCTAACTTTGCTAAATAAGACTTCCCATCTAGAAGAATTCTATCCTTTCCATTGTAACAAGGTTGATTTTGAATGGATGAGCCCAGAAAAACTGAGTCCAGAAGCATCATATGAAGAGCTCCCCAGCTAATTCTCACAGGTAACCAGGTTTGGAAATCGTATGGTTGTAAAGGGTGAGGTGACAGAGTGTGGTCACTTCTTGGCTGAATGGATAAAGAAGTTTTGGTATATATACTGTGGAATATTACTTGGCCACAAAAAAGAACAAAATCTTGCCATTTGTAACAACGTGGATGGACCTTGAGGGTAAGTGAAATAAGGCAGACAGAAAGACAAATATTGTATGATTTCACTTATATGTGAAATCCAAAGACAAAACAAACAAATGAAAAATGAAACTCATAAAGGCAGATTGGTAGTTGCTAGAAAGGAGGGGGGGGGATTGGGAGGTAGGCAAAATGGTTGAAGAAGGGGTCAAGAGGTACAATCTTTGAGTTACAAAATAAGTCATGGGGATGTAATGTACAGCATAGTGACTGTTGTCAATAATATTCTATTACAAATTGGAAAGATCCCAAGAAAGCATATCTTAAAGTTCTCATCACAAGAGAGTTTTTTGGTAACTCTGTATGGTAGTGGATGGTATCTAGACTTACAGTGGTGATCATTTGCAGCATATACAAATGTTGAATCATATCACAGCCCTGAGACTATTCAAATGTATATCAGTCATACTTTAGCAAAAAAGATTTTTCTTAAGAATTTAGTCAAATGAGCAGACTAATAGCCTACAGCACTTAAAAATAATTCTTCTGAACTAAAAAGAACAGAGAAGTCAGTAAAGCCTTCTGATCATATTTTTTAAAAGATTTTGTTTATTTACTTGACAGAGAGAGAGAGATCACAAGTAGGCAGAGAGGCAGGCAGGGGAGACGGGAAGCAGGCTCCCTGCTGAGCAGAGAGCCCAATGTGGGGCTCGATCCCAGGACCCTGAGATCATGACCTGAGCCGAAGGCAGAGGTTTAACCCACTGAGCCATCCAGGCACCCCTCTGATCATATTTTTGAGTATGGTTCTGTCTGCTATCATTATAAATACTTAGTGTTGTTAAGCAAATTTAAATGAATCTAAGTTTCTTCACTTTATTTTTTGGACTACATTTTTAAGTTCCCACACCCACATGCACCCACTTGTTGGAGATTAAATAAACTCTTATTGCAAAGACCTATTTTATTTATGCCCTTAAGGCCCCGAAGAGCTCTCAAGTTCTTTCCAATCATCTGTTGTCCTCTTACATTAGGAAGTGCGACTCAAGTACCACAGATCATTGAATGCAGTATCTCTTTGGGAATTCCAGCATGATGATTAGAGATAAACACACAGGGGGTTAAAATTGGTAGCACAGTGAGGACCCGTGAGGGAGAGGCCTGAACCAGGAGCATGCCTTTCAATACTAAGAGAAGCATTTGTTATAAACCACCCTCAAGGATGTTCTTGATATGGCACATAAGGTAGATAGTTTGCATTGTTTTTCATGGCATGGCTGCGGCCATGTCCTTCATCTCTCCCTCCACACCTCTCTGTGACTGATGGCGCTGCCCGAAACTGACTGGCAGACAGGGGCCGTAAATTGGTGGTGCGGCCACATCACCCTCTGGGGTAATACTAAGAAGCGACCAAGCTCTGTTACCTTACCCTTTATAGCAATATGACTTCTCAACCGGGCTACCTATGAAGATTACCTGGGGAACTCATCATAGTAGCCTGCTGGACCTCACTTCATACTCAGTCAATGAAGATCTCCACGTAGTGGGACACGGGACTCTTTTAAAACATCTCTGGGTAAATCTGATTGTCCGTCTGTGGAGGGACCCTGGTTTCACTCAGTTTGTTCAACTGCAACTGGTTCAAATAGACATATATATCAAGGGAACAAGTGTGTGTGTGCAAGCACAGACACACAGAAAAATACAGGTTGTCATGACTAATTAAACTACTCCTTCATTATATCTCATGGTAGTACCTGGGCACTTTTGGAGGCAGACTGTGGAGATTACAGAGATAACAAAAATATTCCAGTTTCTCCGTAATAGCTCAATTGGAAACACACATTATATTATGGATTTCCCCAACCTCTGTTGAATCTGTAATAAGAGACACTTGTGATCTTTACCTAAACAAATATCTAGGGACGCCTGGGTGGCTCAGTTGGTTGGGCAGCTGCCTTCGGCTCAGGTCATGATCCCAGCGTTATGGGATTGAGTCCCACATTGGGCTCCTTGCTCGGCAGGGAGCCTTCTCCCTCTGCCTCTGCCTGCCACTCTGTCTGCCTGTGCTTGCTCTCTCCCCCGTTCTCTCTCTGATAAATAAATAAAATCGTTTAAAAAAACAAAAACAAAACCAAAAACAAATATCTAAACCTAAACATACACCTAACATATATCTAGCCTAACACCTAACACTGAGCAATGTATGGCAGTTATAAGCAAAGTCATTTGATGGGTTGATAAAAAATTATCCATTATTGGGGAGGATCTAATTCCTAATGTGTTCTCCAATGTTTCCTTAAATTTGCTAACACTGAGACTTATGCATTGTTTCATTCATTGGAAGACAGAGTGTAAGGCAGGGGGTGGGTATCAGTGAACTTGGTCCTAAACTTAAATCTTTATTTTGTCACCTGGGAGACCTTAGAAAGTCATGATTTCCTTTCTTGAATCCCAATCCTCCCCAATTTGGGATAATCTCTAGTGTCTTTTTGGGCTCTATATTCTGTGGTGAGAATCATTTATTAAGTCATTGCTAGTGTGGTTTCAACCACTATTGTCTTGGTGTTTACCATTTAGGCAGTGTGACATGACACCTGTATGAAATGATAAGCGACATGTAGTATAAAAAGTAACTGTGATTGTGTTGAACAGCACTCTTCAAGAGCAAATGGTGGGTTGATTAAGGAAGGCTTGTTGTAGTAGTTAGAACTGGCTCAGGGCCAGAAAGAGGATTTAAATAGGCAAAAAAAAGTGGAGAGGGCATTCCAGGTCACATGGGAAGCATGGAAATTGGAATATAAATGTGCTGAGCTCAAGCTTTCCATCTTCCATGAAAGACAGACTGAACCTCCCCATGAAGTAAAACTCCCTCTTCTGCCTTCCCAAAGCTCATTGCAATGACCATGATTATAGTCTATTTATAGTCTAGTCTATTTTTGTCTTTTTATAACTATTTTTTGCTGTGTTTTTCCCCCTTAGAATACAGGATCATTTTCCATTCACCTTTAAATACCAAAACCGAGCAGACATCTTATGGTCAATTGATTGAGTATCTGGCACAGATCTGTTACATTAGTGGACAGGGGAAACAATAAGAACACTGGGAGATAAGGCTGGTGTGGTGAATGTCTTGGCACATTCCTCAGGCTCCCCATGAGGGACCATGTACTCATCCCTCAACTGTTAGGAGTGTTGATGGCTGTCCACTCAATCACTTTCTGGAAGTTGGTCTCAACTGAAGGTCAGGTTCTAGGTCTGTCTCACCCTAGGTCAGGTTCCCTCTCCACAAAGGGTCCATATCCAATGGCTGGTCTATGCAGGACCGTAAAACCCAAGTCTCCTTCCCTCAAAGCGAACAATTTTGAAGGGCTGTCACAGCCCAGGAGCTCCCTGTGGGATTGCTTGATGTCTTTGTTGAGTCTGCACCACAGTTCAATTCTCCTATCTGTTCAGCCTTGCTTCCTTCACCTCCTCCTGGTGTTCATCCTAAGGACGCACTCTCTTAAATTTCTGGCATGCAAATTTCCATCTCAGAGTCTGTTTCTCACAGAATTCAATCTAAGACAGCTGGTGTGGGAGTTTAATTTTGGATACTGTAGAGGATAAGTTTGGAACAACCCTTCTTTGACCCCAAATGACACATTTATGAGAATTAGGAGCTGCCCTTACTCATCTGTCAGAAATTGTTGTCCTAAATATATAACCCTATAGTGATTGTAAAGGTGGAAGGCACTCCCACAGTTAATCAATACTTTACAATTGAGCCACACAATGGAAATTGGCAGCCTTGAAATGGAAGGATAGGTTTGTATCAAATTATGAATGGCTTTCTTAATCTGTGGATTTTATCTTCTCAATACTACCTTCTCATTTTGCCGACATTCCAGGACCTTCCTAGCTTTTAAACCAAATTTAAGCAATGATTCTTTTCATAGGTGCTATGTGTGAATTTGCTCTCAGCCTCTAACTCCATAACATCCTTGAAATAGAACCTGGTGAGTTTCCCTGTTCAGTATAATGGGCAATTTAGCATTGCAGTGTCAAGAGGGAAATGATCTATGGTTTCTTGTGTATTCATATAGTTGTTCACTGGGGAACATCTTCAACAGAAGTGAAGGTCTCCCAAATGTGATCCCTGAGACTTCTCAGGCTAAATATGACACAGTTGAACACTTGACCTACAAGTGGCAAGTATAATACAATACCAGCACTGAACGCACCCTCCCTTCCATGTCTGTGCAGAAAATAAGAGCTGAGATGGGGCACCTGGGTGGCTCAGTGGGTTAAAGCCTCTGCCTTCGGCTCAGGTCATGATCCCAGGGTCCTGGGATTGAGCCCCGTATCGGGCTCTCTGCTCAGTGGAGAGCCTGCTTCCCTTCCTCTCTCTCTCCCTGCCTCTCTGCCTAGTTGTGATCTCTGTCTGTCAAATACATAAATAAAATATTAAAAAAAAAGAAAACGAGAGCTGAGAAACATTTCCCAAACTTGGTTCCAATGTAAGTCTTCTTTAAATTCACCTAGTTTCGTTAATTTAGGCATAAGTGTATTCTACAATAGCTTCCTTATTGTGCTAAGCCTCACAGAGCTAGCATGTATGTTATGGACAAATCAAATTGTTAAAGTCAGATGCTTTAAAGATCCATTAGCATAGAATTCACCTCATATTAATGCTTTCATTGAAAGCACTTCATTGAAACGCTCTTGTCATACTAAAAAATCTTCCAACTGCTGTCTATTTTTTGTATTTTTAGCAATAGAATTTTCCTTTTAATGCCTTTTACTCAGAATCCTTCAAATAGTCCATCCCATTCCCATGAAAGGAAATAAATTATGCCCTACCATCAAGAAGATAAAATCAGTAATAGAACAACCCCGACGGATCAGCTGGTACCTTTTTCTTTTGACAATATGCTTCATTTTGATAACAGAAGGATTTGGCCACCTTGCTCAACCCAATTTAAACTTCACACAAGGTCGTCCACTAGTAATGAGAAACTGGCTTTTCACAGTTGTATCCTGGAGGGAATTTTTTCCCAGCACTAATCTGAAGCTGTATACTGGCTTTTCGATACCCAGGCTATAGATGCGTCCAAAGGTACAGCCTTGGTGGGATTCCTTTTCTAGTGTGCAGTAAATAAGAAATTTATTATTATCCTAACTTTCCCTTTTGAATGACATGAACACAAAGACCTGGCATCACTGATTACTCTGGAATCTCCCACCCACTGTGTCCTCCAAATGAGATGAATATAGAACCTCAGGAAGGATATTTTTAGTATGTGTATATATTTTTTATAATCTCAACTAATACTTAAATTTACATGATGAAGATGTGGATTAGAACATACAGGTATATATCCTTTAATATATGATTTAGAAATTCACAACAACTTCAAAAATAATGACATGTTTCAAAATGTCAAAGGAAGCAGTCTTATCTCCTCCAATTCTGTTTCTGGCTCAAAAAGTCCTCTCTATTCTTACAATGACGGAAAACATCAACCAGTCATCAACTCCTTTTCTTCCTTCTAAGATTGCAGTTTTTTTTTGGACAGAAACTTTTTCTAGTGATGAGAAAGACGTTAAGAGTTTGAGCAGTAAAGCTGAACTTGGGTAGGGGGACAAGACTTCAATCTAGTGAAAGAGGAAATAAAAAGAATAAACAAAAGAGAAAATGAAATCCACTACTTCCCTGTCTTTCTTGTGTGAAGTGTAAAAATTTGCCACAGCTTATCACCTGTTTGGCAGTTAGATATTTGAGAATGGACTCTGGAGGTAAAAAATAAAAGGAAACATTTACTATCAATAAAGAGAGGAAAGACATTCTACTGGGCAATAATTGGTATAATTCTGAGCTCAACTGTCATTTTATAGAAGCCAAAAGCTCAAATTCTGTAGCTCATTATTACAAAAGATAATTTAGGCTTTGAATTTTGCAGGTGTTTCAGGGTAAAATGCAATCAGCATTAATTAAAATACTCTTGCTTATAATTATGCCTCTGTTAGGTTCAGGAGAACAAAGACTACCATAAAACAAATACTGCAAAAATAACTAAAAATAAAGGCTCTGTAGACTTGAATTGCTTCAATTCATTGAGCTAAATACGCACATTCATGTTCACGTTTGTTTACTCAGCATTTCTTCTTCATGGATTATTACAGCTTCCTAACATGGTATTCTTCCATAATCAAGCCTTTCCTCAAATCTCACCAATCCCAAGAAGCTTTACTGAGATTGGTAACATTTTCCTACTGTTCTCTTCATCTCTGCCCAATCCTTTTTTAACCTGCAACTCCTTCATTCCCACATTTTCCTTGTGGGTTCACCAGGGTTCTGCCTTTGATCTTGTCTTGTTCTACCTTTATTTCCCTGGGCATATCTTTTACCACAATAAAAGAAAACTAACATCTAGTCCTAAGCTGTCATCCTCAGCTTTGCCTGGATGTCCTGTAGACATTTCGGGTGAACATATCTAACATAGTATTCATGTCTCCCTTCCCCAAACCTGCTCTAAGATCCATATTCCAGTTTTGGCTAGTGATGTTATTACTGGTCTACTCTTCCTCCTGTCTCTTCTTCCACTGAGCATCCAAATCTTAATCAAATCTGTCTCAGACAAAGCGTTTGCTTCCATTCCTAATGCCATGGTATAGTTCTGGCTCTCATTAACTTTTGTCGGGACTATTTCATTTCAGAAGCTTCCTCTTTTTGATGTATCTGTTGCCAGATTATTCTCCCATTATTGCACACTCCACATTATCTGAGATACTTAAAAAACGAACACAACTCTGTTATTCCCCTATTTCAAACCTGCATTCATTCTCTTTTGTTTATACATTAAATACAAATTTGTAAGTTCAGAAAAATTTATTAGTTAGCAAATGCCCAATATTATTTTTTTTTAACCTGGAATGACCTTCCCTTTCTTTTTTCCTTCATCTAGCTGGTTTTGTTTTTTTTTAAAGAGTTTTTTTTTAATTTATTTGACAGACAGAGATCACAAGTAGGCAGAGAGGCAGGCAGAAAGAGAGAGGGAAGCAGGCTTCCCACTGAGCTTAGAGCCTGATGCGGGGATCGACCCCAGGACCCTGAGATCATGACCTGAGCCAAAGGCAGAGGCTTTAACCCACTGAGCCACCCAGGTGCCCCAGTTTTTTTTTTTTTTTTTAGTGCGGGCAAAGAGGGATACAGGGAAATGGAGAGAGAGAATTTAAAGTGAGCCCAACATAGGGGTGAACCCACAACCCTGAAATCATAAACTGAGATGAAATCAAGAGTCAGATATAAATGACTGAAGTACCCAGGTGTTCCATCATCTAGCAGATTTTTAAAAAATAAAATTTGTTTACCTGAGACTATTTGAAGTCAATTCTTAAAATTGTTTTTCATTTTTTTGCAAACCTTTGGGGTAGAAAGTTTTAAAAATCCTACCAGCTTATCCTCAGAGTCAAAAGTATGGGCTTACAGTTTCAGAGCTGATAAAAAAAAAATCATTCATAAGTCCAGTAGCAATGAAGACAAAGAGATCTTCCCCCAAGTATTTCTCTCTGAAAAAAATATGTCATCTTCATCCAATCCACAGAGGAAACACAAATAGGTCCAATAAATTGTTATTTTGCCTGATGCCATGGCCAATACTTATTTGGAATACAAAAGACCATGAACCAGAAAAAAATATTACCACCGTGACTGAAATACTAATCAATGCTGTCTATGATTCAGAATAAATTAAAGGGAAGATCAGGTGTTAAATGTCCTGAAGCTGTTTTGAAAAATGTTGATGATTAAAGAATATATTTTAATTTTTATTATGGAAATTCCTACACATAGAATTAGCATAAGAAGAATAGTATAAATGAATTTCCATTCACGATCAACCAGCTTCAACAGTTGACAACTTTGTCAGTTTTATGTCATTTATCATCTACAATTTTATTTTCTGTAGTATTTTAAGGTAAATTGCAGTCATTATTACCTTTTATTTGTGAATGTTTCAGTTTGTAACTCTGAAATAAAAGACTATTATAAACTCAATAATAATTCATTAGATTATCTAACAAAATGAGTAATAATTCCTTAACTACTATCATTATTAAGACATTATATTTTATCCATATCAATTTACTATTAAACATTTAATAATTCCCAACTATCCCATCTTATCTCTTTTCATATTTCATATTTTATTTAGTTGGCATGTTTCTTCTTTTTTTTTTTTTAAGTAGGCTCTACACCCAGTGTGGAGTCCAATGTGAAGCTTGAACTCATAATCCTGAAATCAAGACCTGAGCTGAGATCAGAAGTCAGCCGCTTAACTGACTGAGCCACCCAGGTGCCCTCTGTTCTCCTGTTAGTATGTTTCTTCAGCATCTTTTAATCTATAACAATTCACCCAATCCCCTTTTTGTTTATATCACCTATTTCTTGAAGTGATAGGCCATTTAGCCCATAAAATTTGTCATATTCTGAAAACTCTTTACTTATTCTTTAAAACTGAACTCATATGTTTGCTCTGGGATGCTGTCACTGACTCTGAAAGACAGATTTTTCAACCTCTGAGCTCCTGTAGTACTAAGTGCATGGAATCATCAGGTTGTTGTACTGGTGTTTACATATCTTTCTTTCCCAATAGACTATAAAGCCCTAGCACAGAAGTATTATTTTATTCATCTTTGTATTTCCACAGCTTAAAATCAAACATGACACACAAATGGTGCTTCATAACTTTTTTCTAAGTGAATGAGGAAATGAATAAAGAAGAAAGAAGACAGGTCATACTTGGAGAAAGAAGTTGGCATGGAAATATGAACAGAAGAAAAGGAGATAAAGGTAAAATTCAGTTAATCCTGTCCATTCCTTGTTAGGACGTATCATTTGTTTTTACACCAGACTGCCTAATTCTTACATAAAAATGATTTAAAAAATCTACCATTTGTATGACTTTATAATCCTGGGAGGTTTTTTTTTTTTGTTTTTTTTTTTTACTTTTTATTTTGAAATAATCATATTCATACAGGAAATGCAAAAATAGCACACTGAGTCCAGCGAGCTCTAATCCAGTTCCTTCCCTGTGACATCATATGGAACTGCTGTAAATATCAAAATAAGAAACACTGTTAATTATTATAGACCATATTCAGTTTTCTCCAATTTTTAATGAACTTATCATATTGGTGTATGTGTGTGTGTATAAATCTATATAATTTGGTAGAACCCTAGTTTTGATGAAAGATTCACCTCCAAGTTTAAAATTATTTGAGTCATAAAGTCACACAGAAAAAATAGTATTAGTTCTAGTTCAGATTTTGCTGCAATTGGTGCAGTTCAACTTCTGGTATATCTCCTCTGTTTCAAATATTTAACAATAAAATATAAAAAGAGAGAATAAAAAAAGTTACGGGTTCCAAAAATGAGTTAAGTATGTATAAAATCAGCAATAAGAAAGAAACAACAATGATGGATGAAGATGAAACCTCAGGCCTGCTAGTCTCTGGTGTGGGAGCCAGCAGTGGCTGACTGGAGATAAATGTGGATAAGAGCTTGCCACAAACTACCAAAGACAAGCTCACTGAAGTTTCCCCTTTTTACATGTGTGGCTGAGGGCTTGTTGCCTGAACATGTAGCTTCACAGGAAGCTCCCAGATGCTCTCAGGAGGTGAGAGAAAAAAACACTCATCTTCATAATAGGAACTAACCAAGATGCTTGATCTGTGGGATCCTCACCCTCAGAGAGGGAGAGAGCTGACATTCATTCTAAGACCTGATTTTCAACTGAAAGCCTAGGATAAGTGATGGAGGTAGGGACAAAGACTGCTGACCAAAGGCTGGACATGGAGAGGGAGAATCTAGGAGAAGAAAGACAGAAAAACAAAAACTTCCCACTCAAAATGAATTCACCAGTGAAAATTCTAGAATATGTGGATAACTTTATCTAAGAAAGATGGACAACAATAAATAAGAATATGATTTATTTCAGATTCTTAAAAAAACTATGAGCCTAACAAAAGCTTCAAACCATGTACTTTAAAGATACTCAAAAAGGTAATTGAAAAAACATCCATTGAGGCTCACCTGGGTGGCTCAGTTGGTTAAGCATCTGCCTTTGGCTCAGATCATGATCCTGGAGTCCTGGAATCAAGCCCCGTGTTGGGCTCCCTACTCAGCTAAGAACCTGCTTTTCCCTTTCCCTTTGCCCCTCACCACCACCTCCCGCCCCTGTGCTCTCTCTTGCAAACAAACGGATATATATAAAAAGAAAAAAGATCAATTGAAAAAGAAGAAAAATTTATAAAAAATAGTCATTCAGAGATAAAAGGAAGAATAGCTAGATTAGGGATTTAAAAAAAGATTTTAAAAATTTAAAAGAAACTAGCCATTGAAATAACTATCAATAAATGAGATCATTTCTATGTTGGAAGAAGGCAAAAAGGGAAGGAAGAAAAGAGAAAGGAAGAGAGAGTGAAAGAAAATTTAGACACATATAGGATAGAACAAAGGCTCTAAAAAACATCTGGTTGTGGTTCTAGAAAAAGAGATTAGAGTGAGTAAGAAATAAGTAATTTTTAAGAGATACAAGGAATACTTACAGAACTGAAGAAAAATGAGCTGTCACATCAAAATTCTACTGTAAGTATTGACCAAAGTAAATAAAAATAAATAAAGGCTCCCACAGACTGAAGATAAAGAATCTTAACAGCTATCAGAAGGAAAGTGAAAAATTACCTACAAAGTAATTACACTTACAGGAGATCTCTTATTACCAAATATTGATAGCAGAGCCAGTGAAAAATAGCTTAAAATTAAAAAAAAAATTTGCAGACCAGATCTTTAAAACTTTATATTTAAATATTTTGAGCATATCCAAAGTAGAATCAATCTAAAATTGTGTATTCAGCTAAACAGGCATATAAAAATGAGCATGAAGAAAAATATTTTTGAACATTGAAGGACCAAGGAAATTCACCACCCAAGACCCTCACCTCATATACAAAACAACTATTAAAGGCAGTGCTTCAGCAAGAAAAGAAATGAACTTGGAGAGAAGAGGTAACTTTCAAGGAAAGGTTATGAACACAGAAAGGATATGTCAATAATTTTAAGCAACTATTAATAATGTAAAAGAGACCAACCAAGGGGCACCTGGGTGGTTCAGTCAGTTAAGTGTCAGGCTCTTGACTTCAGCTCAGGTCAGGATCTCAGGGTCCTGAATCTCACTCCATATTGCACATGGAGACTGCTTAAAATTCTCTCTCACCCTCTCCCTCTGCCCCTTTCCCTACACTGTGCACACATGCACAGTGCTCACTTGCTTGCTTGCTCTCTCTTGAAAAAAAAAAAAAAAAAGGCCAACCAAAACTCGTGTGTATAACTGAAACAGGTAAAACAAAAACGCTTGGAAATAACAAGTTGGAGGACACTCATTGTGTGGTTAAAGCTGTGGTATGGTCTTATTCAAGGAGGAGAATATACATAATGAATAAATTTAGACTGTTAAAAAATACATATTCAATATATATGTTAAAAATTGACAGTAACAAAAGGCATGTAGGTTGGAAAGGAAAAAAATTAAGACTGTTCTTTTTTGCATATTACATAATTGCATGTACTAATAATGAACACATAGAAATCAAAATTTGAAGATATAATGCCTTTACTCCAAAAGAAAATTAACACTTAAATATAAACTTAAAACATGCATAGGGATCTGTATGCTGCAAATTATACAATACTGAGAAAAGAAATCAAAGCAGCTCTAAATAAGTGATGAGACAAACTATGTTCATACAGACATGCCACTGGAAGACCCAGCAAAGAAAGATATAATTTCTCTGCAAATTGATCTATAGATTTAAGGCTATTCTTACCAAGATCCTACCAATGATTCTGCAGACATAGACAAACCTACTCTAAAAATTATACAGAAATGCACAGGCCCCAGAATAGGTAAAATAATGCTGGAAAAGAATAAGGTGGGAAAAATCACTCTACCTTATATTAAATTCTTCTGTGTAGCTATAATAGTTAAGACAGTGTAGTACTGATGGAGAGATTGATACAGAAGTTAGTGGAACAGGGTAGAAAATCCAGAAAAAGAGTCACACAACTATGCCCAACTGATTTTTTCACAAAGATGCTAAAGCGGTTCAATAGAGGAAGACAGCCTTTGTTCAGATGGTGCTGGAGCTATTGGACATAGGAAGAGAATCTACTTTATCCAAAAATTAACTCAACATGGATTATAGACTCTAATATAATATACAACTATAACTTTTAGAAAAAAAGCAGGGAAAAAGCCTTTGGAGTCTGTGGCTAGGCAAGAACTTCTTAGACTTGACACTAAATGTACAATCCATGAAAGGAAAATTGATAAATTGGACCTCATGAACATTAAAAGCTCTGTTCTGTGAAATGATAATGTTCCAGACTGGCAGAAAATATTTGCAAGCCATATATTCAACAAAGAAGCAGTATTATAATATATAAAGAACTGTCAAACTTCAACAGTAAAAAAGCAAACAATCTGATTAAAAAGGAGCAAAAGACATGAACAGACAATTTACTCAAGATATATGGATGGCAAATATGCACATGCAAGATTAGTCAACATCATTAGTTATTATATATGTATATATAATGAAATAAAATTACAGGTGAGATCTCATTACGTATCTGTAAGAATGGCTAGCATAAAAAAAGTGACAACTCTAAATGCTGGTGAGGATATAGAGAAACTAGATCCCATAGACATTGTTGATGGGAGTGTACAATGATACAGCCACTCTGGAAAAGTTTGGTAGTTCCATTTAAAATGATGTATGCAAACTACCAATTATACCCTTGAGCATTTATCTCAGAGAAATGAAAACATGTTTGTATAAAAACCTGTACAGGGGTGCCTGGGTGGCTCAGTGGGTTAAGCCTCTGCCTTCGGCTCAGGTCATGATCTCAGGGTCCTGGGATCGAGCCCTGCATCAGGCTCTCTGCTCTGCACGGAGCCTGCTTTTTCCTCTCTCTCTGCCTGCCTCTCTGCCTGCTTGTGATCTCACTCTCTCTGTCAAACACATTAATGAAATATTAAAAAAAAAACCTGTACACAAATGTTCATAACCACTTTATTTTTAATAGTCCCAAACCACAAACAGTTCACACATCTTCCCACAGGCAAATGGTTAAATAGACTGTGGTATACCCTTATCAAAGAACACTATCAGAATGATTGTTATAACCAACCACTTGGATGAATTTAGAGGAAATTATCCCCTGTGAAAAAGAGCCAATAACAAACTTCTACGTACTCATTTACATAACATTTTTAGAATAACAATAGAGAATAGAGTAGTGACAACCAGAGATCAGGGATGAGGTGAAGGAGAAAGGCAGGAGAAGAGGGAAGGAGTGTGAGTTGTACCAGAAAGAATCCTTGTGCTGAAATTGTTCTGTACCTTGACTTTAACAACGTCAATAGCCAGGTTGTGATATATTGTATTATAGGTTTTCAAGATATGGTTACCGTTGGGGGAAATTAGGTAAGGTTATACAGGCTTCCTCACAAAGAGAGAAAATTCTTACAACTGTGCATCATCTATATTTAAAATATTTAATAAATATCTGTATTAACTACATATGTTATATAATAAATAAAATATTTAAAATAAAAGGTCTAATTTTTAAAAAAAATTTATTTGACACAGAGAGAGAGAGAGCACAAGTAGGTAGAGAGGCAGACAGAGAGAGAGGGGAAAGCAGGCTCCCCGCTGAGCAGAGAGCCTGATGTGGGGCTAGATCCCAGGACCCTGAGACCATGACCTAAGCTGAAGGCAGAGGCTTAACCCTCTGAGACCCCAAAGTCTAATTTTTAAAAAAGTAAAAACAACAGCAACAACAAAAACCCCAAGGGTAATCGTTAATGGAAGAAAATATTTGTGTTATTTCCAAGTGAGCAGCAAATACATACCTACATACATACATAGGTATGTGCACACATACATAAGACCAAGAATATTTGAAATGATCAATTGAACAGAAGTTAAGAAAGGAGAAAAAAGAAAGCAAAAATAAGTATCAACCTATCTACATACATACATATATGCCTATGTACATACACACATACTGTGGTGAATAAAAACATAAAATAAAAAGATCAAAGTTTGTCTAATAAATAAGAACGTATTGAACTCACATGTTAAAAGACAGACATATCCTTCAGGTTTAACATGTTATCTGAAGCCCATGGAGCCTAAATGACTTGTGGATGTTCTCAGAGCAAATTGGATACCAGAGCCAGAGTGAAACCCTGTCCCCCTAATTCCCATGCTTGCATGCTATAAATAAAAAAAATTTTACCCCAGAAATGACCTACTCCACCAAATATATCCCATTAGACTTGCTGGTGTGCCTTGCGATATCCTCAAATCATAAAAGAAGTGAAATGTGCCTGAAAACTGAATTACATTTTTCTCCAGAGTGAAGACTCTTCTGTATTTCAAAGGTCATTTATTTTTCAATTTTGCCATTTTTCAATTTCTCAACATGTGGCTCAGGGAACCTACCCTGAATCTAAAACTCGTGAGCATGATTACTCAAGCAAGCAGCTGAGTTCCTGCCTTTTAGCTCTCGAAAACAGATTTGCTTCCCCCTCCCTTAGGGCCAGGTTGGGGGTTTTTGATCTTTGAGTTTAGGTGGCTGACTTCCACCTTGGGCCCCATGAGGAAGACAAAATCATAAATTATGTGATCGTTAAATGAGAGTGACCAAGGGCTCTGTATCTTAATTCATATTATTCCATTTCTTTTCACCATCATAAAAATAAGTGCAAGGATACAAAGTAATATTATTAATTCCAGAGGCAACTATACCAGTTTTGAATGAGAAGATGTTTGCATTCACCAATGCCATCTCTTAGTTGTGTAAATCCAGAGTAAATTATTTGGCCACGTAGACTTTGGTTTCTTCATCTATAAAATGTGGAGCTATTAAAATTTCCTGATTATGAGCCTCAGTGAGATGAGAAAGCCTCTGGCCTTCAAAGGTGATTTAAATTTGAATTTAAAAGAATTTGAATTATTTTGAAAAGACTTAATTGTAGCAGGGCTGGAACTATTTAATTACTCTAAAATTGTTTTTCCCTGAAAATCTCAAGTATTTTCTTCACACATCCATGTTTCTCGGAATGCTTCCCCAACTAGTGTGATTACTAACATCAGACAGTTACAGTAGAGGCCAGAAGACAAAGTATTGAGATAATAGCTGCCAAGTCAGAGTAAGTGTTCAGCCAAACCACTAAACAGAATGAAGCTGACAGGTCTCCAAAGAAGACCTACCAATGGCTAGCAGACACATGAAAAAATGTTCATCATCATTAGCCATGAGGGAGATTCAAATCAAAACCACATTGAGATACCACCTTATACCAGTTAGAATGGCCAAAATTAATAGGACAGGAAACAACAAGTGTTGGAGAGGATGTGGAGAAAGAGGAACCCTCTTACACTGTTGGTGGGAATGCAAGCTGGTGCAGCCACTTTGGAAAACAGTGTGGAGATTCCTCAAAAAATTAAAAATAGAGCTACCTTATGACCCTGCAATTGCACTATTGGGTATTTACCCCGAATATACTGATGTAGTGAAAAGAAGGGCCATATATACCCCAATGTTCATAGCAGCAAGTCCACAATTGCCAAACGGTGGAAAGAACCAAGATGCCCTTCAACAGATGAATGGATAAAGAAGATGTGGTCCATATTTACAATGAAATATTATGCCTCTCCATCAGAAAGGATGAATACTCAACTTTTGTATCAACATGGACAGGTCTGGAGGAGATTATGCTGAGTGAAATAAGTCAAGCAGAGAAAGTCAATTATCATATGGTTTCACTTACTTGTGGAGCATAAGGAATAAAATGGAGAATTAGGAGAAAGAAAGGAAAAGTGAATTGGGGGAAATCAGAAGGGGAGATGAACCATATAAGACTGAGGACTCTGAGAAACAAACAAAGTTTTGGAGTGGTGCGGGGCGGGGGTGAGCCTGGTGGTAGGTATTAAGAAGGGCATATACTGCATGGATCACTGGGTGTGGTGCATAAACAATGAATCTTGGAACACTGAAAAAATAAAATTAAATTTTAAAAAAAGAAGATAAGCAGAACAAATAAAATAATATTGGGGAAAAAGAAGAAGAAGAAGAAGAAGAATGAAGCTCTGATAAAGACATACAAACCAACAAATCCAGATTTACTGTTCACCACACTTCCCGAATAGGGTGAATGAAGCCAGCAAAGGGAGTGATATGTGAGGGGCAACAGTGACCAAAGAAATAGATAAGCCTGTGGAAACATCAAACGGCTGCTATAAGAATGTAAGAGTAATACTAGTTGTGCTCCTTAGAAATAAGGCAGACCCAAAACACGAGACCAAATGAGAGAGGGATGATGGAAATCAAAATGTACAGGACTTTATGTCCTTAGTGTCTTCAAAAGGAAGATGATAATATAAGTTATAATATAATGTATCACACACCCACTTCTCTATGAAGTGGATGTGTGATACATTAAGGGTAACCATGGAAAGACCAGAAATTGATGTACAACTCTAACTGACAGAAGAGAAATGAAGAGAATAGAGGATATTGATGAATCTCACGGAAAAAGGAAAGAAGATAAGAAGCAAGGACGAAGCATGGTAAACAGAAGAAACAAAATAAGAAATATAAAAAAATCTATAATCTATACATTAAGTAATTTCATATCCAATAGTTAGATAAGAATATGAGAGGTAAGATATTCATCAGTGTTAGGGTAATGGCTACCTCTGAGGAAGGATGGAGAAGGCTGTTGTTTTAGTGATAGCCGTAAAGTGTTATCTAACTTCCTGACTACATAACTACAGTATGATGACTTCATACTGTATACAGATACTGAATCACTATGTTGTGTACCTGAAATGAATACAATATTGTATGTCTATTATTCTCTGATAAAAAATGTGTGAAATAAAATGGCAAATGTTAATAATATTTGTTCAATTTGGGTACAAGAATATCTATTATATTATTTTCCATTAATTTGAAATATAGGGCAATAAAAAATCTATAAATTATATTTGTTCACATGGGCATACGTGGACAGGTCAATCAAAGAAAATCTATCCTTTGTTATTAAAAAAAGTTTAATAAACAAAATACCAGTTTATAATACAGTGAAAGCATAATATGTGATTTGGGGAAAGTTCTAGTGATGGTTTTAGATAAGGTAATCAGTGTGCCATTCGCTTGTCAACTATCCTCCATTCTGCACCATTCCCTCCATCCTCCATACAAATAAATAGATTTTGATGGAACCCTTGGTCTAATTAACATGTCTCCAAATTTCTTCAAAGTGCCTGTTACTAAATTTACCTATGACCAAGATGTCTATTTACATTGATTCTCACCATTTGTTATCTGTAAACTGCATGTTCCTGAACTTTGGGTAGACAAGAGGATTCTGTATTTAAGTTACAGGGTCTGGCAAATCACATAAGTAAATAAATAAAATCTTGGAAAAAAAGAAAAGGCATCTTTAGGACCATATTCCCTTTGAAGTCACTAGGGAGGGTTCTGTTCCAGGCCTTTCTCCTCCTGTCTTCTGTGTTTCTTTGCCTTGAGGCCTTTTAACTCCATTTTTCACATGATGTTTTCCTGTGTACAGCTCTGTCTCCAAGTTCTCACCTTTTATAATAGCAGCAGTGACATGGACTAGAGGCCCACACCATTCCAGTTTGATCTCCTTATCTAATTATATTGCATGACCCTGTTTCCCAAATAAGGCCATATTCTGAGGTACCGCTGGTTAAGACTTCAAAGCATGAAGTTTTGGAGGACACAATTCAACCCATAACACTATGGTTTTTAGAGCTTAAGGAGACACTGTTGGTCATTTTGAAATTTTTTTGTTCATTCCTTTGTTCATTTTTTCATTTAACTGATATTTGTTGAAAGCTCAACAAACGTGAGACAGACATTCTGTCAGGCATTAGAAGAAACAAGGAATGAGATCACAGTCAGGAGACACCCGTGTACAATGGAAGAGATCCTTCATTAAAAGTTTAAAAAGGATGACCCATTTTCCCCACGACTGTTTTTTTCTTATTAAACTAGTCATCATCTGCCAGATTTTGATAAAATCCTTGGTCTAATTAACATGTATCCAAATTTCTTCAAAGTGCCTGTTATCAAATTTACCTATGACCAAGATGTCTATTACTTGATTCTCAACATTTGTTATTTGTAAACTGCATTTTCCTGAACTTTGGGTAGACAAGAGGATTCTGTATTTAAGGTACAGGGTCTAGAAAATCACATGACTGTGCTATTACTTAGCTATGAAAGTGATTTTTGATACAGGAAACAAAAACAAAAACAAACCCAAAACGTGTGGGGTGCCTGGGTGGCTTAGTCGTTAAGTGTCTGCCTTCGGTCTGATCCGGTCCTGATCCCAGGGTTCTGCGATGGAGGCCTGCATCAACTCCCTGCTCAGCAGGAAGCCTGCTTCTCCCTCTCCCTCAGCCCCTACAGGGCTTGTGTTCCCTCTCTCATCATTTGTCTCTCTTAAGTGAATAAATAAAATCTAGAAAGAAAGAAAGAAGGAAAGAAAGGAAGAAGGAAAGAAAGGAAGAAGGAAAGAAAGAAAGAAAGAAAGAAAGAAAGAAAGAAAGAAAGAAAGAAAGAAAGAAGGAGAGAAATCATGAGAAAAGAACATTCAGCTTCCTGAAGAGGGATCTTTGTCTGAAACAAAACATTCTGCCTTTTCCAGACAATCAATTAAAGAGCGAGTCAATGAAAACACAGAAGAAACAACAGGCAGAGGATATTTTCCTCCAAGTTCTTCTACATCACAGAGGCACTTTCAGTCTCTAAAAATTGCTCTGGAGAGCACCCCATGCTCTCCTTGAACAACCCCAAGTGACCTTAGAAACTCTTCCTTTGCTGGGAGACTAGTGTGTGACAGTAAAATCCCACAGAAGTGTTAATGGCGTGCTTCCAGAATGACAGCCTCTTCACCATTTGTTATCAATGGTTTTCAATTCTTGTTAGGTTCAGTGTGTGTGTGTGTGTGTGTGTGTGTGTGCGCGCACGCGCGTGTCTGTGTGTGTTTGAAATAAAAACTAATTTTCTCTTATCGTAAAAATTATACTTCCTTTCTACTAAATGCAATGGCACAGTGCTCAGGAACTTGAATATACTTGTTCCTCTGCCTGGTATAAGATAGGCTGGGCCTGGGGTCTCTGGCTGGGCTAATCCCTTGAGATTTAAGTAGTAAGAGAAAATACTCTGTCAGCCCAGACCTCTGGACACATTTAGACATCAGTGGCCTATGTGTGTGGAATTCAGGTTGCTGCCTGCACTTAGGTTAGTGCTGAGTACCACGTGTGTATTTGCACAGCATAATCATCTAGTCAAACACAGCAGCTGTGTCCACTTTGCAGAGATGAAAGGCAGTATCTGTCATCCACCGTGAACTTGAACATCACCAGTCACATCTAATGTGCTGAGCCCCAAACTAAAGGTGGAGAATTAAAGATGGTCATGCTATTGCCCAAACTGATATACATTTTGAAATTGTCTCTGATCTGGGTATTTGGTGGACTTACAAGGAATCATGAGGGTCAGGGTTAGCTCATTTTTAAACATACACATGCACGCATGCAGGTGTATATTTTTTATTATATATGTTTACATAAATATATATGTATATAAATTTATACATATATAGATTTAAAAATGCAATTAATAAAAGATATTTCAACCAGAAGCAGCATTTACTGATGTAGTTAAAGTGAATTCATACAATATTGATTTTCTGGGTCTAAAGATATTTTCGGTGACTAATATTTACATGGGGTGGAATGACTAATATACGCTGAATCTATCTTTTTGAACATTTACAATGTTTCAAGCTACTACCTACATTATCTAATTAAATTTTTTGAAAAAGAAGCATTGATAAGTTATTAGTTTCCTTTTAATTGCACTTTAGAGTTGAAAAAAACTTAAATCTTAGAGAAGTTAAAGTTCTATAGCTAGTGAATTCTGGCACACAGATCCAAACTTAAGGCCACCTAATTCTAAAATGGGTAGTTGCCTTTTCTACTACATAACACTGCTTTAAAATCTCTGCTTAGGGGTGCTTGGGTGGCTCAGTTGGTTGACCATCTGCCTTTGACTGGGGTTATGGTCCTGGGCTCCTGGGATCCAGCCCCAGGTCAAGCCCTTAGTCGGAGTCCCTGCTCATTGGGAGCCTGCTTCTCCCTCTCCCTCTGCTTGTGCTCTCTCTCTTTCTTAAGTAAATAAATAAAATCTTTTTAAAAATGAAATAAAACCTCTATTTATAAGACTTTTCAACACAAGGTTCACAAATACCCAAAAGGTGTGTGGATGGAGTTCAGGGGCCCGTGAACCGGGAGGGAAACATTTCATCTTCTTTTTTACCAAACTCGAACTGAATTTTAGAATTTACTTCAATTACAAATATTAGCAACAAACTTTAGAAGTCTTGTTTTTGTTTGGTTGTACTCTTATGAGGCAGGGAAAGAATGGGAATAAGTTTTGAATATCAGACAGGGAACAGCAAGAGGGTGACCTCCGGGGGTGACAGGAATCCAGGTTATACATATGTGTAGACTCTAAATAAGTGGGGCTCACCCAGTTCTGAGAATCAGAATTCTAGAATCTAATTAACTTAAGTCTCAAATACACAAATTCCCTTTACTCTGACCCTCAAGTGTAATCAAGCTTCTGCATTCTGATTTCAGAACACTCAGGTAGGATCTCAAGATTTTGGGATTGAGCCCCATGTGGGGCTCCACACTGGACATGGAGCCTGCTTAGGATTCTCTCTTTCTCTTTCCCTTAACCCAACAACTACCCCCCCTCAACTTGTGTGTGTGTGTTCTTAAAAAAAACAAAAATAAAAAATAAATAAAATTTCAAAATATACAAATTCCTCAAACTTGCTCTCCAAGAATTTTGACATCGCTGGTCTTGAGGTAAGTTCTGGTCGTCTGCACTGTGACATACACACAGAAAGTGCACAAGCAGTGCTCCAAAGAGTGTGGATGAATGGATGGATGGATGTCTGCATAATTAATGCACGAGAAGGAAAAACAGCGAAAGGAGCAGCAGGACCAAGAGACAGTGATCCTACTGGCCCCAGCTACGTGTCCTCAAGGTCACACTGGCTTTCTCCATCTCTCCCTCTGCAGTTCCTACTTTGGGGACCTGCCCAACATAGGGTGTTTCCACCCAGCTGGACTGCTTTTTAGTTCTGGGAGACAAATTATATATAGTACCTTAGAGATGTAGGCAACTATCAAGAAGTCTCCCATCACTGGTCACCCTCCTCAAAAAAAAAAAAAAAAAAAAAAAAAAAGTAAGACATGAAGGGGAAAGAAGCCAAGCCTAATATTAAAAAACAAAAAAACAAAACAGCCCTCCAGTTGTCCTGCTCACCACCTTTCAATTTCCCTTCCCAATGCCTCACCTCAACAAACACCTTAACAGAGAGAACAGCATTTTAGGTAGATTTGGTGAGGGAGGAGGGCTATGGATTTTCCCGGAGAGTAGCTTGAGGACTCTGTTCTAAGTACCATTCCTGAGCTCCATTTTTGCCTGATGGCATTTTATTTATTAAGAGCATTTATTAGTGACAGTTGAATGGATTTTTCTTGTACTTATATACCACATAGGAAGTGAAAAAGGAATTTTCTATGACATTTGTCTCATGCTCTATTTGATATTTATTGGAGCCAGACTAGAATCTACACATGTTAAAAATAATCACCTCATTATGAGGCCATTTATTGCCAGTCAAGCCACCTTACTTCCTGTGGAGAAATACTGTGCTATGTGCATGAAGGCTACTAATGGCGGCAAAAAAAAAAAAAAAAAAAAAAAAGAAAAAGACATAAGGGATGATGAGAAGGGACTAAAGTGTTGCCAGCACTGCAGTCCACTTGTTTCCCTAGTAGCTTCTGGCATTGTCGGAAAGGCATTTTATTCTAAAAAACCAGAAAGCGGATATTCAACTATGTCTAATATGGGGAAGTAGAAAAGGGATGGCTGTCAGCCATCGCTTATACACTCAAAAGGATTTAGTTAATATAACAGGGCATCGTGCTGCTGCTTCTTAATTAGTGACTTTTTTCCCCTCCCTTGGGCCTAAACTCTAGTAATGCCAGGTAATTATTTAACACCCAAATTTCAAGAATGATGAGGATGATGGATATTCTGGGTAATCTTAGGGTACACTCTTAGATATTCTTGAAGTTGAAGGCAAAATGTGACAGAGAGTTGGTCTTCTTGGATCTCAGAAGCCGAGTCAGGGGTTCTCACCCCAACCCCCCTGGATGAGGTCAGTACCCTCCTCTGGGGAAGTATCCCCACCCACACCTCCTTCCACTGAGCAGCCATGTACTTCCTGTAGTCACAGATAATTGACTTGGAGAGGGTTATGGATTCACAAAGTGACAGCTGGCTAATAACACCTGTGACCTACAGCCTAACACCAGAAGATGAGCTATTAGTTTCAGGTGTACAATATAGTGATTCAACAATTCTATACATTACTCAGAGCTCATCAAGGTAAGTACTTTTCATTCCCTTCACCTCTTTCATCTACCCCTCCACCCACCTCCTTTCTGGTGGCAACCAACATTTTGTTCTCTTTAAAGAGTCTGGTTTTTTGTTTGTCTCTTTTTCTTTGTTTGTTTGTTTTGTTACTTAGACTCCACATATGAATGATCTCATATGGTATTTGTGTTTCTCTGACTTATCTCACTTAGCATTATACCCTCTAGTTCCATTCATGCTGTTGCAAATGGCGAGATTTCATTCTTTTTATGGCTGAGTAATATTCCATTGTGTGTGTGTGTGTGTGTGTGTGTGTGTGTACACACCACATCTTCTTTATCCGTTCATCTTTTGATGGGCAGTTGGATTGCTTCCATAGCTTAGCTATTATAAAGAATGCTGCAGTAAACATAGGGGTGCAGACATCTGTTCATCTTTTAGACATTTTAAATGCTAGTTCATCTGTGAAACTTTCCTTGATTTCACCAGATTCAATAGATCCCTTCTCCATCCCACTCTTCCTTCATACCTGGTACTTTATAATAGCAAGTCCCACACTACACTCCTCTTACCTGCTAAAAGTCTGTCTAAAAGGCTACCTCAAAGACCATGAGGTCCTTTAAAGCAAGGACCACCTTTTTTTCTTTCCATCTCTGACACAATCCAATACTTGGTAAATGTGTCATTTTAATTTTTTACTCTAAGAAAATTGGAATTTTGAAAGATGATTCTAAACAACTAAAAAATCTAAAAATCAAAAGGAACTCATCATGTCTAACCTCACATGTATCATACTCTACCACTTATATGCAGAATGAAATAAGCTTGGAAAAAAGAACCAAATACCAATATTTTAGGCTCTAGATATATTTATCCAATATTTCTACCCAAATAATTATTAAACATGCTACTTCAATTATAAGGAAGAAAATAAATTATCTGGCTTTTGGAATAATAACTCAGTTTCCTTGTAATGTAACCTTCTTTCATCAAGAGTTTGAAAATAATTTAAATTAACCTGTTAATTTATGCTGAAATCTATTGAAAATATTGGTTTGGATGAATTGTTTGGGTAAAGCAGAGACATAATTTTTTTTTAAGTAGAGAAGTTAATAATCAGACTTGCATTTAGAAACATGGAGAATAGCCTAAAGAGGAAGAAACTATATGCAGGAAGACCAGTTGAGGAATGATTCAGAGTCAAAATTAAGTTAGTGGCTGTAGAGATGAAGAAGGAAAAAGAGGGAGAGATATTTAGGAGTATTCATAGTAAAGCCACTAAATTTTCATATACATACGTCAATATAGCCAATGATACTTACTTGCAAAGCCTTTTGGTAAGATTATGCTATGAATTTTTCTGGGATCCGCGTTCCAAATACGGACAACAGTTTTCTCATGACCATGATTGTATGAATGAAAGGTGAAATATCTAAGTAGAATGAGCTAATTCTCACACATGAGGAATGGCCATTTACACTGTTGGGAGTACTCCATTAAGGAAGATGTCATAATTTCCACTGCAATTTCTAGGGAACTGGGGATATACAGAGTGTACAAAGAATTAATCCTTTGGATAAAGTTTTCTCTATTTTGTAGAAAGTTAGACATTCATGTTTGGCTCATAAACAACATAACTAGAATAAATCAGGGTATATGTAGAGTTCATTCTAAGGGACCCAGGACATGTCCACACACTGAGGAATTTTTTCTTCTAGCCCTTGAGGTAGAGAGTCAAAGCAAATTCAACAATATTTAAGTAACATGGAGGATTATGATTCTCAAAACATCCTAAGTTGTTGGTTAGTATGTTTGAGAAACCCTTATAATGACACAATTTTAAATTTTTGTTCAAATTGTGGACTGATTCTCAATTCAGTACCAAGTGATTTGCAAAATTACCCACCTACTTGCTCAGCATAGAAAATTTGCTATCATGATTGATTCCTTTCTTTTTTCTTCCCTACATCCAAACCAACATTAAGATCTATTCATCTTACACTCTATGTGGTCTTTCCATCCCCACTGCAGTGTGGAAGAATATAAAAATAGCTACCACACTTCACAGCTCCTTTCATTAAGAGGTGGAAGTCTATTTCACCATCCCTTGGATCTAAATGGGTTTTGTGACTCACTTTGACCAACAGAATCCTGCAGAAGTGAAGTTTGAGGAACTCCAGAACTGGGACTCAAGATACCATTCAGCTTTTGCTAGCATGGTCTTGGAGCCATGTGATTCCTGGAAAAGACATCCCATTTAACCCTCAAAGTAACATAATAATATAATTATAATTATGTAATAGTAGGTGTATCCCAGTAGTGTATCCCCACTGTAAAGTTGAGGAACGGGGAGCATACAGAGGCTAAGTAATTTGGCTGAGATTGTAGAATTAATTATTGGTAATATAAGCTCATCATTGTGTAGGATTCAAACCCAGGCATTCTGACTCTAGAACTTAGGCTCTTAGCCACCACACACATAGGCAGAGATAACTGGTCTGGTTAACCAGGGACAGGTAGAATCTTCTTGCTATTGGTGACAAGAGGAGTATGCACCCATCATTTTAGGTAACATTGTCAGACTTGCAATTACTTGTTCAAAAGTATTTCTTTCTTATTAGTTTGTAAGCATAATGAGAGCAGGACCATGTCTGTCTTGCTCTCTATCTCCAGAAAGATATCAGAAACAACAGGTGTTTAAGAGGGGAAAATATTATTTCCCTTCTAGAATTCCTTCATTAGAATTCTGAATCTTCAAATTCGTAAGTAGAGCTTGAGCTTCCCCTTCAACTGTCAATAAAAATGTAATGTACTACCCCCATACACACCTCAGAGACAATGAACCCATCCCTCAGTGCCTACTAGCAGTCATTTTTTTTTTTTAAGATTTTATTTATTTATTTATTTGAGAGACAGAGAGAGATAGAGAGCAAGCATGAGCAGGGGGAGGACCAGAAGGAGAAGCAAACTCCCTGTTGAGCGTATAGCCCAGTGCAGGGCTCAAGGTGGGGCTTAATCCCAAGACCCTGAGATCATGATCTGAGCCAAAGTCAGATGCTTAAGATTAACCAACTGAACCATCCAGACACTCCTTCTGGTGCTCATTATAACACCAACACAGCAAGAGAAGCAGGTGTTGTATTGATGTGCAGTTTTGAGAAGGCATCATAACTTTTTCGAAAAAGAAGATGGTAGTATTTATTCATCGTTTTCCTCTTTTTTCTGGCTGCAAAATTCATAATTAATTATCATATTTACTCATTACAGTTTTATACCTTTTTTTAAAAAAGAAGAGGATGGTAGTATTTATGCATTGAGGTTTCCTTTTTGTTTTAGTCACAAAGAAAGTTCGCAATTAAGCATCCTACTTACTTATTGTAGATTTTCTCAGCCAGCAGATTTTGAGCTCTTTCTCTTCTTTCCTCTTTTATTTTTGATTATTTTCTTTGTTTTATCAATAGCTGTTTTGGTCTTTTTATTTTGGGGCTTTTATTATTTACTGCCTAAATCTTTCAGGGAGTAGACAGGATATGAAAAGATCTATAAAATGATAAGCGGTATATTTTTATTTTTGGTTATTGGACACACACGGCATACAGAACTGGAAACAGAATAGATTTATTACTTGAGCAATGCCACACCTTTTGAAGAAAGAATCAGTTTCTTTCTTCCAAGCCACATTGGAAGAATAACAGTACATATACAGAATCATCTCAAGGAAAGCGTGTTTTCTTCCCTGTTCTTTCTTCTTTTGTTCTTGTGGTTAGTCTATTCAGAAAGAATTAAGCCTTATTCCCAACCATTCAAGGTTAAGTCTGTTAATCCATGAGTTCTGTTATTGTCCTGCTTCAGGTCAGAGAAGAGAGCAGCTGTGGGTTTGATCGCTCCCCCACTGAAGCAGATGCTCACAAGTGCCCCCCAGGAGCACGCCTCCAACAACTGCAACCGCTGTGTTCCCATGTGCCATGCTCAGCCTAGCCTCCAACATATTAAGGAGTAACCAAATCATCAGGGTTTCATACTTCACTGGCACTGGGCAGGTTGCGAACCCTTTTCAAAGGGTAAAAGCTTATGCTGCTTTCTTTAGTTCAGCAATAAATATTTATAAGATTACCAGCCCATTGTAAATGGGATAACCAAATGCATTCTAATGCAAAGCTCCTGGCTGCTTATCTAGCTGTTTGACAGAATGCAATTACACAACCAATTCTCTTTTTTGTGCCCTTCTGTTACTGCTCCCTGGATCACCAATGGTAGACCCTCGGTAGCTATTTTTTGTAACTTTTCCAAGCATTCTCTGTTAACAAGGCTAGATATGTCAGCTATCCCTCTAAGTACTGGGATAAACATTCTGCTAATGTCCTGATATAGAAATGATTTTTTTTTTCTTTTGCTAACAGAAAATCTCACTTAAAATCATCTACAGCTAATTATGGCTTCGTTTCCAGTGCCTTCGATGATCTATGTACAATGATATTTCATGTAATACTTACCATTGATGACATGTTGCTCATAGGAGTTCTATACACCTTGTGAATCTTGAGCGAATTTATTTTTATGAGCATGCTGTTCTTGTGACATCATTACCAGCTAAAACTTATTGAATGCATATTATGTGCTGAACACTGTGCTTAGCTCCTCACAGGTATAACCTCCAAGCCTTGCAATAACCCAATAATAAAGAAAAAGACACCATTACTATCTTTACTTTACAGATAGAGGAGTAGAACTTCTACGTTTACCCAGACTATGGTAGTACTAGAATTTCAATCCAAGTAGGTGTCTCTCTACCACAGATGAAAAACTGATGTAATGAGGATTGAATTAGTTCTCATAGGATCCAGAAGCCAAGACTATGTACTTTGAAATAAGTAACTCCATATGCATTCTTCTATATGAGAATGTGAGTAGTAAAGCAGGACTCAGCTGTTCTCTGTAATTGTATTTGACACCACCTGTCCTGGGAAGTAGGTGGCAACCTCCTGGGAGTATCAGGACGAGCCAGGGTTTTACTGCAAAATTCTAATCACATCCTAGGTACCGCTCCCCACAGATACACAACTGGACGGTATTTAAAATAATTATGCTGGCGGGATAAAAACAATTCAGTACTACACTATTAAATGTGATTGTTCTTCATTTATTTATTCCAAAAACATTTATTTATAATAACAGGAAGTTTTGATTATGATTTTCATGTCTAGTGTAAGCAGCTGTGCAAAAGTACTTGACTTTATAGCATCTATCTCTATTCCCTGTGTATACATTTGGAGAGACTAAAGTTTCTCTAGTGAGTTTGAAGCATTTGAATTCAGCCATTTTGTTTTTTGGTGGGGGCGGTTTAGGGGTGGGGTTGAGAGAGACAGCCTGTCTGCAGAAAGAATACATTGTGTCCTCTCTGACACTTATTTCAATACTGGCCCCTGGTTGTCCAGCGTGAGGGTACCTAATTTGGGGAACAGGGATTAGAAAACCCATTGGTTGCCTATCTAAAAAAGCCATGCTCTTAAATTGGATTTATGAACAATAAAGCTCATATCCTGATTTTAATTTATCTGTTTCCTAAACCTTTTCCTACTTAATTTTATTTTTTGTTTATGTTTGTTGTTTTTTTTCCTGCTTGATTTTAAATTCAAAAAGAGAGGAGTGATGTATTGTCTCTTAAAAGTTCTCTAAAAAGATCATAATACCTCTGTTCACTGCATTATTTTTAAATAAAGATTTTATTTATTTATTTAAGAGAGAATGAGAGAGAGAGAGAGAGAGCACAAGAGGGTGGAAGGGCAGAGGGAAAAGGAGAAGCAGACTCCCCACTGAGCAGCGAGCTCAACACAGGGGCTTGATCATAGCACCCTGAGATCATGACCTGAGCCGAAGGCAGACACTTAACCAACTGAGCCACCCAGACGTCTCTATTCACTGCATTATTATTTCTAGCAGAAAAAGAGTAAGAAAAGAGTGGAATTTAGAGGTTAACTAATTTTGCATTTCTGGGATAATGCCCCCTTGGAGTACTGATACTTTTGTAAAAAAAGAAGAAATGCCTTTATTGAGATAGAATTCACATAGCATAGAATTCACCCATTTAAAATGTACAATCCAGTGAATTTTATCATATTTATATAGCTGTGCAACTATCACCATGATCTAATTTTAGAACACTCACATTATTCCAAAAAGAAACTCATACCCATTAGCAGTCACCTCCCATTCCTCCCCTTCCTCCCACTCTGCCAGCCTTAGGTCACCACTAATCAACTTTATGTCTCTATAGATTTGCCTGTTATGTACATTTCTTGTAAATGGAATCATATAATAAGGTGGTCTTTTGTGACCGGCTTCTTTCACTTAGCATAATGTTTTTGAGGTTAATCCATGTTGTAGCATGTATCAGTACTTCATATCCCGGATGGATATTATGGTTGCTTTTTTTTTTTTTTTTTAATCATTATTAAGTAAGACTGCTATGAACCTTTGTGTACAAGTTTTTGCGTGGATGAATGTTTTCATTTTTCTTGGGTCTGTACCTAGGATGGAAATTGTTGGTCTGTATGAAAACTCTCTATTTAATCTTATAAGGAGCTATTAGACTATTTTCCAAAGCAGCTGGACATTTTGTAGCCCTCCCAGCACTGTATAAAAGTTCCAATTTCTCTAAATCTTCACCAGTGTTCATTACTGTCCATCTTTTATTATTGCCATATCAGTAGGCACAAATGATGATCTCATTGTGGTTTCCATTTAAAAATAATACTTTTTATATTTTACTAGATTCCGCATGCCAGTCTCTGATGAAGGATTTGTGTGTCTATATAAGATATTGGTTTGTAGTTTTATGGTGAGGTTTTTCTGCGGTTTTGGTGTCTAAAGAGTAGACTAAGAGAAGGAGTTGAGAAGTGTCCCTTCGTGTTCTATTTTCTGAAAATTTTGTGAAAGATTTACATTATATATTTTTGAAGTATTTTTACAGAATTTACCAATGCAACTATTCAGGCTTCAACCTTTCTTTTTTGGGCAAAATTTTCTTTTTCTTTCTTTCTTTCTTTCTTTCTTTCTTTCTTTTTCTTTTTCCTTTTAAGAGGGAGGGAGAGAGGGGGCATATGGGCAGAGGGAGAGGGAGAGAGAGAATCTTAAGCAAGCTCCATGCCCACTGTGGAGCCTGATCCGGGGCTCAATCACACAACCCTGAGATCATGACCTGAGCTGAAATCAAGAGTTGAATGCCTAACCGACTGAGTCACCCAGATGCTCCTGGGCAATTTTTAATTACTAATTCATTTTCTTTATTTTCTTGTGGTTGGCCTATTCAGTTTTATAAACTCTTCTTGAGTCAGTTTTGGTACTTGGTCTATTTTATGTAAGTTATCTAAATTGTTTCCATAAAGTTGTTCATGGTATGCTCTTATAATCCTTCCACTTTCTATAGGGTCAATAGGAGAGTCCCTTCTTTCATTTCTCATTTTGGTCATTGATGTTTTCTTTCATTTTTTTCCTGGTCAATCTAGCTAAATGTTCATCAGTTTTGTAGATCTTTTGGAAGTGCCAATCTTTGGTTATTTTGATTTGCTCTATTATTTTTCTAGTTTTATTTTATTATTTATGCTTTGCTCTTTGTTATTGCCTTATTTTTATTTGTTTTAGTGTACTTTGTTCTTCTTTTTCAAGCCCAAGTTGATCACTAAGATTATTTACTTGAAAATATTCGTCATTTCTGATGTGCTCAGTTATAGGTATAAATTTCCCTCTAATTACCGTTGGCTGCGTTCCATTTCCATAAATTTTATTATGTTGCTTTTGTTTCCATTCAGTTCAATTTTCTTATCATCAGAGAAAATACTTTGAATAACTTCAATTCTTTTAAATTTATTGAGGCTTGTTTTATGGCTTAGCATATGGTCTACCTTGAAGAATGTTCCATGTGCTCTTAAAAAGAATGTGTATTCTGTTGTTAGGCAAAGTGTTCTATAAATATCAGGTAGGTCAAATTAGTTGCTAGTGTTGTGCAGGTCTTCCAGATTCTTGCTGATTCTCTATTTATGTAATAATTTCTGAGTAGGGTATTGATATATCCAACTATATTTGTAAATTTCTTATGTATCCTTTCAATTCTTTTGGTTTTCACATATATCTTTTGGGTTCTGTTGTTAGGTGTGTACACATTATCTTGTTGTATGATATTTTTATCACTATGAATGCACTCATCTATAATTATATCTCTTTACTCAAAGTCTATTTTTTTCAGATATTTATTATGTCCCATTACTATTCTTATTTGGATGGAATATCTTTTTCTATTTTATTACTTTCAACTAATTTTTGTCTTAATCTGAAGTGTGTCCTTTGTAGACAGCATACAGCTGGATGTTGCTCTTAAAAAAAAAAAAATCTATCTGACAATCTCTGCCTTTTCTCTGACATTCACATTTATTATAATTATCCACATACTTGGATTTACATCTGGATTTTTTCCATTGCATTTCAATACATTTCATAGGTTTTTTGTTTTTTCTTTTTTCCTCAAGACCTTCTTTTGTATTAAAGATATATTTTATTTGAATGTCTTCTTATCATATCATCTAAATTTCTCTATTGACTCTTTACTACACTTTAAAAGTAATTTTTCTTTTCATAAAGCATTACAGGATGCATCTTTGTTTATCATAGTGTAATTAATCTTCAGGATAATATTGGCTGAAATCTGGTAAACTATAGAAACTTTGCTCTGATATACTTTTATTCCCTTTTCTTGTTTTCTGCTATTACATGTATGTATATATTAGAGATCTAACAATACAGTGCTATTATTGTTTTGCAGAACCTTTTGTCTTTTAAATATACTGTGGAAAGAAAAGAGAGGAACTATATTTTGGCCACTTTTTATACGTATCAACATATTTACCATTTCTGCTGTTCTTCATTTCTTCCTTTTAATTCAATTTATACTCTGGTGGTTTTTTCCTTTCAGCCTGAAACATTTTCTTTAGTATGTCTTGTAAGACAAGTCTCAGCCATAAATTTTGTGCGTTTTTGTTTATCTGGGAGTACATTTTATTTTCACTTGCCACTTTCATTTTGATGGAAATAGAATTTTTGGTTGACCGTTTTTTACTTTTAGCAATTTAAATGCATCATTTCATGGTCTTCTGGTCTTCATTGTTTCTCTGATGAGAAGTCAGCTGTTGATTTTTATCATGGTTTCTCTGTATGTAATTAGTTATTTTTCTTTTATTGCTTTCCAGACTTGGATTTTCAACAGTCTGGTTATGATGCATCTAGGCATGGAATTCTTTATATTTATTGTTTGTCCTAATTTGGGATTCACTCAACTTCTTGGATTTCTAGATTTATTTTTTCATTAAATTTGAAAAGCTATTGTGTTATTATTTCTTCAAAAAAATGTTTGCCACTATTTCTGTCATATCCTTCTAGGATCCAAATTACATTTATGTTGTTTTGTTGTCTCCAGATCTCAGAAGTCCACTCTTTTCTTCAATTTTCTCCTCTGTTCATCAGATGGGATAATCTCTATTTCTTCAAGTTTAATGACTCTTCCACATGCAAATTTGTGATTGAATTCATTTAGTGAATTTCTCATTTCAGCTACTGTAACTTACAATTATTGAATACACACTTGTTTCTTTTCATAATTTCTATTTCCTTATTGGGACTCCTTAGTTGATTCATTGCCATCATATTTTCATTCAATAATTTAAACATGATTCCCTTTAATTTTAAATATTTTTATAATTGGTGCTTTGAAATAGTTGTCACCTAATATAATATCTGAGTCCATTTACAGACAATATCTATTGACTATTTTTTTCCCCATGAGGGAAAAAGATGTTTCTCTGCACATCTCATTTTTTGTTGTTGTTGTTGTTGTTGAAAGCTGAACATTTTATATAATAAATTATAGCAACTCTGGATACTGCTTTTTATCCCCTGTGGGTTGTTAGTTTATTTTGTTTTATTTTAAAATAGCTTGTCTGGGTTTAATCTTGTTTGTATATGACTTGGTATATAACTGCTAAGTTTTTCTCCGCTTAGTTAAAAAAAAAAAAAAAAAAGTCCTGTTACATTTTTTATTGTGGGATCCTAGAGGTCACTACTATGTCTGCAATAGCCTACTAGTTGATCAATGATTGATGAGAGGTTTGATTCAGTGCCTTATACTAGTAAATCTTCTACCCTCTGCTGATGCATCTATGTGTAGGTTAGAGAGTACACTCAAAATTTAGGCAACTTTCAAATCTTCCCTGGCTTTTATTTACTTTCATACTCTTCTGGTCTTTCTTTCATTTGTGTTCCATCACCCAGTCAGCCAGTTATGCTTGGAGAGCTTTGTGCTTGCTTGCTTGCTTCTATCCTCCACATGTATGGCCTCCTAGTTTTATAGAATAAAATAATCAAGGGGGTGACATCTCATCACTTTTGCCATATCATGTAATGTATCATGGGATGGACATCATCTTGCCATATTCTGTTGGTTAGAAACGAGTCCCAGGCTCTGCCAGTACTCAAGGAGAGGCAATCATTCAAGAGCATTAACCCTAAAAGGAAAAAGTTATTGAGAGTCACCTGAGGATCCACCTATCACATAGAGGAAAGTCACTGGGGACCTCAGAGATTACCTATTCTGTGGTGAGATGCTGGAAAGGTACAAATTAGGATTTTCAGAGGATGACCAAATCTCTAATCTGTTTTAAAAAAAAATCACTTTAACTGTTCCAATACCGTAGGCTATTGACAATGAGATTTTAGAAATTTTGGATTTGCTGGCATAGAGAATGCTCACTGAACTAGGGGAAAAGAGAAACTAGAGAATGTTGAAGGTGATTATCTTTTAAGTGGGAGGAAGCAGTTCAATGACTTATTGAAGGAAGAAAATGAGATAAGATCAAAGCTCTGGCTTTTTAAGATTGTCTCTCTAAAACCTTAGGCTGAGACTGTTTTGCTCACCTCTTTTAGAAAAATCAGCTTGCCAATTTGTTGGTGGATATGTTTTTTTTTTTTTTTCATATTGAATTAACTGAAATGAATGAATTGAACTAACTGAATGTTTTGGACATTATAGAGACAGCATTTTTATCAGATGTTGATATATACTGAAACTGTGCAAATATGGATGTTGAAAAGGCACTGAAATGCTTTAGCCCTAATGCTTTGAATTAGATTCATTACCCCACAGTTTATTAGTTCTTAAGATATTTGTTTGGATAATCAGGGCATATTATTATGTCTACAAGACTTGGTTGTTTAATTAGTGCCTGGCATGAACTTATCTTATTTAACAACTTCTTTAGGAAACATATTTGCAATAAAAAGAAAAATAATCTATCTGATCACTAGACTAAAATGTGGATTTGAGGGGTCAGTGATGAAATCTACGCTAAAATAACATGAAATGAAAAAAGAGTCAGTTTGGGGCAGACACAGGTGTTTTTGTTTTCAAGAATGTCCATATCCTGAAATGTAAGGAATCCCAATTAAAAAAACTTAACTTACTATGCATGCTCACAACTTTGCAATGAATACATTAGAACCACAGACAGTAATAGTGTTTTAAACTACGACTCTATCTGGAAAGATATGAATTCTATTTGATCATAAAAGCAAGCATCAAGCACTTGAAACATCTTCAGGACATATTTTTGTAGCAATTTGCAGCATTCTACTTATTTTATTTTTGAATTTAAAGGGGACATGAAATTTCTTGGTACTTTTTTAAGGATACTAATGACAAAGAAGCTATTTCCCCTACTATTAAACAACCAGTCTGCCTTCATAAAGCCTGGGTGAAGCAGGTAATATTGGAATAGACTCTGTTGATTGCCAAAAGTGGACTAGAACAGCCATTCCTTTTTGACAACTGTCCTCTTCTCAGCCTGAAGTCCATGTCCATGTTCCCAAGACTGAACTCAGGGCAAGAGAAAACATCCTTGCTAGATGACCTCAACTTCTTCTCTCCAGGTCACACTTATGTAGGGTAGAGAGAGCTTTCTGGGTCCCAAACAGAAATCTATCCCTTGCCTGTAGTTTCACAGAAGGGCACAGAGCCGGGTTTTGCATGAGATATAAAAAGATCATAGCTAATAAATCTGCAACAGTTGCTAATGCAAATACAGGATCCTGTCAGCAAAGCACCAGTCAAAATGTGATGTCCTATGAGATCAGACGGTGAAAGATACACTGGGTGGTAATCTTCCAGTAACAAACCAGAAGAGCTGGATGCGAATGGAGGGGTAGATACTCTGTCATACTCAGGAGGCAGAACTAGTGCCGATAGATGGAAGTTTCACGGTGATGGATCTTGGATCTACAGGCAATCATTTTTAACACTTAGCACAGCCCAATAATGGATGGGGCCGCCTAGAGGGGTAATGAGCTGCATGTTCAAGAGAAGGCTGCAACACCATTTGTCAGAGAAGCCACAGACCAGTACTGCCCAATAGAAATATAATGTGAGTTGCATGTATGATTTAAAATTGTCTAGTGGCCACATAAAAAGATAAGAATCAAGTTCATCTTAATTATATATTCTATTTAGCCCAATATATCCCAAATACTTTTATTTCAATGCATAATCAATACAGAAAAATTAACAATGGGATATTTTATATTTTTTTATGTACAAATTCTTCAAAATCCAGTGTGTATATTAATTACACTTAGAGTATATCTCAGTTCAGACCTGCCACCTTTCCTCTGCCTTGTGATAACTGCCTACCACATGGCATAGCACAGCTGTAGACCATGAGGAAGACTGGCTTACATGGCTTCAAAGACCCCTTTCAATGAAAAATTCTGAGGTTTTAAATAATGAGGCAGTAAACCCACAGATGTTAAGATACTGTTCAGACATTCAAAAATGTTATAAGAAAGTGGTATAGGTGGGAGAAATTCTTCCGAAAATAATTTAAGCAAAAAAGAGACTTTATTGATTCATGTAACTGAAAAGTCCATTGGTAGGGCTGGTTTGGATTAGGGCTCAATCAGAACTAGATGCCTGTCTGTGCTCCTCTGTGTCTGTATTTCTTTCCTTTCTTACAGATCTCTTTTTCTCTCAGATAGGCCCTACCCACACAATGGTGACTTGCATCCAAGCCCTCCCAATTCAGTAGCCTCAGAAAGGAAAAATTTATGTTTCCTAAAAGTTGAGAATTACATAGCTGAGTATCAGAAATAAGCTTACATGACTATCTGTGAACCAGTCACTGGGTCCAGGGCAAGGACTATGCTGATTGAAAATTCTTGGGATTCCTATTTTACCCTTGAGCTGGAGGGCAGTGGAGCCAGCCCTGCCCTCTCCAGAGTGCACCGTCATCATGCAGAAGGAAAGAGTGCAGCTGCCTAACTACATGTGCGGCTGTCTAACTACAAGGCAACTGAGGAGCTGTCATCCAAAGTTAGGGACCTGGAAGTTGGCAGACAAGACCATATATACCTGCTCTTCCTTACTATAGTGTGTGCTGTTATCCCCTCCTCCCTAGTCCCTCGGCCCACCTTGAGTTACCCTGAAACTTCAGTGGGCAGTTCCCCTGTGTACTGACTTCCATGATTCTTGGCTTGAGAGGGTTCTCTGACCCCAAGACAGCTTGCTCACATCCTGGGTTGGGCATCCCAGAATACCAGGGATTTAACATTCTTAGAGTGGCACTCAACTTGGGAGGATGGAGATACACACACAGAACAAAGAAGGTGGATCCCCAGGAACCTGAGCCCTGAGCTCATAGTAATAGCTTGTTCAACAACCCATTCTTCACTGGCCTTTTGCATTTCCTTCTCCTTGTGCTTCCTTGGGATCACCTCCTAAATCAACTATCTGCAGTGAAGGTCTTGTTTCACTTCAGGGAACTTAGATCATCTCCCACGTCTGAATTTCAAAGAGGATTTGAAATGTCTGTTACATCTAACTGGAAGCCATTTCTAAAGGCAATCTCTGTTACAAAATAAAGACCAGAGGCTGTCAGCCATGTATCTTTTGGAGCCAGAGTACCTTGTTTCAAATCTCAGTTCTACCGAGTGTTATCTCGGTGACTCTGGGCAATGGCATATAGCATTTTTCCCCTTACTTTCCTTATTTGAAAAATGGGGATAATAATAAAATTGCTAAGAAGATTATATATTTATAAAGTGTGTAGAACAAAGCTTATACATAATAGTTATCACATAATTATCCATTCCTTTTTTTCTGTTATTCTTTCTAATCATCGACAATCATCAGTGTAAGACTGTGTCAACATGTCTTATACCTGTTATACTGAGATAGAGAATCTACCGAGTTAAGTGTAAGGCCAAAAGTATATCATCAATTAATATTTGCTGCTCATAATTATTACAGCAATAAAACAAACAATGAAGATTCAAGTGACTTCCAAAGTAGAACTGAACAGTTTAGAAATATATCTTTTGGCCTGACCCCGTTGTCTTAGTCCAATTAAGCTGCTATAATAAAATACCACAGATGGGGTAGCCAACAACAAAGGTTTGATTTCTTACATTTCTAGAGATTGGAAAGTTCAAGATCAAGGTGCCAGTGTTGTTGAGTGAGAGCCCTCTTCCTGGTTCATTCCCAACACTTCACTATGTCCTCACACAGTAGAAGGGGCTAAAGATCTTTCTGGAGCCTCTTTTATAACACACTAATCCTATTTATGTGGGCTCCATTCATATGGCTTTAAGGATTTCCAAATGCCTCACCTCCTGATACCATCATCTTTGCAGGTTAGAATTTCAACATAAAAATTAGTGGTTGGCGGGGGGGAGCACACAAACATTCAGACCATAGCATTAGTGGAATTTTAACTGCATTTCCAAACATATTCTTTTTTTTTTTTTTAAAGATTTTATTTATTTATTTGACAGAGAGAGAGAGGGAGAGAGAGAGAGATCACAAGGAGGCAGAGAGGCAGGCAGAGAGAGGGGGGATGTGGGCTTTCCGCCAAGCTGAGCGCCTGATGCGGGGCTCAGTCCCAGGACCCTGAGATCATGGCCTGAGCCAAAGGCAGAGGCTTAACCCACTGAGCCACCCAGGTGCCCCCAAATGTATTCTAAAAGTAAGACACATTATTAGTTGAATATAAGCACTAATCTTATAGAAATAAATCATGTGCTGAAATGAAATATAAAATACTGACTTTAATATAAGAGATGACAAAGTTTCACTTAATTAGAATTAAATATATATAGTTGCATATTAACAATTTGATTAACCTCTGGTCATATACATTTTTATTAACTCCTTTCTTACAGTGTAGCTCCTATACAAATATAAATTGACTAAATGATCAGGAAAGAAAATCAAGGTTGAATATACTGTATCTGCTCCAGAAAAGAAGGAGTTAAAGGAGAATGCACTTCTGGATTAGAAGCAGGTGAATTTTGCTTAAGCATAGTCATTCCATCAGTCTGAAAGTGAAGAAAGTGTTGACAGGTTGAAAAGGTGTTCTAGGTTAAGAAACTGAAATCCGTTTATAAATTGAATCTCCACTGATTTTCCTCTTTGTTTTTCACGCAGTCTCAGAACTCAGAATGGTTTCCTATTCACACATAGGTATAGAAAGATCTTCCAAAGCTCCATCTGAAAGAATTACCTGGTAGTTTTGGTTTTGATCTGATGATTTACTCCTTTAACAAGAATAATTGGATATTAATAATAATTGGATAGAAATTGCTTCCTCTGTCCAGTATGTTTCCTCTGTCCAGCACATTTTGTGTAAGACAAAAAAACCTCACAGTTTGAAGATTTGGACTTACACAAAATTGTGAAATACATGAACAAGATTTGCAAGTTGATACTTCAGAACTTTAGTATCTTTCCAAAGCATACATGAAAAGACATATTTAGATCTACGTTACCTTTTGTTTTATGTATTAAGGAAGTATCTTCAATAAGAATATTAGTTTTGGGATCTATAAGAACCAGGTTTGATGTCCCCTCCCCAGTCACTGACCACAGGACCTTGGACAAAATATTTATTTTATGCCAGTTTCTTCATATATAATGAGAGATAAGAAAGCCTATTTTTCATTATTCTTGAGAAAATTATGCAAGATAACACTACAGAAGTAGACACTAAGACACATGTTGCACACCCAGCCATGATACTTGTGATTTTTTTTATTACTAACACTGGCTTTAGAATCCTTTATAGCCAAGCATTAAAACACACTTTTCTATTTATTTGGGTTAGTTTAGCTTATTACTGAAAACTTTGTGTATTCTAAAGATTTTAATTGTTCATGTTTCATTGTCTACAGGGCTTCCTGATTATCTTTGCTATCAAGTAATAATTATGCATTACAAATATTTGCTCAAATTTTATATGAATCAATTTTAAATGAAAAAGCTATTTACACTGATCAGATTAAATAAAGAGCATCACCTTCCTCACAGATTTTTTTGCTATCAGTTTTACTTTTAGTTAAATGTGAAAGGGCAATACTGCACTAATTGCTTTAAGCCATTATGAAATGATAATTTTTAACAATTAGAATGGCATGATTTTTCAGCCTGAAAGGTATACCTTCTACCTCTAGATGGTGCTTCTTTTAGGCAGACTGTGTTTAAGTTTCGCAGTAGATCTGGAAATATTCCTTTAATTATTAAAACTATTTCAAAAAATGATCTGTGTTTGATTGCTATTATTTTACATGTCAAGCAGAGATAAGAGGAAGATTCCCAGACTCAGCTCAGGAACTAGCAGCATTATCTACCCTATTGTTCAAATACAAACCCTAAGTTCCATCCTTACTTCTTCCTTTTCCTCACATGTCACTTGCGCTTGTCCTACAAGGACTCTTGTCTAAGCATTTCTACTCAAGTTCAAGTCACCATCCGCTCTAGGTGGTCTATTGGAATAGCCGACAAACTGACTTGTTTTCTTCCATTCTTATTCTCCAATCCATTCCTCAAACAGCTCCAAAGCTGCTTTCCTAAACATAGATCATACCACTGTCCTGGTTGAAACACAATAGTACCTTGCCAGTGTCTTACAATCTAACTCGAATTCTGTACCATGCCTTCTCTAACGCCTACCTTCTCTCATTTCATCTCTCACCACTCACTTGCTTGCTCTCTAGGCTCTGGCCATGTGTACCTTTCTGCTGTGTACCTATTCTGTGTACCTATTTGGTAGAATATCCTCTGGACTATTCCTAGCCCCATGCCAATTGACTTCATTTGTAGCTCAGCTCAAATGCCGCTTCCTAAAAGACATCTCTGGCTACTCTGATAAGTATTGACTAAACCAATTTGACCATTTATAATCATTAAGTCCTTTTTGGATAGATACTTAGAGGAAGTCAAGGGCCAGAGTTTTTCTCTCCACAACCTTGCTGAGCAAGCGAGTTTCAGTATAAATGTTGTGACAATATTTCTTAGCGAATAACACAAAGCCAGTTACAAAACTTGTCCTGCAAGTTCAAAGTCCTGGCTCTCTATCCCTTTGGGCATCTGAACGCTGACATTTCGCTTGTGTACCAATATTCCCTAGTAGACTGAATCATACCATGGGGAGGATCATGTCAGATTCTGCTTGTTTGGTTTATCTCCATCCTTTCCTCCCCAAGCCGCCTAGCACAGTGCTTTGTGTAGAAGAAGGGACTTACTGAGTATGTATTGCTGAATGAATGATATACTGCTTGTTTTCATTTAGAAAGAACATGAGAAATGACAAAAGATGTTCTTTATGGAATTTGTACAAAATTTGATCTTTCTAAAAGGAGAATGTAAACCTTTTTGAAATAATCCTTATTATTATGAAAGCTATTTTTCTTTTTACCTAATAATTAATCCTACCTAGGGCTAAAGATGAAATGTCTGCCAACAGCTGAATGACATTAAATTACCTTAAGCAAAGCATCAATAAAATGAGCTTTCTTGCTTTTAATATCTTCATAAGCCCAAGTCACAATGTTTGCTTTGATTAATTATTAAACATATCTCAGATTTTCTATATAATGGTTTTTGTGCTAGATATGATTTCTAATTAAGCTTTGCATTTCTCTGATGAAATTGTATTTAAGTCTACCAAATGTCATAACTCACTTTTGCATTTAATAATCAATGTTTAGCAGATTATTTGAAACAAGTAGGGCAGTAATAATTTATAGAAACCTGCAAACATGTCTGGGATAATCATGAGTATCTGGTCCTTTGTGAGACTAATTTGGTTGTTTGGAAATGGTATGGAATTTGTTGTTTGAGACATAAATGTCTGTGATAACTGATTAACATACTGAATAAAATCCAATCATACATACACCATTAAGGAGAATGCCATGGCATAAGAAGAATATGAACTTTAAATGCATACATGTTTTAGGTGGTTAAAACCCCAGATGCTGTGATATTAGTATTAGATTTATGTAAGACCAAATGTCTATAAGAGCTGAGAATTGCAATCTGTAATCTGGAGGTTTCCAAAACATGGATATATATGTAGACAAAATATATGATAGATTGGGCCAAATTCCATCAGTGAGCAGGTAAGGGATTTATGCATTTAAGTGCATTTCTGAAAATTTTACTTAATATTGTACTTGTATTATAACAGACAAAAATATTAGAAGTAAATATATGATAGAGTATTATTTAGCCATTAAAAGGAATATAGTTCCTCTGCATACAACATGAGTGAACCTTGAAAACATTCAGAATGAAAGAAGCCAGACACACAAAACCACATAATAAATGATTTCATTTATATGGAAAGATCAGAATAGGCAAATCCATAAAGACAGAAGGTAGAGTAGCTGTTGCCTAGGATTGGGGAGGAAGAAAGGATAGGTGGTAATAGCTAACGGGTCAAGGTTTCTTTTGAAGGTGATGAATATGTTCTGAAATTGACAATGGTGTTGGTTGCCCTATCTGTGAATAAACTGAAAACAACTGAACTGTATGCTTTAAATGGGTGGTTTGTATGATATATGAATTATATTTCAGTAAACCCTTTAAAAAAATGTATGCCCCTTTCAAAGAAAGAGTGAGTACACTGCTAAGACATGAATAACAAGAAAGATGTTACTTAAAATTAGAGTTCAGACAAACACTTTCAAACACAAGCAGTTTTACTGACCAGGCATACTCCTGGTTCCTGAACACAAATGTCTCAGCCAAAACCCTTTTGGTGTTGTTAACATGGCAATTCTATCCCCACAACCGTAAACCCTTCCCAATATTTTGATGGTACAATAACTGATTCCTTTATGGAACTCTGCATGGACTGTTGACTCAGTTTTCTGAGGCTAGAAATGAATACATAGAGACCCAATATGCTGGACAGGAAATAACTAATCTAAATACTAATAATTTCAGGTAGCACTTAGATCTTATCCTTGACTGCTAAAAATAGATTTCCTGGGAAAGAGTGATTCTCAGAAGAGTTTAGGGCAGGAAAGATTGACTATGATTTTATTCCTGTTAGTAGCACCTAGAAAGCCACCGCAAGCATCAACAAAAAAAGGAATTTGGTATACTTAGCATTCAGTAAGTGCTGAAATCTTCCTTTTTTTTTAAACAACAAAAATGTGGTTAAAAGATATTTGGGAAGTACCTGGGTGGCTCAGTTGGTTAGGCATCCTACTTTTGGTTTCAGCTTAGGTCATGATCTCAGGATCCTGAGATGGAGCCTCTGGTTGGGCTCTGTGCTTCCAGAGTCTGCTTGAGAGTCTCTCCCTCTCCCTCTCCTCCTCCCCTCACGTGTGCACTCACTCTCTCTCTCTCTCTCAAATAAATAAACAAATTAAATCTTTAAAAAAGATTTTTTCAAGGGTAAAGGAAACATTTTGAACTATTCCTCTTATAAGTCATATAACTATTGGATAATTATTCATTGCTCTCTTTTACTTTAAAAATACTGGAGCTGTCAGTAAACTCACCAACACAGAAGAGATTCAGGGCCTTAACAGCTCTGAAAGATATTATCACTGACCTCAGCAAAGAGCTATAAGGAAATGGGAAGTGCTCTTTCCAATATCCTAAGGAAGCACGACAAAGTAGTTAAGACCATGCACTCTGGATTCCATCTGCCTGGGTGTGAGGTCAGCTTCACTCATTATAAGCTGTGTGACCTTGGGAAAATTAATTTCTCTGTATATCTGGGCTTTCAAACTTGAAAAATGAATAAAATAATACTTTCTTCTTGGGTCGTTTTAAAGATTAAATGAGTTCATATTTGCAAAGCACTCAGAGGAGCTCCAAACATATTGGGAGCTTGTTAAATAAATGTAAATGTTAACACAGAAATAAAACAACAACAAAAAAGCCACATTTCACTCTATTTACATGTTTGGAGGCGTATAATTGATAGCAATTGGAACTTATTTCAAAGCTTGTCTTTCGACTTGCATTCTTAAACTGTGTGAGCATATGTTACTGACTTAGCAATAGTATTATCTGCTCCTGTCACTGAGGCATTTACAAATCTAAGCGGATGGAACGGATATCTACACAGCCTTTTGAGGATAAAGATTCTGCAGGATACCTTGTGGTCTCATGTTACTTTTCACCCTATTGAGTTTTAATTTATCTTTAAGCTGAATGTATTTGATATGAAGGCAGAAAACAGTGATGAACACTGACATGACCAGATAGATTGATGTGCAAACAAAATGGGGATGATGGAAAAGCCATTCTCGAAGTGTTCTGGGCCCCAGGTCTGACCATGGGGACAGCCTCCAAAGACGTTAAAGAGAGAGACTTGTCACCTATCACATATGACGGAGAATATGTTGACAATGAGGATTCAAGACAATACGTGTGTGGCGCCTGGGTGGCTCATTCGGTTAAGCGGCTGCCTTTGGCCCTGGTCGTGATTCCAGGGTCCTGAGATGGAGCCCCACATTGGGCTCCTTGCTCAGCGGGAACCTGCTTCTCCGTCTCCCTCTGCCTGCCACTCCCCCTTCTTGTTCTCTCTCTCTGTCAAAAACAAATAAATCTTAAAAAAAAAAAGACAGCATATGTGTAAAAATATCTCCAAAGAGAGATAGGTAATGTGAGTTTTAAAGATCTCTTCAGGTTTAGAGATTAGAATTTGTCTACCAGTTTTAAAAAAGAAGCTCTTAAAAAAAATCTATCTATCTCTATGCATGTATGTATAATGTATGTATATATCTATCTATCTACCTATTATTTAATAGTTATCATGAGCATATGAATCTATTTGCCAGCAAATAACTAATGCCAAAAATTGAAAAAGAACCTTAAGTTGCATATTCATTATTATTAACCTCAGAACTGAGGAATCCACTAAAACAAAATAACTTGTAGTAACTATAGATTTAAGAGTGCCTCCAAATGGTCATGTAAATATTATGAGATTGAGGAATGTTTAATGATCCAAGAAAAACATCTATAACATCCCATCCAGTCTTCTATGCAAATCACGTGACGATTTAACAGTATGCTAAAAACGTGACACAATACCTAAAAACATTCTGGGAGAAAACACATAATTCCACATCTGTTTTTTGCCTCTTATATCTTATCCTTGACTGCTTATTTAAATCACAAATTATTTTCCATGTTTTAATATAAAACTTTATATAAAATTATCATAGTTATTGCTATCTATCTACTGATCATGTTGATGTACTATAAATTGTTATACTATCTTGAACAGGATTTGCATAGACATACCTAGTTTTGCTATCATATATAACAGCGAAAAGAGTATCATGCAGACAGTTCTTTGTTTCTATTGAATTATTTTCTCAGGAGATATTCCACTGAGTGAACTTACAGGGCCAAAGGTACAGACATTTTAATGGGCTTTGCAATAAAGAATGTCTTTACCAGTAAGTTGGTAAAAATTTACTTCAATGTTATGTGTTAATTTTTTTTTAAAGTTGTTAAAGTAGTGTAAGTTTAATTTGCACATATCAAGTTACTATTGAAAATAATCACATTTTACACCTTTGTGTACCATTTGGATTTTCTCCTTTGTGATTACATTTGTTTATATTCTTCATTAACTTAATGATTCAATTTCATTGTTTTTATTATTTATTTAAATGACTTCCCCATATGTTATTGATAATGAGCCTTTGCTTATCATATGCGATATGAATATGATTTTAGTTACTTGTTTCATTTCAACTTTTGTAAGATTTCATGTTCAGATGTTTGGTAATTAAATAAATAAAATATAATACTGTAGAATGAGATTAACTGGTTATAGAGATTCTTTCAATCAGAAATATTTTATTTATATTCTCCAGTGGAAAAAGGAAGTGCTGTATTTTAGGTTGTAGCATTTAATTTCATATATATGTTTCTTCTTTAAATCTGTGGTGTTACGTTTCCAGAATGGAAATCTGATTTAAAAATATGTACAGGGTAGGGTTTGGAATTTAATTGGGCATAATTTTATATTTTCACCAGAAACTTGCTGTTCTCCTTAATGGGAGTAAAGTAACTAAGCTAGTAAAGGCCCTCTCAAATAACACATACATGCAGAAGAATGAATTCACAGGGAGACTTACGGTCTTGGAGTGGATTGACTTTCCCTTTCCCTGCACCTTGGTACTCTCCCCAACTCCAAACAAATAACATCTGCATCAGAAATAACTTGGAAACATGTTGTTTGGATAGGTTTTCTTTACCAAATGGTATGAAACAAAATTAAGACATAGCCTCAGTAAATTACATTCAAGGTTTAAAAATTTGCACTTTGTGTTTTGTAAAACTAAAGTCGAGAAAATATATACAGTTTACTCAACAACTCTGAATGAATAGCTTCTCTGTGTTAGGTAGAGCCATAGGCATTAGGGATATGAGGTAATTAAGGAGTCCAAGCCACAGCGTTCAGGAGCATGCTACTGGCCTTTCACTTGCTCCTTCAATCATTGTTTCACTCTGATAATTCTGAAATTTTTCATGAAAATATGAAATTTATTCAGTCAGCCAAATGCTCTCAAGAGGCATGAGTAGGAACGAATTCTAGGGAACCAGAATGAGGAAAATAAATACATATTAAGTAAACATTTAGTCCTCAGAATAAAAATTCATGATTGAGTGTCTTATGAAGATGGTGGAAAAGACATTTTTCATTCAGGAAATGGATGTCAGGTATGGGATTAAAGACCTAAGAGTTCAACAGCCCACCAGGATAGAGACCTTGGCCTCTGAAGGACCAACTGGGATAGGACAGGGAGAGGCACAGAGCAATTATAGTAGGAACATCAGTAATAGCAATATATTCCTATGGGAATCTTTGGCTGGTGATCAGAAAGCAAGTGAGTGATCAGACTGGCACTTGGTAATCTTCCCTCCCAGGGGAGCAAGTACACATGTGATGGTGGGTGAGACAGAACTGGGGGCAGAAAGACTATCAACTCTCTGGGAAGTCACTGGCCGTCCTTCCGGTAGAAATGATGAGCAAAAGAACCAAGGGCAGGGGCAGTGCTCACAGAGAGGAGGGACTAACATCATCCCATGGCTTGATCTTGGCTACTGCTCTTGACACGTCATCTCCTCCACGGATTCGATTTTGTTCCTCTCCCCATACTGTCCACAGTTTCTCTTTGGATTCTACCCTGAAGTTTAAGTTGATGTTCTGACAATTTGCAAGAGCCCCACTAGGGGCTTTGGAGAGATCAGGGCCACAGGAACCCCCTCTTTGCCTTCCACACTCCCTTTCCTGCTCATCCAGGGGGCCAGTGAGGGAAGTCCAAGACAAGAAGCTGCTGTGCAGAGACAGCAGCACTGACCCAGGGTGGAAGCTGGAGCTCTGGTACTGGGGACAGTTGTGGCACGTGGTCCCACAGGGAATCCCAGGTGGTTGTCTTCTTGCCAAATTCTGCTATTTTTGTTGTTGTTGTTGTTGGTTTCTTTCTGTCAGGGTTGTATGTAGTCCTTGTAGTTGTTTACGACTGGGATTTCATGTTTTCCAGTTCCAAGCTCTACTCTCAGGTGAGACAATACAGTTAGGATTCATCAGCAAAGCAGAGCTGTATCCATGGGTTAATCATTCAAATACTTTCCTCTCCCTTTGCCAGAGAGCTGCTGCCTTCGAATCCCAGGACTTCCCTCCATAATCCTGCCCACTTCCATTGTCCTCTCCTGCATCCTTCTAGATCTTTCTGCACCGCCAGCACGATGACAAGGGGTCTTCCCCCTTCCCCCTGCAACCCCTGGTTCAACAGGCCTCCAGGGTATTGCCCCATCTCAAACCGCTTTATCCCTTTGCCAAGTTGTTGGCCATACAACACAGGCTGTTAAATACTGCAACCATCACCCTCCTTTTCAGGAATAAGACCGACGTCTCAGCACATGCTAGGCGACTGCTACAGCAGTTGCTCCCATGTCACCACATTAAAAATTGCAATTCTAATAATTGTAAACACATTTATATGAAATAAGTGGAAAATATAGAAAGCCCATATAACCACACAATAATAAATAATTTCACAGCTGTGAAACAATTTCAGGGTATATTCCATTTTAATATAAAAAAGATAAAATATTGGAAATCTTATCTCACAGGTGTATTACCCAGGAAAAGTCAGAGATGAGCAACTAATCCTTTTATTGCTGGAAGGCTGACTTCTATAATTAGGACCATACATGCTGGTGGACAGTTTTGAATATGTCAATGAATTAATTTATAACTGATGAGTACTTTTAGGTGGCAACATCTATTTTATTTATATTTCTCCTTACTGTATGTTTTTGGGTGCCAATTCAGGCCCTTATTGAATAAATACTGTAACCTTGTCATTCATTTGATATGGAGAAACGACTTTTTGATTCCACGGTATTCTGGATTATAAAATGTTTGAATATTATGCTATCATTCCAGAAAATGGTTTAGCAATTTACTATAAATAATTTTTAAAAGGGGGGAGATCTGTCCAGATATGAAAAATTGTAGAAAAATGCTTCAGAATTAAAACAAAAAAAGAACAGGCGTCTAGTGTATAATAGTTTAGAATCTAGTGTATAATAATAAAGTAGTTGTGTACCTTAAAATAGATTGAAAATTTTTAAGATAATTTACCTCTATATTTTTTTAAAAACAATCATTTAAACATATATATCTGCCACAGTTTCATATGTAACCTCTAGGAGATTAAAGAATGACCAGAAAATAGGAAAAGACTGATAAGCATCTATTGACATTTGGCAATATATAGAAACCAAGAATAATCAGATTCCCTGCTATATCTGCCAAAAAAAAAAAAATTCCTAAATATCGAGGCCCAACCTTTTTCTATTTTTTATCAAGGACAGAATTCGCCTTTAATTGAACTAGAACCCTAAACAAGCTTTGATTTTTTTATTCTAGTGTTTCATCTTTCTAGAAAGTTGTATTTTAAATGTGCTCTAAAACACTTTTTTAGGACTTACATATGCAGATCAAAGAACAATAATTCATACATTGTACAAGTGAGGTGAGACCGCTACATTGGTGGCCCCAAATGAGCCATGGCTCCTGGTATTGTCACTTTTTTATAGCCGCCCCCCTTCACTCAGCTTGGGCTTGGTCATATGACTTGCTATAGTCAGCATTACTCAAGTCGATACCTGATAAATGCCTACATGTTGGGTTTCTCTTGGAACCTCGGTGCCTTGCTATAAGAAAGCCTGTGCAGTTTCTGCAAAAAGACAAGATGGAAGAGGAGGAAGAGGCTGTGGAGGAGACTGTGGTCCAACAGCCAGCACCAGACATATGCATGAGTTTTTCTTGGATATTCTAAGCCCAGCAGAGCTCCTGGTTGAAAGGATCATAGGAATGAACCTGTAGCATATGATGTGGACCAGAAGAACTCCTCAGCTAAACCCTGCCCAAGCTCCTGACCCACAGAACTCTAAGCCATACATTTATAGTGCTCAAAGTCATTCCATTCTGAAGTGGTCTGTTATGCAGCAGTAGATAAGGGAGAGTAAGGATTTTTCAACTTTCTTTCTAGAAATAATTCCAAGGTACGTTCTTCACTGACACACACCTCTTCTATTTCTGTTGTCTATTTATTCACTATTGAGCCTGTATCTTTTTTTTTCTGACTCTACCTCTAACCAGTTGGACAGAAGGACTGAGATGGATAGTTGGTTTGTATAAAAAGTGTGATTGAGAATGGCTTTATTACACATTGACTTAACATGCCAAGTCCTTGCTGGATCTCAAAAGAACATCATTCTTGATGATGGTATATATCTTAAGTTAATGTCAGTCCACATGGAATCAAACTATAGGTGGGAGAATCTGGTAGAAGAAACAAACAGATTCCCGGCACATACACCTTGTGTGGTCCATTCAAGCCATTTCTTCTCTCTGCTCCTTTCTATGGAATTATATCAAGACACCAAATGTTAGGCACTACAATGTAGAAAACTCTTTGGAGGGATTTGTTTTCTTAAGGATTTATTATGTGAAATATGAGGCTTACCAGAGTGAGCAAGCCATTGAGTGTGTTTGCATCCTTCTTCCTCCGGAACTATTAGTTAAAGAATGCTTTCGACGTAGAAGTAGTAGCAGAAGTGTAAGTAGAGAATGTACAAGTCTACTTCTGGGGGACAGCGATGCTATTTCCTTCAATGGTATGTATGGTTAGAACTACAGCAACTAACTAGTTCTAAAACATAGTGGATACCCGGAGGAAAAGATGTAGCCTCATTAAGTAGAGCTGATGTTAGCATACTCGCTGTTACTTCCATTGTTTAAAGGATGCTCTCCATGTGCTTATTTAAGGCTTTATCTACCAGATGGTTGTGAGCAGAGGTTTACTTACAAAATGCCAACGAAAGAGAGTCTAGATCAGATGATACAAATATGTTACTTACCGAGAGGAGTATCTGGACAGCACTGTGGATGACCTCTAGGTACTGGAAATCAACAATGCAGCCTGTGACGGAGACGTACGTGTAGTCGTCCATCATGCTGTGGGCCGATGGAGGCAGCACTCTTCGGACACAGCCGGGCCCATGTTCCCGCCACCATGACCGGTGTACAGAAATGTTGAATGTCATCAGATCTGTATCCTGGGTGGGCAAAAGACAGAAGAGCAAAAGGAGACAATGCCATTATATCACATCTTTGATTTTCAACCTTAGGAAGAAATCAGGGATAACTGGGTGACGGGCATGAAGGAGGGCACATGAGCACTGGGTGTTGTATGCAACTGATGAATTATTGAACGTGACATCTGAAACTAATGATGTTCTGTATGCCAGCTAATTGAATTTAAATTAAAAAAAAGTAAAAAAAAAAAAAGTTAAAAAAAAAAGAAGAGGAAGAATTCCAGATGAACAAAATTGTTTAAATTTCAAGTGAAAAATAACAAAAGACAGAACCACAAATGACTCTGTATGCCATATGCCCAAACTATTGGATTACAATTATTTAATATAGAGATACAGTCCTTTGAAAAGTAACATTTTAAGGTTAGCCCACACAAAAATCCAGAGACAAGACCCATACATTCATTCATTTTAAAAATTATTTTGTTCAGTTTGAAACCTTTCTGCATTTTCTTGTTCTTCATCATCAGTATCACCATCGTGGGCTAACATTTAATGAGTGCTTTTTTGCATGCTAGACATTGTTCTAAGCATTTTTCATACTTGTATCTCCTTTAATATTCGTGCAGGTACTATTACCAACCCAGTTTATAATAAGCTGAATAACAGTCCTCCCAAAAGACATTCATATCCTACTCCCTGGAACCTGTGAATTTTCCCTTCTTTTGGATGATCTGAGTGGGCCCTAAATGTAATCACTTGTATCCTTGTAAGAGGGAGTCCGAGGGAGATCAGACACAAGGAAGAACAGGAGAAGGCAGTGTGCGCATGCAGGCAGAAGGAGGAGTAACACGGGCACAAGCCCAGGAAAGGTGGAAGAGATAAGGAAGGATTCTCTCCTAGAGCTCCAGAAGGAACACGGCCCTGTCAGCACCTTGAATTCAGACCCGCGAAACTGATTTCAGAATTCTGGCCTCCAGAACCGTGCGAGTAAGTTTCTGTTTGTAGTATCTTGTTATAGACCAGCCATGAGAAACTAAGACAGATTGGGCAAGAGATTGCCCAATCTAATGAATAAATTAAATAAATTGCTTCTTTAATGAGAGACCCCCAGACCTGATCCTATGCAGTCTGTACTTCCAGCTATGAAGTCTGTGCTATCCCTTTACCTACTCTGTTCTCCCTCAAATCCCTATAATTCCTCAAACCCTAAAAAGAGAGCTGGGTGCTTCATCTTCCATTTTTTCCAGAAAATACCTCTGACAGCCAGAGTGAAAGAACAAAGAAGGCAATCTTTGACATTTACATATCAAAATAAGCTGTCTAAGCTTTTAGCAGAGACAACAGCCCAGGTGTTTAATCCTCAAAGGAGGCTTTTTAGTATTTTGGGGGAATGTCAGCCTTGAACAACTAAGAGCATACAGTTTTTGCCATAACAATAGATTAGAAAAAATACAGGAGGAGCCAGGATCAAATAACCTAAAAGTTACAGCTGGATGGTGGAGCCAGAAGGAGCAAGCATGAGGATGGGGAGCAACCCGCCTCCCCCAACACCCAGGACCAGGACACGGCACCTGCAGGGAAGCCCCAGGAGCGGGAGGGTGTCCGCGTTTGTTGATCTCCCAGCCACCACCACGAGGAAGCTCTGGAAGTCACTAGTGCCGCGGGGACATGATGGTCTTTGCTCAGAAGCCCAGGGGCTGCCCCATGACTGCACAAGACAAACGATGCTCATCCCCACCTCAGTGGGAGAAGGACAGTCCCGACCTCAATGGCATAGGACGATTCTAAGGGCCAGAAATTGATTTTGGAACTAGTGTGAAATGGAAAGCTCTTAAACTTATATGTGGTGGGGGCTGGAAGCAAACAGTGTGAGACCTCCCGGAGCAAGGACTCCCTGTTATGCCCCGCTGTATGTGAACGTGAATCATGAGGTAAGAAATATGTTCCGTTCATGCGAGTAGGAAAAGTTACTCTGCAGTTTTAGATTTCCCTCAATTTAAATGGAAACAAGGCAGGGGACCCAACACAGGTCCCCTGAACGCTGACCACAAAACCCAACATTCCTTGGTAGCGGAAACTCTATACCTCTTCTTTTTTTTTCTTTAATTTATTTATTAGACGGAGGGACAGACAAGCAAGGGGAGTGAGAGAGGGAGAAGCAGGCTTCCCGCTGAGCAGGGAGCCCAGTGTGGGGCTGAATCCCAGGACGCTGGGATCATGACCTGAGCCGAAGGCAGATCCTTAAGGACTGAGCCACCAGGGCCCTTCAATACCTCCTGAGTAGCATATCTTGCAGGAATGAGGAAGCAGGGTGCTCACCGGAAGAGGGACTCCACTGTGAAGACCAAACCAACCAGTCTGTGCCAAGGCAGACCCCAGAGCTGACCTTTCACCTACTTTCCCCTCCTTCCCCCTTTATAATGTTATAAACATGCTAATTAGACACATGATACATGAAGAAGCATGACATGCAGGGGCGCAGGTGCCAAGAAATTCCCATCTCTCCATGCGTGAACATCAGTCCTTTCCTGCCTCAGCTCCTTTACAACGTTTGCGGGCCTTTGTTCTGAAATCCAGTCTGAAAGACCCTTTCCTTTCTGCTACCTCCCTTGTGCTGGGGCATAAGGCCCAATAAAAAGCCTTTTCTGGAACTTCTGCATGGCTTCAGTCAATCTCTATTGCTTGGAGAGCCCTAGGATCCTGGTGGGTTTAAAAAAAAAACTACTATTGTAAGTATGCCTCCGATTAGATCGCTATTAAAACATTTTACATCTTTTTTTTTTTCTTTTTTGGGTTGTTGGTTTGTTACACCTATCATTCAGTTACCTTCACAGTTACAGCACTTTATTGATAATAAAACATTTTACATCTTTTTTTTCCCCCCTTGGTTCTCGGTTTGCTACATGTATCATTTGCAGTGCCCTCTGAAGGGAAAATATTATAGAAAAATAATTGCTTTAGCTAGTGAATTCGGTTTAATACAAGGCAATTTACCTGCAGCAAAACTGCACACTGACTGCTCCCTTTCCTGACCATCAGATTTAATCTCTTACAGTTAGTCCTGATCACAACCGAAAAACTATTATTTCCGTTTTAATAGAATTCATTAGGTTCAGGATGAACTGGCGTGATCTCAAAAGTCATAGCAATTTCTACTCTTTAAGTATTCTTAACCAGTGGCCTTTTCTATTGCTGGACTCTAAATTCCTTTCAATATGACTTGGACTAAAATTTATATTACACAAATAAAACAAAAGTGAATTTATGAACTCATGATACATATTTGTTACACTCATAAAATCTCTCTGTGTAGTTCTCACTTAATTTGTTGGCACTATAAATATTTATAAACTGTACTGTTTTTTGCAATGGCTGTATTAAAATTAGAATGAGAACATCAGTAGTATCAAAGTATACTGAAAGTTCAAACTTCTAACTTTGTTTGGTATAAAATTGTATTGCAAGTTTGTGTCTGATTTCAAGCCCCTTCAGTGGCTAGATTTCAAACATTTGAAAAAAACCCTTAACACAAGATTAGTCAATTTCCTATATGAGGCACATCAGAGGAAATGCAGCACAGAAAACTATAATAGTGTTCTTTATAAAGAAAAATAAATAAATACAGAAGATCACTTGGTTTGTTGAAGCTTTTTGTTACCACACCAAAACCTGTAGTTTTGAAATACATGGGTTAATGCTAAATGGCTGATCAACAAAGGAACCTTTAAAATAATTTTAAGTAGCTCAAATATCATTTCTCTTTCAGTTCTTGGAGTTAGAATATTATGTGATGATATAAATCCATTGTGGTTAAGAAAATTGGCCACTGGTACTTTGTCATTTTCTTTATAATTTAAAAGATATAAACAATGATATCTGTTTTTATGCAAGTGTAAGTGATTACCACAGGACTGTTTTGGGGAACAAAGAAGAAAGAAGAAAGCAAGGAGGGGGAAGAAAAACATGAAACCAAAGCAGAAGGGCTTGCAAGGCATGAGGACAGCCTGGAGAGAGACAGCATGTCAAGCCAAACAGAAGGCAGAATCAGGGAAGGAGGTAAGGCCAGAAACTCAAAGCCTGGTAAAAAAGGACTAATGAATTTGATGACTGGTTGGGCGGGGGTGGAAGGGTAGTTTTTCATAAAGTGCAATACCGCAAGAGTATTAGGAGTGAAAAACTGGATTACAAGGAATAGAGGGGACTGAGAAGAGAGAATTTGGTGTATTTTTTCCTGAAGTGTGCAAGTAAAGGTAGTGAGAACACAGGACGGTAGCTTCAAGGGTGAGCAAGGAGAACGTGAGTCAATGCACGGAGAACCACTGGTTAGCTCTATCTGCTCACACTCACAAAGCTGTGACTTAGAAGAAAATGATTCCAGAATAGCTGCTTTCCCCTAATATCTATTTAAGCAAAATTAAATGTTTAAAAGTTCTTTCCTTTCTCTAGTGTGAATTCCGAACTTGTTTCCATTTTCTTCTTGAATTAAACAAGAAGGAATTTCTAGAATTCTTTGAAATGTTGTTCATGAACTGTGTAGGTGGACATACTTGCTTGCATCCCATTCACAAGAAGTGTACCACACTCAGCTCAATAGTCATTTCTTTTATAGTATACCGCTATATAATTTCTTACTAATCAAGGAGCTAGTCTTTGTCTTTTCTTCTATGTACTTTCAATCATCTGCTTTGCGGAGGGTATGTGTCTAATTCAACTTTAGCTAATCCTTTCTACTTCTAGAAATGGATTCTTGACTGCTAATATTCCTTTTTTCCCCCCTGTTTCCTTAGTTGTGGCTCAAAGAGTCATCGAATCCACGTTTATGCAGTATTCTATTTTCTTTGTCTTTTTATTCTCTCTTATCCTGAGCCAGCCCCTCTGAAAGTGAACACACATTTAATGAAATAGATCTTGCTCAATTTTAAAGAGTTAGCATGGGTTTATATTTATATAACAGAATTCATGTCAGTTGAAACTACTTTTGAAATACTTGTTCATCTTAGAATATGAATTAGACAAGTTAAAACAACTTTCTCACACTTTTAATTTTTTTTTTCACTAAACACTAAACATTTCAGAGGGTACTGTACATCCACAGAATAAACACAGTGCTTGGTAGCGAGGTATAAGTGTTTAGAGCGCATCATACAAAGATTTGGAACCAGTTCAAACATATCAACAATTATGTTATTTTCTTTAGAGAAAGGTTTAAAAGGTATTCAAGCTTCCATTGGGAAGCATTCATCATTTGCTGCTGCTTTCTTAGAGAATCCTTGTGCAATCCATGAACAAGTCATAATCACTTAGGTTTATGCCACTGGTTCTGGAGATAAAGAGCAGTCTGCACCTATAAATGCAGAGAACAAAGTGGTGGTTGCCAGACGGTGGGGGTGGAGGGGTGGGAAAAATGGGTGAAGGGAGGTGGGAGGTACAGGCTTCCAGTTATGAAATGAATTAAGCCACAGGATTAAAAGACATAATATAAGAAATACAGTCAGTGATATTGTAATAGTATTGTATGGTGTCAACTAGTAGCTACACGTGCGGTGAGCACAGCATAATGTATAAATTTGTCTAATCACTCTGTTGTGCACCTGAAATAAGGTAACAATGTAGCAACTACACTCAAATTTTAAAAGCTAAAAGAAAAAAGCAGTCTTCCAAGTAAGTGGCCATTGATCACTTTGCCTTCCTGTTTCCCATCTCTATAAGAAGGTATTGCTAGGATTTTTCAATTCTGTATCTTTGGTCACAGGCCAAAAGCTGAACAAAAAGTAATTAAGCCTTTTGTACTCATTCTGGGGCTTAATTCTCTGGATTGAACTATTACAGGAAGCAATGACGTCTCCTCGATCCAGCCAACAGATATTTCCGGAGTAGCTACAATGAGTTACGCATTAGGATGTAAGACTGAAGAAAGGCGATCTTATCCTGCCCTCATGGAACATACATGCTAGTGGAGAAGCGAGATAATAAAGTAAACAAATCAGTAGGCAAAAATAAGTATACATTTTAAAAACTGGTATGAAGGAGATGATGTGCTGGAGAGTGACTGGGGTGTGGAATGGAGTTACTTACTACCAGATGGCCAGAGACAGAAGGCATGAACAGACACTTTTCCAGTGAAGACATACAAATGGCTAACAGACTCATGGAAAAATGTTCATCATCGGTTAGCCATCAGGGAAATTCAAATCAAAACCACACTGAGATACCACCTTACACCAGTTAGAATGGCCAAAATTAACAGCACAGGAAACAACAAATGTTGGAGAGGATGTGGAGAAAAGGGAACCCTTTTGCACTCTTTGTAGGAATGCAAGCTGGTGCAGCCACTTTGGAAAACAGATGCTTCAAAAAATTAAAAATAGAGCTACCCTCTGACCCTGCAATTGCACTATTGGGTATTTACCCCAAAGATACAGATGCAGCAAAAAGAAGGGCCATCTGTACCCCAATGTTCATAACAGCAATGGCCACAGTTGCCAAACTGTGGAAAGAACCAAGATGCCCTTCAACAGACGAATGGATAAGGAGGATGTGGTCCATATACACTATGGAGTATTATGCCTCCATCAGAAAGGATGAATATTCAACTTTTGTGTCAACATGGACAGGACTGGAGGAGATTATGCTGAGCGAAATAGGTCAAGCAGAGAAAGTCAATTATCATATGGTTTCACTTACTTATGAAGCATAAGGAATAACATGGAGGACATTAGGAGAAGGAAAAGAAAAGTGAAGGGGGGAAATTGGAGGGGGATATGAATTATGAGAGACGATGGACTCTGAGAAACAGGGTTTTGGAGGGGATCGAAGTAGGGGGATGGGTGAGCCTGGTGGTGGCTATTAAGGAGGGCACATACTGCATGGAGCACTCGATATTATACATAAACAACGAATCCTGGAACACTATCAAAAACTAATGATGTATGGTGACTGACATAACACAATAAAAACAAAAACAAGACGGTCAGAGAAAGCTTCTTTGATAGTGGATATTTGGGCTCAGACATATTAGATGAGTCTTGCAAAGATCACGTGATGGCAAAATAGTTTCAGAACTCCAGGTGCTGACTGAAGGATCCTACAGCTAGAGGGAAGCTGAGCTGAGGATAAAAGTGGTATTGTAGTGTGTGTGTGTGTGTGTGTGTGTGTGTGTGTGTGTGTGTGACAGAGAGAGAAAGAGAGAGAGTGATCTCTGTCCACGGAAATGGCCTAGACACAGTGTCACTCCAGTAGCAACAAACACCTCTGGTTCACACTCCCCTGTAATAAGAACTAAGCTTGTCCTCTGGAGAAATGCTAAATCCAGTGTTGGTACACGGAAGGAACAAGGAGAGTGTGAAATGTATTTTGCGCTAAGAAACAAGACAGTTTTCCAAAAATTGATAAATCATGTTAAAAGGATGTAGGAACCAATATAATGAGTCTGTCTGGCTGAAGTTGTAATGATTTGAGCACTAGAAAGAACCCAGACGGAGGCCCACCAAACACAACGAATCAATGAAAATCTATGACACCATAATGATCAAAAAGGAAAGGCAGAAAAACTCATTGTTAATATTTAAAGTGGCTACTTAAACAAGACCTCTTGTGCTTTCTGCTCACTTTTGCTGTTAACTGCTGTGAAAAAATGTTTTGTTAATTATAAAAAAAATCGTACTTAAGAAATGAGTAATTACAGAGAAAGAATTAAGCATTTATTTTGCCTTTTTCCAGTAGGAATTCTATATCAAGTTAGCCAAGTTGATGAAATAAAGCTTTACATTACTGATGTCTGTGAGGCAATAAATATAGGAGAAATAAAGTAATTTAAAGACTTTTTGCCAATTTTAATGAAAGTGATTCTTATAAGGATTAGCAAAGGGTTATTTTAAAAATTAAGTACATAGTTAATCCATGTAGTGCCAAAGAAGATAATACAGGTTTCTTTTTAGTGTCAAGCAACACTTAGAGAACAATAATAACAATAAATACATCACATTTCAGAACTTATGAAATGTACATAAAGTGATATTTAGGGAAAAATTTATAGCATTAAATGTTTATGATAGAAGAGAAGAGAGGTTGAAAATACATAAGCTAAGCATTCAGATTAATAGTTTTAAAAGAATAGCAAGTTAAAATGTTAGAAGAAAAGATGAACAAATATAGATTTAATTAACAAACATTTGTTATGTGCCTATGCTATTCTGGGATCTGGATTAATCCATGAATAAAATAGACAAAAATTCCTGCTCCATTGGAGCTAACTAACATTCATGTATGGGAAGACAGACCATAAATGTAACAAAAAATAAAGTACATCTCATGTTTGAAGATGACCGATATTTAAAAAGAGTAGAATAAGCACACAGAACTATCTAATAGTAGAAGGTAATTAAAAAGAAGTCAAAGATCCAATAGAAAGGAGCAACAAAGCACAAATTAGATTCTTTAAAAATCTGTAGTAAAATTAAAGCATCCTGGGAAGAGTGATCAGGCTTGGTATGACTCCCCCTTGTTCAGACGTGGCTTGGTGGCCACACACGAGCAGGATAACCACCAGTCTTTAACGGAATTATGTGGCAACACTGAGAAGTTTAACAAGGTAATGCCTCTCAATTCTGCAATTTACCTTCTTCCTTTAACGTAGCTCATGTATCTACCTCTCTATATGGCTGTTCTTAGCAGCGTTGTTTGCAACAGCTAATAGTTGAGAACCACCTAGTCTGTCAGAAATTAATAAATTGGTATTCATGCAATCACAGGCTATGTGAAGTGGAAATAAATTAAGTAAGCTTATGTATATTAAAGATGATGGATCTCTTGAACATAATGTTGACAAAAAGAATCAAGTTGTGAACAGAATATTGTATGACCTGAGTAATATAAAGTTTAAAAAGTCGTACTAATACTAATTTTTTAGGAATGCACATATATATAGTAACACTTGAAATAAATATGCAAATATAACAAATAAATGCAGAATATAGAGTGAAAAAGGGGATCACGAAGCAGTAAACAAGAAGGGTTTAGCTGTGTTGGGAAAGATTTGTCTTTATTTCATTGGTGATAACATGACTATTTGTTGATTATTTCATTACTCTTTATTAAGTATTACATACTGCTTGCAGATAAAAATTTTAAAAATGTCCTTCCATTCCAAGTTGCCACTATCCTAGACTGGTCAGCCACTGTTTCTCCAGGACAACTGCAATGACTTTTTTTTTTTAGATTTTATTTATTTGACGGAGAGAGATCACAAGTAGGCAGAGAGGCAGGCAGAGAGAGGGAGGAGGAAGCAGGCTCCCTGCTGAGAAGATAGCCTGATGCTGGGCTCCCTGCTGAGAAGATAGCCAGGACGCTGAGCCGAAGGCAGAGGCTTAACCCACTAGGCACCCAGGCGCCCCTGCAATGACTTTTAAATACAACTCCTGGCATCTCTTGTTTTCCTCAGATATGTTTTCTTTATTACAGCCAGAATGATATTTTTTTGAACCCAAACACATAGACGTCACTAATTGCTTTAAAACACCTCAAGGCTTTCCCACTGCCCAAAGATAAAAGATTAGCTCCGTGGGACAGCTCGAGAGGTCCTACCTCCCCCGCCTCTTGTCACTTCTGCAGACTCTTGTCCTTCCCTTCACCATTGTGCTCCAGCCACGTTGACCTCCTTCCCATTCCCCAGCTGAACCGTTCTGTCTAAAATGTTGGTCTTCACACACCCTGTTCCTTTTTCATAGAATATCATTTTTCACTATCAACTTCCATCTGCTTTCTTGTCCTTATAATCAGCCATTCCCCAACGTGGGTACCTGACCAACTCCCATTTATTTTTATGTTTTAGCGGCAACCTCACATCCTCTGGAAAGTCATCCCTGAGCCCTGAAAAGTCTGGCGATAGAACTCTTCTCTGTGCTCCCAAGTGCCCAGTTCTGCCACCTACTTTTATATCTTTGGGTAGCGAAGACTCATTCCTTTTTTTATAATCAGTTTTCTGACTCACCTACAAGATTATAAACCATCTATAATCAGCACTGTCTTCCCATGCCAAGCTTCCAATAATGGCTATACACACACACATATATATCAAAAGAATGAACAAACTTAGTTACTAGGTTTTTGAGTCACAATTTCAGTTGAGAATAAAAAACAAAAACAAAAACAAAAAAACACCCAGAAAGCAACTACCCATCCATCGAAGTTCCTCTTATGTTGCTTGTGGGAGTGTGAATTTGTGCAGCCACTGTGGATAGTTTCGTATTCCCACTGAAACCAGGTATGTGTGTGCCTTATGATCCAGTGTTCCCCCTCCCTAGTATGTAGCCAGGAGAGATGAATGGATATACCCACCAGAGACCTGTAACAGTCTTTCTCATGTGTAATTAAAATAATTGAGACACTCTGCAAAAGTAGGAGGAAAAGAACCATGGCCCAGGGCTCCTAGGTGGCTCTGTCAGTTAAGCATCTGTCTTCCGCTCAGGTCATGATCTCGGGGTCCTTGGATCGAGACTGGCATTGGGCTCCCTGCTAAGAAACTTAGCATCTTTTTATAGCCAAAGTCTGAAAGTGCCCCAAATGTCCATCAACAGTAGAACCGATAAATAAATGTGGTATGGTCATATGCTGGAAGCTACACAAGAAAAAAGAAGGAACATGGTTAAATCCCACGGACATGACGTTGACTGAAGGAGATCAGGCTCGATAGGGTATATACCACACGATTCCATTTCTATGAGATCCTAAGAAAGGTGGGACCAAACTGTAGTGATGGAGGTTGGAATAGTGAGCATGGGTACGTTGACAGGAAGGAGGGCTGTCTCTAAAGCTGGCGATTACGTGGTGTTCGAAAACCCTACAATTTCTTCAAAAGCGTCACCACCTTTTGTTTTCTATATAAGAACATTGAAGTTGCAGGGGTTTTCAAATTGATAGTTCCCTGTTTCATTCATTTTGGAGTTGACATCTTAGCAAATGCATTTCTTTCTTTTTTAAAGACGTATTTACTTGAAAGAGAGAGAGAGAAAGAGCTAGATTGTGCCCACAAAGTGGAGGGAGAGGCAGAGGGAAAGAATGTCAAGCAGACTCCCTGCTGAGCACAGAGCACAGTGTGGGGTTTGATCGCAAGACCCTGTGATTATGTCGTGAGCCGAAATCAAGAGGCGAACATCCAGGCACCCCCCAGATGCATTTCTGAAGAAAGGTACGTGTGCAAAGGAATAGCAGTCTTTCTCATGTGTAATTAAAATAATTGAGACACTCTGCAAAAGTAGGAGGAAAAGAACCATGGCCCAGGGCTCCTGGGTGGCTCTGTCAATTAAGCATCTGTCTTCTGCTCAGGTCATGATCTCGGGGTCCTTGGATCGAGACTGGCATTGGGCTCCCTGCTCAGAGGGGAATCTGCTTCTTTCTCTCCTTCTGCCCCTCCTCCCCCCTCCTCAGTTGTGCTCTCTGCTCTCTCTCGCTCTCTCTCTCTGGCTCTCTCCCTAAAATAAATAAAAATCTTAAAAAAAAAAAAAAGCCAAAGACTTAAATTTCCTTCCTGAAATTAGTCTGTGGGTGCCCTTTGATGCTATTAGAAGGAATCAAACAAAAACTTGCAGTTTCCTAATAATGACTGAAGAAATCATTAGTCCCATTAGAAGAGATTATGTAAATGAAGCCACTTTTTACCACAGGGCTACCCTGAATGGGAGTAGGGGAAATATGGTGAGAAGTTGACAAAAAATTCTGCAATTTGCAAGAGAACTTTTATTTTTCTTTTGAATGTCAAGCTCCCCTAACATTATTTGTATTTGACTTTTATTGTCTGTTTATTAGCTGTATATTCCTGTATATTGGTTTGTCTGCTTTCGATGTACATCAGGTCCATTGGGTAGAACCAGGGATGTCCCTGTAAAACAACCCCCCAAAAGTTTCAAAGGACTTCAGCACTGAAAACATTTCAAACATTAATCATTTGTGAAGGTATAATGTACATTCACAGATACTGACATTTCTGGTATGTAATTGCTGCACCTGACTGCACACTAAGATTTGCTAACAGATGATTTTAAAAAATCAGTATACCTTGCATTTGTAATCCATGAATTTTAAACACCTGTAGTTTACTTAGTTAATTACTAAGCTCATTCAACACATCTGGCTTCTCTGTCTTTGTGTTAATCAATAATTATTTGATCACAATGTTATGCCTTTTATGCTAATCAGGATTTTGAGACCATAAAAATGTGCTACCTTTGTGCTTCATGCTGGCACTAATGTGTTTTATTTATAGTGTAGTGTATTCATAATTCATGCACTCGTATGCGTGTATGTACACATTTTACTTCATTTGTGTAATAGAAAATTTTCTTTTCAATCTGTTTTTTCTTTCTTTGTCTCTCTCTTTCGTTCTTTTTTTCCAGCAAAGTTTACCACCTGAAAAGAATACTCATTCATTTTTCAACTGTGGTAGGAAAAGTTCCTCATTTGAGAAAAAAATAGATACTTGTTTTAATGTGATAGAATTCTTTTTGAAAAAAAATAGAAGGAAAAGTCATATAGTCCTTTTAGTTGTTCCCTTTCCGAAAGGTATCTGGATAAAGAGAACAATATTGGTATTTCTGACCCATGAATGTGGCTGCTGGTGTGGTTTAAACCCCTTTACAAAAGAAGACAATTTTCCTTAATTGCTTCCTTTGCTGAAATAATCGTGAAGGCTGGAAAGAGGTCTGATTAATTGGCAAAGTTGGATGTGGTAAAAACCTCGCTGGCAGGTTCTTATCTATCACCATCAATCTCAAGTTGCTCAGTAACCATCTAGGATAGCTTGTAAGAGGCTGCCTCTCGGGATATGGAAGTTTCGGAGACAGTGACTTAAATCAGACTCTGGGTGGATATTCACTGCCGCAGAGGGATGTTTGTTAACCCATTCTTATTGCTTGACTTCTCATTAGGGTCTTCGGAGTTCTATACAGATTCTGGTGTGTCTATGTGTGTGGGGGAGTGTTAGGCACCATACTGTGGGGAGGGCCTGAACTGAGAACAAAAGCCCACCTCTGCCCACTTGCTGCTGTTTCGTTTTGAAATATTGTTTCCCTTCATGTCTCCCTAGATCCTTTGATATGACTACACGTCGTACCAAGTGCGGACATGCCTCATGTCAACAACAGTTCTATGCCCTTCATCTAAATAAAATGAAGTCATCACCAGCCAGATATTCATTCCACAGGGTATAAAGTCCAGTGACCACAAAGACGTTACCTAAATAATGGACATTGTTGCATCTTATCACTGTTTAATTCTTTTGGGAAGAATGCTACTTAAGATCATTACTTAATTTTTTTTTTTTTTTTTTTTAAACCCCATGGCTGAGTCATGGAAGTCTCTATTCCTGAGGCTCTAAGGAGCTCAGGGTGCTTCTAAAACATTAATTAATTCATATTAGAAAGTGAATTCTTACTAACAGTGATTAAGCCCAATAATTTTAATTACCCTAAATGAAGTAAAAAGCACTTTTAGCTCTCCTTAAAGTTGAATTTGAAGTTTTCCAAGGAAAATTTCATTGTTTTCAATTTGTTAATCAGCGTTTTTGTATACGTTTTATATACGTTTTGTATACGTTTTAAACTGTTTATACTGTTAATCAGCGTTTTATATACGTTTTTTAATATACGTTTTTGTTTTTCTTTACAGATAGCCGCTACTTTTAAATCAAAACATCTAATTTCTCCGAAAGCATACTTAGCTCCCTTTTCTCTGTGTACCTAGATGAATATATGTACTATTTTCCAAAGTAGGAAACCTCCTGTCCTTCACAATTCCGCCTACTCCCACCAAACAATCCTCCTCCTATGAGCTGGGATTACTTCTGGAGGTCGGGTTGGGGGCGGCGGAGCCTTGGCAGCCGGCATCTTCAGGAATGCCGGTAGGTCCCTTGTTCCATCCTTTGCAGCGACTGAGGGTGGAACAGTATGAGGCCACAAGTGCCTGTCTATGCTTGCCCTATTTTCTTTCTGTCTAAACACAAAGAGCTGTCAAACAGCATAGGTTTTCTCCTACAAACACAGTAATTTCAATATACTTAGGGAACATTAAAATTTAAAAATCTTATTAGGTCATGAGATTTTCTCTGAGAATGAATGCATACATTTTTTCTTGCTCAGCTCTTTAACAGAAAGTCTGTTTACAATCATTGTTCTCTACCCATCATATGGCAAAAAATTTCATACTTTCTTAATTAACACTTTATAATCTAAAATCTCTTGTCTATATTAATTGTATTATATTGCACCACAAAGTTATTTAGAACTATTTTAATTCAGAGTCCTTTATGCAGCCATTAGGTGACTCACACAGTCTGCTATATTTTTCCTGTAAGAACAATGCCTCGAGTATCTTGTCAGCCAATGGTAAGGCCTGATGGCATCTTCTTTGTTATTTAAGGATAAGGACTGTGTATCAGGAGCTCTATGTGCACAGAAAGGCCAAGGTTTGGAGAAGTGAAGGCTGATTCAGTCAGTAATTGGAACCTGCCTGCACTATCCCTGAGGCTGGGGGAAAAACAAAAAACAAAAAACAATCATTGACCAAGGGTCCAACTCTTTATCAGAGTCTGGGAATAAGATATACGGTTTTGGGGCACCTGGTGGCTCAGTGGGTTAAGCCTCTGCCTCAGGCTCAGGTTATGATCCCAGGTCCCGGGATTGAGCCCCGCATCAGGCTCCCTGCTCATCCAGGAGCCTGCTTCCTCCTCTCTCTCTGCCTGACTCTCTGCCTACTTGTGATCTCTGTCTGTCAAATAAATAAATAAAATCTTAAAAAAAAAATACAGTTTTTTGAGGGAGTCTAGCCCTTTAAAAGTTAGTTTGGAGGCTTTCTAGAAACAGATCAAACAGATCTTTCTACTGTCATAGCCGTCATTCCTTTAAAAGTCTGTTTCCTTGGTGAAGGGCACTGTTTCTAAGGCCCGTGTTTGGGGGAGGAAGGAGAATCCGCACTGTTGGAAGCAGCATTTGCACCGTGGACCTGGTCAGGGATACTGGTATAGCACAGTTCTCCTGGCGTTCTCATCAGCCTCGGCCATAAGAAAAAGAAAACAAAATCTCTGTTTGGGTAGCAGGCAATCAGCTATTTTTTTTTTTTTAAACCTTTAATCAGAGAATTGAAATAGAAAGGATGACTTGCCTTCTCTCTCTATCCCTCCGGAGTTTAATTTTCATTGATATGGTTGACGTTCTCTAATTTCAGGCCATGTGCTGAGTAGCCTGTAACACTTCAGGCAAGTTATATAGAACTTTAATTTCAACTTAAAAGCCCGGGTAGTTCCCGTTTGTTTTAAAATCGAGGCGGACTTCAGCAAAGAATTATGCTAGCTGCTCCATCTGCCTCTGTTTGGGGAATGTTTACACTTAAATTTCTGGCTTCCAGATGTGACTTTGTTAAGGTATCTATCATCCCAGTGCAGAACGGCCCCTGAAGAAGGGCACTGGAATTGGGGAGCAAGTGTGACTTAAGGGCTGAAAGGACAAAAATCTTCCCAACAGTTCTCTCTCCATGAAGCCACGTCATAGCAGAGAGCAGTCCGAGCTATCGGGTGGCCCTCGGTAAAGATCCACGAAGGGAAAGGGCAGATGCAGAGGCATCTTAGGTAAGGATGGACCGATATCACATAACTGAGAGGAAGTGCAGTCAAATAAGTTTGCTGAAAAGATAGCAGCCATCTTTTCTTTTCTTTCTTTCTTTCTTTTTCTTTTTCTTTTCTTTTTTTTAAAATTATTTATTTAAGACAGAAGGGTGGGAGGCGCAGAGGGAGAGAAAGAGAATCCTGAAGAAGACTTTACCCCTTAGAGCCTGATGCAGGGCTTGCTCTCATGACCCTGAAGTCATGACCTGAGCTGAAATCAAGAGCCGGATGCTTAACCAACTGAACCACCCAGGCACCCCAGCAGCCACATTTCCTGGTGGGCATGGTAACACGGGAAAGAACAACTTCTTTCCTCTTCTCCATTTTATCCAGAATCTAAACAGTAGCTTCTCTTCTAGCCAATCACCAGATGGGACCGATTTGCTATTGGAAGCCACGTATGTTGATGGTGTTGGCAATGTTGGCTTTGGGGAACAGTGTGTGGAAAAACAACTAGAACGAAAAGGGGAGAGAGAAGAAATGCCGTTATTGTCAGAAAAAGACCAACTGGTTGGGCCCAGGAGAAAAGAGAATTTTATGGGGATCTTCCATAAATCTGGAATCAACAGGTCAGAGCCAGGCATTAGATAAAATTAGTGAAAGACAGAATTTAAATTACAAGATAATAAACAATTCCATTGAGAATCCGTGTAGCTATTTAATGATTCATAGTATTCTTTGGTTATTTGTTTTACTCATGGCCACGAATACTACTCTCAAATTCAGATAGCTTATAATAGAATACACTACAATGCATATTTATTTATTAACATTTAGAAATAACGACGTTCCTGTCATTTAATGTGAATGTATAAAAGTATTAGAGCCATCATCTCATCATAAAATACCAGGAAGTGTTATTGAAAACATTCTGGGCCATTTATATAATGATTCTCAGTATTGAATAAAGAAGGTTCTACTTTGAGGATATATAAATTACAGTTTCTTAGTTTGATAAATACTTAATTTGGTCATAACTACATATAACATGAAGGCTTTGGCTTAGTGTTTGTGTGTGAATTATAGTAAGTCTTTTCTGGGTCAGTTGTGGCATTTAATAAAAATGTACGCAGGGGATTAAAGATGTCGACAATGCACAGCATTACTGCTTGGTGAGGGTCAAAACTTATCTGTCAGGCAAAGCATAAGATAAATGGATTATCTGTGAATATTTTGCTAAGATGAGAACAAAGTCAGATGCTCAGAGTAAAAAACAAAAGAACAAACAAACAAGATCGCAGCTGACTAGGACATTGATTGATTCCTAAGACTAGCTCATCCCAGAACTCTACAAGGTTTCTTGCTGTAGACTAGAGTCTCAACGGCTTATTCCAAAGAAAATCTACCATGGCTCCTAATCAACACGGAGTTGCTGGTGAACAGAATCAGAGAACATTTCTGTAGGCTAGTTGCTTCTGATAGTTCTCTGATTTTTAATGAAGTGATGGCAGATGCTCCCTGGCTTTCTTCTTCACCCCTGCTCCCAGCTCCCCACCCTTCTACACACGCCTCTTCCCTCACAAGTAGGAAAAGCAGAACGGCATGGAGAAGACTCTAGGGAGCTCAAGTTAAACAGGAGAGAAGGAGGAAAGAGAAATTCCAAATAGGTCTTCTGTAATCTGTTTCCATAGCATACACAGGTTAACCACAGCATTGCAGAAATTCTGAGGACAATTCACTTGAAAAGCAAACATACTGTTGTGGTCTTTCTGGTCTTCTGAGATTGGGAGTAGCACAGCAGTGACTACCCAAAGATGTTTTCTATTGTTTTTGTCCAGTTTTGGACATAGCCAGTCTACAGCCAAGAGTACACTTACTCTTTTCTGCTAGAGTGAGTCTGGCTTTGTAATGAGAGTACCCTTTGAACTCAGCATCCTAGCTGCACTAAGAAGCAGGTCCCTTGTCAGTGGAAAAACTGCCCCAAGTGGCGTATCTACGTGCCTCCATCTTGCCCTTTGGTCCCCTGCACACTGTAGTCTGTTTATCTTTTTATGCTTGTCTTGCCCACTGATTTTATGTTTCTCAATAACTGGCATGGATTCACTTTTATACACAGTACCTAACACAGGGCCAAACATACAGTGGGTATATAATAAATGTTCATTGATGAATTATTGGTTCTTAAAATAAAAAAGAGACATGCTTTAAAATCAAGTGGTCAATTTCTTATGTATTAAAGAGTTAAACATAAAATATAAACTATAAAGGCCTTAGAGAAAACAAACATTAATATTTATTTTTAGGGTGAGGAATGACTATACAAACAAAAATAGCAAAGAAAGAAAATGATGAAGCAGAGATAGGAAAAATTTGCCTTCGATGCCAGCTCATGAGAAGAATTGGGCCCGGAATTGAGAGCTGACTACTTCCACCTGTGTTTTGCTAAGCTTCTTTGAAAAATGGTTTTGCCACAATTGAGTCTTTTCAACCGCATTGTTTAAAAGGAACAATATTCCTGTAAACAACACTATGTTTACACAGATAAATTGGCTTAATGCATTAAGGAAAAGTGCTACATGAATTAAACAAGATGCATTAAAACATCTTTTAAAAACTTACCAACAAATAATTGGTTTGACTGTATTTTTTCAGAGTTTAGTCCATTAACCTGGGGTCCCTTAGGTGTGGCCCCAGGATTAAAGTACTAGGGAATTACTTAATTAGAAGATATGTACAGTTTTACAGGTCCACAAGGATGTAACAAGAAATGATCTATTTACCATGGCCTTTTTTGCTCAGACTGTTTTACAAGTGGTGCACGATACTAACCAAGAAAATCCACAATTATATGTTAAGGATCCTAAGCAATAATTGAGAAAAAGTCATGCTCTGAATAAGTTATAAACTTCGTTATTATACCTTTAGTTTTTTGCCACCTGATTCACCATCACAACGATTTTGGGGGGTAAATTATTGTTTGTCTAGTAAAATCAAAAGTTCTGAACTTTTATTTACAAAGCCTATTTCCATATTCATACAGAAACACGTTTATGAGAACATTACAAAACAAAATATTTAATAAGGCTTTTAATCTGTGAATATAAATATTGGACATTTTCAAAGTTTACTTGACTAATTTAGAATTCAAAATTAACACTTGATCAAATCAGCTAGATAACAATTATCATTATTTGGTATCATAAAGATACAACTTTAATTACAATAAAGCATTTAACATACAATAAAGCACACAACTTTTCTTAAAGACTTGTATTTGATATCAATCCTATTAGGCAGAAATCACTAATTGATTAAGCAAAGAGTAAACTGTAGGCATGCCAAAAATAATCACTTCTCAAGTTTGAGAAGTTAATGTGTTAAAGGGAATATTCCAGTGTTTCCAGGAAAATTATTCAGTGAGGTAGGTTAAAAATATAATAAAGTACTTTAGATAGGAACTGAATATTCTTTCTATAGATAAGTTAGACTACTTGGCAATGGTCATAATCCTATAACCTACTGAATTGTGGTCTCTTCACCTTTCATATTCTGGGTGTGGAATTATTTTTAGTCAAAGTCAAACCACCATTTGTAGTAAAATTCAGTACTACCTCCTGAAATGTTCTTTTGCTCCACCAATTTCTCAAGTAGAATTGAAGCTCTGGTCATTTAAATGTGGCCATAGTCTCCTTACTAATTTTGGGTATCAGATACACCATCAGCACAGGTTAATTTCTAGGTAAGTTTGGATGGGCTTCTAGAAATGATTCCTAATAGTTCCTATTCTCTGGGTTTTGTTTTTTGTTTTCTTCCCAGAGAATTCCAGTCTCCAGGCCAAAAGGAGCAGCTCCGCATGTGTCTATCAGTGTTCTGATGCTAGGTCTTTAGAATGATATTAATCTCTACGCCACAGATTCATGTATTTTTTAATCTGCTTCAAGAACGAAAAGGATATAATGGCCCATTAGGAAACATTAAATCGTGATCATTTTGTTAATGTCCTCACTAATACGTGTTCTATAAAGTTGCTCACTTTTATAACTAAGATTCTAGAGTCATGGGCTAATGAGCCACAAAGCTTCTAATGTTGTACATCTGCCATTAATCCATTATCAGAAAAGGACTGATCTAGCGCCCTAGCAGATGGATCAGAAGTCCTGTAGGGGTAAATTAACCCCCATCCTTTACCACTGTGTCTGACAGATTTACGGAGCATTTTCACATCCTATCGCATTTGGTTCTTAAAACCGTTCTCTGAAGTCAGGAGGTTAGTGCATTATTCCTCTCATTTGTTTGAGGAACCTGGCAGGGAAGCTCGGCCTCCTGAGTGCCTTTGACCAAGAGAGGACTGTGGGAGGAGTCCCTTACTCGTAAGGTCACTGGCTGGCTGCCTGCAGCTTCCGGAGGGTCACAGCAAGGGAGGACGAGGACGTCGGAGGCCAGTCGACCCTCAGTGACCTACTCCTGATTGTTGAATTAGGAGTCAGTGTTCCAACCAAACAGCAGGCACACGACAGAGGAGAAAGGCATACTCAGGTGCTGACCTACTCCTTGTTCATTCTCTTACACCTTAGGTCAAGTCGTTCAGTGCACCAAGGCTAACAGCTTCCGTATCATATTCACAGGAGATAAGAAAGGTCGCTGAGAGCTCTTCCCTCGTACCTGTCACTGCAGGGCTCCGTGCCTCGGGGTTTTTGACTCTACCCTCCACTCTGAGGTGCCCTGGCTGTTGAGCGAAGGGTGAATATTTTACCATTTCTGGTGACTCTTTCAGGAAAGGGTTTGAAACCCAACTTCCACTGGCAAGATGTGGGAGAAAATCAGGAGGACTGAGAATTTTCTGCATATGTAAGAGAGCACACCATTTCTTTCTCTGGACATTGTCATAAAGCATAACAACAATAACAAGAACAAAACCCAGCAACGGCAATAACAGCGAACAACACATAGGTAGCGCTTAACAAGGTGCCAGCCTCGGTTCTCAGCATTTTACATATTGTAACCGCCTTAATCCTTGCAATAACCTGGGAGTAGACACTGTCACGCTGCTGACCTTGTAGATGAGCAAACAGGCACAGGGTTATGAAGCCTGGACGGCTTCCAGTCTTCAACCAACACTGCAACCTTGTCATTCTCAGATACATTTGAATATACTTGTGTATATTTTAGATGAGCAAATAACTTGCTTTAATTGATAACCATTAAGGGGCAGACCTGGGATTTTGGAAGGTGGACTGACGTGGCAATACCAAGATATGGTAATAACCTGAGTGCTTGATGATGTCACTGAGTCAACCAGCTTTGAAGCGTCTTCTACTTCTAGGTGCCGGCGTGTGAGATGCTAGATGTGCCTTTCACGTCTCTAGTGCTTGAGTCAGAGTTTCTGTCACTTCTGGCATAAACTTTCCCGAGTGATCCAAGAGTCCTACCTTAGCATCAATTACAGATGCCGTTACTTGTGTCTGAGTTTTGACCTTGGGATTTGGGGTCAGTTATTTTTTTTTCCTCGGAGGGAAAGCATCCTTTCCTTTTTTCATTTGTAAATAGGAAATGATAGGGATGCCTGGGTGGTTGGGTCAGTTACGTGTCTGCCTTTGGCTCAAGCCATGATCCCGGGATCCTGGGATCCAGTCTGGTGTAGGGCTTCCTGCTCAGAGGGGAGTCTGCTTCTCCCTCTGGCCCTCACCCCACTTTGGTGCTCCCTCTCATTCTCTCTCTCAAATAAATAAAATCTTTTAAAAAGGGGGGGAAATAATAACAGCATTATTTCATCTGTGTGGGAAGGCTCAAGAGATATAATATACATAAAGCACTTTTAACAGTGCCCCAAACTGGAGTTTGTATTCACTAACATGTAGTGAATATTAGTGATTTTAAATGTTATTGTATTATTATTATTTTATTACATTTTATTATTAAGCCTTGACATTTTTCTAATCTATAAAACACGAATAACAATAAATTTATAGGCCTGTTAGGAGATACAATGAAAAATTCATATACAGTGTTCAGCAGAATATCTGACATCTGGAAGATGTCCAACAGATTTTCGGAATTTTTCTCTCCAACTAATTTTTTAATTTTAATCAACATAGTGTACATATGATGTAAAAGATAAAACATTAAATGCTAATGTCTTATAATGGAAAAAAATCATCCTTTATATTTTAGGAGTTAAATCTATCAAAACATGTTATTTTTCCTAACAAAATCATGTACATTAAAAAATAATACTGTCATCTTTTGTGTAAAGATTTACTCCTTCAATAAACCAGTCTGAATATACAAACTTCAGACTTTTTATTTTATAAATGAAAACCAATTACAACCTGTGCAAGCTGTTACATAAGAAATGCCATGCTATTATATAAGCAATTGGTCTCTTTCTAAAAATGAAAAATGGAGACATGTCTGGAAAATTATATTGCTTGCTGATCCATAAAGTTGTATAGATCAAATAACCAAGTACAGAAATTAAATATCTAACACTGTATCCCTAAGGAAATATTATACTATCTGGATAAACTGAAACCTCGATCTATCAAAATCTAGTGGCTTAATTCGGGTTGCAAGACATATTAATAATAGCAACCTGATTCTAAAAAGATTCCAAATACATTACAATTAACTTTCTAGCCCTCTCAGAAACTGATGAACCTTTACACAGAGGCAATAAACTAAAACTCCATTTGCATTATTAAATTTAGTAGCAGAATGAGGAATTCTATACATCAAAGTCATATTTAGTGACACATACAAATCATAGAACTGTTCACTTCAATCTGTTCTTGATTTGGGAGCTAACAAATCTTAACCTATAAAATTCATTTGGGGGACACTCCTAGTAATTGAATGATATCCAATTTATAATAGACACGCTGTGTAACAAAATGCAAACATTAATCTCAGTGATTATTAGTGACATTGTGCTTTATCAATAAATATTTGTTGAACAGATAAGAACACAGGAGTAGATAAAGTGCCATTTACAATGTTGTTAACTTTTTCCAACACAGATTTTTAAAAAACTTATGAGCTATCTATATGTTGCATTACTATAGGGGAACACAGATACTTAGTTTTATTAATTTGTCAAATATATCAATCTCTAGTATGTGAAAGTGCTGTAGTATTATGTTTTGGATATGTTCGAAGTATACAAATACCAGTTTAGTGTCTACTGTTTGTAAGACATTGGTACATGCAAGAGAAAATGAAAATAAAAGTGATACTATCGTCGTCTCTTTTTAAGATAGGGGACTAAAATCACACCTACAAAAACAATAGTAAAAGGGTGCCTGGGTGGCTCAGTCGGTTAAGTGGCTAACTTCAGTTTAGGTCATGATCTCAGTGTCCTGGGATCGAATCCTTTGTTGGGCTCCACACTCAGCAGGGAGTCTGCTTGAGGATTCTCTTTCCTCTTCCCCTTCACGACCTCAAATATTTAAAATAAAATCTTGAAAAAAATAGTAAGGAGCTATATTTTAAAGACACCCTCCACAAGGATGGGGAAACATGAGAGGAGGCAAGGGCGCATAGTTTTGAAAGGTGGAAGGAAGTCAGTGGATGAGTGGGAACCCAAAGCTGTAGGAAAGATAGGGACAGACTCAAATTTACACTCGCAGAACCATAACAAGCACCCATTATTCCAGGAAAGGCGGCCAACGGGGATGATTCTGAAGTCAGGCAAGCTGGGCGCCAATCTGTCTGAGAACTAGTTAGACCTCTTATGTCTTCTGTTCCCCACTGCTATGTGTCCTCCTTCCCCCAAAGTTGGGAGATGTATTCCCTAGAGAGGGAACATGGAGCAAGCAAATGCTACACACAGTTGAGGGCATTTGCACCACGTCATGCCATGTGGACCATGTGAGATTAAGGACCAGAGGCCTACAAAATGAATGCAAAGACCCCTGGCCCCTGTCCTGATTGGCTATCAAGATTCTGGCTCCCAGCTCCCTCCCCTATAGATACAAACTGGAAAATTTCTCCCTGACGAATTTATCTATTCCAAAGCAGAACTACAAAAACACCGATACTTGGAATCCCCCAACCAATAGCCCACACAGGTCAATTTACAGAGTGGCTCAGAATTGAGGACCCCCATGATAGGTTTCGTGTGGCCAGTTAGGCATTAAAGCCCTCCTTCAATCATGCCCAGAAAGCCAAGGATAAGAAAAACCTGAGGAAAAACTTTCAAAGATAAAGACTCAAACTAACAAACGGGGTGGGGGTGAGGGATGGGGGAACCAACCTGAGAAAATTTTTAAAAATGTTGAAGAAACAGATTATGTGGTAGAAAAAAAAAAATACTTAAAACAAACAAACAAACAAACAAAAAACCCCAAACAAACTATTAGGAACATGTACAAGCCAAAATTAAGATGCTGTTAAGGCAGAACATGCAAATTTAAGAAGAGTATTTGAAGCAAGAAACATAACAGTGCCATGAAAATTCGATGGAAGGACTAGAAGATAACATTTTAAGGATTCTCCCTCAAAGTAGTGTGAAAGGATGAAGAGATGGAAAATAGAGAAAATCAAGAAAGTTGGCAGACGAGCCCAGAATAGCCAACGTCTGAGTGACGCAAACGCCCATGAGAAATTAGGACACAGAACATGGGGGGGAGAAAATTATCAACAAATGATTTGAGAATATTTCCATAAAATGTAGGTCATTTCCAGAAAGAGAGGATCTGCTAAGTGTTCAGCATGAGATGCCTCATTTGTGAAGAGCTTCTCCTTTCCCAGAATTCAACCATGACTAGTTCTGGTGAAGCCGTAAAGGGCTTTCAGAATCCCACAAGCCAGACCATGATTTAAATCTCTCAGTGCCCTGAATTACAAAACACTAAATGCTGGAACCCTGAATTATTAAAAAATAATAAAGCACTATAGGAAAAATCCCTGGACAGTATCATATGTTAAATAAGCAAGTTAAAAATAAATGGGGGGAGGCATTTCTCCATAATATCATATTTACACAACTTTTTAGCACATTTATTATCCATGTAAAACTGTGATGTAACTTCTGGACTATTAACTTCCATAAAAAAGGTATTTCATTGCTCGGTATTGTGCCAATTGGTGTCAATGAAAAATGGATGATTCTTAACAGTCTTTCATTCCAGCTGACCAGATCGTTGTTCTCAGCAACAAATAAAACCTATGTTCTCTAAAACTTTCAGACCTTTTCAGTTTGAGTTCAAAATGAAACTTTTCCTAAACAAAGCACTAAATCAAGAGTAGCAAGGATAATCACTGTACAACTTCTTAGATTTCTTCTACTCAACATCGATTCACTCAACAACTACTTACTTCATCCCTACGTTTGCAAGTTATGCTCTAGGTGCTAACACGATACAGAAATCAATGACAATTCTTGGTCAAGACGGTGGTTTGAACCCATATATATTCTTTAGTTCCCTCTTCAAACTTCATTAAAATTTCAGTAATTGTTTTAAGAAAAGTGGATAGGCATACAAGGATGAAGTTAGGCTCTACCTTCCAGGTAGCCTAGAAGACTCTTCTGGGATAGCTGATCAGCTGGAGAGTCAGATGAAATCTATTGTGCTAAATGAAGGAGACAGCCAAGAAGACTCACAGCATGTGTTGAAAGTTTTGAAGCACTCCCTCTGCCAACTTTTAAAAATAAGGATTATTAGACAGTTGAATAAAGCCCCTAAGATAGGGGAGAGAGACTATAGTAAACAAGGGGAAAATGAAGTAGTTGGAAGAAACAAACACCCAACGGCAAAGACGGCTCTCTTTCTCCAGAAAAGACTATCATTTATATCCACAGAAAGCAGAGAGGAAATAGTAAAACTATGAAATAAAATTAAGATTTTGTAGGAAAGGTAGAATTTTGGGGGAAATGATCTTTTGGGTACTTAAGAAACTATGGTGTAAAAAAATAAAAAATAAAAAATATAATAAAATACTACGGTGTAAACAAAAAGTTCATTTAGAAATGCTCAAAAATAAAGTCAAAGAAGTTCTTCAGAAACTGGGAAGTTTAAATTAAAAGTATCTGAAAAAAAAAAAATTAAAAGTATCTGTACTTTACCACATGTCTCTTCTCTGAATACCGTTTTTAGAGTCATAATAAAATAAACATTGAATAATAGAAACAATAAAATAAGATAAAACAAGATGTAACAAAATTCACTTTGTGAATTTATTAAGAGTAGATGTGGAAACCTGTATTTAATTAGTGACTATCTTGTTGAAATGGTCTGTGGATCTTAAAAATCCAAATTAGAGAATGATATTGTTAAAACAAAAGTGGGAATTTGCTTCAGAGCATAACATGTGCACAAGATGACCAAAATGGTGGATATTGGGAAATTAAGCAACTGTAGGACTTAGTTAACTGTGGTTTTAGGTAATATATTTTTAATAAATTAAAGTAATGAATGAACGTACCACTTGCAAGGTAGAAGCAATTAAATTTAGTAGCTCTGTCATGGAACAATACCCCTGTCCCCCAAGCTCCCAAAATAATGAGCTCCTTTGGAATATATTATCCTAATGGTACTCATTCTCATGATGTTACAGAATGAAAGGAATGAAATATTGGTGCAAATGGAGGCAATCAATGCTGACAATTTGATTCAGTGCAGCGTAATTCCCTGTGGTTTTATTTTTAATTCTTCTGTTATTATGTGGCTTTATTGAAGTTTACATTGATATGTTGTGGTGTCTTAATAGCTGTTAAACTTGACTCAGAAATAAAAAAATGAAACAATCAGCCCAAATTTCCCAGAACAAAATTCCGGACACAAAACTTTAAATATTGTTAAGTGGGTTCTACAATGACAGAACTATTTACAAGACAAATAGAAAATCAAACCATCTAAAATTTTTAAAAATGGATCTGTGAGTAATGACAGAACATGGGTGACCAGGTACAAGAGCCTTTAAAATAAAGTGCTGGTCCCTAACCTCTAAACTGCAAAATGTAAACCGTCTAGAAAACTCTAAAAACTGTGTTTAGCTCAGTCATCAGTGTTCATCCTTGATATTACAAATAAAATAATTATCATTTTGATCAGAAAATGATTTTTCCACAGGGATTTTGTCTTTGTATCCATACTATCTCCCTAAGAATCTAGCTTTCAAGGTCACAATAACCAAACAATTGCTTCTAAAATGTCTCCAATTTCCAATTTAAAATATTTTCCTAACGCATTTGACACCCACCCTTTTATAAACATTGTAGCTGTATGCTCTCCTGTCTTAAACTGCATGATTTCTGAGTGGAATGATGCTAATAATATTGGTTTAGAAACTGTAATTTTATGGCAAATATAACAGACAGCTGACACATTCAAATTCGAAAATGAGCATACACAGCCAAGGCAGAACTGAAAACTGCATAATTTTATTTGATATTCTACATTGACTCAAGCTCTACCCTTCTTTGGCCTTCAAGTGCAAAGACTTGTGTGGATTATGCAGAGGAACAAGTTATGGCCATTGACCTAAAGATGTTTGTAATCTAGACATGAAGACAAGCAGGCAGAGAATTAAATCCTCCAAGAAGAACAGAAAAAGCTCCGTAGGTCAAGTAGGCGTTAAGTGGCAGCTGTCAGCCCATTGGGCGCATGAGTGGAATTTGAAGGAAAACATGCACCTGTGGACGGAGGCAGCTCTGGGCCTCCCGTGCACATGGGGGCATGCAGAGACCGTTGCATTCACCGCTAGGTAAGCCAGTGCTTTGGAACAGCAACAGAAACATCAATTCCAAATGGACACACATGGAGAGACTTCCAGGAAGAGGCGGCATTTGGATTTGGAAAGATGAGCCCCATCTCAATTAGCAGAGAAGCCTAGAAAGCACAGTCTGTTTCTCACTCTGGCCCGTCTCCAAATGATGCCAACAGGGTACCAGAGACTCATTTTGAAGAAAGCTAATTTGAATAGCTGAGATGATTATACCCTTCACATGAGTTTCCCACTTAGGACCCTGCTGCATATTCCCCTGCAAGTGTAGTGGCCCTGGTTTGCTCAATGCTCAAAACAGGATTGGATTTTTATTTCGACGTAGTTCGAGCATAGGAGTGTTAGTAAATCACGGATCTGATCTGAGGGGAGTCTCACTTGATTCGCATTTAGCTGGCTGCCAAATTTTTCAGCTGTCTGTCCGTTTGAGGGACCCCCTGTGTTTCCACAACCTATAAAACATGTAATGGCTAAATTTGAGGTTTTTCTAATTGAGAGTTAGAAAGCATGACTAAAGGATATGTAGCGGCAGTAAACTGTTGGATACAGGCTGTGCGTTTTTGGCAAATGGTTAGTTATGTGTAGTAAAGAGGTGAACATCATACAATGCATCCAACATAGACGCCATTGGTCTGATGCCATGTTTTGAAATGCCCAGATGGCCAAATCCTAACATCTATTGCATTAGAGCAGGATTATGAATCAAAATGAGAGAGAAGATTCTGGGGCCAAAAAGTGGTTATAGCACAGTGATAAAAAGCTTACAACCTAAGAAACACACAGGGATTAATAAAAGGTAAATCTGGCTGGTAATTTAATGCTGACCTTCAACAAAATAATTTACTTTTTAGCAACCACAGATGGGTTTATAGGAGAAAAGACTAGCTATGTATAATTTTACAGCAAAGATAAAGGATCAAAATGCAAACATAATATTTAGAAATAATTTGTTTCTGGCCAAGAGCACCGTGGAGTAGTTAGGGTCCATAAAGTAAACAGATGGAAGACAATTGTATAAAAATATAATATTATTCAGTTTGGAAAATATGGTCGGATGATGATTTATTTTATTTTGCCTGGAACAGAAAATCTAGCGTCTTCAAACTATGTCTGTGGCAGACTCGATCAATACCACAGAAAACAACGAAACAGTTAATTGATTATTCTTAAAAAAAGGTGCTAAGATAAAACTCTTTAAAAAAAAAAAACTGGGTAGACACAACATGTAATTCAGATCCTGGATTGGAGCTTCTTTTCTTTTCTTCCTTCTTTCTTTCCTTCCCTCCCTTCTTTCCTTTCTTCCTTTTTGAGAAGCGAAAGAGAATCCCAAGCAGGCTTCACACCCAGTCTGGAGCCCAAGTGGGGCTCCATCCTACAATACTGACATCATGACCTGAGCTGAAATTAAGAGTCAGATGCTTAACTGACTGAGCTCCCCAGGTGCCCCTGTGCTGGAGCTTTTTCACACAGACCTGTTATTTTTGCATCTCCCTTTTCTTCACCAAAGGTGATGATTAATACGCAATTCAAGGTTTAAATAATACATGTCTACCAAATTGACCATTCTGATTGAATTAGGGGATGAATGGCAAAAGAGATTATATTTCTGGGAGTCTGCACAGTATTTCATAGTTCATAAAACACTTCCACATTTGAGTGAAATTATCCTGAGGCAGTTCTGGAAAATACTGTTTCTCCATTTTTTAGCTAAGGAAACGACGATGCAGAGTTGTAACAACCAGCCCCAAAGCACCGCAGACCTGGGATCAGCTTGGTCTTTGGCTTCCTTTTACCCTGTGTGGTTTCTCTGAATTATCAAGCAAATTCCAACCAAAAAAACTGCCCCGGGAGATTTCTTCCCCTCTCTCCCTCAACAAGCACTCCCACCAGCTGACTGCATTAGCACAGAGGAGAAGCAGCCTAAACTATTTAGTGTTCTGAATTTCAAAGTCACCACGAAGCAATTAAATAACCAAGTTAAAAAATATATATATTCTCTAAAAATTTCAGGATTCGAAGTCATAATTCATAGGCTACCTGTTTTTCCACTTTGCATAGTGGATAGCTTCGAGTAGCATTAACATACTGTGAATTTACCTTTTTGTGGTATTCTACCACAAAAACCACAGTTTCTCACTAAGTACTCACAATTTCAGGAATGTTAGTAACAGCCAAACAACAGTTAAGATCTTCCTTTAACAATACAAAATGACGGGACAGGATGAATAAGCGATGGATGAAAAAGGTTAAGGTTTTTGAAGATCTTAAGTTCAAAAAAGAGACACCCCCCCCACAAAAGGTAGAAAAGTAAGTGGAAGAGAAGCAGATATTTAGAATCATTTGATATGCAGGGTTTTCCAATTAGTTACAGCAATGATCATTTAATCAGAGTTTCTATAGTATCAAAAGCAGTTTATTTCATTAGCATTAATTCCATTTTGAAGGGCACTGCCAATTAAAGATGTTTTTAATTGATCATCATTCATGGTTTAATATAGATTCTCAATGTAATTGATTTGGATGAAAAGTATAATTATAGAGAAATCTGGCAAAGCGCTTTATAATAATGCAGCATATCATACTAATTTTCTTGAACTTGTTTGACCTTTTCTGAACAGGTTTTGTGGGGCTATATCAAATTAATTTTCCAATTTTCAAAAAGCCGGAAGTGAAATTATGCAAATTACTGATGTCTATCTTGAAAAATATTTTAGGATACATTATTAAGAAATGCTGGGCAAATATCATGAGGCAGGCCACAGGAATCCAGCACGCGTGTAAAGACAATAACATCAGGATTTCTTTCTTTGATAGGGGTAGTAGAGGGCACGGGCAAAGAAGCAGTTGTGTAAAACTTGTTCTTAAGTTTAATATGGGTGCTTGTTGTTAAGCACCCATATTGTTTCTTAAGGTAGAGAGAAATTTGAACAGCAGTGAAGTGGCTTTCAAACCACTTACATCATAGTACCTCAACAGTACTTGTTAATAACTTGATGTCAATCACAAGGGAGGTTTCCAGGGGACCGCTGCAGGGTTCCAATTCTTCCTCTGTTCCCTTCAGTATTTTTCCAATTACTTACGTTTCTTAAGTAAAGAAATAGAGGGCATAAGATCCCTAACTAGTAGTTGAAGTTCACTTTATGGTTAGTAAATATACTGAGCCAAAATTGTCTTGACATGATATAGCCATGGGCTGAAATCTACCAAATTGTGATTTAATTGGAAAAGTAGAAGATTCTGTACTTGGTTGTACACAGTGGGAAATATGCAGCCTAAGAGTTTTAGGGATTAAATTTAATAGGCACTCCATAGGAGTCATTAACATAGCCTCAGAAAAAGCAAACATGTTTGGAGGCTGAATTAATAACAGCAGAAACATCGAAGAGCAAGAGGATATTGTTCTCTGCCCTGTGTGCTGGGAGCACTTAATTCTGGGCGTCTGTCTTCAAGGGGAAATGGAAGAACGGATTCAGATATTGGACAAACTTGAACTTCAGTCAGTTGTGGAATAGTTCAGTAATTACCCTGCTTCAGAATAGACTAAGCACTTGGTGGAACATGAAAATTCTCTTCAAATATTTGAAGGCCTGTTACTTAGAAGCAAAGTTTAAGAGAAGTGCTTAAACTTTTTTCCCTCTAATGGACGTGATCACACAATACATATTCTATGGACTCCATTTGTGAAAAGTGGAAACTTTTTTTTTTTCAGTTTTAATTCATCCTTTCTACTATCTTTCCATTTCCCAGTTTACATTGATTTAATGTGTAATTTTAGATCTAACTATATTATTACATTATTTTTGGTGTTTGAGGTAAATCAGGGAACAGAATAGACAAAGAGCCCTGCCCTTCAGGACTGCATATTCTAGCATGGGGTAGATGCTAGAGGATAGGAGGAAGAGAAAGACAAACAGCAACAAAAAAATAAAATATGTAAGAAAAGCACTAAGTATGTTGGAAAGTGGTGAAAAGATAGTTCATTGGGGGTGGAGGATGTTTGCAATTTTAAATAAGGAGTGATGAGGGTATCTCATTGAGAAAGTGACACCTGAGAAAAAATTTAAGGGGAGGTAGAGAGCCATGAGAACAATTAATGAAAAAGATGCCAGGTAGAGGAAATAGCAGGGGCAAAGGCCCTGAGGCAGGCATCTTTCCAGCAGGATTACAAGGTGGTAAGTGTAGCTGGAGGAGACTGGGCAAGAAGTAGGCCAGAGGATGGGATATAGAGACATGGGGAGGCTGGAGCTGGGGGCGGGGGTGTTTCTATAGATCACCCAGGATGTACAGGCTTCGGTAAGGTCTTGGCTCTTATTCTAAGTAGAATAAGGAGCCATGCAGAGTACTGAGCAATGGGTTGCCATGATCTGACCTATGTTTTAAAACGATCCCTCTGCCTATAGTTTTGAAAATAGACTGTAGAGGGGTCAGCATGAAGAGATTCAGGCCAAGTCTCTTCCATTTATTTCCTAGTAGAGTAAAAAAGGAAGCAATTTAGAAATGTCATTTTGCATTTATTATATACTTTTTTTTTAGTTTTACTAGGAAAAATGTAATAGAGCATTTCACAGAAAAATTATTGAATTATATGACTGGAAGAAACCTTGAAGAATAATCGGTTAGACCTTGCCTCAATCAGATAGTAGTCCTATAAATGACTTCAGACATATATGAATCTGCTTTATGTTAAAACACCTCTAGTGAAAGAAATTTCACAGCTCCATATAATCCACACTCCAAAGCTTCACAGATGTCTCTTTTGAAAATTCCTTCCCTATGTCAAATAGAATTGTTTTATAAATTACAATTTCCTCCCTCCCCTCTTCCTTCCTTCCTTCCTTCCTAAATGGAACTTTGAACAAAGAGCACTAAATGTCAAATAAAAAAATCCAGATTTCTAATCACACAGGATTCTAATCACACTGGTATGCAGTATAACCTTTGTCAGATCACTTTGTCTTGCTATATTTAAATTAACAGATGTAGACCTTCCTTTAGCTCCTAGGAAGAAATGAGCTTTATAAATCCAAGATATAATTAGAATCATTGTTGGTATTATTCTCTTCTCATCAGAAATGGAGAATTAATCCAGTCCCTTACTAGGATTTTAACTCGGCAAGATGGTGTATGTTGACTATAGATATGAAATCTTCAGGGAGCCTTAAGTCATTAATCCTGAGTTGGGGGAGGGGGTGCTCTGGATTCACCAAAAGCTTTTAATCCAGATTTAGATCCATTCCTACTCTGTTACGATGAGTGGCCTTTAAAAAAAAATTCTGACAGTAATTTAAAAAGTGTAATAGAACAGTTCAAAATAACGAACATAGATTTGCATGAAAAACATAGGTGTTAAAGCACTGGATTAGATATGTGACTGAGTGAAAATTCACCAGAAGACTATCAAAAATTAAGAGTCATGTTGTACAATACCTGAAACTAATGTGACATTGTCTGTTAACTAGACTCAAACAAAATAATTAAAAACAACAGTGTCAAAACAAAAAAAAAATTAAAAAATAAACTAGATAAACACTAAAAATCAATAGCTCAGGTTTTCCATTTAAACCCTTTATATGTGCATATGTGTTTGTATATATTTGTATACACACATATTTCATACAAATATGTACCTCTCTCTCTCTATATATATATTTACGTATATAATATTTAGTATTCCTTTTACTTGGAACCATTCTTTTAAGGTGTTAAGAAACTAAACACTTGATTTTTAAAAACTTGAGTGTCATGTGGTCTCCATGTGGTCTCCATTGGAGAAGAGCAATGGCAAAAACTGCAGCATTGACTGTGATTCCTTTGTGACTTTTGGACAGGGTCATGCAGTCAGCAATTCTGAGCCCCCACTGTCCTCTGAATTCTGCTTTCAAGTCTAAGACAAGAATACTGAAGCATGAGCCATTATTCTGCAAAGCATAGAGTCCAGGAAGACCACACCTGGAATGGAGTTCTTCAGCTTCCCTCCTTCTTCCAAGGCTTCTTATTAAAATATTCCTTCTTAGCTCCAGGCTCAATCTTGTATTTATAGCCAATTATTCCTTCTTCCCCTTCAAGCCTCATTGATCACTGTGGATTCCATTTTCAGAGATGTCTGATATTCTTCTTTGCTCTATGTCCATTGGTGATTTCTGGTTTCACCTAATTATTGTTATCACCAGCCTGGATTATCTCAATATCTCCTGACTGGTCCCCTGCACATGGCTTCCTCTCTAATTCATTCTCCATGCTGTTCCCACCTGTACTTACTTTCCTAAAGCTTTTCTCTTATTACCTGTTCATCCAGTATCACTGAACTATTGCCAGAGCCATTTATTGTATTAAGTGCTAGTGATGTGAAGGTAAGACCCGGTCCTTTCACTTGTGGAAACTGCAATTATGTTTGGCAGAGAGACGTGCAATTAAGTAATCGGAATACAGTATGATGAATGAAACATTGTGAGCATGTACAAAGTGCTATGGAAATAAGAGAAAGGGAGCAAGGCTGCCTGAAGGGAGAGGGATTAGGAAAGTCTTCAGATAGGAGATGGTGATATGAAATCTATGTGCTGAGGGGTAGGTGGGCTTACATGAGGCAAACTCTAGGGAAAAGCTAATTGGAGGCAGAGAGAACAATATTTGCAGGGACAGGGATGATAGGAAATACGGCAAGTTTGAAAATCTCTGTTTTTCAGTCTTGCGAGAGCATAGTATGTGTGTTAAGAAAGGCAGGATAATTGACAGCAGAATTGGGATGGAAACCTCTCTGGGGCGGGTTTTACGTGGTAGGTATGCCATTTAGACTTTATTTCATGGTTTATAGATAATGGAAGTAAGGAGGTAATATTTGGTTTTAGAAAGATGGCTCTGGAAAGTATTCTGCTAACTTACTGGGAGGATCAGGAACTGGCAGCAAGAAGATCCATTCATTTTTTTGCATGAGTCCAGGGAAAAGAGGTTTAGGGTTCAGGTAAAGGAAGCCATGGCAGAGGTTTGAAAAGAAAAGGCCCCATTCTAGAGTCTGTAAAAGGGAAGGTTTTCAATGGAGCCATTCTGTCTCTTAATTTGTCTAGTCAAGATTCCTAATTCAATCTCTTCCAATTAATGCAACTTTTTTCTTTTTGTTTCCTAGCGTTGGTCAGATATTGCACAAGTCATTGTGCTTCCTAGAGTATACTGATCTCCTATTTCCCCGAGGCCCATGATTTTTAAATTGGATTCTTCAGGGCCGTAGGCTGAGTTAGAGTTGCTCCCCAAGTCCTGCAGGGGTGCTTAGAAGGGCTGGGTAGGAGACTTAGAGCCATAGTTCTCATGCTTCTACTTCTCACTTCAACAAAGCCAGATCTTCTTGTATTTATTTTATGTGTGAGTTTCCCCCTAAGATTTTGTTTGAAGAAAGCTGTTTAAACAACTTTACCTCAAGGTAGTGATTTTAGTATTCACTTAGTAATGAAATAAGACCTGGAGGAATAGCCTAGTCCATTTTGTGCCGCAATATACACAAAGCTTGTCCTGAACTTTTGCTAAAACTATGGAGAAGTGCTATATACCACAGGACTGTAAGTCACACGAAGATGACATTTCCGGGGCCAAGTGTACATGAAGGTCAAAAGTCACACTGGAAAGCTTGTTCTTTTCAAAATTTCTAGATAACATACTTGCTTCTTGTAATGGAGCAAATTCTCACATTGTAGGGAGAAAATTATGGAATGCTTCAGGGAGATAAGATGTTTAACTTAAATATCACTTGATCAAGATACGTGACGACATCACTGAAATCATCTTCCCACTAAAACGAGGTGAGCTGAATTATCTATTCTTTTTTACATAACTTGGAGAACCCAAGGACCCACAGCCACTGCTAATAAGTGGAGTGTTTTAGTACTAACAACATAGTATGAAATGTAACTGCCAGGTCCTAAGACTCAATGTGAAAAGAGAGAGACAGAGAGAGAGAGAGAGAAAGAGAGAGAGAGAGACAGAGAGGATATTTAGGTCTTTCCTGAGCTTCCGGCTCATACGTATGAATGGATAATAGTGGCCCTTAGTAAAAGAATACACAAGAGAATATGAAGCATAAAAGGGGAGACAGTAAGATTCACGGAAACAAGATGAACTGGAAATGCATGAGGAGTACCCAGGAGATAGCTGGATAAATGACTCCAGGGCTCAAGAGAGAGCTGGAAGGGGTATAGATCTGAGAATCATCAATACGGCATTTCTGAAGCTTAATGAAGGGATGGATGAACCTTCTGAGGGGTAATTTTTGAAAGAGAAGACAAGGCCAAGGATGGAATTTTAGGTGGCCCAAAATTAGGGGATGACAGGGAAAGAGAGCTAATAAATAAAATGGAGGAATGCACATTAGATGAGTCAGTAAGCCAGGAAAGAGTGGCTCTCATTAAATTTACAGAGGGAGAGAGTTTTAAGAATAAGGGAATGGTGATCAGTGTTCAACTGCAAACAAGCAATACTCTGCCATAATTAATTCTTTGCACCTTCAACTGATCATAATTCAAAGTTGTACTTCTTGGTGTGGAATGGAAATCCCTCCCAAACCTCATTTCTAGTCTTCTTTCCCACAAAACCCCACGGGTTTTCAGTGCTTGCAAACACAAAATCTTTGTTCTAATGGCAGTTCTCTTTGCACTTTCTGTAATATGCTTTGTGCTTCTTTCCTACTGCTCCTTACACTTGGAAGCATTCTCACCTGTTACCTGTGCCACTTATCCAACTTATCCTTGAAGTTTGAGGTGACTTGATTCCAAAAATGGCCGCTGTCTCTATGCTCCTTGTAATATAACTTTGCAGATCCTTCTTTCAAGAGGTGGAGGTGGGGTACCTGGGTGGCTCCCTAGGTTGAGCTCCTAACTCTTGGTTTTAAGATCTCAGGGTTGTGAGATCTCAGGTCAAGAGTTCAGAGTTGTGAGATTAAGCCCCATGTCTAGGTGTATATTCAGTACAGAGTCTGCTTGAGATTCTCTCTCTCCCTCTCTTCCTGCTCCCACCCTTCTCTCTCAAAAATAAAAAATGTATATCATTTTTTAAAAAGGAGGTGGAGTTTATTTCTGCAACTGTCAATCTGGGCTAGCTTCTAGACTTGCTCTGGCCAATCGATTAGCACATAAAGCATGTCAGTGCTGAACCTAGGTTTTAAGTGGTCTTGAGAACCTTCATTCTCTCTCTCTTAAAGCCCTGCTATGGACTTGAGAAGTAGCCCAGGATGGTCCTCCTCACAATGTCAGATCATGTGGAGAAGAGTCAAATTTATGACAGGCCAGCCATCAGCAGTACAGTGCTGGAACGTAGAAGGGACTCAGCTAAGATGAGCGGAGCTGCCTGCCTGACTCAGAGCTGATTACAGTTGCGTGAGCATTTCTTTTTCTTCCCTCTCTCTTTTTCAATGATGTATGTGTGAGAAAATGCACATGCAGGTCAGGGGGGAGCAGAAGGAGAGGAATAAGCAGACTCTGTGATGAGTACAGAGCCTGATGGAGGGGTTCATCCTCAGATCATGACCTGAGCTGAAATCAAGAGTCATTTATTTAACCGACTGAGCCACCCAGACGCCCGGGTACGTGGATAGTTCTAACTGTGCCAGAAGATCTGACCTTAAGCCTCATGAACAGTAACAAATTTTTATTATTGTAAGCCACTGTGTTTTAATATGGTTTGTTATGCAGCACTAGGTAACTGACAGAACGGTCTGGTTTGTATCTCGTCAACTCCATGAACCATGCCTTGATAAAGCATGTCAGTAAAGCAAGATAAAAAACAAAAGCAGAGCAGCCTCTTTCCTTTCACAGAGGCAAGTGACCTGAGACAAGGCAACAGAGGAAGACAGAACCCAGAACATACAGCGCTCGATGGGCCTTGTTAAGAATTTCAGAATTTAATGCTATCAAATATACAAAATTTTTTTCCTTCTCCCTTGGATTAAAAACTGAAAAGCCACCATCAGCAACAAAAATCTTAAATTATGTTTAAAGTTAAAAATTTTGGAAATCTGGGGACGATGGGAAATCTATGTGAAAACATGCAAGAGCCCTACGTTTCCTTGAACTTGGGTCAACGTGCAGTGAGAGCCCCCACCATGGAGGCTGAGCCTCGACTGAGCACCTCCTCCCGCTGCCCCCTGCTTACTGCCTAAGCCATACATCTGCAACAGCACTTAGAATCAGAGACAATGGAATAAGCACATCTCACCCCCTTTCTCACGTTATATTCCAGAGCGGAGGCACTTAAGATCCTCCAAGGTTCATTTGAGTCAGCCTCTCTCCCAGAACACCTGCTTCAGTGCTGAAAGCATTTCCACGGAGGAGATAATGGGTAACGCCTGATAAAGCAGCACAGGTTGCTACTTAGCTTCAAGCACTTATAAAAACATTGGACTACGTACTTGAAACTGTGGATCTCTAAGACCTGTGAAGGCTTTTAAAGGTCTCCGAAAGTTGGACAACTTGAGCCTGTATTCTAGGTGGCAAGGACTGTGAGTCTGATAGCCTCATGCATTACAGCGAGGGGACAAACCGTTACCTACGTAATTTAGTCCAGCTTCTAGTTAGGATCCTGAGTATTAGGGGACGCCACAGAAACTGGGAAAGTGGTTAACAACCATAGTGTCGCCCTCCACCTCCCCTGGGAGACCCTGTGCAGTGAAGCTCGTGACTTTGCCCTTTCCCACAGTGTAAATTATTCAGACCAGCTCAAGCTGCTGCCTCATCCGTGGAACATTTCGCTTGTGTGAAATGTGTGCATCTGTCAGGGAAAACCTGACAGGCTCTGTGAACTGAGACACTGGCTGGAAGTATCTTTGTCACAGTGCTTGGGTTGCTACCTACCCAGCTTCTGGACGACTGTCTACTTGTTGGCCCTGCCAGCCAGGCAGACTGACACAGAGACAGAAACCTCCACGGAGACGTCGATGCTGAATACCTTGGGCTTTTCAGTGATGAATTTGGAAAACTTCCCAGATTGTACATCTGCCTTGGCATAATATCTTGTACTTCAGAGAATGAGGCTTTCAAGGGAGACAGTGAGAACAACCACATCCATTCACAGGGGGAGGGAGACATTCCTTCCTTCTTTCAGGGACAAGTGCCTGCCTTGTTACGCTCTGCCCCCGTTTGTTGTAGCTGCTGGTGAATGTGTGTAGTCAGGAAGTGCCCACTTGGCACACCGGCCCCACTGGGATGAGCCCTGTGATTGGTGCCCAGCCCAGCCGGCTCATGCGAAGGAAGCCACTTAGGGTGAGTGGGGCGCACCATGGAAGTGTCCATGCAACAAGGCCTGAGATCCTTTGGTGCTCTGATCCTTCTCACCAACTTGTAGTTACCTGTTTTTTTCTTTCTGTTTCTGTTTGTTTGCTTGTTTTGCACCATGCTAGTCATGTGGCCAGAGGCCAATGAGCCTCTTTTGATAACACCTGAGGAAACAGAGGTTCAGAGTTTCATAGTTTTCCTTAGCGAGCCCACAGGTCCAAACTGGTACTTCGTAAACCTCTTCACCGGAATGATCATCCTACTCCAAGATGAAGCCTCATATTCATACGCAAACTTACATGATTTCAGGGTCTGAGAGATAAAGGTATGGAAGAGGAAATTCTGATGAGGGCCTAGGAATTCTGGGGACCTGGGTAGGATTAGTAAGAATATCTGAACACTCTTTAAAATGTATTCTGACGGAAAAGTGTAGGGAGCTCCAACGAGGTCTGTTTTATAAAGAAGAGAATCCTTTAAGAATAACACATAATGTTATAAGAATAACACATAATAAAACACAAAAGGATTTAAAAGCAGGTTTGCCAGAATGATGGTGATTGTGAAAGGTATGTTAATGGGCTAAAGGGTCTAGATGAATTGTTTGGGAAATTCTGATGGGGTTAAATCCATGCCTGCCTAAAAGGCAAAATATACAGGCAGTAGGCAAGCATAAGCTCTTAAAACCAAAAGGAAATGAACCATGTGAGATGGAGTCCAATTGATGACTTCCATGCTGGAATGTGCAGGAGGAGGCAGGGAAGAGACATGGTCTGTGGGTGCTGTGATCGATGAAAGCATGTATCTAGGCAGACGAACAAAAAATGCATGAGACTAGAGACATAGATTTCAGGCATCTACTTAGAAGGTATGATACACAAACATGTTGAGCCACATGTTTAGTTAACAGCAGTGGGTTCGGTGATGAGAAATTTAGGAACTCGAGCTAGATAACTTATAACTTTAAAATAAGTTACCCAAAGGAAACAGTTCATAGTTTCTGTTAAAACTTGTCTCTCCCTCAACATTATAGAAGCAAATATAAGAACAAATGAAAATTGGTCTTAAAATGTGCAGGCTATAAAAGGAATGCCTATGTTTTCCATCATTGTTTTCCATGTCAAAAGAGACTTAAAAACTTTATTATTCGGCCCAAGATTGTAATTTAAGAGACGATCATTCAATGTTCCATATTTTGATGGAAAATATAAGCCAGTCTGTAACCACACTATCTGGAGGGGGTGAAAACATTGGAATGTTTATTCTTGAGGTAAAAAGATCTTGTAGGGAGAGATGATACATTATGCTTATTTATGTGTGTGTGTGTGGTGTCGTGTGTGCGTGCGTGCACATGTATACAAACGGGTGTGTAACAGAAGGGGAACCTATTCTTTATGTTTCCTTTGTATGTGCCTTCTTAGTACCCGGGTATTTTCCTTCATAGCACTTCTATTTTTGTTAAGATTTTATTTATTTATTTGAGAGAGAGAGAGAGAGATCACAAGCAGGGGAGTGGGCAGTGGGAGAGGGAGAAGCAGGCACTCTGCCAAGCAGGGAGCCCACCGTGGGGCTCGATCTCAGGACCCTGGGATCATGACCTGAGTTGAAGGCAGATACTTAATGGACTGAGCCACCCAGGCCCCCCTTTCAAAGCACTTCTAAACATTTGAAATTTGTAATTACTTTGGATACACTATATTTCCTTTAGACAAAGTATATATGTGTTTTATTCTCTGCTCTATTATCAGGATCTATTCTAGGGTCAGCAACAAGGAAAATGCTAAGTCAGTATTTTATGAGTGAATGAATGAGTGATTCTGGACAATTACTGGACAGGAATAATATTTAGCAAACACTTACAATGACAAAACAAACGCTATACCAGGTATATATTTATATCATTTAATCTTCCCCAGGATTCCAAAGTTAGGTATTATCAACTCTATTTTGCAGATGAAGAAACGGAAGCTTACAGAGACTATCTGAACTTTCTCTCTCTCTCTCTCTCTGTTTAGGTCCAAGACCAATGTTCTTTGGACCATGATGGACATAATGGAAACAGATGCCAACTCAATATAAGGATGGACTCGCTAAGAAGTCTGACAATTCTGGAATGCTCTCTTATGAGGAGCTGAATTATCCGTCAGTGGAATTATGGGGTCTGTGTGACCATCTGTCAGGAGCACATAATAGACAAGATGCAAAAGGAGATAGAATTAGAAACCTTTAGTGTTCCTCTCAGTGCTCAAACTTTAATTTACTGTGTGGCCATATGCTGAAGTGGCAGAATAATATGGTTCTTCCCCTCTCTCGGTATTTCCCCCTTTTGCTCTTCCTTTTAAAGCAGATGGTTGCTATTGTGCTTCTTGCCCCAGGAGGAGCATATACAGAACAACAGTCAGAAGGTCTGCTGTCTTTTGGCTTCTGTTTTAGAAGTCTATGCCTTCAGGGGAAGCTGGAGGGTCAGAGGCACAGACAAAATTTTAAAGAGAAAGATCAAAACAGAAAGCAGGGCTTCCCCACCAGTTTGAAAAAGATAATCTGGACCTGTGAATAGGAATTGGTGAATGAAGGACAGAGGAGTTAATGGTGAGTGAGATGCTTCATAGGAAGAGATTGCTCTCTTTTTTTTTTTTTTTTTAAGATTTTTAAAATTTATTTGACACACAGAGAGAGAGAGCACAAGTAGGGGGAGCAACAGGCAGAGGGAGAAAGGGAGAAGTAGGCTCCCTCCTGAGCAGGGAACCCGATGTGGGGCTTGATCCCAGGACTCTGGTATCATGACCCTAGCCGAAGGCAGACACTTAACCAACTGAGCAACCAGGAGCCCCAAAAGAGCTGCTCTTTAGCGTCCTTCCTGGGTAGAGCCATGTGGTTGTAGAATTAACCCAGAAAGGGTTGGAGGGGCTTGAGAATACAAGGGACCATGCCTATTTTCACGTAAACCCTGTGGATCCAGCGAAATGTTGTCTGGAAGGAGAATCTAGGCATACAGAGCAGAAGAGAGTACCAGGTGACCCCACGATTAAATGAACACACTCTGACCCAGAGCCTGGGCATTCAGGAACCCTCTCTAAACTCAGACACCAGTCTGGGGAGGGTAAGGAACAAAGGCAGTAGAACAGGGGCCTTGAGGATTTGTTCTGAAGACTAATGAACCAAAGATTGAAGATGTATTTTTAATCCCTTACTTATCATTCCTTTGTTTTCCTGCTGCTTTTAGAGAGTTGAAAACACACATACTCCTCCAAAGAGGATAGTTTAATGTGTGTATTCTGAATCATCCAAATGTGATCTTGTGATGAAATTCACACTTTAATGGGGTTGACTTGTGTCTTTTGAGAGCCTGTCTTTATCCATTTTGCATCAATTTTCCTAGTCTTAAAAAAGAAAGACAGCAAGAAAGAAAAAAAAAAAAAAAACTTCCTTGAGTTTAGAGCCTTATATAACATTATACGCTTCTGTTTCCCCCAGAGGAAATGGTTTGGTGAAGTGGGAGAAGTGGTCGATATCCATCTTTCTCTTCCTTTCTCCAATAACATGCTTTTCCTGCAGGTTGTGCAGAGTTTGTCTGTCAGGGTTTGTCGGTCAGGGTCCTTTGTGAAATAGACACAAGAAGTTTTGAGAGATTTAATGAGGGGAAATGCCTGTGAAGGATAAGGCGCAGAGAGAAATCAGCAGGGGAATTTCAGTCCACAATGCCAGTGTGACACCTTGGAAGGGAGAGAGGAAAAAAGAGGAGGCTTGGAGGAGAAGGTCTTTGGACTGCAGACACAGGCTCTGACAGAGGCTGACAAGGAGCACCCTGGTGGAGTGAATTATTGACAGAGAGCAGAGTTTCATTTTTATACCCTAACATATCATTTCTCAGTAAACCAGTTGCTCATGATTGTTATTTACCCTTTATGGGGTTAATAATACCTATTCTCTTGCCGTGTGAGAATTTGACCTTTGGCAAGTCTCTACTCTTTTCTTGGTAAAAATGGTACATGCCACCTACGTTAGGAAGCCGTAAAACGTGTGATAAAAATTGACCCATGATCGACAAATTACATCTGGACTGGGATTATCAATTAGGAATGCTGGTGAAAGCCATAATTTTTGGCCTTCCCAAATCAGGGCCATGGCCCTAATGGAGACTCTAGGAGCTGTAAGTATGGGGGTGCTACAAAAGATGTGGGGTCTCCTGATGGATGAGACTTGGAAAACTAGTGTGGGTCCTAGATGTGTTTGATGTTTCAAGGAGACTCAAGGGACAGGAATATCTGACATTCCCCAATGGCAATCTGTGGTTCCTGCCTGTATCCTTCTGAGTGCTGGTGCCCAGTGCGGTCTGTAATGGTCTGGAGTCTCAGTATTTAGTTGAGCCCAAGAAGACTCTCCACGGATGTTACTTATGTATAAAAGTACTTGGGAAAAAATGGCAGCCGTGAAAAAATGACTAGGAGAATGTCCGCAAGCACCACTATCTATGTCTTTAGAGTATCCTTGAAGAATCAAATGACTGCGTCCTCGTCCACCATCATTCCCAACGGGGCAGGAATTCTCCCTTCTTCTCCCCAACCTCCTCTCTACACATCCACATCTTCTTATGTGGCTGCCTAGTCTTTATTTTATTTTTTTCCCCTCCCTGTTAATTGCCATTTTTAATAAGAATTGCTAATATTTGGGGAGCTGGCTACATTCCAGATATTCTCCTTAAACACTTTACCAGCATCATCTCATTTCATTTAAATCCTCACAACAAAGCTGGTGTGATAATCCCCATATGAAGATGAAGATAGGTTTAAGTAACCTTTCAAGATCACCCAGTTATTAAACTGGATAGCTTAAATTTATAATTTAAGCATGTCATCTGGGAGGTGGTTTAAAGTCATAGTCCAATGATACAGAAGAATCTTCAACTTTTCTTTAAGTAGTTTATATGAGTAAACTTACTTGTAGAACAAATAAATAAAGATACACGTTCTCATATTATTTGAGAGCCCATTCCCCCAACTTCAAATCCCCTTATCACTTCTAGTGGAAAAGAAAAAAAAATGTCCATATGATGTGATTTTCTTACTGTATTACAAAATAGTTTTAATGACAAGCTACAATGGGAAAGGTAAAAGAAATTAAAATAGAAAGTCTATGGTTATGACAATAACAGATAAATTAACTGATATCAACTCTGCACCTAAAATGTTCTAGAGGAGACTGTAAACCCTGATGGAAGATCAATGTCATGACATTGAGACCTTTTCCTTAGGAAGGGAAGGGGAATGTGTAAGTTTTATGGGCCGAAATCTCATTCAGATAATCTCAAAGTTCTTCCTAAAACAGAGCTGATCTAATTGAGGCATCATGTAGTAATCCTGCAATTACATATGCAATTTTGAAAGTAGCAGCATTTTATCACTTCTAAAGTGGGCAGAGTATGGTTTATTGGGAAAGGGTCCACACTGAGTGTCTTAACTAGTTGTTCTTACCAAGTATGATGATTTAGATATGATATGTCATGTTTCAAGATCAAGAGACTAAATAGTCACCAAAAAAAGCTTTTCTCCTTTGCTGAAATCATTCTAATTCTAACCTCATATTTGATAAGTCTGTATTCAGTTGCTACTGTCTCAAAAATAGTTTGGGACTTCTCTAAATATATATGATGTTACTTAACTTATTAAAAATATTTACTTGTATTTCTAACTTTACTTTAAAGTCCCAATTATGGGGCACCTGGGGGCTCAGTGGGTTAAAGCCTCTGCCTTCGGCTCAGGTCATGATTTCAAGGTCCTGAGATCGAGCCCCTCATCAGGCTCTCCACTCAGCGGGGAGCCTGCTCCTCCTCTCTCTCTCTGCCTACTGTGATCTCTGTCTGTCAAATAAATAAATAAAATCTTTAAAAAAAATAAAAAATAAAGTCCCAATTACTAGGGCACCTTTGGCTCAGGTCAGGTCATGGTCCCCAGGATCCTGCGATTGAGTCCTACATCAGGCTCCCTGCCACTTCAGTGGGGAGCCTGCTTCTCCCTCTCTCACTCCCCCTGCTTATTTTCCCTCTCTCGCTGTGTCTTTCTCTGTCAAATAAATAAGTAAAGTCTTTTTAAAAAGTCCCAATTACTATAATCTGAGACAAGATTGGTTATAATTGAATAAAATCAGCAAGGAAAATTTATATAAATAAATGGCTAATTATCTGCCTGGAATAACTGAATATAGAAATATGGTGAAGCATTTTTATAAAGGGACAATAAGACATATAAAAAAGTCAACCATCAAAAGATTTAGTTCTAATCACACATTATGTGTTACTTTACTGAATTCTGGGTTTAAGAGATTTAAATGTCTTACCACAAAACATCAGAGTTCTTCAGAATTTGCCCAACGAAATAATGAATTCACTTTAGTCCTACATCTGGTATCAGTGTGCTGAATTTCCACCAGCAATTTTTTTCTTTCTTTTTTATTTTTTGGTGGTGGGGGGGTGGCTAAGTAGGGAAGGAAAGAAAAGTGAAAGAACAGGCAATAGCCAAAATCCTTTCTAAGCCATCCATGCCTCTTGACAATTACAGGGTATCTTTTAATATCTATATCGGTTTGCTATGCCTGACATAACATATGACCACAATTCGAGTGCCTTAAAACAATAGAAATTTATCATCATACAGTTCTGTAGTCCAAAAACACCAGAGGGGCTGGGCAGCAAACTGCTAAGAGACTCACAAGGCTCAAAATCAAGTTATCAGCAGGATTGTGCTCCTTATGGGAGGCTCGGAAAAAAAATCCACTCCAAACTCATTCAGCTTGGTGGCAGAATTCAGTTCCACACTGCTGTAGGACTAAGGTCCAGATAGATTCCCTTGTTGGTTGTTGGAGGCCAAAGCAGGGCTCAATGCCAGGACCCTGGGATCATGACCTGAGCCAAAGGCAGACACTTAACCAGCTGAGCCACCCAGGCATTCCAGTTCCCTGTTTTTAAAGGCTCATGTCATTAACCAGGGCCCACCATCATAATATGCCTATTTGAAAGTCCCTAACCTTCATCACATCTGCAAAGTCCCTTTTGCCATGGAAGGTGATATATACAGGTTCTGGGGATCAGGCCATGTCTACCTTTGGGACTATTCTGCTTCCTATGCTGTTCAGAGTTGGTCATATTTCTGTCCTATTAGGTCTTACCCCAACCAGATGTGTCCTCTAACCTCCACCTGCACACTCTGGATGTGTCTCCTAGCTTTTGCTTGTTTCTGTCTGGGAAGCCTACAAGTGACTCTTTCCATAAAAAGCATGTTTCCAAGGTCTCTATTCTTGGTGAATGTTCGATTCAATTCCTCTGTCAGTTTTATGCTGCCCCTTCAATTCTAACAGATGAGCTTTTCCCTATCACCTGCCTGGATGTTGGAATATCTGATTTTCTCTGTCTTTTGTCCTATCCTGGTTTATCAGCATTGTTTTTAAACTTGTCAATCCCAACCTGGGATCTCCATGTCTTTTTGGAAGATCTCAAGTCTTTCCATGGTTTCTCTGGTTCTGGCCCCTCAGGGCCATGAGGAATTGTTGCTCTTATTTTTAGTATGTATTAAAAGCTATCACTAGGTCTGATGTTACTAAAATGTCCTCTCTGTGTTCCAGCATTTATTCACTAGAAATATGTTTATTAGCTCTGGCTTAAGATAGTATCTATGTGTTATATGATAAATCAAAATTATCTTTCAAAAACTCAAAGTTATCTTTCAAAACCTATATGACTAGGTTAATAGAAAAAAACATTTTTACTGCCTGGATCAACTATTTGCTGGAATTTATGATAAATTATTGAATTATGATATAATACACACATACTATTGTTAGTGCCTGAAATGAATGAGCTGTAAAATATTCATCTTGGTAATCTGAGTCATTTTAATAAATGAACTGTATTAATATTGTAGTAAACTAATAAGCTACTTGGTAATTGGTTATTAGGCAACCAGAAGCTAACCGTGGGTATTGAGTGGAATTGAGCAGTTATTATCAAAATTCTGAGTGGGCTATTTCAAATATTATGTGACTGCATAAGCTCAAATTACAGATATTTATTTTCTGTCTATTGCATGCAATGTACTGCAGTGCAAATGAGACAGACATGGATTCTTCCCGTAAGACACTCACAGCCCATTAGAGGAGGTTAGCAGGTACTCAATATCTGGACAAGGTAAAAAGTAATGAGTGTCTTACCAAAGGCATATAAGAGAACATACGCAATAGCATGGAGGACCACAGGGGAAGGGAGGGAAATCTGAAGGGGGAGAAATCAGAGAGGGAGATGAACATGAGAGACTATGGACCCTGGGAAACAAACAAAGTTTCAGGGGGGAAGGGTTGGGGAGGGGGTGACAGGGTGATGGGTATTAAGAAAGTCACGTGTTGTGATGAGTGCTGGGTGTTATATGCAACTAATGAATCGTGAACACTATATCAAAAACTAATGATATACTAAACAGCGGCTAACTGAACATAATAATAATAATTAAAAAAAAAAGAAAAGAAACCAAGAAGAGAGGAAACATATCTAGTACCTAATCCAGGTTAGACATTTAGTAAATATTGAATGTCTCGAGCCTCCCATTTGATTTGAATCTTGATATATTTAGACTCAGAAAGTCTATCCAATGAGGAAATGCAAGCCAAAGAGCAGAAAGAGTGGAAATTCTCACGTTACTGCATTTACCCCTCATTTAGTTCTCTGTCAACTGGGCCATTCTCCTCCACATTCTTCTCTCCGGATTTCCATTACCCAGTTTCACCAGCCTTCTCACCCTCCCTGACCAGCACATGTGCACCAGTAAAATCTTATCTATTCCACAGCAGAAAATAAATCGTGGGCCACTCTCTTCTTTCCATTTCCATCATCGTCATCCACAAAAGCACCCATTCCTTACACCTGGTCTATTGTAGTAACCTCCCAAATGGTGTGCATCTTGTTAGTGTTTTGTCCCTTCCAGACTCCTCACTTCCATTTGAACTCCTCACAGTACAAATCTGAACATGGTCCTTTGCTGCATCAAAACTCTTATTCCCTGAATATTGTCTGATCCTTACTCTGGCTATCAAGGGTTCTCTGACCTGATTAAATCCGTGGTCCTCTTGTCTTCCACCCCAGCTGTCCATGCACTCCTTCTCCTCCAGCCTTCCTAGACTACTTGCTGTTCATTGCCTTCTTGTCCTGCTCATATGCCCCCCTATTTTGAGGATGCCTTTTCTCACTGACATGACCACATTCCTATATGAGGAACCTCACACAACCTTAAAGACTCATCCTTCTAGCCACTATAAAGTTCCTTACCTTGTTCTCCTCTCTGGAAATAATTTTTGTCCACTGGTTTGGATCCATCCTAACTTCTTCTGTACTTTTCCTATGTCCCAGTTCATACCATCTCACAGTAGTTAAAACTGGCTTTCCAACTCCTTGGGGGAAGAACATGTAATTTTTCCCTTTTATATCCTCACAATGGTTTCTTAACAAAAGATTGGTAATGGTCTAATGAATGGATTGTTGTCACGGGGTCCCTTGCTGCTTTACCTCTCTGCAGAACATTTACTTGTAGTTTGATATTTCCTAGTGGGATGGTTCATTAGATGAATTTCTGGACATCAAAAGGTAGGTTTTAGATGTGGATGGAACTAGAGGGTATTATGCTGAGTGCAATAAGTCAATCAGAGAAAGACAATTGCCATATGATCTCCCTGATATAAGGAATTTGAGAGGCAATGTGGAGGGTTTGGGAGGTAAAGAAGGAAAAAAATGAAACAAGATGGGATTGGGAGGGAGGCAAACCATAAGAGACTCTTAATCTCACAAAACAAACTGAGGGTTGCTGGGGGAAGGGGGTATGGATAGGGTGGTTGGGTTATGGACATTGGGGAGCATATGTGCTATGGTGAGTGCTGTGAAGTGTATAAACCTGACGATTCACAGATCTGTACCCCTGGGGCTAATAATACATTATGTGTTAATAAAAACAAAAAATTATTCTTTTTTTTAGATTTTTATTTATTTATTTGACAGACAGAGATCACAAGCAGGCAGAGAGGCAGGAAGAGAGAGAGGAGGAAGCAGGCTCCCCGCTGAGCAGAGAGTCTGATGTGGAGCTCTATCCGAGGACCCTGGGATCATGACCTGAGCGGAAGGCAGAGGCTTTAACCCACTGAGCCACCCAGGCACCCCGAAATAAAAAATTATTTTAAAAAGTAGGTTTTATTTGAGAAACCTTAAATCTTTTTCATCACTGAAACCTTATTGCCTAGGATAATGTCCAGCATGTCTTAGACACTCATCCAATAAGTGTTGAATAAATAAATGAATGAATAAAACTAAAAACTTAAGAAAGAGTGTTGGTGTCTTCATACACAAAACAGCTTTATTTAGTGACTCATAATCACTTTAATATATCAGAAAGACACTTTCAAAGTATTTGTGGGCCTAGTATTCTTATATTTCCAGGAATCTTGTCATACTTAACATTGACATGTAGGAAGTATAGAATTCTTTACAGCGATATGGAACACCAACATTTTAAAGGTTTCTCAGTGATGCTGAAATTTGGGAGCCAGGAGAATTCAGTAATTATCTGCTAATGTTTCCTACTGCCTGAAAAATCCTAAGAGCTTAATTGCTAATAGGCCTCTTTATTATTCTCAACAAAAAAAATTTCTCTATGGTAGAGAGATTACTCAGAGCCCTCCTACATGCTATAGAGTACACTTAAAATCCTTCCTAAAATGATAAATTCTAAAAAGTGGCAAAAGTTACTTTCCATTGGTAGGTGTAGTACAGTTCTTAGACTCTAATCTCAGACAGACTTGGGCTTGATTTCTGGTTCAGACAATACTAGCCGTGTGAACTTGAACAATTTATTCCAACTCTTGTCTATACAATGGGTTAACAATGGTACCAATTTTAGAGGGCTGTGGTGGGGATTAAGTGCTACGTAGAGGTCCTAAATGGGAATGTGCATTTCTTACATGCCCTGAAGTGTGCTAAGTCCTCAATGTAAATTGCTTGCACTCAATCCTCACACTAGCCTGTTAGAGTCAGTACTGCTATTATCCTTATTTTCCGGATCAATAAACTGAGGCATGAAGAGTAGTAAATAATAACATAGTAAATCCTTCATAAATATATAGCTAATATGTTTATTTGCATTGATTGATACATACTATCAGTATATATTTAATCAAACTATTTTAATCAAATGATCTATTTTTGGTACATATCATTTGATTAAAATTTACGGGACATGTAATAACAAATGCTTAATGAGCATTGCATTGTACCCGATGCTTTGTATATACTTTAGTGGCCAACTAATTTATTACTCCTCCCCGCTTTGCAGGTAGAGAAACTGAGGCTTAAGAAGGTTAAGCCATATGTCCGAGGTCACAAAGCTGGAAATCAGTAGAGTCAATTTATAAACCCAGGCTTCTCCGATTCCAGAGCTGGTGTGAGAAGCCTGCCCTGATGACATAGCCTCCAGCCTAGCTCCTCACATCTCTGGAAGTTTCATATAAAAACATGAAAGGAGAGAACAGGGTCTTGAGAAGAGTAGTGTGGGTATGTTAGTTTCCTACGGCTGTAACAAATCACCAGGGCGTAGGTGGCTTGAAACAACTGGAATTACTTCCTTCACAGTTCCAGGAGGCAGATGTCTGAGATCAAGGTGTTGGCAAGTTTGTGTTCACCCCAGAGGCTAGGATGATAATCCATTCCTTGCCAGTCATGGTTTCTGGTGGCTGTTGACATTCCAAGGCTTGTGGCTGCTTCACTACAATCTTCAGGACCAATGTCTTCAAATTTCTTTCTGTTCTGTCTTTACCCTACCTTCTTCTCTGTGTGTGTCTAATCTCCTTCTGTCTCTCTTAAAGACATGTGTGATGGCAGTTAGGGCTTGGGTAATCCAGGACAATGACTCAACTCCAAACCCTTAATCACACTGGCAAAGACCTTACCATACAAGGTAACACTCAAAAATTCCAGGGATTGGGGCTCCTGGGTGGTTCAGTTGGTAAAGCACCTTCCTTTGACTCAGGTCATGATCCCAGGTCCTAGGATCAAGCATCAGGCTCCCTGTTCACCAGGGAGTCTGCATCTCCCTCTCTCCGTGCCTGCTGTTCCCCCTATTGATTCTCTTCCTCTCTCTCTCTCTCTCTCTCTCTGTCAAATAAATAAATAAAAATCTTAAAAAAAAAATTCCAGGGATTACCCCAGCATCTGTGGGGCCACCCTCTAATGTGGGGACTATTGACCGAATACATTAATCCATTGGTTGTTACACTCTATTATTCTATGTACCGAGAGTGGGCAAAATACCCAACATATGCAGTCCACTAGGAGAACCTCAAACATAAAATGCAGACGAGGACTATATCCTCAGCGTAGATACAATTCAGAAAAAATCCACCACACAGAAAGAGAAGGGCATCCTGCTTGCCTCAAGCTTGGCCACGTCTGGCACTCTAACAGATAAGCCCTAGAGAAGTGTGAGTAATTTATAATGGAAAGTAATTAGCATCTCTTCTGCCCTTAAGACCAGAGCCATGGTTGGGGGGTGGGTAGCTCATCCCAGGAAAAGAGAACATTCAGAATCCTGGAAGACTTGGCCTCAGGTGAACTTATAAGAATCAAAGTGCCCTAAAGACAAAGGAGGGGAGGAGCGCCTGGGAGGCTCAGTCAGCTGAGCAGCCAACATTTGACTCAGCTCAGGTCGTGATCTCAGGGTCCGGGGATGGAGCCCTGTGTCAAGCACTGGGTCAGGTGGTCTGTTTGAGGATTCTCTCTCTCCTTTCCCTCTGCCCTTCCTCCCACTCACACATGCTCTCTCTCTTTCCCTCTCTAAAATAAATAAATAAATCTTACAAAAAAAAAAAAAGACACAGAAGGGGACTGTAATTCATGTAGCAATTCTGCCCCTAATGACCAGGGTACCCTTGTTGTCTCCCCTAGACCAGATGGTTCTCAGTTCAGGCCATTTCCAGGAATTACCTTCTCTAGAAAGAAGTAGCATAGGCCAGGGTTATGGTCCTTTTCATATCCAGTGCTCCATGCAGGAGTACAAAGGCCAAGCCTTCTTGCCTGGATGGGCTCCTGGGAGGGTTTACCCCAGCTTCAGAGCTCACCCCAGAACGGTGCAAGGTCTCTACCAGAAGTGTATCTGCTAATCCTACTTCCCTCCCTTTCTTACGGGTCTCAACAGCACACCTCAGTGGTCCTGCAGCAGGTAATGTCCACCTCAGGGTCTGTTCCCTGCAGAATCCTACTTACCAGATATTTGAAAAACAAACAAACAAACAAACAAGTAAAAATAAAAAAATCCAGGATTTGTCCAGATGTGCACCCTATTTAAGGACTGTTTTACAAGGAACTACCCCAAAATTGGGTTACAGATACATAAACCATGGCCAAATCAGCTGCAAAGTTAAAGTTACTTCTAGTTTTTAAAGCATTTTGGTTTTAAATTTATTTAAATTTTATTTAAATTAATTTATTAATTACTTAAATTAACTTAATTTAAATTTAGCTGGATCCAAAAGAGTTTGCACTTTTAAATATCTATTCCGTTCTAATCTAACAAACACGTTCTTTGGAGATATGGCTACAAATTCCTATCCTTCCACTTACTAACTATACATCCTTGCACAAGTGACTTGGTCTCTCTGAGGTTCTGTAAAGTGGGGATCAATGTCACCTGGCTACTTCAGAAGACTGTCGTGAACGTTAAGTTTCCTATCCTCCCTGCATAACACCAGCACTCTACCTGGCATGGAAGAGGCAATTTATGAATGTTAGTTTCTCTTCCAGCTCCCGTGAGGGTATCTGAAAACCTCTCATGCTTATAGTCTTCTCGAGAGAATAATTGCAATAAAATAGCAGGATACCCATCTTTGTGGGTGGATACTTTACATAAATAAAGCTAATATCCAGAGTAATAGGAAAACAATGCCAAATGAATCCTCCCTTTCCTAATTTAAAAACAAACTCAGAATCACAGTATCCATATACTATTACTAGAAGGCGTGGTCGGCCTCACTGTGGTCTATGTACGATACCAGTGGGATCTGATGAGGCCGAGATGACATGACCCTCCGCTTCCATGGGAATGTCCCACCAGGGTTTCCTACCTTCATTCCTGGCATACCTTTGCCTGGTGGTCCTGAGGTACACTCAGCAACTTTTGATGAGTGACAGAGGGGACAATAGCCAATGGCCTAAGTTCACTTCCTTTCTAGCCTATGTTGGAATTGAAGAATCCCTGACCTTCAGGTCCACACAGTCCTTCCACAGGTGCCTAGCACACCGCTGGGGAGGGTGGTTTAAACTGGCTGCTCTCCCAGGAAGGAAAGTCTGCCCCACTCTCGATCTCTCCTATTGCCTGCATAAACTGGCCCGTCATGAATTTTGGATGCAATTCTCAGGGCTTAGTGAAAAGAAAAATGCATATACGCTACATAGAAAGGTTGTGAGAAAAAAATATTAAATTTGATTTGTAATAACTAATTCAAATATTTTTGTAAATAGGTATCAAAGTGATTTGGAAATATGGGTATATTGATCATGAAAAAGAGAGCCTAATTTAATGATATCTGGCAGTGCACAAGGGCATCCGAAAATTGAATAGAATCGACACAAGAAAAAGATCTTGGTACACATAGAAAAAGAATCACTTCTCATTTTTACAATGCCACACAGATTACAAAGATTTTTGCATATATTAATGTTCATGATAATTGTTTAAGACAGGTAGGCTATGTATTCTTAACCTCATTGCATAGATGAACAAATTGAAACTCAGAAACATTAACATGAAATAAAGATTAACTTCCTCACTCCTAAACAAAAGCTGGGCAAAGACCACATTACTGCTTGGCACTTCCAGGAAGCCTGGATAGAAGCTGTGTGTGCAAGCCTGCATATTCTGAAGTAAGATTTGGGGAGGAGGGTATGGAGCAGACAACTGGATGCCAAACCCCCTGCCCCGTCACCCCCATTTTGTAATTGGTCACACTCTCATGTAAGGTACAGCAAGAACCTTTGTTCTCCTCTCTGAAGTAACAGTGCTAAAGGACGCTAACAATCCCAGTCTCTTCCCCTCACGTCTTCTCTCATTGGGTTATCTTCCACAGCTGTACTCACTTCCCACTTCCAGCTGCCCTGCCCGCTGGGCACCTCCATCTGCATGTCTGACTGGTGCTTAAAGATGGTCACGTCCAAATGGAATTTGTTATCATCCTCATCAAACTCTACCCTTCTAGGGCGCCTGGGTGGCTCAGTGGGTTAAAGGCTCTGCCTTCGGCTCGGGTCATGATCCCAGTGTCCTGGGATCAAGCCTCACATCAGGCTCTCTGCTCAGCAGGGAGCCTGCTTCTCCCTCTCTCTCTGCCTGCCTCTCTGCCTACTGATCTCTGTATGTCAAATAAAGAAATTAAAAAACAAAATCCAAAACCAAAACTCTACCCTTCTACATGTTAAACAAATTAATAGCAAGGCACGAGACTAATTGCAATTAAAATAATTAATTCGTTGCTTCTTTTTCATCTGTTACCTTTTGTGTTTCCTTTTTTTTTTTTTTTTTTTTTTAATTTGACTGTGACAGAGTGAGAGAACAGGCATGAGTGGGGAGGGACAGAGGGAGAAGGAGAAAGAATCTGAAGCAGATTCTATACTGAGCGCAGAGCCCAACCAAGAGTCATGTGCTCAACAGACTGAGCCATCCAGACGCCCCTACCTTTTCTGTTTTTGATGGCAGTGACACCACTGTTGTTTCCTCTAACCCAATGACAATTACTTGGAGACATTCATAACATGAATTTAAATTGAGGCAGTGCTAGGCACAAGGAGTTTCCCTAATAGAGGGAGACGACACATGGACAAAATTAAGAGCGAGGTAGATGTCTATAAGAAAGTAGTGACACTGTAAACAAGGTAGCAAGAACCTCTGCTTCTGATGAAACAACCAATGGCTTCCCAAAGGAGGGACTGCTCAGCGGGTTCTTGCCTCTGTGTTCACTAGGTCAGGGAGGGAATTCCGGGTAAGGAGAGAACATGGTATGAATATTTTACAGATAAATTCATACTTTCATTCTTTCAAAATGATTCTCCCACACTTAACCACCTTTCTGATGTCATTAGGAAAAGATGGTTATGGTGCTTCCTTACCTTTATTCTCAAGTCAATAAAATTCTAGCCACTAAATCTTCAGTATTAAGCAGCTAAATATTAAGTTGCTGTCAAGAGTACTTGAAAGATAAAACAGAGTGTTCTTCGATATGAGTATATTTTTTTTTTTAAAGAATTTTTTGTCAGGCAGATTCTCAAAAAGCTCAGCTCATCAATATATGTAGCATGTATTCACATCCGTTCTCATCCTGGGTGGCCCTTCTACCACAGAAACTGAGAAGTTTCAAGTATATGAGAATGAAGGCCGCACACTCAAACATTCTAAAAAAGAGGAGGATGTAGAAGAAAACAGCAGGAATTGATCGAAAGTCACTAGATACATCTCCCTCTGTACATGACAGCATCTATCACTCCTCTCTTTCTTCACACAAATAATTGCTAACGCTTAGTGTTTGAGGATTGCGATAAATACATACCCCACTAGGGTTTTGTTTATCTGCTTTTAAAAAATGTAGTCAGAATCACGGCATCGATGTCATTAAACTTTCTTGTTATAAGCAAGAGAAAGCAATTCTAGCTTCTTGAGTAAAGCAGATTTATTTGGAAGAGCATTAGTGTATGTGCTTAAGCAGATGTGGGACTTCACAGAAACGGTGGGAGAACAGAGACTATTCTTAGAAACAGGTGGAAATTAAGGAAGTTACAGAAGGACAAAACCCAGAGAGTAGGAACCATAGTTCTCCAATTTTAACCTGTCCAGGCCCCCACCCCGGGATGAAAATATCTGCAATCATTCCTTCTGTGAGGGTTTCACTTGTTTGTTTTAAAGTTCCAGAAGAGAATTCCTTTGGTCATGTGCTTGCTCAGAAAAGAGAGGATCTGGTTTATTTAGCTTGTCTAGTGGGTAGTGAATCGCCTTCTTAGCAGGACCATACCTAAGGGCAGAAGGTCCATTTCCAAAAAAAATCGAGGACTAAGTCGTGGCCAGTCAAAGCAGCACACATTTTCATCATCGTATCTATAGATTCAGGAATCCTGAGGCAAATTCCTGCCTCTTCAGATAGACACAGTGCCAAAGGAGTTAACAGCATGGTAACTACTTTGTGCTTTGTGTCAGAAGTCTATGGTACTGCGTCTAGTAATATATATCTCAAGGATAAAATGCCAACATTCTTCAAGGCACAAAAATTGAACAGAAGCAATTCTTTAGTGGAAATGTCTATTGGTTAGATGTTCTTTCTACTGCAGATGGAGGAAAATACCTGTTGTTCTGCCATTTAAAGAGATTGAACCCCTAAAATCACACACACGTAATACAGAATGGCTCTCCTGAAAGGAAAGGGCTGACTTCTTTAATCCTTGAGCAAGAAATAGGGTAGAATTAATTTTGCAAGTTTTCACTCTCTGTGTTTCCCTTCAGCAAAGATAGCTTACTTTTTAGTATATAGTGTGTTGCTTTGCAGGCTTACATTCTTTAAGGCTAGCCAAAACCCCCACAGATTTCACTCATAGCCTGGACAAAAAGCACTAAGAGTTTGCTTCCATTAGAGTTGAGTAGCACAAAACTAGCGGTAAGAAGAGGAGAGGAAAGAATATCATTGTTTTTTAGCAAGTGACTCCCCAGTAGCTGATTTCTTTAACATGCAGGAAAACATCACAGAAGGAGAGGCAATCACATTTTCCTTGAGTGCACCTACTTGTAAATGTAATGTACTAATGTAATATCTAAATACTCAAGTGAGTTTCTGACAGTCCCATTCATCACAATACAACTCGCACCAGGTCACCAAAGTACCGCCATTCTCATGAGCCAAAGGAAAGGAAAGGTGAATAGATTGTTAAGCTACTTGTGTTGCTGGTCTATAACGTTGCAATGTATGCCTTTTGATCTCTATTTTCTTTTGTTGTGTAGTCATGATTGTACATGGTAGCATGATTATCTACTATGTACAACTTCATCTGATGAGTTGCACTTCCCTAAAATGGAAGAAAAAAGGAATTTGGAAAATGGATCATTTTGGTCCTCTTGGAATCGGATCCTCAAACAAAGTGCAAAATGGAAGAAGTTTGTTGAAGGTTAATGTCTAAATAGAAGAGAGGGAGGAAGCAGGACTGAGCAGGATAAGTCTTCAGACTGAAATGCAGACCTCATAAAATTTGAGCCAATTGAACAAGGGAGATCTAAAGCAAGAATTGCCCACAGTTCCACGTGATGCAGAAATGACCAAAGTTGTATCCCAATCATTCTCAGTCATTAAGGGGGTTGCTGGGTGAGTGAGACCTTCACTCTACAGATAAGCCAACCTTCAGAACACTGCCAACTTAGAGCATTCATTATAAATAAATAACAAGTGCTTTCTTGAAGGGAATTTGGAATGGCAGGCCTTCCGAATTGTCATAGAGCAGGAAATGCTTCCTTTAGAATTAGATACTAGTTTAGTTCCAGAGTAAGTGTCACATGCTGACTTTGTTATCTTCATGATCAGTATCGAGGAGCACAATCCGAACTTTGTAGGCAGAGGGAGTGAAAATGTAAGCCATTAATTATAACCACCATTGTACTAAAGGAAAGCATTTATGATTTATCTAAACCAATTAAAAATTACAAAAACATTGTCTTTGTTTAGGCTTCTATACTATAGAATATTAGAGACTGGGGGCCTTAAGCAACAAACATCTATTTCTCAAGATTTTAGGCACTGGGAAATACAAGATCAAGATGCCAGGAGATCCTATGTATGGTGAGGGCACTCTCCCTGGTTTGTAGTTGGTCGACTTCTTGTTATATCCTCCCATGGGCAAGGGCAGAAAGGGATCATCTCTCTATCTCCAGTCTCTTCTTATAAGGACACTATTCCCATCAAGATTGCTCCACTCATCATGACCTACTCACCTCCCAAAGGCCTCATCTCGAAATACCATTACACTGGGGATTTAGGCTTCAGCATATGAATTGTGGGGACAACACATTTAGCCCACAACAAAAATATCTTGAAAATCAAGAAATTACAGATAAACAGAAAAATTTAAAGCTGTCAACTCACAATCTCTCCTTTCCTCCCCGCTCCTTTCACTGGTCTATTTTTAAGTAAATTGCTTAAGTATATCTACAGTCAGCATTGTCTAGTATGGACTTAGTCATTTCTGTTCCAGATGTGTTATTAAAAGTTAGTAGACTAGTGGGGGGGAATCTTGGATAAACATATTATTACCTAACATATCATCTAGAAAGACACCATGCATAGTGCAATGGAAATAACACTCGGAGGAAGTGAGAAGACCAGTTCTGGTCTTGAATTCTCTTCTGACATTTGATATCTATGCTCTATATTTCAAAAAAATCACTTTTTCCTACTGATGATTCCACTGTGGATTTTATCTTATCAGTATTATAGAAGACAACACCAAAAGCTTTCAAAAGTCTTTAGAGATATCCTTCCATTCATTCAATAAGTATTCACTGAGTGCAGAACCCAGGCAAGGCACAGTCCCAGGCATCCAAGATGCAGAGTGAAATCCATGTTCTCTTGGATTTTGTGCTCTAGAGGGAGAAAAAAGAAAAATGCAACTACAATTTGTCATAGATGTACGTGCTATGAAGAGAGATAAGGCACACCAATAGAAAGAGAATGCCCATATGATGGTGTATGTGTGTGTGAGGATGGATGCTTGGACAGCAGTGGTCCAGGTCATGCTCTCATAGAAAAGACACTGGGACAGAAATCTAGGTTACATGTAAGGGAAAGCCAGACAGAACATCAAGTAAAACTCTAGAGTAAGGAAGAGCTGAGCTTTTTGGAGGAACCCTATAAAGGTATTTGTGGATGGGTTACTGTAAAAGAGGCTGGTTGCAGAAGCGAGGTGGATAAGAAAGGGCAGATCTTGCAAGAAGTCAAGTCCAGGCCAAGAGTCTGAGGTTCATTCGAGGTCTGAAGGGAAGTCCCTGGGGTTTTTAGTCAGGATGATTTGATAGGAACTATCATTTAGAAAGATGACTGATTGCTGTGTGGCAAACACCGGCAGGGTGGCAGGAAGGAAAGCCAGAAGCCAGGTATTAATCTGGGTGAGCAATGAAGGTGATTTAGACAGTAAAGGTGGCCATGGGTTTGCTTCCCAATGTGTTTTGAAGGTAGCATTGTCTGGAATTGTGGATGGATTGAATGTACGGTATGAGGGCAAGAGAGGGATCAAGAATGACTTCCACTGCCTAAATTGGAGCTCAAATCTGTTATTAACCATTTGGTAAAAATCAGGAGGGATTGCCTTCTACGGGCCCAGCCTAATTGTTGGTTCCGTTAACATAAGTGGTGAGCGGGGATTTCAGGTCGTGGAAAAGGTCATGCTGTCCTTCATTTTTCACTCACTACTTTATTCTCTACTCACTTCCAACACAAGAGCTGACTCTTACAAGAAGTGATATTTTTGTATATCTTGATTGGTCCTCTTTTGGGGAAGTGAAAAGGAGGGGGGAATTTAGACCATAATTGGGCATCTGTATCTGAGGAGGGGCTTTCTAATCCTCCCTGCAACCCTGTTTACGTTAGAAATGATTGGCAGTGATGATACCAAATCAAATCCAACACTTCATTGTGTGGGTTTAATGAAGTAAATCCTTTCCTGCTTTTTGGTATAATAAGAAAGCAAAAGCTGGCACAATTTTTAGATAAGGGTTTTCTCGTAGGGAATTTGGGAGCATTATCACGTCTATTTGATATAATGTAAAGACAGACAGAAATGGTAGCAGGACTTCCTTCAGAACCATAACCTAGACAGGGAGACAATCAGTTTTTTTTCTGGCCTGAAACTTGAAGAACTTAGATCTTTAAGGTAAGAAACAAATAATTATAGATATGAAGATAGGAATAAAAAATTATTTTTACGAGGAAAGGATCTCAAAAAGAGAACTATTTAAAGCTGATAAAATCATAGACATCACATTATATACACAAATAACACAATATTTTTAATAAATTATTGCCTGCACCACTCTGATAATTTTCCCTACTTTTGGTTGCATGTATTTAAACTGCATTAGCACAAAACAAAAATTATATCATTTTTAAAGACAGAGAAAAGAAATTCTGTTTCACTCTGGCACGGTTGATGAAACTTAAAAAAAAATTTTATGGTTGGAAATGCCATAAAAATATGTCTTCTCACACAGATGTATTCACTGATTGGAGAAGTACTTCTTACAAAGACAGAATTCTGATTAATTCTATTGTGTATCATTTTTATTTAATATATCCTACGTTTTCATGATTGAAACCATTTTGAAAGACCAGCTTTGGACTCTGTGTAGTTCAAACGTGATTCTTCTCTTCTCCCCAAGGACATTCGATGTCAGGCATAGATAACTCTGCATCACGGCACAGACCTACCACTGCCCTCTTTGCGTTAGGATGCTGGGGAACAAGGCTCAGTGGGCTGTCAGTTTTCCTGGAAGCCATTCCCACACTACACTGAGAATTATCTATGAAACTTATAAATGTACTCTATTAAATTAAAACTGAATATATTCTCAATTAAACTTCTGTGTAACCAAATGACCAAAATGCCCATGTCCACTCCAATGCCATCCTGTCACCAGCAACGTGACAAAATTGGAAAAGAGAGAATTGCCTTTCTTAAAAAAGATATTTATTTATTTAACAGAGAGAAAGAGAGAGCTCTAGAGCAGGAGGAGGGGCAGAGGAAGAGGGAAAAGCAGGTTCCCCGCTGAGCAGGGAGCAGCAGGAAGTAGAGCTTGATCCCAGGACCCTGAGATCAAAACCAGAGCTGAAGGCAGATGCTTATTCAACTGAGCCACCTAGGCATCCCATGAGAGAGTCTTTTATTTTTTTTTAAGAATTTATTTATTTATTTTTAAATTATTTAGTTAGTTAGTTAGTTTAAAAGAATTTATTTATTTATTTATTTGAGATCACAAGTAGGCAGAGAGGCAGACAGAGAGAGAAGAGGAAGCAGACTCCCTGCTGAACAGAGAGCCCGATGCGGGGCTCGATTCCAGGTCACTGGGATCATGACCTGAGCCAAAGGCAGAGGCTTTAACCCACTTGAGCACCCAGGCGCCTCAAGAGAGAGTTGTCTTAAACAGTTTGAACAAATTACTTTGACAACTTTTGTTAAAATTTTATGTGAGCACAATGCCAGGATCCCCTGCAGCGCCTTGGAAGGGGTTTGTGCAGTGAGGGGCCCTGGAACTTGAGTTTCATTTGGTCTCTGGGAACCCTGGCTGAGAAAGGCTGAATTAAAATAAAGGAAAAGAAGAAATGATTCATCATGGTAGACTGAGAGGGTCAAGGAAGTTGCAGACTAGCAGGAGCTTAGGGCTTCATCCCATCAGTAAGAAAACTGTACGGAAAATGAGAAAGCGAGTCACAATATGGAGAGTTACTAAAAGGTCAAATAAAATGAGGATCGATTATAGAGTGTCGTCCTCTCCTCCCACAGGACAGGTTGTGTCGACTTTGGCAAGAACAGTTTCAGAGAGAGGGAGATAGAAGGTGTGATTTCAGTGGGTTTGGGAAAGAACAGAATGGAAGGAAAGTTAAATGGTGGATACAAGCAGTGTTCTTTATAGTGTGGAGAAATGGGCGCTCGCTGGACTTCAAACCGGAAGGAGTTGGGTAGATTTTGTTGTTTTTGTTAAGAGACGGGCGCTATTATTGCCTTTTTTGGTACGCTATCAAAATGTTCTCTGCACAGGAAAAAAAAATGAGGATTCTGAAGTGAAAAGTGGCCATTTTAGTGGTAAAAGCTTCTGCTAGGATAAAGGAAATAGAATCTACCAGGAGAAGGAGGAATTGGCCTTACAGAAGAGCACAGAACATGGAACAGGATGGGAGGTAGAACATACGGGCTCAAGTTAAGGGCCCAAATATCTGAAGAGATATAAGGAAAATTACCAGCAGAGGACGGATATCTTCACCAAGACCTAAATGTTCCACTCGGCACTACTCAGTAGGATCACGTACACAGCTCCAGACCATCACAAAGATGGCACTGTTCCAATTGATTCATTCAGCAAATGCCCATGGAGGACTATCTGCATGTCACTGTTGTTTCCTATGGTTGGTGGGATTTTTCTGCAGAGTCTTGTTTCCCCTCTCCTCTATTAATGTCTCACCACACTCACTGAGCCCATTTTGTGAGCTCTTTGGAAAAGAGTAGGTAGATAATATTACCTAGAAAACACAAGATGCGCCAGTAACCGTAGGGCTAATAATACATTATATGTTAATTAAAAAAATAAATAAGAAAACACAAGATGCTTAAGATGCAGGAGCCCATGTTCTGGTATCATGTGGTGAACCCTTCCCTGCGTACGTGGATCAGCCTAGAATTGTCAGGACTGTATGACACTTCGTAATTGGGATATTTGGAAGTAAATTATATAAGTCATAATCTCCCCCTGCCCCAGCACCTTCTAACTTCTGGACACTCTGGTTGGGAAAGTCTTGGATGAGGCACCTGGGGTTGGTTCAGTAGGTTGAGCGTCTGCCTTTTGCTCAGGTCACGATCCCAGGATCTTGGGACTGAGCCCCACATCTCTCTTTCTGCTCGGTGGGGATCTTGCTTCTTCCTCTCCTTCAGCCCCTCCCTCTGCTTTCTCTCTCTCTCTCATAATTAAATAAAATGTTTAAAAAAAGGGGGGGGAGTCATGGGCCTCTTGACTCCTCCTTCAGCTGCTTACTAAATGATCTCCTCCTCCGTGCTGTCAGCTGAGGTTTACCAATGTCTCTCCTATTGGAACCCTCATTTTCACGTCTATGCGGACTTCTGCATCTGGACCCCTGAGAATTTACTGCCTGAACTCCTGTGATAGCCAGCTAATTGGTCCTCTCCCTGCTGCTTCAAACAACTCCTCCCTCCGTCTTCTAAATCATTGGCCCACCTACCCTTCTCAGAGACTGCCATTTAAAAGAAAACCTAAAGCCTAAACGGAATGGGACATTTGGAGCCTCTGGATCTGCCATGTTCAACTTCATTCCTTCTTCCATTTATCAAATCACCCTCTGCTTGAACCACACAGGGCTGCTTGGCCTTATGTCCTTTCTCATGCCCTCTTCACATCTTTTATTCTGGTTTCTGAATCTGAAATAGAACACTTATCTTGGTCTTCAAATTATTGCAAGGACTCATCACTAATTCTACATTCATGGCAAAGCCTTCTAAAATATTTCAAGTCATAATGCATTCCTCTTTATTCTACATCTCCCTGTAAGCTGGCTTGTACGGCCACTGCAGTACTTACTCATGTCTTGTGTGGGAGATACATGCTTTTTCATGTTTCTTTCTCATCTTTCCCATACTGGATGATCAGTTCCTTACAGAGAGAGACCGGATTCACTCATCACTGAACCGCCTCCCAACCACATTCGCACATCTCTCAAAATGCTATGCACATAGTAGGTGTTCAAAGAATTGTGCATGAATATATCAACCAATTAATCTATTAAGTATCTCATAAAAAGTGAAATTAAAAACAAAACAAAAACAAAAACAAAACTTTGGGTCATTCACCAGATTGTAAGTGCTACAAGAGCAGAGACTTTTATTATATTTTTTATTCCCAGCACAAAGAACAAAACTCAACTCAATGAAAATTGGTCATATGGACAATTCAAAAGATTCTAAGGATCACTGTATAGCAAGCCCATCTGATGGTCAAGGGTAAAGGATGACTCCCATGGGGGACGTATTAAAACAAGAATAACTTCTAAACAAAAGGGGGAAAACAGTAGAACTGTGGAGTCAGTCACAGCTGGATCAGCAATGATTGGGATGTGCAAGAGAAATACGCTTTCATAAAAAGCTGAGGAAGATCCTGTGGCCATCATTCCTGGCCAGGAGGGGGTTACAGGCACAATGAGAATGTTGACAGCAAATCTGAGTTGTGATGTTTTTGTTCCTAGTTTCAGACTGTCTGGAGAGACTGCTGGGCAAGGTTATGATTTGTAGTAACCACAGGAAGTAAGTGTGATAGCTCAGTGCACCTGGGCAGGAAGGGGGCTGGGTTAGTTCTCCTCAGCCAGCCTGGGCTCTTGTGTAGAAGACAAGAGACCAGAAATGACTGTTTCCTGTGGGCTAAGGGATGGCCATGAGACCTGGGAGACTTAGAGGGATTCATTTTAGCACTGCTAAGTGACCCTGAATCCCAGTGCTGATGGAGAGGCCTCTCAGGATACAGGATAGAGAAATGACCTTGGCTAGAGTTCTCCAGCAGGGTGCTGGGCTCCCTAGGAGCATGCCCTGACTGACTGAATGAATGCACTGAGATACATCAAGTAGGCTGAGGAGAGACATAGGCAGACTCTACAGTTAAGACTGGATCTATTTCTTCTCCACAGAGATCAGCCAGAAGATAGCCAGAACCAAAGAGCCGGTGCAGGGGGACCAGGCCAAGACCTCATGTGGGGCCAGGACCTCTTTTCGCATCCCGATATCAGGAGGACAGGAAACTGTTACTTCCGGTATGTCAGCCACCATGTAGCAAAGGCACAGGGCAGAGTGGGGCGAAGCAGGTTTGTTTGGAGTGAACCACATCCACAGGCTTTTTACCCAACAGATGTGATCTAGACCAAAATTAACTGGGGACTGATCATCTACATCTCCCCGATCTTTCTTGGCCCGGCCCTGGGAAGCAGAGGTTGATAAGCAGGAGTAGGTCAGCCAGAAAAAATAAAAAGGTGCTCTTTTGTTTGTTTTTATAAATCTAGTGTGTTAAACTATGACCTGTCAACTTGGAGGTCCAGGGGCTATGAGAAGGGCAGCTTCATCCAGAAACCAAGGGGTGCCCTGTGGCTCAGACAGAAAAGAGCATCCCGGTCCTCAGCATTCGTGGTTGCCCAAGGAGAGGGGAGCCTGACTGGGAAGGGCTGGGGAGACAGAAAACATCCAAAGGTCCAGACCATTAGCATGAGCTTGTTAACCCAGAGAATACAGCTGATGGGCCTGGAGGAGGGTATCTGTGCTTTGAATCTGCTTTCAACACACTGAATAATGCAAGTGTGTTTGTGTTAGGATTCTATATTGTGGAGCACCAACTCTCCCAAACTGCCTAGGCTGAGTAACTGGAGATGGGCTAGGAGGGTGTTGGAAATACTTCATGCATGGCAACTATGCTGTTCTGACGTGCTCAGTGAGGATGTCCCTTTAGCGGACATCAGACACCAGGGAGAGGACAGTATCCTGATGCCCACAGGGACCCAGTGGATAGCTGTCCACTCAAGCTGGCTGAGCCTCACTCTGTCAGTCATCCTTCTTCTTCCTTTGGCAAGCGACATGGACACAGAGGATATGGAGAAGGACTTCAGGAGATGGTTCTGCATAGTGTTGGAATGACTATTTACTACTGTCTATGGTACGCCCCTACCCAGCATTGTTTTAAGACACTGACCCTTTAGTTTCTAACTATCTGTGACACATTTCTTTTCTTTGTGAATCAAAGACAGCCGATCTCATTTTGCCCTTTGTTCTGGACTATATGGTCTACCTTTGATCATTTCACTAGCAGCTTTCGTATCATATTTGCCTGATGCATTAAAACAGCTATTATGTCATCCAGTGGAGTCTTCCAGGTCAGTATCTCTACTAATGTCAGACCAAGCTAACTGGGGTCTTCAGTTTTCATAGAAAGGGGGAAAACAACAACAACAACAAAAAACCAAAACCCCACAAGGTTTAATTTTAGAATGTATAATTCACATGTGGCTACTTCCTCACTCTCCATATACTTAATTATAGATTATAAAACGAATTATGTGTTCTGTGGTGTTTTCTTCCGAATCAGATCCCAATATCCTACATTCATCTTCACTACATCTTTGCGAGGTGTGGCCATAGATCAATTATCTTCCTTTAATAGAAAGAAGACAAGGGAAGTGGTTTGCCCAAGGTCACTTGCCAAATCAGTGCTGGGACCCAGCATAAAGCCCAGGTCCCATGATTCCTGGCCTCGTGTTCCACCCAGGAAACCTTGTTGCCCCCAAACCACGACACTGACTCAGGCTTGGCTCCAGTTCAGCTAAGATGTTCCCCTGAGGTGTCTGGTTGGCCAGAGAGGGTGCCAGGCTATATCTCTTCCAATTCTTACATCAGAAAGCAGCACAGACTAGAGGGATTATGGAATGACAAAGAAGCAGTCGGCCATCTCCATTCAGTGCAACAGACTGTGCTGGGCCACATCAGTCTCATAAACCCTTCATCGTCACAGTGACAGCAAAAACAGAGGTGCAGTGTTCCAGACAGACACATTAATCTACTGAAAAATTGAGAGTTTAATACATGCAGGACTCTGAGGTATTTCTCATGTTGCAGCCCATTTAATCCTTCCAAAGCATCACAAGATACATGTAATTATCCTGACACCCGGCCTGTGTCCTCTGTTCAGGATCTGAACCCAAGTCTCAGGGCATCTTCCACTGTTAGAGCAGACACAGCATGAAGGCCGGTCCTTACAGAGTGGGTCGGTGCTGCTCCTGGGGACAGGAGAGACAAACCGGGGTAGATCTCTCAGAAGCTGGCTCACTAGGGACCAGGAGAGGGACTGGAATGTGTGTCCCTCATGTTACCTCTTGGCTGTGGTGCTAATTTAACTTTGTGACCTTGGTATAGTCAAGCCCAGTGTCAAAGTGATTCCATGGAGATATACATGATTTCTGTCTGGATGGACACTTGGAGGGTAAATGAAGAATTCCATGTGGAGAAGGGGCTTCCAAGTGGGTTGGGCACCTCAGTTTTTAATCACTGTTTTCTTCTTATCACTGTTCCATTTTAAGAGCCTTGAATAACCCTTGCATTCCAGATATACACTCCAGTATAAATATGCGAACATTCTGACACTTAAAAATATGTCCATCGCAAAGTAGGACAGGTTAGAATTACAGTGTAGCCTGTAGGCATAAGGGAGAGAAATGAGTAGGTAATACTTCACTTCCTGAAGTTGGAAGGAATAGTTTACCGGCCAATTGCTGCAAAGGGAGGATAAAATTACTATCCAGATCAACAAATGCATAGACCAGAAAACAAATAAATTATTTCAATGCTCTTTCAAAAACCCATGTTTTATCGATGATAAATCACTGAGTGGAAGGGAAGTTATGAATACTGTACTTATTTTAAAGACTCAGTATCTTTATGGTGTGATATATTCATTTATTCAAAAGTGCACCATCAAATTATCTGAATGGGTAAGCCTCGTTTACATATAATGTGCCAAGCAGTGATAAATTAGAACGCTGAACATCTATTGCCTCAGTCCCCAATGAGAAACTCAACTAATTTCTTCCCAGGTAAACAAACAAATAAACAAAACAACTGTTTCCAAAGTTTACTGAAGAAGCTTGCACAACGTCCCCACAACCAAGTTCAGTTTTCCCAAAGCATGGTGCGTTATATTTATGATGCTCATCTCATGACTGTCACAGGGCTGGGGATCTGCAAAGCATCCTTTCACACCAGGACACAGAGAGATTGTCACAAGTTCACCCCCGAGCCAATGCCACAGTACAAGATCTTTACAGTGTGATTTCATGATTTCATAAGAAGACACACTCGAAAGGTACACAGAGCACATTCAAATATAATTCCAAAGCCAAACAGAAGTGCTTGGGATTATTCATGCTTTGGCTGCCCTTCATTAATGCAAATAATTAAAAGAGGACTGTAAACACAGAGGCGCATGGGCTGGTGAGATAAACCAAGAGATCTGCATTAGCGTCAGTCATTTTGATCTCTTTTGTCCTTTTGGATTTTTGGATGTTTACAGAGCCTTCTCCATTTGTTCCACTGAATGCCCACTGAGGGAGAGGGTAAGATTGCTTTAGCCCCATTCCTAATATGAGGAATCCCAAAGTCTGAGATACAGACTTGGCCAAAGTCACCCTGGAATGGGCAGAAAACAGAATTGATCTTGGTGCTCGTGTATGTTCATGCAGACCTCTTCCTACTGTAGCACCTCCGTGGACTATGGTATAGAAGACACCTGCCGCTGGCACCGTTCATTCATTCCGCAAGGACACGCTCGGAGCTCATCGTGCCGGGGTGGCGGGTACTATTTTAGGCACTGTGGACAGAGTGATCAGCAACAGAAAGATCCCTGCAACATGGAAACCACGAAGGCTTGTTCTTTTTCTTCTCTCAGCTTTCTAAGAGGAGCCATGAACAATTAGGGGATGGGCTTGGAACACAAACGACGAGAAAGAAAGGATTACTTGCTTAGGTGGAAGAGCCCTGTTTTCCCGTTATTGCGAATTGGCTGTGGGCATGGGCACACCGTGGGATATGCTTTGCTTCTTGGATAATGCATATGTAAAATGGACCCAAATGAATATAATTAAATGTAGGATATTGACCAACCAGTCTGTTAAAGTGAGTGTCATTCAGTACAGGTAATACTATATTATTTCAGTTTCTAAAATGGATTCTGACATCTTAAGAGGTTTCATAGTACACCTATGAAATATTTACAAAACTGTTCTGAGCAGCTGATAAATAACGTCAACTTCAGACATGCTTAGATGGCTATTTCGAAAGATAGCATTCCATAGATAAGCAGTGCTTTTAAGCAGTATGAAAGCTAAAATGTCATAGATTCAGTTTCTAGCCTGAACAAGATAGCCAAAACAATGAAAGCCATAGCTTCATACTGAAAATGGACTTTTCTAATGCTTGAGTTTAGAAAACACAAATACCCTCTTATTTAAAAAGGATTCATTTACACAAATGGATTTTTAATAAAACCTTCAGCTTTTGGTAATTGTCACGTGTTCATTTACTAGTCACTTTCCTTGTCTTTCCTTATTTGTACGTTTCTTTATCTGCCCTTAAGACTCTCAGCCAGAAGCAACCTCAGAAAAACAGACACTGTGACAAGCTTCTCCTTAAAATAAGGAAAACATTGGTAAGGGCCAGGGTTACAAAAGAGTTGATAGGAATAATGAGAACTTTATTTAGCTGGAGAATCAAGGGGCATGGTTGGAATTAGACATTTTAGGGTAACCATGAAAATTAAAGATCAGTTATCCCAATTCACAAATTCAAAGCCTAAAATAACTTATGTCCTGGGGAAGCACGATTTTTAAATATGAATACACGTTACAAAGTGTTTTGTAATCTAATTTATGAGTTCTGAGTTATGAGGCTGGTTGCCCTAAGCCACACAAGAACCCCCAACGTAGGATTCTATAATTCTACTCACCTCACTTACTTCGTTTTATTAGCTTGCTAAATGTTTCCTGATGCATAAAATAATAGCTGCTGAAAATCTGCAAGCCACAAAAATATTCTCAAGCTTAAAAATCTGTGCCAGTTTGGAAAGTCTGCAATCTAGGGGTGCCTGGTGGCTCAGACGGTTAAGCGGCTGCCTTCCGCTCAGGTTATGATCCCAGGGTTCTGGGATGGAACCCCACATCAGGCTCCTGGCTCAGCAGGGAGCCTGCTTCTCCATCTCCTTCTATTGTTCCCCTGCTTGTGCTTCCTCACTCTCTCTGTCAAAAAAAAAAAAAAAAAAAAAAAGAAGTCTGAGATCTAAACAAGTTGCTGAATCAGATTTTCTAAATTGGAAAATGGGGAGCCTAGTGGGGAATCAATGGTAGCCGTGGTTCAGAATGGTAGCAAACTCAGCTCCAGACAGAAGCTGCTGCTTTTCCAGACAGCGAGGCCACTGTGCTGGGAAGGCAGCCTGTCACCTCTTCTCTCAGGTGCCACGTGCTCTCTGAGGGCTGCCTCCTGGAGCCATCCCTCTGGGCTCCAGAGCATCCCTCTGGGAGATGGGTCCATGAGAGCTGACCGGAGCAGATGATTCTTGTTTCATTTTATTTGCAAGTTCGAAGGAAACGGGGCTGATTTTACGTCCGACACAATTTTTTCCAAGAGAGCAACAATTTCAGTGTTCCTAACTTCCTGTGCCCAGTATTTACTCATGATCTGCCGTGAGTTTATGTCTCTCCATTTTTCTCACTCTATATACTCTTCACAGGGGATCACTTTCATACCCCATGTTATAATCCCATTGTTTAGGATGCCAAGATATACATGCCGGTTTTTAAAAAATTTTTATTTATTTGACAGAGAGACAGAGATCACAAGTAGGCAGAGAGGCAGGTGGGGGGAGGGAAGCAGGCTCCCCACTGAGCAGAGAGCCTGATGCGGGGCTCGATCCCAGGACCCTGAGATTATGACCTGAGCCAAAGGCAGAGGCTTAAACCACTGAGCCACCCAGGTGCCACTACATGCCTATTTCTGTCTTAAACTCTAAATCTTGTTGCCTACTAGGTATCTCTGGATATTTCCCATCCAAAATGGACATCGTCTCTTCCTCTATGAGCTACTTTTGCTCCTTTTTGTTTTGTTTTGTTTTCATATTTTGGCAGACAGATTACCATCATCAACACAGTCATCCAAACTAGGAATCTGAGTATCATTCTCTCACAACTTGTCTCACCAAGTTCTATATTGATTCTGCCCGTTGTTGTTGTTTTTAATGAGGACATATTCTGTCCTTTCCTCTTTTGTACATCCTTATTGTAACTATTTTATTTTATTTAATTTTATTCATTTATTTGACAGAGACAGAGAATGCACAGGCAGGGAGAGTGGGAGAAGAAGAAGGAGAAGCAGACCCAATGTGGGGCTCGATCCCAGGACCTTGGGATCATGACCTGAGCCGAAGGCAGACGCTTAACGACTGAGCCACACAGGAGCCCCTATTGTAACTCTTTTAAATATCTTGCTTGTACACTGTCACCTCCTAAATGGTCTCCTAATGGGGTTTCTTCCCTCTAATGTATTCTGTACCCTGAAGCCAAAACTTTATTTCTAAAATTCAAACTCACCCTCCTGCCTAAAATACTTCAAGGACAACCTACGACGTGGAGTAGTGATTGTCAATATTTTGACAGGAAAAAAAAGTTCCTTCTTCCATATTTAAAGCATATCCAAGAGGTGGAAGTGGACTTATTCTGGTCAAAGCAAAGGAAGTGAGTCCCCAGGCCCTTTATGGCTTGGACGCCTACCCCTCCCTCTCCAATCACCGCTGACTTGTCATCATAGGCTTCCGTCCCTCATTTCACCTCCTCATACTGATTCTTGCCATCTCTCCCTACTACCAGCACCTGCATCTCCAAGTTTATTTGTGCCACATCTGAACTTCGAAAAAAAGAGTGACTGTGAATATAGGATAGAACGTAGCTGTCTGTGGCCATGTGCTCTCATCCTGTCTTTGGTGTGAGCTAAGCCTGAAGGCAGCAATCATCCTGGCATTTCTCTTAACAACTCAGGGCATCCCCATTACCTCTCTCTAGTTGGAAAGATCCTATTTTCTTATTTCTTATAAGTTACTCTTTCGCATTTTTGGTTTGGGTTGTCCTTTGTTGTTTTCTTGTTGGGTGGAACAAAGCCTCCAGTGTTTTATGAGGAAAGTGTGTGTGTGTGTGTGTGTGTGTGTGTGTGTGTCTGTGATCAGTTTTTGTCTGAAAGTGTCTTCATTATACTCTTGCTTGATTGGTAATTTGGCTTGATCTGTATTTTAAATAGGAAAGAATTTTCCCTCTAATCTACCATTTCAGGAGCTTTTTCTCCCTTGTGTTCTAGCTTTCACTGTGCCTACAAAAATATCATCAGATATTTGGTCATCCAGATTTTTGATCTTTTATATTTGGTGTGTGCTTTTTTTCCCCTCTTTCGAAGCTTATGGCATCTACAAATTGTACCCAGCTGCTCTGAGTGCTGTGCCTTCCTGTGGATTCATTTTGGCCATGTAGATTTCTATTCTGATGACTAATGTGCTACTGCCCTACGATTTTTTCTTGAATTGTTTCATTCATTTCCCTCCTTCCCTTTTCCCAAGCCCCCATTATTTGGATGTTGGAGTTGGGCTTTAACTTTTCTTCTAATTGTATCTTTTCTATATTCTTTTCTTTGCTCTCCCTTCTTCCTTCTAGGGAAGAAATTTTGTCCATTCTTATTGGGTTCTCTATTTCTACTATGAACTTTTTAATTTCTAAGAGCTCAGTTTTGCTTTTTGCAATATTTTAAACATTCTGTTTTTATTTTGGTGTTGCAAAATCTTTTCTTATTTCTCTTAGAATTTTAACAGTAGGGTGTTACTCAGGGCGCCTGGGTGACTTAGTCAGTTTAGTGTCTGCCTTTGGCTCAGGTCAGAATCCCAGGGGTCCTGGGATGGAGTTCTGCATCCTGCTCCCTGCTCAGCAGGGAGCCTGCTTCTCTTTCTCCCTGTGCTCTTACTCACTCTCTTTCTCAAATAGAAAAGTAAAATCTTTTTTTTTAAAAAATAGAGCTATCTTTCATTTTAAAGACTTTCTTTAGGTATCTGTAATCCCTTGGATGTCTGATCATGATTAAGAGTGAGAGATCAAAACAGTGATTAAAACCGTTGAAGCCATAGGGAAGACTTGTCAGTTTCAAGCTTCTCTGAAGGCTGATTTGGTTTGTATGTGTTCCCAACCTGGGCATTGTAACAATTCTCATAAAAGAAGACTGAACTTTGTATCTTGATCATATAGGCAACAGATCAAACTCTATTGTACTCTACTGGAAGAGTAGGACTGGTGGAGCCCTCTGTAGTTACTAGCCAACCATGCACACTTCCAGATTTAGTTCAGTTTCTTCTTTGGTAAAACCTGCTTCCAGCTACCCTGTCCCTAAGTCCCAGACAAAATTAATTGCATACTCCGTGGTGCTTTCAGGATACCTTGCCTATTTCTTTATTTTAGAATGTATTATGTTGCCATAACTTGCTTATATATCCCCTTAATTTTTATTTCTTTGCAGTAAATAACCACGTCTTTTTCAACTTTTAATCCCCCAAACCTGGATTAATACTTACTATGAAGTGAACTGTTGCCCTTCCCCAAATTCAAATGCTAAAGCCCTAACTCTCCATGTGAGAGTGTTCTGAGATGGGGCCTTTGGGAGAGAATTTAGGAATTTGGGAGAGAATTAGAGAATTAGAAGAGGTCATGAGATTGAGGTCTCATGATGGGATTAGTGTTCTTACAAGAATAGGCTGTCTCTTTGTCATGTGAGGACACAGCACGGAGGCTGTCCATGAGGGAGCCATGAAGAGGGCTCCCTTCAGAACCCAACCATCCTGGCACCCTGATCTTGGGCTTCTAGCCTCCAGAACTGTGAGAAAATCCATTTCTGTTCTTTAACATACCCAGTATATGGGATTTAGTTATGGCAGCCTGAGCTAACTAATACAGCCCCTAACATATAAAAGAATCCCATAACAATCCCGAATACGCCAAAATGGGACTATTGCCCTGGATACAAATTCATAATGGCAACAGGGAATGTAGTTTAATGTGCCAAAAAGAATATCACATTCCCGCTTTCATGGGTTCTGTTCCTTTTAGCATCTCTTTATAAATGCATAGGAGTTCAGAGCATGGTTTCAGTATCAGCCCCAAGTTTTGACCTGCCTCTGATACTTACTAGTGTAGGACATTGAGCAGACTCATTAGTTATTTATGACTGTTTCCTTCTCTGTGAAAGGGGGAAAAAAATAAGCTTGTCTACTTAAAAGAGTTGTTTCAATGATTAAACATACAGTGCTTAGAAGGGCTCTGGCAGAAAGTATTTTCTAAAAAAAACGCCAGTTGTGATTCTCAACCACCAACGCCATTATGCTACGGGGTTTCCAAGTAGTGAAATTAGTGAATCTGCCTCCTTAAGACCTCCTCGGAAACATTTTTGTTAAGTGTTTCTGTGAAAAGGACAATAGGTATTTCTCATGCTTTTTGTTCTAATGTTTTGAGAATGTGAAACTTTTCTTGCCCTTCTAGAACATGGTATGTTTCTTTTGAGAACAAATGATTGGTTCCACCGGTCTGGCGCTGCTTCCGCCAAGCTGCAGGATGGCTCACTAGGATAAGGACAGCCTTTGGGTACTAAATTAACTGGTCTAAATTCTAAGTTCACTTAAAAGATAGTTTGGATCATTTATTTAATATTGAAGGCCCAAGTTCTAGATGGAGATAATTCCATGTAAAGTATTGAGTGACATTACTGAGCTTCCATGAAAACTGCCAACTAAGATTTCTCCTAAAGCTTCCACAAGGGAGACAATCATTTGCTAATGAGACTTAATGAGGTGAATATTAGAGAGTTATGCAAATTGCTCCAATATGAGACTTGAAAATTGTTATTCCTCTTTGATTCCTTGGGTATCTCTCTCTAGCAATTCAGCCATAAAGAGGTGGTTTTGAAAAAGATGTGGCACCTTTTTATCATGCAAATATAAATACAAAATGTGTAAAAATTAAATTATAAATTTTAGGTTGGAGACAAAGAGATATATCAGTGTAATTCTTTAAAAAAAAAAAATCCACTTTTCCCAATTGGGAAGAATCTTGCAATGCATTCTCTTCCCCTTTCAAAAAAGATGTTTTGCTTCTTGCAGGTACTGGTAGGAAATGAGAATTATATTCAAATGAAAGTTCATTTAAAAATACACATCCTTTAGGCATTCTCTAAATCCTTAAAACAGTTTGAAAGGTTTAATTAAGAGCCTATGAAAGAGTAAAACAAAGCATTCCTGTTAGGACCAGATGGCTTCACTGGTAAATTCTACAAACATTCAAAAAATAATTAATACCTATCCTTCTGAAACTCTTCCAAAAAAATTAGGAGGGAATGCTCCCAAACTCATTTTACAAAGCCAGCATTACCAAATGCCAAAACCAGACAGAGACACAGGAAAAGAAAATTACAGGTCAATATTCCTAATCAATATGGATGCAAAAAATCCTTTAAAAATCTTAGCAAACCAAATTCAACAACACCTTAAAAGAATCATACACTGGGAACAGGTGGGATCTAGCCCAGAGAGGGTTCAACATCTGCAAATCAATCAATGTGATACGTCACATTAACAAAACGAAGGGTCAAAACCATACGGTCATCTCAGTAGATGCAGAAAGTATTTGATAAAATTTAAGATCCGTTTATGATAAAAACTCTCAAGAAAGTTGGTATAGTTGGAATGTAACTCAATGTGATAGAGGCCATATATGACAAGCTCACAGCTATTATCATACTCAATAATGAAAAGCTATAAACTTTTCCTTTAAGGTCAGGAACAGGACAAGGATGCCTATTTTCACTACTTTTCTTTATAGTATTGGAAGACCTAGCCAGAGCATTAAAGCAAGAAAAAGAAGTAAGTCATTCAGATTGAAAAGGAAGAAGTGAAACTCTCATTACTTTGAGGGCAACATGATTTTATATATAGAAAACCCTGAAGACTTCACCAAAAAATTGTCAGAGGTAATAAAGGAATTCAGTAAAGTTGCAGGATACAAAATCAATACAAAAACCTATTGTGTTTCTACATACAACAAGCTATCAGAAAGAGAAATTAACAAAACAATCCCATTTACAATTGCATCAAAATGTATGAAATACCCAGGAATACATTTAACAAAGGAGGTGAAAAACTTGTACACTGAAAACTATAAGACATTGTTGAAATAAATTGAAGAAGACAAAAATAAATGAAGATATTCCATGCTAATGGGTTGAAATAATTAATATTGTTAAAATGTATATACTACTCAAAGCAATCTACAGATTCAATGTGATCTCTACCAAAATTCCCATGGCATTTTTCAAAGAAATAGAACAAACAATTCTAAAACTTGTATGGAATCACAAAAGACTCCACAAAGCCAAAGCAATCTTGAGAAAGAAGAACAAAGCTGAGGCATCATTCTCCCTGATTTCAAATTATGACAGAAAGCTACAGTAATCAAAACAATATGGTGTTGGGATAAAAACAGACCCACAGATCAATGGAACATAACAGAGAGCCCAGAGATAAACCCACACATATATGGGTAATTAATCTGACAAAAGAAACAAGAATTTATATTGGGGAAAGACCAGGCTCATTAATAAATGGTACTGGTAAAACTAGACAGCCACATGCAAAAGAATATATCTATATTGTTACTTTTATACCATAGACAAAAATTAACTCAAAGTAGATTAAAGCTTTGAATATAAGATAAGAGCCTATAAAACTCCTAGAAGATAATGTAAAGTGTTAGCTCCTTGACATCATTAATAATTTTTGTTAGATCTGACTCCAAAAACAAAGGCAACAAAAGCAAAAATCAACAATGGAATAACTTCAAACACACAACAAGGGAAACCAGCAACAAAAATGAAATGGCAAACTACTCAATGGGAAAAAAATATTTGTAAATAATATATCCAATAAGGGGTTAATATCCAAAATATATAAAGAACTTATACAATTCAAGAGCAAAACAAACAAAACCAAAAATGAGAACAAAACAAAATGAGACCCTAAAAAACAAAAACAAAAACAAAACACCCAAGCCAATTTAAAAAATGAGCAGAGGACCTGAATAAACATTTTTCCAAAGGAGACATACAGATGGCCAACAAATACATGAAAAGATGCTCAACATCACTGATAGTAATCAAGGAAATGCAAATCAAAACCCCCATGAGATATCACCTCACATCTATTAGAATGGGTATCATCAAAAATCACAAGAAATGACAAGTGTTGGTGAGAATGTGGAAAAAAGGGAAACTTTGAATATTGTTGATAAGAACATGAATTGGCATGTTTTCTGTGGAAAACAGTACAGAGATTCACAAAAAATTAAAACAGAACAACCATATGATCCAGCAATTCCACTTCAGGGCATCTATCTGAAGAAAATGAAAACAGTAATTCAAACAGATACATGAACCTCCATGTTCACTGCAGCATTATTTACAATGGCCAAGATATGGAAACAACTGAAGTGCCCATTGATGTATGAATGGATAAAGCAGATATATAATGGAATAATCACTCAACCATAAAAAAAAAGAGTGGAATCTTGCCATTTGTGACAACGTGGATGGACCCTGAGAGCATTATAAGTGACATATAAATACTGTATGATTTCACTTGTATGCAAAATCTAAAAAAAAAAAAACAAAACAAAAAACCACATACCAAGAACTGAAACCCCCAACACTAAAACAAAATCAAATAAAAATCCAAGCCTGTAGATATAGAGGATGGATTAGCGGTTGCCAGAGGAAAGGGGTGATGGGTGGGTGAAATGGGTGAAGGTGACCAGAAACTACAAACTTCAGCTATAAAATAAGGAAGTCATGGGCGTGTCATGTACAGCACGGTGACTACAGTTGATAATACTGTATTGCATATTTGAAAGTTGCTAAGAGACTAACTCCTAAAAGTTCTTATTCTAAGAAAAAATTGTGACTATGTACGGTGACCGACGGTAACTAGACTTACATTGTAGTAATCAGTTTGCAGTGTATACAAATATTAAATCATTATGCTGTACATCTGAAACTAATATAACATTATATGCCAGTTAAACCTCAACTAAAAAAGAGAACCTATATCAAAGATGTTAAAAGGAATAAAAAAAAGCATTCCTCTTGGAAAATCTTGTTGCATTTGAAAGGCAATGAAGGTTTTTCATACAAAAAAAAATGTTGCTTCGGCCAGTATAAAATCACGATGCATTATGTTCCTATAACATCCTCAGTGGTGCTTATACCAATCTAATATTTACTATATGTCTAAAAATGTATTAAAAACATGTTGCAATGGGACAAACCCTGGCGTTCATGGAATAAGGAGAATAAACAAAGCAGTGGCAGTCACCTGAACATAGCCTATGATCAATGCCCACACCACACTTGGGCCTTTATGAGTGATAATGAGAAGCATGAAATTCAATACCAACATGCATACATGGATGTGAAATTAGTTATGGAAAATATCTCTTCATTTAATTTGCCTTACCCATGAGATGAGACCCACTGAAACATATCCCAACCTCAAATGGATCATAACCACGTCACAAAGATAAGAAATAAAGAGACAGAAATATATTCAACTAACAGTAAAAAAGGCAAACAAACAAACAAACAAGAAAAACCACCACCACCACCAACAACAACAACAAAACCAAACAGACATATAAGTGAAACTCTCTGACAGATATTTAGGAATCTGATCTAACACTGCAGGATTAAACTGATGCTGGGGTATTTAAGTAATTTGGGGATTATTCACCTGGTAGCAGGATATAAGATGATGGATGGAGTAAACCGTGTCTGGAGGCCCAGTGATCAATTACAGGGGTGTTACTCTATTCCAAGCCAGAGGTAGTGAGCATCTAAATTTTGTAATTTATTTTGAATAGGAAAAAAAGAGTGGATGAGAGAAATGCTGTGAAGGAAAATTGAGGCTGCAGAGATAGATCTGTGATGCGTCCACAGAAATATGAGAGCTGTGATGCATGGAATTTATATAAACATTTCCAGAAGTTGGAATCAAAATGTAATTTTACTGGGCCATCAGAAGGCAAGAGGGACACTGTTTTCTGTCAGACTCTAGACTGAGTGACTTCTGTGGGCTGCTCCTTGCTCAGGTAGATTGGGCATCTTGAAGGCACCTTGTTTAATAAAAACCCGCTATGTACTTGGCAACAATGTTAAGTACTCGGGGAAAATAAAAAAACTAAAGTCAAATCTATGTATTATCATGGAGACTTTATAATTGTTTAAAACAGATGGGTCTGTAGCCACACCGAGGAGTCCCCCACCCCCACCCCTAGATGATGCAGCACACCTGTTTCCTAGATGATATCCAGAAAAACATAGTGCTGAGATGCCAAGATTGGTTGTAGACGTCATTTCTGCTTTCTGCCATGGGTTTTATAAACATTCAGTTTGACATTCTCCATCCTTTCACAAGGAAATGAAACCTTTTTTTTTTTTTTTTTAAAGATTTTATTTATTTATTTTAGAGAGAGAGTGAGCTAGCATAGGTGGAGGGGCAGAGGGAGAGGGAGAGAAAATCTCAAGCAGACCCCACACTGGGTACAAAGCCCAAGGTGGGGCTTGATCTCATGACCATGAGATCATGACCTGAGCTGAAATCAGGAGTCGGACTCTTAATTGCTTGCCGCCCAGGCGTCCCTGAAACTGTGTCTTAAGCATAAAGAGAATGAATGAAGACGCAATAAGAATGTCCCTGAATTCTACCCAGGCCTCTACACTGAAACCGTGTTCACTGAAGGTATCCACGACCTTAGTCATTAAATCTAATGAATATTTTCCTGTTTCTGTAGTAATTGGAAATATTTTGATTATGAATGGCAGAAAAGTAACTCAAACTGAATTAAGGGGGGGAAAAAAGATTTTCTTTTTTACAACATTTCAAAGTCCAGGCTTCCAGCTCTTTCTCAGTAATTCCAGGGAAATTCCTGACATGGAGTCCCACTGGCCTTTTTCCTCCCAAGTCATCTCTGTGTTCAGGGAGTTCATACACTGATTGTTTATATCTGAGACCCGTGGCGTGGGGTTCACTCAGCCACACCAAGTAAATCAGAGGTGGCAAAGACATGGTTCCCACAGGAACACTGAAGCATGTTATCAGAAGCCCAGGGAATCCATGTATTTCCACTTCCGCATTTATTTTATTCGACTTGACAGAAGCTTGACACTGATGACTCATTCTTTAAATATGGCATTTTCTTGCCATCTTTGGGATTATTTGTTTTTCTCTCATTTCTCCTATAACTCCTTCTCAGGTTTCTCCACAGGATACCCCTGGCGCAGTTTATGTGGTATCCCAAATTATTTCAGACCATCAGTTGCTTTTTCTGATTCCTCGCTGAAGAAAATCCATTGAGACGCACACCATTCTATCATTTACAAAATCCCACCTACTAATGACACGGCTTTGTCTCTCGGTACCACTTCCTGTCTCAGTGTTTCGTAGAGGTACTGACTCAGCTGTCTCCAAACCTCCATCCTGCCCGTTACTAAGGCTACCAGAAGCTCCAGCACTACGGCTTGAATGGACTGAAACTGTGGAGGCTGTAACTTCCCCAGGGACTGTCTAGAAGGGTTGAGGGAGTTAACATCTTAAAAGGCACATTTTGATCAATGAGAAGCAAGAAATGGAAGGAACTGGAAAATAAATTGCATGTTGTTTTGCAGCCTTACAGACTGGTAGCAAGGGGACTAGTCTATAGGGTCTCCCTGGGGATGTCTCCCCTGACTAAGCATCAGACTGTTTTCATGTGAAGCCAAGTAGGTAATGTGCCACCACCTGTTTGCTTTCCTGCCTTTCCTACCTCGCTATCTTTCTTCTCTTAGTCTAACTGCCCCACTAGGGCACACTCTCACCCAATAAATGGTAGCCTGTGGCTTTACTTTAGGCTTTGGTTCTTAGGAAAAACCCTGGCTAAGACACAGGGCTATCCTTCTCTGATCAACACATATTTATGGTCCTCCTTAGGTTTCTTCCTAGGTCACTTCTCAAAGCACACATTTTTCTGGGGGGACATCACCCACTCCCATGATTTCAATCACCAATTGCAATCTGACTCCCAGACCTCCAACTATATCCAGGGCTTCTCTTCTGAGCTCCAGCTCCACAAACAGTTTTTTCCTGGATATCTCTCCCTGGAAGGCTCACAGGAATCCCAGCTCAACACGCCCCAAACTTATGTATGTGCCAAACCCAACCAGCTCTTCCCTTGATGCTTCCTCACTCGGTGAATGGCACCATCAGGCACCCAGTTGTCTACATCAGACACCTGGCATCCTGGATCTCGCACTCTCCTTTCTGCCTCAGGAGTCACATCCAGTCTCTCACCAGGCTTTGACAATTCTATCTTCTTCTTTTTTTTCTAATGCTTTTTAAAAGTGGGCTCCATGCCCAGCGTAGAGCCCAATGTGGGGTCCAAACTCACGACCCTGAGATTAAGACCTGAGTTGATATCAAGATTCAGACACAACCGACTGAGCTACCCAAGCACTCTGACGATTCTATCTTCTAAATCATTTCAGCCACATCAGCTTCATTCCATCTTCTCTCCACAACTTCTCCAAGTCATCTTCCTACTGGCCTACATTCCTCCAGTCCATCGTCTATAAAGCAGTCCCTTTGTATTTGTTTTTATCTGTTCCAGGCTTCTTGAGATATAATTGGCATGTCACACTGTGTGAGTTTAAGGTGTACAATATGTTGATCCTATATATTTATGTATTGCCAAATGGTTACCAGGAGTTGGGGGGTGGTGTGGGAGAGTGGGGAGGTGTTATCCAAGAGTACAAACAATCCAGTTGTGAGTAAGAGCAGTCGTTGAGATCCTTTAAAACGTCAATCTCAGGGGCACCTGGGTGGCTCAGTTGTTAAGCCTCTGCCTTTGGCTCAGGTCATGATCCCAGGGTCCTGAGATCGAGATCTGCTTTGAGCCCAGCATCAAGACCTGCATCAGGCTCCCTGCTCAGTGGGAAGCCTGCTTCTCCCTCTCCCACTCCCACTGCTTGTGTTCCCTCTCTCGTGGTGTCTCTGTCAAATAAATAAATAAAATCTTAAAAAAAAGAACAAAACGATCTCAAAGGCTTTCTGTTATTTCGGGTAAAACTTCTTTAATGAGGTTTCCTGTGACCTTGATGCCCTATGCTCTGGCTTTTCCTCCAGGCCCATTTCTTGCCTCTCAGCAACCTAGGGGACTTAGGCTTTAGCCCTTTTGAATTTTTATTTTCTCATGGCTCCAGGTTCTATCTCACCTCTGAGTCTTCACGGAAAGACTGCTTCAAAACTGCCTTCCCTCCCCTGTTCATCCGGCTAACCTCTCCTCATTCTTCAGATCTCAGCCTACCTAGCACTTTTTCCAGGAAGCCCTTCTTTGTCGCCACCCTTTGCCACAGTCCAGTTGGGCGCTTCCTGCCTAAGCTCCCCCTGCACCTGCCCATTCGCGCTCATGGCACTTAACCACTTAGTTCTGCTTTCTGTACGGGGTCAGGTCTTCTGTCTGCTCTACTCATAACTGCTCTCCTCGGAAGCTGGCACGGTGACTGGTTTAAAAATTCTCCTAATGTCTAAACACCTTTGTAAGTAGCTTTGCCACCTAGCTTTTTGTTTTGTGTCAAGGGCCAGCACACCCAGAGTTTTCTGCTCAGAGTTTTAGACCACTGTTGTGTGCAGTCCTGCCTTGGCAGACTCTTTGAACAGCCTTCCTTGCAGAATCGCAAGTGATGGGACAGAAAGACTAGATTCCAGCACATACGTTCTAAGGTAGAACTTAACCACTGACTAGTTCTAAGAATAAAACTTCACATAGATGTGAATGCAATTGTTACTATGTTTTTCCAAGTTTGTCTCCTCTCTGGCTTACAGAGTTAAAACAACAACAACAAACACAACCCAGTCTTTAAGAACTGATTTCATGGCAAGTGAGTAAATTACACACGCACCAGCATCACTTGCCAGGGACCAAGTACAGGGAGCTGGGGCTCCGAGTCACCTTCTTCTTCATCTCTGTCTTTTTGAGCTCAGCCTCTTTTTATTCATTTATGCTTTCGCTTTGCTGTTTTTCCCAAGTGGCTATGTGGGAGTTTTTCTTTAGTGATTGTCTTAACCTATTGTACCCTTGGAAATATTTTTTTGATTATCATAATTTTTGCTCGTGTGTATTTTTATTTTCTTCTCTGCTACTTTACATGATCACGTGCACTACTTCCATTATATATTTTTGCTCTGCTTACGGCTTATTGTCTGTTGAATAGAAGTTGCTGATGGCAATTTTTAAGGTTATAAAATGTAATATGGGCTCATATCATAAATGGGACTTTTAAAATGGAATAGATTTCCAAAGAAATCAACTTTATGTAAAAGCTATGCCTGTTGAAAATGGATAAATACAATGGCTTATTATAAACATTAGGAACATATAAATTAACCTCCACATTTCGGCTTTATGTTCGGAACAAGCTATTACTGGCTCAATAAAGACATTTATGTCTAAGCATACTATCTTGTATACTAGTTTTTTTAGTGTCTTAAATGACTTGTTTTGAGTTGGGCGGATGAATAAAACGTTCCACAAGTCCAGATTCAAGATCTAACCCTGTACACAGCTACGCGGTTTAAGTGTTTACAATAATCGAACGTTATTACTAGGAGTGGATTAGGTCTCTAAAAAAATCACCTTCTAAGACTTATTTTATTTAAACCATGAACTGAGTGCAGTACGGGGTTAGTGAGGATAAAGCTGTTTAGTAGGTGTGTGACTAACAAGGTCTAGTCCATCAGTCAATACCTCTGTGTCACTTTCCTAATGAGATGAGGGAAACATACCTTTGAAATTTCCGCCACGGCAACTGCCGTTTATGTGTTTCGCTTCAGATGCTCCAGCCCAGATGTATTTGGTATGTATTTCAAAGTAGTAAGTTTCAAGATTTCATTGTAAGATGGAAAACAGCTATTAAGGACAGAACTATTTTTGGAAAGTAGAATATTAATTTCATGTAAATGAGTCTTCAGATTAACCAGGAATTACTTATGGAAGTTGATTTTGAAATTTGTTTTGGGGCTAAACAATTGAGAAACAGAGCCTCAGGTGATTTGCATCACAAAACAGCCCTAATGACCAGAGCCAAGGTTGAGACTGTAAACCCCAGAAAGCCCTTAATTGTCTAAACCAAAGCTAGTGCTCAGCAGTAATAATGCCCTTTGCATCTAATACCCCAGAAAAATTCCACTTTAGCAAGGCCAGGCTTTGGGCTGTCAGAAAGCCATCCCTTCGTATAAATTCAGTTAATTCTTTTATCTTCAATCCAATGTAATCTTTTTATTGAAAAGTGGGGGTGGGTTTTTCTTTTCTTTTCTTTTTTTTAAGATTTTATTTATTTATTTGACAGAGAGAGATCACAAGTAGGCAGAGAGGCAGGAGGAGAGAGAGAGGGAAGCAGGCTCCCTGCCGAGCAGAGAGCCTGATGCCGGGCTCAGTCTCAGGACCCTGGGATCAGGACCTGAGCCAAAGGCAGAGGCTTAACCCACTGAGCCACCCAGGCACCCCAAGGAGGGTGGTTTTATTTATTTTATTTTATTTTTTAATTAATGAATTAATTATTTTTTATAAACGTATATTTTTATCCCCAGGGGTACAGGTCTGTGAATTGCCAGGTTTACACACTTCACAGCACTCACCAAAGCACATACCCTCCCCAATGTCCATAACCCCACCCCCTTCTCCCAACCCCCCTCCCCCCAGCAACCCTCAGTTTGTTTTGTGAGATTAAGAGTCACTTTTGGTTTGTCTCCCTCCCAATCCCATCTTGTTTCATTTAAGGAGGGTGGGTTTTAAAAGTACCCGGCCTCTGCCCTTGTGCAATCACTTTACTTCATGATTATTTGAAGGATACTTAGCCTCATTCACATTTCAATAAAATCTCAGAAAAACCAAGTATCTCCCTACTCTTACCCCTTTCCCAAAGCAGCACGACTTCATTACATTTATCACAAAAGGATGAATAAACACTGTCATTCATTCATATATTTGCTGGCAGGATTTTCCTTAAAAACAAACAAACAAACAAAGAAATTTTGAGCAAAAATTGGTGGCAAGTAGAAAATTTGGGTTGAAATCTGTCAAAAGTGGGAACATGCAATATCTTCAAAAAATCACAGATTCCCTTTCACCCCAGAATTGTCCCTATTTTTATACTCTGAAGATTTTCTGTCACCTGAAACCACTGAGGAGTGTCTCACTGTTCAGCTGTCACCCAACCTTTATTCTCACACCCCTTGGCTTCTCTTTCCCAAGGCTCCTAATTAGCATTGAAATCAGCCATAAAGAGTCTACTGTGATTTGGCTTAGGGGAATGATAACTTAACCAAAGTTGAAGACCTTTTCCCTGCAAGTTACATTTGTTATGTTTCCCTTCTGGGTGTTCCTTTAACCTACCTAAGGAGAAAATGCAACAAAATCCACATTTTTATAAGCCATACGGCCAGGATGATCTGTCTCTATACAAAACTCCAGGGTTGGCTGTGGGTAATTTCATGAACAATTACTTATGCAAACAAATTAATCAGCGATCAGTTATTACTCATCCATTTTGTGTTTGGCGCTGTGGACAACAAAGAAGGAAGACCTTCCAAATGCATGTTAATTGCTGAGGAACCATTTAAAAAGCCAAAACATTCAGAAATAAAATGCCAAAATCAATACTGATGATCAATACGCAACCACTACTTAGCTTTCAGGCATAACCCAAAATAACTGTGGTGTAGTTGTCCTTTCCATAGACTTCATGATATGGACATCTGATTCACTGAATTTAAAAAGCTTCCTAAAAGTCCTAATTCTGAATTTCTAGGAAATTTGGGATCTAGGTATAATAAAGATAAAAGGATAAACAGACATATTCGCTGGGGATTTATTCTTCTGGTGTTATAAAAATGTCACTTTGAAGGATTTTTTTAGTTTGCTAGAAAAGGAAAAATGTAATGTGGCTATACTAAAAAAAAAAAAAAAGAAATGTAGCTAAGCTCCTTAAGCAGAAAATTGTGCCTCATGTGCAGTAAGATTCCTTATTAGAGATAAGCATAGAAATGTCTGACATTTGTATCAATGAGGGTCCCAAAAGGAAAGAGTTGGCACACTCACATCAGGGTATTTTGAGAAGGTCTCTATTTGCAAGGGAATAATTGCAGAGACAGTGACGAGGTCTAGGAGAACTGCAAAAGGCAGTAGTGCAAGAACCTGCAGCAGGGCCCCTGCCCAGAAAAGACTAGGTGTTGCCCCCTCAAACCCAGAAGATGCTATAGGAGCCAGACGTCAGCCAGAGGGAAAGGGCCCTGTGTGAAGCAAAGTGATGCCCCCAGCCTGAGATGGCCTCCCAGGGAGGAGCCCAAGAGATGAAAATCCCTCCCTCCCATTGTCTACAGGACCTCATTTGCCAAAAACAATCAGAACCCTCAGAGTCCGTATGAAATGTAGTCTTGGCACTTACATGAAGGGGAAGAGTAAAACGTGGAACTGGGAAGATATCAGGTGTGACATGGGAGGAAATTTTGTACCTCCGTGACTCATTCATTAAAGGAATAAGAGGGGGCACCTGGGTGGCTCAGTCATTAAGTGTCTGCAGTCCTGGTGGGATGGTGACTTGGGGAATTGGACCAAGGACCCCCTTATCACGTGAGCTGCAAGAGTCTTGCCTGACCAGGCTAGGAAAGCAGCAGTTGACTTCTGTAGCATAAAGCCCAAAGAGTTGGGTTTTCTTTTCCTTTTTTTGTAATGTGAGTGCCTGCCTTAAGCTTTGATTGTGAGGCATCCAGTTCAAAGACGAACTCCTTGCCAGCCACAAACCAGGTAAAGAGCCCAGCCACCTCCCTCACTGGGGTACCATTGTTTTGGAGATCTCAGTGATCTCCAGACCCTTTGGACAATGAGTCATTTCTCCTGTACTCTCAGTTCTCTCTCCCGTGTTTTTAAATTCACCAATAAAGAGTGGCCCATGAAGCCATAGGCCCCCAGTCTGGGCCCCAATAAAAGGAGAAGCCCCAGTCCAGGCATGATGTCTTCTAGAGAACCCAGGCATGCATGCTGTGTAATTTCCAGGTCCTGTAAGTAGTAAACCTTTATTTTTTTCAAAGTGTCCTGATGGCTGTTGCTGAAAGGCGTCCTGCAACCACAGTAAGACCACAAGGGTCTGTCCAGTCCAAACACTGGTTTGGAAAGGGCTATATTCGTGGGAAGCTTGAGGGGGTATATGTGCCCCCCCCACCAGGCATATCTAGTCAACAGCATTGCTATAGATAGCCTGAAACTGGCACCAAACACTTCTCAGTTGTGCTTTTTCATAACCAAACCCAAACCAAAGGCTAGGGTCTCCTCCCCAAATCTGATGGCATATCCAGTGAACAAACAAGATCTGCGGAATGCCCCCTTGCCGCGCCCCCCACCCTCAACCCGGCCCCAAATGCTGCTTCTGAAAGCCCCTTGCATGTGCTGTTGGGTTATTATTTGACTTGTTGCTCAACATCCACCCACGGGAATTTTTTGTCACCATTCCAAATATTGCTAAGCATGCCTTCCAGTCTGCTGAGAAAGCAAGAGCTCATCCCTTAGGTATCCTTTATACATACATTGTTAGATCTTTTAATCCTTTTTTTTTTTTTCTAAGATTTTATTTATTTGACAGAGAGAGAGAGAGAGAGACAGCAGAGAGAGGGAATACAAGCAGTGGGAGTGGGAGAGGGAGAAGCAGGCCTCCCGCTGAGCAGGGAGCCTGATGCGGGGCTTGATCCCAGAACCCTGGGATCATGACCTGAGCCTAAGGAACGAAGGCAGACACTTAACAGACTGAGCCACCCAGGCAGCCCCATATCAAAGTTTTAAAGTAGTATTTTAGCTTTTTAGAACTATATTGGATATACCAGGATTTAAAAATCTTAAGGTGCATTTAAATCACATTATTGACTTTAATTGGATAAACTTGGTTATTTCATTTTCCTGGTGTTAGGTTGCCTTAAATCAAGAAGAAGGGCTGAATAAGATGATTTCAAATAATTCAAATAATAAAATAATTTATATTTAAATTATATATATAAATATAAAAATTATTTTTATATAAATATATAAATGATTCAAATAAAAAATAATTCAAATAATAAAAGAAAGACTAGCATTCTTCTGTCATCTCCATTGACCTCTGGAACCTAGAAGAATACTCTTAAAACCTGAAGGTGACCCTTCTTTGCTTACTAATGTATACATTTCAGATACTACCAGGGTATTTTTATTTTATTCTTTTTATTATAGACCATCAGCCTCTTTTTGTATTCACTAACAGATCTTTGTGTTCACAATATATGAGCTTATGCATTAATTGAGGAAAACGGGTGATGGAGACATTCTAAGTCAGCGTCAGGTAGGGATAATAGAAAAAAGGAAGGAGGGATGGGCTTACAAGAAGCTCATCACTATTTGATTTACATTTAAGATGACTTTCAATAAAGTAAACTGCCTACTTTCTCTGCAGGAAAAGGGATTAGGGTAAAGGCACTAAAGGAAAGAGATTAACTTTTTTTTTTTTTTTTTAGATAATTACTAGGTGTGAATTCAGTAAGATATATTTGCTTGGGGGGGGGAGAGAGAGAGAGAGAGAGAGTGTGTGTGTGTGTGTGTGTGTGTGTAAATTCACTATTTACTTTGTTTATATCGTGCATTATATTGTTTAGCATTGTAGCAATAGACCAAGAAAGAGGAAATCAAATCATGAAGATGAGTTTGTCCTTAGAGAACCTGGAACTCTGAGTTCATTACCCACATTGATCCAACTTGAAATAAAATTGCAAGGCTCTTGCAAAACACTGTTGCAGCTTTCCTGAAAGCCAGGGGGCCTGCACACCAACTTACCAAAAATCTACAAATACTGAATGTGCTACAAAGTATTACTGCATTACTGAGAGCATTTTTGTTATTGTGAGTAGGGATTTCCTGTTTAATTTCTTAAGTGCAATTTACATGGAAGTCAGCCTATAAAAAACAGAGTTCAGGTTTGCTGACGATTATTACAAAACCTTTCTGCTATGTAGGTCTGTATTTAGCCCCCCTCCCCCAGAAATATAGTAGTAGAGAGTGCTTTTATTAAAATCAAAGCAATTAATTGAAATTTTTATGTTTCCATCACAACTACATAACGTTATTTGAAAGCATCTCTTAACACATAGACCAGCACTTGGCAAACTTTATTGCCTCTAGTCCTCTCAACAGTCTTGCTTTTGCAATTAAGAATCATCTGAACACCTTGAAAGTGCAGATTCTGTTTCAACAGGTCTTCCATAGGTGGGCCCAAGATCTGCATTTCTAATAGGCTCTCTGGTAATGCTGCGAGCTGGCACAAGGACCACTCGTTGAAAAGCAAAGATCTAAGAAAAAAAAATAAAGTGAATGAAGTATCTCTTTTCTATTTCTAGGGCACAGTCTGTGACTTTTATTACCATAATGGTGAGCACCAGAAATTACTGAGATTAAAGAATTTGAGCACCAAAATGTGATTGAGAAGGAATGACCCTCGTCTCCAGCTGCAAAGAAAGAAACTAGAAACAGACATCTCACGCTGGTGCTCCTTCTGGCTCCAGACCAGACGGAAGAACAGAGGGCATATTTAATGGGCTTTGAAACTTAAGACTCACCCTGGGGTGCTCACAGGAGTGCCACCGGAACTCCTTAGTGATATGTGGGCTAAGCCAGACCCCGTGTTTGCCAGGATAAGTGTGCACAATCATTTATATAAATATCTATGTTAATTAGGCACAGGGCAAAGGAAAGAAGTATTAGAAATATTTATTGAAGTGTTTCATTCTGATTAGTCAGTCTTAAATTCTACAAATGCTTATGAGATACCTATTTGCCAGGACTCTAACATATTCCCTGGAGGAGATAGCAAGTAATATAACATTGGGATTCTACTTCTGAGAAACTTGCACATGATTTGGGAAAACATGATTTGCACATACAAAACAGTTTCTTGGTTATCAATAACTCGATGCTTTATAGCCTAAATGCCAAATTAGAGATAAGGACTAAAGTTATGGACTACAAATTTCAAATGAAAAGTAGGTGATGCCTACCATGGTTTCCTAGTACATCCATGTTCTTGTTTTCTAAGATGATCATTGACTTTGTTTTCTCTCCATGTCCAAAGCCCCTTTCCTTATTCTCAGCTATGACCTTCCCCATTCTTTATTGATAAAAAAGATAATTAATTTGAAAGGAACCAATTTACATTCCCATCACCAAATTAGTGGAAACTTACACTCTCTGCCCATGTTCTTCTTTCCTCTTTTTGCAATGCTCCTGCCGATGCCCAGTCTCTCTACTTTTATTGCCTCTAGTCCACTCAACAATCTTGCTTTTGCAATTTCCCCTCTTTCTTTTGCAAGTGAATTTTCAGCTAGAACCATTACCATTCACTTGCAAATATGCCTTAATATTGCCTAGACTTAAGAGAAAAAAAAAGGTCCATTGATTCTGTATCTTCTTCTGGTCACTGCCTTATTTTTCAGCTCATTTTCAGTACTATTCTTCAAAGAGAGTTTTTCCTTCTTCACTTTCTCCTCACCTTTACACTTTATCCTATGATTGGGATTCCTTCTTTCAAGCCTTCTAAGTGAGCTTTGTTTCTTCTCTGTCCATCCACATGGGTTTTCTTTTGCCAGATCTGGTAACTGAATTTCTGTCCTTATCTCATTGGACTTCCTGGTAGCATCTGACATGGTTGATCATCTCTCTTCTAGAAGCATCTTCTTCTCTTGACCTCCATATCAACATTTTCTTGGTTTCCCCTGTCTTACTGGAAGCTTCTTTCTGATGCAACCTTCAGATTTTTAGAGATTTCTCAGGCCCAAACCGTCTTTCCTTTTCTCTATCTGCACTAAGTCTCACTGCGTTCTATGATTTTAAGCCAACTTAAAGGGCATAGTGTCAGGCTTTGACATGTTTTTCTGTAACTCTGAGATGTGACAAAATAGTACAATATAGAGAACAAACTTGCACACTTCTTTGGGGCCATTTTCCAGGGAAGCCCAGAGGTAAGGTAGCCTCAGCTGGTTTCTTAGCCTTTAGCATTAAGAGCTAACTGGTAAGAGCAAAGAATGAGGCAAAAGTTTCCTTTGGGAGCAGCTCAAAGTTTGTGGACCACACAACCTCCTTCATACTCTTTTGGAACTCCATGAACTATCCATGCTGGTAGTTCTTCAGGTTTAGGGAAGGAAAAGATGATATATGGCTGTGAGATCAGGTTTGAGTCAAGAGCATTAGGAATGGATGGACTTTTGTTCTGAGAACTAAACTGAGGCAAGACTATCAATTAAGCCTTGAGAAAAAGAAGCAAGATTGGCAATATTACTGTGCTGCCATTTTTGGCATTTGGGTGTATTTGAGTGGGAGAACCCAAATGAACTTTATACTTCTGTAACTGTATAATAGTTAGTTTGCTCATTAAATCTCCAAGGAGTACATAGACCTACAGGTGATAAGGCCATCTTGACAACGTGGACGATGGGCAATATGGTTATAGAAGATTTTGAAAAGTGGATGTAAGTTGATGACATATGTCCTATTTTATATCTAGCTTTGTTTAACTCTCTGTGTCTCTCATTTCCCATTACTGCTTCCTACCACCAGCCCCTGATTTATAGTATATCACTTTCATATTTGGAAAACCTGGTCTATGATCAAGGATTAGTAGGAAGAATGGAGAAAAGCAGGTTTTATTTTGTTTTTGTTTTCTTTAGTAATAATAGTGAGAAAAATACTGGAGCTGGGTTTTTACTCAAAATCAATCTTCCTTATACTATTATGGTTTTATAAAAATTTTATTAGGGGGTTACAGCCTTATTAGGATGGGTGTATATATATATATATATACATATATATATATATATATATTTTTTTTTTTTGGTAAGGTTTTTGACTAGGAATCAAACACTCTAAAAGCATACATATTTTGACAAAGCCTTATTTCCAAGATTTTAACGGAGTTCAATAAAGTAGAATGCGTTATTAGAATACTCCTGGATTGAGGATAACAACTGAAGCCCTCCCCCTCCCCAAATTAGTGAATCTACTAGCTATTCCTTTTGGACTGGGTAAAGAACTGCCATCATTATTTTTTTATGCTTTGCCAGGATGGTGTTTATAACGTGTGATAGACAGAAGGGATCAACCTAAAACGGATGGCATATTTCATGGAAAACTGGTCCTTACATCTTCTTGTGTGTTCTTCCCTTGTTGGCCTCACTCTCTTATGCAAGACAGAGGTCCCTGCCCTCAGATCCCTGGCACTGGAGGTGTTCAGACAACGGGTGAGAGGCCTCTTTCTGCTGTACTATTTACACCATCATTAGGCATCTTGATTCTACCCAACAAATTAATGCTAAATGCCCAGGAATTATAGTATTTGCCCCTTGCAGGACAAAGTTAACTTAGAAGTTCATTTAGGGTCTTCTAATATTGGCTCTACAAGACTGAACATTCGTTGTGATGAAACACTAAATGCAGATAAGAACATTCCCTTAAGAAGCCCGCTAATTGCTTGGTTCCATAATTTTGTTTCTGCACAGGAAACTCTAAGCTGAGAGAGCGTCTCATTTCTCAGCAGTAATGTGATTAGTGTCTTCCTCCTGAAGTTTTCCTGTGGGGCAGGAAAAGAGCAGAAATCACCTGGTCCGTCAGGATTTGCCAAGATGGGAAGCTCATTTGCATGCACACAGGTGCTGTGTTTCTTCCACAGATTGCTTGGTCCATATAACAAAGGAATATAGCTATGAATTCTGAGCAGCCTCAGGGGTGCTCTTCAAAGACTCCAGGCAATGGAAAGGAAGAAAGGGTCTTTTGGTTAACTACTGAACTTCATTAATTAGAGGAAAGCATTTGTTTCATGCCTGGTTATGTCTTATGTCAATAACTTTTGTTATTTAAAATGTTTTTGTACTGTAGTCATAATCTTAAAACCATACTTTCCCTCAATATACTAACTTCATATGTCTTAGAGAATACTGATAGCTGTTGATATGCATACAAAATTTAAAAATCTCTATTTTTATGTAAAATGGAGAACTTCATTTAATATAAAGAATAAAAAATTCAATTTTTAAACAATTATAAGCTGGGGAGAATAGAGTTTATCATGATGAAATGAGAATTGCTAACTATTGTGTATTTTCAACTATCAATTTATCATCACTAATTACTATCATTACAGAGTATGAACATAAGATTAATGGGGATTTCTGAGTTCCCTAATGAGGTCCTTTGTAGCAAAATTTATACCAGTGACATGATTTCCTTTTGTTTAGGATATCAGTATAATTAGTTTGGCTCCCTAATTATGAGGAAAGTCCTAAATAGAGATAAAAGTTTCACCAATGAAAGTATGCCCCCTGCATTTCACAAACTAATGATTAGTCTCAAAGTAGAGAACTTCAACTTCAAATTGAGATCTTTTTGTTGTTGTTGTGACTTGCAATGGACATGAATTTTCAAGTTCCACGGTGTTTGGGAATTTGTATTTAAAATGTAAAAAAAAGAAAAGAAAAAAATTGTGGGATGAGGGCCATAGGGAGAGGAAGGGAGAGAATCTTAAGGAGGCTCCATGCTCAGAAAGGAGCCTGACACAAGGCTCCATCCCACAACCCTGAGATCATAACCTGACATGAAATCAAGAGTCAGATAATTCACCACCTGAGCCACCCAGGTGCCCTGGAAATTTGTATTTTATTTTATTTTATTTTTTTTTATTTTTTTTTTTTTTTGGAAATTTGTATTTTAAAATGTGTTATTTAGGGACGCCTAGGTGTCTTGGCAGATGCACACATGAAACCCTCATCCGTGCTCACAGGACACAGGAAGTGGTTGCATGGATTTGGAAGTTGAGGCCTCTGCCGTGGTAGGAGATGGAGTGGGCAGTAGGCCACACAGAGGAAACGGTCATACGAAAAATCAGAGGAAGAGAAATACTTTTACTTTCATGCTTTCAAAATATTCTGAAATTATAATGCCCTTAAGAACCTGTGAGGTTTGAACTGCCTTTTTCCCATTTTATAAGATGCAGAAACTGAGGCTCAGGAGAGATTAGGGAGCTGGCTCAGTCATGCAGGTATTAGGAGGCTGAGAACCGATTTGGAGTCTGGAGTATTAGGTTTGCAGGTCTTTGCTCTTACCCTACCTTTGGAAGCTCCCACACAGCCCAAAGAACCACAGAGTCGCCTTGCTCGCTCCTGCAGCCAAGGACCATTCTGGCTCCGTTCCGAGAGCACACACTGCAGAATCGGGTATGGGTGGAACATTGCCCCCATGGCAGGAAAATCTGGCATATTTTTATTAATTTTCCTTGGAATCTGGGTATGAATCTAGTCTCTCATTTTGTGAAATGCACAATCCTTCAGGACCATTAAAACCTAATTCCTCATTAAACATATTTATAAATCAACTGTTTTAAAGGCTTACTCAACCCCACAGAACCCTTTTCTACTTCAACCCCACAGAATCCTTCAGTTTCCTGCCCAGAACTGAGAGGAGAAAACAATATAAAGTTTATGTTAACATTGTAAATGTTTCCTTGGTTTTTTCATTTTATACCCTGGCCCAGCAGTTTTCGGCTGTGGTCCTTGAGGGGTTAATAGGGGTCTCAAATGTAAAAAAAAAAAAAAAAAAAAAAGTTAAAAGAATATATTAGAAACATAGAAATGTTGGGGCACCTGGGAGGCTCAGTGGGTTAAAGCCTCTGCCTTCAGCTCAGGTCATGATCCCAGGGTCCTGGGATGGAGCCCCGCATCAGGATCTCTTCTTGACGGGAGGCCTGCTTCCCCCACTCTCTCTACTTGCCTCACTGCTTACTTGTGATCTCTGTCTGTCAAATAAATAAATAAAATCTTAAAAAAATATAGAGAAATGTTATGGGGTGCCTGGGTGGCTCAGTCAGTTAAACATCTGCCTTCAGGCTCAGGTCACGATCTTGGGATCCTGGGATTAAGCCCCGCATTGGGCATCTGGCTCAGGGAGAGCCTGCTTCTCTCTCCCTCTCTCCCTTTGTGCACTCTCACTCTCTCACAAATAAATAATTAATACCTTTAAAAGTCTTAAAAAAAGAAATATAGAAATGTTATATTGAAAAATAGAGAGATGTATGAAACTACTAAACTTACAAATCATGGCTCTTACTTCAGCGATAAGGCACGTGTAAGTAAAGGAATGTCAGGGGCGCCTGGGTGGCACAGTCGGTTAAGTGTCCAACTTTTGGTTTTGGCTCAGGGCCTGATCTCGGGGTTGCAAGATTGAGCCCCACATCAGGCTCCACACTCAGTGAGAAGTTGGTTATGAGATGAGAGTCTCTCTCCTTCTCTCTCTGCCCCTCCTGCTTGTGCATGCTCTCTCTCTCTCCCTCTCAAAATAAATAAGCAAATCTTTAAAGAGAAAGAAAGAGAGAGAGAAAGAAATAAAGAAAGAAAGAAAAAAAGAAAGAAAAGGAATGTCATAGCTGAAAAAAGAAGGTAGCCACCAAGAGAACGTACCATGAAGGCAAGCATGAGAGTCCCCGTGAGTGTAACATCAGCAACATTTCAGCATCTACAAGTGGCACTGGGTTTATCTTTTCAGGTTCACTCAGCCACTGATGTTGTGTTATGTCAACATAATGTAATAACATTCGATAGTTTCTGATGTTGAATCTGTGCCAGACATTGAGATAGGCGCCATGGTTAAGATGCCAATAAGACATTGTACCCACCTTTCTGCGGCTTAAAACCCAGGCAGACAGACTCTCAAACCAACAGTGTGTGCACACTTGCTGCACTGATGTGAAGATAGCAGAAAGGAGAGGGGCCCGGGGAGCTCACGAGAGACTAATCTTCAGCAAAAAGGATGGCAGAGGAGCTGGTGCTGGACCCAGATTGTGAAGCTAAGGGGTTAGCTAGGCATCAGAGGGAGGAGGAGTGTTCCAGACAGGTGAGAGTACGGAGAAATCTCTGGAAACTAAAATTAGTTTGGAACAGATGGAGTGAAAAATACCTGTGAGGGAAGGTCAAGAGAAGAAAGTAGAAAACATAGCCAAGATCAGTTTGTGAGGGATTTGGAGTATCTTGTTTATTGTTTTGGCTTTCTTCTAAAAGCTGTGAAAAACCCACTGAAAGGTTACAAATACAGGAGTGACATAATTAGATTTTTACTTCTGGAAAATTATTCTAGCATCAGGATGTTGTAGGCATGGATGATGTAGGCATCTTCTCTGTTTTTTTGTCAACATTTTATTTCTTTTTTCTTTTTCTTTAAGATTTTATTCATTCATTTGAGTGAGAGAGAGAGAGAGAGAGAGCATGAGCAGGGGGAAGGGGTAGAGAAAGAGGGAGAAGCAGACTCCCTGCTGAGCAGGAAGGCCTATGTGAGACTCAATCCCAGGACCCTGGGATCATGACCTGAGCCAAATGCAGATGCTTAACCAACTGAGCCACCCAGTCACCCCCAACATTTTATTCCTAACACCCAGCAGAACACCTGGAATATGGTAATCCCTCATACATGTTTGTTGAATGAATATTGAATAGATGACTTAAATTCATTTTACTTTTATTAAAACAATTGATTAAGTTCTCAATTGATTAAGGGGAGAGTATCAAGCAATTTTCCATATTTCTGTGTGAAGTCTTGGGTCAAGGATGGCATCCCCCACTAAGGTACAGAATATCAGAGAAGGAGCAGGGTACCGGTCAGCATCTGACATGGGAGGCATCATGGAGCAGCCATGGAGGGGGAAATGTCCAGTCACAGCTGAGACATCTGTGTAGAGGTCGGGAATGATGGTCATGGGTTCTAAAGGAAGTGGAAAAGAGTATGGTCAGAAGTTTCCAATGCTACAGAAAAATCTAGTAGAGATGGACTGACAGGTACTGGTTTGAACTGGCAGAGAGAGAGGTCATTTGTGGCTCTTCAGAGAGTCGTTCCTTCAGAATGGTAAGGACCCCGCCTTCTGGGGACTGAAGGGGGTTTGGAAGTGGAGACTAACAATAGATTTGTCCTTCTAGAAACTTGGCTGACAAAAGAGAGATACAGAGTAGGCTCTAGAGGCAAGGTGCCTTGCTCTTAATATTGGAGAGGAGATTTGAGGCTTGTTATGTGATAAAAAGAAACACCCAGCAGTGTGTCATGGGGGGTGGGGGCGGAGAATAAAAACACAGGAAAGCAAGAAACAATCTCTAGAGGCAATAGAAGGTGTTAGGCGGCTGTGCATCTCTTCCTCTGAGTCAGAGGGAAGGCAAGCTGAGGCAAGTCACAACGGCTTGCTCCTATTTCCAAACAGGGAACAATTCCAAAATAATAAGCCGTGTCAGCTGGGAAACCGGGAGGGTCAGGTCAGCGACTGGCACGGAGTAAGGGAGATGGAGCTGTGATGGGGTGTATGTACGGTGTTCTAGATACCCCTTGTCACAGTTTTGGTGACTTGGAAAACTGAGAAATCCTTTTATTTTTATTTTATTTTATTTTGGGGTCAGATCGTCCATCAGCCTTTAAGAACTGAAGCTTCATTATTACATGATTATGAAGTGCTACTTTTAATGAAGAGTTTCAGCTCTCCAACACTAATTAGGTTAAATCCCATTATAATTGTCTGCTGTACAGTTACAACTCATTTCACCGCAGAACATCATTTATATTCAACTGGAAGAAAGGTTCCAACCGATAGTATGTTTTTACTGTGAGACTCTACCTCTTGCTTAAACAATTACTTGATATAATTACATTAGATTACTAGTATGCGTACCTTTTTTTTTTAAGATTTTGTTTATTTATTTGTCAGAGAGAGAGAGAGAACGCACAAGCATGGGGAGCAGCAGGCAGAGGGAGAAGCAGGCTTCCTACCAAGCAAGAAGCCCTATGCTCCCAGGGTCCTAAGCCCATGGCAGACACTTAACCAATGGGAGCCACCCTGGTGTCCCTAGTGTGTACCTTCCTAAGATTCCAAAATGAGGGGCACCGAGCTCCCTACTCAATTGGGAGTTTGCTCCTCCCCCTGCTCATGTTTTCTCCCTAGCTCTCTCTTTCAAATAAATAAATAAAAAACCTTAAAAAGAAAAGGGCTCCAAAATGAACCAAATTCTTGGATATAGATCCATACATAATTTTCATAAACTCAAAATCATGTATCTAATGAATAGGAGTGAATTTAAAAGGCTTTGATTAGTTTTTTCTAGTCAAAAGGAGCATATGTTGCCCCAAATTTCTGGATCCATCACAGTCCAACTTTTAGATTTTTTTTTTTACTGAGTGATAATGAATTTATCACTATTGAACAATTTATTCTGTCAATTCCTTTTTAATCAATGAGAAACATTCATTAAGCTACTGAGTCTAAATACATTGTTGTGTAATAATAATGCCTAACATTTATTGTGCTATGTGCCAGCATTGTTTTAGGTGACTTTACTATTTTAATGTTCCTAGCAATTTTACAAAGTAGGTATTATTATTAATGTAAGATCATGAGGATGAGGATAATTTTCCATTGTGTTTGCTATCTACAACAGAATCTGGTGAAGAATAAGCATGTAAAACATACTTAATCAATAAATAAAACTCCATTTGACAGATGAGAAAACTGAGCCACAGAGATACTAAATAACTGGTCTTCCTCCTTAAGGTTTATTTTTCCCCCTAAGGTTTTATAGTGCAAATTAAATGAGCAACTATAAGATAAGTACTTCAAATAGGGAAGTGGTGAGGATGAAATACATTCATATTTGTGTTGACAGAATAGGGCCTGGAGCATACCAAACACCGGCCGGGGAATCTGCCAGCAATACCAGACGTATCTATTTACTTCTGCGTCTTTCTCTCATGATCGGGGAAAAGCCTTCTTTGTTTTTCTACCCCTGGGGCCAGTGTGTAATATACATTAGGTAGTTCACAAATATGTGAAAAAATGTTTTCAAATAGATATTTCTGAGAGCTTAATCAATTGTTTTAATAAAAGTAAAATGAATTTAAGTCTTCTCTTCAATATTCATTCAACAAATATGTATGAGGGATTACCATATTCCAGGTATTCTGCGGGGTGTTAGGAATAAAATGTTAGGGGCACCTGGGTGGTTCAGTTGGTCAAGCATCTGCCTTTGGCTCAGGTCATGATCCCAGGGTCCTGGGATTGAGTCTCACATAGGCCTTCCTGCTCAGCAGGGAGTCTGCTTCTCCCTCTTCCTCTACCCCCCACCCCTGCTCATGCTCTCTCTCTCTCAGATGAATGAATAAAATCTTAAAGAAAAAGAAAAAAGGAATAAAATGTTGACAAAAAACAGAAATGACAGACCCGGCCCTCACGGAAGTTGCAGTCTTGGGAGGGGGAGAGATACCAATATATGCTTTCTTTTTTTCTAGTCTTGAATAGGAAATGCTCCAAACGATGACTTATGCATGTGAAATCTATAAAAACTTCTTGATAAACTAGAACATAAACTAAAGTGGTAACAGTGAATAAAGGCATGACCTATGCAAAAACATTAAGAACAGAGCAAATGTATAGATTGGAGATATATAATACTGAGAGGAAAAGGGTAACTATTTAGTAATATCTGGAACAAAAAAAACAGAACCGGCTAGAAGAATTAAAGTGATTGAGCGTTGCATAATAAGAAACAACATTATACAATCTAAAAATGAAACATTTAGATTGGAAATGGGAAAAAAAACTGGTAATGATAAAATTGATTAGATAATGGGATAATTTGTCAAGAAGCATCCTATTTTCAAATACAGGTGATGACAAAACGTATAAAATTTGCAAACCACGTATAAACCCAGCGGGGGAAACATTAGCACATCAATAATGTATTTTGTTGTGCAGCAACATATACAAGCACTTAATTCTGTATTGAGATAATGACACTTCAGCATCTCACTGACATAAGCCTGGATAGAGGCCCAGTCACATCTCCGGGCCCTGGGATTCGTGAGACATTTCCCAAAGCTGATGCGTAAGATAGCTTGATAACCTTTTTTTTTTTTTTTTTTTAAAGATTTATTTATTTGACAGACAGAGATCACAAGTAGGCAGAGAGGCAGGCAGAGAGAGAGGAGGATGCAGGCTCCCTGCTGGGCAGAGAGCCTGATGGAGGGCTCGATCCCAGGATCCTGAGACCATGACCTGAGCTGAAGGCAGAGGCTTAACCCACTGAGCCACCCAGGCGCCCCGATAGCTTGATAGTCTTGATCATGCCCTTTGTCCTCTGTGGGCTTCAGTGACCTCAGCCATGAAGCAGGGTAATGATTTAACTCACAGTGAAGAGAACAGTAACTAGCATTTATAGAGATCCCGCAGTATTTCTGAGAGCAAGATGCTCTTATAGATACAGGCTGCTCTGGTAATAGTAGACTCCATCTTATGGGATCTAGGAGCCCGTGTATATGTGTGTTGTTAGTCAGGGGCAGAACCTTTCTGACACCAGCAGCCAATTTCTGTCCTCTGAACCCTGTTCCCGCCTATAAAATCTAACTTCAAACCTCCACAAAATGAGCAACCTGAAGACCACCAAAGAGGCACCCTCCCCAGTGCTCTGTTTTACCTCAAAAATAGTTCATATTTCACATGAAAAGTGTTTTTTTAAACTTCAGAAAAGTTGTGAAAAAGGAAGTTTCTAGAATTGCTGCAATCAGTACCATGTCTTGCAATTGTTGAGTGGTTATACCAGGGCTGGCATCAACAGCATGTGAGGCAAGCCGATCCTACCATCTCTCTCCCGACTCCTTCCCATCCAGCTTCTGAGTATTCTATGCTCTAAGAAATCCTTCTTCTTCTTTTTTTTTTTTTTCAAAGATTTTTTTTTTTAGTCATCTATTTGATAGAGATAGAGATAGCAAGAGAGGGAACATAAGCAGGAGTGGGAGAGGGAGAAGCACGCTCCCTGCTGAGCAGGGAGCCCGAGGCAGGGCTCCATCCCAGGACCTTTGGATCAGGGCCTGAGCCAAAGGCAGACGCTTAACCAACTGAGTCATCCAGGCACCCCTAAGAAATACTTCTTGCCCCATCATCCTATCCACAACCCAAGATGTGCTCCCACTGTCCAGCCTCCCTGGTCCCAGCCATGTCTAAGAGGAAAGCAGCCTCACTGCCTCTTGAAGGAATTCACAGTAGCCCACAGATGACTCTTAGAGCAATCCGACTCTCCAAGGACATATACAATGGAGAATTAATAGCTCGCATTGCATGGAGCACTATTGATTGCAAAGCTATATAAGCATATTTAATTTGGTGAGGTGTTGTTATCCATGTTTTTCAAATAAGAAACCCAAGTTTGAGAGAGAATCATTAGCTCAAGAGTCATTCCGCTGTTAAGCAGCGGAGCCATAGTTTAGATGCAGAATTTCTCAATCATGATTTCACCTTCTGTCTATCATCTCTTACAGCTATTCATGGGCACCAGCTTTTTAAATTTTTTTTCTGGAGGAGGCAGAGGATTAACTTTTTCCTTGCCTCTTTCCTTGTCCTGGCCACCAGCCCACCAACCACACCCTTCCTTTGAGCCATGGCATGTCCAAGTCATGCAGTTAGTGATTTGGCAAATGCATTAAAAAACTTGTTAAATATCCTCTTGTCCTTCACTGACCTGTTGAACAAAATTCATTGCCAAATTTGGCAACAGAGAGGCAAGAGAGGATGACGTACTGTCTGAAACTTGTGTTTTCAACAAAAGTGCATTATTTTTTCCTTGTTTCATTTCATGCTTGGTGAGTACTACTTTGGCACCTTGCATACATTGTCTCATTTGATATGTATGGGCATCCCAGGACAAACAGTGCTATTACTATGGGCATGTTATAGATGGGAAGACGGAGGCTAGCACAGCTAGGTGAGAGCTAGCAGATGAAGCTGGGGTGCAAATACCAAGAGTGTGTTCCCAGAGTCCCTGCCTTAGCCCTGATGCCCCACTGCTCCCACGGATCTCTTTCCTCCTGCGGAATGCTGCAGAGGTTGATGTTGGTGAGGGCATGGACAGCTATGTTCACATAGCCTCAAGACAGCCATGATGTCGTATTTCTGATGCTATCCCAACATCTGTGCCCAAAAGGCAACTTGATGTGTTTGCTCAGTAAGAACAATCTCTGGAATCTTCATTGATCTGAACCCAACCTCCCTACTCTTGGGAATTATTGAACCCAGCATAAAACATGAGTTCGTGTCAGGAGCAAATAGATCCATCTCTGCATTCCCATCCGAATGAGGCTTTTCTCCATGGAAATCAATGGAAGTTGAGCGGCTCTAAAGAGCTTTCCTGAGATGTGCTAATAGCAGAATCACTGTGGGCCCCCTCCTACTTATTGTGGAAGGAATGAGCCTTCAGGTGGTGCCTATATCCCAGTAGACAGGGTAGGGCTGAGGGCTAATAAACACAGAGATATCTCAAGGGCTTAGTGAGCTGGAAAGTTGGCCTTCTCAAAAATTAAGCAACACAAAGTATAAGACTCATGAACTGTCGTCCTACAAATTATTTAAACTCTCAGCACCTCTAACTCCTCATCATAGGGTACTGTTTGGGTGATGCTGTGTTAACTTGTGTAAAATGTTTGTAATGGTGTTGGACTTTTGTTTAGTGAGTGTTCCTTAACTGTGACTTCTCTTTGCTGCTGACTCTTCTGAGTAGATAATAGGAAAAGGGAGATAACAGTGATTTTTATCTCAAAAGAGACCCATAAAAGGAGAATGAGGGAGGATATGACAATTTCCAGTTCCTTCTTGCTCCTCCACTCCTTTTTCGCATGCTACCTCTTCTTTGGAGCTCCTCTCAATTCCTCAGGCAGACCGGTCCTCCACCTGTAGGTCCCAATGCTTTATTTATTGCTCTATCAGATTAATTCTCACATTCATCACACTCTGACGAGGCAGGAACTAATACTGTCCCCATTTTCAGATGAGGAACCTGAGGTCTGATGTTCAGCAATCTGTTTCTCTCACAGAGCTGCTAAGCCGTGGAGACAAGACTCAAATGGAGCCAAAATATAATCATTGGATTTAGATAACTCAGTGCTTAATTGGCTTTTGAGTCAGAAAAATCTGAGTGGGAGTCCAGGTTTCAGCATTTATTATCTATATGACCTTGGGCAACTCTAGTTTCTCGACCTGTTCAATGTGAATATTGGTGTTTACTTCTTGGGGCAAGGGAGGATTAAGTGAGATGGCATTTATGGAGAATGAGAAGGGACTTAATTAGCTGAAGCTTTTACTAGAATTATCTACCACGACCAGACCTTATTCCCAGCTTTATATTGCCAGCACAGTGTTCAACATGTCACAGGTATGGATAGATGCATGGATGGATGTATGGGTGGATGGATGGATGGATGGATGGATGAAACATGAAGGATTAAGTTGAACTGAGAAAATTATGCTCTTAATACCACATCAAAGCAGTATTATACATCAGTTATTTTAATACAAATAATGTTATTTAATGCAAATATATTCCTTATTGGACATTTTATGCATAAAGTAATGAAAGTAGGAGAAATCATACAAATATAAAAGTTAGACATAGTCATAATTTTTATAAATGGCTATATCGATTAACATTTCTATATACTTAAACAGTGTACAAATGCATGATTTTTTTTCTAATCAGAATATCCCATTTGTACTAATATTACATTGCCTAGAAACACCTATTTATTATGTTACTGAAAAATCTCACCATCAACCATTGATACTCCATAACATTTTTATTATGGCTACTGTTTCTTAAATAAGTATTCTGTTACTTGTTACTTGGCATATGTTGATTGGTTCACATAAATTTAAAGTGGTGAGAAATTTTTTTCTGGTATTACTCATCTTAGAGGGGAAAAAGAACATCTGAAATCATCTTCCAGGCCTGTGACAAAAGGGGCACTTTATGACCTGGCTCCTGTCCAGAAGTTTCCCTCATTGCTGGCGGTTTTGAGAAACATTCTATTGCTATTACCCAAACAGAAATATGGCGATTTTTCTTTCCCTAAAGCTATGTAATAGACTTTGTATGTAATAGGCTTTGTAATAGACTTTCTTTTCCTATCTATATCTGTGTCTTCAGAGAGACATCTTTTTAGGGATTTTCCTCCCTCTCCTCTGGGGCCCTTAGGCCCCTTGAAGAGCTTGTAGCCAATAATATGTTCCCTCGATGTCATCATTCTGTCATATATGCTCTACTTAAAAAATAAATATTGACCCTGAGACATTTCCATTGGCTCCCAAACATATTGATCATTACAATTATGAGGTCAATAAGGGGAGACAGGTTAAAAAAAAGAAAGTGTATTTATAAATTCCCAGATCCATGAACTTTCCCCCCTTTTCTTCACCAGGCTGTGCTCTGTTTGATATCCTTCTGTCCTCTTGAGTCTTTTAATTATGCCTCATAGTTTGCTAATCTAAATGGCCTTTTTAGGGATTATGATCTGCCTCCTAAACTAGACATCTACATTAGATGTATCTGGATTATAAACAGTTATATGAATACTGTTTTATTCAAGGCTATTATATATTTAATTAAGGAGGAAAATGTCATATAGTGGTTATATATACAAATTTCATTTCCAGGAAAGAGTTTCCTAATTTTAGGTTGTTTGATAGTAGTTGAATGCACTCGCCAACAGTAGCAATAGATTGATACCCTTTGCAACAAGAAAGAATAATTAGTGTAAAGAAAAAAGAGGATGAAAGGGTTTAGTGGATCAAAGAATTTATGGGGTGAGGAGTGAAGAGATGCATGTCACTCTGGACTAGACCTTTGGAGAACAGGAAAAAGCAGCCTGCCAGGAAGGGAGGTCAGTTTGAGTTCCCTTGTCTCAAGCCGGTTCCAATGGACATTGTTTACCCTTAGTTAATATTTAATTATTAGATAATAATATTTGTCTTCATATTTTATATAAAATATTATTATTTTTATATTATATATATATGTTTTATAGCCTCACATCACCCATGAATTTCTTGGTTTAACAGTAAAAAAGAAAAAGAAAATGAAAAAAGTTCTACTATGAATATACTAATTCAATCCTACATAAGGAATAAAATTACAGAATAAAAAAAATTAAGACTAAAATTACAGCTAAATTAATTAATTCAAAATGGATTGCAGACTTAAATATAAAACTTAAAACTGATTAAAAAAGTAAGAAAAATTTCAGAATCTAGGGCTAGGCAAAGAGTTCTTAGACTTGACTCCAAAAGTATTACTGACAAATTGGATATTACCAAATTAAAAATGGTTTGACTCCAAAAGTATTTACTGACAAATTGGATATTACCAAATTAAAAATGTTTGCTCTGCTACAGAGTCTGCTAAGAGGGAAGGAAAGGCAAGCTGCAGATGGGGAGAAAATGCCCCAAACCACATCTGACAAAGGACTCGTATCAAGACTATACAAAGAAGTATATATAAAACTTATATAAAAAACTTACATAAAAAAAACTTAACATTAAAAAAATCAATAAATCTCATTAGAACATGGGCAAAAGATGTGAAGAAATATTTTACCAATGTCAAATAATCACAGGAAAAGATATTCAACATCATTCCGCCATTAAGGAAATACAAATTAAAATCACAATGAGATATCACTATGTACTTATCAGAATGGCTAAAGTCAATAACTGATAATACCAAATGCTGACAAGGATGCAGAGAAACTGGATCATTCATACGTTGGTGGTGGTACAGTCTCTGTAGAAATCAGTTTGGCACTTTTCTGTGAAACTGAGCACACAGCAACCAAATGATCCAGCAATTACATACTTGGTCATTTATCTCAGAAAAATGAAAACATCTATTTATACAAAATCTGTACACAAATGTTCACAGCAGCTTCATAATAGCCAAGTGTTGGAAAAAACCCAGATGTTCTTCAAAGGGTGGCCAGTTAAACAAACTGTGGTATGTCCATACTGCAGAATAAATACTCAGCAATAAAAAGGAATGAACTATTGATACATGTAATAACTCTGATGAATCTCTAGAGAGTTATCCTGAGTGAAAAAAGCTCATCCCTAAAGGTTATGGATGGTATGATTCCATTTATAGAACATTCTGAAGTGACAAAATTATAGACATAGAGAATAGATTAGTGGTTTCCAGAGGTTAAGGACTAGAGGCGAGTATGTGTCTATAGAAAGGTAACACAAGGGATCCTGTCGTGATGAAATGTAGAAGTGTACCGATGTAAATATTCTGGTTGTGATATTGTATTATATGGTTTTGCATATGCAAATTTGCCAAAATTGCCCACTGTGGCAGTTGGGCCAAAGGTGTACTGACTCTCTGCATTGTTTCTTACAACCCTGTGGGAATCCGCAGATAAAAATCCGCAAATAAAAAGCCGAGTTCAGACTTGGTTTTCAAAGGAGATTGATTATGTAGGGAAATGCTCCCATTTATAACCTGTGAAAAAGCAAAATATGAACCTATATTTTAAGTAATGACAAATTTAAAGGGTATATATATTTACCTATATGCTGACCCATGTGTATACTATATATACAGATACATACCGCACACACGGAATCTATATACATTGCTGAGCTCAACAAATGGAAATACTAAAATACTATGAGTGACGGGGGAAGAATAGAAGATAGATTTTTTCCCTTCAACGTACTTTTCAGTTTTTAAAAAACATTCCTACGTTACCTTTATAATCAACAACAACACAACAAAACAGTTTAGGTCACGGCCACCCAGCCCACGCATATTTCACAACTTCAGACCTTTCCTAGTAGGGTACCAGAAGAAATGGTAAATGATTGCAAACCTGGATCTGATATTAAATAAATTATCCTTCCTACTCTCCAAACTGATGACTTTTATAATTAATGGGCTAATTTAACTGCAAATCTTCCAGTTAGTAATATTAATTAAAAAGGAGACATGTAAATGACCTTCTGAAAAGGACTTATCTCTTAATTTGCCCACAAATGAGCACTTGCAATTACTTCTTAATCAATACCAGGAATCTGGCTGGAATTAATGCGTGGCTTCCTCGTTTCAGCCACTTTTAAGAGCACTCAGGATCACCACATGCGGACTGTTCAAGGCCAACCCTATATTTCCCTTTAATTTACCTGACCTTTCAGGCAGTGAGTGAATTTAAGGCCTTTATAGGCTTGGCCTGAATAACTGGCAACTTTCATGACTTTAATCATGGACCAAAAGCTTTGGGAAATGTCAGCCTTTTCTATGCCATTGTTTAATATGTTAATAAGATCATTTACATCTTTTGCTGAGAAAAGGACCTGATACATAAAGAAAATGGTAGGAGGTTTGAGGTGGACGGCGATGAATAAAACTTTTTTTTTTCCCCTAGGAGGAAAGAGGAGTTCTTTCCTCATAATCTTTTTTCTCACATGAATGTGCCTAGCGGGTTCTAAAATGGACACTTGTAAGCGGATACAGTTGCCTCTTTTGGAGAGATCTGGTTATAGAGGCAGCATAGAGGTGAAAATCAAGTCTAATGTCTTGCATATTATTCCTGGCATCCCTAAATTGTCCAGAATGGAACTTTCTAATACATACTTAATGTATAACTTTTCATACTTCATAGCTAGCCTTCTAGCTATGAAGCTAGCCACTTCTTTTCATAGTTAGCCTTCAATTAATTCACTTCTCTTTCTCAAGAATGTTGTTGACTGTGTTCTTATGCATATCTTAACAAGAATTTTGCTAGCTTGCCAATAGTTAGGGAGACCCAAAACCACTGGCATGTTCTTTCTTTAATCTTATAATACCCATTGGTTGTTTCAGGCTTGAATGCTTCCATTCCCTGGATAATGTAAGTGGCCCAGGATGGGAACTGCCAAGTTGAATTCAGCTAAGATCAATAAGTACTTGCGTCCCATGACTGCACTACAACGAAGAGGTGAGGATGAGTCTGAATTATCTGTCCACGACAGCATCGTCTTCACATCTTATGTCTTACAGTTTATGGCTTAAATCAGTATAGGATTTCTCCATTTTGGACCTGAGGTCTAACAAAAACACTAGCACTATATCAGAATGCTTATTAGCTCAACAGCAACATGGTAGAAAAAGGTGTAAGGATATTTATTTTATTTTTTATCTTTTTTTTTTTTAATGAAGGGGAAAGCAATGCGAATTAAATAAATAATGGGAAAAAGAAAAACGAAAAGCCACCACAATGAATTGTTCATTGCAAGGGAGGTAATCGTTAAGACTACACCCGCTCTCAGACACAGCTAGATGGATGTGGATGGGACAGTAGTTTTGAACTGGCTCCGCATTAAAATACCCCTCCTGTCCTTGCTATGGCTGGGCTGACGGCCAAGGCTGCTCCTAGATTCTGATAAGTCAATTAGATGGCACCAACCCCAAGTCTACGTCACTTCCCTGAAAGCATCCATGAACTGGTGCCTGATACATTGAGTTTGACTCTCTCTCTAGCCACTCGTTTTGCAGTGCTCACTAGCGATTTTAACTTCTCAGAGATACAGTTTCCTCATTTGCCCAGTGGAATGCGAGGCATGGGGCAGGACTCTTGGGGCCACATGGGGGGAACTGCCATAGATCACGAAGTTCCATGCAGATGTTACAAGGAGGATAGCCAAGGAAGACAGCAAGTGGGGCAGTGGACGTTTCGAAGCCTGATTACAGGGTTGTGAAAATAGAAATTTCAGATAATTCAGAGCCAAAGCCTTTTTGAAATCTGAAAACACGAATGTTGATTTATAGTCTTTGATGCCTGAATTCACAAGATGACAACACGAAGGCTTCTCATCATTTTGTGTTGGGTAGCCTTGCTGACAGCCATGGGGACAGGGTTTTGTTTATTCACAAACCTCACTTGTCTCTGCCTCTCAGGCTGCTTTGAGAAGACGGACCACTCCTTAGTGGTGGAGAAGGAAAAGAAAGTATGAGAACAGTAATAAATTTGCTCTGTTTTTGTTTGTTTGTTTTTCCCTTCCATGTTGTGTTTCTCTTACCTAACAGAGGTCACTGTCAATAATGGATATGATCTTAGTCTCGGAGACAGCATCCTAGTATTAAAAAATACATTTTCCAGATTTCAGTTGTCTGACCAGGGGTAAATTATTTGTTGCCTATAATCCTTTCACTTTCTTATCTATGTCAGGGGAAAGGCCACTTTATTTGGAAGACTGATGTCAGGGGAAAAAGAGCCACCTCTGTGAACTTGCCTAGTATGCAGTAGACCTTCTCACGCTAGCCTCTTTGTTTCTTCTGACCAGCTTCAAGGCCTTTGCACTGAGAGATGGAGTCTTTGCTCGAAGGTGAGCTCTGTGTTATAAGAGTCCTCAGCTACACTCTGATTTACTCAGTGTTGCCAACTTACAGCTGAGAAACTACGACTCCCAGACTTCACATGGAGCAGAGACAGAATTAAGGGTCTCTTATAACCCTGGCCTCTGATCACATTAGCAAATTCTGTGAGCTCTGCTTTCTCATTGCACTTCACATCTGATTACTCTCCCTGTGGCCACTGTTATGACCCTAGGCCAAGCCCCGTCATGTCTGACCTGGTCCACCACAATTATCTCTCCATGGGTCCTCTTGCTTCCCCTCTTATTCCCTGCACAGTAGTCGCAGTGATTTTTGACTCTGATTCTAGGGTGCTCAACCTTCCACTGGGTTCCCATTACCTGTGGACTAAAAATAAGTCCTTATCATGGCAGATGAGATTCCCACAGGATCTTGTCACTGCCCTGCTCTCCAGACACATGACCTGACCTCCTCACCTTGTTCATGGCACGCTGGCCACACAACACAGAACGTACATGCCAAGCATGCTTCTATCTTGGGGACCTGGCATTGCCCCATATGTTTCTACAGCTTCTCCCACCGTCCATTTCCAGGAAGTTACTCTCTATCCTCTTATCCTACCTGTCCCCCCCAACCCCCTTAATAGCACTTAGCACAACAAGCTATTATGTCATGTATTTGTTTGCTTATATAGCCTGGCTCTGAAACTAGGATATAAACTATGCGAGAGCAAGTTTCTCTCATCTTCCAGGCACATCCTCAGCAACTACAATAATATCTGGCACAGAGCAGATGCTCAATGAATTTGTTGACCAAAAATGTCAGATTCCAAGGCTGAGAAAAGAAAATGTTTAAGAGAGTTGGACCTCATTTTAAAGAAAATTCCTAAAAAGATTATTTCTGAAAAATATGTGGAAAATGAGCAGCTGCCAGTGAGCTCTATGCCTTTGGCACATGTACCCCGGCATTACTTCTTGCTTTACATATGTGACAGTGTTTTGATGACTGTTGTCGTGTTTTGTAAAGCCCCTTGAGCTACTGGAAGGCAAATACAATATAAATGCAAACTAATAATAAACCACCTCTCTGGTACTCATAATAAAGTACACAAAGCTTTTGATGATTTACTGAAAAATAAAGTAGAGAGTTTCTAAATGTAAAGAAATAGGCCAAGTCAAAATCATCATAGGCCCATCCAAGCAGCAAGGGACCTTAGCATGTAAACTCACCACGAATTAGACCTAGGAAACTCACTTCCTGATGATTTGAACAAAGGTGAAAGCTTCCCACCTTCAAGGCATTCTGTTAGAATGCCACTAATCTTTCAGTCAAACAGATACAATTCTGATTTTGTTGTCTACAACACAGCTACCTCTAAATAAGTCAACATTTTTTCCCTTCTGGAGCACATCTTTTCTTACATTAAAAACACTATAGACAAAGAATGAATAATAAAACCTATGATTTAATTGGTTAGACCCACTCAAAGCCAAGATTATAGAAGTCATTTAAAATTTTCTTTCCATAATATTTTTGAATATGATTTTACTTTTATGATAAGTTTAAGGAAATTAGAGTCCACGTTTATATGACTTAATTATAGATGCTCATAATACATAAAGGAGAATATTTTGGAAAAGTGGAATGTGACTCTCTCATCCTGTTCCAAATCTATGTTTCTAAAACTATCACAGAGAGAACACGTGTTTGCCTAACGTGCTTTCCTACTACTGCCTTTGATGGCAAAACAATAAATTTCCTGAGCCACTTTAGAGTTGTCAGTCTTTGACGTAATGTTTTAAAAGTAATCCATTCATGTGGACTTTCATTGTACTAATTTTTTCTAATATTAAAAAAAAAAATTCCAGGGAAAGTCAGAGTTATAGTTTAATATGAATCTCTGTTACGTAGTTGAATGTTTGGCTGTTTCTCTGTTACGTAGTTGAATGTTTGGCTGTTATGGTAATGTTCTGGCATTTCATATTTTGCCTTTGCTATTGGACATGGAAAAGAGAAAGAAACATCACTTTTTCACTCCTTTTGGGAAAAAGATAATGTGGAAAAAACATTATTAAAGCAACACACAGGAGCTGCAATCAGGTTGTAAAGGAGTTTATAGACCCAGCAAGATGGGCAAATAGAGAACATGGAAAGAAGAAAAAAAGAATTTGTCTCAGTTTTCAGATTGATGTTATTGCTGATAATCACACACATAGGAAGTCTTGACTTACTTCTCATATGGAAAGCTAAATTCTTAAAAAAAAAAAAAAAAGGAAGTTACTGTTGACCTATGTGATTCTACAATAGGAATTCCAATTACAATTCTGATTTGCAAGGCTTAAGCTTGCTAGAAACCCTTAGAGAATTTAACAAATTAATGTAAACACTGGGAATAAATTTCAAAATACATCCAAAGTCCATCTTGTTGTTGTTGTTCAGCTCCTCAAATGACCAGTCACGGGTTATGTTTAATCACTTTTAAACCATGAGACACTAGTTCGTGGCATTCTTCCTATAGAAGTCATCCCTCAGTACACTTGAGAGTTTCAAATTCCTCTGGAAGTGAAGACTACCTTTATTTCACTTTTTTACAAATTCAAATATGAAGAAATTATTGTTACTGACTTAATCCCCAAAGGGAAAAGAATGGAGAAAGAAATTACAGTAATAAAAAGGAGATTTTCCTTTAATCAGCTTCTTATAAAGAACTGTAAAGCGAGCTCCCGGTACAGGATGAAGGTGATCACACCTCCTCGATGGCACAGGACCAGAGAAATATAGGGACGAAGATTCCTTCTCCAAGAAATAACGGCCCATTACCATGCTTTCTCCTGGACGAGCCAGTGCATTAGCGCACTGAGTCATGCAAAGGTGCTTAATGGCTCTGAGAGAAGGTGCATCACACCTCGCTGACAGGAATCATTTGCATATACACCCCCCCCCCCCCCGTTAATCCCAGCAGGAGGTGTGGATTCAGGGGTCTCCCAGAGCAGAAACCTAGAGATTCTTAGATAAAAGCAGTTCTTTACTAAACTTTATAACCTCATTCCAAATTCCAGTTGTCAGTTAACAGCTTTCAGGATGACATCTTAAATCAAGAAAATGTCACACGTGTACAGTAACTGGCCTAATCTTTTCTGTAAATTGCTGCCTGTGGTTTTCAAAAACATAGTAAATTGCTGGCAATTGACAATGTGTCTCCCCTGCACGGCTAACTTCACTTTTGCACAGTTAACAAATCAGGCTTAAATTATTCATCAGATCACCCAATGTCTAGGCTCTTCTGTCATTGATTAGGGACCGTAGCCTGCCTGCCTTTTATACTGCAGAGAAATTCACACTCCCAACATCTAAGATTAATTGTACACAGGAAATGATAATGCTCTTTGTTCAGTATCTCAGTTAATGGTGAGCACAACTCACTGCACAACTGGCATTTTTGCTTCCTATGCTGTCCTGAAGCAGGACAGAATATTTTCTCACATTAATACTTAAAATAGCCTCAATACCCCTTTATACTTCCAGTATACTGAGGAAGTGTTTTCTCTATTAATTCCATAATTACAAGGCAGGGAAAAAATGATAAGTTATATGTACAAACTAAAGCATCAGATGGACGGTTTAGAAATGATGCCATCAAACCATTGTTCATTGTTCTGGAAACAGGGTCAAATCAACTCCCCAGACAGCTCAACCAAATTGAATTTTTGTTGCTAAAATAAATGTGGGGGGAGAATACTTGTTCTGAAAGGGTGTCCTAATACCATTTTTCTTTTAGGAGCAGACATGGGATTTTTCAAAAAGAATATTTACCCTTCCTTGAAATACTTTTTTTTTTTTTTTAGATTTTATTTATTTATTGGATAGAAGGAGATCACAAGTAGGCAGAGAGGCAGGCAGAGAGAGAGGGGGAAGCAGGCTCCCTACTAAGCAGAGGGCCCGATGATGCAGGGCTTGATCCCAGGACCCTGGGATCGTGACCAGATCAAAGGCAGAGGCTCTGAGCCAGCCAGGCGTCCCCTTGAAATACTTTCTGAATCAGTACTGGCTCCAAGCTAAATAGTGCATTTGTACGGTACAAAGTTCTTGCATTTGAGGAACACATTTGTTCACTTATGCACAGGGAAATTAACTTTAGATCATCCCCAAAGGATTCCCAACATCCTGGCATTTTCTCCTGACTGTGCCTGCCCTGACTGTGGCTGTCCAGGACACTAGTAGTCATGATCTGTAACTTGATAACTGCCTTGTTTAGAGCATGTCCCTATAAGAACACCTCCCAAAGGGAGTGACCTTGGCTCTGATGCATATAATTCCATGGAATTGTGTCACCAGTATCTGCTGGCCAGAAGAGAGTCTGAGAAAAGAGTGTAGGATGGGGGTGGGTGGATAGATGCAAATTCATTTCAGGAGATTTTTAAGACTCAAAGCATGTTTCTCACCTATGGTATGTCAGTAACAGCGTCTGTGTTTGTGAAAGGTCAGCTCAGTAGTACTTGTAATGCTGTTTTTCACTGAGTGTGTCCAATCCCCATCCCTTCTTCCTGAGGACACCTCTTCGGATCCTGGTGAAGACTTCACTTATTTATTTATTTATTTCCTGCTCCGTGATTCCGTGCTCTTCTCCCTTCATTATTATAACACTGTTATTGTTATTTTCTTGTTATTGCTCATTTAATGTGTGTCGTTCCTAGGATACAGACGTTTTATGAGGAAAAGAAATGAATATAGTTCCAGTGCCTGGCACAGTGCTTCAAGTTAAGTAAATACAAAGTAAAAATATCTATAGAATTATATGTGATTAGTTAGACATTGTTTTTGGCTGTACCTATCAAGCCCCCAAACACATTTTCTATTATAAAAGAATTCTGGTCATAGGCAGCTCAGGGTAGTATGAAAATCCATAGAGTTACAAGGTTCCCAAGACTCCTTTTTACTTTGTCTTGCATTTTTTTTCTCATTCATGGTTAATGTACTCAGGGTCACTTCCTAGTCCAAGAAGGCTCTCACCACTGTGGTCATAGAATAATGGCCCCCAAATATGTCCATGTCCTAATCCTCACTGCCTATGAATATGGTACCTTCCATGACTAAAGGGCTTTGCAGAAGTGATTGAAGTGAAGGGCCTTGATATGCTGAGATTAACCTGTGTTATCCAGGTGAGCCCAATCTAATCACCTGAGTGCTTAAAATTTGAGAAGTTTTCCCGGCAGTCAGAAATCAGAGAGATGCCAGAATGAGAAGGATTCAAGCTGCCATTGCTGGCACTGACGATGGTGGAGGGCCTCTTTAGAAAAGAGAAGGAAAAGATTCTTCCCTAGATTTTCCAGAAAGGAATACAACCCTGCTGACACCTTGATTTTATTTTATTTTCCTTCATTTTAGTGAGATATAATTGACACATAACACTGTCTGCATTTACAGTGTGCAACATGATAATTTGATAGAAGTATATATTCCAAAATGATTGCCACAATAAATGTAGTTGACATTTATCCCTTCCATTTTTTTTTTCTTGCGATGAGAATGTTTAAGATCTGTTCTCTTAGCAAATTCAACTATAAAGTATACAGTACTGTCAATCACAATCATCATATTGTACTTAGCATCCCAGAACTGATTAACTTTCTAACTGAAAGCTTGTAACTATTGACCACCTTCACCTATTTCTCCAACTCGTTAAGCTCCACTTTTGGCAAGCACCATCTCTGTACCTATGAACTCCGTTTTCTTAGACCCCACATACAAGTGAGATCATACAGTATCTTTCTCTGCCTGACTTATTTCCCTTAGCATCATTTATGTCATTAAGGTCCATCCGTGTTGTCACAAATGGCAAGATTTCCTTCCTTTTTATGACTGAATAATATTCCTGTGTGTGTGTGTGTGTGTGTGTATACATATCAAATACATACAGACATTGATCACATTTTCTTGATCCGTTCATCTGTCAATGGACACATAGATATGTAGGCTGTTTCCATGTCTTGACTCATATAAATAATACTGCAATGAACATGGGGGTGCAGATATTTCTGTGGGACAGTGATTTCATTTCATTCGGATAATTCCCAGACGTGAAGTTGCCAGATCCTATGGTAGATCTATTTTGAATTTTTTGAGGAACTCCCATACTGTTTTGCATAGAAGTTATTTGACATCTTGACTTTAGCCCATTGAGACTCGTAGGATTTCTGACCCACAGAAGAACTGTAAGATTTATATTAAGTGTAAGATTTGTATGCTTTAAGTTACTAAAGCTGGGCCTGTTTCTAAACTGTATGGGTTCCTTAGTGGCCTTTCCAGAAGTTCTTCATAATTCTTCTGCTTCTATCTCAGTGGCCAGAACTTAGACTCTTACAGGGGGAAAGAGATTCATGTTTTTTACGACTTCTGTCTCACAGGAAAGCAGGGTTTTCCCGGACTCTTCATCAAAAGAAGGGGGAATAGAGATAATAGAAAGTAACTGGAAATTTCAGCCACCGTTTGTTTAACAAAAACATAATTAGATGAATATAGTAGAAAACTAGGAAAATGACATAATCTACATAGAAGTTGACCTCCCATTTGGAAATTAATTCAACAAATGGATATCCTTCCTTTAAATTTTCAGTTCTCTAAATTTCATTCAATTTTTGCCTCTTCCATTTAATTTTAATCTGAGAAACTTGTGCTTTTAAAATTTCTATACTTTTAGTAAATTAAGAACTACTGTTACTCAGATTCCACAACTAAGAGAGCTTGAGTCAAACCAGCTTCCACAAGAACAGACTAGAATTACTTGTTTAATACCCTAATTTTTTTCTTCAACTTCACCTTTCATCTGAATGTGAAATATTCCGTCTGGTTTTTGTAGTAAACTGGAAGATCCCCCCAAAAGCCCACCCTCCGAGGGAGCCCAGAGTGCCAGATGCTTGAACGTGCTTATTGTAGCACAAATGATTCCTGTCAACCCAGCTGGATAGCTATTGCTGCTTGACTTCTGTTATTCCTGAATCAAGAATCAGGTGGAAGGAGACTAAAGCCGAGAACTTCCAAACGGTGGAAGAGATACAGCCTGATCCCTGATTACCAGACACATTGGGCTTGTTTCTTGTTCCCCTTTCATCCTGTCTTCCTGTGCCTCTGTTCCCTGCTCTGGGCACTTTTTCTCTGTTGTCCTCACTGTCCGTTCTCAGAGAGGACATGGAGGGCTGAAATAGCTCCTGCCTCCCAACTCTTGTCCCCCGGTGGGTGCGCACTGCAGCCTGGATCCCAGCCAGCTCTGCTGGTGGGCAGACATGACTTACAAGGACCTTCGTACTAAAGGGCAGGTCATTACAAAGACTTCTGAATGATTCTGTTAGCGCTCCCTGCACCAAGAGAAAGCAAAACAGACCTCCTTTCCTACCTGTCATCTTTGCCAGTAATCTCCTGACCAATCATTTTTTTCACATCTTCTCCTATATATCTGGTTTGATTTTCTTATTGTTCTCATCATCCTGCATTCTCAAGCTCATCCTTTCTGAGCCAGGGATCCAGAACTTGTGTGCCACAGCAGCTGGTGGGACCACACTGGGCTTCCCGGTGGCTGCCATGACAGATCTATGTACAAATACTTTTAGGGCCATTTGAGCTCAAGCTCCCAATCAGTCTGAGGCATCAGGCCCACACTTCCTCATACCATTCACAGCACAAGAGAAACTCTCTGTGCAAAGAGAACTTCTTAGATATTACCACTGCTACCTGTGACGGTCCCCCGCCCCAGGTTACATAGGAGAATTTGATACAAAGCATGTAAATGATTTGTGATTGCCTTCATCTGAGAGTAGTGTTGAGTAATTGTTATCACAGGCTCCTTTGTTTGTACGGGGTCCTTGAGCTTAAGGTTCGTTAGTCGTAATCTGGCCCTGTGGTGTTTTATTTTATAAAACTACTTCATGATATAGGCTGCTATTCTGGTTTTAAAAAGTAAATAAATAAAAATAAATAAATAAATAAAAAGTAAATAAATGCAACCAATCAAGCTCTCTTTTTAATCTTGTGAACACTGGAAATGTCACCTGAAATTCTTCATCACCAGGCTTGTACTCTGAATTGACGTTTCATAAAAGAAGATTGTGTCTTCAAAACAAACTAATTAACATCACAGCAAGAAATCCCAAAACCGTAATGGCATTTACTCATGTTCTATTCACTCTACACATTGTTCTAAAATGGTCTTATGTTCAACTGACTGCATCAAAAATTCTGCAGTAGCTACTTTAAATTGTTTTTAAAAACATAGCAAAGCATTTGAATATAAGCTATAAAAATGTGGTCTCTGTAGCAACAAAGTTTTCTTAAAGATCATGCTTACATGGAAATTCAGCAGGCATGGTCAACTCAGAATGCCTTAATTTATATAACCCGTGGCTTAACAAATTACAGATATTAGAATAATTAAAGGTTTATTAAAAATAAAGATCATTGGGGCACCTGGGTGGCTGAGTGGGTTAAAGCCTCTGCCTTCGGCTCAGGGCATGATCCCAGGGTCCTGGGATCCAGCCCCGTATCAGGCTCTCTGGTCAGCAGGGAGCCTGCCTCCCCCTCAACCCCCGCCTGCCTCTCTGCCTACTTGTGATCTCCGTCTGTCAAATAAATAAATAAAATCTTAAAAAAATAAAAATAAAGATCATTTAGGGGCGCCTGGGTGGCTCAGGTCATGATCCTGGGGTCCTGGGCTAGAGCCTCCTTTAGGCTCTCTGCTCAGCTGGGAATCTACTTCTCTCTGCACACCCCCATCATGCTCTCTCTCCCTATCTCTCAAATGAATAAATAAAATAATTTAAAAATGAATGTCATTCAAGGAGAATTTTATTTATTTAATTTTAAGGAGAATTCGACATATTCGAAGACTGTTAACATCGGCAGAAGCCACTAGTAACAGCTGGAAAGACTAAGGCCAGCATGATGTCAGAATCCACCAGAATCCACAGCAGCTATAAGATGGTGAAGTAAGCAGTTGACTACTTCCTGTCTCCTCTCCCAGAGGAGTGGAGACACAAGAAGGGAGAAGAGAGGGGTATGTGAAGGCCTTAAGGATGGACAGCTCTAGTGAGGCCACCACAGATTTGAATCAGACAGGAGACTAGTGTTTAATGACCAAATCTACCACAGAATCTATATACCAGGTAATAAGGATTGGAAATAGGGTTTGAGCCAAAATAGTTGAGATTCCCTTCACTCTAAAAGAAATAAAACTATTTTATAATTATAATCCAATGAGTTGAGACAATAAACGCTATACAGGTACCACGTTTACCTTTCTTTCAAAGTTGACTTCAGGCATATGTTCATTATAAGAATATGAATAAACTACAAAATTTTTTTTAAAAAGCACTTCTGTGTAGTTTTCCAATTCTTTTTTCCTGTATCCTTATTCAATACAGTTATTCTAGTCATATAGCCAACAAAACTACTGTTAATCTCACATCCATCTGCTTTTATGGGGGAAAAAAACACAACCTCTTTGAACCGCTAGAGAAGGGCATAAGATTATCACACAAAATTCTGATTAAAAACTCCTGACACCACCCACCCCGCAACCTCTATTAAGAAGCACGCTTCAGTTTCTATAGGTCATTGGACTATAACGTAGGGGCAAATGATATTTGTAGAGCAAATGTTTTCAAAAACTTTGCATTTGATGAAATTTATGAAAAATAAAGTACTAAGTTTAAACTAGGTTATGATTTTCTTTATATAGAAAAGAAGATACAGGGGAAAACAATGATCTTCCTACACAAAGAGGGACCCTGAAGATTCTGTTTTAAGAAGTTGTGTTCACTTAGATCCACGCCAAAAGAAAAAGTATAGTTTAAGTCTTTTAGTATAAGAAATGCATAACTGTTTATGCTGCTTTCCTTTTAAAAAAAAATAATTGTATTATTTTGGGGAGAAAAAAGGGTTTAGATATAAAAGGCGAATGGTACACAAGGAACCAAACATAAAGATAAACATTTGCAAGTCTTTGGGTCTTCTGTCAATTTAATGCCTGGAAGCAGATTGTGATGGCTCTTCCTTTATGAATCCTTAATAACTGGGTAGATATCCGCCACCACTTCCATCTTCCCCAGTCAATAGCACAGACAAAAACATTCTGTCTGGATAGCAGGATAAGTATATAACAATATATTAACTCAGTTCCTGAAATTGTTATTCTAGGGAGCTGAAAGAATTTATGCATTTTCCCAGTGTCTCATTGATACAGATATGACATTTACTTCACGATAGAGTTAATAGGATACCATTCTTGAGGTTCCAAATTTAGGCATAGTTTTGCTGGGTTTCTAGGATGCTCCTGTATCATTTGCTGCTACATGATTCTCAAATAAAGATATTTTGTGCCCTTAGCTTCACCCCTCTGTAAACATCATATTTCAAGATTCCTTTTGAAAAATGGCCACGTAGGAAGAAATCACGAAAAGGAAAAGATAAACCCAAGTTTAACATTCATTGCTAGATTCAGTAAGTTGCATTTATTTAAATAAAATAGAAATATACTATACATCATTGATTTAGTTTGAAACTGTCATCTGAAAAAGAATTCTTTGAGACAAAAATATTTAGTCCGTTTGTAAGAAATAATTGATAGACTGTAGACAGTGGAAGGAAACTGAAGTTCTATTTCCTAAGCAATTGCTCCTGTACAAAACTGAATTGACTCTAAAAGTTTTCTACTTGAAAGTGCCAGTCCAAAGCCACAGTTAGTGGAAGAAGCCAACCCTGAAGGAAAATGAATCTTGAGTAAGAGAGAATTTTTTCAGTAAGTACAGAGAAACAATTCACAGTAGGTAATAAGAATGAGCCTTGAAAAGAAAAATTATCTCATTGATCTTGCCTGGCTGCTCAGGGAAAATATTCAACTGAAGAATCTCACAAGAGAAGAGGACGCTTCTGTATGAAATGGTGATAATTTAAGTCCAAAAAACCAAAATAACAACAACAACAGAAACCCCCCAAAACCAGAGAGTGCTATTATTGCCACTAGGGAAATGGCTTAAAAGTTCCTTAAGAATCAAAATACCTACAAATCAGGTCCCAATGGAAAAAGTCCAGTTGTTAAAACATGATATAGAGGGGAAAAAATGAAGGTAGGTTTCCTTTTGAGTGAAGACAATGCAAAGCACCTATGTCTCTTCCCCACCCTTGTTTATAAGTTTTGAAAGGCCCCTGACCAAAGCAGATGATTAGTAAGATCTTCATGGAACCTGTTGACATTCATTTTTCTGTCTAAATTACGCTCGTGCACATTCTGAATTCTAGAAAATGGGACACACTCAAAATTCTCTAGGATAGCAACATGTAAGCTCTGCTCACCTTTTGAGAAAAAGAGGTTAGAAGAAATATTAGCTGAAAGTTGGTACACGTCAGAGTAAGCAGGAGCATGGCATAAGACATTAGCTTCAATTTCTTTGGAATTAAAAAGAAAGTACAACCTGGTTCTTAATATAACTTATTTCGCAGTCTCTTTAAATGTAGCAAATGAGTTGAGTTTTCATATTTACATTCTGAATGTATTCCTAGGGAGGAAAAAATGATTTCAAGTCTTGCAACCTCCGAAGAAGTAGCAATAACTTATTAATTGTGCCCTGGGTGATCTTAAACTGTGGCAGAAAAACAGCCTTAGAGACTTCCAAAGATGCATAAAGTTCTCCTAGGGGGAACAGTTGGGACACCGGGAGAATCTAGCTGCAGAAGTATTTCAAAAAAAGCCATTTACATGTTGAAGGAAAGGATTTAATTAATAGTGTTACAGCTGTGAAGTTAATATGCAGATCGGAGGTCCTATCACAAGGGACTGTTACATATTTTTTAAACAAGTCACTCAGTCCTACATTTTTTCCTGTTACAGCATTTGCATAGTAATAAATATACGTCCCGAAGGCTTCGGGATGAGAATCATGATGTCTGTTAATTTCTTCAATAATAATAAAGATGATGATGTTGATGGCAATTATGAGAAACGCTATTTACCGAAACCTCACTCTTTGCCAACCAAGATCCTTTCTAAGTCCTTTATATGCATTATCTTATTTAATACTTTCAACACTTCAGTAAAATTATTTCTGCGGTTTTCCTCAAAGGAAACAGAGACTCCAGGAGATTATGTAAATGCAGACCCATAATTATCGCTGATCCCACCACACATGTACACCTTCCTCAAAAACAATCCAGCAATTTCCTTCAAGTTCTGGAAGATCTGAGGAGAATCAGGACCCTCAAAACCAGTGACAAACACATGATGCACAGCTGATTGGCAGACGAGCTAAAAAGGAGAAAAATATCTGGATGTTGGGATCAAGAATCCCCATGGAGGTGGGGGGGCGCCTGGGTGGCTCAGTCATTAAGCATCTGCCTTAAGCTCAGGAAATGATCCTGGGATTCTGGGCTCGAGCCCCGCATTGGGCTCCCAGCTCAGTGGGAAACCTGCTTCTCCTTCTCCCATTCCCCTGCTTGTGTTCCCTCTCTCACTGCCTCTCTCTCTCTGTTGAATAAAAAATAAAGTCTTAAAAAGAGAAAAAAGAATCCCTATAAGAGCCCAAATGTACAATTGTCCATGCCCACAACAGTGGGCACTAACAGTTAATAAGAATGGTTACGCAGTTCCTATCACCGGAATAACACTGAGAAGAGATAGGGTGGAAATCAATCGGAATCCAGTTTTGGGGAAAAGATCTGTTATTTTAGAATGGATATTTTAGGCAAACAACCAGGCCAAAGGAGACTTCTTTTCGTCTATTCAAGTGGGTAATGCCAAGAAATGCCTTCACAAACTAGCAAGAAATAGCTCTAAAAAAGTACATCCCAGCATATATGGAGAAGGAATTTCTTATAAAAACTGCAGTCCAGTCTGGAAAGGTTGCAGAGGGGCTTGGGTTTGTCAAATGTCCTTAACTCGGTTCAAGTTTTCAGAATAGATTTCCTAAACTGAAACTGAGGCTCAACTGTGGCTAACCAGGGAAGTGTTCCCAGCCTTTGAGGCAGTTACTAGAAGGAGAACAACAGAAAATCTTTGGAGTCATCTATCCTTTTAATGACCTAGAATAGTTGGTTAATTGCCTAATGGTATTTGAGTGCATGATGACATGAGAGACTGGGCCTAGTATATCCGTCGTGTTTAACCTCGCCCCCAAAGAAATGAGAAAGAGAAAAACCCTTAACAGGCATATTGATATTAGAAAGGCAGTTACAAAAAGCAATTTGCTGAAGTTACCTTGCACAGCGGAGGGAAAACAGACTGGTATGGAACAAAGACTGCTATTACCTTCTTACCACTTGCGAGGGTTGTTTTGAAGATCATCTGAGTCACCATAAATGATGGGCTTAGAACAATCCTTCATACCCCACAAGAGTTGATTACCACTACCATGTATCGGCAAACTGGTCCTGTTTTTCTCTCTCACCAAGACTTAACGAGGTTAAATGATTTGCCTAAGGGCCTGTGGTTAATAAGTCCTAAAGACAAGATTTGAGAGAGACTTAGGATTTGAAGTTCAGTTTCCTCTGAGCGTACCATGTTACCAATTCCACAGGATCAGTTTCTTCTGGTCTAATATTTTACCAGAAAATTTGGTTTATATGGAAGAAAATAGAAGAGAATTACTACCCCGTACAGTAATGATTTAAAATGACCATTCAAATTACAAGATATAAAATGCCATGGTTTGAAAAATGCTATGCTTAACTTATTATTCACATTTATTATATTCACAAAATTTGCATTTTAAAATTACTTTATAATCTGCACGTTACAGAAGATAGCAAGGCACTGATTTAAGTACTTTTTTCTGTCTTAAAAATTAGAGATAGAATGTGATTAATAGCACAAATATTAAAGGTAGGTACTTGTGCATTCGTAAAAAAGTCAGTATTAGCAATGTCATTTTTGGCTCCCAGAAACATTTGCCAATGTGAGAAAATGATGACAAGTTCTAATTATAAAGTTATTATAGTGTAGAATCAAGAGTAACCAACTCGGGAGGTTCTGGAGAAAATCTTTCAGGGAGTTTTGCTGCTTAGAGGAATCAAAAACTCTTTGTTACTCTAGTGGACTTCAGTGGAGCCTTACAATTCTGAGTCTGAGCTGGCCTATGCAAATTTCTAAGATCTAAAGCTGCAAATGCTTGTAGGAGACCATTATGTTACGCAGACATTTTCAGACGATCATACAATAGAGTTAAGTGAGCAGACACAGAGTCGATAACGAGAAATCTAAAAAAAGAAACAAAACAAAACACAACAAAAAAACTACAGCTTTCTTATTCTTCTTGTAATTATACTGTTCCATTTCTTCTCTATGATTTCTGCAAATAAAAATTGTGCTGGTTTAAGAGGAAAATGTATGAGACACCCAGCTAGAAACTTTACTCAAGATGCTTTTACATTGGGATGGCCATCAAAAGCTGGTTTTGCAGGAGTCACCGTGAAAATTGTGTGCTCTGCTGACACTAGTCATAGACAGACAGAAATGAGGCTGGTAACATGTTGCATCAAGACAGCTCTCTTCGTCTGAGCAGAATTTCAAGATGCACTTAGTTGTTAGTCAAGTGACCCTCCAACTACACGTATAAGGCTTTCATCCTTTGTCACACTTTTTTTTTTCAGAATTCGTATTGAAGCAAAGATAGCGACTTGTTATTCATATTGATTATATTAACATTTTCATTAATCCCCATTTCCACTTTAAATTATAGGAATGCTCGAAACCATTTATCACTTAATATTTGGGACTGTTGTCATTGTAACATGAAGCCTCTTTAAGCGGGACACGAGGATACACTAAAAGCTGAGTTTCAGTACAGCTTAATAAACCACCATAATGCCAGTTTTGAAATTTTGAAATCCCATTAAATTAACACTCTCCCAAGATCATTCTTTTCTGATCAGTATCCAAACTTATTTTCGATTAGTATTACATTTCTAGAGTTACTTAGATTACTCTCTCTTTCTCTCTCTCTCTCCACACACACACACACACACACACACACACACACACACACACACGGACACACACACACACACTCTATACACACACATACATATAGTCATAATAATTACTTATTAGTGTACTCTTTTTAAAGTGTACTTTAAAAGCATGATAAACTTACCTTAGAGAGTCCACCTACTTCCAAATAAAAGCAGATAATGAACACATTCCAGGTGACCCAGAGGGCAGTCCATACTGTGTACTAGAAAGAAAGGGGGCAAGGGGGAGAAAGAGTTGAAAAAAATGTAGAGATGGAAGTCATGTATACTAAATAAATCAATAATAAAAATATCAATAAGTCTAAGTCTTCTGGGAAGAAGCAGGGTGCATTCAGAAAAGAGTGCTCCTAGATCCTAAGATCTAGAAATTAAAAATCCAATAGTTTCTTCGGCTTTCAGTAGATGCCAATAAAGCTAGATTTATTTTTAAAGTGCTTTGCTGGCTTGCAGATAAAGTTAAATCCAAGTGCTGACTTGATTTCTGTTTTCTGAGTATTAGCTTTTCCAGGGAATACAATTATGCAAATTTTTGTGAGTTATCTGTCTATCTTTTAGTTATAATATTAACCTATCAAGTTTTTAGGAATGTTAGTCAAAACCCGGCACTTCCATATCTCTGAACAAAGACCATGTTTGAAAATAGATGTTTGGAGTAAAATTAACAAACTTCCCTATTGAACAATTTTAGTATGAGTGGAGTGGGTATGTCTCCAAAGCGATCATGTAAAATATTTTTTCAAAATATACAAAAATTAAGAAATGGGATGAAGGATGACCAAACAAATGAGAAATTTCCATAATGGGTTTATACCTTCCAGTCACATCCAACAGACTCTAAACATGATTGCCTTACTGATTAATTGGTTTTATTAGCATAATATGTCTTAGGAAATGACTTTCCTGAGAATATTGGTCAGTCTGAATTAAGGTAGCCTTGGATCAAAACTCATCTGTGGAGAAGGTCTTAGGGCACAATACACCCAATCACGGTTGAAGAAACTGAGATGTACAACTGACATACGGGCTAGCTTGGATGACTGAGGATGGAATTCACTCTGGAAATGTAATACAATGGTTTTCTTATTCATTTTACTGTACCACAAAAATCTATAAATCCTTAATTCCTTAAACAGACATACTAATTAAATTGCTGCTTTTAGCGGTGATTTTAATCATCACATGCTATTGTCAAATTAAAATAATTATTGAAATCATTTCGTTAGCTTATTCTGTGCTGTCTCAAATATAAAATTATGAATTTTAAACATTGTGTAAAATGCCACGTTCCTATCGGAAACCTTATCAAAAGCTTTTAACTATTCATAAAATTTAATTTATGTTTTGTATCTTTCTGTCATTTATGATTTTTAAAAGGCTTTCAAAATAATCTCATGTAGGTGCAAAGTTTTATAAGTGGTTACCTTTGATGTCGCATCATCTTTTGTGAAGGGGGTTTTACTTTTGTTATGTTATGAATAATAATAATAATAATAATATTAATTATTATTATTATTATTATTATGAGTTAAGGTTCCAAAATCACTGGAAATTTAAAGAATGGCAAGTAAGTTAAATCATTAACACAAATTAAAATATACAGTGAGGTTTTTGGTATTTGTAGATATTGTTGATGCTGCCAGTATTTTCTGTTAGTAAAGTCTTCTGATGTGAATGGGGTTAGACAGTTTTTAAAATGTGCCAAGTGCCTTGAAATACACTTTTATAAGTCACAAAATGTTCCTATGAATAGTGAAAATAGCTAATCTTCATCCTCAACTTTTTGCAAACTGATCAAGTCACAATAACCACAACAAATTTTAAAGCTGTTGCTAATCGGTATCTGACATTTTTCCTTCTAAATTAATCTCATTATGAGTCCATCAGAATGAGAGAACAGTGAAGACTGCTAAGTCATGAGAAAAAAAGCCAATGATAAAGGTTAAGTAAAGACATAAAAAAAGGTAAGACTAACATAAGGAAATAAATAAAAGTAATTGCAAAGCTATATGATTATTAATTATTAGGACAGAGAACTTAGACGTTTAAGTATTCTTTTAAAAAAGATAATCCACTCATGGTTTTAACAAATACATGATAAAATAAATCTGTTTAAAAATCACTGCACTGACTCAGTGACTGAAGTGATTCATGCCACTTGTGAACCTTCAAAGATAAAATTATCAGGCTGAGTAGATTCCAAATGTCAGCTGCTAATTCCTAACAATAACATGAGCTATTATTCTGCTGCTTTCTATGTTCTTGGTACTGTGTTAAGCACTTTCTATGTTCCTGGAACTGTGCTAAGTACTTGATATTGATCAGGTTATTCAGCCATCACTCTAAATCAAGCAAGAGAGAAATCATTTGATCACCTACTTAGTGTCATAGCTGGAAGAGGAGCTCTAACGTTCTGACTTCAGAGCTGAGATCCTTAAGTATGACGTGATAGGTTTCATTTTAAAAGATCTTAGGCACAGGACCATGGAACAATTTAGAAGTACTACTTCACCAAATTTTGCAACTCATCAAGTGACCAATTCACCAAATTGTCAGTTTTTAAAAAATTAGTTTCATTTATATAATTCTGCAGCTGGCGATGTACTTGAATAACAATTTATTTTGCACTTGGCAACTAATGTGTTTTGCATGATATAAACATTATGTTTTTTTAAAAGCCATACTGTAAGCTTCTTTCTTCTGATATTGGTTTGTTCACAACAAAAAGTATTTGTATGAATGAGTTTTGGACAGTTATGACATGAAAACGATATATGTCAGCCTGCACTGGAGACACAAGCCTCTACATAGAGATATAGGGAAAGCGATACAAACACATCCATAGGCATTTACCTATACAGGAAGTATTAAGACAACATATGTATTCTTTTTCTTAAAGATTTATTTATTTATGAGAGAGAGAGAGCGTGAGCAAGTAGGGGGAGGGGCAGATGGAAAGAATCTTCAAGTAGACTCCTCGCTGAGTGCAGAGCCAGACATGGGGCTCTATCCAATGACCCATGAGGTCATGACCTGAGCTGCATCCAAGAGTCGGACATTCAACCCACTGAGCCATGCAGGCACCCCAATATATGTATTCTTTTTGACATGGGTTATTTTATTTATAATTCAACTGAAATAAGAATTAAAAAGGAAATGACTCCATTTTTAAGAAATACCTTCTGGTTATCATAGAGCATGCTTATATGCTCATATATCCAGATACATATACTTGCAGTATAGAAAACAACTTCCCAATATATATAAAAAATTACTCTGTATAATTATCTAGCTACCTATTTATTTGTTGTACTTTGCCTATGTTCAGTACACATATTTTAAATCCTAATTTACATAAATAAAGCCTAGAAGATGAAACAAAAAATGTCCGTGTGTTTTAAGTAGCTTCCTGAATATTTCATGGTCTTACAAAGATAGTTCAGTGTTTTTTTTAAGGGAAATGAATTTTGGAAGTCTTGCAGTCTATTTCTTCCTCATTGAGCAATTAGTCTATAACATGAATTATTTTTACTTCCTGAGCTTGTTTTCCAATTACCAGAAAGAACATTTTTTCATTTATTCACATGTGCATCAATCAGATACAGTATTATGCACAATATGTTAGACTTGGGATTTTAAAAAGTAGGTTTCTTGCTCACTCATTGTTCTAACAGTTTCTGGATTTTAGTATTCATTTCCAGAAGAACTTGAGAATAATGTGCTGTCCCCTTCATTTTAATTGCTCCAAAAGCAGAGTGAAAGCAAAAAAAGATATATTGAACAGTTCAGTCATTTACCAAGCACTTTGTGTTCGGTTATGTTAAGCAAGTCACATACTTTACATAATATAATTCTTAAAGACAATCTGAATCAGGTTTTTACATATGAGGTTAATTATGGGACAAATAAAGTAAATTAATGTCCCAAGACTTCATACCCAATATTTGGTGGAGGGGATATAATATAGGACCAATAAATGGAAAATGGACACTTTTTAAATTTTATTTTTTCAGTGTTCCAAGATTCATTGTTCATGCACCACACCCAGTGCTCCATGCAATCCGTGCCCTCCTTAATACCCACCACCAGGCTCACCCAACCCCCTACCTCCAACCCTGTAAAACCCTCGGTTTGTTTCTCAGAGTCCACAGTCTCTCGGGATTCGTCTCTCCTTAACTGTCATGCTGAGCAGTAGCTCAGGAAGGAGGTTTATGATGACATAGCAGGGAATTTTCCCCATAACAATTCAAATTACACAAGTTCTTGTTTGCACCTGAGCTTTCTGCATAAAAGTGCCAATAACTAAACTGTGGACCTAGCAAATTAATTTGGCTTTCTTTCTAATTTTTTAAAAGCAGTTTTGAATTAATTTCCAAAGTTGGTATTTATACAAAAAAAAATTTAATTAGCTAATGCTTTTGCATTTAAATTAATTTAAAACTGCCTAATTCAATTACTGCCCATGAAATAACAGATTTAAATAATCCTAAGGTAGAATCTCATTTTGGGATGTCTATGTAAGATTTTAAAATATTTGATATCGGAATAAACAGACAGGAAGAAACAGTTGATTCTAGAACAGTACTTTATGTTTTCTGCTTCATTTTGTCTATAGTGAAAGAAACACAAAAGATGTATTCAAACCCTACAACTGACCTTGGTATTCACTAAATCGACATCTATGTAGATAGATAGATGGATAGATAGATATCTCATACCTTGTACCTATGCTAAAATAAATTTCAATCAGTAAAAAGTACCATATGACAAAGTTGTTTTGGTGTTCTAAAAGTAAATATAACAATAACAAACTGCATCTTATCTGTAGTGATACAGATATCCAGTGCTAACTGGATAGTGATACTATCCAGAGTGGAATTACTATTCTTTTGTTTTGTGATTGGCTGCATTTTTCTAATAGTCTTTGCTATAGGACCTCCTCAAATACAGTGGCAGGAGTCCACAACACTCTATTGCTTTAAAAAAAAAAAAAAGAGTAGTAAGTCAACTAATGGTAGGTGAAGGCAGAGCAGCACATATCACATATCATGTAAATCCTCAGTTGATCTCAAATTGAGATAAAAAAGACAGTAAGGCCAGTTTCTCTAATTGAACTCTTGTAGGTATGTTCTGAGATAAGAAATCACTGTCCAGTCCATTCTATAAAGTAATCTCATCCAATAGACTTTAATTCATTTATTCCTTGTTTATTCAAGTATAAGTATTTTTAAAGCCCCATGCATACCAAGAGAGACCTAGAATACAGCAACAGGTAGGAGCAGTGAGCCTGCCAGCAGGACACGGGTGAATGGAGCGAGACAGGAGAGAAGCGAGGGTTGTTGCTGTGCAGAGAGCTAGTGTGGAAGGTGTCACCAGGATCCACGGGAGTGGATGTTACCCTGGAGTGGGTGCTCGGCAAGGCTCCTAAGAGGTGACCATTCAGTGGAAGCAATAAGAGTTTTCCAAGAGGGCAAGGAGAGTAGGGCATTCCAGGCAGAAAGTACAGTGTATGCAAACAGAGGAGGCAAGGAAACAGCATGTGGTCTTTAGAAAACACAATAGCTGCTATGAGGTAGGGAAGTGGGGAGGGCAGAAGAGGTAAGCAAAGGAGCAGTTTTTATGAGCTTTGATTTTCCATGCTAGGAAGTCAGAAGTTTGCCAATAGACACTGTAGAGGTTGTTCTGAGTGGTCCTTTACCATAACCATTTTCATAAAGGTGATTAATTCTTTAAATTCAGCTGTGGTAAACCCTGTTTGTTGTCAGAAATGGCAGTAACTTACCATATGAATTTCAGTGCTCCAAAACGACTCTTAACTTGGAAATGGATTACGTTTAACTGGCATTACGGATGATGGTTTCAGCCAACAAAGGACGCTGATACTAAGAATACTGCAGGTGAATTGGAGAGAAAATCTCCTTCAATCAAAAAGCTCTCTCCCTGCTCAGTGAAACTTCAGTATGAATTTCTTCTGATCCAAGACTCCTCTCATTGCCACTGAAAAGCTGGTGCCTCCCGAGGCACCTCTTGATTAACATGGCATAATATGCCATATTTGTTTTCTGACTTTTTCATACTAGAGTTAATCCCTGGCCACCAGTGGTAGATTCAAACCAAAGCATTCATGGAAACAACTCAGGGATGAGCTGCCCGTGGTGTGAAGAAGGTAACATGGCCTAGCCATCCTCCCAATAACAACTTGATCTTCCCATAAAAGGGACACTTTGTGAACAGATTGCCCATGCTTGTGGATTAAGGATTCTTCAACCATTTCTCCCAAATGGACAATTTATACCCATGTTAGAACAAGAGGCAATCTGGAATCCCATACAGGTGACAATATTCTGTGATCAGCTGAGGTGGCAGGGCAGGATCCTTTTCAATATCAAAATTTATACCATGATGCTACCATATCATCTGGAATCTGGTGGCTAAATGTAATATAATAATCATGATAAATCAACTTCAAGAACCTGACAGTACACATCCAGTTCTGCCACTTAACTACCTGGCCTCCTGAGGTTGGTCACTTAACATTTCCTTGTCTGTAAAATTAGGAATGCTGACACATACCCATAGGTATTTGTGAGAATTAAATCCAACAGCATCTTTGGTGTGGAGGGCTTTCCCACCAACTCATTGCTTTCTGGGATATGTTCTGTCCTGGGATACGTTCTTAAGTAAGATAGCAAACAAACAAACAAACAAACGGTAGAAATCTGATTGGCATCCACATTAAAAGAGAAATTCAACATGAGTAAAACCATGGATAGTTTTTCTAATAGATTTTTACTGAAGACACTTAAAGATCTAAATCCTCCTCCTCTTATGCCCAAGAGGGAAAAGGGAGAGGGGGAAGAAAAGAAAAGACACCAGAGAAAGAGTGACACCAGTTCTATCATGAATGAACTCTGAATGGATAAACAACTACATGGGGAAAACAATAAATGAGTATTTACTGAGCATCCAGTACGTTCCATGTTCTCAAAGAACACTGCCTTGTGGGAGGACATAAGTGTGAACCAATTATAAAACATGCTCAAGACATAGAACAAGAGTGATTAACTACTGATCAACCCAAACAATCCTTGCGTAGAACGAAGGAAGTGTGCTCCAGTCCCTGGAGGACCGCAGGGCTATAAGGGCGAGAGGCTGGAGAAGCGGGTAGAAGCAGGATGCAGGACGTGGAAGTGTACAAACTCTCAGCCCTGTCACCCTTCTCATGGCCCTTTTACAATCTTTTCATCACCTCCTGAGACCCCGGGTCTGTATTTGATCACCAGCATAGCCCACACTTAACACAATGCCAAACACATGGCAGAAACTTGATAAATAGTATTTGAATGAATACGTTAATGAAGAAAAGGAGGAAGAAAGTTAATAAAGAAGGGAGGTAGATGCACCTGGCTGGCTTAGTCGGAAGAGCATGCAACTTGATCCCAGGGTCATGAGTTTGAGCCCCGTATAGGATGTAAAGTTTACTTAAGTAAATAAATTTTTTTTTTTTTTTTTAAAGGGAGGGTAGGAAGGGGCGAGGAAGGAAAGGAGGGAGAGAGGACGGACTACCTGTGAGATCCATGCTCGGTCAGGTCAGCCAAGGATATTCTTAGATTTATCTTGCTAAGAGCTAGTGAAGTGTTTTAAGCCCATGATTTAGGGAAAATGCAAAGGACATACTGGAAGGTAGGAAGGCTGAAAGCAGGCAAGAAGTCCAGTTCCCGGAAAGAAAAGGCAGAAGCCTCAACAGTAGCTGTGTGAGAGTGCGCGGAGCTAGTATGTGGAGAGTACTACCAACAGGACCAGGTAATGGCCCTAATGTGCGCCAACAGCTTCATTACAGAGAGGTAACTGGCTTTCCAGCTCCCTGGCATTTGGGGCTTCCGCGGAACACCAAAATCATAAAATATAAAGTCTGCGGTGAGTAAAAGTGCTGTGTTTACAGTAACAAACTAGAAAACAGAATCCAGTATGATAGTTTGCTATTACGCATTTTGAAGTGTTTTATGCTACAAATCCAAGTGCATGAGAAACCGTTCTAGCAGATTATACATGCCTTAGCAGAGAATCTAGCAGATTATACATGCCTTCCCTCTGAGAAGAAGAGTAAGGCAGAAATTGTTCAGTCCCCGCAGCTGGCTGGGTGATACCAAACTCTCTTAACACCCGGGCAGCCAATTTGAGTTCAGAGTCGCTGTGGGTCACTTCAGTGATGTGGGGAAAGATACAAAAAACCAGTTGGAGATTCGAAATAGAGAATTAACGTATTCACAGAAAAATGCATAGCTTTATTCTTTCCATAGTTGTGCCTGGATTAAATCGAAATTGAAAGAGGGCATATGTTTAAGTCTAGGGTTTTTTTCTAGTGAGGCAATGTCACCGCATTGCAAGAAAATACTAATTCTTCTGAACATGGTATATATATATTTAGGCTTAATAAGTATTTTAGGTATGTTATTCTTCGTTACAATCACTTATATAGGCTTAATTCTCAGAACTTTACACATGTAGCCTAAAACACTGCCTTCTTTTTAGAAAACAAATTACTGTGAATAACTCCCATTTAATTGTGGAACACAGTATACATGTCATTAAACTGTCCTGCAATGGAGAGTGTGCTGACCATGTTTGGTGTAGTTAGAGTATGGAATTAACATTTCAAATTTATCTTAACAAAATGGAGACAAGTTCAATGATATAAAGTATGAAATACATTAGGGATGAGTACTAAATAACTTTCAGTACAAGCATTTGTAATGCCCTAAATCATTTAAAATTAAGTTATATTACTGTTATCCGTAAATAGTTATGGTTATGAAGGTTTGCTTTTTAGTGACATACATCATGGAAATGGTAGTTAACGTACATTTATGTCTCATCGTGACATCTGGACCACAGCCAGACCTCCTACTCTATCCAAACCTTTTTTTTGATTTTCCTTATGAAACTTGAATTCACTGTTACATGCTGTCTTGATCTATGTGTCTCGTGTTCACACTCATGTTGCTTTGATCTCACTGTAAGCATTCACTGAGTCATTTTCCCACAGATTAGCATCTCCAAACAGAATTCAATACCTAAAGGCTTGAACAACAATGCCACATCATATCCAAGGGAATAACTTAACGATATTTCATTAACCTCCATTTAGTAGTTTTGTAGCACTTATTGCAAGATACAGGATAAAAATAAAACTTACCACCACAATATATCGAGGTCTGTACTGAATAGTTCCAAACAAACCCAATATGACGACTATTATATGTAGAAAATTTCCAAGAATTGGTGCCCACTGGAAGCCAAGGAAGTCAAAAATTTGCCTCTCCAAGGCTGAGAGCTGAAATAAAGCAAAGGAAGTCCATTAGCATCTAATCCAAGCATTGTCACACCATTTTAATATTTATTTCATGCCTAGAGAAAGCTGCCTAGTCAATTTCAATCACACTCATGGACATCATCATCACTAGAGTTGTGACACCCATTTCATGTACTATTTTATGCAACTTCTCTCAGAAAATATGCTAAGATAACTTTGAGGTTATAAAGTACAAAGAGATTTTAAACCTATCCAGAGAACTTGACATATGCTCCTTAAATCATTTTCTCAGTAGAAAATTCAGGAAGATATTTTAGAGTATCATATTCTATGATATAAGTTCATCCATTTAAAAAAATATATATATATTTTTTAATTTGAGAGAGAGAGAGAGAGTTCAGGTGTGCTCGTGCGGGAAGGGGAGAGCAGAGGGAGAAGCAGACTCTTCTTCTTCTGCTTCTCTCACTCAAGAGGGATCTTGAGGGATCCAGACGTGGGACTCAATCCCAGGCTCTTAGATCATGACTTGAGCCAAAGGCAGCCACTTAACTAACTGAAACACCAAGACACCCTGAGTTCATAATTTTTCAAAAGATTTTATTTATTTATTTATTTGAGAGAGAGAGAGAGAGTGTGGGCACCCAGAAGAAGGGGGGAGGGCAGCGGGGGAGGGACAACAGACTTCATACTGAGCAAGGAGCCTGATGTGACTTGATCCCAGGGTCCTGATGAAGGCAAATGTTAATTGACTGAGCCACACAGGCGCCCACCTAGTTCATCATTTTTTTTTTTTTAAATAAAATGATTGGCTTAATATAGCACACTTGGAACAATAACTACAGGCTTGAATGCTAGAAGTGGTATGATTTTGGAAAACAAGCAAACAAACAAACAAAATAAAACCCAAATCTCCCACTCATCCCTGCCTTCTTGTAAGAAATATAGATTACCAAATGTATTTGGTTTCTTTGCTTTCATTAGTCCATCATGGATGATAATGACTAACCACTTTTTCATAATGAAGCTTAGTGATTTATTTAGTTCTGGACTCATAGCTCCCATGTAAAACTAAGTTAAATAATTCTTTTGGATCATATTTTATTGAGATCATATATGAGAATTCATCCTAGATTAGGCAAAATCCATTTTGAATAGAGAATTAAAAATTACGGGACCATTACAATTGTAGACATGCCACAGTTTATTACATTTGCATTATATACAATTACATTTTAATCAATTATACACTGTATTAAAACTTACACTTAAATAATTTGTGTATGATTGATGAAACAGAAGAATTTCATATAGTTCAGTGAATGTCAAAAATATCATTATCCTATTAAAATAATATTTATTGTATTGGATATCTAAAAATTTTATAGTTCCACCTGCTGTATTTGGACACTAATTTTATACCTTTCAGGCATTTTTCTAAATTTACTTTGATAAAATAGTAATTCTAATAAAATGGTCCAACAAATAGCTATGTTGATGGCACTAGAAACTGCAGGTTTGAAATGAAAATGGTACCCTAGGTATTTTTCTAGTTAGGTGGCAGGTGTATGCCTGAATAGCTTTAATTTCCATGGACATAAAGAAATGTCCTCCATCCAGAAAGCTGAATTTACCTTGGTTAAAATTCACCTTCAGCAAGCTGTGGAGGAGAAGAGAAATGAGCAAATGCCTAAAGACAACCACACCAGAACCACATTCATTTCATGGGCATTTCCTGATCATCAAGTGATCTGTCACCATCCCCTGCTCACACAAATGAGAGGATGCACAGAAATGGCTAAAACGCGAAATAATCTAAGGAAGGTATGAAGCAGCACCATGTTTTCAATCCAGTTTGTCTGTTCGTGACTCTAATTAGTTCCCTGGAACCTTCCCCTAAAAATGTAGCATTTTATTTATTGGCCCATCAGCGATGTAAATATGCAGTTTTTTATGTCCAAACAGGATGGATGTGCTCAGATAAAAAAGAAAGCCTGAAGAGCAGCTGCAGGCAATTTATTCTGAAAAGCAACCCTATTTTAAAGCTGTCGCGCATCACAAAAACCTTTAAAGTGAACTTTTCAAACAGAGAAAAATCCATTTTCTTTTCTGTCAGAAGATGCATGGACAGCATTCTCTTTTATGATATTAAAGAAAACACACATAATGAAAGAGAAGCTGAATTAACACCACTTATTAGAAAATCTGCTTTCTTTCTTGAAGACAGTATATCTATTAAGTTTGTTCTCTGATAACTTACTTAAAAATGGATTCAGGTGGCTTGAAATAAGAGCACAACTGAAAGGTCAGAAAAAGTCTAAACAGGGCGGGGATCATATCGAGAATTAAAAGAAAGGCAGCTTTAACGACTATTAGAGCCAAGAAGAGTAGGTTTCAGTAGTTGACCCTGAACAACACGGGTTTGAACTGCACGGGTTCTTAGATGAGAATTTTTTTTATAAGTACAGGATGGCACTGTAAGTGTATTTTCTTTTATGATTTTCTTAGTAACATTTTCTTTTCTCTAGCTTACATATAAGAATACAATATATAATATGCAAAATATACAAAATATGTGTTAATTGACTGTTTTCATTATTGTAAGCCTTCCAGTCAACAGTAGGCTATTGGCAGTTAAGTTGTGGGGGAGTCGAGAGTTATATTTGGATTTTCAACTGCGAGAGGGGTTGGTGTTGCTAACCCTCCTGTTGTTCAAGGGTCAACTCTGCGGTATTTAAAAAAGTCAACTAACAACAAAAAGTCCATCCAAAGTAAACAAACCACCATTGCATTTTTTTTTACTTGATTATTTGATCTAATTTCCATGTTAAGTTATTTTGTCATTTAGCTTATAGGCAAAGATCTTCTCTCTAAATGTCATAATCTCTAGAGACACCACTTATTGCCTTAGAGCTTGACATTAATAATAATGACCCAGAGCCACTAAATGAAGTTAAATGAGATCCAGGTTGCTTTGTTAACTCAGAGAGGATGAATTTATTTTAGAAATATCTCTGTCAAAATGGTTCTCATCAACGGAGCACGCCTGGAAGTGCACACTGGGTGCATCTCTTCTCAAATCCATGGTCAGTGACCTCAATTTGGGAACTTGACATCAACCATTATGGGAATATGTACAGTATGGACATTGGGAAATGCTAAAAAGCAGGGTTTTGTTTCTTATAAGAATGTTAAACGTTACCTGTACACCACTGAATATAGCACCTAGAAAGCAGTAGTTCTGATCCAGAAAGGTAATGAAAGGAAATGATCAAATATACAACGCAGCATGAATAGAAGTCATCCAGCCCTGATGAGCACAGAAGCATGGATGGGTTCAAAGACAGTACCAGCAGAGATGCCACAGCAAAGAAGAGAATGACTGAGACATTTGACGATTTTGAGATATCAACAAAGTAGAGAAATCAGGAAAATTTAAAGGACACTCCAGAGAAAGCAAAAAAACAACCAGTCACCAGTGTAAAACATGAAGCAGTGAGCTAAAGAACAATGAAATCCGTTCTAAGTGAACTGTAAAGAAAGTAAAACTCCAGAAGCTATAAGAATATGATGTAATAGGATATGTTTCTTTTCCTAATAAGATAAAAAGCAAATACAATTAGAATCTTAATCAAAGGAAGGAGAAGCAGGATGGAGGGAAAAAAGGAAGGGAGGGAGGGAAGAAAGAGGACCAGATCAGTGAGGTAAGGAAAGCACGGTTAAAGACAGACAGCAAATTAGAATGGGCAGTTATTTTGAATGTAAATATGAAGAAGCCATTCAGACATTCTCCTTGAGTGGTGGAGGGATAGGACCATTGGAACTATAGGAGAGAAATGTAACCCTAGCTCATACTCGGGATTACATGAAAAGTAGTCCATACTCATTAAAATGTAAATGTCGCTTAGTGGATTACAGCTTTCAGAATCAAATTCTAAGAAGTTTGGAAGTTTTCATTATGGTTATGAAACAAAATGAATGTGTGATTTGACTATATAAAGTATGTTCAACAAAAGTTGGGAAAGGCTTACTATTCTGTATGTATGGCAATGGGAATGGAGTTGTGCTCTAAAATTTTTTTTGTAGGTTTAGGCATTTCCTTTCACCAGGCTTCAAGGTAGGAATATTCCTTTTAAATCTATGAATCATTAACTGCAACCTACGTTAACCACACATACCAATATCAAGAAATATTTCTGCTTCCTTATTTTATGCCCACACAAATAGGGGCACCTTTAAAATACAGTAACTTTCTTATTTTTTTAAACATTTTATTTATTGATTTAATTGTCAGAGAGAGACAGAGAGAGCACGCACACAAGCAGGCAGAGTGGCAGACAGAGACAGAGAGAGAAGCAGGCTCCCTGCTGAGCGAGGAGCCTGATATGGGACTTGATCCCAGGACCCTGGGATTGTGACCTGAGCCAAAGGCAGTGGTTTAACCGACTGAGCCACCCAAGTGTTCCACAGGAACTTTCTTATTGATCCATATATTATGTTTAATGATTCACATGGTATTTTGCTTAATTGCTCATAATTATGAATAATTGTGAAAATTAATTTATACTTAATTAAAGAGCTATAAAAATTTTAGGTGACCAAACATTTCCCTGGGCATTTACCTAGGCTGGCTCTACACAATAAGCTTCTGCCCAAACAAAAGCTGGGTTAGAATGCTCATTCTTAAGGAGCGAGTACCCTTGGAGAGTCTACTTCCCAGTAAGAAACGTGAGCTGGCGTTTGCTCCCATACCCCTTGGCCTTTTACCCTGCTCACTGGAGGCAGACTCAATAAAAAAGATCAAAACAGGGTTTTTCATGTGGGCAGAATCATAAGAAAGCATTTGATCAAACCATAGTTTCATAAAAGACTGTGAAATTAAAGCATATTGTATGACTGATATACTCGTCTGTTTAACCTCTTGCCTAGGGATTCATGCAGTCAGTATTTTATAGTCATGAAGGATCAAATCTTTCCTTAAAGAGGGAATTTAAAAGCTCTAATTAACTTTCCTATTAGCTAAATTGGTATCAGGCCATTTCAAGTAAGTTTTGAGTTACTAGAGTAGGTTCCTTTTTGTCCAGGAAATCGATGTAGCCCTTTGCTCCACCACCATCATCCTGGTTTCCTTTGCTTAAAAATCTCATGGCTACTCAACTCCCAGAGGACTTTTCAAGCTGGGAGGTGATAGTGCCCAACTCGTATGCTCACAGACCTGTCCAAAGCCAAATTATGGTCTTATCTTTCAAGCTACACTTTGTGAATATTTCTTCATGGCTCTAAAAAAAGGATCCATAGAATTTATAGCATGAGTTGGTTTCACAGACCCATGTCACAAAGAGTTCTAACAACTTGGAGATTTACCAATACGCTAAAGCAGGTGCTATTCCAGAGAAGTTTTGATGTGTTTGTAGACTAACCAAGCCTTAGGAGGTACCCGAATTTCGGTGATCCAAGAATTCTAGATACGGTCTGGCCTGCTTGTGATTTGGTTTATCCAGTAAAGACAGACATAATGTTACAGGCTTCACAATTTCTGCATGGTTTTGTATTATCTTTGGTAGAGGTAGATGGTAAAGATTATTCCATTGAATCCAGAAACCAATCATTTAGGGAAATGAATAAAGTCAAATCATGTTTAATGTATCACCTCCTTTTCCTGCTGCTTGATTTTGAAATAGCCATTAGCATTTATGTAGCTCAATGTGGTGGAACCATGAATGCTAGGGGATGTATGTTCCTTAATGCCAGGTGTCACTGTCTAAGTTGTTCCTCAAACTTACTTTACTAGACTTCTCGCAAACCTTCTTGCACCCAGAGGAAGGCTTCTTTTCAGAAAAACTCCTTGAAGTAGTATTAAAATTCAAGACTTGCGATGTAGGTATTAGGATTTTGATGTAACTAAATAGAGTTTTAAGTCCACAGGAGTAGCTATGAAGCTCTACCAACAAGAGATAATGGAAAGGAAGGCATAAATATTTCCAGTACATATACTAGGATACATATCATATAATATCTCAGTACTATCCCATTTGAAATAAAAATATTATGAATAAGCCCTTAATCTTTGCCTAGATAAAAACACTTTCATGTCAATAAGGAAAATTACTTGGGCTATGGGATACTTAATGATCAATAACAACACTCAGCACTTATGTAGCAGTTTGTATTTTTAAGTCACTCTACTAACCAAATTCAAGATACTCTGACTTTTTCAAGAAGAATTAATTGAGAGAGCCCTTGTAGTAGTTGTTTTCTCTAGAGTCCAGAGTACGCTTTGAATGGCAGGCATTACAAAAACCCCATGATACCAGATCATATATGAAATGATTAATCCAGGTAATAAGGAAAGATTGCAGAGACAAGCATAAAATAGTTTCAAATGTACTTTTCATCCAATCATTAGAATGTCATCAGTGATTTCTTTTGAGATTCAGTTTTTTGATCCTAACCAATTATTTTTTCTTTTGTGTAAATTCATTCATTTGTTCAGCGTGTACCACTTCACAATAGCTAGGACATAGGCAGGGTATAAAGATGAATGGCAGAATTCTGGGACTGGAGAAGCTAGTTCATACTCTGGTGGCAAAGAAAGACATAGATCAAATAATTATAATAAAATATATACACTGTGGTACAGCAGTGTTCAAAGAGCTATAGGAGCACAGAGAAAAGTGTTTTAACCTCTGCCTGGCATGACCAGCATGTTTAAGACACCCTTACAGAAAAGGTGGCTATTGAGCATGGTTCCCAAAGAATGATCAAAATTTTTCATGCGAAGAAGAGTGGGGGCAATTAAATCAACAAATAACAATGAAATACAATAAAAGCACAATTAAAGAGCAATTAATTAAAGCCATCAATTAAATAATTAAACAATTTGTTAAATTAATTACAGAACAAGTAAAGCAAAAGGTACAGAAGAACATTACAAAGTGCCATAAAATGTCAATTTTAGTTTCACTAAATTTAAGTCTACTTTCAGGAATTTATCTTAATTAGACAAGTCGAAGGATCACTGCACAGTGTTAGATACATGGACTCTTGAAACAGACTGGCTAGTTTTAAATCCTGACTGTCACTTATTAACATGTGATCTTGGGAAATACACTTAAATTCTCTGTGTCATGGCGCCTCATCTGTAAAATGATAGAATCTATCTCATCATGTGCTTTTGTAGACTGAATGAGCTTATATATATATATATATATATATATATATATATAACATATATTTGAGTTTATGAATTTATGAGAATGAGTTTATATATATAGAACATATATAATATATATGTTATATGTATATGTATATAACATATACATATATATGTTTATACATTTATACATATATACATATATATATGAGATACTTAAATCTGTGCCTGGTGAAGATGTATACACACATATGTGTATATAATATATATGTGTGTATATATATATGTATATATACACACATACATATTTGCTCATGTAAGGATATTCACAAAAGTGGTGTTCATAATGAAGGGGTTAGAAAACTAAGTGTCCAATATTATGAGATATTAAAAGTGTATATAGATAAAGTGAACCACTACATATCCATACAAAATAATGTAGATCAGGTATTGATTTTTTTTAAAAACTAATCATAATATATTATGTAGGACAAAATCATGTGACATTCTACTTGATAACGAGAAACATATCTAGACATTCAATAACATATTTTGAGACCTTACTAAGTGTATTAAATCCTTGTGTTGCTATCCAGGTAAATCTATGTATAGAAACATACAACATTAAATCTACCTGTCTAAACTGTAACTGAATGGTAGGATCTTCGTGGTTTAAACATTATTGCTATTCAAGTTTTTCTAAAAATTTTATTCAACAAACATGGATTACTTGAGAGAAAGATTTCTCCCACCATCTCCCTCTCTCTCTCCAACTCTCTCTTCCCCTCTCATACTGTGTGTGTGTGCCTTTCACCTTAATCCACACAATGAAATACATTTTACATAGACAGCATACATACTGAAACCAAACAATCAAGAAGCAATGTTTAATCTTATGCATGCCATAGTGTGTTCTATTCTATTGTATCTCATTAGCAGTGCAAGTCTAGACCAACTAAATTGATTTCCAACCTACCAGTCGGTCCAGAGCTGTAGTCTGCTAAACACTGGTATAGCACACATGCCTCATTAGGGAAAATGACAAGCAAGGTGTGCCTAGCTACAGAGTTTGTGATTTACCTTGTTCAGAAGCCATTAAAGGTTTTATCTCATGCATAAGAGTTTCATAAATAGTATTATACCGTAGAAAACCCCTCTGTCAGAGGTTTAGAAGTGTTTTAATCTCATTTAACCTCATTTTGTTTATTTATTTTTTATTTTTTTATTTTTTAAAAAGATTTTATTTATTTATTTGACAGAGATCACAAGTAGGCAGGGTCAGGCAGAGAGAGAGGAGGAAGCAGGCTCCCTGCTGAGCTGAGAGCCCGATGTGGGACTCGAGCCAAGGATCCTGGGATCATGACCTGAGCTGAAGGCAGAGGCTTTAACCCACTGAGCCACCCAGGTGCCCCTTAATCTCATTTTGTAATGGGAATAAGGAAGTAATGGGGAAAGACTTGCATTGAAGGTAGGGCACATGATGGAAGGTATAACAGTTTTCACATGAGAGACAATGGAACCCTGAACTGAACCCTGAACTGAGTAACACAAGGGAAATCAGAACAGAGACAGTGTGTAAATATTCAAGAATGAGAATTTAAAGGCCATTCATATGTGAGGGGGAAGGATAACCCAGGTCAACTTGGCTTACATCTTTGTACTGACCAAAGATGACTTGCTGGGTGCATACTGTTAAAATCATTGAAAATAAGGAGGAAAATTAGTTTTGAAGGTGATGTGTTTGAATTCCTTACAAATCCTACAGCGTCAGTTACATATTTCATCTGTGGGCTTTCCTTATCCTTTCTTTTCTTTTCTTTTCTTTTTTTTTTTTTTCAAAGATGGATTATAGACTAGTGTGGGCGGTCCATTGGTAGATGGCTCACCTTGATACTATGTCAAGGCAAGGAACTTTGCCACTGAACTTAATACAGGTATGGAGACCCCTCCTCTCTGTCAATATGTGCATAATAAGTCAATTTAGGTTAAGTCAAATATAATTTGAATACCTGAAACAATAGTAAGAACTGGGCAAAAAACATGCTCTAAGGAAACCTAAAGCCTACTAAAAATAGCTTCTGGGTTACCTACTCTTAGAGACTATTTTAAACACCACTTGTCTTACATCAACTCAGTTAGCTTTACTAAATATATAAAATTTCAAGCTCCAAGGTTTAAATATAAGAAACGAGCTTCTTATAATTAAGTAAACTTTTAAAATGCTTTGGCAGCAAACATTTTAAAAGAATTCATACATTTACCAATAGGTTCTTCTTCTTCTTCTTTTTTTTTTTTTTTTTTTTTAAGAATTTATTTATTTGACAGAGATCTTTCACAGGCAAAGAAGCAGGCTGAGGGAGAGGAGGAAGCAGGCTTCCCGCTGAGCAGAGAGCCCAATGCGGGGCTCGATCCCAGGACCCTGGAATCATGACCCAAGCAGAAGGCAGAGGCTTTAACCCACTGAGCCACCTAAGCGCCCCAATAGATTCTCTTTTTTAAAAAAGATTTTTATTTATTTATCTGAGGGAGAGTGAGAGCAAGAGAGATCACAGAGGGAGAGGAAGAAGCAGACTCTCCACTTAGCAGGAAGCCTGATGCGGGGCTCGATCCTAGGACTCCGAGATTATGACCTGAGCCAAAGGCAGATGCTTAACTGGCCACCCAGATGCCCCTTTACCAATAAGTCTTTATCCAGACAGTGGTTTTCACACTTGTTTTCTAGCACTGCAGACACCGATACAGATGCAAGACAAACCCACGCCGGGAAGAAACTAGGGGGAGGATACTCTCTCTCCTTTCACAGGAAATCAATAATACTCTGTGTAAGAATTCCACAAAAATTAGGCAGAAGGGAATAATCTGTTAGTGTTTCTTCAAGGATGTCCCTTGACCTCCAGACAGTGTGATTTCATCATTTGATTCAGCTTCTAAGTATCCTTCCCCCTCCAGAAATTATTCCACAGCCTAACTCCTCCTTAGCCAGGCAGAAGCCGACCTTAAGAAATGCAGTTCCGGTCCATGAATAGCTCAAGCCAGGAATAAGGCAACTATTTTAGCAAAAGCCCAAAGTGTCAATTTGTTACAGAACAGTGATTGAAGATTGAATTTCAACCCTCCAGTGGAGCCATAATGGATCCAAGAGTAAAGTTGAACCCCCTAGGCTGGGTGACCTATACAATCCCACAAACAGCTGGCGGGAACATGCCTGCCGTGGTATTTAAGACTCCCATGGAGGTTTTACTTAAATGGCAACCCAGCATGAGAAGACAGAAGAGAGGGTCATGGGCCAAAAGTTTCTTTAAGGGCTTTTTCACATTTTTATTTGTAGCAGAGACCACCTGCAAGAAGGCCTTTAAAGAATTCCTTTAAAGTATACATTTTCAGCAAGAAGTAGATTTTTTCATTTAGGAGTGAAATTAAATGTTTCTTCTTTAGAAAATGATACAGTAAAAACAAACAAACAAACAAACAAAAAAATCCTGAACATATCAAAGCATCAATGTTATAGAGAAGCTATTCTTATTTGATTAGAGTGAACAATTAACATTTAAGCAATAAAGTGTTGATGGTGTTAAAGTAGGTTAATGTCATCAACCACTTCTTTTTCTTACTATGGTTCTCTAAGTCTTTCTCTTGCTGTCCTGAATGCACTAGGTAGCAGCTCCTTGAGTATCTTGTTGCTGTCCATATTCTGGGGAGGGGGCTGGTAGGGGCTGCAAACCACTGATGGTGGAACATGGTCTTGCTGGTAGAACTAGTGGAAACCTCAGACAATGTTTGAAGTATTTCTGATGTAAACTGGCACTGTATTTTCTTCTTCACAGCTATCACTGCCCAATAGCTGTGACCTAATTTGCTGAGATGGTCTTCATTAACTTGATACAGGTGTCTTTCATCTTCAAGGTTTCAGGGGACAAACTGATTTAACCACACTCATATTTTTTGGAGATTAAGGTGTTTCTCAAAGGATCAGTGAAACTTGATCAGTCTCTTAGCACCCAGTGTTTTAGACTGTGAGTGTACAAACAGATGAAATACAACAGAACCTATCCTATGATCTGTCTTCTGGGCCCCCTGTTAGTGACAGAGGTTGAGTTAGTGTTAATCTTATGAGCTCTGGTGCAGTTATGCTGATCATACAGAGATAGACTTTCAACATCTTGAGCTTTTATCTCAGCCCCACTCATTTCCTTGCTTCTACTGAGGATCTATATTTGTAAAGTTCTGTGTGGGGATAATGCTTTTCCCCACAATTTATATACAGTTAATATGAGTGTTCCACACTTAGCCTTCACATGTTAATAGTACAGAACATACTTGTGATCCTTTGACCTATGTCTCAAAGAGCTTTACATTTTAATATAAAAGAAGAACTATTGTTTTTTAAAAATCTACTATTTCTGATAAAGTTAGGGGAAGAAGAGGGAGCTAATATTTGCCTATCACCTATTGTGTGATAAGATATTACATTTTGTGTCATACACCTATAGTATAGCCTATGAAGAGGGCATTTTTGCTTTCATTTTACACAGATTTAAAGGGCAAATAATACACTCAAGAATCAACATGAGAACCTAGCTCAGTCAGGCACCAGAGTTCAGAATTTTTACACCAGAGTATTGCCTTTCCCTGAAGATTTACATTAATTCATTTATGGCTTAAATATAAGCCAAATATATATATTAAAAATATGTATACAGTTTATAAAGTTTACAGACATCTTCTCATTCATGCCTGCTTCATAAATTTATTTTCTGATTTGTGGTAACAAGGTTGTAAGAATAAATTCAATAATTTCTAGGAAGTAATTTTAAAAAACAGGTAAGATTTTCTCCTGCAGGAAGATGGAGGAGGCTTACTTTTCTGCATCATTCTGGTAAGTACATCTACAAAACTCACACATCACATTTTAAACAAATTTAGGACTCTGAAAGACAGAAGAAGGTAGAGCAGTTAGCAGCCTGAGGAATGATGAGGTAGATGGTGATTTCCCTCGGTTTTCTTTTTGCTCCCTATACTCCAGACTTGGTATTATAAAACTGGTAACTCAGAAATGTCAGTGGGTGCAGATAAAAACGTCCTTCAAAACTTGTTCTCTCTAGTCCAGGGATTAGGAAAAGGGCCGTGCTAGCTCAGCAAGAGAGAAAACTTTAAGGCAATAACCACTCCACTGCAGTCAAACACCACCAAAAAAAGTTCAGCCACTCCCACAGTGAGCCACTCACACAGCCAAGAAGGCTGAGTGAGGAGTCTATAATTCTGCCCTAGTGAAAATATAATAAGGTAAGGATGGTGTCAGAGAAGTCCAAATAGAGACTTGAGATTTTCATCCCTGCCAGCCAATAATGGGTGCTCTCCACCCTGGAGTGACTATGGTGACCATATGGGGAGCTAGAACTTCCACTCCTACCTGAAAGTGAATAGGCATCTCTCCCTTGAAAACTAGTGGAGAGTTCATGTTTTCACCCATGCCCAGAGGTAATGAGGCTCTTCTCACCAGGGTGCCGGTGGAGATGAAATTCCCATTCACACCTAGCAGTAAAGAGGTATCAGAGGAGTCTGAAAATGAAATATCTATTTCCACTCTACTTGAAGCCTACTGCACCCTCTTCTTTTGTTAGAGCAGTGTCACCAAAAACAAAACAAAACAAAACAAAAAAACAAAAAAAAAAACACAGTTAAAATGGAAGATTTAAATAAGACCCAGAGTCTCATAACATAACATAAAGTTGTCCAGGTTTTAAAGTCACTGTACCAGGAATTAAGAGGATCCCAACCTTACTAGAAAAAGACAGATAATAGATGTCAACACCAAGAACAGACAGATGTGAAAATTATCTGACAAAGATTTTAAAGCAGCCATGACAAAAATGATTCAATAAGGAATTATAAGCATACTTGAAACAAATAAAAAATTAGAAAGCCTCAGCAAAACATAGAAATCCTCAACCAAGGATATCTAAAGAACAAAATGGAAATTTCAGGACTCAAAATATAATAAGTAAAATAAAAAGCTCAGTGGATGGGTCAACAACAGAAAGGAAGGGACAGAGGAAAGAAGCAATAGAATGGAAGCTAGAACAATAAAAATTACTCAATTTGAAAACCATAGAGAAAACAAATTGAAAAAAGAAATGACTAGAGAGGCAAGGGCCTATGAAACTATAACAAAATATTTAACATTTCTCTCACTGGACTTCCAAATGGAGAAGACAAAAAGGGTGAGACTGAAAAAACATCTGATGAAGTAATGGATGAAAACTTCCCAAAACTAGCAAGAGAAATAAACCTAGAGATTGAACAAATTGAGTGAACCTCTATCAGAATAAATCCAAAGAAATACATGACAAGATGCATCATGATTAAACTTCTGAAAACTAAAGACAGGTAGGTAAACTATCCTGACAGCACCCAGAGTAAAACAACACTTAAATTACAGAGGAAAATAATTTTAACTCACCGAACACCAGAAACTATGGAAACCAGAACAAAGGAGCACAATATTTTTCAAATACTGAAAGAAACTGTAAACTGAAAATTTCATACCCAGCAATATCCTTCAGGATTTTATGGAAATCAAAACATTCTCAGATAAAGAAGAATCAAGAAAATCTGTCATCAGCAGACTTACCCTAAAAAATTGGCTAAAAGAATCTCTCTAAACAGAAAGAAAATGATCAAAGAAATAATCATGAAATGTCAGGAAAGAAGAAAGAACACAAAGAGAAGAAAGAAGAAAGAACACAATAAGCAAAAATACCAGCAAATACAGTAGGCTTTCCTTCTTCTCTTGAACTTTCTGAAGTATATTTGATGACTGAAGCAAAATTTATAATATGGTTATGGTTCCAAATATACATGGAAGAAATATCTAAAATAATTATATTATTAAAGGGGTAAGGTAAAGAGAAAAGAAAAACAAAGTCCCAGGGTTTTATATTTTACCTGAACTGGTAAAATGATGACACCAATAGACTGAGGTAAATTACATCACTCCATGAGAATCAACTAAAAAAAGCTCTACATAGAGATATGTTAAGTGATGCTATAGAAAAATCAAAATTGAATTCTGAAAAATGTACAACAAATGCACATGAAGTCAGGAAAAGAAAATAGAGAAATGAAAAAAAAAGTGAGAAACAAAATACAAAATAAAATGTTAGAATTTCAATCCTAATATATCAAGAATCACATTAAATTTAAATGGTCTAAATATATCAATCAGAAGACAGAAATTGACAACGTGGATTAAGAAATATGACTCATCTGTATGTTATCAATAAAGAACTCACATCAAATAAATGACATAAGTATAAAACTGGACTTTTAATTTCAATTCAACCTAAGAATCCTTGTCTTTTAAGTCAAGCATTTTGTCCAGTTATATTTAGTGTGATTAATGCTATGTTTGTATCCCTTTTATTATCCTGGTTTTGTATTTATTTTTCTTTCCATTTCTAGGCTTCTTTTTCTACCTTTATTTTGGAATGATCATTTTCCCCCTTTCTATTTTCTCCTCTTATTAGTTTCAAGTGCATGGACTTTATTTCTTTAAACAATTACACCAGACTTCTTAGCATATACATACGTAGTTATCAATGTCTATAGTTAACCATTATCTTTCTTTTCTTTCTAAACAATAGAATGACCTTAGAACAATATAATTCTCCAAATAACAACTTTTATATATAGTTTTCTCTTTTGACATTATTATTTTTATTTTATTCAGTCAGTGTTTGTATCTGATTTTACACATATATAACATCTTCCTCTTCATCAATTATTCTTGTCTCTAAGACTTTCTCTCTGGGAAAATATTTTTTTCTGCAAAATATATTTTCATATTTGTTAAATGAGGATATCTTGGTGGTAAACTCCTTCTATTCTTTTTTACTTGAAAGTGTATTTATTTCATTCAAATATTTAAAAACAATGCCAATTAAGTATATTTCACTTTCTGTCCATTAAAAAAAATGTGCTGATCATAGTTGTGGTAGTAAGAAGTGAGCTAATTATTTTTTCTCTGAACACAATATCTCCTTCCTGATCCACCAACAAATTTCAAAATCTATGTTCTTGAAGTTTGGTGATTGATTATAATGTATCTTTGTTTTGATGTCTTTTAATTTTTCTTTCTTGGTAATTTTTGGTTTTCCAGCATCTGAAGAATGGTGTTTTTCATCAGTTCTGAAAACTTCTCATAAAGTTTTCTTCAAATACTTAACATTTGTCTTTTTCTGCTTCTCTTTTTTTCCTACCAGAACTCCATACAGGCACATAGAACTCATTACATCTTACTCTTTCTTCATCTTCTACATTTCCTAACTCTTGTTTTTTTTTTTTTTCTATGCATTCTGTATAATATCCTCAAAAATATTTTCCCATTCATCATTTCCCCCATTATTTTGAATTTTCTAAACTTATTGAGTTTTTAAAAATTAATATTACATTTTTAAATTTCTGTTAATTGTATATGATTCTGGGGCGCCTGGGTGGCTCAGTGGGTTGAGCCTCTGCCTTCGGCTCGGGTCATGATCTCAGGGTCCTGGGATCGAGCCCCATATCGGGCTCTCTGCTTGGCAGCGAGCCTGCTTCCTCCTCTCTCTCTCTGCGTGCTTCTCTGCCTACTTGTGATCTCTGTCAAATAAATAAGTAAAAATCTTAAAAAAAAAAAAAAATTGTATATGATTCTTTTTGCTCTTTCCTTACATCAAACCTCTTTTATTACTTTGAGTATATTTATTTGTACTTATTTCATATTCTACCTCTGATATCTTTGTGGGCTTAATTCAGCTTATTTAATTCAGTTTGCTTTTTCTGTTGCTTTACAGGTATGGTGCCTTGGTTCTCTGTATATTCTGAATTGTTGATTTTGAGTCTACTTCCTTGGAACTTCACCTGGGGGAAATTTTGTTATTTGTTCTGAAAGTAGATAACCTCCAAAAGGATTTTTATTTGCTTTTGGATTTTCACTTGTATTTGCCAGGTGACTTGAGACACTAATAGCCTACTACTACTTGAATTTAAATTCTTTGCTTATAGATTTTCTGGATCACCCAAGTGGTGTGAATTTTGCTTACAAATCCATGTGGAGACTAATCTATTTTATGAACATTCAGTAGAAAATTTTATTTTTTTCCATGTTGTACCAGGATTGGAGGCAGACAATTTTATTTATTTTTTGGTAGGTGGGTTAGGGGGCTTGAGTCTTGTACTCACCTTCACTTTGAAGCTTTGGCTGTTTGGGGTTCAGGTCTATGAAATGGTTCTTCTATTAAATTCCTAGCCTCAGTGGTCCTTTGAGAGTTATCTCTTTTTCACTGTTCTTTCTTTGAGTCTTGGAAACTGAAGATCGGGTTTAGAAAAACTTAGTTTCTTGTTAGTTCGTTGATGGAATTAAAAATTTTAAAGTCTGACATTTAGGGACACCTGGGTGGCTCAGTCGGTTAAGCCACTGCCTTTGGCTCAGGTCATGATCTCGGAGTCCTGGGATCGAGTCCCTCATCAGGCTCCTTGCTTGGCAGGGAACCTGCTTCTCTCTCTGCCTCTGCCTACCACTCTGCCTGCTTGTGCACTCTCTTTCTCTCTCTCTGACAAATAAATAAATAAACTCTTAAAAAAATCTGACATTTACAGTTGTTTCTAATATCAGTGGTATTCAGGAAAATTATTCTACCCTATTGCCAGAAATATGTCTTCAAAGATGTTTCAAAGATGTTTCTGATCTCAAGTATTATACTGCCTCTATTACATGTTCCTCTTATGGAATGATAAAGAAAATGTCTTATTTCAAGGGAACAAAATTCCACTGATATATTTTATTAGGACATTACTGACATAGGTCATATTTATGTTTTGAGACAAAGAGGAAAATTGCACTCATCTAGTTCTCCAGCAAGAGATGTTACTGTTTCATACTATACATTAGAACAAATAAAAGTAGAATTCTTCTTTTCTAATAGTGATTAAGATCTGATTTTTCATTATTAAGTTATGGGTTTTTAGAAACTCATGGATCAAACTGTGTGTTAAGCAGAAAAAAATATATTGCAGATTCATTCTCATTATGTAAACATTCAAAAGCAAAATTGTGGCATGAGATATAAGGCTTTAATAATCCAGGGCCTGGGTCAGCTTGTGTTTTTATCAGGTAACATACATACAAAGAATATAGCAGTGTTTGCGCTAGTGGCTTATGATAAATATTTGTCAAATAATATTCTCTTCAGAGAAAGAAAGAAAACTTTTTTTGCAATGAAAATATTCAGTGGGCAATCTTGCTTTAAATCATGATAGATGTAGTAAATAAAATGGGTATTTACATGAGTTGAATGAAATAAAGGCAATGGTTTGACAGGTCAAGTGGTGGAGTTTATTTTTTTGGCTAGGGCTGCACAGGAAATAAAGAGACAAATAATATGATGACTTTAATGGCATAATTCTGCATTAATGTGATAAAATGGTAAGGGAAGTCTTCAAGCTATACACATGACATTCTTCCCTGAATTGCCAAATTTTGTATAACCTTTACATGGGAGGAGATTTGGGGATCTTATGTCTTTGTCTCCACCACAACCACCACCATCTGTTTTTCCTCTTCTAGCCATCTCTCCATGGTAACACATATTGATTTACCAGCATGATCGCAATTGTATGGCCAACTTTATGTAACCTTGTCCTGGCAACCATGAACCCTGCAATTTTCTCCTTCTATCTTTGCATTCAGAGTCACCTTCTGGTGGCTGCGTGACTGCATTTTAGGTCACACCACACAAAGGGGAGAGGTGGTGTTTTTTAGTCAAAGGTGCCTTTTATCCCAGCAGCCATCTCGGGGCCAGAACTTCTCCAGCAGTTCTTTTGTGAAAGTTGAAGCCTGACTGGCAACTGTAAGTGTACATACTTGTCAACAGCATTAACTGAGATTTTAACATAATCAAGCCAGACAAAAGAGAACAGGGTGGCTGGCATCAAGTTCAGAAATAGCATGTTTCCTTTTCCTTTGTTCCACATAGTGCCATTCAGGATACAGTTGAATGAGAACTGGATGCTTCTTTAATCACTGAATATTAACATTCATAATAACGGAAAATGCAAATGAACCTGTTATCAAGACTGGACTCTCGTTCATCTTTATGGTTCAACTAAGAAGAGAATGCAGGTGTTGCATAACGACAGATCACCAATGCAAAGAAATCATTAAACTCTCTGGAGTCAGCATACTATTTTATTCTAATAGCTACTAACTTAATCAAAATAAGTGTTCTTTAAATGAATGAGAAAAGAAAGGCATCCTTGGAAAGCGCATATTAGAACTGATGATGGTATGTGAATGTAGCTTAGTGTTCAACAAAGTCCTTTATTTTCAACAAAGTCTCTTTATTTCCTCAATGATTGTATATGTGTTGCACCACAATATTTAGAACATGTTGAATTCAATAGTTACATGTTGAGTATGTGAATTATGTCCCGGGTCAAGGCATAAGAAATATAGAGGAAAGACCCACATCCTGAGCTGCTTTGGTATTTTGAACGTGGTAAGATTTGATTAAACACATTGGCAAAGAAATGTGATCAAAACTTCTTTTTTCCACCCAAACGGAGTAAAGGTAGAGCGAATGTTTCCAAGACAGTGGTCACTTAAGCCAAAGACGTAGGATCAAATAAAATATACATGGCCAGCAGGATCTCTGATGTAAGGTTTAGCTACCAATTTTTCAAGAGTAAGCATGTTTGACATGTTTCCCATCTGACTTCTGCATGCAAAAGTCTTCTCGCAGAAAGTCCTGCAACAGTAACTGGTTGGTTTTTACAGTGATATAGCCCTGTTGTCTCTGAATGCAACTCAAATTACAAACTCATTTCCAAAGGTCTCAAAACACCTGTTAGAACATAATAGCTTTTTGTCCTCTCTGACCTTTGGAGGCTGAGTGAAAAGTCTGCAAGTCAGAAGCCAACCCTTTTCCATCACCACACACTCAAATAATATGATACTATTTTCTCTCATTTTAAAGAGCCTTCCTTATTTTTTCTCTTTTATAATAATTGCTAAGGCACAGATAAGCCCTATTTTCACAGCTCTTCATCAGTTGTACTGATATTTCAAACTAAGCTAGTTTGTGGCTAAGCAACAGGAACAACAAATATCGAAAACTCTCTGGTCGTAAAACTTTCTGTTCAAATTACAGAAGAATTTTTTTTTTCCTAACAAAAAAAAATATTGAACTCAAGTGAAGTTGGGGAGCCTAACTTTTGCCCTTGCCTTTGCCAATTCATCCTATTACTTCCTACCCACCAAGGAAGAGCAGCACTTGAACATACTAAAGTAGATGATAAAATTTTATTCATACATTCCAGAGTAGCCAATACAAGTTTTCTCATCTTCAAATCATTATTCACAATGATACTCTGCATCAACAATTCAATATAAAAATGTTTTCTTCTCTACTCTCTGTGTAGGACTAAGTATGTGGCAGAGTCCATTCAAGGCTTACAGTTAAATTGAGGAAATGCGCAAATAAATCACCGATACAAATACAGTCCAACAGTGGAGGGGAGGAAAAAGAGAGCAGCAAGATGAAATCAGGACCCCAGCAGATAGATCTCCAAAGTGCTTCTGAGACTACAACGTCAAGATATATAAACATAATTTGTTTATATATCAAATTGTTCTCCCTGCCCCAACCAAAGACATGTTTCATTTGATCTTGTATATTCTCTTCCCTCCCCACTTCTGATCGAATGGCAATCCTGTTCTAAGAATATGTACAATCTTTTACAATGTATGGCACACCTAATTTTCTAGGAACACCAAAGTCTTTTTATCTGCATAAAATTCAAGACTCATTCGGTCTCAGAGAAGTTTAATAAATATGACTTTTCCTTGAGCATATTACTCTTTTTTTTTTACTTATTTATTTGACAGAGAGCATAAGCAGGGCGAGCACAGAGAGAGAGGGAGAAGCAGACTCCTTGCTGAGCAAGGAGCACGAGTGGGGCTCGATCCCAGGATCCCAGGATCATGACCTGAGCCGAAATATTTCTCTTCCTCCTTTGCTTCACTATTTGCCTCCAAACCGTGGCCTTTAAAACTTGTTTACCTCTGGGGCACCTGGGTGGCTTAGTGGGTTAAAGCCTCTGCCTTCAGCTCAGGTCCTGGGTTCGAGCCCCGCATTGGGCTCTCTGCTCAGCAGGGAGCCTGCTTTCCTTCCTTTCTCTCTGCTACTTGTGATCTCTGTCTGTCAAATAAATTAAAAAAAAACCAAACAAACAAAAAAAGAAAACACGAGGGTGCCATAATATATGTGCACAGATGTGAGTGTATGTGTGCATTTGGATGTGTAAATATGAACTCAAATATCTGAATAAAAATTAATTTGAAGACATTTATCCAGAAGTGTAGATCATTTAAGAGAGGAAAAAGAGGGATGAATAAAGAGAGAGAAATTGGTAGAGGGAGAAGGCTGGGAGAGAGGCAAGAAGTGTGTCCACCTGCAGAAGAGAAAGGAATCTTTCTCGTAGGGTAGTCTAAGAAAAAGGATTCGTCCTCTGCCATTAGTCAAACTATTTCAATAAGGACTCATGCCATCAATTTCTAAGCAAAAATTTTACTTCTTTGTAAAAATGCAAAAAGCTAACATGACCTCCTCAGCTGCTAGCTGGTTTTACCCCATAACATCACTTTCAAATATAACAGTTGTCAGCAGAAAGATGAAGGCACATACCTGTTACTAAGGCTAGACTTTACGTAAGATGAAAACAAAGGCATGATTTTATCTTCTTTTTAATGATTTATTTATTTATTTGTCAGAGAGAGAGAAAAGGAGAGACACAGAGAGCATGCACAAGCAGGGGGAGTGGCAGAGGCAGAGGGAGAAGCAGGCTCCCCGCTGAGCAAGGAGCTTGATGCAGGACTCCATCCCAGGACCCTGGGATCATGACCTGAGTTGAAGGCAGGCACTTAACTGACTGAGCCACCCAGGCGTCTTAGAGGCATGATATTAAATTAGAAAAAATAACTTATGTAGTACAGAGGCTGAAAGAAGTGCAGTGGGGAAAACACTAGTCAATTGACTTAAGCATGCGACAGTTTGGCTACACTCTATTTGATTAGGGGAATTCCTGACAGCCTATTAGTCATTTTGCTGAGTATCTGGGTGAGAAAAGAATAAAATGGATAGGACAAGACATCTTCCTTAAGGGCCCTGTGAGTTTCATCAAATTTTAGGGAATGTTATAGAGTTTACAAGTAAAATGAAAGCATTAACATAATCTATAAAAATTTATTCACTCTTACAGTTAAATGTTTTCAAAATCTGTCTTTAATTTCACTAAAGGGAGTCTTAGGTAGAGTGGTATTTTACAATTAAGTACGTGGAGGGAAGCAAGAATGATGTCTAATGATAGTAAAATAGAACTCATTGTGGTTTCTTATTATATATAATTTATTGAAAACTGTAATATTAAAAAAGGAATACTTTAATGAGGAAATTAACTCATCCATAATTAGCCTACTGCTTCCATTGTCCCAAGTTCTTTTTTGTTACGTATTCAATATTTATATTTTAAACATTGTAAATATACAAAGAAATGCGTTGTTGCATCCATTTTTTTTCACTTAACATAATATTATGTTAAGGTTGTTGCAATTATTGTTTCCTGAGATACACTTTATTGCCCTGGATTGATATGCCATCATTTACTTTAGGTATTTATTCCAAGAAGGATTTGTTTTCACTAGCATTCATTGAACCCTTGCAGGTCCTGGTCCTGTGTATGGCAGGTGGACACAGGGATGAAGGGGTGCAGAGTTGTTCCTTGGCTTTGGAGCAATGTGAAAACGACACACAGAGGGGAAGCCTTATGCTATGAAGGCAGGAACCCCGGGCTTCCCTGAGTCCTGACAGGTGAGTCACAGATTTAAAGCTGTAAAACATTATTTCTTCAACACTACCATTCTTTTCCTTTTAAAGGTTTTATTTATCCATTCATTTATTTCAGAAAGAGAGTGAGAGAGAGAGAATGAGGAAGGGGAAGGGGATGAGCAGGGACTGGGACACGGGGCTCAATCCCAGGACCCTGGGATCATGACCTGAGACAAAGGCAGATGCTTAACTGATTGAGCCACCCATGTGCCCTAGCTTTACCATTCTTTTTTTTTTTTTTAAAGACTTTATTTATTTATGACAGAGAGACACAGCGAGAAAGGGAATACAAGTAAGGGGAGTGGGAGACGGAGAAGCAGGCTTCCCACCAAAAAGGGACCCCGACGCGGGGCTCGATCCCAGAATGCAGGGATCACAGCCAGAGTGGAAGCCAGACGCTTAACGGCTGAGCCACCCAGGTGCCACAGCATTTTTAACAAACATTCCCACCTAGTGTATTTATAGTTCAGCAAACTGTGAAATGTTTCAAGCAGTAAAATATTGACTATATTCAGTTCATTAAAGCTCAACACTAACTCTAGCTAGTTTTCTATGATTTACATCATAAGGAATGAAGGAATTGTCAGAAAAACTATGTTTGTCATTTTTAGCATTGAGCAAAACAATGGGATTTCTGTTCACTTATGTCCCCATGAGGGCATGGAAGTAGAAAGACCTGCAAGATGAACAACCCAAGGGATCACAAACGAACAGAGGTTGTGTTTGTATCTTCAGCTATAATGAAAAGATTCAGAAGGTAAGGCTTCATAAGCTTACCTTATGGGGATCAGCAGCATCGGCCGCACCTGGGAGCTGTGAGTTCTGTAGAATCCCGGGCCTCACCAAGCCTGGCAGAATCTGAACCATTTGTACCTGGTGCCCGGAGGAACTTGTGTGCACATCCAGTTTTTAACTTTACGTGCATTGCATGCCATGGTGCCTGCCAATCCATGAAACCAAGGAACCACCCAGGATTCTCCTCGCAGCCTGCAGGTCAGGAATGGCCCATCTCTCACACTGTTATTTGCTTGCTCCCCACAGGAAGGGCAATTTCATAAACTGTGTACCGTCACTGAGCTTGTGGCCAGGCGCCATTTTAAGTAATGGCCATTTTACCAGCATTTTCAAGCAAATTCAAATGATGGAAACGTAATCTCTAACATCCTGGAGAAAAGATTACTATTTCTCCTTACCACTAGCCTACTGGCCTCTGAGTTTTCCCATTTGGTCAGAAATGAAGAAGCAGGGAGAAGCCCCTGATAGTCAACTGAAGCTGCCTATAAGCCAGGACTTTATAGTGGCTAATTGTTAGTGTTATTCCTCCTTACACAATGTTCCTTTGGCTTTCTTCACTTTTTTTTTTTTTTTGTAAGATTTCATTTATTTATTTGACAGAGAGAGAACACAAAGCAGGGGGAGCAGCAGGCAAAGGGAGAGGGAGAAGCAGGCCTCCCTGCCAAGCAGGGAGCCCAATGCGGTACTCAATCCTGTGGTACTCGATCCCAGGACCCTGGGATCATGACCTGAGCCGAAGGCAGGCACTTAACCAACTGAGCCACCCAGGCTCCCCTAGCTACCTTCACTTTTAACAAACCCATACAGGAGAAAATTGAATCTGGGGGGCTGGAGAGAAGGAGATATGGTATATGGGATAGTGTTAACTGGTCAGGAATTGCAAGAGGGAGATGCACCAGTGGAGATCTCTCTAAGGACAGGGATGAAATCACCATGTCTCTAATGTCAGAAAATGAAGGCAGCTTGGATCAAGCACAGATCACTAGGGACACCATCAAGTCATTCAAAATTTATGTGGTGTAGCCACTGCTGGTGTCTTTCTTGGGCACAGTTGTAACTCATTAATGGCCTCATCCTCATCTGATTTCTTCAGGCGAGTCCCTCAATCCAGCTTTTAGACCTTGGACAGCAGTCATGGAAAGCATTCTCTGATGAAGGCTCGGCTGCCTGGGCTTCAAAAACCCACTTCCTCCCTGGCAGCACACATCATCTAATAAGATATTTATTGTTCACACAAAACCATATGCTACATTGTCACAAATCCCATCATTCAATATTTAAAGCTGCCGTGGGTCCCGTGACACCCTCTCTCAGAACCCTGGGGATGGCATGCTAAGTGTAAATGGCAAGACTGAAACATCTACTATTTCTTTTACTACTCTTTCCAATATTTTTTAAGTCTTGTGTTTCCATAGAAGTGAAATTATATAAAATATTTCGCACAGAGGCAATCCAGAGAGACTTCTGATTTAAAACCGTGTCTGGTTCATACTTACGACACGACCTTTCGAAATTCATACAGTGATAATGATGAAGACACTAAGAAAGTGAAAATTCAGAGGAGAGGGGCACCTGGGTGGCTCAGTCATTAAGCATCTGCCTTTGGCGTGGGTCATGATCCCTGGTGTCCTGGGACGGAGCCCCACATCCGGTTCCCTGCTCAGCTGGAAGCCTGCTTCTCCCTCTCCTGCTCCCCCTGTTGGTGTTCCCTCTCTTGCTGTCACTCTCTCTGTGTCAAATAAATAAATAAAAATCTTAAAAAGAAGGAAAGAAAGAAAGAAAGGAAGGAAAGAAGAAAGAAAGAAAGAAAATTCAGAGAAATGCAACATAAGCAAAGGGCTGATTTGATTGCAGGATCTGGAAGAAATCATATCTGATATAACAAAAGGTACAATAAGTATCCATTTGTGCTTTGCCATTTGGAAATCAAGCAAAGCTGCAATTCTGTTCACAGGTACCTAGATGCCACCTCTCCCCATCATTTCAGTATCTCATTATGTGCTGCTGTGACCAAGAATGCAAGATTCATAGCAAGTCTGCTCTTTTAGGCATCAACGTATCACATCAGCTTTGCTCTCATAAGTAAGTTTTCCTACATCCATTCCCACTGTGACACCCAGAAAATGAACGGGATTGCAGTATGAGTGGTCTGATGAAGGTCTTTTGCTCCGATTCTGAGATGGGTTATGTGCACACATGAAATGCATTAATTTGGTACAGACAGAAGGAGAACACTGTTGACAGAAGGACAAGCCCTGGAAGCAGTGCATGCTGGGGAACGCAGCTTTTCTACATAGATCGCCGACAGTCAGTAGGAAATAGCCTGTCTGCCTGCAAAGAATTCAGTCTGCATGGATGCTGCAACTCCAAGAAACACATAGTCAAGTAAAAAGTCATGTTTTCTATTGCTCAAATTGTCAGAACCTTTAGAGATCAATGATATGCAGTATTGGTGGTGGGGTGAATGGTTAGGCGTATTTACAGATTTTTGGAGTAACTCATACTGTCTTTTTGGAAAGCAATTGGACCTTCTATGAATATTAAATATTTATATGTCTTCTGGTAAAATAATCCTACTTTTAGGACTCTACCTGACTATGCATACATAGGAAAAGTGGTTTGTGTGCAGATACATACAACAGAGTTGTATAGAATAGTTAGAAACTATTGGGGCACCTGGGTGGCTCAATCGCTTAGCCTCTGACTCTTGATTTTAGCTCGGGGTCCTGGGATAGAGCCCCAAGGCAGGTTTCACAGGGGAGTCAGCTTCAGGATTCTCTCTCTACCTCTGCCCTACCCCGCTTGTTTGCACTCCTGTTCTCTCCAAAATAAATAAATAAATCTTTAAAAAAAACATAAATAACAGAGAGTTATGGAACAAATATTTAGAATTCCCTTTCTAGCCCTATTTTTCTCTTAAATTCTTCAAAGTTTTCCTTCTTTAAAGTTTGTTGTGTATTTTCTCAAATCTTTCTATGCTTTAAACTATTTTCAACATTGAGCCACTCAGTCACCCCCTCTCATCCATATTTTTAAACGAGCATTTATTACTTTTGTGATTACATTTATTTTCTTAAGGAGGCCTTGAAGAATAAAGTCTTTTTTTTTTTAAAGATTTTATTTATTTAGTTGACAGACAGAGATCACAAGTAGGTAGAGAGGCAGGCAGAGAGAGAGAGGGGGAAGAAGGCTCCCTGCTAAGGAGAGAGCCAGATGCGGGGCTTGATCCCAGGACCCTGGGATCATGACCTGAGCTGAAGGCAGATGCTTAACCAACTGAGCCACCCAGGCATCCCAGATTGTATCTTTTAAATTTAATAAGTCAATGTTATTTCTATCATCATAGTAAAAAAGAAAAAAATACTTGAGAAAAAGCCAAAAACATTTACAATAATTTCCTTTGGTTAGTGACATTCCAGATACACATGTATTTTTAAATTTCATTGCACTTTAAAAATTGTCTATATGTAATACCTATACACCAATAAAAAAATAAAAACAAAAAAATGAATGACAAACTTCCAAATCTTGGGAATTACAGGCCAAAACAGTTAGATACTGCAAAACACTTAAAAGAAGGTATGTCAAAACGGGAAAGGAATTATTCAGGAAACCAGTTTGAGGTTTCCAGTTTTCTAGGCACCAAATATGTTACATAGTGGCGAAGATTTAGTCAAACTATCCAATTGATAAGCTTAAAGAAAGCAGATAAGGGTTAAATTTTCTCTGGGTGCTAAAAGTATGGTGTCCATGAACTACCACCTTCTAGACCAATGTGGTAGACATTCTGAGGCATTTGCAGGCATCCATGCTCAAATCCCTTTTGAGATTCCACTAATTCCAATGGAGTTCTACCATGTGATGGACAGTGTCTCCTATGGGGTCCTCACAGGGGTCACATCAAAGCTAGTAAGCCACATAGGGCCATCACTGAACCACTATTTACTTAGAAACTGAAGGCATGAGCCTGTAGAGCAAAGTTTTTATGAAGTTGTTTACATGTGCCTTCTGCAAAGGGGCATAGAAGGAAAATGAATGATCTCTAAATTCTCTCCAGACACTAACTGGAGCATCTAAGAGCAGGATGACCCAAAGGAAGGCTAGGAGCCTGGAATTCTGGGAAAAGCCACCAGGGGACAAACTGGTTCAGAAAAATGAGATGAGTGGAACTGGCAGTGTCGCCAGCAGTCTCAAGCCACAGGGTGGTTTGCCTACAGAAGGAAGGAAGTTGACAGCCACTCAGAAACAGTTTATTCTCTAATGGGTGTCTTTGCTGAAAAGATCACCCCTTCAAATACATGTCAGCTTCCGGACAGACTGTGAATGTTGAGAAAAATAACTTGAATGTTTAACAACACACGAAATAGTATATAAAATGTTGATGTGTATACAGGTAGTGAAAATAAAAGCAAAAGCTAAGGAGAGAGAAGGACACACAAGGAACATTGAACTGTGCATTGAGGGTTTCTTCTAAAATCTGGTAGTGGGTGTGTGAGTATGCACAACATAACACGTAACACACAATAAAACACATCTTTAACACAAAAGACATCAAAAAAATTCAAAAAGCAACTGATCAAAGACTAGGCAGAGGGGACAAATTTCTACAACCACAATTTGAAATAACCCCAAACCTATCATTTATATTCTTAGACATACAAAAGCTCACATTTATAAAGGAAGAATAGGATGCTATAAGGAAGAAACACTCTTAACACAACAAAGAGCTTTTGGAAATTTAAAAATAGAGCAGTAATAGAAAACTTGTTAAGGAAGATGAATTTGAAAAATATCTCAGAAAATAGAATTAAATATAGGAAAATAGAAGAAAAAGAATCAGAGGTACAATATCTAAATAATAAGAGTTCCCAAAGAAACAATAGAGAAAACAAAGTAATTTAATGCAATTTCTCAGAGCTCAAAAATAAGACTCTCCAGATAAACTATCTTCCTCCTCAACCAAGGGCCCAGCAAAATGGATAGGAAACACCCTAACAAGCTACGTCATCATGACATTTCACAACATTGGCTACAAAAAAAAAAAAAGGTTTTATTTTTCATTTTCTTTTTTTTTCCTTTTTTTTGCGGGGGGGGGGCAGATTATAAACACATACAAAGGATTTAGAATCACAATGGCATTGGCTCGGCTTCATTCCTGTTGGTGCAGATGGCAAGATTCCTTCTTTTTAAAGGCTGGATAGTGCTACATCATACATAATTCACTTTCTCTTCATCTATTCATCCATTGACAGATCTTTTGGTAGTTTCCAACCTTTGATATTGTGAATAATGCTGTTATATAAATGGGAGTGTAGTATTGCTCTGCTTCTGATTTTCATTTTTATTGGATATATACACAGAACTGGGATTGTCAGATCATAAGGTAGTTGTGTATTGAAATTTTTTGAAGAAACTCTATAATGGCTGTACCAATTTCTGTACTGTACACTTGAAATTTGCTAAGCAGGTAAACGGGTAGACCTTAAGTGTTCTTACCCGCCCCCCCCACACACGGTAACTATGGAGATGAATGTGTTGATTAGCTTAGTTGTGATTATTACACAATATATACAATATATTATATGCAAATATATATATAAGTTGTATGCCTTAAATGCATACAATTTTTATGTCAATTATACTTCAATTAAGTTAAAGAAAAAAAAAAAAAAGAACAGCATTGCCCTTCCTGATTTAACACAGGAAGTTAGAGAACAGTGGACTAATGCCTTCAAAATTTGGAGGGAAAATAATTTTGAACCCAGAATTCTATACCTTTTGAAACTCTTTCTTAGGCAGGAGTTCTTTGGCTTTTTAACTTTTAAGCAGGCTTCCACACCCAAAGTGGGGCTTAAACTCATGACCTGGAGGTCAAAAGTTGTATTCTCTACTGACTGAGCCAGCCAGATGGCCCCTGTTGAAACTCTTAACTGAATGTTGGCATGGAATAAAATATCTTTATAAAGTCTTTAAAAAATTACTTCTTTCACTCTGTTTCTCAGGTATCTACCAGAGAGAGTGCTCTAACATAATAAGGAGTAACAAAAAACGTAACACATGTTTGCACAATAGGAGATTCTATGTAGAAGAAAGAAAAAAAGATCCCAAACATCCAAAATGATGGTTGAGGGGGCTTTTCAGATGACAGCTGAGGAGCAGGACCAGAAAGGACCCCAGCTAGAGGGTTATGAGAGAGATGTCTTTGAGAAGATGAAATTGACGGAATAACCAATGTGTTTGAACATATTGACAGACTTACACTATGGATGAGAGTTGGGAAGCCAGTAAGAAACAGAAATATAGAAAATTAGTAACAAAAAAATAAGATTTTAAGAATATAAATCTAGAAAAAAAAAGAATAGACATCTAATTGTAAACGGCATGAATCGGTTATAAATAATGCTTATACAATCATGTTGATATTGAATATTGATCTATCCAAAAATAATGATTTATTTATAATGACTAAGTGGGAGGAGAAAATTATGGGGATGGGAGGGGGTTGAGAGTGGTGGGGGAATAAAAGAAAAATGTGAAATCCTCTTCTTTCACCATGAACACTTAATTGCTAATTGCAGAAAGCTAAAAAGTCAAGAAGTAGCAGCTTAAGCGTGTTATTGAGTGATTTCGAGGTAATTACCAAATAAATAACTAGAAAAGTTTAAAATGTTTCCTTTTGGGAGCAGGAATTAGGAAGGGTGGAGCAGGCAAGAGGTGGATACTTTCCAGGATAGTTGAAGTAGTTGATTATTAAATTGTATGAATATAAATTCAATAAAAATTTAGAATAATAAAATATCATCATATTGGTCAAGAATGTTACATTCTTGACTGAAAGCTGACACTTTTAGTGACATAAAACAAAGCAACACACAGGCTATTTGTTGCCTTTTGTTGTGCATATGTTTGGCTGAAATATACCACACATATTAAAATGTTTACTCTAAAGAGAAGTAGAAAAAACGCACCCAAGTTGTTTGATGTCTTTGTGTGACTGAGGGAAAGAAGCCCTTTGAATCTTTTTAAGGCCTGTATAGAAAGTATCTCTAATTTTGGTGATTTGCAGGGATAGTCTGTGGCAATTGGCCAATTTCCTACTGCAGTAAAGTTGAAATAAGTTCCTACACTTGTTTTCTGCCACTTTCACAGCTGACTTTTCAGATGTTCCAGGAAAAGCCTTTCACTTCCCTTCAGTGTTTTGGACCTCTATACCCCACTGAGTTATCGTTCCAGGAATTAATTCTTCATGGCGCCATGTCTGTAGAGTGATGTTGCTTGTTTTGTGCTCAAGTTCAAAAGGAATTCATGATTGATTGAGGGAGTTCCAGAGGCAATGTAAGAATGACATATACATTTCAGGGCACGGACACAGGAATCACGGGTAGAGAGGATCAAGCTTGAACCTAGGGGACGTGGGACCCTACTAACATCGTTTATTCATTTGCCAAACATTCAGGGAATGTCTCATGTGAGCCCCTCCCTGTTCTTGGTAGTAGGTAAACAAACAAACAAACACGTAAAATGTACAAGATATAAAGGAAAATGAAAGAGGGTAAGGGGATAAAGAGCTAAGGGAGATGCTATTGTTCATTTCATCACCCACTTAAATGAAATTGCATCCATTTCCTTTCTCAAAATTAGTATAAATAGAGAGATCCACTGGAGTTCAAGGTAATAGGAAAAACTAGAACAAGTACTGCGTAATGCAGAAGAACATACTGATGGCACAAGACTACAACAGTCAACAGTAAATTCAACTTAGACCGTCAAGGCTGAAATCAGATTTACTGCTATGGGATACTGAAATGTGTCATGAGCAGAAAAATCTTTATAATTCCAAAGAGAACCAGTTTCGTGGCTGAAATTAACTATTGTGAATTTTATGGTGGTCAGAACTCTGAAACCATTTTCTTTTGGAACCATGTTCTAAGATGTATTTTGTGATAAAAAAAAAAAAAAAAGAGAGAGAGAGAGAGAGAGAGAGAGAGAGAGGACAACTCTAAAGCTACTTCATAATAAGAACTACCTTTCCAAATGGCATGTTTGGAGAATAAGCCAGACCTATGATTTTTCACAGCTCCCCAGGGCCCTGTTTTCTTTCCCTTTTTCCCGTGCTTGGACTTTCTGTCAGGAGAAGCAGCTCCTAGCAGAGATAGGACTTGGGTAGACTGGGCTGTAATCACAGTTGCCATCACTACGGAGGAACAGCACAAAGATGACAAAGCTCGCCCTTGAACTCGGCTTCTCTGAGATTGTGTCAAAAAGTAAAAATTATCCTGCCCAAGTTTCTGCAAATGCCGTGTTGAGCAAGAGTACCTTTCAAAGGCAACCCGATCGAAGTGGCCAAGAAGGCAGAAATCAACTTTCCAAGTCACCAGCTCTGCTTTGTACGTGACTAGGCTCTTGCATGTTTTTGAACAAGGTTTATTTTCTGAGATTCCTTTAAAAATAAAAAATCACAACTAGTCTCTATAAAACTACACATTAATTCTCAAAGGAATTGCTGATTGAGAACTTATGGGTGAGAAACATGAAGACAGAAGAGGGTATTGCTAGATACAACAAGATGCAATTACCGGTAATGAAGGCAAATGAAGAAAAGGAGAATCTTCCTGGGAACCGAGGCCAGAGAAGAGTTTATTTCTAATGAAAGCTATTTTATCACTTGTGACACCAGAACTTATTCCCAAGGAAAGGCAAGAGGTGACTCTTTGTCTTTTCTTTCTCTTTCCTGCAATGCTCCACAGTGCCTTTCACAGAAACCACCCTTTGAGTGTATGTCCATGTTAGCATGTCCTTGCTCCCTAAGGACATGGGCCTCGGTTCTGCTGACTACCACTGTCTTCCGCGTCTTCTCTCTCTCTGAATAATACCGAGCTTACAAATCACAATGCTCTCTCCACAGGGGTCAGGCATATCATGGGAATGTACGCTGAGGAGGGTTTGTACCATATATAAAATGCATTTAAGTTTGGGAAAAAATGAATGGAGGTTCAGTGCCAGTGTTCCACTATAATTTAACAGAATTGAAGCAAGCAACCTCTTTAAACTCTCTTTCAGTTGTTGAAAGAATTTAATTCAGACAACAAGAAAGAAACAGCTGCTGTTTTGAGAAGGTTTTATAGGTTCTTCCAGAGAGAAATTCAAGGCCATAAAGTCTATTCCTGTCCTGCATTTTCAGGCCTTCTTAAACGTGTCCATGTATCTACCACGTGAAACATCTGGGAAACGTGCACTGCTGTTTTACTGATCCCCTTATCCACTTTCTGCAGAGAATATACTAAGAGCAAATGCAATTCAGCAGCAACCAAATCGGTTAAGTGCTATCTTACATGGCGCGAAAGGACGTATATAAATATCATTTTTAAATTAATGCCCGACATGCACATAATAGGTGTTTATTAACTGTTCTATATGCTTACTCCTTAAACATATATATTTTTTCCAGATGTAATAGAGAAGGCAAGGAGTTCATGCCACCCTCTCTTCTTCAGCTAGAGGCCTGACATTGTGGGAGTTTGTAGCCTTGCTTTCTGAAGGCATCAGCAGGATATATAAATTTATTTATTTATTTTAACTTAATTTTACTTTTTCAGTGTTCCAGGATTCTTTATGCACCACACCCAGTGCTCCATGCAATACATGCCCCCCTTAATAAATGGATTTTTAAGTGAATTTTGCTCTTGAAAATATTATAAACCTTCTTTATCCATGTCCCAAATGGCTCCGCTTATACTAATGTTCAAATGTTCAAAAATTACTTAGGGTCATTTCATTGAAATTTAAAACATTTTAATGCACATCCAAAAGAAATTAAAGATTTTGTGTGTGTGTGTGTGTGTATATATATATATATATGTATGCACATATATACATATATACACATATGACTCATGTGTATGTGTGTGTCTATTTACACATGTATACACATATTATAGGACATAGATCATATGACATGTATTTGCATATGACCGAGACAAGGCACGTACTGTGGCATATGTTGTTAGTAAGATGAACAGTATAAGATGAAAATATACGGGTGCAACTCAGGGCTCATCTGTTAGCTCTATCAATTCTGGATACGAAAAGGAATCACTTTGTGTTGAACCGAATAGTGGTAATGACTCCATAAAGACAGTCCAATTCCAAGTTTTATAAATAATGCTACTCATAAACAAAGCATGCACACAAATCAGTTTGAATTCCAATATCCATCTGCAGTGGGCAGAGTGTTATTTGTCTAGCCCTGGTTCACAAGAAGCTGCCTTTGGGACCATTGTGTGGTACTCTCAGAAAATCAGAAAATACACAAAGGAAAAAAAAAAACAATAAATGGAACGTTATCCTATTTTCGCCTTGCAGAAAGAAGTTTTTCTCTGGCAGGAAGTGGCAGCCATGTGGAAAGGTGGAGACAGCTGTTAGACAGTGGTTCTCAAAGTGTGGTCCAGAAGCAGCAGCATCAACAACTAGAAATTGCTCTAAATTGTTATAAATGAAAATGCCTGGGCCCCACCCCAGATCTACAGAAGAGAATCCTGGGGTGGGGCCCCGCACTCTGTTTTGGGAAGCCCTGGAGTGTAATTCTGACACATGTTACAGTAAAAAAAAAAACACTGTTAGGTTATCAATGATAAGAGAGAGCCAAAGACTTTTAAAGTTCACTTATGAGACTTATCCCATGTTGGGGTTTTTTTTTGGGGGGGGGGTGAGATATATATAATTATGATCAAAGTTACATAATTTCCCACTACAATGAAGTGTGGGTGGGTGTGATTTCATAATTCAGCCAAAGAGAAATTATATGACAGAACCCACAGAGGGGTAGCTGTTCTACTTATTAGCATCTCTTTTGGCTGGTATGTATTTCCTTTAGGGAGGTTTAGATATTCTATGTCACCCCACCTGCTTCTCAGAAATCTTCAAAGGAAGCAACTCAACTCTTCCCAAAAACATGGCTGCCATCTAACTCAGAGCTAGCCTTCTTGTGAACACTGGTGAGGACACATGCATTGGAACCAACCTACTGAGGCAAAGAGCTTTCATTTCATGATCACAGCACTTAATAAAGATCTAAGGCAAGAAAATCATCAGAGAGTACAGAGTGCCTCAGAAAACTCAGTGGCTGAGCAAAAGCTTAGCTCATCCTTCCCATTTCCATGAAGTTGCCATGGTGATGATGATGCACCCGAAGCCTGGGACAATCACTACCTGTGACTCTCGAGGCCCTCTGTGGACCCCACATTCTCCAGTGGCCTCCAGTTCTCAATTTCAGCCTGCCGCCTCTCTTTCACATCTGCCAGGTTGCAAGTTTGGATGATACTACAAAATAACGATTATTGCAACTTCATTTTCCATAAACCCATGGTGGAGGACTTCTATTTCTCAGAGTCTGGAGAGAAAAGGCTTCAAAAATCCAGGCGTAGTTACCATTCCTATGAATATATGAACTACCAATTTATACATACTGACTTTTCCTCTCTATCGAACTAATGGTCAAGCTCTCAAGGAAAAGGGAGAACAATTTGAAAAGTTTAAGAAGCTTCTGAAAACCATCTACAAAGGAAAGAAGCATCAGAAGTGAGGGAGAGACCTTTACTGGGGTTTCATAGTGAAGAGAACTATCTCCCAAATGTAATTCATGTTCTTCAAAGAATGTTTCTCCCAGTCCAGGCATCCTGAAATGCTGATTTCTGAGGTAGCATTGGATGATGACCACATAAGGACCCTCCAGCCATGGAACTAGGTGATTCCAAGCCACATTTAGTATAGGAGAATTCTTTTTGATGTCACCATGTAGATTTTCAATCTAATTTCTCCACATTTTTCCATTGTAATTGGGTTATACTACAAAATAATCTCTTGGAAAGTATCAAGCTATATAATAAATATAATATAAATATAAATATATAAAAATAAATAAATAAATAAAATATAAATATAATAAAAGCTATATAATAGCTTTTGTCACTACAAGCTAAAATTCCATTCTTTTGCATTTTTTCCCTTGAGACAATAACAATTTAATGAAGTACTTCCTTAAGTCATATTTTCAGTGACGCCTCGCCTAATCAAACTAAAAATTACAACTCCCTTCCTAAATCTCTTCCTTATTTTTTTTTCCATTTTCCTGTTTTCTTTTCCTCTATGGCACATATCATCACTCCAAAATTTATTTTTTTTGTGTTTATTTGATTTATTTTCTGTTTGTCCCCACTAGAATGTTGGGGATTTTTGCTTGGCTAAATGTGAATTCAAGTGTCTAGAAAAGTGAGTGACATAAGGAAGATACTGAAGGATCTGCTGAATAATGAATTCATGAATATTCCAGGAGATAACATCTTCCAGATCCAAAACATTGACTCACCAATGCTGGAATGCAAGCATCAAAGCCAACACTGATACGGGATGTGGAACAGAATTTTTCACACATACCCTCAAATTGCACTACCTCAATCAATTTGTAAACTCTATGTAGAATGAGGAGAGGTCTCCAGAAGGTTCTGGGAAGAGCTACCATTAATGTAGTCTTAGGCTACATTAATAAAGGTGGGGGGGACTGAAAAGCAGAGCCAAATCACAAAGCAACTGAAATGATACTGACTTCTAATCAGACTTACCTCAAAAATATTTCCAATATGGTGTTCTTCCAGAGACTGCTGAAATGCTGACACAAACAAACACAGGACAAAGCCACGCATCATCACAAAACAAATGCAAAATGCTGAACCTGTCTTCCAGGGAGACACTAATTCTTAAAGAGATTAGCTTTCCAGCTCTATGAATACACGGATAATTATAGTATCATGTTTATTATGCTGTAGCTAGCAATGCACACGTTCATTATAATGCAGTTTTCCTCTCCCTGCTGGGACTGTGCTACAAATATAGATGTTATATTTTGGACTGGCTCAGGAAGGCACGAAGCCTCAGTAGGGGGAATTCAGTAGGGTATGCTTGGTGGAACCAGATCACAGCCTTGGCATCAGTAAGTCTTTGTCTCTTTGCCAGACCTTGATGGTGTCTCCTGGCACCATGAGGCTACCTTAACCTTCAGTTAATAGTCACAACCAATGTGATGACATGGTACATGCTAGATGATCATCTCATTTCTCACGGATGTTACTGACAAACCATAGTTTAATAGAGCCCTGGCCAGACTGAGCTGTGCTCAAGAAAAAAAAGCATCAAACTGAGAACAGATGCCAAGGTTAGTCAAAAGAACATGTCCGTTGGGGCTCACAAGGCAATTCTAAGTAACAAGGTGTTTTCCCAGACACGCGGAGGTTCTAAGGTGGGTCTATTGAGTCCCCACTTCATTCCTGTCATCTGAGGGAACAGGGCAGTCATGATAACACTTGGCAGGCAGCTGGACACATGGGGATGATCCAGACTTCCTCTTCCCTAAGAGGGAACATGCTTTTGTACAGCTGACAGCTACATTCACACCAGGAGGTCAGGCTGTAATGTTGTTGCTCAGCAGTAGAGTCAGGTTATTTCCCTTCATTCTGCCTGCTCATCCCCAATCAAACAAGACACCACCTGAACAAGGTGTAGGGAGAAAAACCCCACCAGCTGGTTTTTTTTTTTTACTTTTTTTACTTCAGATCATCTCTATGTCAATGCATCTTAAACTATTTTGTGCATTGATTTATTCCTTCATTCCTTTACCCAGAAATATATATATGTAATCTATATAATATATAATATATGATATATTATATTTATATATTTTATATCATATATAATATATGATATATATTATTTTATATTATATTTATATATAAATATATATTTATGTAAATATATTATATATTATATTATATAAATGTATATTTATATATAAATATATATTTTATATATGCATATATAAATACATATAAGTCATTAATAAACACATATAAGTCATGATATATACCTATAAATATGTATTTATAAATACATATTTATATATATATACATATATATATATATATATATGTTTGTGTGTGTGTGTGTGTGTATGTGTATATATCAGCCACCCACTCTGCTTCAACAGTGGGCTGGGGATACAGAAGAAAGAGAAAAGAGATCATGATCCCTGTCCTTCAAGTACCCAGTCTTGGGAAAACTTCAAAAGTGAGCATAGTGTCACTGTGATTAAAAAACAAAAAGTCCCAGTGGGCTGGGAGTACACGGAAGGAGCAACTAATCCAATCTAAGCATAGCAGGAAATAACTTAGGAAGGACAGGCAGACTTCCTATGTTGTTCTAAAGGTATCAGTATGTTAGGACCAACACATGAGACATGTTAGGTATACGTAGCAGAGTGTGGTGTGCTGAACACCAGAAGGGGACAGAAAGAACCAAAGGTACCTACTGCTCATCATCATTTAACCTTTATGACTTACTAAAAAGATATGTTTCAGGATTCTGGTCAGCTGGGGATGTGGCCAGGGAATTTTGCTATCATGTCCCACAGAGACACACACATGTATAGGCTCCAGAACTTTTGGTCTCTGGCCCCCTGAGTCTGATCCTCACAACTACATCATCAGTGAGGAAGGCTGATGTGGCAGAGAGATGGAACTTAGGGATAGGATGAAGACCAGGATTCCCAAAGTGCAGCATCTAATTTAACACACATGTCTAGGAGCTTGCTGGAACATTCTCTGGGGAGAGAGAATGGTGGATGTCATTTTTCCGCTCTCCCTTTGTTGTGGTCTGGAGTATCCGTATCTCCCAGATGGAAGCTTTTACACATCTGGTCCCTGATATGGAGGGCTGCCCCCCCAGCGATGCCTCTTGACTGTCTGACTCTGCAGGCCAGAAAAGCTTGTGTACACCAGGTGTGTACTCATGGGGCCAGAGTAATTGGTGTCACCTAGAAAGGAGATCATACCCTGGTACAGTTCCCTGATATTTGCAGCAGTAGCTAGAGGATGCCTCTCCATTATCTAGTCCTGGCAGCAATATGTTTATGTTGTGGGAAAAAGCTCTTAAAGCCTACCCCACCCAGGGCACAGCAAGAAGTAAAGATCCAGCCCCTCAGTTTTTCTATGAAGGAAGAATTTTAGTTAAGTATCATGGTTGCAGGCCTCTAATTAAACACATACCTAGGAGTTGGTTGTAATCCTTTCCAGAGAGCTTGGACCTTCATACTCTCTCTCTGCCACATTCCAGAACACCAGTTTCTCCTGGAGGGGAGTGTTACACATGGCTGTGCCCTAGTCTTTACGTCTGGCACTCCAGTTTTTGCAGTTCTACCCAGGGGACACCACTTGCTCAAATAGCTCTGGTGGCAGCAAGGCTCACATTCCCAAGTCCCACAGGACTGTGGTGATTGGAGAGATGGTTCTTGGTAGGCTGCCACCAGCAGGGCCCTGTGCGGACAGCAGACAGAGGCACACCCTTCAGTCTTTCTGTGAAGAAGGCCAGGTTTGGTGCATATCTAATGAACTACGGAAGTGCTCTCAAGGAATGTAGACTGTGAACATCATCTTGGTACTCCTTTTCTGCCTGCTCCAGCTTACCATTATCTCCCAGGAAAGAGCTTATCCACTAACAGGAACCTTAAGTTTTGTGACTGCCATCCAAGGAACACCATCAGATGACCTGGCCAGCAGGGCTTACGCTTGTGATCTCCCAGAACTGTGTATATTCGTATGCTTTTAAAAGCTGCTATCTAAGGGTCTGTCTTCCAAACAGCCCAAATCTAGGTGCTGACCAAGATCCTTCCTTTAGGGACACTGACAAGTCTTGGCACACCCGCAACTTCTGGGAGCTATTACAATATAAAAGGCTGCTTGGGTAAGCACAAAAGTTTGAGAGACAGCAAATAGCTGGGGCAGCATTGAATGACAAGGCTCCTGTATAAAACCATCCCTCCAAGGCTGGGAGAGATGGCTGTTTTATCTACTGTATAGAACCAATACAGAGAAAATGGGAGTATGAGCAAAATGAGGAAATAAACGAATATGTTCAAATGAAAGAACAAGATGAAACCTCAGAAAAAAACTTTAATGTAATGGAGGAAACTAATTTACCTGATAAAGAACTCAAAATAACGGTTATAAAGATGCTGATCAAACTGGAGAGAAGAATGGATGCACACAGTGAAAGCTTCAATAAAAAGATGGGAAATACAAGAAAGAACCAAGCAGAAGTCAAAGAGCTGAAGAATACAATAGCTAAACTGAAAAATACACTAGTACGGTTCAACAGCAGATTGGATGAAGCAGAAGAAAGGATTCAAGGCAAGGCAGTGGAACTTATGTTATAAGAGAAGCAAATAGGGGGAAAAAAAAAAGCAAAGGTGATGTAAGGGACTTCTTGGATAACGCCAAGCAGACTAATATTCACATTGTAGGAGTCCCAGAAGGAGAAGAAAGAAAGGCGTAAAAAATCTTGTTTGGGAAATAATGAATGAAAACTTTCCTAACCTGGGGAAAGAAACAAGACAAACCAGACCCAGGAAGCCCTGAGAGTTCCAAAGAAGATGAATCCAAAGTGACCTACAGCAAGACATACTTTAATTAAAGTGTTAAAAATTAAAAACAGGAGAGAATACTAAAAGCAGCAAGAGAAAAAATAACTTGTTGTATACAATGGAACCCCATAAATATTCAGCAGACTTTTCAGCAGAATCTTTGCCAGAAGTCAGGGGCATGATATATTAAAAATGCTGAAAGAAAAAACTCCTAATCGCAAATACTCTACTCCACAAAGTTATCATTCAGAATTGAAGAGTTTTATGAAAAAGCAGAAGCAAGTCACCACTAACCTGACTATACGTGAAATGTTAGAGGGACTTCTTTAAGTTGGAAAGAAAAATGATTGGTAACAAGAAAACATGAAAAAATAAATCTCACAGGAAGGTAAATATGTAAAAAAGGTATGGGTTCATCCCTTATAAAACTACAAACTTAAGGAAGTTCAGGAACAAATGCAGTAAAAATAACTATAATAATTAAGGGATACACAAGTAAAATTAGATTCAAAAAAATTTGGCAAAATTCAACATCCTTTTATGATAAAAACTTTCAACAAAGTGGGGATAGACAGTATGTACCTCAACATAATAAAAGCCATAAGATGATCCTAGAGCTAATATCATACCCAATGGTGAAAAGCTTTAAAGACTTCCCTCTCAGATCAGGAACAAGACAAGGATAATGCTCTTGTCACTTCTATTCCACATAGAATTGGAAAACCTAGCCAGAGTGATTAGGCAAGAAAAGAAATACAAGACATTCGAATTGGAAAAAAAGAAGTAGAACTATCACTAATTACAGATGACAGATATTGTAAACAGAAAACCTTAAAACTCCATCAAAAAACTGTTAGAATTAATAAACAAATTCAGTATAATTGTAGGATACATATCAATACCCCAAAATCTGTCGTATTTCTATACACTAATAATAAACTATTAGAACAAGAAATAATCACACTTAGATTTACATCAAAAATAAAATACCTAGTTGGGGCACCTGGGTGGCTCAGTCATTAAGCATCTGCCTTCGGCTCAGGGCATGATCCCAGGGTCCTGGGATCAAGTCCTGCATCCAGCTCCCTGCTCAGTGGAAGGTCGGCTTCTCCCTCTCCCACTCCCCCTGCTTATGTTCTCTCTCTCATTGTCTCCCTCTCTGTCAAATAAATAAATAAAATCTTTTAAAAAATAAAATAAAATACCTAGAAATAAATTTAACCAAGGAAATGAAAGACCTCTATATTGAAAACGAAAGACTGAAAACTGCAATTAATGAAACAAACTGAAGAAGACACAAATAAATGGAAAGATATTCTATGTTCATGAATAGGAAGAACCAATATTGTTAAAATGTCCATACTATCCAAAGCAATCTACAGATTCAAGCAATTGCAATTTCTATAAAAATTTCAATGGCATTTTTTTCAAAGAAATATAACAAATGATTCTAAAATGTGCATGCAATGACAAAAAAAAAAAAAAAAAAGACAAAAAAAAAAAAAAACCATAGAAAACAAAAAACTAAAACCCTCTAAATAGCCAAAGCAACCTAGAGAAAGAAGAACAAAGCCGGAGACATCACTCTCCCTGATTTCAAACAATATCACAAAGCTATAGTAATCAGAACAGTATGGTGGGGCATAAAAACACATAGACTAAGCAGTGGAACAGAATAGAGAGCCCCAAAATGAACTCATACACATTTGATCAATTAATTACAACACAGGTGCCAATAATATATAATGGAAAAAGGACAGTCTCTTAAATAATGGTGTTGGGAAACTGTACAGCTACATGCAAAATAATGAAACTTGACCACTATCTTACATCATACACAAAAATTAACTCAAAATAGATTAAAGACTTGAATGTAAGACCTGGATTCAGAAAACTCTTAGAAGAAAAATACAAGCAGTATCTCTTTGAAATAGATATTGGTGATGATTTTTTTTAAAATCTGACACCAAAAACAAAAGCAATAAAAGAAAAAAAATGAATAAATGTACAACATTATACCATAAAGCATCTACATAGTGAAGAAAATCATTAACAAAATGAAAAGGCAACTTACCAAATAGAGAAAATATTTACAAATAACATACCGGCTAAGGGCTAATACCCTAAATATATAAAGAACTCGAACAACTCCACAGCAAAAACAACAACAACAACAAAACCCCCCAAAACCACAATCTGATTAAAAAATGGGCAGAATATCTGAATAGACATTTTTCCAGAGAAAGCATACAGATGGCAAATAACTTCATGGAAAGATGCTAACATCATTAATCATCAGGAAAATGAAAATCAAAACCATAATGACATATCACCTCACAGTTGTTAGAATGCCTATTATCAAAAAGACTAGAAATAACCAGTGTTGATGAGGAGGTAGAGAAGAGGACCCTTGTACACCACTGGTGAGAATGTAAATTACTGCACCTGCTATGGAAAACAGCATGGAAGTTGCTCCAAAAATTACAAATGGAACTACCATTTGATCCAACAATTCTACTGTTGAGTATTTATCTAAAGGAAACAAAATCACTGTCCGAAAGAGATTATCTGTACTCCCTTGTTCATTGTGACACTATTTACAATGACTAAGATATGGAAACAGCTTAAGTGTTTATCAATGGATGAATGAATAAAGAAATCATGGAATATATATGATGGGATAAAATTCAGCCATAAAATATAATGAAATCTTTCTCTTTGTGATAACGTGGATGGATCTCAAATGCATTATGCTAAGTGAAAGAAGTCAGAGAAAGACAAATGCTATATCATCTCTCTTATGATGTGGAATCCAAAATAAATCTCATAAATATGGAGAACAGATTCGTGGTTATCAAAGGCAGAGGATGGGAGAATGGGAGAAATGGGTGAAAGAGGTGCAAATTTTTTAAAAAATTAAAATAAGAGAATAAAATAGGGACTGGTTAAACTGTTGAGAATTCAAATAGCAGTATAAATATACTGTTTAGAGTTACCTAGTACATTTTTTAAAAATCAGCTTGAAAAGTTGAAGGTGGCTCAGCGGGTTAAAGCCTCTGCCTTGGGCTCAGGCCATGATCTCGGGGTCCTGGCATCAAGCTCTTCATCGGGCTCTCTGCTCAGCAGGGAGTCTGCTTCCCTTCCTCTCTCTCTGCCTGCCTCTCTGCCTATTTGTGATCTCTGTCTGTCAAATAAATAAAATCTTAAAAAAAAAGTTGAAGGTGGTTGCTTTTGTGGAGCAGAAGGGGTTATGTTTTTAAAAAAAGCTTTAGGTTACAATTCCTTATTTATATGCCAGGCCTTGTGGAAGACACTACAGACTGTTCCTGTCATAATGGCCATTACATTTTATGAGTGCTTCACTGCCACAGAAAAATAAAAGTTCAAAATGCTCTGAGAATAAAATAGAGTATGCAGTTTCCTAATCAATACATTTTAAAAAATAAATATAATAATGTGCAAAAGTTACAACGCTGTCTACATACTGTTTAAAGGTAATGTCTTAAAACTAAGTTCATCTAGAAAGATTCACTGGGATAGAGATATACTGAACAAAACAAAATAAGATAACTTTCCTTTTCCCTTTGTTTTCATTCTTCTGACTGTCTTGTATCTGATTTTGGAAGACACAGAATTCTAACACACTTGAAAAAGCAGCAGCATCTCTTGGGTCTAGCATTCTGAAGAACATGCTTATCAAGAACATGGCAGATATATTTCCCAAATTAAGAAAAAAATTCAATTATAAAATGATTTAAATTTAATAGTAAATCCCCAATATTTAAGGCATGTGAATTTAAGGGTCTAATCTCCCAATACACATTTTCTGTTTATATGACATGAGACTCATTCATTTTTATTTCTGTGCATGTTGACTTTTTTCAATTTTAAAGGTTTTAAGTTCTAATCTTCAGGGAGGGATAGAAGATAGACCTGAAATATGTGGTATAACCTCTCTGTAGAAACAGAAGTGTAATATGGACATTTTCTCCTTTTATATCATTCTCAATAGCAGTCACCTCCTTAACAAAATGTGCTAACTCAAGTTGTTAGAGTTACTATTTCTTCTCCAATTGCTATGTAAATATGCCCAAATTTCAGGTTAATTAGGAGTGTCTACCATTGTTTCCTGCTTTTGAAAATATTAAAAGCCTAATGTATGTTGATCTCCTATAGAAAAGCCCAAGGATCTGAATGCAAGAGGGGAAATATCAGCATTAGAAAATCAAGAGCATTTGTTAGATTTGATAGACTTTCAGAATACATCGTACTCTATTCATACTGTGTAGATATTCCATTTGATAAAGTGCAATACTTAAAGTAGAGCACTTTGAATAATTGATGCATTTTTATTTTTTTAAGATTTTATTTATTTATTTATTTGAGAGGAAGAGAGAGAGCACAAGAAGAGGGGGAGTGGCAGAGAGAGAGGGAGAAACAGGCTCCCCACTGAGCAGGGATTTCAAAGCAGGGCTCGATCCCAGAACTCTGGGATCATGACCTGAGCTGAAGGCAGATGCTTAACTGAGCCACCCAGGCGTCCCTTGATGTATTTTTCTGTTTGATACACTAAACATTATCCTGCCCCCAGTTTCCTTGGTATTGGGGAATGGCAAAGGAGTAAGAGATGAATGTACTTCCAGTGGTTAGGCACACACAGCACGATGGACTAAGATGTACAAAATTTTTCATGAAATTTTATGTTTACTCTCAAAATAACAACGTGTTACGGACTTATGAAAATAGCAAACTTCATATGTTGAAATCTTGAGAGAGAAATAAAGATACAGTCACATATATTACCATACTATGTTGTATTTTGTTTTTTGAAGACCATAAGACCAGAATGCAAAGAAAAAAAAAAAAACAACCCTCAAAAAACAAGAAAATGAAGAAACGGTAAACCTCATGGTGATGTTCAACAATGTGGATCTGACCACTCCATTTGCTTAGCTTTAATGAAAGTTACGGTCCTTTGACTGAGGAATCATTTGGTTGAAACTGAGATGGGAGATTCTGGTCTTCACCTCAGCCCAGGCAGGGAGGTTGATTGGGTGGGACTGTGACGTATCCAAGTCATGAGCTCCTCTATCCGTGGTTGGGAAAGTCCATAAAGGGATTCCAGTCTGGGGATCAGAAAGACTGAGGTTTACCTCTTAGAGACACTGATGTGATCATACATGGAACTGCCAGATGCTGTGATGTGGGGGGAGGGAGCAATAAGGTTAATGGTTGATACGGAAGAAAGAGCGCCAACATTGTTTCATCCGGTAGAGCACATGTCAAGAAGTGTGTGGCTGGGGGATGCAGGATGGTGGCTTCAGGGACCTGTATTGCTGCTGTTGTTGAACTGCAGATTACCATGGGGAAAGCCTTAACCAAGTGGGTAGAAAGAACTGTGGAGCTTTTATCAAGAGAATAAAGGGACGGTGATCTGCCCATTACGATCTTTAAAGCCTTGGGAAAGGCTGAAGACTTTGGGCTTTTACTTCTCACTTCTAACATGAAGTCCATTTTAGACCTAATATTCCATGGTTCTATATTTTACCCAAGATCATGGCATTTTTGTTTTCCTCATCAAGTAACGTCTGGAGATCAATAATGCTAAATAACACTAAATACTCCTTTGTGAATATCTTAGAAATGGATCTGGTTTCTGGGAAGCTTGTGTCAAGTATAACATAGAAATCAAACAATCCATTACTTCAAATGTTGCCTTGCACATGAACAGATATATAATAATCAGAGGTAATCCAGTTCAACTTCTACTCCAGAGCAGAATTCTACTCCAAAATGCTCCTGATTAAGCAATAGTCAGCTTCCTGGTAAGATGGAAAATTTATTGGAGGGGCCTATTCCACTTCTGGAATGCTGTAAGTTAGAAAGTGCTTATGTATTTGCGCTGAACTCTGGTTCTCTATAAAGATATTTTCCGCTCTCATCCTGCCTTCTGTAGCCATCCTTCTTATATTTGTCTTGCACAATGAATATGGTTATTATTTATGCCCCTCTCCCCCTTCCTGTGCGTATTCACCCAAGTTCTCATTCTTTCAGCCTTCTCTCATTCCATATGTCCCAGCGCATCTATCCTGCAGGTTGCCCCCTCTGACCCACTCTTAGAATCAACGCCCCTCATACAATGTGCAAGACACAATCTTCAGATGGGGTATGGCTGTGCACACTTGAGTAGGACCTATAAACCGAGTACAAAAGAAGGGTGTTGTAAAAGCCACACTATAACTTGTGCCTGTTAAAATTACCAGTTATTTAATGTGAATTGCTGTTTGTTCCCATCCAAAAGTTTAATATGAAACACATTCACTTCACTAATTACACAAGATTGTCACACATTCACCCCATGTCAGAGCAGAGTTACATTCCCTGAATATCTTTGAATTCATAGATAAGAAAATATAATTGTGTTTCTCTCAACAATTAATTCAGATTTTTGGAATTTCAATAAGAATACCAATAGCAATAATCTTATAAACATCTAAGGAAGTTTTAACATAGATTTTCATTGCTTTATAAGCTTTATATGGTTGATTTTACCCTCATGAGACTATCTGATAATAACTTAATAGGAATATTTGGAGAAAGTTATTAATATCTAAATGATCTCATTTTCTCTATTTTTACTTTACCTATGAATTATTTCAAATACATACAATGTACTCATCACTATATTCATAGCTGAATTCCTTTTCTTTTTTAGAGGCAGAAAGCATTGCAGTTAATGTCCCATTCACAACCCTTGCCTATTTGTCTTTTCTAGAGGTAAATACTACATGAAGTTGGTGTCTTTCATTCCTATGTATATTTTATATATTTACTATATATTCATGTATAAATGTAAACCATATATAAAATTTTTTAAACAATTATATGAGTGGTGTCATGGTATATATATCTTTTTGCAACTTTCCTTTTTTAAATATTACATTTCCAGCTTTATTCATGTTGATATATGTATTTCTAGATCATTCTTTTTGACATATCTACAGTAAATCTCTAAATAATTAGCCACTTTAATTAGCAAACCTCTCATGGGAAGGTCAACTGATTGCATACAATTTTTCCCCATTATAGCCAATACACTCTTTGGTATATGTGTAAGAATTTTCATAAGGTCTTTCCTTCAAAGTTGGAATTATAAAGTGAGACCATGTACATGTATTCAACTCTCTAGGTTATTTCCAAATTTCTCTTCAAATGGTTATATTCATGTTCAAAAAGAAAAGATATTGTTCTATATGAAGATAAGACAAAATTTTCACTTTGTTCAACAGAGAGTAACATGTTTGTGAAGGGGTTCTGGACCAATCTCCTGGAAATATACCACTTTGGCATAAGGTTTATTTTGAGTTAAATGCAATCTTACCCAGCAGATTTATGGCAAGCTCTATACTTCTCCTTTAATTGTCTAAATTTACATTGGAAAGGGAGGGGTTATACTGGGAGGGTAGGGAACTATTAACAAAGATTCCTTTTTAGCTAAGAAACTTACCTTTGGAATAGGGCGGTCATTGTCTTCTAACCATTTCCTCTCACTAGTCTGTTAAATGCCTTCCGTCACTTCATGCCCCCAGACTCCTATCCCTCTCCGTAGCTCAGGATGTCATCAAGCCTCATTTTACCTGACCTCATTTGGAATCTCTTATGTTTATATGGATTCCTATGTAAGTAATTAGCCTTTGACTTTCTTCTGTTAATTTGTCTCCTGTCAATTTAATTCTTAAACCAGCCAGAAGAATCCTGAGGGGTAAGAGGAAAATTTTTCCCCCTCAACTCCTACAATGTTCAATAAACCTAAAGCCTAGTTTAAGGAGACAACAATAATTTTAAAAGGTAAGTTCAAATCTATGACACTGATGCACTTTTTGGAATGTAGCTGAAGTTTGGTGGGGTGAGGTCCAGAGCCGATGACCAAGAAAGAATCTTGAGATATCTTTGGTGCAAATGGTGGTTTTATTAAAGCACAGGGATAAGACCCATGGGCAGAAAGAGCTGGTGAACCCGGGTTATGAGGGGTGGATGATTATATACTTGGGATTTGGGGGAGGTAAGAAAAAGGAAGGTTTTCAAAAGAATTTTCATATGCTAAAGAGGACCTATAAGATACTGGAGACTTTCGCATTGTCAAGTTAAGGTTGTTTTTCCCTCTAGTAAGGAACTAACATTAAGAGGGGAGGTTCCAGGAAGAAGTTTATATTCCATTTGCCTCAAGTATTTGTCAAAGGGCTGCCGATTATAAGGTCATTTATTTTTATCTACATTTCCTTTTGGAAGTTAGGTTATTGATAAGAATGCTTTTTTCCTGTAAACTACTAACACATTTACAAACAGAGTAAGAGTCATGTCTTGCAGGACTATAATCTCTCTAAGTTAACCATTTGTTTTTTTCTTCCCTTATCTTTAGGGCAGTCAAGAATGCCTGAGGAATGTCACCCATATTCCACCCGGGAGTGGGGTGGGGAAAGTAGGGGGTGTCAGTTTGTGCTTTGTTCTCAGCTTGCCTTCTGCTCCCTCATCAGCATAATGTGGTCAAATGTATGTACCAAGGAACATCATAAGAAAAGGTTTTATGAAATTCTCCACTATAGTTAATACAGGAAAAATGCTCTTCTAACTCTTGTCCATTGTATTATATAATGGCTCCTTTGTAAATACAATGGGAAAGATGTCTTTTGGGTGCCTGGGTGGCTCAATCAGTTAAGTGTCTGCCTTCAGCTCAGGTCATGATCTCAACAGAAGGCTGACTGAGGACAAAGGGAAAGCTGACACCCTCCAACCTTCCCCCACCCCCACTCCTGGGGGGGACATATATGACTGTCTTTGGGAATTTCCCAGCTATCTTAATGTTAATACCTTGCTAGAGGGAAAAACCTTGACAATGGCAAGGCCTCAAGGCATCCAGTATCTTATAGGTCCTCTTTAGCATATGAAAGTTCTATTGAAACCCCCCTTTTCCTTACCTCCCCCAACCCCATCCTACATACCCTACCACCCCTCACAGCCCCAGGGCAGCAGCTCTTTCTGCCCATGGGTCCCGTCCCTGTGCTTTAATAAACCACCATTTCAAGATGTCTCAAGAATTCTTTCTTGGTCATTGACTCACCTCACTGAACCTCACTTATATACTAAAACTTCATTACTGGGATTGAGCCCCACACTGGGCTCCCTGCTCAGTGGAGAGTCTGCTTGTTCTTCTGCCTCTGCTGTTCCTCCTACCTCTGCTCTCTCTGTCTCTCTCTCAGATAAATAAATAAAATCTTAAAAAAAAAAAAACATGTCTTTGTGGGGACTGTAAAAAATATTGTACTTCTTAACACCTGGCTTTATTTGATCCTCTATACCCTGTAAATTTTATGTGTTGTTATTTTCCTCTTTGCTTAGACCACTGGAAGCTTTCACCACACAACCAAGTGCGTGACCGCCATTGGAAACAGTGTGAAATAGGGTGACAGAATCAACTTGTGCTTGGCACAGTTTACTTCTACTTATACCCTCTCTCTAACCAAATTTTCCAATGAATTAATTTCATGTAGTGATAATGTTAGTGTGTTTATAAGCTGCCTCAAATCCCTTTCGGAGTGAAGTGAGGTAGATAAGAATAAATTAATAAATAAAGAGAAGAAAAAGTGAATGAGAAAAACAGATCTCCATCATCAGTTTTGACTACAATCTCAATCTGAATTTCCAGTCTTGCTTTTTAAATTATCTTCTGAACATTTCCAGTTAAATGGTCCACAACTGACACAAACTCTAAAATAAAATCCATCCTCTTCCTCACAAAATAGTCTCCTCTTTCTGATATCTCATCAAAAATGTTCTATTGATGACTTTTCATAATAAAAGTTTAATTATGCATATTATTATTAATGGTAGGATAGTGGAAAAGGAGGATTCCACCTCCATAATTTGTTAGTCCTTCCACAACCTCACCTATAAAATATTATTACTTAATATAGAAATTTGGAATTTCCCTGGTCTCATTTCAAGTGTGAATAATAGCTTGTTTAGCATGTGTTCTACGTTTAGGGGTGATGGGCACCCTATGCTCAACACCAGGAATACAAAGTGAGGTGGACACAGTCCCTGTCCCTAAAGAAGGCTATCTCAGCATCATCTCTGACTATTCTTCACCTGACATATTTAGTCACCAAATGTAACGGATTCTTCTTTTGTCTTATTTTTGTGGGATCTCTGTTCTATTCATGTAAACCCCTATTGTTTGTGGTTCTTTCACCTCATTCTTAGACCACTATATTCTCTTCCTCATTAATTTCTCCAATCCTAGGCCCCCAGTCCTGCGATCTTTCTTGCTGTCCTCTTCTGTCAGATGAATATTCTCCAAATATCTCTGGACCATCTCCTTCCTGCCTCAGGTAGCCGTACTTTCCCTTTTTATCCCTACGCCTATCTGGCAACGTCCCACAAGCACCATTTCACCTTCTACCTCTCCTGTTTCTACAGTAATTCGCCCATGTCCCATTGTTCCCATTCTAAGGCAGGGGACCGCTCCTGCTTCAGAGAGACTGAAGTTTGAAGTTCCTGTGATTCCCTCCCACCCTCACACTCCACCATGTGTAACGTGTCCACTTCTTTCATTCACCCTTCTTTCATTTCCTTCCTCTCAACTCTGAGGAAATTGTGCTTATTTATTCCTGTTGACTCCTAAGTCAGTATAGATAATATGCTTTTTGGCAAAGTCTATGTTTGCAGTCCTAACAAATAGAAGAAACAACAGTGCTAGATTCCTATATGAGAAAGAAATAGCGAAGCTTGGTAATTACAGTGTGGTTACATCCATGGAAGGGGCATGTTTACCACAGAAAACCATCTTCCATGTGTAATTTATGGAGAAAACATCAAGAATTGACCTAATTTAAATACAGAGATTTACTTAATGTGTCTTGAAACCACTCACTTGGGTAAAGTCTAATAGTAAAATAATGTAATTAAATTTTTAATGGAGGAAATACGGGCTGGAAAAATAAATATAATTTTCAATTATGTATATGGTAAAAAGACAGCAGGAACTCTTCCAGTGAAAGTTTTGATATAAACCCCTCTAATCAGCACCAAATCCTATCCCATTCCAAAGAAGAGCAAGAAGCTGGTATGGAAAAAAGAAGAGAAAAAGGTAATTACTCACTCCGTGGAATGCTCTGTCAGGTTTACCACGAACAAGGAGTCCTTCTGATGTGATCCTTTTCCTGACTTACGCGACTGCCTCCTCCTCCTCCCACTACTTCGTATTTGTTTTTTTCTTTTGAAATGTCAATTTTGAAAAGGTTACAATTCACTCTTAAGTGTGCATCCCATAGTAAGCATTTGGAAAAAAATGTAATCAGCTCTCCTTAGGGGGTTCTGTGGCAGAATTCTTGGTACACAGCTCCGCATTAAAGCTAATCTGAGTGTAGTTGATGGCTCACAGCAGGAATTATAAAGCTGTTAGTAATTGAAGAAATTTATATGGAATCATTTACTTTTTTAGGGTCTCTCCACACCACCCCCAACCACAGTAGCCTCTGCAAAGGGTGAGGTGACAGAGCAATAGATGGTTCTGTGTGAGCTCTTTGCTATGGACACTTGAGCAAAATCAATCTTTAAATGCAACGAATACCTCTTTAATACAACCATATATATTACCAAACTAACACAGCTATTAAACCAGAGTATCTCAAGAATTCTTTGAAGGTCTGTATTCATTTTACAAGATCTCAAGTTATACTCAGTAGTGAGAGCAAACAAGTCCCTAACATGGGATGGACAGAGTGCTCTTAAGAATAGAGTGAGGGAAGCCCGGGTGGCATAGTCAGTTAAGCGTCTGAAACTTGGTTTCAGCTCCGGTCATGATCTCATGGGTCATGGAATCAAGCCCCATGTTAGGCTCCAGGCTCAATGGGGAGTCTGCTTGGGATTCTTTCCTTTCTCCTCTCCTTCCCCATCTCTCTCTTACCCTCCCCTCTTAAATAAATAAATAAATCTTTAAAAAAGAAAAAAAAAAAAAAAGACTAAAGAGTGAGAATAGTACAACTGTTCAGTTTAAAGCCTTTGCAAAGAAAACACAACAAATTTGAAAATTCTGGATCGCTACCTTAGAAGGATGGGGTATGCCTGGAGATTTCAAATAATTGAAGAATGCCATGAGGGTTAATTGATGTCAGTAGTGCAAGGCTAAGGAAACCACTCACTGTGGACTGAAGGTGAATAATTTGTTCCATCCAGGGCTATTTTCTGAATGACCTATGCTGATTCCCATCAGCAGATAGAATTAGTTATCTCTGCCAATGTGTCCCTTCAGGGCCTGCTCATTTTTCAATTCACTGCCATTTGGTTGAGTTATTCCCTAAATGAATCAATCACTAATTCATAATTAGGTCTAATGACAGCATAAATCTCTGCAGTGGAAAACTTTGGAGATGACAATGTGAATCTTTAGATAATTCAGAGATACAGCATGTTTGTTATTCTTAAAACCACTGAAGCCTTGACTGAAAATCTAGGTCAAGACATATTAGTTAGAATTTTTTTGTGGCTGGGTTTAGTGTGATGAACTTAATACTTTTTTTGTTCATCTTTTTTTTGTTTTGTTTTGTTTTTCATACACATACACAGCCACTATTCTAGAGCATTAGATGTATGAATGCGACTGGTATAAGAGGTCTTGTCATCAGCTCACTGGTATGGGGAATATGTCATTAAAGTAACTATTGCTACTTTAAGGCAAGCTCATCATCCTTGAGGATCAAAGAGTCACACAGGAGGAATCCCTTGAGGCTCTGCTAATACTCTAGAAAACAATGGGCTATAAAATAATAAGGCTGGATAAGCCAGCTGGATTTTCTAATTCATCCTTCTCTCTGCCAGGCTTGGGAGAGTGTGGCTGCATGGAGTGCTGTTGGTCTCATAGCCAGAACTCACTGTGTTCTTAACGTTGCTCTGCTCCGTGCTCCTAAGTACAGCGGGATGTACGTTGAAGCGTGAACCATACTTGCTCTTGATGCATTCCCTCCCTACCCTCTTCCAACATTCAGAGCCCTGGTATCATTGAAGTCATGATAAAACCCAGAAATCCGGGCGCCTGGGTGGCTCAGTGGATTAAGCCGCTGCCTTCGGCTCAGGTCATGATCTCAGGGTCCTGGGATCGGGTCCCGCGTTGGGCTCTCAGCTCAGTGGGGAGCCTGTTTCCCTCTCTCTCTCTGCCTGCCTCTCTGCCTGCTTGTGATCTCTCTCTGTCAAATAAATAAATAAAATCTTTGAAAAAAAAATGAAAACAAAAACAAAAACAAAAACCCAGAAATCCTTTGGCTGAGCATGCCTACAGTGTGGACCTTCGCTTTTTCCTTTCCCTACCCCAGGGAAATACTTCCCAGTTGTAAACGTCTTGATTTCTGGTATGCAGCAGCAAATACCAGTGGGCTATTTAATTACTCTCTCCTTCAAGTTTGCCTAGCTGTTCTCTTCTCACCAAACTGCCTTAACATTTTGCATCTGCTTAGATAGTCAACTATTGGGGAACATGTTCGATATTGGGAAATTTGCTCATTGTGTTACAGTCCAAGGGCCAGCATTCCCTGATGTAAGAAACAAAGGCAGAAGGAAAAAAATATTAAATTTCCTTACTACATAGGGCCCACTGACAAGTCCTTGAAATAGGCAGAGTGACATTCCTCCAGGGACTCAAATACTTCGATGTTAATACTTTACTAAGGGCAAAAGGCAATCCTAGCCTGAGCCCCCCTGCCCCAGGATCCTGTAAGTCTACTCTAGCACATAAAAATTCCTTTAGAAATTTCCTTTATCTCTAAACACCCCCCCCCATAGATAAGTGTTGGCAATCATTCCCCAAGCATATGGCCCACTGGTACACATCTGAAGGGTCTCATGACTAAGGTTTTATTAGATGGTAATAAATGACCTTTTCCCAACAATAGCTAAGTCCCCTCAAGGTTCTGAAGACCTTGTTTTCCAAAATTCCTTAGAGATTTAGGCTATCTCTAAAGCCCCCTCCCAATTTGTAGGTATATGACCACCACCCCTCACGACCCCACTGCAGCTCTTTCTGACCACAGGCCCTGTCCCCCTGCTTTAATATAATCACCTTTTAGCACCAAAGATGTCTCAAGTATTCTTCTTGTTTATCTGCTTCGAACACTAATGTCTTTCTTACATCATTCCCCAGCCCTCTTTCATCAAACACAGTATTTAAATGAATACATGTTTCATGTATGAATATGATCGGTCTAACCTCAGAGCAAATCCTAGACTGTTGTCTTTTTGGACTCTTTACTTTTTAATCTACTCTCAGCTCCAGGAGAGGACTAGAGTCATCAGGCAACTTGAATGTCCTTGCCTCCACTGCTTCCTAACAACTGTCTCATCCAGAAAACTCATGCCTAATCTCAGCCAAAATATTGAGAGCTTTCAGTTTCATATGCAAAATATTTTAAAGCAATTATAACATCTAAGAATTCAGATTTCCCTGCACTAAGAAGTAAAACAACTTAGGGAAAACCTTAACTAAATCTTATCCAGGAATAAAGATTTTGATGACATCAGCCAAAGATGTTTTTCAGTTTCTAGAATCATTCTTTTTTTTTTTTTTTTTTAAACTGGCAAGTCCTAAGTGCTCTGGATTAATGAATCCTCTGAGGTAAACTAGAACTGATGTGGAGAAATGGAACTTCAGTCTAGGTCCAGATCCAAGATGCTCTTTTTGTCCATGATTCAACTACACTTCCAAAAATTAAAGCTACCCAAGATCATTTCCAGGTGGGATCAATGCGTCAACTCTGCATTTAATTCAACATGGATGTGTCCTTGGCTCAACAGTCTTCTGAAGACCATTTAAATGAGATGTGTGCATGTGCCTCTCAGAGACACAACATGGGATTTACTGTCATTGGACCAGGAGAACACTTCTGGCCCTGGAAAAGACTCCTCCACTACTCCAGAAATTTCCCAATTTCATAGCTGAGTACTTGCTCCATTATTAACACATTTCCACACAAGAAAAAAAGAAGTTAGAAAACTCTATCAAGCCAGTCACGTAATCATACAGATTAATTGTTCTTCCAATAGTAACATTTAAAAACAGCTGGCATGTGGCCTCTCTACCCACGGGTTATCCCAGAATCAGAGAATCAGAGCAGGAAGAGAGACCTTGAGAGAACATTGATGCAATCCCTTGGTCCTTCTGGAAGCCTGCAACTAAATCATCCCAGACAGAGGTACATTTGCCCGAATTTTAATGAGCTCTGGGGATAAGCGCTCTCATGACTTGCTATTCGGAGTAGGAAAAAATCTTTTCTCACAGCTAAATAATCTCTCCCTTTAGAGCGGAAGTCTATTCATTACATCTGGCTGTGGTTTGAAATGGAGAATGTCTTGTCTAACAATTCCTATACCACACATTCTCCACAGGAAAGGAAGCTGCTTCCTGCCTTGTGGACCATGCTCTCACAAAACTTTTAAAATATTAGTGGGTTTTGTGTGTGTGTGTGTGTGACATTTATTTGTTTCTCAAAATCATCTCTATTTCTCCTTAGCTCTTAACTCTAGAGTTAAATATTAGTTTCCAGCAAAGTCTAACCAGATCTGAGTAAAATAAAAAAGTCTCCAACCATGCTGTCCACTGTGGTAGCCACCAGTCATATGTGTGCTTGAAATATGGCTAGTGTGATTGAGAAACTGAAATTTAAACTTTATTTGATTGTACAAAATTTAAGTTTAGGTCTAAAGGTTGGTATTTTTTACAGTGTTTGGAAGATATTAAGTATGTTTGGGAAATCATGGGTTGGCACATTTACTTTTTCAAATGTAAATTTTATGACATAAATAATGTTCAAGTATTGCTGATGAAAACTTAGCACCCACTTTGAGATGTCTTTTAGTGTATAATGCACAGAAGATTTTGAAGACTTAATATAAAAAGAAAAATTTGAGTATCTCATTAATATTTTCATATGGATTACATGTTGAAATTATAATATTTTGGATATACTGGGGTGCTCTAGACCGAATGTTTCTGTTCTTTCCTCAGAAAAATTTATGTTGAAACCCTAATCCCCCATATGATGATGGTATTTGAAGGTAGAACTGTTAAGAGGTAATTAGGTCATGAGGGTGGAGCCCTCACCAGGACCCAATCACGCTGACACCCTGACCTTGGACTTCCCAGCCTCCAAAAATGTGAGGGATATTTGTTGTTGAAACCACACAGTTTATAGTATTTTGATAGGGCAGCGTGAACTAAAGCACTGGGTTAAATAAAATATGTTATCAAAGCTAATCTTCCCTTTTCCAAAAAAACTATTCATATAACTACCACAGTCCTGAAAAGAATATCTTAATGGGTATTCATACCAGCCCTCATAAGCAACATAAATCTGACCTAGGACTAAAAGGCTGAGAGAGGAGAGGAAGGAAGCTGGGACAGCAGGATTTTAAATGTTGCACCACAAGGTCATGATTAGAAGCAACCCCGGGGAAAGAATTTAAGGTCTTCTACGTGGTTTTATCATCCCAGCTTGTTACAAAATTAAGTGTCTAATGTATACAAGCATGTTAACTTAAAGGGTTTTTTTTTCTTCTTTTGTTTTGTATTGTTTGTTTCAGATCTTGCATATGATTATGCATATGATTGATGGGAAATGGGAGTCTGCAAACAAAGGGAAAAATGCTGCAAAAGGAATTTTACAAGTCCTCAGGATGTCTGACTGGTGTGCCCATCTGCACAGGGTTATGCTAGGCTACATATGGGGTGATGTGTGTGTGGAAGTTTGTGGCTCGAGACTAGTATTCCAAGGCCAAATTCAACGAGATAAGAGGTCTTGGCAATTTGAAAATTTAGGAAGCTATTTTGTGGCAACTAGGTATAAAAATATTAGCATCATTATAAGGTGGAAATAATTTATTAAAATGTTACCTCATAGATTAGAGCTAAAAAAGGGCCATTGTCAGAACCAACTCTGTCCAGGAGGAGAGACGATCGTGCAGCGATGCCCACAGAAAGTTGATTTTTGGGGGGTTGCGGATCGGTGTTCACTTTGTTGCCTTAAGTTAAAAGCTGGTTTTTATTTTCCTTTGGAACTCTCTTCAGGTGTCTTTTAACTATACTAAAAGAACATTTTATGTGTGTACTCCCTGTGATCATAAGCATTAATATATTATATATTCTCATGCATTCTGATCTTCTGACATGTAATGACCAGCAGCCTTTCTTTGATGTGAGCTGTATTCACGACAGCACCATTGTAAAGGGTCAGAAAAGTGAACCTGGCCTGTTCTGAGAGAGGAGCACCTAGGAGGATGAACACAGAAGATGTGAGCTGCCTTGTTTCCAGATCTTTTAATGAATCATCATGAGAATTTTAGCAAGTTAACTTTCCCTTTCAACTTTTCCTCGACATTTTGAAATACCAGCATCTTGTTATTTCATTTTTTTAATATGCAAACACCAACAGGAATGTAGCCAGCCTGCTATCAGAAGCTCTCTGAGGGCATGGACTGTGTCTCCAATTTCTGGGTGTCCTAAGTCCTGCTGTGTACATGACCTGGTACAAAAGTCTACATTGAATATTGTGGAATGTATTTTTTAGTCCTTATGCATATGAAAAGTATATCCACCTTGTGCATTGTTAAAGCTATTAAATATTAGAATTTTTTTTTTAAAGATTTTATTTAGAGAGATAGAAGGAGAGCACAAGTAGGGAGAGCAGCAGGCAGAGGGAGAGGGAGACGCAGGCTCTCCACTGAGCTGAAAGCCCAAAGAGGAGCTTGATCCCAGGACCATGGGATCATGACCTAAGCTAAAGGCAGCCACTTAACAGACTGAACCACCCAGGTGCCCCGGAGATGAGAATTTGAATGCTAAAATGACTCTGAGAGATTGCCTAGTAAATCCCTTCATGGGAGAACTCACAAAGCTGGGACCCAGGCATTAATGTCACTTCTAAATCCTGTAGCTAGTTAGCAGAAAACTGCAGCTACAATCCAGGTCATGGAAAGATTTGCTTCTTTCCGATGTCTTAGCAATAGCTGAGATTATTTAGGTGGACATTTATGAACAACTCTAATTCACAGACAACATATTTCAGAGCCTATCTTTTGTTCCCTCATTTTAACTTTAAAAGAGTCATGGTACACGTGCCTGGGTGGTTCAGTCAGTTAAGAATCTGCCTTTGGCTCGGGTCATAATCCCAGGGCCCTGGGGTCAAGTCCTGCATCAGGTTCTCTGCTCAGTGGGGCACCTGCTTCTCCCTCTCTCTCTGCCTATTTGTAATCTCTACTCTGCTTATTTGTAATCTCTCTCTCTGTCAAATAAATAAATAAAATATTAAAAAAATTTTTATTTATTTATTTGACAGACAGAGATCACAAGAAGACAGAGAGGCAGACAGAGAGAGAGGAGGAAGCAGGCTCCCTGCTGAGCAGAGAGCCTGATTCGGGGCTCGATCCCAGGACTCTGGGATCATGACCTGAGCCAAAGGCAGAGGCTTTAACCCACTGAGCCACCCAGGCGCCCCAAATAAAATATTTTTTAAAAAAGAGTCATGGGAAAGTAATTTTTACTGTGTTCTTAGAAGACAATTTTTAATCTTCTGATGCCTACAGTTCTCAATGCCAAAAGTTAAAACAAAATATGTATAACATGATGAAATCATATATCCTTAATATCCAGCATCATTTAAGGAGCATTTACTGTGTGCCAGAAACTGTGCCAAGCTCTTCATATCCATTATCTCATTTGATCTTCCAAAATCCCAAGGAGTTAGGCTCTAGTACTACTAGTACTTTGCAATGAACGAACTGATATGCAGAATGATTATGTAATAGCCCAAAGTCAAACATCAATCTATTTCAATGATGGAATCAATTGGGCATCTGTAGGTGCTGAAATACACTTGACCCTTCAATATCTGCTCTCACAATCAACTCATATTTGTTTGAAAATGACCAGGCAGGTGACCAGGCAGGTGTGCTCATGCTGTCATTCCCATGCCATCTGAAGTGGGATAAATAGGGATAGATGGATGTGAATATAGATATAGCTACACACATACACATAGACAAAGATATATTCACCTGGATAGTTTTCATTTCTGCTGAAATTCTGAAAAGCGAACATTAAAGACAGACCCAGGGCGCCTGGGTGGTTCAGTCGGTTAAGCATCTGCCTTCAGCTCAGGTCAGGATCTCTGGGTCCTGGGATCCAGCCCCACAATGGGCTCCTAGTTCAGCAGGAGTTCGCTTCTGCAGCCCTCCCCCCACCATTCATGCTCTCTCTCTCTCAAATAAATAAATAAAGTCTTTAATTAAAAAAAAAATACATTAAAGACAGACCCTTTGTTTTAATGTATTGTTGGATTTGGTTTGCCAATATTTTGCTGATGATTTTTGCAACTATCTTTACCAGAGATATTGGCCTAGTTTTCTTTTTTGTAGTGTCTTTCTCCAAATATGTTTTGAGGGTAATTCTGGCTTGTAGAATGAACTTGGAAGCCTTCCTTCATCTTTAGTCACCACAATCAAGTGGGATTTATTCCAGGGATACAAGGGTGATTCAATATTCACAAAACAATCAATGTGATATATCACATTAACAAGAGAAAAGATAAAAACCATATGATCATCTCAACAGATACAGAAAAAGCATTTGGCAAAGCACACCAATCGAGGATAAAAATTGTCAACAAAGTAGGTTTCAAGGGAACATACTGCAACATAATTGGAACCATATATGAAAAATTCACAGCCAACATCATACTTAGTGGTGAAAAACCAAGAGCCTTTCCTCTAAGATCAGAAACAAGACAAGGATATCCCTTCTCACCACTTTTTTCAACATGGTACTAGAAGTCCTGGCCACAACAGACAAGCAAAAAACTAAAGACATCCAAATTGATAAGGAAGAAGTAAAATTTACTATTTGCAGATGACATGATAAATACATAGAAAACTCTAAAGACTCCACCAAAAACTACTAGAACTAATAAATGAATTCAGCAACATCACAGAATACAAAAAATAATATACAGAAATCTTTCTGTACGCTAATAATGAAGTAACAGAAAGAGAAATTAACAAAAGTCTTACTTACAATTGCATCAAAAAGAATAAAATACTGAGGAACAAGGTTAACCAAGAAGGTGAAAGACCTGTATTCCAAAAACTATAAAACACTGATAAAAGAAACTGAACACAACACAAACAAATGGAAAGAGTCCATGCTCATGGATTGGAGGGACAAATATTGTAAATGTTCACACTACCCAAAGCAATCACAGATTTAATGCAGTCCTTATTAAAACACCAACATTTTTTTACAGAATTAGAGCAAATAATCCTAAAACTTGTATGGAGCCACAAATGGTCCCAAATAGCCAAAGCAATCTTGAGAAAGAAGAACAAAGCTAGAGGTATCACAATCCCAGATTTCAAGGGATACCACAAAGCTGTAGTTAGCAAAACAGTATGATACTGGCACAAAACCAGACATATAGATCAATGGAGCAGAATAGAGGACCAGAAATAAACCCATATCTGTATGGTCAATTAACCTATAACAAAGGAGGCAAGAATATACAATGAGGAAAAGACAGTTTCTTCAACAAATGGTGCTGGGAAAACCAGACAGTTACATGCAAAAGAGTGAAACTGGACTACTTTCTTACACCACACACAAAGATAAACTCAAAAGGGATTAAAGACTTAAGTTTGAGACCTGAAACCATAAAATTCTAGAAGAAAAGACAGGCAGTGATTTCTTAGACATCAGCCATAGAAAAATTTTCTATTTATGTCTCCTTAGGCAAGGAAAACAAAAGCAAAATTAAAGTATTGGGACTACAACAAAATAAAAAGCCTTTGCACAACAAAAGAAAACCATTCACAAAATGACAAGACAAACTACCGAATGAGAGAAGTTATTTGCAGATGATGTATCTGATAAGGGATTAATATCTAAAATATATAAAGAACTTCTAAAGCTCAACACACACACACACACACCCAACAAATAATCTGATTAAAAATGGGTAGAATACTTGAACAGATGTTTTTCCAAAGAAGACATACAAATTACCAGTGGACACACAAAAAGATGTTCAACATCACTCATCATCAGGGAAAAGCAAATCAAAACGACAATGAGCTGTCACCTCACACCTGTCTGAATGGCTAGAAACAAAAAGAAAAGATATAACAAATGTTGGTAAAGGTGTAGAGAAAAAGAACCCTCATGCACTATTGGTGGGAATGCAAACTGGTGTCCCCACTGTGGAAAACAGTGTGGAGGTATCTCAAAAAATTAAAAACAGAATTACCATATGATTCAGTAATTCTATCACTGAATGTCTACCTAAAGAAAATGAAGACAATAATTTGAAAAGATATATGCATCTCTATGTTTATTGCAACAGTGTTTACAATAGTCAAGACACGGAAGCAGCCAAAGCAGATAAACAGATAAAGAAGATGTGGTATGTACATATAATATGGAATATTACTCAGCCATTAAAAAATGAAATCTTGCCATTTGCAATAACATGGGTGGATCTAGAGGGTATAATGTGAAATGAAACTAGACAGAGAAAGATAAATATCATAGGATTTTACTCATCTGTGAAAGTTAAGAAACAAAACCAAATAGACAAAGAAAAAAGACAAAAATAGAAAAACAGATTCTTAAAAAAAAAAAGGTTTTATTTATTTTTATGACAGAGACACAGCAAGAGAGGGAACACAAGCAGGGGGAGTAGGAGAGGAAGAAGCTTCCCATCGAGCAGGAAGCCAGATGCAGAGCTCCATCCCAGGACCTTGAGCCAAAAGCAGGCACTTAACGACTGAGCTACCGAGGCACCCCAGAAAAACGGATTCTTTTTTTTTTTTATTAAATTTATTTATTTGTCAGAGAGAGAGAGAGAGCGAGCACAGGCAGACAGAGTGGAAGGCAGAGTCATAGGGAGAAGCAGGCTCCCTGCAGAGCAAGGAGCCCGATGTGGGACTCGATCCCAGGACGCTGGGATCATGACCTGAGCCGAAGGCAGCTGCTTAACCAACTGAGCCACCCAGGCGTCCCAGAAAAACGGATTCTTAAATGCAAAGAACAAACTGGTAGTTGCCAGAGGAGATGTAGGTGCGGGATGGGTAAAACAGATCAAAGGGATTAAGGGTACTACACTTATCATGATGGGCACTGAGAAATGTACTGAATTGTTGAATCATTATATTGTACACCTGAAACTAATATAGCTCTGTAGGCAATTATACTTAAAAAAAATAACAGGTCCATTTTAAACAAACTATTCACCACAGTATCTCTGGAGAACTTAAATCCATGATTCTGACAGAAAGAGTCTGCATCATAAGATGCTAGTACTGAAAGGAAACACGAAGGGCATCTGGTTATGGATGAGGATATTTATTTGCTTTTACTTTCCTGGTCATGCACACTGTGTGGTAGAAACTATTAGTGTTCGCCCACATCCCATTCTTCATGGGAGATTAAACTTCCCTGCTTCTTTGTAGTGAGCTGCCAGTTCTGAACAGTGGTCAATGAGTAGGAATTAAATGTGTCACTTTCCTCCAAAGCTTCTAATTACCAACAAAAGGCCACATAATATTCTTTTTCTCTTTGATGTTAATGAAACGCTTTGAGTCTCCAGATTATGTGGCTCCAGGACAGTGAAGATTTCATTCACCTGGTTCACCACAAACCTGTATGGAGAGCAACAGTCTTGGAGAATTACCTAAACCTGTAGCAGACTTTGCTTAATAAGAAATAAATCTTCAGAAGTCAGAGATATTTATTACTACAGTGACAAATATAGACTCTTCTTAATATCCACAGAAGTTTTGAGAGTAAGCTTAGTAGAAATCACTGTCCTTGTGACAAAGCATTAACCTATTTTATGCTTAAGCAAGAACAATATTATTGCCACCATCTAAAAGTCATAACCAACCTGTGTAATCAGAGGAAAGAAATGACTACAACAAATCACTCATTTGTTCAATCAATATTTATGTGCCAATTTTGTTTTAAAAAAATACTCTTATATAATTAATCTTGGCAATAAAACAGAACTTAATGATGGATTCAATAGGATGGTAAAGAAGAGGATAGGTTGAAAAATCAGTAAAGGATTTATGGCCACATGTCTGAAAGGAGCTAAACGTGGTACCAGCTATTAAAATGTAGAGGACTGAAGGGGGAGGCATTTTGAGTGTGAGGTAAAGATCAAATTCTCAGTTGGGTACCTGAGAAGTTTGAAATGAGATTTCCAGAGTGGAAGAGTCAGTGTGGAAGTTGGGTACATATACATGGCTGATTCTCAAAAGAAAGGCTTGACCTATGTCATATTAATAATAACTGTAAACTTAGTATTACTTAATAACTGTAAAATTAGTTAAGTATCTACAAATTAACTGAATCAAGAACCCATAAGCTTTGCATAGAGTATATATATACACATCTATATATGTGTATATATATAGTTTTTAATTTAATTTAATTTTTTAATTTAATTTTTTCAGTGTTCCAAAAATCATTATTTTTTTTTAAGGATTTTATTTATTTATTTGACAGAGAGAGATCACAAGCAGGCAGAGAGGCAGGCAGAGAGAGAGGAGGAAGCAGGTGCTCTGCTGAACAGAGAGCCCGATGCAGGGCTCAATCCCAGGACTCTGAGATCATGACCTGAGCTGAAGGCAGCGGCTTAACCCACTGAGCCACCCAGGCGCCCCCCAAAATTCATTGTTTATGCACCATGCGATATGTGCCCTCCATAATACCCATCACCAGGGTCACCCCTCCCCTTAATCCCCCCCAAAACCCTCAGTTTGTCTCTCAGAGTCCACAGTCTCCTATGGTTTGTCTCCCTCTCCGATTTTCCCCAATGTCAAGTAAATTTACACAAAAAGGAGAAATATACTTTGTTGGGGCACCTGGGTGGCTCAATGGGTTAAAGCCTCTGCCTTCGACTCAGGTCATGATCCCAGGGTCTTGGGATCGAGCCCTGCATCGGGATCTCAGCTCAGCAGGGAGCCTGCTTCCCCCTCTCTCTCTCTGCCTGCCTCTCAGCCTACTTGTGATCTCTGTCAAATAAATAAATAAAATCTTTTAAAAAAAGAGATATACTTTGTTAATGGATAGATGGTTTCATACTTTAAAGATCTTCATTTTTTTTCTCAAGTTTATCTGTAAATTTAAGCATTGCCAAAATAAATTTGCAGAGAAAGCTTTTTTGAAGATACTGGACAATTAACTTCAAAGTAATGTGAATCCTAGGTTACTTTGACCCACAGAAGAGCAAATACAAGGATCTTCATTTATGATATATGAGGACACATTTCAAAGTTGTAGTAATAAGCAGAGGTGTGGTTGTGTTGGTGTAAGATAACTGTATCTGCATATATGCAAAAATATTGCATAACTATTAACTTGATATATGATCATGCTGGCACCATTGATCAACCAGGAAATGGTAGATTGTTTAGTGGATAGTACTGGGAGAAAACTTGCTTACCAATTAAAAAAAAATAAAATAAAAAAACCCTCTGAATCCTAACTTTAAACCACATGAGGGCAGGGAACAGTCAAGATGTAAGAAAGGTAATCATGGCTAGAAATAGATTATGAGTGGTGGGACTATAAGGTTAATACAAGAATAATAGAAGAACATTTTGAAACTCCTAAATATACAAAATTTTGTCCCCCACAAAACTGAAGGACTTGAGTATATCTAAACTTTGACTTTTTAAAAAAAGATTTTATTTATTTATTTATTTATTTGAGAGAAAGAGAGAGAGAACCAGTGGCAGGTTGGGGCAGAGGGAGAAAGAGAAGCAGTCCCCCCACTGAGCGGGGAGCCTGACATGGGGCTCATCCCAGAACGCCAAAATCAAGACCTGAGCCAAAGACATATACTTAACCTACTGAGCCACCCAGGCACCCCTAAATTTTGGCTTTTTGTTCAGCAGGCAGAGTTGACAGATCATAGACTGGAAAAGAATTACAACATCAAAAATAAGCAAGGGGTGATATCTTCAAAACGTAAGAGAACTCCTACAAATCAAGAAGATAGGAAACTCCACAGAAAAGTAAGCAAGGAATATAAACAGGTAATTCATAGTGAAATCCAAATGGCTAACACATACATGAAGAACTGGTCACCCTCACTAGCAATTTAATAAACATAAATTAAAACAAGATATGTCTTCACTTCCATCAGAGTGACAAAAATGAGAAAACCCAAATAATATCAAGTGCTGGTGAAGACGTGTGGAAACAAAAGCCATGCAGAGTTATGGTGAAAGTAGAAATTAATAAAACCTTTCTGGAAAACAATCTGGCAGGACTTAGTGAAATTGATTTTTTCTTAGAACAGCCCAGAAGGATATGAGCACACACACACACACACACACACACACACACTGCCCTCATGACAAAAGAGAATATGCATAAAAATACTAGAGTGTTGTTTATGCCACGGAAGAGGTAGAGATGGTTTAGGAGAGAGGAAGAAAAACATGGAGGGTTAATGCTATGGAACTCAGAAATATGTTACAGGTACATATAACAACTCAAATAGATTCTTAAAGTGATGAATATAAACAAATGTTTAAGTCAAAATGACCCTTTGGCATAATTTTGTTTTCTTTAGATTTAGCAGAATTTTGCTTTCTTGAAAATATGCACAAGAACAATATTGCAGTGCTATATCCCTATTCAATGGTACAATTCAAGGATATCACATATAAAAAGAAACTGAGCTGCTGTTATTAGTCAATCTATGGCTTATAATTTAAGGTATACTCAACCCAATAGAGAATAATCTTCAGCAATTTCTGATGACACGCAAGAGAAACCTACATGTAAGGTTAACTACATTCTAATAGGGATACTTGGTTTAGAAAAGCAGTACTTAAAAGTTTAGAATACAGAAAATACAAATGGACATGCACTGCTGTATTCTGGCTGCAACTATTCTCATGCCTTACCTCTAGAAAAAGCTGAGTAAAGAGTCTGTTGGTAAGCATGAGCTGAAGTAACCAATGCAACTTTGCAGATGTGTAGCCTGAATCCTGCTCTAAGTTCCATTGCAGTAAATGGCCTTCATGTATTCTTTTCCTAGCAAAATGCGAGGCATCTAGTTATTATGATGCATCAGTACTATTCATACAGATGAGGATAAACAGGAACTCTGTCTTCTAAGAATGCAAATGCTTTGCCAAGCGATTGATTGATTGATTTATAAAAGATTTATTTATTTATTTTAGAGACAGCAAGAGCACACAAGTGGGTAGGACAGGGGAAAGGGAGAGAGAGAGAGAATCCTAAGCAGACTCTATGCTGAGCTGGACACAGGGCTTGATCTCATGACCTGAGCCAAAACCAAGGGTCAGACGCTCAGCTGACAGTGTCTCCCGGGTACCCTGACAAGAGATTTACTTTTCGCCAATAATTGTGTTCCAAAGGAAATGCACATGATGCTTACTGAGCTGTCCAATTCAGTTTCTTTTGACATTCTGTATATACATTTCTTTTCTTCAGAAATGGATCTTGCCATTCCAGTAGGAAAGCAAATAGTGTGATAAACTCATTTACTTAGTGAGTTTCCCATACACCCTGCTGTCATATTTCTTTCTGTGGTTACTTTTATTTTTGTCCAAATACTTCTTAGGAAGATAGTCACATGCTGTTAATGTGCTATCTGTTCAGGGAAATGAAAACACGATACATAAAAGTTTTCCTGATCAGAAAGGAGAGCCAAAGTGAGGCTGAAACTGAGGATTTACCTGAGCTTACTCCCGTGGTTACATACACAGACTCTCCACATGAGAGGCATGGTCTCATTTGCAGCAGCAGCTTGGATACCAACAGCCCAACATACCGTTTGTTCATTACAAATGAAGACTTCCCGGGAGCAGTAACGGTGGTGTGGACACTGCCCTTTAGGACTTAGGTTTGTGGGAATCCTGTGAAGTGCCTGTTTCCCCAGTGCAGCTTCTAGATGAAAGGATGAGCAAGCATAAAAGTGGAAATTGAGATCAAAGGAGGTATTGCAGAGGACTAAAACCCAAAATAAGTATCAACCTCAAATAGAGCTGACTATAAAGTTGAAAAAGAAGTAAGAGGGATCTAAAACACCAGATCCTTTAAAACCAGGGAAATTGTGGTCACATATCGGAGAAGTCCTATTTCCTTGGTCTCATCACAGGAGGCAGAAATGAGAACATGTTTCCAGGTCTCCAATAATTATTGAAAAGAGAAGACTGAGGTGAAAGAAACAGGTTAGGAAGATAAGAGATATACTATACTGGGTGACTGTATCAGGGATTAGCTGACCAGGGTAATAAACTCCTTACAAAGCCTCAATCTCCCATTAATAGTCTTAAACTCCTCACCTTGATATTCATAATCATTCATTTACTAAATCATCCATTGATAACTTTAGTAATTTTCAAGGAAAAGAACTCTCCATTGTCCTGAGGATGTCATGTTAAATAAAGATTATCTCTGTTCTCTAGAATTTCATTGTAAAAAAATAGTCAATTCACTCATTCATTTTTGCTAAGAAAAAGAAACAGTATATTTATTGAACATCTACTCCATGCTAGGCCCCATGCAAGACACTGGGACTATAAACCCAAGTAAAATAGGCCCAACTGATACTTTCACAGAGATTACTTTTTAGACTTATGATTCAAATAATCATAAAAATAATTCCATGGTCACAAATAAAGATAAACATAAGGAATGAGGGTGACACAGGTCCCTGAAGATGTGGACCAAAATGCTAAGAAAGGCTTCCTCAGGGAAATAGTTCTTGAGCTGCGATCTGATAGAAGAGGAGGACTTAGTTTGGTGGAGGTGGGGAAGATAATATTCCAAGCAAAGGAAAGAATATGTGTAAAGATTCTGTGAAGGAAGGGGATGGCACGGCATTTTTTGAGTAAATGACAGGTCAGAGGGGTTTTGGTGGAGAGAGCAAGAGGGAGATAAATGTACGTTAAGGTAGAAGAGAGAGACCCCTTGTCAGGCTTTGTGTGAAAGGTAAGGATCTTTGTCTCCTGAAAACAATAAGAACCTTTGAAAGGTTTTAAGCAGAGAACAGTCATCATACTATTTGTGTTTGGAAAAGATCTTTTTTGCTGCAGCCTAAAGCCAAGTTTGGAGAACAGCCAAAAGAATGCAAGAAATAAATAAGAAGATTTCTCCAGTGATATGGATGAAAGCTCATAGTGGCCTGGGGTAGGCAGGTTACAGTGGCCTTGGAAAGACACAGAGAGTCACTGATGACTGAGTCAGTGACCCAATATAGTGAGATAAATAACTACAAAAGTGGGTTGAAGGAACAGGGACTTCAAGGGAAGTCACAGAAATCAAACTGCAAGAAAGTATCCAGAAATAAATGCCTCTTAATTGAAGTCTTGAATAAGGAATTATTTGTTGAGTGAAACCAAAAAAAAGAAGGTGGTATTCCACCACGTGTGGGAAGCACGGGAGGAGGGTAGGGGGTGAGTAGGATGTAGAGCTGGACCAGGGAGGAAAGCACAGTCGCAGTCTGTGCTGTAAGCTTGTGAGTGTTAAGTGTACACCTGGTGAACTGGTGTTGGTGCTTTTAGAAGGAGTGAGTCAAAGACAGAAACTGGCCAGCAACTTTGGAGCACCACCATTTAGGTGGAAGTCAGAGAGTGGGCCCCAGGAAAACTGCACTGAGAAGGAGCAGCTGGTTCTGCAGGAGGAGAACACAGGAGAAGGGCTAATACAGAGAAGGAAGGTGTGTCCAGAGTCAAACACCAAGAAAAGGGCAAGTAAGACAAAAAACTGGATTTTAGCAACATGGTGTTTATCCATAATATGGCTCCCAAATGTTACCCATAGCAACCTTCACTGTGCTATGAAAAGGTCAACTGTTAAGCCCTTTTCTTCTCTCCTCCTCTTCCTCATTCTTCTTTTACTTTTTCTTCTTATTCTTCCTGTCTTCCCCTTTTTCATCCTCCCCGCTCTTCTTCCTCCTCCTTCTTATTAACAAACCTTGTTCTTGTAGGGGACTCGATTAAAGTTGGTCTAACACAATCACAGCAAATCCATTGCTTTCTCTGTGCTTAGCCTGGAGATGGACTGGAGACTCAGTCCTGACACCAGTTGTCAGGGAAAACTGGCAAAGAGCCAACATGCTCAGGATGATGGAGTGAAACAGGAGAAGGTTGATGACACAGCAGATCCCAGGACCGACTGCCTGCAGGCTCCTGGGGAATAAACCCTGAAGGTCCTTTCAGGTTAAGCTAGTTTAGCCCTGTTTGTTATTGTTCCATCAGAAACCTTTCTAACAGATACATTACTTTTTTTTTTTTTTTTAAGATTTTATTTATTTATTTGACAGAGAGAGATCACAAGTAGGCAGAGAGGCAGGCAGAGAGAGAGAGGAGGAAGCAGGCTCCCTGCTGAGCAGAGAGCCTGATGCGGGACTCGATCCCAGGACCCCGAGATCATGACCTGAGCCGAAGGCAGCGGCTTAACCCACTGAGCCACCCCGGCGCCCCTAACAGATACATTACTTAACTACTCACTCTCCCTTATACAAACTCCACTGTGTGTTTACTTTTCCCTTTATTCATTCCCATTCCTCTGCCAGGAGTTCCCCTATCAAACCTTCATATGTCCCAAATCAACCCAACTTTCAAGTATCACTTTCATTATGTGCTTTTTCCCCACTTCTTCCTTTTCTGATCTCCCAGTCATCTATTTCCCCTTCTAAATCTCTTTGACGACTTAAACATAAGTATTTAAGTCCATGTCCTACAGCCCTTGCTGGAACTTACTTTGCTCCAAGGGCGAGATCCATGTCCAAATCATTTTAATTTCCCACTACTTAACATAATGTTTTGTTCATAGGAGGCTCTTAATAAATTGAGCTATTTAATAAAATGTCTAGAAGTTTTGATATACTTGAAGTTAGTAGTAGAGATATATGGAAAATGTAACTCTTAGGAGAGTTATGATAAGAAAAACAGCTCTTAGTAGAATAATCAAAGTCAGATGAAAGAGTTAATAGCAATTTCAGACTGAGTGTCTTGGCAAATGGCATATTACTGGAAATGTGGACCTGTATCTTAGGGCAATTTAGTGATCACAGTACATTTCTGGTACTTGCATGCTCATGGTGTTTCGAGATAAGAATGCAACCACTGCTGATTTCATTAATGGCCCATAGATCAGGTATCCCACACCCACGGCTGTTTCGGTTAAGCCAGGGACATGCAACATTAGCAATAAAGGAAGGTTTAGCCTATGGAGCACGGACATAGGTGGGAGTGACAGATAAAGGATGTGAAGAACAAGGACCCTAAAAATCACTGGGTGGGACCCTTCACCTGGACAGCTGGCACAGCAGACGGCCAACCTGATTCTGAGACAGGAAAGCAAGGTCTGTGGTACGAACTATGATGTGAGGTGAGAGATGCAAAGAAATGTGTCTATAAATATCATTCTCAGCCTTTGACAAAGCTCTCCTTGGCAATGAGCCACCGCACTCCCTTCTACTGCCTTTGATCGGTGTCTTAGTGTCACGGATCCAGTTCACACTGATCTTGCAAAGTCTGCGGAAAGGACTTCCGCGGAGTCCTTTAGCTGTCTTTCCTCTGGGTGTTCTGCTCTCCTAACAGGGCTTCAAGCTGCACTCACTAGGAAAGGCGCCTCCTCACTCCAGATCGTCCTTTACTGTGCACACAGGAGTATGAAGAGGAGAAAAGAAGGGATTCCAAAAAGATCAATCCCTTCTTAAAAAGTCTATTACATTACCAAGGGGCAAGAGGGGACATTAGGGTACTGGTAATGACAATATTTTCTCTTTTTTTTTTTTTTTTTTTTTTTAAAGATTTTATTTATTTATTTGACAGAGAGAAATTACAAGTACATTGAGAGGCAGGCAGAGAGAGAGAGAAGGAAGCAGGCTCCCCGCTGAGCAGAGAGCCCGATGCGGGACTCGATCCCAGGACCCTGAGATCATGACCTGAGCCGAAGGCAGCGGCTTAACCCACTGAGCCACCCAGGCGCCCAATATTTTCTCTTTTTCTAGGTGTTTTTAATATCGGTAAATTATTTTGTGGAAAGCCATTCTATTATATACTTCCAATTGGTGTAGATTTTTGTATGTACGTTATATTTCAACAATTTTTTTTTTTTAAATTTGACAGATGGAGATCACAAGTAGGCAGAGAGACAGGCAGAGAGACAAGAGGAAGCAGGATCCCTGCTGAGCAGAGAGCCCGATGCGGGGATCGATCCGAGGACCCCGGGATCATGACCGGAGCCGAAGACAGAGGCTTTAACCCACTGAGCCACCCAGGCACCCCAACAAAATTTTAACTTTAAGAAAAATAACTTACTAAAAAGCCGTGCTCAGAAATCTCTATTCTGAAAGAAAACCCATACAAAAACCCACAGGATGATGAAGGTCTGGCTGAGAAGTAAAAACAGTGAGGCACTAAATCATACACCATTGTAGAATATTGACTCTATCATTGTGGAAGAACGTCCTCGAGCCAGCCAAGCATTTAAAATCGCATTATGGGGGGAGAGGGTTTTCTCAACAAACCCATGGAATAGGCACGTCTAAAAGGTCCCCAGCACATGAGGGGTTTGGTATGGTCCAACCATGGTTGCAAGAGCCAAAGCCTGAATTGACAGTGGACATTGGTGAAGTACAGAAAGGGAGATCGCTGGTTGAGTCCTGGCTTGAGTGAGCTAGAAAGTAAAAGAGGATCCAAAAAGTGATGTCTAAGGTAGAGGATGGAGGAATGAAAAGGGTCTAAAGCAAAGTGTTGAAAACAGGGAATGCCCTATAACTAACCCAACACCGTTCTTCAGTTGTGAAGGCTTGACGTGGAACAATTCAGGTTTCCTATCTGAAAGCACTGCCTTCCTCTTGGTTGAGCCTCCTCTGTATTTGTCAAGAGACCTCACCGCCCTTTAACCAAAGTCTCCAGGTTTTCACAGACCTACTTCCTTCCCAGCCCAACACACAGCTTTCAAAGACTGTCTAAGGAGGAGGCATACAAGAAATGATTTCCTAGAAATAATAATGTATCCCCTTTCCTATGGAAGCCCAATCACTGAGTTCTGACAGATGTCTGTTTTAGCTGAGCTTGAGAAGCAACACGCCAAGATGTTTTTCATCACTTTTTATACTGTGGAACTACAACACAGCACCTTCAGGCACCAAAGCATGAGTTCAAAGGATCTCTCTGAAGGTAACCTGATGCCACCTCAGTCCATCTCTTTATATGTCCTTTCTGCAAGCCCTTACTCTATCACTGGCCCTTGCCATGGGCAGCCTGGTAAAAGGATCCAGATGGTTCCTTTTTACAGATCCCACATGGAAAAGCTTTAAATCTGCTGAATAATTGGTTCCAACTGTGGGATGTAGAAGCAGGTTTATACCAGAAAGGAAGAGATGGCCATATTAATGATGTCTCTTATATCCATCCTGGAATACTAAAAAAAAGAAAGAAAGAAAGAAAGAAAAAGAAAAAGAGACAGATGACAGCTTTGTGGCTCCAACCAGTGTTGTATAATTTTTAAATGTGGAAGAAGATTATAGTATTCAGCAGAAAGCCTTGTAAGAAGCTGGGAGAGGACATCAACCTGAGCTATGCCACGGACAGCTGTAGTAGGAGACACTGATCTGACAGGCATACCAATCATTTCTACCTGATTCAAATTGGGTTGACCGGAAAGAGTACCATCAAACAACTGTGGACTAGAGAGAAAAACTGAAACACTATTCTCTTGTTCAAATAAGAATATGGAATCTCTGCTGTGTGCAGAACTAGATGGATGCTGAGGTGCTAATTACACTGGTTTTAGATGAATCCCAGCAAGGAACTCATAATGCACAAGGAGCACTGCATGCTTTGTTCACATTCCAGACTCAAATCGAAAATCTTCATCCATCTGGTTGTTTCCACAGTATCCAAGACGGTTTCAATTTTATAAAGTGAAACTGACAAACACATAAAAGAAATATGTTTTTCTAACCGCTCATACATTTTGAAAAACAATGGGACATTATTCACCCAGTGCAAAATTATCTTTATTCAGAAGGTCCCGTAAGCTGCATGCTTACAATCAAAAACATTTTACATTAGCAATGAAAACCAGTCATTTCTGCAAGAGTTTCCTGGTGTCGGTAGGTATTTTTATTGCTTCATCTTGCTTCTGTCAAAGAAGTAGAGTGGTTGCTTTTAACCCATTATCCATCCTATATCAGGTGTAGAGTAAGGAAGTGCAAAGCATTACAAAGAGATGGGGGAAGAGAGGAGGGACCTCTAATGTTCCCTGTAAAGAAGCTGATTTAGACATGATCACCCCAGACATTCTCTTCTGATTTCTAACCTTGCAAAACAGGGAAAAAAATGTATGTGACTAGTCACACACGCACACGTATGCCTACATAATTAGCCACAGATTATAAGGAAATATAACTTTTGTTGTTGTTTTAAGGAAAGGGTCCAGAATTACATCATGGGCTTTCTCCCCTGAGCAGATAGTTGGGAAGTCACAATCTCCACTGTAAATTAGAACATGCCAATAAAATAGGGTGGCCCCAAGAATCACGGTTCCCAAAATGTCCTCACACTAATCCTCAAATTATTGAATATATTATCTTGTATGACAAAAGGGACCTCACAAATGTGATTAAATTAAGGGGGTTAAAATGAGAAGATTATCCTTGATTATCTTAGTTGTGTCCCATGTAGTCACATGGGTCCTTAAAAGCAGAGTATCTGTTCTGGCATACTCACTTTGCAATAATGGCCAGACAGTTGCAATGTCACTGGCTTTAATGATGGCTTAAAGATGTGGAACACAAGCCAAGGAGTGTGGGTGACCTCTTAAGTTGGAAAGGGCAACTGTTAGCCCAGTGAGAACTCTATGAGACTTCTAACCTACAGAACTATAAAAAATAAATGTGGTTTTTAAAAGCCACTGTTTTGTGGTAATTTGTTATTGTAGCAATAGGAAACTATACTCTGGACTGGCAGATGCAGGTTTCTTAGAACCAATATCTCAAACAAATGCACAAAATCATTTTGAATGTGATGTCAATGATACTATTGGATGTGGGTCTGACTATATTTGGTAAAAAGACTGACAAACTCAGACAATGGAGCTTGATTTCAACAACCATTTAACAGGTCCCTACAATACAGTGGGGCATACTCATTGCTTTTCAAAATTATGACTTAATTAACAAACATATAAAGGTATGTTCCTATTTTTATGATGGAAGCATTGTTGAAGTCCTTATGTTTTTGTCTCACTCAATAAGCCCAATGGAACAGCACAAATGGGAAATTTCTCTCAAAGTTTAGAACCAGGAGAAATTGTGCCCTTCGAGATGAACTGCTGTATATATTCCTCTGTGACTAGTTCAAGTATATGACCTATTCCTGTAAATTCTGGAGTGTAGGAGCCAGAGCTGTCCTGCTTTTAGTTGTCTTCCAATACCTAGTTCTATGCACAAGGGATTCACCCCAAAATTATTTGTAAAGTGAATGAATTAATGACTAAATCTTGACTAATAAGTGGTTCACAGAGAGGTTTTGTGCACTGCTGTAGTAAATGCCTTTACTGCTGTACTAACATTATTATTGGCATGATTACTTTTCTTGGTTCTTCTTTTACCATTTTTATTTCTTTTTTCTAGCTTTATTACATTTGTCTTGTTTGCTCTCCAAGGAATTCACTTGTGGGGAAAAAGAACACTTGCATACTAATTACAATAGTATGAAAAAGCACTAAATAGATATTCAAGTATTAGGGAACCAAAAGGAAGAAGTGGCTAAAAGTAACTAGCATTTTGTTTGAGGAAGAAGGGCATTCCAAAGCAAAAGAATGCTATTAACCTAGATAATTCTTCGGGGGATATTGAATCATCTAGTGTTACTAGAGCATAAACTAGTGGGAGAAGAATCTGGAAAAGATGGTAGGAATAACACTATAAAGGACAATGATAGGTAAGCTAAGGCAACAGGAGCTATGGAAGGATTTTGAGAAGATTAACTTGTTCTTTGCTGTGTTTCAGGAAAACAACACAACACAAAACAAGATGGCAGGATGAAGGATGCTTTGGTGAAATGAGAAACTGAAAGCAGAGAAATCAATTTGAAGTTCCTGCAGGACTCCAGGTAACAAATAATAAGAACCAAGACATAGGTAGTTGGGGATGGGTTCAAGGGAACCTAAAGAAGTGGGAACAACATGACATGACCAGTGACTGAATGCAAGGACAGGGACAGAGGGGAAGAGAAAATGGCCATGAGGTGAGTACACAGGTCATTCTCTCTATGCTGTTCTTCACAGTTCAATGCCTACTATGGACCTATTGAATTTGGAAAGCCAGAAGAACCTCCATGCCCAGCAAGCTGATGCAAATGTGCATGTGGTGGCTAGAAGAATAATTGATGCACACAGATTTAAGTCATTTGAGGGTAGGTGATGGCTGGAAAGTGTCTGAGGTAATTTGGGGAGGACACAGGTGGGCAGAGAAGACCAAGAATTTTACACTTAAAGGGCAGGTAGAGAAGGAGAAGTCTTAAAGGGAAACTGAGAAGAAGTAGAATGAGAAGGGAGACAAGAAATGTAAGAGTACAGTGTTAAATAAGTTAAGAGGGGGGATGTCAAGAAGGAATGGGTGGTTGGCTGAAATAAACTAGAAAAAATCACAGGATGGTGAGAAATGATGAATTTTGCAAAAGTAAATTTATTATAGACTCTGAAAGGGCATCATGAGTTCAGTCATCAGGTATTGACAGACCCCAGAAGCAGGACTGTAGGTGGGCTGAGTGTTAAGGAGCAGTGAAGAAATGGAGCCTGTTCTTCATGGCATTTACCAATGACAGGAAGACTAGAGATGGGACAGAGAATGAAGGAATAAGGAGAAGAAAAGACGAAGTATTTTTTTTTTTCTGTATATTTAAATATCTATAGGAAGGCTTATTGGGTATAATACCAGAGTGGAGAGGGACGAATATAAATAAATGAGAAAGAGAGATTTTCCTCACTGCCTTGGTAGATTATCTAGAGGCTGTGTGGGGGATGCATTATCGCTGGGCCACCTCCCATTGATGGCCATCTGCTGTGACCACATGGGCTGTTGCAGGATAGACAGCAGACAGAGCTCTGGGAAGCTCTATGGCACATCGAGAAAACTGGGACCACTTTACACTCGCTGTAACTTAAGCATAATATCCAACTATGTTATATCGGTATTTAAAATGCATTCACTGAGGAAAAATGCTGTATTCCAGACATGACTCATTATTTAGCATAGTTACATTGTTAGTAAATACCAAGGAGAGTCTCTCAAGTTCATGATTTTTTTTTTTTTTTGCATACATATAGTAGCAATGATTTGACTACTTACACACAGTACATGAAGTACAGCGCCTTATGTTTGTTACAGAAATCGAGTTTGGCTTTGAAGTGGGCAACCACAAGACAAATATTCAGAGTACCATAGGGAGAATCTCTGGAAAGGGCTAGACCCATGCTGTACAGAATACACAAGAGTAATAATGTCCATTTTGCATAATGGCTAGACATAAAGGGTGGTGAGAGTAGACTAGAGCTCGACTTCAAGAGCAACAAAAGCTTTGGAACCACCAATAAACATGAGAAATGAAGAGACCTGAAAAGACATGAGTAAAGAGAAGCTCTATAACTCAGAGGGAATGGAGAAAGCAAATGAAAGATAGCAAAAGACTCATGCCAGCCCTAAGGAGAAAGCCCGAAAGAGACATAGTCAATGGAGTATCCTAGGTTACTCTGTCCTGGAAGAGAGATTTTAAAAAAGAGAACGAAGAGGCAGGTTGAGGAGGATTTGGTAGGGTTATGGAGATGCGACTTCTGAAGCCACTCACCCTACTTTTCCATTCATCTAATATTTTTCATACTGTTTGCATAAAACAATACCAAGGGATTTAGAAAGAATATGATGGTTCTTTGCTGGGGCACCCGGGTGGCTCAGTCAGTTAAGAATCTGCCTTAGACTCAGGTCATGATCTCCGAGTCCTGGGATTAAGCCCCGAGTCATTGGGCTCCTGGCTCAGCAGATAGTCTGCTTCTCCCTCTCCCTCTGTGATCTCTCTTACTTTAGTCCTCTCTCAAATAAACAAATAGAATACTAAAAAATAAAATAGAATAAATGCTCTTTGTCTTCTTGAAATTCTCAGCTCAATCTAGTCAGAAAAAGTAAAGAAATAACATAAATGGAATCACTAGAAAACAAGAAACACGTGTAAGGATATGTGCATATGTGTATATTAGTATAGCAAAAGGATAATTGCTAAATATTCTCAAATTTTTTGAAACAATGAAATGCTTTGCTTTGGGTGGCAATCACATTCAGCATAGCAAACCCCAGTCGGTCCCGTGAGCCATGGCTCGCCGCTGCCAGGATAGACCCGGATCTGATCACATTCCCTTCCTGGTGCCTTTCGGTCTTCTGCCTTCTCTGGTTCTCTCTTGATGACCTCCATCTCCTTCCCAACAATATTCTACTCCTTCCCTGTCAAACCCCATCTCCCTCCACACTGACATTAAATACGGCCTGTTCTTCAAGGTCCAACTTCAGTGTCATTTCCTTGACCAAGACCTCCTCAGTGGCCGCTCCCCTCCGTTTAGTTCTTTCTACTGGTATGCGATGCCACAAAAATAACATCTAATTGTTTTCTGATCATTTTTTATCTTTTAGAATAAAGTCTGACATTGTTCTCCTGGGATTTAAATCCTTGTAGCATTTGTCCCTGGTTAAGAAAGACATGATAAATGTCATTATCTAAAGCTTTCAACTGCCAACATAAATCTCCAAGAAGAGCTGACAAGATTCAAAAAGCAGAAGATCAGAGATAGAATATTGGATTCAAATCCAGACTCTGACACCAACTCACTGTATACTTTAACACAGCACATTAATTTCACTGGGCCTTGGGTTGCTCAGATGCAAAATACCAGGTCTGAGGTTTATAGAGTTCTCTGTCACTCTGCAATGCCAAAGCCCTGTGACCTTGCTTAGTCAGTGTCCATCAGTTCACACGCTCAGACCCATCCAAACACACTTACACCAAGGGCTCACTGAAGTTGGTGTCAACCTGAAAGTGTTAGGTCTGATCTTCCTCTTGAAATAAATCAACAATTCTCCCCTCCTGTTATCAGTTCTTAAAAGATGCTTCAACCATGACAAGACATAATAAAAGGGAAGATTAATTGGTGAGCTGAAAAATCCTTGCAGTGACAAGGACACAAAAAGAAAAGAAACGGGGGTGGAACCGAGCTACAGCTTTTTTTTTTTTTTTTTTTTTTTTTTTGGCCATCCTTGTTTATTTTAGGTTTCAAGGTTTTATTTGTAGGATGACCAGCTTACATCCTTAAAGGTACACTGCCTAAATTATTAATAAGGGGAAATAGTCCTAATCTTGTTATTAGCTAACCTTGATTAAAGCACCTATTTAGTGACTTTTATTCGCTTAGGAGATACGATGCTGTATGCCTTGCTGTTTTATTTCCCCTCCAAAAGCATCATTTTGCCCCCTAAATTACCATAAATAAAATTTAATTTTTTCTGGAGATTTTAATCCAATGAAACACCTCTTAAATTCATTTGAGAGACCATGAGGATTTTAAGGTTGGATTTGGGAATCATTCAGTGGCATTCTGTCCTAGACAAGTGGCAAAAAGATTAGAAATTAGTTTCTGTCTTCAAAAGCATGATACTTGATGACTATTCCAAGGTCTTGCCATGGGACAGAGAATACCTATCCACACTTACAGTAGTCCTTCATGTGGATGCTGCTATTATCTGCACCTTAGTTATATTTAGGATAATCACAAAGCACAGTCTGACCAGTACTACAGAGCTGTGTATCAAAAAGGAATCACTTTGTGCCTCTAGGGAATCTGAATTGATAAAAGTGGGAGAACATAGAATAAAAAGGATTGCAGTTGAAAATCAACTCACTCCAGAAGGTGACATTTGAGTCAGTCTTCAAATTGTTATTAGATATAAATAAATGGTATTAAGGGAAAAGGACGCTGCAGAAAAAAATAGTGTGTGGCGAGGCAAGTCCTATCATAATAATTATAACACCTGTCCTTTGTTCCATGTCAGTCATCACCATTGCACTGTAAGATCCATCAAATCTGGCACTCTTGGTCTTTACTGTAGTTACAATCCCCAAGTCCTACGATATAGCGATATGAGTTGAATGAAGGAAAATACATGTATTGCTTAGTAGATTTAATTCAATTTTCTATTCTTCAGGTGTCTAGGTGTGTGAGTGTAACTTCTTAGTTCCTCCCTAAAATAGTAGAATGAATTTTACCACCCCGTGATGGACTGAATGCTTGTGTCCACCCAAAACTCATATGTTAACATCCTAAGCCCCAATGTGGTGATAACTAGAGATGGAGTATTTGGGAGATAATTAGATTTAGATTAGGTAATGAGGGTGGGACCCTCCTGGGTGAGATTAGTGACCTTATAAGGAGTGAGATCTCTCTCCAGACACAGGCATGGAAGAAAGGCCATGTGAGCACATAGTAAGAAGGAAGCCATCTACAAGCCAGAAAGAGGGCTCTGGCCAGGAACTGAATCTGCTTATCCCTTGATTTTGGACTTCCCAGCCTCCAGAAATAAGAAATGGATGCCTGTTAATGAAGCCACCCAGTCAATGATATTTTGCTATGGCAGTCCAAGCTGACCATGACTTTGGACTTGGCCATGCGATTTGCAGTGGCCAACAAGATTATCTTCTGTGATCCAAGCAGAGACTTGAAAATCACTTGCCCTATCCCTTGTGCTTCTGCCAACACTGCAAGGAACATGCCACAGACAGTGTACAATGGTACAGCGTGAGAGGTGAGGAGGCATTTGGGCTAATAAACCAAAGTTGAAGCAGTACGACACTCCATGTGTTAGAAAGTGGAGTTGTAGGTAGGAATGAGGTGAGGGGAAAGCAGTTAAGGGATAGTCTTCATCATCAGATAAAAAATTTACATTTCAATAGGGAGTCTGAGGAGAAAAGCCATTCCATTATAGAATGTTTACAATGGCATTGGGTGAGAGAAAGAAACTATAGACTATGAAAATAAAGCCTTCTTCAGATGAATTCTGTCTGCTCTGCTCAATGACAAGGGTTGCAGTCTGTTATCTTTATGTCACTTTTTTGACAAAGCAAACACGGATCTTGTTTTACAATGTGTTCTAGAACAGGCCTGGTTAAATATCATCCTCCTTCCAACCCAAAGGTTTGATGATTACTAACCCTCCTTACTTATGATGATAGACTACACTCATAATCCACATACACCCATTATACACACATACCATCAATGTCCTAAAAGCCCACCTCCTCCACAAAAAATTAAGCAAGCAAAGAGGATTTGAATTCATGAATGTCAAGTGACTTAGTCCCTTTCTCCTTAACTACTCAGCCACTTCAATGGTAGACGCCAACAGGCTTACCGATGTTAACCGTGAGATTTTTGTATGTTATAGCTAATAAGCCCAAGGGGACAACACCAGAAACTCAGCCTGCAGAAATTAATAAACTAAATTCTCTAAGACTGGGAACCCACAGAGCCATCAATGGCCAAGGGTACTGGAATCAAAACCCCAACAGCATAATCCAGGACTCCTGGACTTCTAGATCAAATTTAAATTTGGCTGCCAGTGTATGTTATCAGGGATGTTGTAGGCTTCTACTAGATACTTAGAATTGGCTTCCTGACAGTCCCAGTTGGAACTGCCTTCTTTAAAACAGAATGAAAGTCTCTGGTATATCTCCATTGAAAATGTCTGGAACCAAGCAGAGACTTATAAGATGGAAGTGAACTGTAGGATTAGCAGAGGATTTTCTACTCCTACAGCAAGAATTTATTCTAAATTAAACTGCCTGCAAGGCAGTAGACACCTTTACAACTATAGCCAGGAGCTTGATAAGAAATTTCAGGGTGTATCTCAAAGTCACTGCCCACATATCTTGTATTTCAGAGAACATTGCTTCAATTATCATTATTTGTTTTTATTGCTGAAACAGAATATATACCCTATCTTCTACTACTATTTAGTTTCAAGTCTACAACTGAGACAGATAGTCTATGTTTAGTAGTTCATTTTTCTATAATTTGTCATGCTCTTTCCTTCAAATTCTGTATTTTTATAACTAAAAACTATTGAGTTATATATCTTGATTTTTTTTTTCCTTTTTGAAATAGCAGGCAGAAAGCATTTCAAATACTTTAAGTTTGGTCAAGGTAAGAAATAAAGAATTTATTTTAGCCTTAAAATTCTTTCCCAAATTATCAACTCTTCATTCAGTTAGCAGCTGTATCATTAGGGAAATGTCTTCTTTTTTTGAAGACTTTGAACTCCAATGCCTTCTTAATTGTGAAACTCATTAAATGTTCAGACATGGCATTATTCTCTAAAGCTCATACCCATTAAGCACAGCACACCCATTGTAGTTATTAAGATACTAGGGAACCACTACATCGGCAAGGAGGCAAGAAAATAGGAGGCCACAGACCATAATTAAAACATTCCCACTAAGAAACTAATTGCATAAGCAATACAGAGCAAATGAAACTTCTGCTCCCCAAAAGAGGAGCTAAAGACAGTCCAATCTACTCTAATCACATCACACAACCCATTTTTAGCTCTGCTTCTTTGAAAGAGGATCTGCAGGAGTCTTTCAGAACTCTTCCCATATTCCCCAATATCACTGCAATCTACCCTTCACTTTATCTGTGTTTTGAGGTCTGTAGCATAAATGCATGTGCAAATCCAAATCAATGAATGGATGAGTACGGGCTTCGAACAAGCCATACTAGCATGATCTCCTACCACACTTCCAGTAGTTGTATGTGTTGAGCAGGTCAGGTGGCAAGATGGTGGTCTGCAGAATTCCTTTCTCTATAGTGCTGTTTCTTTGACGGGGTGGGAGGTGGGGGATCTGTCCAAATCTGATCACAGAGCAAGGCCAGTCTGCACAAGCCTTGATAGCCAGTACTTTCAACACTATTCAGATAGGACCAAGGTAAAGACTAGAAACTCACTAGAGTGATTGAAACATGTGACTTTTCCCCAGATTGTAAATCTCTGATGAAACACTGGCTCTGTCAACTTTTGAGGCCTAGTAGAAGGCAATAAAAGAAGATATCATTAGTAGTCTAGTTTAGAATAGCTTATTTCTTCTTGTATGTATTTACAGTCTTCTGCCTTTCCTTTTATGTTTACACATTATAAGCAGGAAGCATGTCATTAAAAGCTGTTAATAAAACATGATGATTTTAATAAAAGCATTATGCCACAGATTATCCTTACACATAAAAGGTATCCACACTCCATATCTGGTTACTAGACTCAAAACTCCCTGCTTAGACCAATTCAAACTTTGACTTTATTGGACTGTGGACTCTGGGCTGGTGTCAGCACGGGTGGGGCTCCTCGCCAAGGGGCTTTCTCGTGGGAAGGGGCAGGCTTAGAAGTCAGCCCTTGGGCTCACTTATTAGCTGTGTGACCTTGGGCAAGTTATCTTGCCCTTATGAATCTCACTTCTCTTATTCATAAAGCAGGATTCGGAGCTCATTGAAATATTGAGAAGCTAAATTAGGTAATGTGGATAAATGGCTTAGCACAGAATGTATGAGTCAATAAATGATAAAGATATCTATACTTTGGGTGGCTCCAATCAACTCCCTGTAGTCAGTTTTCTTTCTTTTGTTTTTTACCTATTTAAAAAAAAAAGACACTTCTTATCCCATAAAAGTATATTTTAATATATTTTTGCATATTTTTGATTAATTACTTCCCAAGAATAGACAGCAGTTCTACTTTTGTGTCCCCCTTAACACTGGACCCATTGATCAAATGAATCTGCTGAAAAAAAAAAATAGCACAAAAACCAGGAGGCCATGTAATTCTCAAATATAGTGCTGATTTTTAACATTTCATTATATTCTGCACACATTTATATATTTCTAATTCTCAGATATAGATTTGTTTTCTTTTTGGTGGGATTGTGAATTTTTTTTTGACTATATAATCATGCTCTTATTCTATTTACTTCAATCTCTGATTTAAATCTATTCTTACTTTTTTTAGAAAAGATTTTATTTATTTGACAGAGAGAGAGCAAGAGAGACAGCATGAGTTGGGGGGGCAGAGGGAGAAGGAGAAGCAAACACCTCACTGAGCAGGGATCCCACTGTGGGTCTCCAACCCAGGACCCTGGGACCAAGATCTGAGCCAAAGGCAGACAGAGGCTTAACTGACTGAGCTACCCAGGCACCCTGAAACCTTTTCTTCCTTTTTGATTCCAAAATATTTAATAAGAATTTACATAACTTACACGTAATTGGGCATGAAAACAGTTACAACAAAAGTGCAGTGCAGCAAGCAAACAATTTTAACTACAGCTGCTGTAGCAAAATATGATAATGGATAGTGAGAGATAAGAGGTAACCATAAAATAAAGAGTTTCTGATAATGGAGGGACAGATTTCCAACCAGCCCTTAGAACAGACGTTGCTCTTACCCTCCAAAATTGCTCCTAATTAAATTACTGATAGCATTTTCTGTTATTCACATGCAGCTGCAAAAAGCATACTTGCAAAACTGGTGGAAATTTATACTTCTGACATTTTCACAGATTTGTGAAGTAACAAGTCAGAGCATTTGAACTAGCTATGACAACAGAACAACAGTTGGAAGGTAAGTGCTTGGAGTAAAATTTGAGCGATTGCAAACAGAGTCGGGTAACATCTTGAAATTAGTATGTTGGCTCAGATACAAAGAAGAAAACAACCCAATATGGTGGTTCATGGGCCATACATACAAATGCATATACATATACATATATATCTGGTGAGATAAGAAGAAACCCAGGACCAAAGAAGACTGTCTCCATTCCTGAGATACTGGTTTCTTGGATTTGAGATAGGCCTTGGGCATCTATTATTTACAAAGTTTCACAGGTAATCCAGAGAGAACTCAAGACCAAATGGTATCAAATCCCATCATTACACTCACTGGATAAACACTGTACTCCTCACTTCTAGAGAGAAGCAACTGCGTCACATTTTTTGTTGAACACCCTCATGGACCATTAGATCTACTAAAATACCTGGCATGGCCCTCTTTTCATTCTTTCCTTCTTAGCTGAATTTCTTGGGAAACTTTCTACAACCCTGTATGTATCCCTTCGCTTGCCCTTCTTGATTCAAACTATTATAACCCATTGGCTATATTCACAGCTCCAATTAAACTGTTCTCATTAGGGCCATTAGTGACCTCCTGAATGAAACATCTAATAAGTGCTTTTTGTCCCAATTTTCTTGGATTCTTCCCTCAGAAGGAACTGACATTACAGAATATACCCTTTTTAAAATAGTCACATTATTTCATCTCTTCTTTTGGCCTCCTCCATGGGGTTCTCTTTCTCTTCCTGCAACTTAACATTTGTATTCTCCAGCATTCTATTCTCAGTCCCCCTCGCTCCCCATTCTAGATGCTTCCCCAACTAATCAGGAATATGGTGATAATACTCAGATAATTCTCAATAACCTTGTTATTTCCTACAGTTACTCAAATAGAGCTCAATGTCCAAGACAGAATTATCTCCACCGTCCTTGCCCTCCCACATATGACACCTCCTCTTTCTCTTCCATTTATATGATTTTCAATGCTTTTAAAATTTTATAGAGGCTGCAGTAAACTGCTAGTATCTGTCTGTGTCATTAAATTCCTAGAGGGCATTATTTGTGTTTGCTTCTGCCAAGCAAAAGGAGAAAAGTCTAGAGTAAGTCTTTCAAAAGATAATTCAGACATAGTAGTTAGTTTGGGAGAGCCAAGGGAAGCCCCTACACTCAGTTACTTCTGAAACATTTAATGTATAAATAGGTAGGAATACTAAAGGGATCTAGGCATTACAACAAAGGAGAACACACAGACAGAAGTTAGAACAACAGTTGACTATTGGCCTGTGGGATCTATCTGTGGTCTGCCTGAATTTCAATTGTCTGGTATGATATAAAGGAAACATATACACTGTTAGTGGACATGGTAAGGGGGTCCCTCTCTTAGAAGAAAGTATGGTGAGATTACTAATAAATCTTTCTATACAATTTGAGAAGCATGATCTGATGACTTTCGTTGGACATTTATTATTTCTTCTTCCTGGTGGCACAGTAAGTAGGGGATATTTAAGTGCTCTTAAATAGTAAACAATTGGGATGCCTGGGTGGCTCAGTCACTAAGCATCTGCCTTTGGCTCAGGTCATGATCCCAGGGCCCTGGGATTGAATCCCCCACAAGGCTCCCTGCTCAGCAGGAAGCCTGCTTCTCCCTCTCCTCCTCCCCCTGCTTGTATTCCCTCTCTTGCTGTGTCTCTCTGTCAAATAAATATATAAAATATTTTTTAAAAATAGTAAACAATTACCCACAAGAGATGCTTGTTGATTCTCAGTAAGAAGTTCAGAGAATGCAAGAGTATAGTATTTTTACTGGCCCTACATATGTATTATCTCTTGATTCTTACTACATCCCTTGAGGGAAAGGTATTATTTTTCCCCATTTACATTAAGAAGTAATATCAAAGAGCTTCAGAGAAGTTAAAAATAACTTATCCAAGGTCAGGCAATTAGATATGGTTCACCAAGATATGATCATAGTGCAAGTCTCTTTGACTCCAAAGCCCTTGCTCTTTCCACTATGACTTGATACCCTGCTTTTCCCACGTGATATCAGCATTGTGATTTGATTAAGAGCACACAAGTGGGGGGAGGGGCAGAGGGAGAGAGAGAGGAAGAAGCAGACTCCCTGCTGAGCAGGGAGCCCGATGTGGGGCTTGATCTCAGGACCCTGGGATCATGACCTGAGCTGAAGGCAGACGCTTAACTGACTGAGCCACCCAGATGTCCCTAACTTTATACTTTATTAATCACATGTAAACATTCATGGATTTCTGTTTTTCAGTGAGTTAATATATTCCCACATTCCTAAACTTGGCTTTTACAATTGTGAGGCCCAGCTAAGCAAGTCTGCAATTCATCACAGACCTTCCCAAAGGGCAGGTTAGAACCCACAGGCAAGGGCACATGTGGAATTTCTTCTCTCGGGGAGGACTTGCTCTGCTTTTAACCTTTTCAGCTGACTGAATCAGGGCACCCAGATTATCTAGAATAACTTCTCTTACTTAAGGTCAATTATTATGGACTTTAAACACACCCATAAAACACCATCAGAGTAACACCAAGATTAGTGTTTGAATAACTAGGGACTATACCTAGCCAAACTGACCTATCAGAAAGACGACCACAGCTCCTATTACTTACTAGTTTGATTATATTACTTTACATGTCTCCAAATTATTTAACATCTGACTCCCAAAACAACTCTTGAGAAAATTGGATTAGGGCTGACTGTGCCCAATTTATAAAACAGAAAACCTAGGTTCAGTTGACAAATTTACCTAGGATCAGGTATCACAAAACAATGGAGATGGACCTGAAGCCAGATCTCTGGTACCATGGGCTACTCTTGGCAGTACCCCGATACAAGTCATGCTCTGACTATTCATGGAACGCAGCAGGCAACATTAAGGAAGGGATGATGTTAGAATTTCATTTTGCAAGATAGGAAATTCAGTCTCAGATAGCACTTACAAGTTATTTTAAATTCAGTGTATCATGTACTTGGTTTATTGATTGCCTTATTGATATTTCTTATGAGCAAACAACATAATTAAAACAAAATGCAAACTCACAGCTCTTTTGAATATGCTAAGTGTTCTGTCTTCATTTTCTGAACTTGCTATTTCTTAGAATCTACCTACAGTGGAGTTTGGTTTTTAAAATTTCTCCAGTATTCAGATATTAAAAGCAAGGCATAGGGAAGCCTACAAAGACCTTCAAGAACGTTCAAGTTTTCATATACTCAGATACCTTCCTAGAAAACATGTTACAGTTCCTTGATGAGGTTAATATGTTTTTATAATTTAAGGCTTACCTAATTTTAAATATTTCAGGATATAGTTTTTAATGTAATGCTATTAATGTATCATTCAATTTAAGACCAAAACAAATGTATGTTTAACTTGTAAAATAAATAAATTGAAAATTAAGTCATATGTTTAATAGTAACAGTCATAACTTGCATTAATTGAGCTCTTAGCATGTCTGCTGTTTCGTAGCATAACCTGCCAGGATACTTGCATATGCAATGTCATTTACTCTAGCCAGCAAAGTTAGGTGGCCCCTTCAGTTACAAGGGAAGTCATGGATACACAGCTGCTAAGTGGAGGAGTCACAGTATGGATCAAAGTCTAACTAACTCCAGGCCCCACTAGCTAACTACCTCTCAGAGGAATGCAGCCCTACACATATTCCTCAGCATCTTAAGTTTAATAAAGATTTTGTATTGCTCATAGCGGTTGATTATTCTTTATCTTCCATTAGCAGCAGCTCCATCAGATATCCTTAGCTGCCTCTACTAACCCCATTATCCCAGGATGATAAGGAGCCTACACACTCATGTTTACCATAAGCCTTGCATGAAATAAAAGGAGAACAGGGCTCCCAGAAAATAATGTATTAGACATGACCTCACTTATTCACTCATCCATAGTAAGTATTTATCAAGATGATGTGCTACCCATTCAGGTGGGTAATAGTGTAGACAAATAAGAAAGAATTTCTGCTTTCAAAGAACTCATCTATTGGGATGGGGGAATGGAACAATTATATAAAGTGGGAAGTGTTATGATAAAGGGGCATACGGGCGCTATGAAATCCCAAGGAAGTTGACACTTAGCTCATCCCTGAGAGATAGGTCAGAATTAGGAAGAGGAAAGAAGGAAAGACTTTAAAGCACATAGAACATTTTGTTTAGTGGCACCAAGTTAAGGTAGAGTCTGAAACGCATCCAGAACACTGAGATGTTCTCTGTGGGTAAGCAAGCAAAAGCAGGTAATGAGGTAGTGTCTTTGGGCTCTGGGGAGGTTGAGCTAAAACTTGGTTAGGTTATTGCTAAATTTATTGCAGCACTGGATTCCATTCAGCCAAAGTGATCTAACTTTATAAATTTCAGTTTAAAGATGCAATGCTTGAGCTTATAAAAATACAAATTAGGTTTTAAAATAAAACAATGCCAACAGTGAAATTGACCAATAAATCTCCCCAGTGGTCTAGTTGCCTTCCTAGAAATCTAACAGTTACAAAGTGAAGTTCTCACATTTATTGATCACATCAAGATTCCTCCAGGATGGACAGGTATTTTTCATTTTTCTGGTACATTCCCCAAATGCTATTCCCACATGTAATTTGTAGCAGGCAATAGAACTGGCCTAAATGCAGCTGTTATAAAGAATAACAATGGGCACATTTCAAGAGAGTGTGATAGGTTTACAAGATACGTGGTCATATTGGAATTGAATGACACCACTATTAATAGCTTAAGAATAATACCCTTCTACCAAATCATCATTCGTTGCATTGCCACTTGTATTTTGTGATCCTATTTGACAATGTAGATATTCAAAACTCTTGAAAAAAAATAAAATTTCAAAGGAGAATATCACTGAAACAATAAGACAGTAAAGTCGCCAACAAAGCGAACATGGAAATTTAATTATTTTTATAGCATAACATTACTATTTGAATTAAAACATGGTATGTCTTCACCTCCAAAAATATAACATGTACCATTTCTTTCAGATTCCTATCTAAAAAAAGGAGGAATGAATTTACATGTTACAAAGCAGGCCTCTCAATTTGTCCATGTCCAAAGCCCACTCATCTCTTGTTCCCTGTCATATTTCCTCAAAACTTTTTCAAACTCTGTCATCCATGCTGTCCTTTTCCCATTGAGCAAACCCGATAATTTAGAGTTTTTTTTATGAAAACAAAGGAAGTACAGATTCTTTCAGCTCCTTTGCGCTACCTGTGCCATTTTGGAAACCAAACCAGAGCACGTGCTCCGCCTTCTCAAGTTGGTCAGTGCACCATGGCCAGTGACTGCCTGAGCTGTGCAGCAAGTGCAGGGAGGCTAATTCATTCATTTTATGATATTTTCAATGTTTAGGCCTTTATCTTGATTATGTGAACTCTCTGACCTGGCATGGTGTGGACCTCGGGAATTCTGGTTGAGAGTCTAACGGAAAGAAAGAGACAGTAAAGGTGTGAAGGGTGTTAGTGCTTGTGGACTCAGGCTGGTTCTGTGTGAGATGACTGATTCCATTAGCCTGCTTACCTCCATGCTGTTACCCCGTCAGATACCCTCACAGTAGCAAGGGAACTCCCCGAACTGTCATCTCCCCTATTTTAAATGACCCTCCTCCCCATTCCTTTCTTCTTCCCCTTTGCAGCTTTTCCCGAGAAAAAGGATGTGACATGAAGTTGTTGCCACTCACCATTTATAGAGCCTTAAGAAAATCCCATGCAGTAATAAGAATAACAGGAAAACTGCCCTGGGAAGATTAATAATGTCTTTCTTATTTTTCCACTCCATGGTGTGTGTCAGAAGTTTCCTCTGTGTGTGTTTGTGAAACTGTAATAAAGGATATTACTTTCTCAGATAGCCTTAGGTCAAAGATACCACGTCAAAAATCAAATGCAAGTGAGAAAGTCAGCCTACTTCGCTTGTGGTTAGCTGTCCCAGAGATGAAACTTGCTTTCAAGCTTAATTTGAGCCATATTTCAGATTACCACGAGGAGATGTTCCAAATATCTAAAAAGTTAGCTATTGGAGCATCAAATATTCAGATGAGAGAATTTACACAAAGAATATTTAAAAGAAGAGTAAGAAGGAGAAGAAGGAGGAAGCAGGGTGGGAGGAGGGGGAAGAAGAGGAGGAGAAGACAAGGAAAGAAACCCTCTGACCCTAAGCGAAGCAGACAGTGAGCGAACTCCTTATACGACTTTCCGTCTTTGAGATAAATAATTACCCACTTTTTGGAACCCTCTTTTTCTTGACTTCAATGTCTACCTCTCCCTCTTGAAACTGTCTTACATCACCATTCCATCCATTTCTCTGATTCTCCTCTCCTCTTTCTCAGTCTCCTTGACGGCTCATTTAACTCGTGTCTCCAGTGTTGGTGCCCCCACTCCCCTCACCCCCCAGGACTCTGTCCTCAGCAGTGTTGGTTTCTGCTTTGCATGCCTTGTGTGATTTAATCCTCTCTTACAGCTTTAGTTCCCCCATTTTCTTTCACCTCCAAGCCTGATCTTACTCTTAAGCAGACACTCTCATTTGCAACTATTTGCTAATGAACCTGGACTTACTGTCACCCCTCAGCCCTGCCCCGAACCCATAGTTCCCAATCAGCTAATGAATCATCAATCCCTTGCTTACTCAGGCTAAAACACTTCTCTTCAGGCTTCTGATCTGATCTGTCATTAAATTTTACCAGTCGACCTACAGAATCATTCTCAAACCCATTTTCTCTTCTCTTTTGCCAGGGTCATCACCCTATTTAGAGTTTATTCTCTTCCCCCTAATAAATGCTATCATTTCTTAATGGATCTCCCTGCTTTCACTGCTTCATCTTATCCTCAAAACTGCTCTGCATGACACAGGGTTATGTTCCCATCAGTCCACTGCCCTCTTGGTCTACACACTTAGAGAATAAAGCCCAGACTCCTTAGGCGTGGAATAAAAAGGTCCTCAAAAAACGGATCCCAATAGAAGACATACAGCTTAGACGATGAACATAGTACACAGTGAACATCTACTGAATGACTACATGAACGAATGATTTGTTTAAACAGGATATAGCATATTTGTGCTATAAAAATGTTAGTTTCCTTTCAATGTAGTGGAAACAAATAAAAATCATGTAACACATCTGACTTGAGGTTATACATGCAGATCCCATGTAGTTTTCCAAACTCCTTAGGAATGGCTCTTAAGAAAATACATTTGAGTTAATAACACATGGTTTCTCAGGACCACCATTACCAATCCTCTGTCTAGGACTTTTGTCCCCGTTCTGATGCTGTAAGGACAGAAGGAACCAAGTATGAGTTGCCCCTGCTATGCATAAGCTATGAAAAAGGCCTCGACCTTGGGACAATCATGGACAATCATGTGTCCTTCTGGCTCAGGGCACTGCCCAACCAGGACTATTCAGTTCCTGTTGGGTGAACCAAAGCAAGTAGATAATTAATATATAATGTTGTAAGTTCAATGATAGGTTTTTACACAGGATTTCTTTGTTATGGCTGGATGAAGGGCTGAATCCACAGCCTAGTGAATACTGTCCACACCTGAATGGGAATCCCTGCGAACCTCATTGCCGATGCAGCCCTAGCAAAAATCTGTGCCTGGCTGGTGATGACTGGAGTTTCCACATTGAGTTCTTCTGTGCTGTACTCACAGCTGCAAGAGGAAGTGAGGCTGAAGACTAAGGTTCCCTCACTCTGGGTCCCTTATCTACATCTGAGAGGACAGGAAATACCTCACAAAGTGAGAAGGAAGGAAATAGATTCTTATTTATCTTGGAGGATAAACTGGAGGACATTTTTCCATTCTCCCCACTCCACCCCTGATTTGTTTGTTTTTGTTTTTGTTTTGTTTTTCCTCTCTCTCTATTAAAAAAGCACTTAGTTTTGGTGAAGCAAATCGTCCTGCATTGCAAGCCTGTGAGTGGAAATGTGAGATTTGAAATCAGATCCAGCTCAGAGTAAATGCTGTGCTGTCTCCCCATTAAAAATCATAACAAAGAGCTAGCTATGACAGAGATCTGCATGAGACAGTGGCCCCACACAGCAGAAAATAGGATCAGTTCAACTACTGGGGAATGAGCAATGGGTCAGGAAGACTTTATTGAAAAGACCTTTAAGCTGAGTAATTGTGAAAAATGAGTAGACGTTCTTTAAGTGGACAAATTGTGGGGGTTGAGAGCTAGAGTAGGAAGAAGACTGGGCATGAGGTATCCTGGGAAGAGGGAGACTCATGGAGACATGGAAAAGCTGAGAGTCTGACAAGAGCATGCTGTGGGAGATGAGATGTGATAAGATATCAGACCAGTGAGGAAAACAGGAGTCCATCAGAGAGTGCCATGAGAAATGGTAGACTTTAGCCCAGTGCACGGGAAGCCAGCAAAGGGTCTTCCGTAAGAGGGCAGTACTTGCCGATTTGATCATCTGCTAGAGATAAGTCGCTAAGTTTCTATATCAACCCTTTACTTCATGTGTCTATTAACAGGTTTGTTTGCCAGTAACTGTGTCTGCAAGGCGGAAGATAGATTTGAGGAGAGGCTGAATTGAAATGGAGGGACCAATTAGTACACTGCCATAAGAATGCTTGCTCCTGACGTAGGTAGTAGGTATAGTGATGGAGAAGAGGGGACACTTGTAAGTCTTGGAAAGTCAGAATCTAAGTGGTATGAACTGAATTTTTGTGTCCCCTCCAAATTCATTTGTTGAAACCCCAAATCCCCAATGTGATGGCATTTAGAGGTGGGGCCTCTTAGAGGTAATTAAGGTTAGAGGTAATTAAGGTTAGATTCGATCATGAGAGTGGGGCCCTCCTAATGGTACTAACACTTTTATAAAAAGAGGTAAAGATTTGAGGTCTCTCCACATGCACATACCAAAGAAAAACCATAATGAGAAGACAGCAGTGTGCAAATCAGGAAGAGGGCCCTCACCAGACGTAGAACCTGCCAGCACCTTGATCTTGGACTTCCCAGCCTCCAGAATTATGAGAAATACAGAATTATGCGGCTCAGTCTACGGTATTTTGGTACAGGGGCCTGGGCTGTCTAAGACACTAAGATAAAAATGAGTGAAAGGGAGTGCAAAAGAAGAGGACAGGAAACTGCAAGGGAGGAAGAAGGATTTGGGGTAGGAATGGGAATTATCATTCTGAAAGTGATAATGGGGCGATAGGAGAATACTGAAGGTCTCCAGAGTCCATAACGCATTTGAGTGAAGAGAAACAATGCAAGTATTCTCAGGGGAGAAAAGTCAGCTACAGTGTGGATTACCTAGGATTTTATGGACTAGTGGGCTGAGTATGGGCACCCGACCACCACTCACAGCACAGACTCATTCAGCAATACACTCTGAGATTCGGAGAAATGAGATATTCAATTGAGTGGAATCTAACCTATTTTCAAGTGAGGAATGCTCTGCGTAACACAGGATTGTATCACATTCAATATTTACTTGTATCTCAAAACACAGGATGATTTCTTTGGTTAGTAGACTTATTGTCATGTATTCTGACAAGTCATAAGGAGGCAGTAAAGTGAGTTTTCAGCTTTAGTTATTTCTGCAGATTTCTAGATGACCTAGACATTTTCATTCCATTAGATATTAACATAACTGCTCTCTGCTAGTTAGTGGGGATTTAAAGATGGCCAAGAAGTTAGTCATGGCTCTGAAGCAGCTCATGGTTCTAGTTGAGGTAAAAGAAATAAATAGTTAATATATAATGGGTTAAGTCCAATGACAGAGTCATGCACAGACATTTTTATGTCTACAAGGGATGGATACATCACCCAACCTGGAGTCTTCTTAGAGAAAGTGTCACCTGGCAGGTGTCTTAAAAGATGAGTAAGAGTTGGCTAAACGGTGGGAGGAATAAAAGGGAGAGGGCATGAATGTCAGAAGTGGTGTGCTATATGCAAGGAATTATGGCAATTAAGTGTTGCTGGAGCAGGAAGTATAAGAGGAAGAATGGTACTAAAGGATAATTCGAAAAATTATTAACATCATCGTGAATACCTAAATCAAGGGACAATTTAGCATTACCTGTCATAAAATCAATCAAATACATGCAAGGACAAAGATATCATGATTATAAATATGAAAAGCATGAGAGATATTGGGTTTTTAAATGTCTCCAGCCAGCCATTCAGGTATTATAGTCACTGTTGGTCCAGGACTGGTGGGGCTGTTCAAGTTTTCCTGGGATGAGTGAGTTCCCCGTCAGTATCCTTTCTCACGCCTCTTGGCAGATCGCTGGGGAATGATTCTATTCTGAACACTTCTCAATTTTGCCTTCAGAAATTCTGCACTGTATAGACACTGAGAAAAAACACCCCATCTCTGATTCCTTCCCCCATCTCCTCAGAGCCTACTACTCACCACTCCTCAGTGGGCTCCACAAGTTCATGACTTTGGGGTCTAGCTTCAAAGAAAGCTTCTTCAAAAGTTATTCAAGAATTTTTTTTTCCCCCCTGAGTACAGTTCAGAACTGCCCTTTACTTCAATAGAAACACAGGGCTTTTCTCAACTAGCCCTGAGGCATTCCTCCTCCAGGAACATTTTAAAAGTGCCTTGAGCTGACTTTTTTTCTCTTTGGGGGACTTTAGGAAATCCCAATTCTCTGTCCTCTAGTGTTTATATCCAAACAGGAATGATAATTTAATTCCTGCTTCTCCAACTGTATCCTGAGAACACTATAACGTGGCACACTATCAGTGATTTTATTCCCATTTAAGTTCCTGTGAAGAGAGAGGTTATATAAAAGCCAAATGTTGCTTTAAAAAAAAAAAAATCTTTGGTTCAAAAAAAATTAAATTAAATTCTAGAATATTCTGGGAAGCAGCTAGGATCGTTCTCATTGTCTTTCTTCATTCCCATCCCTTCACCTTGGTCCGTTGCTTTGTTGTTATTTAGAATACCTCTGCCAGGGAGGGAGACACAAATATGCTGACCGTACTTGCACGGAATGAACTTTGTTATTGTTAATAAGGTTGATTTACTTCTGGAGGTGAATTCTGGGCCTGTAAGTTTATCTCTTATCTCTTCTTCTAAGAGCAATAGCGGTCAGGATCAGAGAAATAATACACATATTTTGTCTTCTCCCTCACCTTCTCTTTTTGAGAGCATTCACTGTTTCTAGAAGGATCTTAGTCTCTGTAGGCACACCCCTCCCCTCAGAAACCAAGACAGATCGCTTATTCTCAAGATTAAGGACAATTTGGAGTGAGTTCAGACCTGACAAGTTGCTGCTGGCAGTCCAATGGTAACTCAAGCCATCTTACCCAAGACAATATGAATATCGTGGAGAGAGCAGGGGCTTTTGAGCAAGGATGTGAATTTGAATTCTACCACTTGGAAGCTATGTGAGTCTGGGCAACACGATTTCTCTCTGTATCACTTGCCTTAGCTGAAGAATCTGGAGGATAGCATCTTCTCTCAAGATTGTTCTGAGGATTAAATGAGACAAGCTATGTAGAACCTGGGATAGAACAGATGCTTAATAAATTACAGTTCTAAAAATGGTGATAATAACAACATAATTAATCAAGATTTACGTCACTTCCCACTAAAACGCTTACATCCTGGAATTCTGAGACACCTCATACTCAGTGAGCAATCAGCTCACTTAAGTAACACATCAAGTCCAATACTGCATGTCCTGGTCTCTCAAGCCCCCATAGGCTAGATCCTACAGATCACATTGGGTACACAGTAAGGAAACAGACCCAGCAAATTAACAGATGAAGTGGTGGAGACCCTGTCTGAGGCCAGATCTGCCTGATCCTAGGGTCTGTGTAGTAAATCTCCCCATTGTGTGATCTCTATGTCAGAGTGCTGAGTTGCATGAGAACCTCCTCCATGCCTAGCGCAGTGCCCAGAAAACTAGGACATCCACAATGCTGCCCCGCAGGGCATATGAATTTTAATTGACTAATGTCATTCATTTTTTTTTTTTTAAGATTTTATGTATTTATTTGAGAGATGGAAGAGAGTGAGAGAGAGCAAGCGTGAGAGGGGGAAGGTCAGAAGAAAAGCAAGACCCCCTGACTACCAGGGAACCCAATGTGGGGCTCGATTCCGGGACTCCAGGATCATGACCTGAGCTGAAGGCAGTCATTCAATCAACTGAGCCACCCAGGCACCCCTGATCAATGTCATTTTTAATCCTGACTGCATTTCAGAATTATTTGAGGGAGCTTTACAATAATAGAATAAACGGGCCCCATTCTCACCCTTCCACCCCTAATATTCTGGCTCATTTGGTATGCTATATGGCCCAGGAAAGAAGGATTTTTAAAAAACCTTTCCAGTTGATTTTAAAGAACTATGTGGTTGAAAAGCACTGTGACAAAGGGCTACTTTACTTATATTCATAATGAAGATCATTAATAATAGGGGCGCCTGGGTGGCTCAGTGGGTTAAGCCTCTGCCTTCATCCCAGGTCATGATCCCAGGGTCCTGGGATTGAGCCCCGCATCAGGCTCTCTGCTCAGTGGGGAGCCTGCTTCCTCCTCTCTCTCTGCCCGCCTCTCTGCCTACTTGTGATCTGTCTGTCAAATAAATAAATAAATAAATATCATTACTAATAGTGATGATAATACTAATATTGATATGCAATGAATGTTTGCCAAGTGCATGGTTATACAACTTGGTGGTAGATTCATGACAGGAAGCTGGGTCTGAATGACTGTATTTTCCCTGGTACCATATATATGTCTTATATTAATCTTATATTTGATGAGCCATCTATATAGTATAGCTAAATATCAGCATACTGCATGACTTTCTGTTCTTCCAAGGGAATGTGCAGTCTATGTTAGCAGTGGCAGCCGGAGCCTGTCTTAACTTTTATGAAGGCATCCAAACGTGGTAATTAACAGCATGCATAGACTCTGGACCTGGATAGTGTTGGTTCAAATACTGACCCTTCTACTAGTCAGCTGAACACTTGGCTCTGTTAGTTACATTTCCTTTACCTCTCTCTCAGTTTTCTCATCAGTAAAATGGGAATAGTAATTAAAATAATAACGGGACCTTACAGAGAGTTCACTGTAGAGGATTAAATTACTATACATACATAGTGCTTTTAATATAGTCTGACATATGGTAAAAGTGACATACGTTTTATTGGTTTAGTTTTTATCATTGTATACATAATTGAGGCAATGACCAGTGGTGAGAATTTCAGGAAGCCTGTCCAAGGAGACACTTTGGCATGCTTAACTCTTTGTCATGTTTCTAGGATCATGTTACATTTGTGGCTATTCAGTTCTGAATCTTTAGCACACACAGTGATTCTCACACATTAGCACATTAGCACACATTAGCACACACATTAGTGATTCTCAGTGGGAGTAGTACTACTTTTGAAACAGAATTTTAGAATGTGTGGGACCATTTTTTAAGGTTTATTTATTTATTTGAAAGAGAGAGAGAGAAAGAGCATGGGGGGGGGGCAGAGGGAGGAGAAAGAAACTCAACCAGAGTCTACATTGAGCACAGGGTCCCAATGCAGGCCTGATCTCATCATCCCGAGACCATGACCTGAGCCAAAACCAAGAGTCAGATCCTCACTGACTGTACCACCCAGGCGTACCACATGTGGAAGCATTTTTATTTGTCACAAGGAAAGGTGGAGCCTTACTCCTACATAGTGGGTGAAAACCAAGGTGGTTCATGTTCCCTTCAACGGAGAACTAGTCCACTTCAAAATGCAGTAACGTCCCCTTGATGAACATTTAGGAGGCAATATACAGCCCAGACCGATGTGCATACACAAGACTTTAATCAGAAAGTCAGAGACACATGAACAATTTTAATATTCCCTTAACTTTGGAAAGGAAATGAAAGGTAGAATATTTGGAGAGCGGAAGTGACAGCCCATGGAAATCTAGTTTTGCTAGTCAGGAGGGGTGCTTCAGGGCAAGAGTATAATAAAGACTGCAACACAACAATGGTTAGTCTGGAAATTCAGAGATCCAGGCTGTAGGTAGGATACATTCCTTAAAAAGTTATGTTATAATTACTGTGTCAGAATTGGTAAGCTTATGAACAAAGCATAGACAAGAAAAAGTAAAAATAAGTGTTACTATTACAAGCAAGTGTTAGAGTAATAGGACTATGTATGATTTTTTTTCTTTTAAGAGTCTAAACATTGTAGAACATCCGTAATATGAAAAATTGATAAGCATATAATGACTTTCTAACCACAGTGGTGAGGATGAAACTTGTGTTAAAAATAGGCACTCATAGGCAAAGAACACAAGAATGAAGATAACAGCCTCCTCCTTTAAAAAAAAAAAAAAAGTTGTTTCCTGAAGTTTTAGGTTCGAATTTTGTATTTTGACATTTTGACTTGTCCTTTTAATTATTGAATGCACTTTTCCTTTATCTTTGCATATATGAGAGCTTTTAGAGCTTGTGACTCTTTAGAGAATTAGGTGATCCTTCTTGATTTCATAATTTACATAGTAATGACAGTTAATTTAGGTTAGGTGGATACATTTGTAAGTACTTTATTTCTCAATTTCAAATTCGACTTTTCTTTAGAGAAGACATTATTTGATTAAGAGAGAGTCCATCCTGTGAATCTTGCACAATTTAAACATTTTCCTAGTTATAGCCTGCTTTCATTTCTAAATTGTTATTTATAGGCTATATACTGGCTGTTTATCACCCTCTCTCAGGGCGAATATAAAACATTCTGCATAGATTTCATCCTTTTTAACTCAATATTATATACTATTATATAGTGCTAAAGATAACATAAAAGTCCAGCTAAATTCCCACATTTCTATAATTTTGATGTCTTTCATTTGCATTGTTTTCTTCAGTGGTTATATTTTCCTGTAAAATTTTACCAGTTTTGACATGTTTGTACCTTTAATCGAATTACTTTTGTAATGAAACCTAGAACTCTCTTTTTGAACATCTCAGGATTTTTCTTTGTTTTATTTGAAGAGCATTTTCTTCCCCTGGAAGTAACTTAACTATTCTAATGTTTACTACAATTTCACCTACTGTCCCTCTTGTGCTTGACTTTTTATGTGGCCATTTTTTGCTTTCCCCAAAGCACACAGTATATGGATTCATTTTATAAACTATCTTTTCTTTTCTTCTTCTTCTTCTTCTTTTTTTTTTTTTTTTGCCAATCTTTTTTCTACAGAACAATTTTTATTTCAGGTCTCAGAAGCATCTTAGGTGTAAGACAGAATGATCATGAAAACCTGGTTATTTCCAAACCTTTACCTTACTATATTACCTACAAAGTATAATAAAACAGAACATTTCTCCATTTACTTTCTCTGCTTATCAATTTCCAGGTTATGTCAGTCCAATAAAAATAAAAAGTATGATGTTGAGGGTTTTTTTTTTAAAGATTTTATTTATTATTTATTTGACAGAGAGAGAAATCACAAGTAGGCGGAGAGTCAGGCAGAGAGAGAGAGAGAAGCAGGCTCCCCGCTGAGCAAAGAGCCCGATGCGGGGCTCGATCCCAGGACACTGAGATCATGACCTGAGCCGAAGGCAGCGGCTTAATCCACTGAGCCACCCAGGCGCCCCGATGTTGAGGGTTTTTTAAAGAGCTTTCCATTTCAGGGGCACCTGGTTGGCTCAGTCATTAATCATCTGCCTTTGGCTCAGGTCATGATCCTGGGGTTCTGGGGTTGAGCCCCCCGTCAGGCTCCCTGCTCACCAGGAAGCCTGCTTCTCCCTCTCAGACTCCCTCTGCTTGTGTTCCCTCTCTCTCTCTGTCAAATAAATAAATAAAATCTTAAAAAAAAATCAAACTTAAAGAACTCTCCATTTTAGATGCTTCTGTTATAAAACTAATCTAAATGCTTCTATTATAAAAATAATCTTACATATACATATTTTTTTCATTTGAACTTATAGAAGTTAGCTTGTTTCCTAGATACAAAGTAGGTTCTGAAAACTACTTAATATATTTTTTCTATTACTTCTTTAATCTCCTCTATTTTATAGGTGGGTTTGTTTCTCTCTGCCCTAGTTCTCAGAATGTCATTCCTCTTTTTCTCCACTTCTGGCCTGCACCTGCATGAGTCCTTTTCTTGTTGATTATATTTCAACGGGAGTCACAACAATTGTCTTTGTTTTACTGCTGCATCCCTCTTTTCCATTTTCTTTCTCTGTGGGATTTTCTCCATCCTAAGATATACATCTCCTAAAAGTCCCCTTCTCACAATAAAGCAAGTACCCTTGTCTCCTGGAAAAACTATTTGTCTCACCCAAGGAAGCTCAATATATGCAAGTATAAAAGAGAAAGCTGTAAGAAACCATCCCATTGGGAGAATTGTTTCCTGGGCTCTGTGGCCAGGATAAGAGAGCAGCAGTGCCCTTTGAGAGCCATGAAATCAATGAAAATCACAGCCTGTACAGCTCTTTTCCCCAGGTGCCTCTGCAGTGGCCTGCCCAGAGACAGCCCACAGTTCTCCATTCATCCCAGCACCACGGGAACGTTTCTTACTGCCCCTGGAAACAGAATGAGCTGTTGTCACTGTCTCTGGCAAAGGACTCCAAAAGATGCCTCCGTGTGTGTGTGTGTGTGTGTACATGCGTGTGTGTGTACGTGCCTGTGTGTGTGTGTGTGTGTGTGTGAATCTGAGCCCATCTCTGCCCTCATTCCAGTCTTGGCAAGGAGCCTGACTCTCATGCTGCTCAGGTCCATGTATATTTCCCCACATGATTGATACTCTGTACAGTTTTAACCAGCTGTTTCCTCCCTGCATGAACATTTCCCCACTGACTTTCCCCTCCGCCTGGGAGATCTGTAATCGTTTCCTGATTGCTCTTGTCCTTTTTCTATGTTTTCCCCAATCAAAGCTGCCTCTATGTTTGCAGCAAACTGCACTTCTTTCCATACTAAAGGCACAGCGTACTCCCTCTCTTCCTGTTCCCCCTTGTCTTGACATAGCAATTAATTTTAAAATTCCTGTGACCACTTCAGAACGTCAGAGAAAAGCAGGATCTTATTTATGAAACGAAAGGGGACAGACAGATAGAAGTCAATAAATAATCCCAAAAAGGTGTAGGTGAAGGAGGGTACAAAGTCTTTTGAATTACCATAGAAACAAACAGATACTAACTATACAACATACACAGGCTTCTAACAGCCCTTTAATAGCAAACAAAACATGATTGTAGTCTATGCTTCTACAATAATAGTTTTAAAAATGCGTACGCTCCACTTTTCTAAATTCCATCTGAATAAGATGAACCATTTATTACATTGCATTTGGCTCTCTGTTTCAAATATGTATTCCTTGGTGACAGGAATCTTATAAAATAAGTGCCACGACTGTAAAATCTAAGCCTCTTACTTGTTGGTGGAAGAGAGCAGTGAAACGCTTCAAACTGGTCCCAGTATAATCCTAAGGTGAACTGTGAGCCATAAACTCTAATGATGATAATAATTAACATCTAGTGAGTATTCAGCACATGCCAGGTGTTTTCCCCCAAGTCATCGACTTCTTTTGTTTCATTTCATTCTCATCACAGCCTCATGAAAAACGTGTTGTTCTAGAGAAAGGACTTGAGGTTCCTGAGTTTGAGAAACTAATTCAAGTTCAGAAAGACAGTGAGCCACGCTTGACCACATCGAACCCCACCCTCTTGTTAACTACCTATGTTTTACACTAATTAGTTTAAATATCCGTATCCTTTAATGACAATCTTAAATTTTAAATCCATGTGAGTTGTCAGGGGCCCTTAGACTGCACCACCCTGGGGAGCACATCACAAACAAGGCAATGTGGGCTGTGCTTTGGGAGCTGGGTTTTGCCAGAACCCCGGATGGACCATTCATTTCAATGAGACCATTCTCACCATGGAGGATCGAGATCTTTGTGAACTCCCTAGATTTCACAAAGAGGCAAAATGCCATGGATCTGGGGAGAAAAGAGCAGCATCATGGAGGTGGCTGTCAAACTCTGGTGTCTAAAACCACCCGTGGGTGACTGCAGACCGTCGAGGCGACCAGTAGACATTCCGTTTCAGTGAACGCAGAGTATCCCACCATTCCAAATTTAACAAATAGAAGAGATAGAAGAAAAGGGCTGATGCAGACAAGCTTACTTTGAGGATGATGAATTATTTTAAAATTAGGTTATGGCAACAGTTGCACAGCTCTGTAAATATACTAAAAATATTGACTTGTATTCTTTAAATGGGTGAACTTTAGGGCATATAAGTTGGATTTCAAGTAACTGTTGAAAAAAAGTCATGAGCACAGATGACTGCAGACTCACACAGGGTTCACAAAGAACAGGGTTGAAATGGATCCTTTTTTCTGAGCTGAAAATGTCATAGCTTTGTTATTCGCTCTGAATAATTAAAGTACTTCAAGACAGATCTCCAGAGGGACACAAGGTCTCTCTTCTCTTTTTGGCCCTTTCTTATTCTTTGTTCCCTCTCTCTACTTTTTTGTTGTTGTTGTTGTTTTGTTTTCCTGAAGAGGAGTGATATAAACATGTATGTTTTCATATCTTCTACAATGGCTTTTTAGTTATTCCTCTTTTTTATTGTTTTCACAATAGTTGCTCTAGGAATTTTAATATGCGTTCTTAATTTACCATGATCAACCCTGAATTAATAGTAGATGTTTTCACATACAGTGTAAGACATTTTAATTGACCTTTACGAAATTTAAGATGGAAAATGATCTTTCATAGTCACCCCTTTATAAAAAACCTTTATCAAAGTTCTTTGTTACTGTAGATCTGAATTTCTACCTGGCACCATCTCCCTTCAGCCTGAAAAACTCTCTTTAGCATTTTTGGTAGTGTGAATCTGTGGGCAACCATTTCTCTCATCCTTTGTTCTATTTTCTTTTTGTCTCCATTGTTTCTTATCCTGTCATATTTATTATTATGCCTCTGTAGGTATTGGTCTTTTTTTCTGGCTGCAAGACCATGAGGTCTTTTCCATTTTCTATCTGGGCTTCCAGCTTCTGCTTACTCAGTACAATTCCCAAAGAGGGAATCACTAGACAAAGAGGATTACCTTTGTTTTTGGGGCAGCGTGAGATTCAAATACAGATCTGCCCAACATGTGCTGGTTTCTGCTGGTCAGAGCAAAGACAGTCCTTCCTTAGCCTGTGGTCTGCTCCAGGCTCTGTTACCACAGCCTAGAAACTGGCCTCACCTCCATCCACTTCCCCCTCTAGTGTTTTCTTTAAAATTTATTTGTACCCTCCACTCTTCAAGATATTTAAGAAAAACTAGGATTGTTTTTATTTGTATGTTGCCTGGAAATTTCTGAATTTTTTTTTAAATTTATTTATTTGACAGGGAGAAAATGAGAGAGAGAGAAAGAGAGAGAGCACAAGAAGGGGAAGTCAGGGGGAGAAGCAGACTTCCTGCCGAGCAGGGAGCCTGATGCGGGACTTGATTCGGGAACTTCAGGACCATAACCTGAGCCGAAGGTAGTTGCCTAACCAACTGAGCCACTCGGGTACCCCGAAATTTCTGATTTTTATCACATGAATTGAGATCTTGCACATCCTTCTGTATCCAAACTGGAAGTGGAATTCCTCTCCGTTACCCTTTTTTTTTTTTTTTAATTTTGTTTATTTGAGAGAGAGAGATAGAGCAGAGGAAGAAGCAGACTCTTCCTAGGACCCTAAGATCATGACCTAGGCTGAAGGCAGTTGCTTAACTGACTGAGCCACTCAGGCATCCCTCCTGTCTGTTTCTAAGGGGCTTAAGACCTGACTGAAGGCACACAACAAAACTAGTTGGAAATGTCGCTAATAAGTGAATGATAAAGATACTTAATTTCCCGAGAGTCCAGAGTAAGAATTAGGGTTGCCAGATACAAAATACCACATCCAGCTCAATTTCAATTTCAGATATGCAAGGGATACAGTTTTAGGTAAAGTATATTCCAAATATTACTTGCATGCAGTTATCTTGGAAAAATAGTCCTTATTTATCTGAAATTCAAATTTCACTGGACATCCTATATTTTTCCTAAATTTTTCACGAAGAGGGAAGGGCCACTAGTAGGGAAAGAAGTTTCTAGAAGCAGATGAAAATTAAGTCAGGCTCTTAAAGCAGGACTGAGATGTTCAAAATGATCACATAATGTGTATGCAGATAAGTTATGGGATTAATGATCAGAGAAATATGTCAAGTTCAAAACCCCTGAGGATTCTGAATGCCAATCTAAGAAGAATGGACTCTATTTTGCTGGCAAAGAGGAATAAGAAAGACTAGCTGTAAGTCTCTCATTTTTGACCTCTTTAAAGGTAACAGTAGCAATAAGAATCAATTTTATGGTATAGGTCTTCCATAGCAAAGCCCTTTTCAGATTTTATAGGGCTTTTTGCTTCAATAAGATCCCATTTTCCTTTTTATGTTTTTTCCTTCGGTTTTACAGTCTTCCTTTGTTCGGGTATAAGAAATGATGATGGCTCTACCTCCAGGAATGTGAAACAAATAAGACTTTCTATTTCTGACAAATAAATGGAAATCTAGATTATGCAGAAATTGACAAATGCCAAACAATAGACTTTTAACCATGTTTATTTGCAGCAACTTGCTGTACTTCAGTGCACAATTACAAATCATCTTTTGAGCTCTTCAGAATCTCAGACCTGCCAAGAGCTAATTAACTGCTCTGACAGTGGGAAGATGTGACAACATAAGGCAGAGTTTCTGAATGACTGTAAGGTATTTAATTTGAATAAAGGGAGAATTAAAAAGCAGCAGTGAGCAGGAGTGGTAGCAGACAGAGAATGCTTGTATTAAAGATTCTTACTTGATTTCGAAATCATCTACTGGAAACTGACATTGGGATGCATGTTTTAAAGTGTCAGACTGCCTTACAGAGCAGAGATCAGGGACACAAGCAGTGACTGTGAGTCTGGGTTGCTGCAGCTCTCCTAGAAGAGACGGACGGTCCTCCTGGAATACCTTTCCTTTCCTCTGACCAGCGGTCAGAATGCGAATAAGGATGCTCAGTGCTAAGCACCATGGTCAGAACAGGCAAGCTTCCCCTAACATGTAACATAATCAAGGGATTGCTGTGTCCCAACCCATTTGAGGAATACACACATAATCTAATAAATACCCTTGTCGCTCATTTCCAACTGTTTCCAGTCAATGTACAATCTAGCACTTCACCCCAGCCCTATTCTCTGGTCTAAGAAAGGGGCAGCAGAGATGAGATTTTTTTCTCAGATCCTTCTGCATGGGCACCTCAGACGGGGTGGGCGGAAGTCTTGTGGAAGCTTCTCTTTGTCTCCTTCCTCTTTTACCCCCAGTGACTTTCCCTTCTATTTGCAGAGAGGAAAAGACCTTTTTTTAAGGTGCCAAGAACTTTCACATGTTATCTCATTTGGCTCTGACAAGAATATCATTCAGGGCAAGGTTAACTCCTACTTTCGAGGTAAAGAAACTGAGTCTCAGAATGCTTCATATCTTGTCCATCATTCAAAGTCGGGTGGGCTGACTCCAGCCACACTGGCTTCCCACCTTGCCACACAGTCTGAACCACACAGACGCACCTGTCTTGTGGATTCAACTCCAGTGTTCTTTATAACGAATCCCTGACCCAGTTCTGATGTCATGCGCAATTGAAAGGCCTTGTAACTTCCTTCCCACTCAGAGGCTGAGTCCTGCCTATAACTGAGTCCACCTCATCCCAGGAGGGAGGCTGAATGGTCCTTATCAGGTCACGTGTGAGTCAGCTCCCTGAACACCCAAGATTTCTAAGCGCTTCTCCCGGTGAGTTAAAGTACAAAGTGCCATTTAGGTTAATAGCCACATGAATCCTTCTGCTATGAGGGATTTGATCATCTTTCATAACCAGTTTTCCAACTCCTATGTACCTCCTCCCACAGGAGGCAGGGGAGTGTGTGCATATAGGATTTTTTACCAATAGCTCTAATGTTTTTATGGTACATACACGATTTTCCTCTTCTAAATAATAGCCTGAAATGTTTCGTAGAACTTACAAAACGTTGCAAGCATATTTAAAAGCATAAGAAAAATACAATATTTCCGTAATTATCTCACCAAGATTGAACAGATGTTAACCTATTGCAATTTCTTCCAGATCATTTTCTTAAGGAAATATGTTACAGATATTGCTAAAATGTTGCTTCTGTCCCTTACCCCTTCCTCCCTAGAAGCCTTCTCTCCTGAAGTTGGTGTGGATCATTTCCATGCATGTTTTTGAACTTCTGTAATATGAATAAATTCACCCATAAGCAATATGTTTGTGAGTTTTAAAGATTTATATAATTGGAATCCAGCTGCACATAACTTTTTACAATTTGTTTTTCTCCCACTTTTTATGAGTGTCTATCCTAAAGAAACTAGATGAGATTGCTCAAGGAGCTATGTCTAAGAATTTTCACTGAATCATTGGATGCCAGTAAAACAAAAAATGGAAACAACCTAATTGTTCCGTTCTTGTGCAATGTTTACAGAAATGTGATTTGTGTAACGGAATCCAAAAAATGTTATCCAGCAGTTAAAATGAATCAATAAGATCTACACATATTTATAGAACTGAAGTTCCTTTTCCTAAAAAAAAAGCATTTAGGCCAAAGAAAGCAATGACTATAAAGTGAGTTTTTTTTTTACAATAGCAGGTTTCTGTTTGCTTCTTTTTAAGATTTAACCCTTGATAATATAAAATATTGAATGATTGAGTACATAAAGAGTCTTAGTGTTATCACTGGCGCAGAAAAAAAAAAACAAAAACAAATGTTTCAGTGTTTTCTTCTCTTAAACCTCTGGTCTGTCTTCAGGTCATGCGCCAAACCCTGCAATGCGGGTAGTGGAAAGATGCAGAGCACTAAATTAAGCCGTCATGTTAGCAAACTCCCATTTAGTCCCTGTCATTGACTCCACTGAAAACTCAGGATACAGGCAGATTCATCTGTGTTTCATTCTTAAAACAAAACAAAACAAAACAAAAACCCTGTTCTCATCCATTCTGTTTGTGTATGGCAATGAGATCAGCGAGGCTTTTCAGAGACTTGGTCTTTCCTGCTCTTTGATTTTATCAAGTTAGTTCTGAAAAGACTTTAGATAACTCATTTGTATGCAGGCCAGAATTTCCAAATTGGCAGCTCTAACTCCCACAGCATTCGAACCGCCATATATAGATGACAGTAAATTACTTTCACTATTACCTCCAGACTATTAAAGCTATAGTGCTATGAGAATAATGCACGTGTGCATATTGCTACCGTCAGTAGGTACCCAATCAATAAAACAATATTGCTCAGTATTTCAGCAGAGCAGAGGTCTGATAAGGTAATGGTAGCTTGAAATATGTTAATATATTTAGTAAAACCTCTATTAGTGGAGATGAGGCTGCTGTGAATGGAGAGAGCCACAAAGCATGCCGGGACCGGGCTCACAGCTGGAATTCGGCTAAAGGAACTTTGCTGTGGTTGAGCCAGGAACGGAAGTCAAGCGTGAGTCAAACAGTAAGCAGTGAGCTGTCCACCTGAGCTGGTGATGCCAAGAAGCGATTCTCTAACCCTCCAGAATAAGTCTGGGGGTCCTGCTGTAGGCATTTTTTTCTTTCTTTCTTTTCTTCTTCTTCTTCTTTTTTTTTTTTTTTTGGTGCACCCCAGTCTTCCTTAGCAAGCTTACCACAACCCCAAGGAAGCCATTCTTCGTAAAATTATGTAATTAAGGTTTCTTTCCTCTGCCAGATGCTTAGATGGATGGAAGAGACAGTGCCTGATTTGTTTGTTACATAACCCCAGTACCAAGCAAAACCCCGTGAACACATTTATTTAATAATAGAGTCATAAAAATAGTTAAGGGGCTATGAGGGGAAGCATCCCAATGGAGAGGTCTTATTGGGCACCAGTCCTGAGAAGGCAAGTCTTCTCAATGTACCCACCCCATCTGTGACCATCTGGAATTCCAGAATTCCAGACCCCATCTGGAATTACCAGAGGAACAAAAAGCAGGAGCTCACTCAGAGCATAGGTCTGGATCCAGGCCATTGGACTTCTATTCAACTCCATGATTCACCTCCTTTTTGACTTACAGCAAGTTACTTAACTTCCCTAGGCCCCTGACTTCCCATTTGTAAAATAAATACATTGTTTTAAGGATGAGACAATCCAGGCTTTGCTTCTATATGACTCGCTAAAAGCATGTTTCTATTATGACTATTATTATTTGACATTAGAATCCATCCCTGAGAAACGTGGGTTGATAAAAGAAAATAAGAGGGCATGATGCAAGCTCCAGCCATTGGTACTAGTTGAGAATGGGATTCCAGTGTCAGGGACAAGAAGCTCAGGTGGGAGGACTAGCATATTTTAGAAAACAACCTAGATTTATGATCCAGGTCAACACAGAGGTTAAGGAAGGAATGAAGTTCTAGGCCTTCAGGACTTGAGGAAAAGTAACAGAATGCTGGGTTGGATGAGTGTAAGTTTGATTGTTATGAGGAAGGTAGAAATCTAACAGATCTCCACTAAATGTTAGAATTGGGGCTGCCTAACTTAAAACTAGTTGATCCGATCTTGAGAATCTGGCAAAGACAGAGGAAACAAGTCAGGAGTTGACAATTCATTCTGGTGGTGGAAATTATTATGGGAAGGTCTACCCAGAGGCACAGAAAAGACATTAAGCAGAACTAAGGACTTTTAAGGACATAAGAAAAGGGGAGTAGTGGCCATATATTTGTTATAAATTTCTTCAAATCGAAGCAGAACAAAATAGAAATCGATGGGGATAAATAGTGGATTTAGATTATTTTTGACTTTTGGCAAATGGTTTTCCACATAGTGAAAAACTGTGCAAACACAGTGAAGAAACTTAAAAAGAAACACTGGAAACTCTCCTCCTAGACAGGAATTGCCAATACATGGCACAGCTGCACCATTTCTGAATTCTGTGTCCCTGGCCAACCTGAAGGAGTAATCTGTATTCTTCCTCAGTAAGCCCATATATGGCCTCAAGACACTTTTTTATACAGTACAACATCCTCTTCTAATCAATATCAATTGGCACAAAAAGAGGACCTACTTGCTTCCCCCAATCTAGAATAATCCTTTGGTATTTAAACAAGAAAACAGGCCCAAAGGAGGCCAAACCTCCTTTCTTTTAAAATCTTCAAGCCAGCTCTGGTACCTCTTCTGGTTAATGTACTCCCCTACTCTTTTCATGATTCTCATTTCTATTCAATGACATTGTTACATAAAATACATTTACACAAAATATCAAATACAAAATATACTCATTTTTCAAATGGTCTTTCTTAAAGTCACATGACTAGTTGCTCAGAGACCTAAGACTCTGGACAAATACTATGTATTTGTGGCAAATCCACAGGCCATGTTTAAAAAAAGAGGGGGAAATGTTGAGTAAGCTCAGAAATAAAAAACTTTTTTCAGTGGAAGAGACATAATATATGAGCATCACAGTGACTCTCCTGTGTGTAAAGAAAGTCACAGAGAGACAAAGAAGACATGACCACAACCTACTTTAGTAGTTTTTTTTTTAAAAGATTTTATTTATTTATTTGACAGAGAGAAATCACAAGTAGATGGAGAGGCAGGCAGAGAGAGAGGGAAGCAGGCTCCCTGCTGAGCAGAGAGCCTGATGCGGGACTCGACCCCAGGACCCTGAGATCATGACCTGAGCTGAAGGCAGCGGCTTAACCCATTGAGCCACCCAGGTGCCCCCTACTTTAGTAGTTTTTAAGAGAGATCTGGACCATGCAGTTCAGCTTCCCTCAGTCTTGTAAATTCTCAACAGTAAAAATACCACTTAATGAAATGACTCATACTTTATTGATTTATGTGCTTCCATATTAACTTCAGGTAAATTTATGACAGAAATGATTGTATTTTTGTGTCGTGTACTTATAAGCACTAATTATATACACTGATCGAAAAGAAGCACTCATTGACAAGGTGTTTCAAGATTATCAAACTGGTTACATGAGTTAAGAGTGTGTGTTATCTTTGTTCTCACAAGGTTGCTGATCATGTCTGTGATTTCTTTGCTATAAAATTCTTGGTTAGGAATATTTTCTTTTCTTTTCTAGGGACATATATGATCTGTTTGTTTTGATACAGTTTCTAAGAAACCCTGAAAGTGATGTGAATAAAGCAATTCCTAGAATTTCTGTCTTATGGGGTCTAGGAAGGTGAAGAAGCAAGAGCTGGCATTCCAGACAGAAGTAACAAGAGCAAGTCAAGTGCAAAGGCCCTGAGGCAGGAATGTGTGAGGTTCCTTTCAGAAGTCAAAATGCATCTCCTGTGGCTGCTGCACAGGAGAGCTGGAGAGCAAGGAGATAACAGAAGGGAGAGGTCAGAGCTAGGTCACATAGGGTTTTAAAGGCTAGGGTTAAAAGTTGGATTTGTCCATAATCCCATGTGCTTTGGTGAGTGCTGTGAAGTGTGTAAACCTGGTGATTCACAGACCTGTACCCCTGGGGATAAAAATATATCTTTATAAAAAATAAAAAATTATTAAAAAAAAGTTGGATTTGAATTTAAGCCCCATGGGGAGTCATTTAGGGAGTAAAACAAACAAATACGGGATTTTATTAAACTTTAAAATGATGGTGTCTTTTTTCCTTTGAGTTAGTGTTATTTAAGCAAGCAACTTAACTAGATTCAGGACAGGGACTGTTTCTGTTTCTTTGACACTCCACTTTGTCCAGTTCATAACAAGCTGAGAATAAATGTTTACTAAATTAATAAAATCAGATGGCTTACTGAAATGGAGACAAAATACAGGAATAACTGTCAATGTGGACAGAGTTGATTGATAATAACAATTTTGCTTTTCAAAACACATACCTGAAACAATTCTGGCCACATCTAAGTGAACAGGAAAAAGACTTCATTTTATTTTAAGGAAAATACTTTAAAATAGTATGCATTTATGATTTATTGTTGGAGATGTAATTAGTTCCTGATTTTTTTCCTTCTTTTAAAGTTTGTTTATTCTGTAGTTGTTGTTGTGTTAGCATTCTTGTTTTATTTAAGTATTTTCTTGCTGATTAGCAGGCATTTATGTAACCAGGATAATTAGGTTGAATTACATCAATTTGGAGAGGTTAAATTCTAGTAATTATACATTTGCAACTTACAATTAGAGTATAAATCTGATGATGGTATATTACTTGCAATGCATATGATAATGGCAGTTTAAGAAAAACATAAACTTAGAATTCTGGATATTATTGACTTAGGGAATCCATTTAGTCTATAAAAATGTTTGAGTTGAATATTCTAAAGAAAGCAAGCTGTAAATAGATACTTTCCCATTTTATAGTTGAAAACACTATATTGTATCAGTCTTTAAAATGTTTTCCAAATAGGCAGAAAGCCATTTAGGAAACTGCATTAGAAAACAGAAATTTCTCCTGTATGTTGAAATATCCATTCCATGTTCACATATGAATTATAGTGCCAGATATTTTTGCAAACAAATTTTAAGTTGCACTATAAAATAGTTATTGACAGATCATTTACAGTATATCTCTGTTTCAAGGTATAAATAACTAAATCATATATTTAGGAATGTGAAATGTCATTGATATGAAGAAAGATTCCTCCTCTGATGCTTTCCAGGAATAACTGGAAAGTTTAGCTGATAATAACAATTTTGCTTTCCAAAAATAGTTATACCTGAAGGTCCTCCTGACCCCTCATGGGGAACTTTTCTTATATTAGAAGATTTAGAATAATATTGTTCAGATATATAGGTGAACATCTTCAAATGGAATACTCTAACTAGCATTTAAGATATAATCTTTAGCTTCTAACTTCTAACAAGCATTAAAATGTTGTTGAACAAAAATAAAACAAAGGCCCACATATTAATTGACATATTAAATGTTATTTTATGAATCAAATAATATTAATTGTTCTCTTTTTAACTTGCTTCTATGTGAATCCAAACACAAACATATAAATGTATATTTATACTTAGAGAGATGATAGGTTAATAATTGTTTGATTTTCAAGAGTTAGTCTACTGACTTCATGATCTAAAAGAAATTGAGGGATGCACCAGTTTTCTGAGTTTTAATCCGAGAATGCTTTCTAAACTCTGCACATTTCACTTATTTATTTTTTAATAAACTTAATTTTGGAATAACTGAATATGTACAGGAAGGTTGTGAAGATAGTATAGAGAGTTCCTGTAAATCCCTCACTTAGTTTCCCATAATTAACATTTTACTTTTAGTCCCAGAATATGGAGATCTATATCTACAAATACACACAAGCCAAAGGAAAGGTTATATACAAAATGAAAGCAGTTAGTGAAAAAGATTCAGCTTTGGGGGCAATGAAAATGAGCAAACTGCCAAGAGTTAGTATAGTTTTCCATGTTGTGACATAGTTTTTAAATACCACAAAATTCAGTCCAAGGGATTGAGTTTTAATATCAAACCTGCATTCACCAGACCCTTGGTGCATTTTAGGATATGTCTGCTAGCTTCTATGGCAGAAGATATACAATATTATAATGTAGAACACACTAGGGATTTTTGTATTTCTGCTAAGTAGTGTTGTGTTGCAAAATGAATTACATTGTTTTTTAACATTTACCAAGGTAAAATGAATGCTAGTTGCTAATAAGCCTTGTACTGTGCCTAAAAGAGATCCAGAATTTGCTGGGTTCTATTAAACTCGGGTTTAATGGACCAAACTTACTTTCATTGCATATTTTGTTGTTTCTTCCTACATAGAAACATTCATTAGGGCTAAAACAAGTCAGGAAACGACAGATGTTGGAGAGGTTGTGGAGAAAGAGGAACCCTCCTATCTTGTTGGTGGGAATACAAACTGGTGCAGCCACTCAGGAAAACAGCATGGAGGATCCTCAAAAAGTTGAAAACAGAGCTACCCTACAACCCAGCAATCACACTACTGGGTATTTACCCTAAAGATACAAATGTAGTGATACGAAGGGGCACGTGCATGCAAATGTTTATAGCAGCAATGTCCACAATAGCCAAACTATGGAAAGAACCTAGATGTCTATCAACAGATGAATGGATAAAGAAGATGTGGTATATATATATACAATGAAATACTATGCAGCCATCAAAAGAAATGAAATCTTGGCATTTGCAACGACGTGGAGGGAACTAGAGGGTATTACGTTGAGTGAAATAAGTCAATTAGAGAAAGACAATTATCATATGATCTCCCTGATATGAGGAATTTGAGAGGCAGAGTTGGGGGTTTGGTGGGTAGGGAAGGAAAAATATGAAATAAGATGAGATCGGGAGGGAGACAAACCATAAGAGACTCTTAATCTCACAAAACAAACTGAGGTTTGCTGGGGGCGGCGAGAGGGTAGGGAGAGGGTGGTTGGGTTATGGACACTGGGTGGGGGGTATGTGCTATGGTGAGTGCTGTGAAGTGTGTAAGCCTGACAATTCACAAACCTGTACCCCTGGGGCAAATAATACATTATATGTTAATAAAAATAATAATTTAAAAAAAGAGAAAGAAACATAGCTCTGAGTACAAATAACAAACTGAATAGAAATGTCAATCCTCCCTTTAAGGAGCTTGAAAGGTAAAAGGAGACAGAAAGAAAGAACAAATAAGATTTCATAAAAGACCAACTATGAGAAATGCTGCACGAGTTAACCCTACAGAATGCAGTGGGAACTTTGAGAACACAGGTAGCAGGAAGAAGCAGCCTTTAGAATGTGGGGATGACAGAATGTTTTGAGTACCCTGTAATATGAAAAAAAGGTCATTCTATGAAAAGAAAATGTCATAAACCGAGGTTTGCAAAGCTGGTATACGGAGTACATATGCTCTGGGAAGAAGCTAATTGTCAAACGGATGGTCAGTGCATTAGAAGATCTTCCATCTGACAAAGGCATATTGTTCTACAAGGGAAAGACTTGGAAAACCATCTGTCTCAGCTGCTTTTCCAAACCAAGATGACCAGAAGGACATGGTCTCTGCCTGTCCTTCAGAGTGACAGCTGATTCAGAATCTAGAGCTAAATTATCAACAGTCATTATTCACATCATCAAAGGGTTGGGTCGAAAACTTCCAAACCCAACCACACCTCACTCTTCAGTCTCCTCTCCATGGCCAGGTATGTTTTGACATGTTTGTATTTTTAAAACACCTCACTCCTTTTTTATAAACATTAATCCATTTAACACCAACATTTACACACACACGCCCTCTCTGTAATTCTTCTTACTCTCTAGGTTTGGCAGATAAGTCTTTGTAGAGATAGCATGAGGAGTAAACAATCCAGTAGATGGCTGAATTTAAGACACAGGCTCTTTCAGAAACAGCAGCCTCAACTAAGCAGCTGAATAACACAGAGAGATTAATCTTGACAGAGTCAGACTTGCAGATACTCAGACAGGAAGATGATGATATGCTTTGAGTTGTCTATTGTAGTGCTGTTATTTTTGTTTCGTGTAAAACTAGAGCATTTGAAGACCAGATAAAGCTAGACTAATACACCAACCATTCCCCTCTGGGACCTACCTATAGACACAATCCAAACAAAAGAGACAGAAAATCTGTCGGTGATCAATAGTGAGCCTATTACAGTGTAGTGGCTTAGCTAATTTGGCTACATGCCTATTTTATCCACTTGAAAAAGACTTGACTAAATCCTCCCTGGAAAAAAAAAATTGAGTAGTATAAGCAGGTGCTAATGGCCATGATAGGAAAAAGTAATTTATGATATATGACAGACTCAAATGCTTTCTGATTATATCCACATATGCCTAATTTAATATGGTAAGAACTATTGGTGTAAATTTGAATCAATGGGTAAACTGTCCATAAATCATGACTTACTCAATATTTTTTATCAGTCATTATCAACCTGGAAAAAAGAACTCACAGCTAGAAAAACGGGAAGATAGATTTTCAAATGAAATTAGGAAGTATCTTAGAAAAGGAAAAATAAAAATTACAAATCACAAGTGGAAATCATTGTGTGCTCAGTCACATTAATGTCATACAATCACGGATCTCAATAAAGCAGAAATCAAACAAAAAATAATCATACAAACCATCCTATCCCCCCCAAAAATCCAAAGGATCATGGATGGAGAGGATTTAAACGTCAGCATGTTTATCCCCTGACCAGATTGAAAGAATCTGCTCTATCACCCATCACTCAAAGTAAATTATCTCATCTCGGAAAAAAAACTTGTGGCAGAGAACCTGACATTTTGCAAGATAGCCCTCTCTGTTCATGTGTGAAGATTCTACTTTAATTTTAAGTCCTCCTGAACCAAAACATGTAGTATTAGCGCCAGAACTCCATGTTATCCCTGAGTAAACAAAATTTTTAAAAAATCTGTTCTGTTTGACTCTCCAAATATCTGAAGATGACTTTCTTATCTCTCTCTAACATGGTCCTGTCTCCATAAACAATTCTGATCTTCAACAAAGCAGGAAAGAATATCCAATGGAAAAAAGACCGTTTCTTACACTGTCAAACCAAATGGTGTTGGGAAAATTGGAGAGCCGCATGTAGAAAAGTGAAACTGGATGATTTTCCTACACCATACACAAAATAAACTCAAAATTGATGAAAGACCCAAATGTGAGATGAGAATCCATCAAAATCCTAAAGGAGACCACAGGCAGCAAACTCTTTGACCTTGGCCACAGCAACTTCTTAGTAGACATGTCTCCAAAGACCAGGAAAAAAAAGCAAAAATGAACTACTGGGATTTCATCAAGATAAAAGTCTTTTGCACAGTAAAGAAAACAGTTGGCAAAGTCAAAAGACAACCCCCAGAATGGGAGACAATATTTGCAAATGTCTTATCAGACAAAGGGCTAGTATCCAAGATGTATGAAGAACTTATCAAACTCAACACTCAGAAAATAAAAAATCCATCAAGAAATGGTCAGAAGACATGAATAGATATTTCTCCAAAGAAGACATACAAATGGCCAATAGACACATGGAAAAATATTCAACATCGCCTGACATTAGGGAAATATAAATCAAAACCACAGCAAGATACCATCTCACACCATTCAGAATGGTAAAAATTAACAAGACAAGAAACAGCAAGTATTGGCAAGGATGCAGAGAAAGGGGAACCCTCTTGTTTTGTAGGAATGCACTCTAGTATAGCCATTCTGGAAAAAAGTATGCGGGTCCCTCAGAAAGTTAATAATAGGGGCACCTGGGTGGCTCAGTGGGTTAAGCCTCTGCATTTGGCTCAGGTCATGATCTCAGGGTCCTGGGATCGAGGCTGGTTTTGGGTTCCCTGCTCAGCACTGGCTCTCTGCTCAGCAGGGAGCCTCCTTCCCCCTCTCCCTCTACCTGCCTCTCTGCCTGCTTGTGATCTCTCTGTCAAATAAATAAAATCTTTAAAGAAAAAAAGTTAAAAATAGAGCTACCCTATTACCAAGCAATTGCACTAGTAGATATTTACCCAAAGGATACAAATAGAATGATTCGAAGGGGCACCTGTACCCCAATATTTATAGCAACAATGTTCAACAACAGCCAAACTATGGAAAGAGCCTAGATGTCCATCAACAGATGAGTGGATCAAGAAGATGTGGTATGTATGTATGTTTGTGTGTGTGTGTATGAATATTACTCAGCCATAAAAAAATGAAATCTTACCATTTGCACTGACATGGATGGAACTAGGAAGTATCGTGCTAAGCAAAATAAGTTAATCAGAGAAAGGCAAGTATCATATGGTTTCACTTATATGCGAAATTTAAGAAATGAAACAAAGGGTCATAGGGGAAGGGAGGGAAAATAAAATAAGATAAAATTAGAGAGGGCGATAAAACAAACTGAGCGTTGCTAGAGGGGAGATGGGTGGGGGGAGGGAGTGACTGGGTGATGGGCCTTAAGGAAGGCACGAGATGTGCTGAGCACTGGGTGTTATATGCAACTGATGAATCACATAACCTACCTCTGAAACTAATAACGTACTATGTGTTCATCAAATGAATTTAAATAAACAAAAAGAACAATCCCAATTTAAACACTTCCCATGTGCGTGGTTTCCTCAACTTTCAGGATCTGGGTTGCGATTTTAATTCATTTAATATATATGAATTGAGTACCCACCACATGCCAGGTATTGAGGATATGCTGATGGATAGAATAACATAGTACCTGCACTCATGGAACTTAAAGTCTACTAAGAAAGGCAAATGCTTTAAACCAGTTAATTAAAAATGTGATATGTATAACAAAATAGAAGGTCATGGATACTATTCAATTCTTTAAAAATAGTGGCTTGTGGGGCTCAGTGGGTTGAGCATCTGCCTTCAGCTCAGGTCATGATCTTGGAGTCCTGAGACCAAGCCCCACTGCATCAGTGTCCCACTCAGTGGGGAGTCTCTTTCTCCCTCTCCCTCGGCCCCTCCCCCTTTCATTCTCTCTCTCTCTCTCTCAAATAAATAAAATCTTTTTAAAAAGGGAGTGCCTTGATCTGTATGTAGAACTCCAAGAATTGCTTTAATGAAGGCAAGGTACATTAGGATGATTTATTACCTTGATCCAATTTACGATTCTTTTAATTTGGCCAAGAATTGAAGTAACTCAGAAATCACACAGCTGAATGGAAAACAGTCATACTAAAGCTGAGGTAAATCAAAATTTTGGCATACAGTTCAAAGCAAGTGCTGACTTCCGTAATTATACCATGCTTCTCCAGGTAAAAGTATAAACTATCCCGAGGAAACCTTCCAAAGCAAGCCACCTGATTCAGCTAGTTAGGTGCCCTATCCACATGACCAGTGTGTACAGTAGGAATAGGGTTCTCACATAGGTGGAAAAGTCGTCTCCCCTTCCATTTCTTAAGATTCTCCCTACGTTAAAAACAATGAAGAACAGTGAAAAGGAAGTCCTCAAGTTAAACTATTTTCTGTTAACAAGCTAGCAATTTCAAATCCGTGTAAAGATTACTGAATGTGTAATCATATTCCCTGTGGACATCACCTATAATTTCCTCCAACTCCATCTTCCCAAGATGTCCCCTTTTGTGTGTGTGTGTGTGTGCTGTTTTTTGTTGTGTTCTTTTTTATTTTTAAAGATTTTATTTATTTATTTGACAGAGAGACAGCACAAGTAAGCAGAGTAGCAGGCAAAGGGAGAGAGAAGCAGGTTCTCCGCTAAGCAGAGAGCCCCGATGTTAGGGCTGGATCCCAGGACCCTGGAATCATGACCTGAGCTGAAGGCAACCACTTAACCAAGTGAGTCACCCACGTGCCCCGGTTTTTTTTTTTTTAATTTATTTATTTGACAGAGACCACAAGTAGGCAGAGAGGCAGGCAGAGACAGAGAGAAGAGGAAGCAGACTCCCTGCAGAGCAGAGAGCCTGATGCAGGGCTCGAACTCAGGACCCTGAGATCGTGACCCAAGCCAAAAGCCAAGGTCTTAACCCACTGAGCCACCCAGGCACCCCTGTGTGTGCTGTTCTTTCCTGAGTATGGTGAGTGAGTTTCATTACTATAATGAGTGGAACATGTTGTGGTCTTCAGATTTCTTAACTGCTAATCAAGGTATCCTAGAAAATAAATAGGTAAGCAAAAAGTAGTTTGCTGATGAATGGGTAGTGTTCTGCTAAACTAAGTATGTAATCTTTAAGCCGCGTTAGCTCTTCTGGTCTCAGATAGTTTGCCTAGCAAGTGAGATGTCAATTCTGAAGCTTTTTTTTTTTTTTTTTTAATTTATTTATTTGACAGAGAGAGAAAGAGAGAGATCACAAGTACACAGAGAGGCAGGAAGAGAGGTAGGCAGAAAGAGAGGGGGAAGCAGGCTCCCTGCTGAGCAGAGAGCTGGACGCCGGGCTCTATTCCAAGACCCTGAGATCACAACCTGAGCCGAAGGCAGAGGCTTTATTTAACCCACTGAGCCACCCAAGGCGCCCCCGATTCTGAAGTTTGTAGGTTGCTTCCAGTTTTAATGTCTGATGACTCTGAATACTGCTTAATTAAGCTTAGATTAATTCCCTATCACCATCTCTATAATATATAGAAAAGAAACCCTTTGGTAATTAGGAGACTAACAAAAGGATTAAAAAATAACAAATTATTTAAAGTCTCAAGAAACCTGACTACAAATGATGCTAAGTAATCTATATCCACAGTTTGAAACAATCAGTTCTTGCAACTCTACAAAAAAGTTTTTATGGCATATTTTAGCCTAGATCTTCCAAATATCTAAAAACAGCGTGAGTCTAGAAACAGATGACTCACATGGTATTTATTACCGCTCCACATATTCCAGGTGACCTGTCTAGCTAAGTAAGTCAACTGCTATTTGGAATATTCTGAGAGTAATAATCAATGCAGAAAAATGGCAGATGACAAGGACGCTGGGATTTTTTTTTAAATTTTATTTATTTATTTGACAGACAGAGATCACAAGTAGGCAGAGAAGCCAGCAGAGAGAGAGGAGGCAGCAGGCTTCCTGCTGAGCAGAGAGCCCGATGCGGGGCTCGATCCTAGAACCCTGGGATCATGACCTAAGCCGAAGGCAGAGGCTTTAACCCACTGAGCCACCCAGGCTCCCGGACACTGGGATTTTATCACACATCGCTTTGACATTTGTTTGAACCCAATTTTCGTTTTGTGAACTCAATACCTTCCACGTAACTTGTCTACCGTAAAGTGTTTTTAACCTTTCTTTGTGAATTATCAGATACAGGTGTTGACCTCGCTGGCCAAAGTTCAGTTCAATATCTAACACCTATCCCTTTGGAGAAGGGAATTGCTAATATTATTCTCGGTCTTGAAATGTGTATGGGAATGTGAGAGTGTGTGTGTGTGTGTGTGTGTGTGTGTGTGTTTAAATAACGTGCTCAGGATGAGACTGGTGAGGAAAATATGCAGAACTCAACGTCTTTTTCAAATACTTTGTAGAAATATTTATTTCCTTTAGATAGTAGCAATGTACATGTTACTTAGAAAATATATGAGGGGCACCTGGGTGACTCAGTGGATTAAGGCCTCTGCTTTTGGCTCAGATCATGATCTCGAGGTCCTGGGATCGAGCCCCACATCGGGCTCTCTGCTCAGCAGGGAGCCTGCTTCCCCCTCTCTCTCTGACTGCCTTTCTGCCTGCTTGTGATCTCTCTCTCTGTGTGTGTGTCAAATAAATAAATAAAATCTTTAAAAAAAAAAAAAAGAAAATATATGACAAATTTCAGTTTGCTTGTCTTCTAAAAAATCTCATAAGAAAGCATGTACTTCTGAGAACTGGAGCCTAATTTCTACATAAATCGTCTATCTAATCTATAAATCTATAATCATATATTATGCATGATTTGGATGACCATCTAAATAGTTACAGATTGATTTGGGGAATCCTTTGAGGCTCATCACACTGCTCTCTTTGATATTCATGTTGGAATGGCCATTGGATTTTTTCAGCATCTGGGATTGTTTCAAAGGAGAAGTGAGAGTGCGCATATCCAATGGAGAGCACTTGATTTTTAGTTAATTGTATTTTATGATAGGTATATGCTGCTTTAAAATTACAATAACCAGAGCTATAGATGACAGCTGCCTCTTCTCCAAACAAATGTAATTCAAACTAATTGAAAGAAATTAAATCAATAAATTAATTAATCATCTCCACCTTACTCTTATACGAGGTTGTAGTGTAATGCTTTCAAAGTATATCACACCAAAATAATATGACATTCTTCCAAATAACTTAATTATTTAATAATTGGATCAAAATTTCTTCTGCAGGATTCAAGGTTCTAGTTTCTGATCCTGAGCTTTGTGGCAGACATATGAAAGAGAACATGGCAATGATTAATAGCCAAGACTCTGCCAAACTGCCTGGGTTCCATCTTCTAGCTCTGCGGTTCACTTGCTGTGTGACCTAGACAGGCCAACTCAACCTTTCTGAGCCTCAGTTCTTCACTGGTAAAGTGGGATAATAACACCAGCCCCTCACTGGCTTGTTTTAAAGGTGAAATTAATCATTATTTAAAGTGTGTAATGCAATGCCCATGCATAGTAAGCATGTACACACACACGTATGTGTGTCTGTGGGTGTGTTATAATTACTATCATTACATTGATTAATCAGCATGCGCTTTGGGGGTGCAGACCTAAGGTAACTATTGGCTTGTTAACAGAGTATTTAAGATGCTTGAGATGTAATTGGGGCAGGATCCCAACACTTGTTCCTGTAATTCTTCTGGGTCTGGGAAAGCCATATTTTTTGTCCTTGTCCTACTTTCCCACCTTATCTGTTCTCTGACACCAAGTATCATCCATGGTTCACATTCATGAATACTTCTAAAATAATACAGATGTTAAGACCATATTAAAAATCAGTAGCCATTTATTTGTTTTGAATGTTGGAGATTAAGATTCAGGTTAATTCAAATACCATTCCCTTCGAACTTCATTCAGATGATTTTAACAAATCTAGATGACTTTTTTGTGTGTGTTCTTACCAGTCCTTAAATAAGATTCTAGCAAATAGTAAAGGCACACTAGAACCTTTATTAGCTCACTCAACCATAAGCACAGCAAAAATATCTTTGTTCAAACTAAAAATTGCAACAAACAAACAAAAAAACTTGTCTTTATTGAAATTTAATAAGCTATATTAAAACAGTACATGACATAGACCACAAGGAAAGCCACCACATGTGGTCCTTCCTTACTGGATTTGTGATCTGTCAGCAGTGGATACAAATGGCTTTGACCCAAGTGAGTCTTAGCAAGAAGATAAATGTGTATCCACAGTATCTCAAACCAGAGCCTCAGGGAAAAGCAAAATGATACATTTTTAATTTCAGTATTCTTTGTACTGAGGTTCGATAATAACACTAAAACTTGATATCTGATTGATAAAGACAGTGACTTTGCAGATTTACTGGAATTCTTAAAATAAAAATTGATACATTAGAGTAAGTTTTTAGCCTCAGATTTTGATTTATAAGGTTATAATATTCTGCATGAATTCACAAAAGACAGCAAGGTGGAGGGCAAGAAATGACTGAAATAAAGATTGAGAATAGTAAATCAGCCACCAAAAGCACATTATAATTACCACCCCCTCCAAGGTACAGAGAACAATAAATAGCCATTAAAACTCACTAGGAACCTCAGTACAAAGAATGCTGAAATTAAAAATGTATATTTTGCTCTTCCCCGAGGCTCTGGTTTGAGATAATGTGGATACACATTTATCTTCTTGCTAAGACTCACTTGGGTCAAAGCCATTTGTATCCACTACTGACAGATCACAAATCCAGTAAGGAAGGACCACATGTGGTAGCTTTCCTTGTGGTCTATGTCATGTACTGTTTTAATATAGCTTATTAAATTTCAATAAAGACAAGTTTTTTCTGACAAGTCAATAAGGCATAAACTCGTCAAGAAGTAAAGGGAGTAGATGCGGGGCGCTTGGGGATTGTTCTCTTTCTAGACCATAAATCTACCTCTCAGTGTTTTAGTACTTAAAACTCACTCATGCTGAAGACAGAATTCTACTCCTCTTAATCATGTACACATGACCCAAAGGCTAGAAAAGAAAAGAAAAAAAAGATACAGAACTTAAGGGTATTTCAAAGTTTATTGTTAGAACTGAATGAAATCAAAGAAAATGGCAACTGTAGCTATATTTGACATAAATGGACAAATCTTGTGCTAGGACAAAGCCCTAGCATAAAGCCATGTATGTGAAATAGATCACTTTGACAGTCCTGAGTGCTTCATGGGTTCTAAATATTTGATGCCTTCTCCATTTGTTAATGCTTCCAGTCAAATACAGATAGAGAAATACAGCAGGCTGACGTTCTAGAAGTCAAACACATTTAATAGACTATAGATAGACTAAGCCTGGTTTCTCAACTTAGGCTTGTTTCATTCACTTAGAATCTCAAAAATAAAGTGTTTGTAAATACAATACTGTGCAATCCTGGAAAAGTATGCAGACTAGTGGATCCCAGGACTTTCTGAGTCCAGCTTCTAAAGGCCATTTGTTTTTTCACTTAAATGAAGCTGTCCAACCTCAGATAAGAAAAACATTTGAGATTTCTGGGGTGCTTTAAGTATTCAGAGTTCCTTCCAAAGATCACATTGTAGACATTTTCTCATGGTAAACATTCGAGTTAGCAAATATAAACCCTAAAAAAGAAAAAAAAAAGGCCACATAGTTTGAAAATCCTAAGATAACATTTGCTTCTTCAACAGACATTGATAAGATGAATACTCCAAGTAGGAACTGTGTTCTCCTGGACGCCAGGGCCAAAGAGAGAAAGCAAGCTGGAAAGATGCCTTATATGGAGTTTGAGCATTTTTAAAATCCATACTGTATCATATCCCTTATAATATTAAAGATCTAGGGGCACCTGGGTGGCTCAGTGGGTTAAGCCTCTGCCTTCAGCTAAGGTAATGATCTCAAGGTCCTGGGATCGAGCCCCTCATCGGGCTCTCTGCTCAGCAGGGAGCCTGCTTCCCCCTCTCTCTCTGCCCGCCTCTCTGCCTACTTGTGATCTCTCTCTGTCAAATAAATTAATTAATTAAAAAAAAACCTAGACTCCAGTTCAATGGCTGTTCTTCACAAAAATTACAAAAGTTCTGAGATTTTTAAAACAATCGCCCTCTACATCTTCTGTCACTGACTTGCAGAGACACCTCTTCTATCTCTGCTGTCCTTTTCCTTTGTTTTTTATGTTCATTTTAGAAACATCTTAAAAATATTCATGATATTGAAGAATATCTTAGTCATATAAAAGGAGAGACACCGGCAGATAGAATACTCTTCTCAATTATGAATGGCTTTTTCTTTAATTTTTCTGCATTTTCTTTTTTTTAAGATTTCTTAAAAAATTTTTTAAGTGATCTCTACACCCAACGTCGGGCTCAAACTCGCAACTCTGAGGTCAAGAGCCACATGCTCTACAGATTGAGCCAGCCAGGCGCCCTCTGCATTCTTTTCCACTTTCTAAAACTTTTAAAATATATTGGTATTGTTTTTATAATTCTGAAACTAAACATTCGAATAGGCTTTAACCCATCATCCACATATCTGAAATCTGGAAATGTAGTTTTTCATGGTTTTAGCACTCTTCCTTTGGCAGCAACCCAACCTGAATCTAGCAAGAAACTATTTATAGGCTTTATACCCCTTGCGAGAATTCTAGTGTATTACTCTGCAGAAATACTAATGTGTTTGATTATTGACTTCTGTCTCAGACTCCACTGGGTATTTACAAAATTTATAGTCTATGTGTCACATTTCTAAAACCGGAAAAGTTCTGAATTCCGAAACACATCGCACCCTAAGCATTTCAGATGAGGAGCTGTGGACCTTTAATAAAGTAAAATAAATAAATAAATAAATAAAGATAATAAGAGCTTTCATGAAGCCTAAATACTATGTATTGAGATGGTCGTGATCCAATGCCACTGAGAATTCAGATATAACCTACAAGATAATTTGTTCCTAGATGAACTAGATCATAGTAAAGAAGATACTGATAACCATTCATTTTGTAGAGCGCTGCAATAAGTTCTATTTGCCATAAGTTCCACTAGCTTCTTACCTTTGAAAGTCCTCATGATTTTGAAAATGCTATAATTGGTCATTTTCTTATCTGCTGCTTTCTTATACGAGATTCACGTGGGGAGGCTGAGCAAACAGTACCATTCTTAAGTGCTAGTGTTCAGAAAAGTAAAGTCATCGATCCCACTAATAATCAGCAAAACTTGTTAGCCCCTTCTGATTCCTATGATCATGTGTTTTATTATTTTTTTCCCCAGCATACCATGCTGCCTTAAAATCTTGGACAGAGGGTGAGCCTGGTGGTAGGTATGATGGAGGGCACGTATTTCATAGAGCACTGGGTGTGGTGCATAAACAATGAATTTTGGAACACTGAAAAAAAATAAAATTTAATTAAATTAAAAAAAATCTTGGGCAAATAGTTTTTAAAAATTTTTTTAAAAGATTTTATTTATTTATTTGATAGAGAGAGAGATCACAAGTAGGCAGAGAGGCAGGCAGAGAGAGAGAGAGAGGAGGAAGCAGGCTCCCCGCTGAGTAGAGAGCCCGATGCGGGGCTCGATCCCAGGACCCTGAGATCATGACCTGAGCCGAAGGCAGAGGCTTAACCCACTGAGCGACCCAGGTGCCCCAGAAATTTTTTTTTTTTTAAGTTTGGGTTTTTTTTTTTTTTTAAGATTTTATTTGTTTATTTGACAGACAGAGATCACAAGTAGACAGAGAGGCAGGCAGAGAGAGAGAGAGAGGGAAACACGCTCCCCGCTGAGCAGAGAGCCCGATGTGGGGCTCGATCCCAGGACCCTGAGATCATGACCTGAGGCGAAGGCAGTGGCTTAACCCACTGAGCCACCCAGGCATCCCAAGTTTGGGTTTCTTAAAGAAATTTTCCCAACCTTCTAAGTAGACATTTTGGGGTAGAGAAAACACCTTGACTGCTGAGATCAAACCAAAAATGACCGAGTTTTGCCTTCCCCACTTAGGAGACCCTGACCTTGAATAAGTTACTGAACCTCTCTGAACCAGCTTCTCACCTCCAAAATGGAAATCATTATAGGTAAACTTTACAAAATTCTAATATTTGGCTGTCAGTGAATACATGATCGCCACTAGCTTTGATTTTCCAAATTAGTATCTGGTAACTCAGGCAAAGAAAGCTTAATGATATTTTATTTTAGATGACAATCTGGTCTTGTTTGTTTGTTTTTACGCATCAAATTTTAGGGCTGATTCATCTTTGATAATTTTATATTTATTAAATTGAACTTCAAAGACTATCACCAGTTTTGAGAAAAATAATCTCATTTTAGCGTTTGTACGAATGGCTGGATCATTGCACAACTCAGTCACTTATCTCAGGTTGAGTTCTAAAAACTTTCTCAGCTGCCTTTCTCAATAGTCAAATTGTCATCCTATCTGTGTTACATAAATGGATTTTTGTAGCCTTAAGTTTGATTTAGAAATTGAGAAACTTTTATGTATGTACATGTGGAATTATATATAATACATAGTATTATATACTGTATTAATAGTGGGCAATATGAAATATACATATGTATATATAAAATATGGAGAAATAGAAACAGAGAGAGACACACACACAGAGTGAGTTCATACATAATTTCCTTAAATGCTTTGAGTGTATAAACAAGTAAGGAAAGCATTTACATGTATATTTTTCCTTTATCAATAAAGACTTATGGATACATAGGACAACTTATTTAAAAAGGGATAATTTGACTTATTTGACTTAAGTAAGCAGGAACTCCTGGAGACAAGACTAGGAGGAGACGATTGCCACTAAAAACCACAGCACCAAAAACAAGTACACAACTCTTTGGTCACTAAAGCCCAAGAAGAGGCATAAAAAGCCACTGGTGCCTGTCAAGCGCACACTAAGACCATCGAAATTTCAGTGAGAGGCCCTGGAGATCATCAGTAGTGACACCAACAGGCTCAAGAACATGGACTATTCGGCCAAGGCCATGAAGGCTGCCTACAACACCACAATCATGGATAACGTTGGGGAGTTAATGCAGGGCATTGCTGACTTGTAGGAACCTGCAGAGGAGATTTCAGCAGTGATTTCAAAACCTGGAAGATCTGGAGAAGAGCTGGACGAAGATGAGCTCCTGGCAGAATTAGCACTAGAACAGGAGGAACTAGACAAGAATGTGCTGAGAATTAGCGGGCGAAATTAGTGAAACAGTCCTTTCCCCAAATGTTCCCTCTATAATCCCACCTGCCTGCACCACATCCTGCCAGCCCCGCATGTGCACCCCATTGCCCGCTGCCCAGGCCACTGGCGTCTGGCCGGTCCCAGCCTGCCCTGGACCAATTCCGTGGATTTAGCCCCGTTCTCCAATTCCTTCATGTCACCCTCGTCCTCTTCCGCCTCCTTGGTGGGTTCTAGAATCTCCCTCCAAAGCAGCAGAGCAGCCTCATCACTGCTCCCTCTCTGCAGAGCATGGTCTGCACCCAGCCTGACTGGGATGGGGAAGCGGGAGGAGAAGGGAGAAGGGTGGGTGGAATGGGAGACGCTTGCTGTTTATAAGGTGGCAATTCTGTAAAATGAACTGTATTTGCAAATCCAACACTGAGCTTCTGGACTACGCTAACTCTGCGGCTGAACCTCGAAGGAAAGGGTTACCATTTGGTAGTGCAAATGATCTGAAAATGTAGATGTCCTGAAAATGTCCTTTAAAGTCAATAGACTTATTATAAATCTCTTTGTAAGACTTGTTTGGGGCTGGCAGAAAAGTCATTTTGTGAAAGCCATGGGCTTTTCTTTGTCCTTAGCTGTTTAAAACAAAACAAAACAAAACAAAAAAAAGCATCTGATTTGGCTTTCCTTGAGAGCTGTATTTCTGTCCATCACCTGTGTACTGGCCCCTGTATTCACCACTCTGCACACCCCTCTCTCCTACTCCCCTGGTCTTTTGGAGTTTGTGACACTGATTTGGAATGGATGATGTTCTCTTGAAAGCAAGTGAGACTGCAGAGCTGAATTCCAGCTATACAGTTTTCTAACATAGCTCTAAGGTCCTTGTTGCTATTTGTTTTATATTGAGATAAAATTATGGTTTGCATTGTCTATTAAACATCAATTAATTTTCATAAAAAAGGAATAATTTGGACAGTTGGTCAAACAATAATTGGAAATATTTATGAAATAAAAATTTCTAAGAAAGATAATATTATTGTGTATATCCAATATAAAGTGACCACAATATACAGATATTTACTTGACTAATACTTGGAAAGCTTCTTAAAGTTGTCTGCTAAAAATAATGTTATTTAAAGATCATCTTCTAATATGAGAGACTTAGCAGAACTTAACTATACGGTGTCTTTTGTTTTTGTGAAAAATATTTTATTAAAAAAACTCACAAAGATGTAAATGTGGCATGCCAGAGAGAAAAGATAATTATGTTATCTCATATATAATAACTATCATGTCAATTTATCAATTATAAGTTTAGCTATTTATTAACAGATTAAAAAAAACAATTCACAACTTTTTCCCATCTTTATCCAATAATGGATATTTGAAATAAAATTCATAAAACTCCATGTCTTAATTAGATTCTGAAATTCAAAATTTTGAGAAATCTAGGTTGTCTTTTTCCCTTATGTTAACTTATCAAGATTATTTCCTTTCATTAGGAATAATAACACCTAATACTTTCCATTCCTTCAACAAACACTAATTACCTCCAGTAATTCTACAAAAGAATTAAAGATGTCTGGGTTTGATTATCTTATTTCGCTCTGACTTGGAAGACTCATCATATGGATATATTCAGGATTCCTTCCCTATATCTGGACATTTAAAGTGGGGAACCAAATTGGCTACGAGGATGAATGGATCACTGGAGTATTTGAATTTTTGCTTCTGGTAAATGAAGAAGAAGTCATGAGAGCCAGACATTATCCATTACTTTTAGAAATAATTATTAGACCTTTATTATGTGGATCATTTGGCTATGTCCATGTCAGAGAATTAAAAAAAAGTACAAGATTCTTCCATATTGTGTCCAATTATTCTTTTCTCATGGAGTATTTGGGTTGACTATTGACAGAAGTGTTAGCAATGGAAAACAACAGGCACCTAGATATCTATTTGATGTTAACTCTATTAATAACTGCACTTCCTCAAATAACAAAGAATTTATAAGTGGTTAACTCAAAGGAAACAAATAGATTTGACTTTATTTCACTATATAGAATCTTCATGGTTTAACATTACTAACCATACTTCCTATTAGACCTCACTTTCCAATGAGATTAAGTAAAATAATTCCACTTCACGTTTACCAGTCACTGGTAATAGAAACTAAAGATTCTATTCGATTACCTCTTAAAAGATGAGAGGACTACAAGGCCTGGTTTGCTTGAGACAGTCCTGATTAATGCTTATTTTCTCTGGTGAATATTAATCATTCTATTTTCTGTTTTCACCCTGGTTTGTATGATAAATTATATGGTCTTCTTAACTACAATTAATACTCACAAAATGCTTCAAAAATCTCACCAGGAATGGCACCTTGGTAACACAAAGTGTAAGATCTCTCATGTCTTGTCAAACTGCACTAATTCCAAAAGATACATTTTTTTTAGATACCTAAATAATATGTGTAAAAGGAAAGTCTTTCATACTAATATTTATATTGGCATTATTAACAATAGCGAAAAGGTAGAAACAACCCAAATGTTCATCAACAAATGAATGGATAAACAAAATGCAGTATGTATATGTGTGTATGTATGTATATGCATGCACATATACATACACACACACACACACACACACTAGAATATTATTTGGCCTTACAGAGGAAGAAAATTCTGACACATGTGACAACAGGGATGAACCTTAAAGACATTAAGCAAAGTGAACAATCCAGATTACTTAAAATAATCAAATTCACAAATGTGCAAAGTAGAGCAGAGGTTACCAGGGGCTAGGGAAAGAGGGGAATACAGAGTTACTGTTTACAGGGTACAGAGCTTCAATTTGGGACGACAAAAAATTTCTGGAAGTTGGTAGTAGTTAAATAATAACGTGAATGTATTTAATGCCACTGAAGTGTACATTTAAAAAATGCCTTAAATGGTCAATTTTATATTGGGTACATTTTACCGCAATTTAAAAAATAGTCATGTATTAAATGTAGGTGAAAGGGATTAAAAGGTCCAAACTTCCAGTTATAAAATAACTAAGACATGGGGACCTAATGTACAGCATGGGGAATACAGTTGGTAATACAGTAATAGTTTTTTATGGTGACAGACAGTAACTAGATTTATCATAGGGATCATTTGTAGTGTCTAAAAATATCAAATTACTATCATGTACACCTGATACCAACAGAATACTATATGCCGATTATACTTCAATTTAAGAAAAAAAAAAGAAAACAACATGTACTATTAATTTTGACATTTTTTTATTTAATTCTTTTCAGTGTTCCAAGATTCATTATTGCTACAATACGTGCCCTCCTTAATACCCATTTTTTTTGTTTTTTATTTTTTTCATTTTCTTTTCTTTTCTTTTCTTTTCAGTGTTCCAGCATTCATTGTTTATGCACCAAGCCCAGTGCTCCATGCAATACGTGCCCTCCTTAATATCCACCACCAGGGTCACCCAACCCCCCAACCCCCTCCTTTCCAAAACCCTCAGTTTGTTTCTCAGAGTCCACAGTCTCTCATGGTTCATCTCCCCCTCCAATTTCCCCATATGTTTTAATAATTTATGGTTTTTATTGAAAACCAGTAAAAGCTAGCCATGGGTCAAGATCTTGATGCCACACACAAGGAATTTTGACAATACTAACTGTATCTCAAGTGCTATACTCATATGCCTAAGATCTCCTCTTTAGGCTATTACTAAGAAAGACCCTACGACCACTTTACATAAACTTCTGTCAGCTAACTCAGCAACTATCAAAAGCATTTTGATAGTTTCACCTAAACTTCGTTGACTTACGGTCAAATCTTAAAATCAGCAATCATAATGAACCCATATGAGCATTTTAACTCAGACCAGAACAGAAAAACTTTTCAGGATATTTAGTTGTCACTGTCTGTACGTTACCAATTGCTATTGTAACACTTCATCACTTTCTTACTACTCTGAATTGTTGTCACCACATCTCCTTCATTCATCTCTTTATTTCTTTTTTTTTAAAGATTTCATTTATGTACTCAACAGAGAGAGAGAGAGATCACAAGTAGGGAGTAAGGCAGGCAGAGAGAGAGGGAGAAGTAGTCTCCTCGCTGAGCAGAGAGTCCAATGCGGGGCTGGATCCCAGGACCCTGAGATCATGACCTGAGCAGAGACTTGACCTCTGCTCTTCATGACTGAAGGCAGAGGCTTAATCCACTGAACCACCCAGGTGCCCCTCACTCATCTTTTTAAAGGTGCGTTGTACTCTATGGTTTTCAGTTTCTTGCTTATCAAGCACAAATAGCTATAGGTCTGAAATGCTCTGGAGTCTCTAGTTTTCCTCTATTGTAGTCTCTTACCATTAGACTCAGAAGAAATATGGTTACTGCAGTTTCCATTTTGAGGGTAGATTTTTATTGGGGGAGGGGAAACCATATGGAAGACAAGAGAAAGGACTGCAGAGGACATGGGGGGGCCGTATAAAATGGGGCTGCCACTATCCCTAGCCACCATTCTTAATCTGCCTCCTTGATTCCCTAGTCCCAACTTCTGCCTCTTCTCTGCTCTGTGTAATTGTATAATAAGACAAGTAAAGCCAAAAATAGGAGAATGCACTCAGGAACGAGCCGCTCCAGATTCAAATCTCAGTGCTAGCATTTACTATGTAACCTTGGACAACTTCTTTAATATCTCTGGGGCTCAGAGATGTTTTTGTTTATAAAAAAGCGGATATAATAACATCACTTACTTCTGAGGGTATATGTAAAATGCTTAAAGTAATGCTTGGCATATTGTTAGAAATCAAAAATTACTAACTCTATTTCCTTTACCCCTTGATAATCCCATACCCCATCTTCATGAAAAATAACAACTCAAGTTCCAAATCCTCCAAATAACTCAATCATTCGGTATAAGCCCGGAATAACCACTCTTTCTTATTCCCTTCATTGTATTTTTTATGGTTATTGAGAAGAATATATCTATTTTAACCCTCTGAATATATTACAGTGATTAATAGTATAGTATAAGGGGTGTTGGTAGAGTCAGAATGCAAGTCTTCTAATCTTGTTCCATTACTCATTTCATTGCATGAATGTGAACAAGCTACTTAATCTTTTGATGCAGAGTTTCCTAATGGGTGGAATGGGAATACTTTTAATATTTATCTTGTAGGGGGGAGACTAGGTGGCTCAGTGGGTTAAGCCTCTGCCTTCAGCTTGGGTCATGATCTCAGGGTCCTGGGATCAAGCCCCGCATCAGGCTCTCTGATCAGCAGGGAGCCTGCTTCCCTTCATCTCTCTCTCTGCCTACTTATGGTCTATATCTGTCAAATAAATAAATAAAATCTTTTAAAAATATATTTATTTTGTAGGTTTGTTGTGTGCATTAAAAATTATCCCAGGGGCGTCTGGGTGGCTCAGTGGGTTAAGCCTCTGCCTTCGGCTCAGGTCATGATCTCAGGGTTCTGGGATCGAGCCCCATATCGGGCTCTCTGCTCAGCGGGTCGCCTGCTTCCTCCTCTCTCACTCTTTGCCTGCCTCTCTGCCTACTTGTGATCTCTGTCTGTCAAATAAATAAATAAAATCTTTAAAAAAACAACAACAACAAAAAACAATTATCCCAATACCTATCAAATAGTGCCTGATGAAGAAAAATATCTCTGTAAACTCCAAACATGACTAAGTAAGAAAACCTTCATAAAAGGAAACAGAAATAATAAAGGAGAGGTGAAATAATTTTAATAAGCATCCTCAAAGATATAAGGGAGGATAATAAAAATAAGAGGTAAAAATAAACAGTTTAAAGGAGGAACTAACTGGAGATAACAGTTGTGGAAACATAATAAAAAAATGACCTAATTTGATAAGTTGGATGGCAAAGGAACACAGCCAAAAGTGGTCAGGTGATGGAATTACAGTAGAAAGCACTGGAAAGTCAAAAAGATGGAAAGGAAAGAAAGACTATGAAGGAGAAAATACATAGGTCTACACTATAAAAAGTAGTCAGAAAATAAGAAAAAAATAATGGAGGGGAGATGATATATTTAAACATATTAATTAATTATCAAAAAATTGATTTAACAATATTATATTACCTGTAATGCTATACATTAATGACAAAAAGATGCAGAAAAATTAAAAATAAAGTGAGGAGAGAAGGAAAATGATAAAATAAGAAAATAATATAAACTAATTGACAATTAGTAGTGGTAATTAAAGTAGCTGATGAAGTGGAATTTAAGACAAAAGTAAATTAAAAGCAACACTGAAGGGGCGCCTGGGTGGCTCAGTAGATTAAGCCTTTGCCTTCGGCTCAGGTCATGATCTCAGTGTCCTGGGATTGAGAACCTCTGCTCAGCAGGGAGCCTGCTTCCCCCTCTCTCTCTGCCTGACTCTCTGCCTACTTATGATCTCTCTCTCTGTGTCAAATAAATAAATAAAATCTTAAAAAAAAAATAGAAAAAGCCACACTGAAGGACAATATACACTACCAAAAATAATCATAAGTGAAAAGGCCCCAATATCATATCTATGTATGTATTTGTCTATATTGACATAAAACTGAGTCAATTATCACATCTATAGTAAAAATTATGAACAACGGTGACAGAATCTGAAGACAACTCTTTCAGAAACTGATAGGTAAAGATAAGAGAATAAAGAAATGTCTAGAACTCCTGAATAAGATGACCCATAGCTTAAATTAACAGATACATACATAATTTCGTACTAACCAGAATAACCATTTCAAGTATGTATGGAACACACACAAAAGTCAATGGTGAAAATTACTCTCAAAGGAAACCTCAGTAAACTTCAAAGAACTGATATCATACTTACTATATTCACTAATTAGAGGAATTAGAAATCAATAAAAAATAACTAAAAACTTTATATATCTGTTACTAAGAATTATGACTAAGTAAATGAAGTAAAATGGTAATAGTATGGGAAATGAGAAACAGTTTAAAGTTAAATGACCAAAAAAAATTACACATCAACCGATGTGGGACACAGCTAACAAAGGGCACAACAGCTAATAAAGGGCACAGAAAAACTGCAGCTTTAAATGGATTTATTGGAAAACAAAAGGAAATGAAAACACAGGAGATAAGAAACAAGAAGAGGAAAAGACAAGAAAGCCAAAGAAATAAAAAGAAAATAAAATTAAAAGTCAGCAATCAGTAACATAACCAAGAAATACTAACAATTCAAAGAGATGAACAAACAAAACTGGTTTTTTGAAAATACTAAAAGTTAGACAAATTTCTGTTATGACTTTTTCTCAAATATAGATGGGAGGTGAAAAGATCTAAGTAAACAAATTAAGAAAAGAAATACTTCCAGATATAAGAGCTTAAAATAATATGACCTTCATCCATATGCTAATAACTCTAATTTTTTTTTTAAAAAGATACATTTCTAAGAAAATACAAAATGCCAAAACTGGTAATATTGGTCTAATGAATCTGACAATTACTATTGAAAAATTAAAATGTGAACTAAACATTTTCTTTCCACCAAAAGAAATCCAAGGCTTAGAAAATTTTACAAAGAATTCAACTAAACTTTCAAGTGACGAATAATACAAACTGGATAATGAAGAAAAAAGAAATTTGTATGGACATTTCTCAAGTGTGAAAGAAAGTCCAAATTAAATAAATTAGTTCCTCTACATCAGTTTAGCAAATAGAATACGTTACATACAAGTAAGATTTGATTTGGGTATATAAGCATGTTTTACTATCAATTGGTAGGTATACCAATTCAACTGATCAAACTAATGAATTAATGGGAAAAATATAGGATTTTCTTATTTAAAAGGTATTTGATGAAATTCAGTATCAAAATAAAAATTCTGAGAAAAGTAAAATTATAGGAGAATTCCTTAACCCGATAAAGGCAATATACTAATGGACTAACTTTGGTACATTTTTTCCCCAGTTTTATTGACATAACATTGATCCATCATCTCATATACAAAAAAACAAAAAGAAAGAAAGAAAATTGTTTTCTTATGATAGAAACTCTCCAGATTCACTCTCCTAACAATTTTCATAAATATACAGCAGTGGCGCATATTTTTTTAAAAGAGGAAATGAAGCAAAGAGGTTACTTATGAATTTTATTTTTTTACCTTATGTTATGTTATGTTATTTGTTTCTACATAGTACTGAAGTTCCTAAAAAGTGAAATAAGATAAAATAAACAGGTATAAGGACTGGAAAAGGGATAAGAAGTCATTATTGACAAATATATATTCATCTACATGGAAAATCTAATAGAATTAACAGATAAATTCAAAATAATGAAACAGTTCTGGAAAATTGTCAGATACAAGATCAACTTAAAAGAATTCTTCTACATCAGGAACAACTGTATAGAAAATAAAATAGAAAGTAAGATAATACTCCAACTAGCAAAAAGACAAAATATCTAGGAATTCCTGCAATTATAATAAATGAAGAAAACATTATAAAATTTTTTATTTTAAAACTTTACTTATTAACCCTACTAACAGATATCAAAGACCCAAATAAATGAGAGTTATCTCTGTTCACTAAGAGACAACACTGTAAACCTAAACTCTTTTTTTTTTTTTAAAGATTTTATCTACTTGAGAGAGAGAGGAAGTGCAAGCAGGGGGAAGAGTAGGCACAGGGAGACAGAGAAGCTGACTCCCCACTGCTGAGCAGGAGCCCGATGTGGGGCCGGATCCTGGGACTGAGGGACGATGACCCAAGCGGAAAGCAGACGCTTAACCGACTAAACCACCCAGGTGCTCCGTAATTATATTAACTCTTACTAAACACATTTATAATGAGGACTTGGTGGACAGGGAGGCGGGGGGAGTGACTTATCTAATCAGATAGAAACACATACCAAGAAGAAGCAAAATAAACACAAAACAAAAAACTACAGCTATAGTGAGTAAAAATAGTAGGAAGCTTAATTCTTTCGTATTATCCGTTAGATCGTGTGCTACTTAAAAAAAAAAAGAAAGAAAAAGAAAAAGAAGAAAAAGCATAGCCCTTTGCTTCAACCAATGAGACCTATAGATTACCTGTATTTAAAACTACAGACGTAGTGACAAAAGGTAAAAACAAAATAGAAACAGAACAGAAAACAGATAATCCAAGTTAGGGCATTAACTAATTACCCCCAGATGAAGCCTTCAGAATGGAAGAGGACATATGGTCGTTCGAAAGGACATTCATCAGCTCCAAGGATGACGCTGGGAGCAGAACGTGCGCAAGTCATGGAAGCTCTGAAATAATTCAGGGTATTCGAAACCAAAGTTTTGTGCAAACCGTTATTGCCTCACACTTAATACACTCTTGCAATAGCCACAAAACTGATCCACCTGCCTGTGGCACCCCACGGCCAGATTAATCTTTCTGGAACACTGGGTGTCAAGAGAGTAAAAAATGTCTGACGGTGAAGCTATGTCATTGCCAACTTTATTGCACAGTCCTTAGCGCTCTATTGATGAGAAAAAGAAAGGAGAGAAGGTACAGCCATGAGAAATTGACCGAAGACCAAGGAGCCAGCATGAACGCGTTTGCAGGTGGGTAACCAGCTGGCAGAAAAATGAAACCAGCCAGTAGGAAGATGAAGGAGACCTAAGGGCAATGAAAGGAGATGGGAGAGGCCTGAAGGAAAGGCAGAGTTAGACTGTGGCTTAGGAAAACAGGAGGGAACCTTAATTTCTAAGACTTGGCGAAAGTGACACACTAGTCGATATATTGGCTAAACGGATTCCTACCGCGTCCGCTGACAAATGCTGCCTTGTCAGCTGCAAATTTTCTCGGAGTCTGGATCAGCTTTTCATCCCCAGTGGAGGTTGAGCTTTGATTGACATTAATTTCTGAACAAGACCAAAGAAGTCATAAAATTCACACCTGAAGGGCACCTTTAGTTTGGGTTGGATTCTGTCCTTGGTATTTATCTTCCCGGTCTTTTCGGTGTCCAGCAGGGAAGGTAACTAAGAAGACTGACAAATCAATATTACAGATAATGATGTTTTGCTAATTCAAGAACTGCCCTGACCTTGGAATGGCAGAAGGGAGTAAACAAAATGCACGTTTTCGGAAAAGCAGGGCATCCAATCCCAGTTACAAAGAAGAAAGGAGAATTTGCTGAAAAAGTGGGTCCAGAACATCTTCCCATTAAAATCGTCATCCAAATGCATGCAAAAAAGATCCCCCCCCAACATTAATAGTGTCTCCCGCCCAACAGAGTAAGCCAAACAACAAAAGCAACACTAAACCAGGATTGGAACAATAGTTAATTCAAAGCAGTAAAGTAAAATGCTTCCCCAACACAAGCACATGCTCGTAACTTAGTAGCAAACAAAGAAAAACGTCCCTAGCCTGCACCTCATTTTGGTGGCAATGGCTGTTCAATGCAAATGAACAGAGGAAACTGTGAAAAGAGAACATCTTTGATAACATCTGCCTGCAAATGTTCCGAACACTCAGCATTTGAGTCCATGTGGCTAAGTACAAATGTTAATGAGTCCACATTAGATTGGATGGAGTACGAAGACTGCCAAGTCTGACACCCAGAGTAACTCGAGGGGGAACAATCTGTGTGCTGGATACTTTTTTTTTTTTTTTTTTTTAATTCAGGATGAATGCTGAAGCGCGGAGACACTTGAAGGAAATCTATTCGTTAGCCAAAATGATGCTGGTATTTTTAATTTGCTTTCTTGCTTCCAGGCTCAAATACCTGCTAAGTTTGATCTTTTTAAGAAGTGAAAGCCTGGGCTAGCCCGGATCAAAATTATACTAACGGAAAAGCTGGAGCTGCATGGTAATTGTCCGACCAGCTTCCTAAAATGTGATGCCTCCTTTTCAATTTGTGATTTGCAAGTTGTCCTTCTTCAGAGCCTTCTTGGAAGTGGTGGGAAGCGACCACATGGCATGACCCAGAGGACGTGGATGCTAATCCTGGTGCATCCCCTCCGCACCACCGCTGCCCAAATGTGGACCATAGCCGGAGTCAACATTTACCTTTCACAACAGATAGATCATTCTGCCCTGCTTAAAATCTTGCAAGAGCTACCTAGCGACCCTTGAATAAAGCCTAACATCCTTAATTAATTTGTCTGGAAAGGTCCTGCATGACTGGTCTGCCTACCTCCTTCCCCTACTTGTGTGCCACACCTCCTGGTTGCTTCCACACTTCGGATACACTGGCCTTTTCCACTCCCCAGCACCAGCACTGCTCTGCCACCTGAGGAACAGCAACTTTGGGGATATTGGCACAGAGAATGGCATCTTACTGGTGGCTTTTCCTGCCACTGGCCTCAAGGGTATCTTTGAGAAGTGGAACTTGAGGAAAGACAATATGGTGGGTGGCCCAAGGTGATTCTGGGCGATGGACTGGTCTGTGAGCTAATAGAATCACTGGTGTACCCAGAAGCCACAGAAAGGGGGAGGCGGGGCTTCCGGCCACTGCAACTGGACGTCAGTGTAAATGTCACTCTATTTGGAAACACGGCGTTTGATTTGAGCACACGATTCCCCTACAAAGGACCGCTAAAGAAGGAAGGAACAAAAATTAATTTTATTCTCTCCCTCCACATAAGGAAGGGACCATGACCCATGGAAAGAAATACAAGAAAAATGTGAAACTTGTCAAAAGAAGGGCAAAACAAGGGGCTGGAAGAAAGGGTGGGGGGCAGCAAGCAGTGATCCTATGCTCCCTCCACCTCATCCCTGCTCACGGGAGCCACAGGGCCCTGCAAAGGAGGGAGCATTATGAAATTATAAAAACAATATGTTCATTACAGAAAAGTTGGAAAATTGGGAACATAGGAAGATAAAAAAGTATCACCCAAGACCCATGCACAGAAGACCAAATAATGTTTAACCTCTGTTGTGTTTTCTTCCAGTCTTTGTTGACATCTGTAGTTTTTCCAGTTATGTTTAGGTTTTTACATAGTTGATAACTTACCCCTTTTGCCGCACTTTCCCAAAGCCATCATAAATTCTTCCTAACCCTAAATTTAAATACCTTTATTGATGCCATCAAGAAGATGGACCATCATAATTTTATCTAAGCTTCCTACTTGGATATCAAAGACCCTTCCAGTTTTGCTCATATATAAATATTCACGGTGGCGATTACTTTTGCCATGAGACATTTCTAAGTTCATAGTTTTGCTTTGTTTTGTTTTTTTAAGATTTTTTTTTATTTGACAGAGAGAGATCACAAGTTGACAGAGAGGTGGGGGGGAGCAGTTTCTCTGTTGCGCAGAGAGCCCCAGGCGGGGCTCGATCCCAGGACCCTGAGATCATGACCTGAGCCGAAGGCAGATATAAGTCATTTTAAGTCATTGCTAGAAGTGACAGAAAAACACTGCCCAGTCATCAATCAATGCTTCAGGATGCCCACATCCACACGTAAAATGGAGACTGTGTATAAATAAAACATCTCAATATTTTGCTATCTGTGTAGATCTTTAAGCCTGGGAGAGTTTATTTTGCAAAGCGAATTTAATTTTTCTTTCTTTAACTAAGAGGGTTAGAGTTTTGTTTCTACTCAGGAGATGTTTTATAATGATTCTTTAAGGGGAACTGTACTTATTTTCTTGTCTCAGTTATTCTGACTGATATTGTAGGTCATTAATGGCCTCACAGTTTTTCATATGCTTTTCAGCCTCTCGATGCCAAAAGAAAGCTCTTCTACTTCTGCCCAAGCTAACAATCTTGCAAATTTCACATCTCATAATAGCAATTTGCAATCATACATCTCTCCTTTCTAACTCATTTACCTCTATTTTAACCTCATGAAATGAAAATTAAAATGATTAGGAAAACAATATATGGAAAAATCTAAAACAATCTTTCATTTACTTTGGCACATGCTATTCAGATTGAAATGTAATTACTAATTCATATTAATACGCACCCCCCCTTGGGTGTATCTCACTAATTCATATTAATATGCACCCCCCCTTGGGTGTATCTCACACATCAAAATCACTTTTTTTTTTTTTTCACTTTGCAGGGATCTTAATTCCTTAATTCTGTCTGTGCAAAGCCTGCCACATTTGAGAAGCATGATTAAATGCAAACTGCTGAGCAAATGGCATCTGTTCCGTCGCCTAAGCCATCACCATTCACTCTGCAAGGTAGATTTCTGATTCTGTAGCATTTCTGTGGAAAGCCACTGGACATTTGTATCATTGTTACTTTAGGATATCGATCAACATGTGATAACTTCTAATTAAGTGAACAAAACAGATATCTGAAAAAGGAGGCTGTCTTCAATTTCCATGTGTTAATATAATTGCCTTATTGTGTATTTAACAACTAATAACAAAAACGATGAGAATTGGAATCTATCAATAGTAAAGTAGAATTTCTACATTCATTAAGCTGGTGTTCACAGCTGCTTTATAACCACTTAATCTGACAAGAAAGAATGTAATGGCTTTATTCTGCCTCATTCAAAATATCCATATTAAATACTAATTAAATAAGTAAAAGATGTCTGCCCAGTTTAGACTCTTCTCAGGAAATACCTTTAATGTACAATTCTTAGCTCTGAATTCAGGTTCACTCAGGAACCAGAAAACCTTCACCTGACTGCCTTAATTAGAATTCAGCTCCTAAAACTCGAGTAAAATATGAGTGATAAGAGACTTCAACAAAACTTCTTGACACTTTAAAACCTTCATTCATTAGTGAGGATGGGGAGAAGACTGACCCTTCCACAAACCCTCTGGTGGACTGTGGATATGTAATATCCGAAGGGCAATTTGACAATCTGTTATGCTATAGTTTTTATACGTTCATATACATAAGCCCAACAACTCCCCTTTGGGAATTTATTTTGAAGGAAAACAAAAAGTCAAAGGAAAACAAAAAATCGAAGGCAAGCAAAAAGATTTACAGCTAAGAATTTATTTCAGCATATTTTTATGAGATTAAAACACCGAGAATAAAAGAGAAGATTATATATGTTTAAAAATTACAGTATGTTCATATAAAGGCATACTGTGTACAATATTTAATGAGTAGGGAAAGTACTGTCACTATATTTTTTTAAACTATTTTATTTATTTATTTACTTACTTACTTATATAGCAAGAACGTGAGTGCAAGTGGGGAAGGGGAGAGGAAGAAAGAATCTCGAGCAGGCTCCCACCCAGTGCAGAGCCAGGCTCGAGGCTGGATCTCACAACCCTGAGATCATGACCTGAGCGGAAATCAAGAGTTGGACACTTAACTGACTGAGCTACCCAGGCACCCTTTGTCATCACGGTTTGATGAAAAAGGACTACAAAACAGTTTTTGTAGTATGATACGAAGTTTTAAAATCTTATTCTTGCTTAGATGTACATTTTAGGAAAAAAATTCCTAAAATGACATACATCCAAATATCATTATTTATCACCAGAGAGGTGATTTTTATATTTTAAATATATTTTTAGTATTTTCCACATTTCTAATGAATATATGTTACTTTGTAATCTTTAATAACAATACCTGTTAATTTCTCATCAGTTTAAGGGGGTGAAAAGAGGTGAATATTATCTTTGGGCCACTTATATATACTTATATATAGGGGCACAGCTAATTAAAAATTAGCATAATTACTTTTAGCCACAACTCCTTATCAATGCGAGTTTGTAAGGATTAAAATTATTTCGTTTACTTCATATATCTCCTTAAGTTGGCTATTTTTACTCTACCTATGATCCATTTGCCCAGCAATCCAATCTGCATACCCCTCACATTGTAACTCTGTCAGCACATCGATTTGGTAAGGGTACACGTAAAGGAGCTGTGTTGGGAGAGATTTTATTGAGTCTACAACCTTCAGTTGTCGGAATCTGATGTCGCTGTGAATCACGAGCTGGTTATTAGGCCCCCAGGAGGAATTGCCTTTAACCATCAAAAAGCCTAGCCCTGAGGTCCAATAAAGTTTTCACACTTCCAGTAGCCAAAGGTAGGGCACAAAAAACCCATCAGCAAACCCTAGGGTAGAATTGCAGAGCCTGAACGGTCTTACCTCAGCAGCTAGAGGGATTAGCGATGACTACAAATTTGTCCGTTTATCAAAAACCCTCATTTTATTTTCATCCTCTTTTTCTCTCCTTCCCTCTTCCTCCCTGTCCCCACCCTTCATCTTTCCATCCCTTACTCGGAGCTCAGAGTCTCAAGCACTCTCCTGGCTAATGTCTGCTCTTGGGAAAGGGAGCATATCATGATACGAAAGAATGATGGATGTATCTCAGAGCTCTTTCAGTGAACAGAGATTCTGTGAAAAATCACGGAAGAGAGAGGTGTTCAAGGTCAGCTTGTTTATTTTTTAACCACAGGATTTCTAAGCTCCTTAACACACATGGGTATAGTTGGTTTTCAAGAGAGGTCTACAGAATGAATGCTTTCCAGCTTGAATCATCATGAAACCCTTTTCATCACAAAACATATCCAGGACTCACGCTTTTCAAAAGACGTTTTTTAAAAAATCTTTACTTAAATCCAGTGGCATGTCCTTTCAGATATAGTTTAAAGTCTTTATAGAAAGAAATGGCTTGATTATGATGTAATTTCTTTCGTTACTTGTATCAGGTGTAGGAGTAGAGAGTTGGGGGAAAAGAAGTGACCGTTCCTCAGAATTCTCCTCAAATTAGACATCGCTGGGTCTTTATCAAACATAGTCCAGGCTGTGGAAAAGCAGAACACCCCAGCACCCAGCAGGACCTACTCAGGACTGAAAAGCATGTGGCGATAGTCCTAGCTACCTCGCGTGTCACTGTGCCCAGGAATTGTTCCCTGATTGGTCCCAATGGGAGTAAAGCCCCCATCATTTGAAGTCTCATCCCACATTTTGCCCATCACTCTCTTCCTTGTTTCACTGTGCGCCCTCTCTTTCTCCCCCTCCCACTCTCCCACCTTGTGAAATTTGAGAGCAGAGTCCTTCCGGGACCCACCTTAGTAGCATTCCCATCCTGCAAAATGTCTTTCACATCACAGAACAAATGTCCCCGGATGAAGAACAATGTCTCTGACTTTCTTAAAAAGAGTAGAGCTCTTCTTCCAGAATGTCAACACAGATCTCTATCGGAGCCCTTATCTCGGGCTGTGATTGTGTATTTCATGTTTATTTCCTTCAGCAGCTCTTGTCCTATTTGCCTTGGTGTGCTCAGCAGGAAGCGCGCACTGACTATACGCTCCACAAGGACAGAGAGTGAGCCTGTCTTGCTTGTACCTGCATCACTGGGACTCAGCAAAGACTCTCCCCCTTGGTCAGTGCTCAATAAAAATATGCCGGACAAATGGACTGTAGGCTGGAAATCAAACACACAAAAGGCTGACAAGATTTGAAAGGTCTGATTCTATGCTTTTGTCTGACTTTCATAGTCATTAAAGACTTAGTTTCAAAACCACACAAGGGAGAAGCTATAGATATTTCAGCCAAGGAAATGTCCAACTCCTTTTAGTCCACTTCAATTAATTAAACTGAATGTCAATGAAATCTAAAGTAATAACCCCCAAATTTGGGACTTGGTTAAAGAAAAATCCCCATCATCTTATAAAGAAAAAAGATACCTAAATTCCCATCTCTGAAAGAGCTTTTAAAAATGGATTCATTGAACATAGGGCTTAAGAAATCACTATAAAATGTAAATAATATTACCAAATCTGTGAAGACAGTATTTGCTCTAACTTTGCCTATATTTTTTCTAGTAATCTAAGAGATAAATATGAAAGACTATATTTTTATTTTACTAATATCTGTAAATACTCTATCTTTTGCATTTTAAGCCATTATTTTTAAAGCAGCAAAATTGAGAGGAAGGTACAGATATCTTTCATATACTCTTTGTCCCCACACAGGCATAACCTCCCCCATTAGCAACATACCCTACAAGAGTAGTACATTTTTTTTTTTAAGATTTTATTTATTTGACAAACAGAGATCACAAGTTGGCAGAGAGGCAGGCAGAAAGAGGAGGAAGCAGGCTCCCTGCTGAGCAGAGAGTCCGATGCAGGGCTCAATCCCAGGACCCTGGGATCATGACCCGAGCCGAAGGCAGAGGCTTTAACCCTCTGAGCCACCCAGGCACCCCCAAAGTAGTACCTTTTTTATAATTGGTGAACCTATTGTCTTTTTCTTCCTATATTTTTAAAGATTTTATTTATTTATTTGAGACAGAGAGAGAGGGAAGGAATGAGCAGTGGGGAGGGACAGAATGGGGGCAGGGGGGGGGGAGAGAGAGAGAGAGAGAGAGAGCAGGAAGCAGACTTCCTGATGAGCAGGAAGCATGATGTAGGGCTTGATCCAAGGACCTGGAAATCATGACCTGAGCCAAGGGCAGTCACTTAACTGACAGAGCCACCAGGCCCCTTGTTTTTGTTTTTTGGTTTTTTCCTTTTTCTTAACCAAATTCTATGAGTTGATCATTTTGGTTCCGCACTTCCTACCAAGAGACTATTGATAACCTGAACTAATAAACTGAATGTTTTAGAAGACACTGATGCTTCTGCTTAGAGATGGCCCACACATTTGTGTTTTGAAAGTTAGCAGGAAATGCCCTTTAATGACACTACATTTTCAGCTGTATTGAACTGAAATCATTAATATTTTATTTGACTAAACAAATGTCTAGGGGTGCTTGGCTGGCTCAGTTGGTAGAGCATGCAACTCTTGATCTTAGGGTTGTGAGTTCAAGCCCCACACTGGGACTACAGCTTACTTAAAAAGGAAGGAAGGAGTGAAGTGAAGAAAGGAGGGAGAGAGGAAGGCAACGGGGAAATTAAAAAAAAATAAAGAAATGCCAAGATCGTTAAATTACCTTTAAAGGGCCACAACATTTATTAAACTTTCACAAACATAAAATGCTTTGTCAGAGTAATTAATTAAAGAGGATTCCATTTGGCACTGAGAGGGCAACAAACTACTCTGAGTGATTAGTGAGCTGTCATATGCTCAGAATAAGACAGATTCAGTTCCCTGGTTCTGAATGGACCACGTCGCTGAAATGGACCAAGTGCTCAGGTGTAATGGACAATGCTGAGTGCTAATCAAATATTAAGAATTGCTTTGGGGTCAAGAGGACCGAGGTAGTGTAAAATTCACGGCCATCTCCTAAATGACAAGTCAGATTCCAAGGGACAAAACAATTTCTGGTTCTTAAACTCATTATTGCATGCTCAGGTTGAGAGATAAGCAAATGTTTGGAGCAAATATTAAATCTATATTCAAAATTCAATACACATGGTACAGGCTAAAGGGCTTAAACTGGGATGCATTCTCTGTTAGATAGGCAATTTCCCTTGACAGGGCTCTCAAGGAAGATCAAAGACGGCATGGAAAAAGATAATGTGCAATACTGTGACAGATGTCAAATATCTTGCTAATTCTGTCACAGATTAATTTGATGCATAAGCCCTTAAGTCACATCAATATGATAGAGGGTTTTTCTGGGTCACAAATTTAGACCATTCTACAGTCCTGTCTCCTAACATAGAAGTAGCTCATTAAAATGATTGTCTATTTTTGTAAGGAAATAATTTTCCTATCTCTTGAAGTTCCTCCAAGTGATAAAAGAGCGCTTAGGCTACGTTTTTCCTTGACTGGAAAGGCAGTATTCATCTAGGAAATTAAATAAAAGCACTTCTGCAGGGATTTCTCATCTCTGATGATTTCAGACTTGTGAAGAGCCATCATAATGAGCCCATTTCCCTTAGTATTTTTACAACATCAGAGACCTTCTTTGTGCATTTCTATGGATTATTTGGAGTGTTTTGGCCATCTTTTAAGGACAAGTAAATTGAGGAGACTATAAAAGTGAAATGATCAAATGAAAAGCTTTTGGAGGTTAACCCACGTAGTCAACTGTTTGGTTCTCAATTCCTGTTATTTATTTTATTTCTTTTGCTAAAAATGATTTTCTCTCTTATACTTCAACATCGAAAAGGTTATGACGGAGATAACTGTATGTCAGTTATGGTTTAATTGGGTGGATATAGTTCTTAGAGAAAGTTAATTAACTTTTTTCTATGCCTTTCTTTTGGTTGTTCTTAGAGCATCTCAAGCAGATAATTAAGCATTCTCTAAGGCACTTTTACAGTCCTTGTTACCGTCGATTGCTAACAAGACTTAGCAGAAAATAAATCACCTTTTTTTTTTTTAAGGTTACCTGAAAGCATTTTAAAAATTCTTTGTTATTTTAGAATACAAGAAAATCAATTACTGCAGCAATAACGCTTTTCAGATATAAGCCTTGGGTAAGAACAAAGACAAAGATACTATTTTGTTTCATTTTGTGATAGTTTAATCTAGTTGTTAAAAGACACCTGAAATTATTATTGTTTCCCACACTCACCTCTCCGAATTCACAATTACAAATACAATATTGGTTTATTGTGGGTCATCTATCTTAGTCAGCTTCACATAAATCAGCTCAACCAGAGCTCCGGGCAAATAAAAGAATAAGGTTGATAAATTAAATGCTATTAATATGTTTATTTTGAACACAAGCTATAGTTAACTTAAAAAGTGGACTTACAAGTGAAAAACCCATCAGATACATGTTAGTTCTTTATGATCTTTGTCAAATATATTTAAAGAATTAGTTTTCAAGTTTTCAGAACACCCACTTTCAGCCTGATTAATGGTCAGAATTAAAGTAACCCAACCAAGAACCACAGGATTCTCTCTCTGATTCCAACTGTCTTCAGATGTGACCTAAGAAAACTCGCCTAAAGAAAGGAAGAATGATTTCCAAGTAACAATTATATAAAATGCAAAGTCATTCCTATTTGTAGAATGTGAAGAATACATTATCTCCCTATCTTTCTCATACGAATTTTATCCTGTATCATACTGCTATGCCATTCCTCAGGAAGCCAGATTCTTTCCACTGGAACTCATTTTGTGCCATGTTTATGGTGCTTGCTTCCCTCTTCAGACTCTACAGACACCCTACCGATTACTCAGTAGCTCCATGGACTTCCATTCCTTCCACGGTTCTTTCCTGGCTGCTCCTTTCCTAGAAGAAGTCACCCACTATGCCGAGCCCTCTATCTTCCTGCATTCTGACTGGTTGTACCACAGAAGAATATGCTTTCACAGAAGTATATGCTTTCACTGCCAGGGGTTGATTTTCATAATTCATTTACAGCCCTATCGTATTTCTAATTTAAGACAGTTTTTTAAACTACCCTCTTACTGCAGAAAAATACTAACTCTGAAATGCAAAGTCTCTATATTGGCTTCTTTTAAGGACATGCTAAGAAGAGATGCAGGGCACTGGGATGGATCATTCAGCGAAGCTTCTGAGCCTTCATTTTGTTTGGCTCAGGTCATGATCTCAGGTGCTGAGATGGAGCCCCATGTCAGGCTCTTGTCCTTCTCCCTCCCCCTCTACCCCACTCCCTGCTCTCGCTCTCTCTTTCTTTCTTTCTCAAATAAGTAATTTTTTTTTCAAATTAAAAAAAAAAAAAAAGAGTAGATGCATTTAGTAGATGCATTTACCAGTGCAGCTGTAGCATAAAGAACGGAGTCTACTAGAACTGATAGCCATGCTCCCATGGAGCATCAAAGACTTCTACTCTACAGCAGTGTGTTCATAAACAAAGATGGCAGAAGATACACTTTCAGTGTACCTATCAATGGGTCCACTGTTAGCAATAAATAGGTTCTTCTGAGAGAAGACCTAGAAAACCTGATTCCATTAGTCAGAATGAAAGAGGTCGAGCTTTTGCACAAAGGGACATTCTCTGTGTATAGAAAAAAAAATACTAATCAGTCATCTCTTTTATTAATGACATTCTTGGCTAATGATTATTTTGTAACTGGCAATTATCAGTATCACAATACACATTACCTCAATTCTTCTTCAAAAAATCCTTTAAGGGGGCACCTGGGTGGCTCAATGGGTTAAAGCCTCTGCCTTCGGCTCAGGTCATGATCCCAGGGTCCAGGGATCAAGCCCCGCATTGGGCTCTCAGCTCAGCAGGGAGCCTGCTTCTCTCTCTCTCTCTCTGCCTGCCTCTCTGCCTACTTGCGATCTCTGTCTGTCAAATAAATAAATAAAATCTTAAAAAAAAAAATCCTTTAAGGTATTATCTATACCTTAGTAAGGAAACTGAAGCTGTCTCAGCCAGCAGCTACTACAGCAAAGATCTGAGAGCACATTATAGCCTCGGAGGCTTTTTCCAATCCATCACGGTGTCTTTTAGCTACTTTTTCAGTAGATGATAGCAGAACCTTGTAGAAATCTGGAGAGATCTAGGATATTTCCAGTTTTTGAGGAATTGGGAATATTTTATTTCAATGCCAAAAGAAAACAAAGCAAAACACCAACGCACTACATTTCCAAATATTATAAAATGTATGAACTTACATTTATCATATTAATAATTTTGTCATAAAAATAAGCTCGTTTGCTGATAATATCAAGGGTGTATATTTACAGCTTCTCTGGATTAATAAATAACTGGGCTAAATGACCATCTTGACCTCCCTTTGTTGATTGATAGCAACACTACCAGTAGGTTCCATCAAGACCAAGAGCAAATCACCTCTACCTTATATAAATCACGCACTACCTTATACAAAGGTCTCAAGCCCGGGAGCATCTTTATCACCTACAAGTGCTTTCTGAGATTCCCATATGGTCTTTATTACCCATGTTGCCACCTTATCTACATGGTGGTCAAGCTAACTGACATAAGCAGATTACAGTTTTTTCTTACCAAAATCACCAGTTTGTGAAATAACATCTCAACAAGGATACATTTAATAAAGAACAGGAAAAAAAAAAAAAAAAAAAACAGCAAACAAACAAACTGGAAAGCAAACAGTGGAAAACGAAAACCAGAAATTTCTTCAGTATTTCTTCTATGAAACGTCTCTATGAAATATTCACTCGAGGTTATTTTACTAAAGCTCTTAATTCATCAACCAAAAACAAAGAATCAAGAAGATAGAGCAAACCTGGGAAAAGTACCACAGTATACAAACTCTCTTAAGAGGAACTACCCAATGATAAGTGCTGGATTGCCAAAGAAATGTGTTTTTACAAGGTAATATTGTCATACGCAAAAGGCCACCTACAGTTCAAGGTGTCTGTCACCATGGCAATGACTACTAGCCACTACTGATTTTTTATACACATCCCTTCACTTTAAGATTGCATTGTCTGACCATCAAAGAAGTGGATTCTCACCCTAAATTCATATTCTGAAATAATTAGCTTTTTAAAAATTACAACTCAGCTCACTGATTGGTGGAGTTCCTCTTTAGGAAGGTTTACTTTAAGAAGTTAACAAGGACTTCTTAACAAATATCCATGATCAAATTTTTCATAAATGCCTTTTATCCTCATGAAAATGGAAATTAGGTAATGAAGTCACTGCAGATTCACTGTTCTCATCATTATCCTCTCAAAATGGACAAGACTTTCATTTTAGACCTGAGAGACTTAAACAGATATTGACCTGACATTCTCAACCTAATGACTGAATGGTCTTGATGATTACTTGATGAAGTAAATTTGGGAAAAATGTGAAAGACTTGTGACTGTAAGAATCAATCAATCAATCAATCAATCAATGAAAGCAGAAGAAATGTTAAATGCTATTTTCTATTCTGACAGATATCCTAATTTTTCATAAAAGTAAAACATTTAAGTACCTACAGTCTATGTCACCATATAATATAATAGTAGATTTTCAAATAATATGGTGTAGGCAAAACAGGAATGTATTGTTGAGGCTGTGACACTAGAACAAAACAATCTAATCAAGGAAGCATGTCTTTGACATTCAGGGTCACAGTGAATGCCAAGACTTGTATTTTGAAGAAAGCCAGCACACTTTCTAAGACCAACTGGTGCATTCATTAATCATTCTTTTTCAAATGACTTTTCAAGTCAAATTACACTCTCAGAATATTTAAAGGTTTGTTTTCATGATTAAACTTACCAGGAAAAACAATATAAAGTAGAAAAAATAGAATGTATCTTATGCATGGACTCCAAACCAAATCAACAGCAGATTCACAGCATCAGTCTTTTTAAACAGCATATAGCATGACCATTACTTAACCACAAAGGCTATGTAACCAAACTCATTCACTTGTATTTTCAAAACAGCCTATCTAGCATGGGGTTGTCCAAAGAACATGTGTAAGTTGCATGTGAAATTTTAATTTTCCTTTGAGATATACTAAAAATTTTTAAAAAATTGATGGAATTATTTTTTTTTAAAGATTTCATTTATTTATTTGACAGGCAGAGATCACAAGTAGGCAGAGAGGCAGGCAGAGACAGGGTAGAAAGCAGGCTCCCTGCTGAGCAGAGAGCCTGATGCAGGGCTCAATCCCAGGACCCTGGAATCATGATCTGAGCCAAAGGCAGAGGCTTTAACCCACTGAGCATCTCAGGTGCCCCTAGATGGAATTAATTTTAATCATATACTTAATCCAATGTATCCAAAATATTAATTCAATACCAAAAATAGACACAAATTTTAAAGGAAATATTTCGTTACCTTTTTGTTCTCAGCCTTTGAAATCTCAACTGAATTTGAAACTTAGAGCTCCTCTTAATTCAGACCAGCCACACTTAAAGTGTTCAATAGACACATGTGACTCATACTTATCATATTAAACAGTGCAGTCTAGAATAATTCTTCCCTTCCTGGGAAAATAAGTTAAAGAATACATAGAGAAACCCTCCGCTTTAGTATCCACAATTCACAAGGAGGAAGCAGCAGAGGGTGTGGTTTCCTTTCAAAACCAGAGAAGATAAGAAACAACAGCTAGAGAACTACTCCCACAAAGTCAGTGTTCACCTAGATACAATGATAGGGAATGCTTCATGCCCGGGCATATCCTAACAAAATGAGGTGTCAGTATGTACTGAAAAAGGAAACTTTAGTATAAATATAGAAATTTCACATGTTAGAAAAAATCACATGTTAGAAAAAAAGGATAAAAATCACATGTTAGAAAAAGTCATGGGGAGATAAATTTGCCAGCTGTGAAAAGTATGTGATTTGGATGGAAATAGGAATACCTCTTGAGAAAGGCAATGCTAATTTCAAGTTGATATAGGATTGGGAGAATGGAGGAAAAGTATTAAAAAAAAACCCCGCTGAAAAATAATTTTAACATTATTTCTAAACTGGATAGATCTGGTTAAGTAAGGGAGAGTAGAAAGTGCCAAAGACAGCTCTGTGATGGTAAAGCTATGAAGAATAAGAATACCAGTGACAGGGGTGCCTGGGTGGCTCGGTTTTAAAGCCTCTACCTTCAGCTCAGGTCATGATCTCAGGGTCCTGGAATGGAGCCCCGCATGGGGCTCTCTGCTCGACAGGGAGCCTGCTTCCTCCTCTCTCTCTGCCTGCCTCTCTGCCTACTTGAGATCTCTGTCTGTCAAATACATAAATAAAATATTTTAAAAAAAGAATACCGATAATAGAGAGGCACACAAGTTCATGTTAATTCAAGAAAAATGGATAGCTTGAAATTTAGACACTATACATCTATATGATCTTAGATTTTTAAAAGGACATATATGCTGCTAGAAATGAAGAATTTGGGGTGCTTGGGTGGCTCAGTGGGTTAGGCGACTGCCTTCGGCTGGGGTCATGATCCCAGGGTCCTGGGATGGAGTACTTTATCAGGGTCCCAGCTGCGCGAGGAGTCTGCTTCTCCCTCTGACTTTCTACCCTCTCATACTCTCTCTTACTCGATCTCTATCTCAAATAAATAAATAAAATCCTTAAAAAAAAAAAAAAAAGAAATGAAGAACTTGAACAAACAGATGGGGACTAAAGCTTATATTAACTAGAAAATTCCATGAGTAAAGTACCATGCCTATTTCTCCCCAAGTTAACTAGCTGACCACTAAAACATTCAGGTTGTCCTTCCACAATTTCTCTTAGGAAGAAGAAGTCGAGTCAGTAATAAATTTTCTAGTCTCTTTGCATTTAGTTGAGGCCATGTGACCTTCCCTGGCTAATGGATATGAATATACATAATTGGTGTCGCTTCCAGGCTGCTGGGGTTAAATAGCTCACATGTTCTCGGGTTCTCTTCTCAGTAAGCTAGGAGATGGCAGAGCCACAGGTTAGAAGGAGCAGGGTGTCTGGCAACACTCCTTGGGTGACAGCTCCACCATGGAGCCACCTAATCAGTAATATCTGCAATGGGCTTTGTACAAGTGACAAATTTTTATTTGATGAAGTAATTGAGATTTAATAATTGGTTTCTTTTTTTTAAACATTTTTATTTAAATTCAATTAATTACCAGATAATGTATTATTGGTTTCAGAGGCACAAGCCTGTCATTCATCAATCTTAATAATACAGAGTGCTCTTTACATCATGTGCCCTCCTTAAAATCCACCACCAGTAACCCATCCGCCCACCCCCCTCAGCACCCACCTCCCCTCCAACAACCCTCAGTTTGTATCCTATGATTAAGAGTCTCTTTTTTTTATTAATTTATCCCAGCCATTTTGTATTTATTTTATTTTATTATTTTTTAATTTTTAATATTTTATAAACATATAATATATTTTTATCCCCTAGGGTACAGGTCTGTGAATCTCCCAGTTTATGCACTTCATAGCACTCACCAAAGCACATACCCTCCTCAATGTCCATAATCCTACCCATCACCCTTCTCCAAACCCCCCTCCCCCCAGCAACCCTCAGTTTGTTTTGTGAGATTAAGAGTCACTTATGGTTTGTTTCCCTCCCAATCCCATCTTGTTTCATTTATTCTTCTCCTACCCCATTAAGCCCCCATGTTGCATCACAACTTCCTCATATCAGGGAGATCATATGATAGTTGTCTTTCTCCTCTTGACTTATTTCGCTAAGCAAGATACGCTCTAGTTCCATCTACATTGTCACAAATGGCAAGATTTCATTTCTTTTGATGGCTGCATAGTATTCCATCGTGTATATATACCACATCTTCTTGATCCATTCATCTGTTGATGCTCACCTAGGTTCTTTCCATAGTTTGGCTATTGTGGACATTGCTGCTATTGTGGACATTGTACGTGCCCCTTCGGATCACTACGTTTGTATCTTTAGGGTAAATACCCAGTAGTGCAATTGCTGGGTCATAGGGTAGCTCTATTTTCAACATTTTGAGGAATCTCCATGTTGTTTTCCAGAGAGGTTGCACCAGCTTGCATTCCCACCAACAGTGTAGGAGGGTTCCCCTTTCTCCGCATCCTCGCCAGCATCTGTCGTTTCCTGACTTGTTAATTTTAGCCATTCAGACTGGTATGAGGTGATATCTCACTGTGGTTTTGATTTGTATTTCCATGATGCCGAGTGATATGGAGCACTTTTTCATGTGTCTGTTGGACATCTGGATGTCTTCTTTGCAGAAATGTCTGTTCATGTCCTCTGCCCATGTCTTGATTGGATTATTTGTTCTTTGGGTGTTGAGTTTGCTAAGTTCTTTATAGATTTTGGACACGAGTCCTTTATCTGATATGTCGTTTGCAAATATCTTCTCCCATTCTGTCAGTTGTCTTTTGGTTTTGTTAACTGTTCCCTTTGCTGTGCAAAAGCTTTTGATCTTGATAAAATCCCAATAGTTCATTTTTGCCCTTGCTTCCCTTGCCTTTGGCGATGTTCCTAGGAAGATGTTGTTGCAGTTGAGGTCGAAGAGGTTGCTGCCTGTGTTCTCCTCAAGGATTTTGATGGAGTCCTTTCTCACATTGAGATCCTTCATCCATTTTGAGTCTATTTTCCTGTGTGGTGTAAGGAAACGGTCCAATTTCATTTTTCTGCATGGGGCTGTCCAATTTTCCCAACAACATTTATTGAAGAGGCCATCTTTTTTCCATTGGACATTCTTTCCTGTTTTGTTGAAGATTAGTTGACCACAGAGTTGAGGGTCTATTTCTGGGCTTCTATTCTGTTCCATCAATCTATGTGTCTGTTTTTGTGCCAGTACCATGCTGTCTTGATGATGACAGCTTTGTAATAGAGCTTGAAGTCCGGAATTGTGATGCCACCAACTTTGGCTTTCTTCTTCAATATTCCTTTGGCTATTCGAGGTCTTTTCTGGTTCCATATAAATTTTAGGATTATTTGTTCCATTTCTTTGAAAAAGATGGATGGTACTTTGATAGAAATTGCATTAAATGTGTAGATTGTTTTAGCATAGACATTTTCACAATATTTATTCTTCCAATCCAGGAGCATGGAACATTTTTCCATTTCTTTGTGTCTTCCTCAATTTCTTTCAAGAGTACATTATAGTTTTCTGATTACAGATTCTTTGCCTCTTTGGTTAGGCTTATTCCTAGGTATCTTATGGTTTTGGGTGCAATTGTAAATGGGATTGACTCCTTAATTTCTCTTTCTTCTGTCTTGTTGTTGGTGTAGAGAAATGCAACTGATTTCTGTGCATTGATTTTATATCCTGACACTTTTACTGAATTCCGATACAAGTTCTAGCAGTTTTGGAGTGCAGTCTTTTGGGTTTTCCACATACAGTATCATATCATCTGCGAATAGTGATAGCTTGACTTCTTTACCGATTTGGATGCCTTTAATTTCCTTTTGTTGTCTGATTGCTGAGGCTAGGACTTCCAGTACTATGTTGAATAGCAGTGGTGATCATGGACATCCCTGCCGTGTTCCTGACCTTAGTGGAAAAGCTTTCAGTTTTTCTCCATTGAGAATGATATTTGCGGTGGGTTTTTCATAGATGGCTTTGATAATATTGAGGTATGTACCCTCTATCCCTACACTTTGAAGAGTTTTGATCAGGAAGGGATGCTGTACTTTGTCAAATGCTTTTTCAGCACTATTGAGAGTATCATATGGTTATTATTCTTTCTTTTTTTGATGTGTTGTATCACATTGATTGATTTGCAGATGATGAACCAACCTTGCCGCCCTGGAATAAATTTCACTTGGTTGTGGTGAATAATCCTTTTAATGTACTGTTGAATCCTATTGGCTAGTATTTTGGTGAGAATTTTCGCATCTGTGTTCATCAAGGATATTGGTCTATAGCTCTCTTTTTTGATGGGATCCTTGTCTGGTTTTGGGATCAAGGTGATGCTGGCCTCATAAAATGAGTTTGGAAGTTTTCCTTCGATTTCTATTTTTTGGACCAGTTTCAGGAGAATAGGAATTAGTTCTTCTTTAAATGTTTGGTAGAATTACCCGGGAAGCCGTCTGGCCCTGGGCTTTTGTTTGTTTGGAGATTTTTAATGACTGTTTCAATCTCCTTACTGGTTATGGGTCTGTTCAGGCTTTCTATTTCTTCCTGGTTTTGTTGTGGTAGTTTATATGTTTCTAGGAATGCATCCATTTCTTCCAGATTGTCAAATTTGTTGGCATAGAGTTGCTCATAGTATGTTCTTATAATAGTTTGTATTTCTTTGGTGTTAGTTGTGATCTCTCCTCTTTCATTCATGATTTTATTTATTTGGGTCCTTTCTCTTTTCTTTTTGATAAGTCTGGCCAGGGGTTTATCAATTTTATTAATTCTTTCAAAGAACCAGCTCCTAGTTGCGTTGATTTGTTGCATTATTTTTTTGGTTTCTATTTCATTGATTTCTGCTCTGATCTTTATGATTTCTCTTCTCCTGCTGGGCTTAGGGTTTCTTTCTTGTTCTTTCTCCAGCTCCTTTAGGTGTAGGGTTAGGTTGTGTACCTGAGACCTTTCTTGTTTCTTGAGAAAGGCTTGTACCGCTATATATTTTCCTCTCAAGACTGCCTTTTTTGTGTCCCACAGATTTTGAAGCGTTGTGTTTTCATTCTCATTTGTTTCCATGATTTTTTTCAATTCTTCTTTAATTTCCTGGTTGACCCATTTATTCTTTAGAAGAATGCTGTTTAGTCTCCATGTATTTGGGTTCTTTCCAAACTTCCTCTTGTGGTTGCGTTCCAGCTTCAGAGCATTGTGGTCTGAAAATATGCAGGGAATGATCCCAATCTTTTGATACCGGTTGAGTCCCGATTTAGGACTGAGGATGTAATCTATTCTGGAGAATGTTCCATGTGTACTAGAGAAGAATGTGTATTCTGTTGCTTTGGGATGAAATGTTCTGAATATATCTGTGATGTCCATCTGGTCCCGTGTGTCATTTAAGGCCTTTATTTCCTTGTTGATCTTTTGCTTGGATGATCTATTTCAGTGAAGGGAGTATTAAAGTCCCCTACTATTATTGTATTATTTTGCTGTATTTCTTTGATTTTGTGATTAATTGGTTTATATAGTTGGCTCCTCCCACGTTGGGGGCATAGACATTTAAAATTGTTAGATCTTCTTATTGGACAGACCCTTTGAGTATGATATAGTGTCCTTCCTCATCTCTAATTATAGTCTTTGGCTTAAAATCTAATTGATCTGATATAAGGATTGCCACTCCTGCTTTCGTCTGATGTCCATTAGCATGGTAAATTCTTTTCCACCACCTCACGTTAAATCTGGAGGTGTCTTCTTGTAGGCAACATATAGATGGGTTATGTTTTTTATCCATTCTGATACTGTTTTTATCCATTCTGTGTCTTTTGACAGGGGCATTTAGCCCATTAACATTCAGGGTAACTATTGAGAGATATGAATTTAGTGCCATTGTATTGCCTGTAAGGTGACTGTTACTGTATATTGTCTCTGTTCCTTTCTGATCTACCACTTGTAGGCTCTCTCTTTGCTTAGAGGACCCCTTTCAAGATTTCCTGTAGAGCTGGTTAGGTGTTTGCAAATTCTTTCAGTTTTTGTTTTTCCTGGAAGTTTTTAATCTCTCCTTCTATTTTAAATGATAGCCTAGCTGGATATAGTATTCTTGGCTGCATGTTTTTCTCATTTAGTGCTCTGAATATATCACGCCTGCTCTTTCTGGCCTGCCAGGTCTCTGTGGTTAAGTCTTCTGCCAATCTAATATTTTTACCATTGTATGTTACAGACTTCTTTTCCCAGGCTGCTTTCAGGATTTTCTCTTTGTCACCCCAGGCTTGTAAATTTTACTATTAGGTGACGGGGTGTGGGCCTATTATTGATTTTGAGGGGCGTTCTCTGAACCTCCTGAATTTTGATGCTCGTTCACTTTGCCATATTGTGTAAATTCTCCCCAATAATTCTCTCCAGTATACCTTCTGCTCCCCTCTCTCTTTCTTCTTCTGGAATCCCAATTATTATAATGTTATTTCGTCTTATGGTGTCACTTATCTCTCGAATTCTCCCCTCGTGGTCCAGTAGTTGTTTGTCCCTCTTTTGCTCAGCTTCAAAATTCTCTGTCATTTGGCCTTTTATATCGCTAATTCTTTCTTCTGCCTCATTTATCCTAGCAGTGAGAGCCTCCATTTTTGATTGCACCTCATTAATAGCTCTTTTGATTTCAACTTGGTTAGATTTTAGTTCTTTTATTTCTCCAGAAAGGGCTTTTATATCTCCCGAGAGGGTTTCTCTAATATCTTCCATGCCTTTTTCCAGCCCGGCTAGAATCTTGAGAATTGTCATTCTGAACTCTAGATCTGACATATTACCAATGTCTGTATTGATTAGGTCCCTAGCCTTTGGTACTGACTCTTGTTCTTTTTTCTGTGGTTTATTTTTCCACCTTGTCATTTTGTCCAGATAAGAGTATATGAAGGAGCAAGTAAAATACTAAAAGGGTGGCAACAACCCTAGGAAAATATGCTTTAACCAAATCAGAAGAGATCCCAAATCATGAGGGGGGAGAAAGGGGATAAAAAGTGGTTCAGAAAGAAAGAAAGAAAAAGAAAAAAAAAAGGAAAGAATTAAAAAAAGAAAACGAATAAAGAAAAGTATAAAAAAGAATAAATATATATATTTGATAAACTAGTTAAAAAACGTTAAAAAAGAAAAGGGTAAACGTTAAAAAAAATTTTAGCAGAAGAAGTGAAAAAAAATGAAAAAGAAAAAAAAATTAAATTAACTGCAAGATTAAAGAATCATAGGGAGAAAGCCATGAGTTCCGTGCTTTGCTTTCTCCTCCTCTGGAATTTTGCTGTTCTCCTTGGTATTGAAACCGCTCTCCATGGTAGGTGAACTTGGTCTTGGCTGGATTTCTTGTTGATCTTCTGGGGGAGGGGCCTGTTGTAGTGATTTTCAAGTGTCTTTGCCCCAGGCGGAATTGCACTGCCCTTACCAGGGGCCGGGCTGAGTAATCCGCTCCGGTATACTTTCAGGAGCTTTTGTTCCTGAGCGCTTTCCGTGGAGTTCTGGAGGACGGGAATACAAATGGCGGCCGCCTGGAGGAGCCGAGAGCCCGGGGGCCCACTCCTCAGTGCGCCCTCAGAGAACAGCGCCCAGTAACTCTTGTCTGCCTGACCTCTGGCCACGCTCCGAGCTCACCAAGCCTGTGACCGGTTCAAGGTAACACCGAGCTGTGAGCTTACTGTCGGCTCTGTCTCTGTAGCCGTTTTTCCCGTTCCAATACCTGCAAGCTCTGTGACACTCAGACACCCCCAATCCTTCTGTGACCCTGCGGGACCTGAGGCCACGCTGACCCCGTGTGGGCTTCGCCCCGGTTTAGCCTCTGGAGCCATGTCCCTCAGCGGAACAGACTTTTTTAAAAGTGCTGATTTTGTGCTCCGTTGTTCTGCCGCTTGCCGAGAGCTGGCCCCTCCCCCCGGGGTCTATCTTCCCCTTGCTTTGGATTCACTTCTCCGCTGGTCCTACCTTTCAGAAAGTGGTTGTTTTTCTGTTTCTAGAATTACTGTTTTTCTCTTCGATCTGCCGATGGATTTGTAGGTGTTTCCAATCTTTAGATAAGCTATCTAGCTGATTTCCTGCTCGCTGAAGTAGTCTCAGCCTGCTACTTCTCCGCCATCTTGACTCCTCCCCTGATTAAGAGTCTCTTTAGGTTTGTCTCTCTCTCTGGTATCGCCTTATTTTACTTTTTCCCCTCTTCCCCTATGATCCTCTGTTTTGTTTCTTAAATTCCACACGTCAGTGAGATCATATAATAATTGTCTTTTTCTGACTGAATTATTTCGCTTAGCTAAATACCCTCTTGTTCCATCCACGCCATTGTAAATGGCAAGATTTCATTTTTTTTAAAAGATGTTATTTATTCATCAGATAGAGATCACAAGAGGCAGAGAGGTAGGCAGAGAAAGAGTGGGGAGCAGGTTCGCCACTGAGCAGAGGGCCCAATGCAGGGCTCGATCCCAGGACCCTGAGATCGTGACCTGAGCCAAAGGCAGATGCTTTAACCTACTGAGCCACCCAGGCACCCCACGATTTCATTTTTTGATGGCTGCATAATATTCCAGTGTGTGTGTGTGTGTGTATTCCATTTTATATATATTCTATTATATATAATGGAATATATACATGTATATTCATATATCCATATACATGTATTATGGAACATACACATATGTATTCCATATATATTCCATAATATTCCATTGTGTGTTGTGTGTGTACACTTATATATGTATATGCCACATCTTCTTTATCCATCAACAGATAAATGTAGTCATCGGTCTCTTACGACAAGTTTGCCTACTCTGAAGAAAAAATGATCTTAATTTTTAACTGTTCTATTTCCATTGTCTAGGACAATACATAAAAAGCATAACAAGAAATTAATATTTCCTTTTTAGCCTTATGTGTAGGTAGAGATGTCTACGTCAGAGATGGAAAATAAAATTAAGACCTGTACTAACTCAAGGCAAATGTTCAGTGCTGCCTCAAGCCCCCATGTTGAAAAATGTCTGAGACAACATTCAGTTTCAATGGGAAAGAGCATGTGATTAGTAATTGATTAGTCAAGTCTTCCATGAATGCAAGATAGGAGTGATGGGACATGTGCATGTGTTTGCTATTTGTGATTTTCTAAGTCACCCCAGTGTTGGTTTAAAAAGGTAAGCCTTCAGCAAAGCGTTAAGCAAACCTGGAAAGCTGAAATTTTGTTCTTGAATTCTTCTCACAGTCACTAGGGATCTCATTTGGTTGACCAGGCATTCAGAATACTTTCCGCATTCCAATTTTGCTGCAGTATGCAGTGGTCATTACAAAGGGAAAAACTTGTAATATTAAAAATCAATTAAAGTATTGTTCATTCAAACCACGTAATTTTGCACAGAAAGACAATACAGATGAGAAACAATCCTTATCATGACAGAGCGTTTAAGAAATCTTGCTGCTTTAGATATTTAATGATGTATTTCATTCAACAATCATTGTAAACACAATCTGTAATTTACTGCCTGACATTTTACCCCCAAACAAAATAACACCATGTATCTTCGTTTTCTCTAGTTCTTCGGTAGGTTTGTTATCTGAGTGTTATCTGTAACACTGAGATAAAGAGCTCATCAACCACAGACCTAAATTCAGGCCCTGTTTACACTACTCTGTAAAGAGTTCTACAGGTTTTAGTTTGTCTTCCAGCTTCCCCATAGTCTACCTGGAAGACTTCATAGCTACACTTTATTCAATTAATCTGTATCTCAGTTTTTCCCATATTTAAAAATGGGACAGTAGGACCTCTGCCTGAGGGTTCTTATAAGGATTACATTATATAAACATAAAGCATATTGTAAGCATTCAATACACTTTTGGTCCCAAATGGTGAGGAACTGCAGACTGGTTTGCTATGGAGAGCAGATTCTCATTGTTAGGCAGGTGCAGAGAGAGAGAGAGAGAGAGAGAGAGAGAGATGGACTCCCACTGAAAGCCAAATTCTCCTGCAGCGTTTTCAGTGGAGATAGAAAAATAAACTCCACCCCAGGCAAATAACATGTGGTGTTCTCCAAAAACGCTACTTCCCCAAAGAGCAAAGCCATGGGGGACCAAGTCTTCTGCACCACCCAGGGCATACACAATTAGACTTCAGTTCAGGAATGCTAAGTCACTGAAAGCCAGGGGAAACAGCTGTGCTCAGGAACTGTCAACAGGAGTTGAACTTGGTATAAACTTTCTAAAAGACCTGTTGCTCCCTAACTCCCCAACGGAAGGGGAGCTGAGGAGATCATGGAGGATGGATCTCACAGCCGTGTTGTACCTCTCTTCACCTTGCAACACCTGCCTGGCTGGGCTACAGCCAGAGTTTGGTACCCAAAGGCACAAGAAAGTTGACACTTTCTGCATAGGAGCAGACAGCTGGAGGAGTGGAGCTGAGGACAGGAGAAAGATCCGTCTCCTGGTGGGGACTGTCCTAGGCACTCAGCTGTTTGGGTTTGCAATCTCTAAACCCCTGTGCTGTGCTTTTTCAGCCACGAAGGCTAAGATGGATGCCTGACCATGTTGAAAGGGCTGTTGGCTGTGTTTAAGATCCGACATAGTTGCCTGATGAAGTGTTAACGAAAGTCTTTCAATGTTGATGTTATTCCTAAGTAGCATGGCTGTTTAATCTCTGAACTTCGGTTGAATAAAAAGCAGACATTAACAAAATCCTATCTTAGTAAAACTTTAAGGATCACAGTGTAATAAAATCCACTGCAATGTTTTTAAAAACTAATTTATGGTTAAGTATTTAAAGACATCTGAAAGGGGACCTAATTCCTATTTGAGCCTGTTTTTATGAACTGTGCAGAGAATATTTTTCTTCTTAAAATTTGGTTTACTGTTAATGTAATCTCCATTAATGTAAATCTTCAAACTTACTAATCCAGAAGATACCTATTTGAATGGTGCCCAAACTTCATGAAGCCCAAAATGTGTAGTACTCTACACACTTATTTTTTAAAGGCTAAATAATCTTCAAATTTTATACAACTTCTATCTCCTTTATTATTGATATGCTTAAGGCCAATAGCTTCAAAAGGAAATAGGAAATTTTAACAAAAAAATTATTTTCAAACCTAGGCTTTAGTACTCTAATACCTAAACATTAAAATGTGTAACATGGAAATGCCAATTACATTTTTTAAATAAATGTCTGGCTTTAGAATACAAATCACCTATGCAATTGGAACTACCCCGTGAAGCTGGATGTAATCATATCCGCTGAGGCATGGGTTCAGGTGGACGTAGCAGTAGCCCATCGCTTGATGGAAGGCACATATCTGGGACGGGGCCTCAGCAGGTCCAGAGAGCGTCACGTGTTAATGCCCTTTGGAAAGCATCTACCAATGTGAAAGCTCTAAACAAGCAGGAGGACTCATCCTATAAATGGCAGCCAGAACTTCTTGATTATGTCAGGGTTATACAAGGTATAATGATACCATGAGCAGAAGGTACTGATGACAGAGATAAAGGGCATGAATAGATATAATCGCACAGATTCCCTTTCTGGAAGACTGACCTAGACTGCCACTGCTGAACACCCAAGCCTAAGAGCAGCAAAAACTTACCCTGAGCCCTCTTTGTGACACCATGACTTGGGAATATGATCTGGCCTTTATCAGCAAGTTAGTTACATCAGATGTCTTCCACCCTGGAGAATAACGATTTATCCTCCTCCAAGGTAACAACTCTTCCATATTTTTTCCCTGGCTGCAGAGCCTTTGGAAGCATGACTTTCCAAATAGGTACCTGAACGGTATTGCACATAGCATTTCCTCACTTAAAGGAACTTATTTTAAGAATAAAAGAAGTGGACCAATCATGACATGTACATTGGCTTCATGTACACAGTCACTCAGAAGTAGTCAGTTTATAAACATGACTACCGAGATGGCCCGATGAAACCTCAATTAAAGTACAAGCTTAAAACCAAAACCTTGTGGGACTGCAGTGCTGATGTCCAGGACACAAGCCATTCACTGAATTGATTGCCAATATATACTCCCGTGTCCCCATGAGCTGGACTGCTTGGGTCCTGAAGCCATGGGATAGAATAGAATTGGCCCTTCTTTACAATCACTGGCAGAGACCCACTGGTAGAACACATGTGCCCAGCCCTGCAGCTTTAGGCTATGCAGGGTTAGAGATCCTAAATCCCAAAGGGGAATGCTTCTGCTAAAGGACATATTAAGGTACCACGGGACTTGGAGTCACAGCCATCCGGATTCATGCTGAGCTCCTCATCCCAGCAGATCCACAAGCAAATAAAGGAGCTGCTGTACTGGTGGAGGTAAAGGTTTGTGATTATCATGAAAAGTGGGGCCAGGGAGGAGTAAGTCTGAGACCCAAGCAATCCCATAGGACATCTCTTGGTACTTCTGTGACCAGTTTTGAGAGTAAATTAGAAAATTCAATGACCATTACCCCAAAATACCAAAGAAAAAGTAACAGCAAAAAAAAAAAAAAAAAGGAGATTTAGACAGCCCTGAAAGGAAGATTTAAGTCACCCTACCAGGCAAGTCACATGGGTCAGCCCAAGAATTGTGCAAAAGTGAGGGAAATCTGGAATGTGTAGTGGAGGAAGGAGGCAATAAATACCAATCACACGTTTGAGCCCAGCTACAGAAACAGAGACTCTAGCTGATTCCACTAACCTGCTTGCATTAAGCTTTTCAGAGAGTGCTACTGGCTACCATCTTAAAGCACATCCTGTGAACTGACTGAACACATTCTTTCTCTCTCTGGGAAGAAGTGAGGGCCATTTGCTTTTTCTCATTTTATTATGGCAGCCATACCCAATGGAGGGCACTGAAGTGGCTGAATAGTGCCAGGGATAGATTCTGTTAGACTCCTCTTAGTCACCTTTTCACATCTTCTCTACCTCATCTGCTCCGTCTTTCAACTTGGATGACCTCTGACCACCTTCATGCAGGTATAACCACAACCACACAGTGCCTCATCTTCTGCCCATGTATGTGCCTCTCACTCCCCGTGCTCTCACATGCATACCCTTGGAGTGCAAAGGAGACAATACCCATTGAATAAAATCTAAAGCAACAGAAATGGAAGATGACTCATACATTCTTCCCACTTCCTCCCCACTGCTGGATGGCCCCCAAATTCTGCCAGTACACCTTGAGGAACAAAGGTCCTGGATCAGACAGTCAGTTTCACTTGTTGGCAGCCAGCTTGATAACTCATGACACAGACAGGGTTGGAACTGGGGCACGGTGGGTAAGCACTTGCTTTGGATGAAAAATTAAGAGGACCTCAACATCTCAGTACCGAATATACCGAATATTTTTAAGTAAGTTTTAAAAGAAACTCAAAGTTAAGTTGAAAAATCAATGATGAGCCAAATATAAGAATTTTAAATAAAGACAGATGCCCTACTCCTTTTCTTCCTTCCTTCCTTAATTCTCCCTCTTTTTCATTCATTCTTTGTGGATCGTATTGCCCCATACAATACCTGCCATCAGCCCTCTTTGTCAGGCTCTGCTTTCTAGAAAGACAAAATTGCAATTCTTATAAAAGGAATATGTCCAAAGGGAGGCCTAATGGAGGACCATCTATAGATAATGAGTAAAATACCCTTTGAGGAGAAAGGCAACGGAAGCAGATAGTGACACAAGAGAAAGCACTGAAGGATCCCTCACAGTCGTAAAACTAGAGAAAAGCAATCCTTGACTTTGGATAATAGAGGAAACGAGAGGCTCAGTATTACTAATGAATCCTTGATGGGCAGAACTGCAGCTTTCTGGAGGGTGAGGAACAAGCATGAGTCCTTGTGGGCCCTAGAATGCTCCTAGAAAAGCTAAAGCCCTGTCCCAAGATCGAGGCCTGAGGGGTGGCAGTGAGGGGATGGAGGGAAGGAGTCTCACCTCCTCTTGGGTATGAATTCTTAATGACATTATTATCCTGAGCCATTTGTAGCAGTGAAAGGATGAAGGGAATTTCCATAATTTATAGACTATCATCAAAATGTCCTTGAGGAATATACATAAACACCCACAAATGCCTCACTGCAAAACTGAGGCTCTGAAATCATCTGTGCTATAGCTTACAATAAAAACTGAAATGTTTTGGAAGAGTAGATTCTAGGTAGAACTAATATTAGAATGTCATATTAGCTTTTTATGTATCATTAATCACTACATCACACACACACACACACACACACACACACACACACACACACACAAATATGCCTGGCTAAGATATTCAGCAACTTCATGACTGTACAAAGTTGATCATGATGATATTGATGATAATGATGAAGAAACATCATGTATTTAGTGTTATTATGATCCAGACTATTCTGATATCTCTCTGCCTCTCTCTCTCTCTCTGTCTCTCTCTCTCTCTCACACACACACAACCTATCATCTCAAGTTTCATAAGCCAAAGAAGCAGAAATAGATAATATTTCTAAATAATTATTAATTCACAGATGAGTAACTGGAATTTAGACAGGTGGGGTATTTGCCTAAGATCCAACCCCAAATCTGTGAGGTTCCGAACACTGGATGCTAACAACACTACATAGAAACACTATAGGGTGCATCATTGACCTGGAAGTATTCTGGGTAAATGCCCTTCTCGGTGTCAGAATTTCCACTCTGATAGCACTTAACAGGAGTCATTAATGCTAAAATAATAACTGTATGTAAGTTGTTTCCTAAAATTCTCTGGTATTTCATGTTATCTTTAACTGAAAGCAAGTAACATGTCATACCTTGTAGCTAAATATGGACTGCTGGCTAAGGTCCTCTGCCAAAAGGAACAATCAGCGGTTTCATGAAATACTGTTCTTTTTAGGCATGTTCACATCCTCTGAAGGCTTTTTAAGACCAGTTGAAGAGCTATCTATTGTGCTTAATTGAATCCCATTTGCTGAAAATCACTAGAAGAGTAGAACCACTGTTCGCGTTTCCTTGACTGCTCTTATGAAGTCTTCAGGGTTCCTGCCACGGGCAGTGGAGTCGTTGCGAATAGCACACCATGCACTTCGTTAAGAAGTGATTACACCTTGGAATAAAGCATCATAAGAAGAGTATCACTGAATAATTTTTCTTCCCATTCTCTCCCACCCTCCCCATTTACTCAGTTTAAATGGCAAATGATGGAAATATTCCAGAGCTCATTTAATGCTCAGTATAGCCAGGAAAGATACTCCTAGGCATTTTTATTTTTATTTTGTACTTTAAATCTTTGCATGAATAATTTTTAAAAGTAATAACAAAATGATCCTTCAAATACACTTTATTGTAAGGTATACTAATTTAAACATAAAAAGCTTTTTCTATACCATTTTTCCTAGTTTTGAAGTATATATATGTGTGTGTGTGTGTGTGTGTATAAAAGCAAAAGTATATATAAAAGTCAAAGTTATATACACACACACACACAAACACATATCTATATATTACTGGAACATAGGTACCTAATAAACTTTAATTCCAAGTGTTAAATACATCCTTAATCCATAATACAGCTTATCAGAACTTCTCATTTTTCTTGCCTCTGTATTGTCAAAATGTAATTCTCTTGAAAACTTTCAAGGTTTATTAATTTTGGTTATGATCCATCCAATGGATTTTTTTATGTCTACATAATCTACTTCCTTTTCAGCACCTTTGTATACATACCAGATCTACTGAATCATATCTTTGAGAATATATTCCCCTCTATACCCTGAAATCTGTGAAATATTAGAGGGATTACAATTCAAATTAGAAAAAGTTTGGAAGATAGATATTAGTCACTTATTTTGGAAGTTCTGGCCAATGTTTGAAGGCATATAACAGAAATAACAGATCAAGTTTCATTAAAAGAAAAGATGAATGTGTAATCAAGAAACTGAGAGGGGTGCCTGGGTGGCTCAGTGGGTTAAGTCTCTGCCTTTGGCTCAGGTCATGGTCTCAGGGTCTGGGGATTGAGCTCCGCATTGGGCTCTCTGCTCAGCAGGGATCCTGCTTCCCCCTCTCTCTCTGCCTGCCTCTCTGCCTACTAGTGATCTCTCTCTCCCTGTTAAATAATAAATTTAAAAAAAAAAGAAGTAAAGAAACTATTTAAATTAATATGATGATTCAGTAAAGTGTCATGTAAAAGATGGATGCCTAATAACCAGTAACATTTCTTGCTAGAGTTATATTAGAAAAATATTTGATTCCCCATAGCAATACAAAATGTAAAATATTAAAAATTACTATAAAAGAAATTTGCTTTATGTACATTTAAAAAACTACAAGAGTTCAATAAGACATCAAAGTATATTTGAATATACACCCCTGCTTATAAATAAAAGGGTAGAGTGTTACAAAATCAACTAACCCCTCCCGTTTAACATTTTAATACAGTCCCAAACAAAAGCAAATTAGCTGTTTAAAAATTTGACCAAACAAATCTGAGAGAACAAATAAGTAAGAAAAGCTAAGAAAATGTTTGAAGTGTCAATTACCAAATAATTATTTATTATTCCATTAAGGTAGAAAAACTAGAGTGTGAGACTCAAGCAAAAACTAAAGAACAAGAGTGATAGGCAAAGTATTTGATAGTGATGTATAGTCACACCAAACATCCTGAATGGATCATGCTAGAATACTCCATACTCACACATCCTAGCTCAAAATCGGTCTGGGAGAGGGCAACAAAATAGAACTGACAATCCTTAAAAAGATGCTAGACTGAAGAACACAACACATTTTATGAAATTTTCAATATAATGTCAAATAAATTATTTTTTAAGTTAGTAAAGAAAACCCATTAATTATTTATTAAAAAACAAGCATCAGGGGCGCCTGGGTGGCTCAGTGGGTTAGTCCTCTGCCTTCGGCTCGGGTCATGGTCTCAGGGTCCTGGGATTGAGCCCCACATCAGACTCTCTGCTTGGCAGGGGGCCTGCTTCCTCCTCTCTGCCTCCTCTCTGCCTGTGTCTCTGCCTGCTTGTGATCTCTGTCTGTCAAATAAATAAATAAAATATTAAAAAAAAAAAAACAAAAAAAAAACAAGCATCAGGTTGGATATTTCTTTTCTTAGCATTTTTAAAAACCCAAACCAAAAAGCCAACAAACAAAAACTTCTGCAGATAAAAAGAGAATTACAAGTGAAAGCTGATTTTTGAAATTCTAGAGTAAAATATTGATGAATATAATCCTGAGGAATGGGAAAACTTCCTAAGTATAAAAGAAACAAAATTGTCATTGTAGATTTTGACCACATCACCCGTAAGACTCCAAGAAACCAAAAACATTATAAAAATACTTGAAGAAATGAATGTGATAAATAATAATAATTTAACAAAAATCTTGCCAAAAACCAAATCAAATGGAAAAATAACACTGGCATAAAAACAGACACATAGACCAGTGGAACAGAGTAGAGAGCCCAGATATGGCCCCTCAACTCTGGTCAAATAATCTTCGACAAAGCAGGAAAAGATGGATAAAAAACAGTCTCTTCAAAAATTGGTGCTGGGAAAATTGGACAGCTATGTGTAGAAGAATGAAACTTGAAGATTCTCCTACACCATACACAAAGATAAACTCAAAATGGATAAAAGACCTCAACGTGAGACAGGAATCCATCAGAATACTAGAGCAGAACATAGGCAGTAACCTCTTCGATATCAGCCACAGCAACTTCTTTCAAGATATGTCTCCAAAGGCAAAGAAAACAAAAGTGAAAATGAACTTTTGGAACTTCATCAAGATCAAAAGCTTCTGCACAGCAAAGGAAATGGTCAACAAAACAAAGAGGCAACCCATGGAATGGGAGAAGGTATTTGCAAATGACAGTACAGACAAAAGGCTGATATCCAGGATCTATAAAGAACTCCTCAAACTCAACACACACAAAACAGATAATCATGTCAAAATGGGCACAAGATATGAACAGACACTTCTCCAATGAAGACATACAAATGGCTATCAGACACATGAAAAAATGTTCATCATCGCTAGCCATCAGGGAGATTCAAATCAAAACCACATTGAGATACCACCTTATACCAGTTAGAATAGCCAGAATTGACAAGACAGTAAACAACATGTGTTGGAGAGAATTTGGAGAAAGGGGAACCCTCTTACACTATTGGTGGGAATGCAAGTTGGTGCAACCACTTTGGAGAACAGTGTGGAGATTCCTCAAGAAATTAAAAATAGAGCTTTCCTAAGACCCTGCAATTGCACTACTGGGTATTTACCCCAAAGATACAGATGTAGTGAAAAGAAGGGCCATCTGTACCCCAATGTTCATAGCAGCAATGGCCAGTCACCAAATGGTGGAAAGAACCAAGATGCCCTTCAACGGACGAATGGATTAGTAAGATATGGTCCATTACACTATTGGAGTATTATGCCTCCATCAGAAAGGATGAATACCCAACTTTTGTATCAACATAGACAGGACTGGAAGAGATTATGCTGAGTGAAATAAGTCAAGCAGAAATAGTCAATTATCATATGGTTTCACTTATTTGTGGAGCATAAGAAATAACATGGAGGACATGGGGAGATGGACAGGAGAAGGGAGTTGGGGGAAATTGGGAGGGGAGATGAACCATGAGAGACTATGGACTCTGAAAAAGCATCTGAGGGTTTTGAAGGGGCAGGGGGTGGGAAGCTGGGTGAGCCTGGTGGTGGGTACTATGGAGGGCACGTATTGCATGGAGCAGTGGGTGTGGTGCGTAAACAATGAATTCTGGAACACTGAGAAGAAATTAAAAAAATAAAAAATTATAATTAAAAAAATTAGCAGAGGGAACTATTCTGTAATTCACAAAACTGTGTAAATGTATTAAAAAAAGTCACCCTCTATAGTAATCAAACACAGGGTAAATTTAAGAATCTCTGTATGGCAAGGTAAGACCATCCTTCAAAACTGCTCTTCTTTTTTCTCTCAATTAATCCTTGTTTCTAGCTGGGTCTAGAACAGGCCAATATAAACAATTTGTTTTCCAATTTCTCTAGCAGCTTCGGCCAGGTGACTCAGTGCTGATTAATAGGCTGTGAACAGAAGTTTTATAAGCAAATTGCATTGTATCCTTGAAAGGAAGGAAAGCTCTGGCTCCCCTTACTTCTTTTCACTTTCTTCCATCACTTTTTTGCAGTCAAATGCTCTACTACTGAGCTATACCCCTCCTCCATCACCTTTTTGGAACATGGTGGTTGTGGGGATGTATTAACTTAGACCAAGTGGATGGCAGCAAAATGCTGTGGTGGGGAAACATAATTACAACAGCAAGCGTCTTTGGAAAACATTGTAACAAAGAACCCAACTCCCAGATATGGTCCCCCCTCTGCCTACCTCTAGACCCCTGAGTAAGAGGAAAAACCAACTTCTACCTTCTTTACACCACATTTTTTTTAAGTCTCTGCTAAATCAAGACTGAACCTTAACTGATGCTCAGGGCTTTTGCATCTTTTGTAATGTCATTGTTTTTAAAAGTGATTATATTTATATTAGTGACATTAAGTGAGATGTGTACACTCGTACTTTGGAGGTAGGAGTAATCAAAGTTTAATTGTGGGAGTTCTGCACGTCACAACTCCAGGAGCTGCTATTAACATAAATGCACAAATATACTTATTGGCCCTAGACACACATATACACTCATACAGTCTTTAAAAAGATTTTTTGAAAGTGTTTATCAAGAGTCTTAGGAGATTGTGGTTCCACTGGGGAAATCTATTGTGATGAATAATGTAATGAATACCTAGAGCTATGTTCAAAGTTTCATTATCTTAAAAAAGGGGGGGGGGAATCAAAATATCTAAAAAAGATAATAAACTATGGTACATATGATACATATATGGCATCATAAATAGTATGGTAAATATGGTACATAAACTATGTACCATAAAACATGGTACATAAACTGTGATACATAAAAAATTTATGGTAGATAAATATATGATAGACTATAATATAGCCACTACACATAATATTTTTGAAAACTGTCTGTTGTCAGGCAATAAGTTCAATACAATGTTAAGTTAAAAAAAAGAACCTACTTCTATGATCACATGTTTTCTGGAAGTAAGAAAAAGTCACACATATATATACACTCATAGAAAAAGGGAGGACTACATAAATATATTAATTAGTTATCTCTGAGTGGTGATATTACCTGTGCCTTTTTTTTCTTCTCTATTAACATCTCCTATGATTTCCTTTTTTCTATAATAACAATGCACTATTTTGAAAATCAGTAAAAAGCAGTATTTAAAAATCATTCCAATTGAATTCTGCATAGAAAAACTCTATGTAAATGTCTTGCCTTTATATATCTAGCTTATTACAAACACTTGAACATGGTCGATGGTATGGTCTGAATATTTATGTCTCCCAAAATTCAGATGTTGAAGTCCAACCCCCAAAATGATAGTGTTAGAAGGTGGGACTTAGGAGGTGCTTCAGTATTGAGGGCGGAGTCCTCATGATTGGGATTAGTGCGTTTATGAAAGAGACCCCACAGAGTTCCCTAACCCTTCCCAGCATCTAGACACAAAGAAAAGGTTTATCTGTGAAACAAGAAATCAGCTCTCACCAGACACCAATCTGCCAGCACCTTGGTCTTGGACTTCCAGTCACCAGAACTAGAGAAACAACTTTCTGTTTTTTAATAAGCTTCTTAGCTCATGTTACTTTTGCTATAATAGCCTGGATGTACTAAGACAGTCCGTGATTACAGCATCAGCAATGTGGTTAACTAAATTATGATAAAGGAAACTGTTTGTATTTTACTGACAACTAAAAATAATTGCAACACCACTTGAGGCTTATTCTAAATGAATGTTTTTCATTGACCTTTTCCCAGAAAAATATGCATGGAACAATGAAGTGGTCTATTTTATTTGCATAATCACATACAAATTTAAGAAAAATACAATTCCCCTTTTCAGATGTAGAGTTAAAGGATACATACTAGAAGAAGAAAATTCTCAAATATTTATTGTACTTAAAGATCTTTGTCTAAATCAGTGGAAATTCATTAAAAAATGCTTTTAAATCTAAAAAAAATGTACACAAATATAATATTTTAACATTATAAGTACAAAATTCTATCGCAGGGCCAGTGTTTGAGCAAAGTTTAGACCCCAGAAACTGGGGAACAATAGTCTTAGAATATAAATTAATATTATTTTAAAGTGAGAATGAATAAAGTATCCTATTTTTCCTTTTGTTTTAAAGAAATATTTAGCTTTAATCATGAACAACTTACAATTTTATTTTCCTGTATTTGAAGAAAAACTCTTGGGCGTCATATAAATTCTATGTGTTTGCTAAATTTATGCAGGGTCCCTCTTAAGGGTTTGCATACGGTTTATACATTGAAGGAGATACTAATTCTAGAAAGGTATAACCTTCTACATTTTATGATGTTGAAAACATATTCAATGAAATTATCTACATGCCTTAAATATTTAATAATTCCCCATACCAGGTCAATAAGCATTTACTAAATACCTTGTGTGTGTTCAGCCAAATGTTAGGCATTGAGGTTAGAGATTAAGTATAAGGCATGACTTCCCTAAGAAAGACACTGGAACAATATTTCATTAAACTTTAGTGGTGACTAATATAAATCATCCTTGGTTATAGTGCAGTGAGCAATATTGATCAAAGAACTTATTAGAGAAAGGAGACTCATAAATTTCAAACAAGTGGATACTGGTTCAAAATAATTTACAGTCAAGTGATAACTTTATATGTTATAAATTATTAATACTTTGTTAGTTAAGATAAGGGAGAAATTAGTGAGCTTATAAGGAGACAAAGACCCATCAAGAACACATGAATTTAGACTTAAAACATGAGCAAGATTAAGGCAAAGAGAAAAGGGAGGAGGTCATAGCTGGGGGTGGGGGTGGGGAACAAAAACAAGAGAAATGGCATAGAAATGGGGTGTATTCCAGAATACATGGAAGGTAAAGTTAAGAGCTCCATAATTTAGAGGAACAGGTGAAAGAGCAAAAGAGCTGTAATAGGAGTGAAATATATTATTGTATTTGCATGTTTTTGACATATATATATGTATGTCTAAATATATATGTACATACACCCAGACACACATGTATAATCTGATCTACGTGATTACCTCAACCAGGAGGGAATATTCAGATGTGGACCGGAAGCAGCCATGAGCTAATTAGTATTAACCTAAGGGTGGGAAAAATCAGTAGACAATTGGGTCAGAGAAACGGAACTGAGGTCACAACAGACACATATACCACATACACTAAACAAACAAACAAAAAAGCCAAAGCTAACGTTAGAGAGTAATTTTAGGAAAGAAAAAAAAAGGCTATAAAATTCTTATACTTTTGTGACCAAATGAAATCTTGCCATTTGCAACAACGTGGATGGAACTAGAGCGTATCATGCTTAGCGAAATAAGTCAAGCAGAGAAAGACAACTATCATATGATCTCCCTGATATGAGGAAGTGGTGATACAACATGGAGGCTTAAGTGGGTAGAAGAAGAATAAATGAAACAAGATGGGATTGGGAGGGAGACAAACCATAAGTGACTCTTAATCTCACAAAACAAACTGAGGGTTGCCGGGGGGAGGGGGTTTGGGAGAAGGGGGTGGGATTATGGACATTGGGGAGGGTATGTGATTTGGTGAGTGCTGTGAAGTGTGTAAACCTGGTGATTCACAGACCTGTACCCCTGGGGATAAAAATATATGTTTATCAAAAATAAAAAATTAAAAAAAAAATTATTAATTGTGGCAGGCCAACTCTCAAATGGCTCCCCAAATCCCAGCCTCCGATAGTCACACCTTTGTGTAAGCCCTTGCCCTCGACTACCTTCTAGCCTAGTGACTTGCTCCTAACCAACAGGGTCACAAAAGAGATGGGAAATTACTTCTGTGATTCCCGTGCATAAGATTTTGACTCCTTCTTCTTAGTAGACTGTTTTCCTTGCTTGCCTTGATGAAGCAAGTGTCATGTATGGGAGGCTCACACGGTGAGAATCTGAGGGTAGCCTCAAGGCAAAGGCCAAACAGGAACTGAGGGTCTGCTCCCAACAGCCTCCGAGAAACTGAAACTCTGCCAACAACCTCACAAGCATGGAAACAGGTCCTCTGTAAGCCTTCAGATAGGACCTTAACCCAGTGCGGCATCTTGTGAAATACTGCTGATCCACGTTCCGAGATAATAAATGTGGTGTGTTTGAGAGGGATACAGGTTATGGAAACAGTAAATAACGAATAAGTGTATATATTTTTTTCCTTCCCATTCCCTCTTCTAGTCCACTAAAGACAAATGTGGTTTTAGTTTCTTCTCCTTTCCCAACTTCTGAGAAAAGTCCAACCACTGATGGAATTATCCTTTTGAAGCTGTGTTCAGAAGCAAGAAGAAAGAGTGAGGGAATAAAGAACAAGAAAAAAAAAAAAAAAAGGAGAACTGAGTAAGGGAAGTAGGTATTTGGGGGAGTAAGGGGTTAAGAGGAGAGATGTGAGTTTTCAGCTAAGAGGAACTCAGATGAGAGAAAAAAAAAAAAAGGAAAACATAAAAGAAATACTTGTTATTTATCATTCTGTCTTGGCTGTGGGCTGTGTAATTTTCATCATGGGCACTTGGACGCTGGACCGCATGGCTTGTGACATCAACGGGTAAAAGAATCCATCCTCTACTTTTCACTGTGGTATTTACTGCAAGTGAAGTGAAGTCTGGTCCATGTCACTGTTTGGTTCCTTCATGGCCCTAATCCTCAAGGGGTCCCACAGAGCTTCTGTCTTCCCAAAGGCATGTATGTGATTCACCCTGATGCTACTTTTTCAACCCACTCCATTCAAGGACTCCATTCAACCCACTCCACCTTCCATTTTTTAACATGTTTCCTTGTTAAGGAGGGGAAGGAATGAAGCTATGCAGGAAAGTTCCCAAAGAAATAGGAGACCAGCCTTTGATAGAAAAGAATGGTAATGCAATTGGCTCTTATGGTACCAACATTTTATAAGCAGTACAGATATTAATCCTCAAGTATAAAAAAATAGTGTTATCACTACAGGATATCAGAGTTCTGTCCAAGGTAGAGAATAATAACAAACACTGCTGAGTATGAATTATTATGCCAGGTTTCTAAGTGATTTACATATATGAACTCCTGTGTTTCTCACCTTAATATATGAAGACAGTTTCTACTATTACCTCTATTACCTCCATTTTATAGATCAAGAAGGAGGCAAAGAGATGCTATAAGCATCAGCTTACAAAACCACTAACAGGTTAAAACTTAGGCAGTAAATTTGAGTCTTTGTTCTTAACAAACACTAATAAATACTGATTGGCCAATGATAATTGTGGAAACAGTCCCACAGGCAGAGCCTTACACTAGTAAGTTTTAGAAGAAACTTATATGATGTGCATTTAGAAGTTTCAGGTATTAACCTTTCCCTTATAATGACTGCAAACATAATTATGACAAGTGAAACATCTTTGCAGGCTTCTAAAATCCAAGTTTTTCCTTATGATTTTTTAATTTAAACAACAAAATTGAACCAAATTTCTATCACCTTTCTATCACCTTTCACCTTCAATCTGTTGGAAAATCTTGCCAACTCTAATCTCCCCAGAGATCCTGAATCCAGTCATTTCTCATTGCTGACCCTAGTCAAAGCCACATCATCCATCTTGCCTAGACTGCTGTAACAGCCCTTTTCCCAGCTTCTCTTTCTCTGCTTTCAACTCCCTGTTTTATTCTCTAAGTAACAATGAGTGATTTTACTAAAGCAAAAATCACATCATGCCCAAAATTCTCTAAGGATTTCCAAAAGCAATTCACATGAGATCAAAACACTGTACCATAATTTGTAACCTCCCACTTGAAGTACCTCCTGCCCGCTCTCTGACCTCGTGATCTGTCATTCCACAGTTTTGTCACTCTGCTCCAGTGACTCTGGCTGGCTTTTGTCCTTTGACTTTGCTTAGCTCATGTACCACAGGGCCTTTGCACATGCTACTACTGCTTACTAGAATGCCCTATCTTCAGTGCATCACATGGCTATCTCTTTTACATTATTTATGTAGCAGCTCAAATTAAAGCCTGTGAGCATCTTACCTTCTTCTTGATTTATTTCTTGATAGCCTTTACCACTCTCTGAAATTATTTTGTCTTGGCTATTCATTACTAGATCCAAAAGGAAGGAATTTTAATTTACTACTGTATTCCCTATGCCTACAGCAATGACTAGCTTAGAGAAGATGCTCAGTGTATAACTGTTGAATGGTAAGTAAATGAATGAATGAATAACCAATACAGGCCTGTAAGAGTGTTAGCAGTTGGGAATTCAGAAGTAAGTAAAAAGACATAATATCTGGCCCAAATCTCAGGATCTACTTATTTTCTCCCTAACGAAGTAAAGAGTAAAGTGAAATGTGAGGAGAAGGGAGGACACAGCCAAGGGGACAGTGTAGGAAAAAGTTTTCCAGGAACATAGGCAAAAAAACTACCAAGGCCCAGAGTTAAGAGGAAGGTGAGCTGCTGGAAACACTGTCAGAAGAGCAGCAACACGCCCATCTTGGGGACAGAGAAACCAGATTTGAGGCTAGAGGGTCGATCACTTAGGGCTGCATTAGTCTTGTTAAGAGCATGGACTTTATCATGAGGAAATGTAGAGGTCCAGATGGGTTTTAATTTGAGAACTGTTATCATATTAGGGACAAAACCTTGGAAACTGAATTCAGCCAGTTGCACCTAAACTACATTTTTAACTGCATTAATAGAAATAAAAAATGTAATGTCACGGGTTAAGGTAGGGAGGCTTAGTGCTGAATGGGAGTGCCTACGAATGTGCAGAATTGTACGGGGTCAAACTCACAGTATGTCACTCCCTGAATGAATGATACAATCATGCAATGCTTATTGGAGACAGAAGTGGAGAGCCAAATGTAAATCTTTCTTTACACACATTTTTTTTTTCTTTAAAGTCTTCTCACAAAGCCCAGAAGCAAATTTTATTTTATTAGTTTGGCTGGTCAGACTATTTCAGTTATAAATTAGTCCCAGTTTTTATATTTCGTCTTTATAGAAAGGGCTCAGTGGTATTTTTCCTCTTCTGTTCAGGGGGAATATAATTCAGACATGCTAAACCACATTTCAGAAGAGAATATTGGCGTGGTTCTGTCAGACCATTCATTTCTTCAAAATTTTCAGGAGTTACACTTATTCTTGAGTATTTTTACTTTTAGGTATTTTTACTTTGAATTCTCTTTGCACACAACACATTATTTCTCTGAAATGAATATTTTCAGAATATAAGTATATAATGTTTATCCATTCTTCCCTTGATTTTCCTGTTCCTTATAAAAATACTTACGCAACTCCTACTATGTATAAGTTCTGTGAGCATAGGCCTATCAAGTATGGAGATCATAATTATTTCAAAATAAAGTCAAAGCTAAGATGTGAGAATCTGTAAAATAAATCCAGATAACTCACATTTTGGGAGAAAGTTTTTATAATCATGTTGTCTATCTGCACTTTGCACAGTTTCTGGCACATAGTTGTCACTGAATATTTATTGACTAGAATAAAGTGGGATAAAATTGATCTTTGGCTGTTAGACTTTACACTTTGTAATTTACTTATTTATTTTTTAAAGATTTTATTTATTTATTTGACAGAGAGAGAGAGAGAGCACAAGTTGGCAGAGTGTCATGCAGAGAGAGAGGGAAAAGCAGGCTCCCTGCTGAGCATAGAGCCCAATGTGGGGCTCAATCCCAGGACCCTGGGATCATGACCTGAGCCAAAGGCAGACGTTTAACCAACTGAGCCACCTAGGTGCCCCTGTATTTGTTTATTTAAACATCTGTGAGATTTAACATGGAAACTGACTCCGTATTAATGATGCCCACATACAAGTTAGCAATGCGCACTTCTTCCAAAATGTATTTGTGTGCCCTTTTCCATTTGCAGCGGCATCCTATTCAGTTTGTTTTTCTCTCACCTATACTGTTGTTCCCCAATGCCCAGCTTTTGAAAAACAAGACTGCTCGTGTTTGTATGTGAATAATTTATTCACATTTTGTTCCACCCACCGATTTACTGACATTGAAATGTGGCATAATCTCAGGCATATTGTTATTAATATTAAAACCATGTAAAACTAGGGCAGAAGTCTGTTTTGCATTAATAAAAGTCCTTATCAATGCAAAATATTTTCGCATTACCAAAATTAGCAATGCAAAAATGCAAATATGGTTCTCCAAGGATTGAAGAACTTGAGTTCACTGGAATGCAGGTATTTCTGGGACTCCTGTAAGAGTTTTGTTGAATGTACTGACCTAGCACATTTGTAAACTTGGAAGTGATCACTCTATTTCTGGTTTAGCAACTGTGAAGATTAATTAAATCACACTTGAAAATACACATATTATCTATAATTTTTTTCTTCATTTACCTCCTAAAATAATTGAAAAAGAAAGAGCCAACTTAAAGCTGTATTTATAAAGATAATATCATGGGGCTATTATAGAGAGAGTAACCAAAATAGCTTTTAACATTAATATTTGCAATTGCATTTCCCAAAAAGCTTTAGATAAATAATGAAAAGTGGATTCTGATACAACATTCAGGGTGTGTATGTATAATAATTTATTTTACTATCAAAGGCACATAAACAGGAATGCAGTTGGTGCTTACATTAATCAGTCTACACTTTTGAAAATCCTTATTTTAGAATTGTGCAAATAACTCTAGCTTAGATTCCCTTTCTAATTTGAGAACAAACTATTGCACAATTAGAAATATTCCTGTGGGATTTTTTTTTCTCATGTAGTTGTCCTTATATAAGGAAAAACTGAATAAAAAGATAAGTATGTATTATCAAGAAAACAGAAAGCCAGATTTATTCACAGTTGGTAGAGTTTGTTGGCTCATTATCTGATCTAGTCTGAATATTTAACTTGCTTGAGTATGCACTCAGTTTAGGCCACATGGCTAAGGCCACTCTCCTTGTCTTTGTTGTCTACTTCCCTGTCATTTTCCACATTTACTGAAGACTCTACTACTGGTGCTTAGACTTCATCTCCACCCAAGTCCTGCCACTATCTAGGTGATTTCAGGGACTGTGGAAGGACCCACTTGACGAGGTGGTTCTGTGGACCATGATCTCCTTTTCCATCCCTGGGCCCTCCTGCGGGGGCAATGGCCACAAGAGAGTCCCACATCTTAGTGACTGTGCCACCAGGAACTCATGCTCTTCTTATCCATGCTTTCTCCACATCTCCACGGTTAATACTTCTAGTCATTCTCCATGCAATGGCTAATTTGTAGAACAGAGAGCATCCACCATAGAGGACCTCTCCCAACTGCCCAGCCTTAATTATGAGCTCCCTTTCCTCCTCACTTCTGAATGAACAGAAGGAATCTCTCTTCTCTCATCTGAGACTAACCTGCTACTTCTGCTTGGGGTCCCATCCCCTCCTGTGTGTCCAGGAATCTTATCCTATATAACACTCCTCTCTCTCCTATACCATCCACTGGCTCTGCTACATTAGAACCTTTTTCTCAGCTTCTGACAATGCTAAAAAAAACTCTTATATCTGTAAGACATTTCTTATTTCCTCTGTAGCTGAAATACCTTAAATGATAAACTGATGCTTACTTTCTCCAGTTCTTCATGTCCTTTGCATTCTACAAGTCCCTGAAATTGGATTTTCTACATTGTTCATTTAGATCATTAACATGCTGATTGACAGCTGCCTATAGACAAAGCACTGTCCTAGGTGCTGGAATACAATTCACGAGACACACGTCTTCCCAGTCAAGCAGAATCTTAGAGGAAGCCCCTTTCAGAGATCACATACGCCATTTATATTATCTTGAAGACTTACCATATTTTCCATTTTCCCTTTTTATATGATCATCACTTGTTTAAATAAATTTCAAAAATGAATATATGTTTCCTAAGTTCATCTTCTAAAAAAAAAAAAAAGAAAGAAAGAAAAACAATTAAATATCTCCAGGTAATCCAAAGAAAAAAAAATAAAGTTGAATGGCTTTATCGCATATAAACTATGGCTATGATTTCTAATATTAACCTGCACAGCCAACTCTGATCTTCAAGAAGACACATTAGAAATCATGGGGGAATCAAAATAAACATAATAATAAATAAAACAGCATAGTAATCATTCTTTAGGCTAATCTTGACCATAGTTCAGTTTACTTCTTCAAGGCACCATGACTAAATTACTACTTAGGTGAAATTTAAGAATTTGAAATAATTTCCTTTTGAATTTTGTGACATATTTGTTTTAATTGCCCCCACCCCTGTCTGGAAATCTTTACATGACTACCATATACCTACAGATTCGTCATTTCCTTGATATCAGAAACTAGATAGTGCATTGGAATGGAAGGGCAGGAACCATGAGGAACCCTGCAATCTCTAGCTTCAAAGGGTCCTCATTCATGTGGTGGGTTAGATTTGTCTTTATGTTTTCTTTATATGTGGGAAATGATATATAAGGTTAAGATGTCATTTCAATTTGCATCTATCTGCATGAAATTGAGGGCAGTATAATCTTCACCATCCAGCTCTCCGTTATTCTGTTTCCCCAAACTTTCTAGGTTACGGGTTTCCCACACGCAAGACCCTTCTGCTTCCATCAGTGCCTTTCTATTTGCCTTTCTTCCTGCCTCTGCACAGTAACAATGAAACAGCTAACCAGAAGGATGCCAGCAGAAACCTCATAACCAGCTAGAGATCAATGATATGACTGTAAAACAGAATCTGCAGATAATTGTAGGTAACTGAGAGTTAGCTTTATTTAAAATTTATCATCTATTTGCCAAGGACTGAGGGCGCAGGTAGTGTGATCTAGTGTATGGAGAACTAATTGGGAGTCGAGAGACCCCGATTCCATTCTGAGTTCCATTAGAGCTGTGCTCAGTGACTCAGAGCAATTTTCCACATCACTCTATTTCAATTGTCCTCCCTATAAATTGGATATACTACTTATCACCTATAACCCTCCACAGAATGTGAAGAACTGAATGAGTTATTGCCCATAGAGTAGTTTGTGCTCCTAAGGAAAAAGAACTACATACTTCATGATAGAAATGCTTTAATTTAAACAAAATAAGTCTGATACCATCAAATCCTCACTCTACAAAACAACAAAGTGTGAATTTAGAATCTCTGGTTTTTTTCTTTTCTTTTTTTTTTTTTGAGGAAATAGGTAATTAAAAGCACAGATGGGATGATAAAATTTATTTTCTACTCTAATTACATGTCAAGATGGTAGTAAGAATCAGTATCTTCACAGCAGCAAGGCCAATGGCATCCCCATGAAATTCTAAAATCCTGAACATGGTAAAGAATGCCACTCACAGTAGAAATGCTATTCATGAGCTGGGAGTTTTAAGACGATTCTTCTAGAACACTTCAAAGAATATCTCAAAGAGCTTCAAATAGGAAACAATGCAAATGTCCATCAAGTGGTGAGCTGAGAAACAAAATGGTATAGCCAGATAATGGAATAACACCCTTTATTAAAAAATGTTAATTCATTTATTGATTAAGTGAGAGAATTCATTGGGTGGACAGGTAATGTTACATTCGTCCAGAATCATTTTCATTGCTCTCAGCAAGCAGAGAACTAACAGAAGAACTCTTAAACCAGAAGACAATACTGACCTGCATGAGGACACAAGAGGATTCCTACGCACCATCTCTCACTGCCTCATCTTAATAAGTAGATAAGAAAATACAAAATCCAACAAAGCCTCATCATAGTCGTATGTGCACCACATAAGGAATTCACTAATGTAACTCCAAGATGCATACTAAGTGTGCCACAAGAGTAAAGAACTCTTTTCATTTTCTTGTTTGTTGCATTTTCATTCTTAGCACAGTGCTAAATAACAACAACAACAATAATAATAATGATGGGTGAATGACTGAAGGTACAACCTTGGACTCCATGTCTTTATCTCAAATCCAGCCCAGATTCCTATTAGTTTTTCCATTTTGTTGAGATTCATTACCAAAGCACCTGACACATTCCGGTATTTCTCATTCATTCCAGGTACTATATACCATCTAGCCTTTAAAAATAGATGTTGAAATGCTCACTCCACTAAATCCAGGAGTTAAATTTTCAGCAAGACACTTACAAAGAAACAATATAAATTCATTTAATACCTCTCATTAACAAATTCTGTTCATTTTACTTCGAGAACATACCCCTCAACTATTCGGTAGTAGTCCTCAAGTCCTCAGTTCATGCCTCACAATGGCAAAAACACCTCTTTGGTGGCCTGACTCCTATATTGACCCTTTACATGAATTCTTTACAAACAGGTCAGGGTAGTCCTTTAAAATGGGTATTAGATTATGTCACTCCTCTGGTCAATGACTCTCAAGGACTTGGGTCATTTAGAATCAAATACAACCTTGTCCTTATGCAGTTGAGCCCCTGCCAACCTCATTTCTCTTTGCACAAAACTCTTCAGTCACTAGCATTCTTTCTCTTTTTCCAACTCAGTACAGCCATTGTAGCCTCCGCACCTTTGTAGTAATCTGTCTCCTCTGGAATATCTAATGAATACCGAATTAAATACATAAACTATGGGCTAATAGAAGAATTTTAACCAAAAAAATCCTATTTGGCAAATTCTGGAGTTAGACCCCAAATCTGTATTCTACCTCTGATTGCAATGCAATCTTTCTTGATGTTTACGACTTTCAGCTTCCTCATATGTAAAATTGGGATCATAAATCTTATGTCATAGGTACAACACATTCCAGATGCTTCACAAAGGACTTAATACAAAGTAGGTTGTCAGTAAATTGTTGTTAATGCCATAAATGAAATTATAATTCATATTCTTAGGACAATAAAACAAAAAGTAAAATTTCTATTTTTAAATAATAGTTGATATTCAGGACACTTAAATGATGTTGGGAGTTTTAACTTGAAGAGTCTGCTCCAGGGGAGTTCAACAGAAATACAATGTGAGCCACATAGTAATTTTAAATTTCCTTGCAGGACATTAAAAAAATAAAAAGAAAGAGGTAAAATTAATTTTGATAATATATTTTACTTAATTCAATATATTATCATTTCAACATGTAATCAATATAGAAATTATTAATGAGGTTTCCATTCTTTTTTCATATTAAGTCTCTGGAATCTGGTATGTGTTTTATCTCAATTTGGATAGTAAATTTTCAGTCCTTAGAGAATATAACTACTAAAAACAGTAAAGTTATGACTGATGGAAGAATATGGTATCTACTACTAAAATTAAAATTAACTCCCTTAGTCTCACTAGTCAAATTTTAAGTATTCAATAGCCACACAAAGCTAGTGACTACTATTTTGGAGAGTAGAGTCTTACTCTACAGAGTCTTATCTTTTTCAATAGAAGTGTATTTTCTCTGCTTAACACACTACACACTGTTAGGTCTCTACTCCATACTACACGGTTAGTTCCATTCATTCTCCCCCACGAGTCAGAAAGGAGACAGCAGATAAATTAGCTTAATCTGTAGTGATCGTTCAGATGATGTGTTTCAGTGTTTATGTGTTAGCTGCTCAGTTCAAAATGCTTGTACTCTCAATATGGAGAGGAATGAAATGAGGGGTCCCTGTGATCTTATTGGGCTACATCACCTCTTGGCTCTGGCCTTGAAGAGGCTTTGAAGTGGCCCTTCACTCCAATGAAGCCCTCAGTGAGTACCACAATGATAGAGGGCGTGAGCAAATCCTGAGTGGGCCTTCTCGGACCAGAGATCCACCCTTAGAATAACAGAATAACCTTCTCCAAAGGGGACACTTGCATACATTTCAACTTCTCTTAGAATGTGAGGTTTCGAAAGTGATTCTTGCGGCAATGAGTGAAATTTTCAAAATTTTTCTATAATGCATCTTTTTTTAAGTAAGCATTTTCCTAAGAACAGGGAGATGAAAGATATGCCCCATCTTAAACAAATGAACCAAAAATATGTATGTGAAGAAGGTGATATATTAACCAATAAGTTATGTACATTTGTTTATTAAAACTGTCCCCTCCCATTCCCATGGCCCACTCACTACTCAAATGAGACCCTGAAACTGAATTGTATTTCCTCATAGAAAGAGAGAATGCAAATGCAACCAAATTTTAATTTGTGACCTAAAATAAACCTCAAAACCTTTAGCAAATAAATGTTCATGTCCAAATCTCCAAAATATCAAGAACAGAAAGGACTTAAGAGGAGGTGAGAATTCATGTTGACCAAAGAACCTCCTTTCCCGCTCAGACAGAGAAAGTTCTGTCAGCAGTGGCGTGGAGAGTCTGTATTAATTTTTCTTATCCTCACATGAAATGCTAGGATACTATTTTCCCCTTCTTCTGAATCTGAGCTAGTTTTAGGTTTGCTTTGACCAAGATGGCTACAAGTTGTGTGTAAATAGCCTGGCAGCAGCAGCTTTTACGCATTTGGACTCTGGCTATGGAAAGCAGTTGAGCTAATGGCTGAGGAATCTGTGTAAAGAGAGGTCCAGCTGGTCCTCTCAGCTGTTCTAGCCATCCTAACTGAGGCACCAGATATGGGGGTAGATTTACCTTGGGTCCATCAGCTGACTTGAGACTCCATATGACCTCAGCCACTTAAATGACCTCACAGAAGATGAACAGAAAACAAACCCAGCTTGCTTATTCATGGGCAAAAAAAAAATGGATGGTCTTAAGCCACTAATTTAGAGTGGCTTTTACACAGCAGTAGGTAACTGATACAAGCAGGCAGTGAGCATAGGCAGGCAAGAAGTTCAGTTAATGCAGGTTTCTGAGAAGGGCTCTTGTATCTTACCAGTCCTCCAGGAAAAGTCCAAGTGTGGAGTGGGAAGGAGAATTAAAGAAGTCCTGTGTAGATATTCCTTTTGGAGAAGAGGTATCTGATTGGGGATGAGACCTCTGATTTCTGGGTGAAGACTAAAACAGTAAGTGTTCTTAGGAAAGACTACAGAAACATCATACTCATAGAAACAATGTGAGCTGTCTCCAGCAGTGGATGCAGTAAAGACAGGGTCAGTTAGCAAAGACTAGCAGCTCCAAGATACCATTATGAATGTCAACAGAGGATGGTGGATGACCATAGAACAGATGTCCTTCTCCCTGAGGACCACGAGCCACAGTCCCAAGCCCCCACACTGGAATATAGATGCCATCAGATGGAGGACTGGGGGGGGGGGGGGCTGAGAACTCAAATCTGGTTGAGTTTAAACTTTGAATTCACCAAAAAATACTGAATTTTCCAGTGTTATCCAAGTAGTTCAAACTGTCCACATCAGAGGGAATAGGGACCTGGATTTTGAAGTTTAACATTTGCAAAAAAATACTGTTGCATTCTTGGCCACTTGAATCTGTGACTACAACATATATATTGTCTTCATCATTATTTTATGAATTTTTTAGCACGGCTCCTAGGTTATGGATTGGTCTATAATTTTCATAAGATCTGAAACATAACATCTTTTTATCCATAGTAAACAAGAAGTAAATTTTGGCAGTAGAATATTACCAATGTATTTGATTGGTAATGTTCAGCCTTCTGGCATGATAGTCCTTAACTCCTATATACTTTAATGGTTTTTACATTATATTACAAAAATATAGGAAATTAAAGACTGTTGTGGTCCATTCTATTGTTTGGATGAGTTACCGTGTGCATTTGTGTGTATGTGTTTGCACGTTTGTGCTTTCCTACAAACTGAAGCCTTATTTTGCCTGTCTAGTTGTGACAGTGGCATATATGCATCATTTAGATAAGTGTTAATGTTTTTATCACCTTCCATAATGAGCAAGTTTCATAACATTTTTTATAAGCCTCTATGGTAACTTGTAAAGTTTGAGTCCTTAAATTCATAATCATTTTTTTTAATGGAAAGACACTTACCAAAAATGGTAACATCAAATTTATAAGATGCTTTTCTTATCCAAAAATTATTTATAAGACCAAATGATGCCATAAAGGAAGAATTTCTGATGAAGCAAAGAATTTCCTCAAACACTGATGAAATATCAAGTGATGTTACTTTAATATAAAGTGATATCAATTTATAGCATATAAATTGATTAATATCAAGTGATACTGCAAATACAAACACGTTGGTTTCTTCAAGAAAATTGTTTCACCTGGCATCACTTCCTAGCTAATAATGCTTCATTTACATTTTCTACGAACCATGAACACAGATTCTACTTAAACAGAATATAGGGGCCTGCACTGCAATTACCTTTCTTAACCTTCTGCTTAACGTTTTATGTCAATAAACCAACACTTCTCCTCACATTGTCAATGTGAAGATTGTGCTGCTATTTAGTTCAGGAGATTGAATGTGCAGAATATGAAATCAAGTTTTCTTATCTCCAACGCATACATTTCATTTCTAGTATTTCTGAAGAGAGGAGTTAGAATATTTTTATTTAAATCTAATCTGCTGCTTTTAAAGACAATAACACCTACAAAATATGGTGATGGAAATGGAAAGACAATTACCAAAAATAGTTGCTTCTCTGTTAATCTTACCAAACAGATGCAATATTTTGACAGCTAATCAACATGGTTGTTGTTGGTTTTTGCTTTTTCCCCCTCCTGCTATATCTATCCTGTTCCTGGATGACCTATTAATTTTAATGGCTCGCTGGACTGCCATTTAATGGTTCAATAGATATAATACATTTGTGCTTTTCTTTGCATAATGAAGAGGCCAAGAAACCAAGATAACTTTTGAAGTTTATGTAGCTAGAATTTCCCCAAACAATTCAAATGTTTCAACTTCCCATTATAATTAATAGTAAAGCTTATCTAACTTCTATCCTTAGACTTGCAAAATAACTCTAAAAGTGAGCTTCACTCCGCTACAAAAATGTCCAACCAATTTTACATATTTTCAAAAAGTTATACTTAGCAAAATGCTCTTTAAAAGTCTGCAATAAACATTTCTCCATGTTACATGTTTATTGAGTTCTGAATTGCTCTGGAATCATGTAATTGCCAATAAACTTATCTACTGCACAGAGTGGAAATATTCAGTAATAACAATTTTCAAAAGTATGGACCTGTTCTGAAAATTTTCTCATAAGCTTATTTTATTAGAATGTTCAAATACTTGGCAGCTCTGGTATTTTAGCAATCTTAATTTTTTTTCTACTAAATAAATATGTAGGGCTTTAAGTAGAACTTTATCAAGTTGTCTAGTGGATGTTTTGTTGTGGTTGTTGTTACTAGGAAAGGGTCAGAGATTAATGAGCCAAATCAAAATTATCTCCATTGGGACAGAATAAGCCATATAACAATTTCACTCTATAAAACATGAGAAAATGTTTGTGATGTTTTTGATACTATATGCTCTTCCCAAATGAATCTAATATTCTCTCTCTCTCTCTCTCTCTCTCTCACACACACACACACACACTCGTCTTCATATTACATTGAATAATATAAGTTTTAAAAATTTAACGTAGTATTTAATATTTCCTATTGTAATCTGCAGAGTATATTTCAAAGATTGGCACTATTTTCCTATTGCTTCATTTTCATTAAAATCTATTTTGAAGTCATACTTCTATGCATTTCACTTCTTATCCACAGGATTTCCTAACGTTGTTTTATTCCATTTCAAGGTTATCTTTTCTCTTCTTCCCTCACTATCCAAATTACTTTTCTACATATTAACTATTGTTTGTCCTTGACTTCATTCTCCCATCTCTTACCTAACACCAGGTATAATCTCAACACATGCTTTTTTTTATGTAATGTTATCTCATGGTTTGGGCCTTATTTTATACCCGGAATTTGATCTTTATTTCCATCAACCCAATTACTGCCATTTCATTTAAGACCACTCTAAAGGACTGTGTGAATAAAAGCCATCCCTCTGACCAGTGAGATTGTGACAGAGATGTGGACTCCACAGAGCCACCCAGGGAAGTTCCCAGGGTGCCAAGCAAAAAAGGCATACACATCTGCGCAGGCAACTGTTGCTTCCAGTACTGACAGGAAGTTGATCCCCGCAGAGGCAGGAAAGACAAATCAGACTCTCTTTGGACTGAACTGAATTTCATTATTCTCAAACAAGCAAACAACAACAGTAACAAAAATTAGGCAAAATAATTTGCCTAATTTTTGCCAGGGGCACCTGGGTAGCTCAGTTTGTTAAGCGTCTGCTCTCAGGGTCCTGGGATCAAATCCCGCTTTGCGCTCCCTGCTCAGCGGGGAACCTGCTTCTCCCTCAGTCTCTGTCTGCTGCTCCCCCTGTTTATGCTCTCTCTCATGTGCGGGCTCTCTCTGTGTCAAATAAGTAAATAAAATCTTTTAAAAAGTAACATTATCTAAGATAAATCATTATTATTACTGTACAATAAATGATACTAAAATGGCACAGACTTAATTGCCTTACCCTCAACTATGAAACTGCATCAGGAAGCTACCCAATAGAGAGTTACTCTGCTTTGCATCAGCTCTCCTGAATACCCACCTGTACCTATTTCTACATCCAGTTATGCTACACAAAAATACTCCGAGTCTTCATTTTCTGCAAATTTATTTAATATAAGTTATTGGGAAGAGGAAAGAGAGAATTATTTGGTGACAGCAAACACTTTCTGTACCCTAAAGAGAGAGCAGCCAAGAGAATTCCTCTGCACACGTGCCTGAGGCCTGCCCTGGGATGGCCGGAGAGGGACATTATTACACAGCCTTCTCATTTCCACCTTGGTCTTAATATGGAAGTGCTGGGGGAGGCCATTTCTACCTGTATTTCTCTCTCTTTCTCTTGTCCACAGGAAAAGGAACCCATGTAGGTTGGGAGCTAGAATCTTTGGGCCATGTTTCTCTATGTGGGGGAATCAAGGTTTTAAAGGACAGGAATCTTGTATGTGGTGATAATCTGGATCTCATTCTTCTGTGGTTGAAATGCATGCCAGTGGGAAGAAGAGGGGCTGTTTCCAGTTTCTAGGGAGCAATGCTCCCTGCCTCCTGCCCCACCCCCAACCCACCCCCTGCCTGAAATACTTTCAGTTAGGATGCCTGTCCTTCCCAAGGTCTCTACCTGTGAGTAAGCAGATGAGGCCAATATAAGCTGATACTTGGAGGCCTGCTCTTGTTTTCTGTGCAGTTTCACCAGAGAGGTCTGTATTTTGGGTGTGAGGAGTCTGGCCCATTAAGAAAACTGAGAGCCAAACTATGGAAAAGAGCCAAGATGCCTTTCAACAGATGAATGGATAAAGAACATGTGGTCCATATATACAAAGGGATATTACTCAGCCATCAGAAAGGATGAATACCCAACTTTTGCATCAACATAGATGGGACTGGAGGAGATGATGCTGAGTGAAATAAGTCAAGCAGAGAAAGTCAATTATCATATGGTTTCACTTATCTGTGGGGCATAAGCAATAGCATGGAGGATATTAGGAAAAGGAAAGGAAAAATGAAGGGGGAGGGAATCAGAGTGGGAGACAAACCTTGATAGACTATGGATTCGAGGAAACAAACTGAGGGTTTTAGAGGGAAGACAGGAAGAGGGATGGATTAGCTTGGTGATGGGTATCAAGGAGGGCAAGGATTGCATGGAAGACTGGGTATCACACATAAACAATAAATCATGGAACTCTACATGAAAAAGTAATAATGTACTGTATGGTGACTAATATAACATAATAAAAAAATAAGAAAGAAAGCTGATTGCGCACTTTCTTGCTTGATCACAGTGTTTGGTGAGCTACAGCTTCTGTTACAACTGAAAGGACTACTGTCTGGAAATGGATGGCACACACTTTATGCTCAAGAGCACTCAGTGGCTGTCTCTGACAGCTCAGAGATCTACCAGCAGGCAGAGCTGGCTTAAATCCCAATTTGGAGACAAAGTAATTGAGAAAGTTGGACAATCTCACTAAGTTCTGGTGTCTTTTTTTAAAAAATTAAGATAATGCAACCTTGATGGTTATTTTAAAAATTAATTCAGGTAATGACCGTAAAGTGCCTAAGGTAGGACTTGGTGTGCAATCTAATGGCCAAGCTTTGATAAAAGTAGCTAATTAGATATGAACTGCATTTAGTCCACTTAATGCTTGAAGATTTTTCTCCAACTACCCTAAGTCTAAGTTCATCTGCAACCATATATGATTTTGTTGGATCTGAAAAAGCAATGGCCAAGTATGACAAATTTTTTCTTAGATTTTTTTTCCAAAATCATGATATAAATTCATGCCCCACATATAATGCTTAACATTAAATTGAAAGTGGCTATATTTATAAATGAACAAAGACAAGGCTATCTAACAGGGTTTGTATGTTAGAGATAATCAATATAAATTATTAATCTGAAAAAGAAAACACTTTTGGGGTCTTAAAATACACATTTATAAAAACCGAGACATTTCATCCTTCACAAGAACATTTGTAATATAAATATTGATTCACAGGAAGCTAGTATCATATATTGTTATGGTGCCAAATTAGTCAATTAAAGTCTACTATTGAACAAATATTTGGAGAAAGTATTAAATATTTTTAAAAGCCAGTTTTCTATGGTAATAGATAATAATTTACTCTGATACCCCACAATACCATTAAATAACAAGGCATATGAGTTAAATTTACCCAGGCTAAAAACACCATGGACTATGGGAGGACTTTTGGAAAAATATTTGCTTTATTTATATAAAAGAGAAATCTTTTTGTATGCAACAAGATGCCATTAGCAGAGTTAAACTGTTTCTCCTTTCCCAAGATAAGACAGAAAACCACATTGAACAGTATGTTTAAAATTATAATTACTACCAGTCTCACTGTAGACACATAGGATATTAGAGGTGAGAATTACTGCAGATTTAATCTACCTCAATGCCTTCATTATATAAATAAAGATGGTGGTTAAGCGACTTTCCCGAAGTGTTACCACGGCACCAAGACATGTGCCGAACAGGGGGGAGTATTGCCACAACAGTCAGGCTTTTGCTTTTTCGTCCTCCTAACTGGAGTAAGATTGTCCTTAAGAGAAACAAAGGTGAGAATCTATTTATTCACATGTGCCCTCCATAAAATAAAAGGGTTCTTTCTGAATGTAAGCACAAGTTTTTGAAGGTAAGATGAATCGCTTTGCATGGCAGGTTTCATAAAGACGGCAGAACTAAGCTGACAGTGACATGCTCCATCAGAGGTTATGAATGGCAGCCCGCACGGTGACTCCACCATAAGCATACTTTAACTTGATCAGCTGTGTGTTTGGTATATTTACCTCAGCAAACAATTAAATAAATGTCGTATACCAGCTTTATTGAAAAATCACATGGGCCCCTCTACCATACGGCCCAGGGTTCCAGGCGGCAACATTCATGTAGAAGTAAATAGTGGTCACTGATTGCCTGTTCCATGGGACGAGAGCTCCTCTGTTTACTACAGGATCTACCACTTCTGTTGTTTTCTACTCAGTTCAATTATGCTACCTGCCTGGACTGGCCTAGGAGGGAATTCACGACCATCTGTAAAGATGATCATATGAATTAACAGAAAATTTTACTAAAAGCACTATGACCTTTCATGTGCATCCCAAATCCTGACAAGTGTAATCTGTTATCATGTGCATGGGATGCATGGCTTACTACCTCTGTTCCTCTCTCTCATGTATCGATTTGGAGTTTCCAAGTGCACTATTTCACTTGATGCTCACAGTGGCACGCGGAGTGAACGAAATGAGTTTTTAAAGTCTCATTTTACAGATGAGAGAAATGAAACCAAGTTTAAGTAACTCTCATGAGGCAACTCAGTAAATGGTAGAGTTTGTGTTCGAACTCTGGTCTTCCAACACCACCCAACAGGCTTTCAACTATATCGTGTTGCCTTATGGTATCAGCTGTTGGAATTATACTGTATACCTTAATACACAAGATAAGCTTTGCTTTTAACTTGTTCCCCAGTAGCCACATTAAGTCAGAAAGGAAGAGTTATCATATTATAAATTGATTCATTTATTATTTTTATTATTCATATTTACCACTTATTTTAAAAATTAGACCTAATTTAAATAACTAATGTAAAATAATACTGAGGCGACAGAACAATCAGAGACTAGCATTCCTTGCTGGGAGAGATCAGTCATGTCCTTTATATCCCAGTGTTTTTTGCTTAATAGCAACCTTGCCAGATAACCCAGGGATAATCACATCTACTGATCATTAATGGTGAGGCTTTATTAGGAGCTTTCCATTTAAAGTAAAAAATTTTAATTTTTTAAACAATCCTATAAATGGATATTATTATAACTATTTTAAAGATGAGTAAACTGAAATTTGAAGTGAGTAATAAGTAAGTTTCCTGATTTTATGCAACTTGAAATGTGACTGTCACGTAATCTTTCAAAAAGTGGAGTCATTTTCTCCACACCACAACCCTGGGGCTTAGCCAAGTGACTTTCTTTGGCCCACAGAATAGTAGCCAATTAGATGTCAGCAGAGGATGGGAAAATGCTTAGACAATCAAGAGAAAGGAAGGGCCGGAGCACAGGCTCTACTCCATCCACAGATCTGGAACACAGAGGCCTCCATATGAATGAACCCAAGCTAATGCAGCAGAGATCATGCCGATGAGAATTGAGGCTCACTGGCCAATAGGCTGGTAACCACCAGTCCTGGGATGAAGCCATCCCAAACTGCTGAATGGATAAATAAATGATGGTAGTTGTAAGCATCCGTTTTATCCACGTTGATATACGCAGCAAGCTGTGTGAATCTCAAATCCATTACTTTAAGTGAAAGAAGACAAGGCAAAAAGGCCATATACTGGAGAGTCCATTTATGTGTCATTCTGAAAAAGGGAAAGGAATAAAGACAGAGAACATATTGGTAGTTTCCAGAGGTTAGGAGTAGGAGAGGGTTTGACTACAAAGGAATAGCACAGGGAATCTGGAGGGATAATGGAACTATTCTGTGTATTAATTGTGGTCGTAGATTTATGACACTATGCATCTGTCAAAATTCATAGACCTATACCAAAAACAAATGAATTTTATGCATGCAAACCAAAATAAAAATTGAACAATTCTCTTTCTCCATGTTAACTGTGAAATCATGCAGAATTGACAGGAGTTGAACTGAAGTAGGACCTGGGTTATTTGGATTGTGGCTCTGTTCTTTCCTACCTGAGTGACTTAAGTAAATACCGTAATGTCTCTGAGCCTCAGTTTATAATATGTGAATGGAAATAAGAATACCCACCTGACATGGGACGCCTGGGTGGCTCAGTTGGTTAAGCAGCTGCCTTCAACTCAGGTCATGATCCCAGCATCCTGGGATCGAGTCCCACATTGGGCTCCTTGCTCGGCGGGGAGCCTGCTTCTCCCTCTGCCTCTGCCTGCCATTCTGTCTGCCTGTGCTCGCTCTCTCTCCCTCTCTCTCTGATAAATAAATAAAATCTTTAAAAAAAAAAAAAAAAAAGAATACCCACCTGACACTTCGATGTCCTCATCTGTGAAATGAGGCAAATAATACTCCCGAGGATCATGGCTGAAATTTAAATGGGATAAGGTCTGTAGAAAGTTTGGTATAAAGTGCTCAATAAAAGAAGATGATGTTCTAGATGCTCATGAAAATGATGATGATAATGAAAATTATAATCTACATTGGGGAGCACTATTTCGGGGAAAATTTATGCCTCTAAGAAACAGATAAGATTCTCTGGGTTCTGATCCTAAATTTATGTTGTGTCATGTAATACTTCCTGAAAGATCCTTGCACCCCATGGGTAATGAGAGTTTCAACAAATGGAGGCTTCCAAGATGAATGAATTCAGCATATATATGTATAGGGCACCTCCTTTATACAAAACACTGCCAAACAGATGTTCCATGTAATACTTGCACTTTATAATACCGAAAAGATCTCTTACAACAAACTACAATGATATGTTATAGATCTTTGATTTATTTCTTAATTTCTTAATTTATTTCTTTATTTCTTTAATTTAGGATATCCCACTGTAATCCTACTTGTTACCTCTGACTTGGTTGTCCTTGGGAATCTGTAGGTTCTAAGCCTTAAAACCTCGTGGTATCTGGAGTCTCTGTATTTTTGACTATGACTTTTTTAATGAAAGCTATTTATATTATTTTGGTTTCCTTGTCTATATCAAATCCTTAGAATCAAAGAAATCATCTAAAATCACTGAATCTGGGCTCCTGGGTGGCTCAATGGGTTAAGCCTCTGCCTTCAGCTCAGGTCCTGATCTCAGGGTCCTGGGATCGAACCCACATCGGGCTCTCTGCTCAGCGGGGAGCCTGCTTCCCCCTCTCTCTGCCTGCCTCTCTGCCTACTTACAATCTCTCTCTTTCTGTCAAATAAATAAATAAAATTTTTTTAAAAAGTAAAAAAATAAAATCACTGAATCTTTGGATGATTCATACTCAAAATATTAGACATGGTGCTAGCTCATATCTGAATACAGTGCAGTCCCGAAAGATAGAGAGCAATTCTTCACTGTTGGGGGCAAAAAGGGGTCATGGGCTCCCTCGTCCTTCCTAACAAACAACTTCTTAGCTTAGGACTGATGGAATGAACCAGAGGGAAGAAGAGAGAAAAGTCAACCTGCACATGCGGCTGGGTAAAAATTCTATGTTCACATCTAGGAAAGAACTCATAAATATGTATATATTGATATTAATATTAAACCAGCTATCATCTACTGGAAAGAGCACTAAGTTAGCAGTCAGAAGAACTGGGCTCTAGAGCTGGCTGCGGACCAAAATCTCCCCATCCCATCTACCAGAGTCCCAGACCAGAGTAAATCTGTTTAATCCAACTATTTTCCATAACTGGCCATTTTGCCTACTTTGGGTCCAGCAAACCTTCACATTGCTAAACAAAACTTCATTTCCATGGTTAATCTAATTAGTAAAATTCGTCCCCCTTAATTTAAAGAAAGCACCATCCTAATGAAACAGCACTTTTTAAGCAAAGGATCAGATGACTCCTGTGGGTACTGAAGGAAACACTTAAAAGGCACCCTCGTATCAAAGTGGTTTCATGCTTGCTTGAAGCTTTAGGCAAAGAGTAAACTTTTAGCTTCAACTTGATGGGCGACATAAACATTTCTTGGTGAATGGGGAAGAAAACTGATTCTCTGTATTCTTAAAGGTCCTCCCATAAAGAAGTAGGTAAAAATTTTGACCATAGGAAAAATTATCAATGCCAAGGGGAAGAAAAAGCAAACTAATTAAAGTTTCAAACATTGAGAAGTAATAAAGGGTCGTGGATAAGTATGGAAATAGTACTTTATTCACCTTTATGATTCTAGAAAAAATAATATGGAATAAAGCGTAGTTAATTTATGTTTTTAATTGCAAAACCAAGTAATTGATATTTTTAAAAACAGGGATACTCAAAAGTAGAACACAATGGGATTTTTTCAATAGGCCCCATCAGAAGTAAATTATAAAGTCCCCATCTGTGCCTCACAGGGGGAAAAAAAATCCATTACCATTTGCTCTTTATTGGCATTATAGTTCTTCAAAATGGCTTACAACAGAGCTTATATTTCACACATGAACGTTTGATTGAGCTCACCTATTGTGATCTGCTTTAAGTGCCCACATTTTTAGTAGCAGCCGTAGATTGTGAAAACCTAGGCTTTTATAATGTTTTAAAATAATTGAGGGAGCTTTTCCTTTGTTTTGCTCTCATTTTATCTCACTTGAATGTTAAACAGAAATTACTCAAGTTTGGAAACTCCAGGGTGGAAAATGGAAGCTTGCTTATCTCACAGATTTTAGACCGCCTCTCCTATCGGTTTCTTGTGACAAGGCTTCTCTGATACCAGCACGGGGCTCTTAGCCCTGCTAGCTGTCCCCTCCCTCAGGGCCCGGACAGACACATGCTCAGCAAAGGGCCTTCCTTGGGTGCTGATGACCCGTGCTGGCAACTGGGGCATCCACCCACTGAATTGTCTTTTGCGCTCTCTCTCTTTTATTTTAATTGTCTTGATAAGCCTGAAGATATCCCTGGAATGCTCTAGCCTCTACTCGGGTCCTTATCTCATAGGATAGAGAGATGGAAAGCTCATTATATGAAAGTGGTATCTGGGAGAAATAGAAAGAACTAGACTTAGGGCAAAAGAGAAAGCCTGGAGACCATTGATAGTGAGGTTATCCCATGGAGGCATGAGTGAGTTCTTTAACCTCTGAAAGTGCAAAATATGTATTCACTTAAAAATCCTCCCCTGTGGCACCTGGATGGCTCAGTCGTTAAGCGTCTGCCTTCAGCTCAGGTCCAGGTCATGATCTCAGGGTCTTGGGATCGAGTCCCGAATAGGGCTCTCTGCTCAGCGGAAAGCCTGCTTCTTCCTCCCAACCCCCCGCCCCCAAACCCCTGCTTCTGTTCCCGCTATCACTGTCTTTCTCTGTCAAATAAATAAATAAAATCTTAAAAAAAAAAAATCCTCTTGTGACATCCTAGGTCCTATCAAAGGCTGTTGTCTCTTTCTCATTCTTCAGGCAGAAGCCTCTGTAAGCCATTTCAAACAAAACCATTTTATCATGTCTTTAAACGTGTTAATATACTAGTTGCCAAACTCCTTTACAGATCCATGTTACGACTTAACAACCTTAGTTTCCAGGAAAATTTTTCCTAAATACAGTTAATTCCTTCAGACAGTAAGACAGAATGGCAGGGAGGTCTACTCAGATTCAAGTTCCAGCTCTATGCTGATAAGCTGCCGGAGTCTCATTATCCTCACCTGTACAGTGAAAACGCCAGCTTGAAGAGATTACCTGTGTTAAGAGCTCTTAGCGGAGAATCTGTGCCAAAGGAAATACAGGTCATATCTACCGATGTGACAGAATCTAGCACTTGATCTTTTCTAATCTGTAAAGGCAATAATAGGGGAAGCACATTAACACCCTTCATGGACTTGAAAATAAGCACCATTTTCAGTCTTCTCTTTTCTGATCCCTTAAATGTACAGAGTCTGTCAAAAATTGTGCTTAACAATCAAGCAAAATGTTTAAAAGAGACTGCTCTTATACCAAAAATGGTTCTAAGAAATGAAGCATTTATAAGAAAAATAAAGTCTGCAATAATTTTTTACATGCCCCAATAAGGGAATTTGGGAGGTTTATTCCGAAGGAAGAATAAAGAGAAAAATGTGCTCATATACATAAAATTATGTATTGGTATGGGGGGGTATGAGAGCAGAGAGAAAAAGAGGAGAAATTTTTAGAAAGAAGAACACACAGGTTCCCAGCAAACAACATTTTTTAATAGAAGAAATGAAAATTCAGTCCTAATTAAATGCTAATTAGATAGTAAAATGTGTTTTTATTCTATTGTTAATTTTCCATTACATTAACCTCCTCATCAAAACTTATGCTTATATACTAAAGTTTTCTAATGACAGAACTTCATGAAAAAAGTATAGAATGCTTCATCTGCATAAAACGTAGGTCTTCCTACTGGGTTATTTCATGCTCTATAGAGAAAAAATATATATGCATAAAGTAATTAATATATATGCATAAATATATGCATTAAAGTAGTTAAGCATAAAAGTAGCTATTGTGACTCCAGCAAGTATCTTCCACAGACCCCATTCTAGATAAGACAGTAAGATTAGATATATATCCGCCACCATCTAGAGGGAAAAATGTTTTATATCATTTATTTAAATCATCCAGAGCCACATCCAAAATGTATTTTTACAGAAAAAATGGGGTCTGAACATATTTCAACCTTTGAAAGCACCATAACATGGTCCCCTTTCTCCTTTCAGATCAACGCCTGACTTCCCCGTCAGAATCTGAGGAACAGAATCTTAGTCACCTTCTAATCTGCAACATCTCGGGGGAACTTAGCACGTGGTTGGCACACAGGACATGTGCTGAGAACCAAACACGTCCCACAAGTTCATCCACTGCTTTCCAGTACAACTTGGGCATTTTCCCATTGACATTTATGCTCCCGTGATTTTTTTTCAACCAGGAAAGGCCTTCATTCTTTTTCCTTTCTCTCTGCCCATGTCAGTTCAATCTGCTGTGCAGGACGAACGCGAGTATCACCTCCCTCTTGAAGGTGGCCATCCGAACTGCTTCTGACTCCCCACTGGCTGCACTCACGCTTCCTTCAGGAAGTAACTGTCACAACCAGGTCTGGAGTCGTAGCACCACATGGCAGTGTAGGGGAAGGCAGGACCTTTCCAATACATCTGGAAGCTGGAGTCCAGAAGCAAGACTTAGAGGCAGTCATCACAGCTTTACGTGTGAAAACATGAGTCAGAACCTAGATTGTCCACAGGGAAAATGTCATTGGAGCCTAACGGAAGGCACAAGCTACAGGGGGACTCAGACAATGGCAGGCCCCTGAGGAGAGCAATGTATCACTCGGGAGTCTCTATTTAGAAAACCTGATTTTCAAATGGCGGGGATTTCAGTTTCCCGGGGGTGCTAGTGGACTAGAGATGGGAACAAGGTGAGAGCAGATGGAGATGCAATTTGGGCCTAGACCTTCCAGAGTCACCAGGAAGAGGATATATTCAGGGCAAAGTTAATAAAAGAAGATAAAGAGCTTAGGACCTGAGAGAAGGCCTTTCTCCAGCCATGCACATATTCTGAATTCCAAGTCAGAGTCTGTTAGTTTAATACCTCATAGTATGTCACGTGCGGAGTGTCCATGAATATAGAACACTTAGTTCCCAGAGTAAAGTGAGAGAAGTTGCGCGCTCTTGTAGTGACTTTCTCTTCCATGGGGAAGTCCTCATGGCCTGATACGCTGTGCCTTCCTAGCTCTCAACAGTGGCGATTCTGCATTTTTTTTTTAGTAAGTTTTTTTTTTTTTTTTAAGATTTTATTTATTTATTTTACAGACAGAGATCATAAGTAGTCAGAGAGGCAGGCAGAGAGAGAGAGGGGAGGAAGCAGGCTCCCTGCTGAGCAGAGAGCCTGATGCAGGGCTCGATCCCAGGACCCTGAGATAATGACCTGAGCCGAAAGCAGAGGCTTAACCCACTGAGCCACCCAGGCGCCCACTGAGCCACCCAGGCGCCCCCTGCATTTTTTATTTTATCTGGATGGTTTTCATTAGCACCAGGGATCATGTCTGCCCTCTCCTTGGCTGTGTTCCCAGCACCTAACGTTGGGCCCAATATCAAGTAAGAACTTTGCACATGGACTTAAGCAAACATGAGGTCGCAGAAAGAATCAGCCAAAGTTGCTACAGACAAGAATGCCACACAACAACAGCAACCACACACATGGACGGAAGATCTGTCCAAAACAAAACCTGAGAAGTTACTGTTGTCCAATAGATTTTTTTCCTAATTGGAGTTTTAAGAGTGCACGTGAGTTACCCATCTTAATTAACACTGTCAGAGACTCTTTCTGGAACTGGTTGGCCTTTATCCCAAACAGCCTCTCTGGGTGGAAGGATATGTTCTGAATATACTCTGTTTATGAAATCCCAGTCTCTTTAATCAGTAAATTGGGTAGGTGGGATTGACACTTGACAGTCCTAAATATATCACGATCGTGTTCTTATGAATCAATAACCAGCTGAAATTCATTGCCTGAATAAATGACTCGTGGGCTCACACCTACTGAGTAGCTCGGACAACCAGCTTCCACTCTCCGATCAGAGCTCTTGCCATGACACACCCCTGGAATCACGTTGTGGTGTGGGGTTTACTTAGCTCCTTGACAGGGCATGCTAGCTATGGGTCTCAAACGTGTTTTCCAAGGAAAAGTCTGCAGTGCTTGTTCAACGGAAACATAGCCTTTGCACTATCCTTCGCCGTGCTCGTAGAACTGACTTAACTGATCTTCACATTGCGTGAGGAACAGAGGCTAGATCATATTGCTCCCATTTTACAGGTAACAGATTCAAATGTCTGAGCTGAAAAATACTGGCTGAAGATCAAGCAGCCGGTGGGTGAAAAAGCCTGTCTGGTTTATTCAAAATGCACAAGACTGATTTTTATTTCAATGTTGAGAATCATCACTGTTTCAAATGATACATCTCAGTTAAAGGAGCAGGGATTATTTAATTTGGGGCAGGGGGGAACAGAGCATTTACACATAGGAAATAATCAAAGGATTAACAAATCTGCAAATAAAGGAAACAAACATTGTGTATGGATGCCTGGGTGGCTCAGTCCATTAAACATCTCCCTCTGGCTCGGGTCATGATCCTAAGGTCCTGGGGTAGAGTCCTGCATCGGGCTCCTTGCTCAGCGGGGAGTCTGTGTCTCCTCCTGCTTCTCCCCCTGCTTGTGTGTTCTCCCTCTCTCTCTTTCTCTCAGTTTCTCTGACTCTGACAAATAAATAAATAAAATCTAAAAAACAAAACAAAACAAATTAACAAGCCCACTGTGTAAATGTTGTCCTAAGACTGGATAGCCCTCTCTTTGTGCACGTGGATTTTAGCTGTGATTATTTTTGCCAGAAGTTCGATATGCAAATGATCCCCTTTACTCAAATGGGACAGGGAGAAGCTGTAGCACTGCCATCCATGCCATGACACACGGGCTGTCGCACGTAACACACTGTAACATTGCTGACTAGAGTTAGGTTAAAAACTTCGAATTTTAACAACACATTTGCTTGAGGTTCCACTGACTGGGACTTTGCCAGATGCCTTTCAAAGATCCAAATCCACTCCCTACCCCTGCTTCTAGGACTGCGTCATTTGCCAGGGCTTCCTTTGCTAGCAGAATCCGGGAAGCTATAAAGTCACACCATTGCATCGATGCGTAGTTTGCCACTAAGAAACCCTCATTTCATGGATCGAACTCATAGCTGAAAACTAGCAGCAAACTGCCAGGGGGAAAACACTCATTTTGCTAAAGCTTCCAAATAATCCTTCTTGGCCTGGACTCCTGAATTCTCAGGCACCTGAGGGATTGCTTCACTCCTGGGGAAACCATGGCATAATTTTAACAATTTAGGCCTACCAGAGTTAGACTGCGATTGTCAATACTAATGAATTAAGACTCAGACTCTGTAGAAATCTGTGGCCCAGAACTGAAAATATTCCATGGAATTTTTAGTGAATTGCATTAGCCAAAGTGGTTTTCTTCCAAAGCAGGCCACTGATACCATTCTCATTGTATGTATGTATTGTATCGTAAGCTGGGTAGCTTTCTGAGGTCAAAAAGTATAATTTCTACAGAGGACATGGGGAGTCAAGTCTACAACTTATTGAAGTGACAATGAACCTCTTTGTGGTAAGAAAGTGTCTTTGTCGATGGACTGCTGCAAATAATGACCACTCTTTTCCTCGATGCAATAAAGTGTAACCTATATCTTCATTTAAGTAAGTTTTTGGTTTGCTTTGCTTGCCTTGCAATTTTACATCAAATGATCCATTATTTCCACTGGAAAGGTTCTTCCTGGGAACTAAACTGAATGTCTGAAATAACTTATCCAAAAGTCTTGGTTTAGAAGGGTTCTAAATTTCCAAACTGGCAGAATGCAATAAGACATGGGAGCAAAAGAGATTGGTATAATCTCCGCCCTCTCGTAAGAATAAAGGGTCCAAAAAATATTGCTAAGTAAATGAGATTTCTGATAATTACTCTAAGAACTCTAGTTAACTCTTATGAAGTTATATTGATTTTTAAAATGAAGAATTTCAACATAGAAATCTTCTTCATGTATTTATGTATTCATTTATTTTATTATGTTAGTCACCATATAGTACTTCATTAGTTTTTGACGTAGTGTTCCATGATTCATCGTTTGCATATAACGCCCAGTGCTCCATGCAATACGTGTCCCCCTTGATACCCATCACTGGGCTCACCCATCCCCCCACCCCCTCCCCTCTAAAACCCTCAGGTTTTTTTCCCCAGAGTCCATAAAACTAAATCTGGCCAGAAGAATTTTCTAATCATATTTTACCTATCTAAAGACAGAACATTCAACAGAAGACTTTCTTGTTTTTCAAAATTCATCTACAATTCTATAGGTTTTTGGAGTAACCTCTATTTATCTGGAGCAAAAAAGGATAATATTTGAGATAAAACATAGTACCTCACACAATTGACATTTAATTATTACAAATAGCTCCATACTGACTTTCTTTCTTATGCTACTTTTTTTTAAAGATTTTATTTATTTATTTGACAGAGAGAGATCACAAGTAGGCAGAGAGGCAGACAGAGAGAGAGAGGAGGAAGCAGGCTCCCTGCTGAGCAGAGAGCCCGATGCGGGGCTCGATCCCAGGACCCTGAGATCATGACCTGAGCCGAAGGCAGCGGCTTAACCCACTGAGCCACCCAGGCGCCCTTTCTTATGCTATTTTAGAATAACCCAGGATTACTTTCTTAAGCTAATTTTCCAGAAGCAGAATTTTTGAGTCAAAGGAAATGTATGAATTCTACAATTAAAAAAAAAAAAAATTGCTAAATCGTTTTCCAGAATTCACTTGCCCTAACAGCATGTATAAGAATGCTTATTTTCCTAACCAAAATCAATAATAGAAACTCTAATTTTTAAAAATCCCTTCAAAAATAGGTAAGGGAGGGGCGCCTGGGTGGCTCAGTGGGTTAAGCTGCTGCCTTCGGCTCAGGTCATGATCTCAGGGTCCTGGGATCGAGCCCCGCATCGGGCTCTCTGCTCAGCAGGGAGCCTGCTTCCTCCTCTCTCTCTGCCTGCCTCTCTGCCTACTTGTGATCTCTCTCTGTCAAATAAATAAATAAAATCTTAAAAAAAAAATAGGTAAGGGAATTGCTAAAAGGTATACTTTAAGATCAAAAGGTGATGGACAATAAAAGGCAAAGAAAGAACAAGAGGTCTTAGTTATCACTTTATCCTTCTGCATCAGAATTTTGGCTATTTTGACTTTTAATTGTGAGGAAAGCATAGGGAAGTCATCCAAATAAAGATAAAAATGCAATGAGGGGCGCCTGGGTGGCTCAGTGGGTTAAGCAGCAGCCTTCGGCTCAGGTCATGATCTCAGGGTCCTGGGATCGAGTCCCGCATCGGGCTCTCTGCTCAGCAGGGAGCCTGCTTCCCTCTCTCTCTCTGCCTGCCTCTCTGTCTACTTGTGATCTCTGTCAAATAAATAAATAAAATCTTAAAAAAAAAAAAAAGATAAAAATGCAATGAAATACTCTACCCCATTTTAGCTAGTCTTCAGGATTACTCAGTAGTCTCACTGGAAAGTCCAATAGGACTTTCAGGTCAGACATCACTAACAAAAATATTTAAGTACTTACTCAGAAACCCAAAGGTCAGCTGAAATTTACATGAAAGACACCTTTTCAAGCAATAGATGAATTATGCCTGCTTATTGAAAGATTTGTGAGGACAAAATATTATATGCACTAATATGGCAGGGGGGAGAAGAGAATATAATATATATTATTAAATTCTTCCTCTGTGGTGAGTGCTGTGAAGTGTGTAAACGTGGCGATTCACAGACCTGTACCCCTGGGGCTAATAATACATTATATGTTAATAAAAAAAAATTCTTCCTTTGCTTACTTTCAGCATGTTTAGAAGCAGCACTGCTGTTTTCAGATAGTTAGGACAGCAGCAGTGATTTCTTAGGTCTCAAAGGTACCAACAGTCCACTAGGAGTAAATAAATGGCAACATCATATAGCATAGGACCATGACTTTCCTATATTTTTCCACATTAGTCAAAATTGTTTGGATCATCCGAAAAGCCTTATTTATACTCAAATCAAACTACGACTAAACCACTATGGAAAGGCAAGAAGCTTTGGAGCCACAAGTCACAGGCAATACAGCAGAGCGGGAAATGCAGCATTCATGCTTTCTCAGATTTACAGTCTTTCTTTTCGTGTATGCCCAACTTCTACCAGAATTTCCCAACTGGGTCACGTCAAAACTAAATTCTATCAATGCCCACTCAACTGCTCTTGGAAGCCTCATGCCAGTAAAGTCTACTTTAGTTTCTAATACGAGGTCATCTCTTTCTTAAAATCCCTGAGTAGATTCTGTAGATCTGTCCTTCCAGGGTTTCGACAGACTAAAGTAAAAGGAAATTTAAGTCTTAGAACACACTCAGTGTTATTAGGAATGACTTTTGAACAACTTTGAATGACTTTGAAATGATTACACATGTACACACAAGTGTGCATGCTTTTAACTCAATATTTATTTTTATACCCAAACTACAAATAAAAATTGATAAATTCTTTCATCTTTATTGGTCATTTTGTTAATCTGAATACCTTTTGAAGGCACATATTTTCCATTTTTAAATTTAAGGCATAATTACCATAACAGTAAAATGCAACCATTTTAATGGACAGTTCCGCAAATAGTGTTCAATGCAGAGAATGAGCTCATTTCTGCTATAATCCAGTAATAGAATATTTCCATTACCTCCACAAAATGCCCTTTTGCTCCTTTGTAATAAAGTCACTCTTGCCCCTGGCAATCACTTTTCCTTAGCTTTGCTTTCTCCAGAATATTTTATAAATCAAATGATACAATATGTAGTCCAGTTTATTTTACTTAGCTTGGTATATTTCAGATTCACCCATTTTGTGCATATCAGTAGTTCATTCTTTTATATTGCTGAAGAGTATTTCATTTTGTGGACGTACCACCATTTATCCATTCCAAAACCGAAGGGTATTTTTTAATTTATAGATCTCCTTTTTGTCATTAAGAAGATTTAAGGCTGTATGGTCAAGTTTTCCATTTTTAGATCTTTGAATTGCTCTTAAACTATGCTCCCATTTAGAGCCTCTGGTTTTGAGATTATGCTTCTCCTCTGAATTATTTTTATTCTTCTGATATAGCCCAGATTTCATTCTCTTACTGTGAACTTGAAGGTAGCATCTCTTCCTTTAATGGTTACCTCACATTCACATTTAAAGCCTATTTTTCTTCAAATAAAGGCACACTCATAACAGAGTACATTTGAGTTCCTAATAACAGAGCCTGTTTGAACTTATAACTGCATCCTTTAAAAATCAGACATTGGTAAATGGAAAGATTTTTGATTTTACCTTTATATCTAGGCAAACATCTGAGACTTATTTCTTTGACAAAAAGGAGATAGGACAAGAATTCCTTCAGCCTTCCCTTATTATTGGAAGTTTTCCATTGTGCCATAATGAATGTAAAAGCTAGCTATTGTTTTAAAAATCAATGTCTTCGTGCAAATTGGTTTTAATAAAATATTAACTATAGCTCTTACTTAACGGAGTGTTACCCAAGGTGATCTATCTGCCTTAATGTGTGTTCTGCTCTTTTGTAAATACTTCATAAAGTTGTGGTTTTATTAGATTGTAATTGGTTGCCATCTTTGCAAAACAACCTGGAAACATTTAAAAAAAAAAAATCAAAAACACTATCTCAGGATGAAGCCAGAATAGAAACAAGTATATAAAACTCAAATTATATCAAAACTATAAGAAAGCATACCCCTAGTTAAATAGCATCTATTGCTCCAGCTCCTTAATTTTAACACAAAACATGTGATGTGAATATTCGCAAGCACAAAAATGTCTAAAGGAATTCGTTCAGCTGACAGCTTTCTCCTTCAAGCAGAAAATCAGGTATTTGTTAGAAACATAAATGGGAAATATATTAGTACAGAGTTCAGAGAAAATAATGAACTCACCCTCTTAAAAAGAAGAACATCACTAAGAGAAATCAAGATGCATCTATTTATGGCATTTTGTATCTTTTTAGAGAAATGATAGTATAAGCTAATGTCTTCTATATATGACTAAATACTATTTAAAGTATATAACTGCATATAACCTAAAATATACTTTTTCCCCTTTTTAAAAGCAAACACTCATACACAGAGAGGCAAAAGACTCACAAGCATATCTACATATTTATAAATTCCTTGTTATAATCTTCAGTTAAGTAATACTGTTTTTCTCAATCCCAGAAAATCTAATCAGAGTGAAAGACATTTTATGTTGACTGATTAAAGCAGGACTAAGTTATATTCTGACACATGTTTCTATCATTAAATGTTAGAAATAGGGAAAAAAGGCAAAGCAGAAAAGCAATGACATTTTGATAAGTCCTTGTCAAAGAAGGGAAAGATAGCCTAGTTTACAAGAAATGAAAGAGAGGTAAATCACTGAAAATAATTTACCATAGTTATCAGGAATAAATTCTAGAAACTTCTATAACATTTCCACGAATGCACAGAAAGCAGAATAGGCTGAAATTAAAAACAACAGCATGCAATAAAAGGGAGACATATGTAATGAGGAATGAATTCAAGCGTATTAAAATTACTACAAAATGCAAAAACAGAATTAAAATCCACATTGGAGGGCAGAAATTTACATTTCAGAAAACACACTAGAAAAACTGGAGCACATGGAAAGTTCTCCCAGAATTCAGAAGAAAAACTAAAGGTATTAAAACAAGAAAACCACCAGAAATATGGAGAGCAGAAAATAGTTCTCTAACCCACAGGTTGTAGTTGTCCCTGAGGAAGAAGCAATAACTGAAACAGAAGTCATAATAAAAGAAAATGGAACTAAGTTTTTAATTCAAGAAATCTCCTTGAAGTTCTCACTATGCATATAATCACAAATTTCATTCCAGCCAGAAAAAACAGAAAGTGACATATATGTAGTGATATATATGCATCTTGAAAGGACAAAGAAAATAATAGTAATAATATTAATAAAAGCAAAGAGAAGAGGAGGGGTGGGAGAACAAGAGAGAGACAGATAAAAAAAGAGAGAGAAGTAAGAAAATAGGCTATCCCCCAAATCACAACAACAATGAAATATGTTGCCTGGGTTTAGCTTTCCTAGGACATTAAATTCAAAAGGACAGAAGCTTAATGTTGACAGAACTTTGTGAATAATTTAGTGAGTTGTCAACCCCCTTGTTATTATTGATGTATTAAAGCAACAGAAGGGCTAAAACCACGGTGTGTGTGTGTATATATATATATATATTTAAGATTTTATTTTTTTACTTGACAGATAGAGATCACAAGTAGGCAGAGAGGCAGGCAGAGAGAGAGAGGAGGAAGCAGGCTCCCTGCTGAGCAGAGAGCCCGATGTGGGGCTCGATCCCAGAACCCTGAGATCATGACCCGAGCCGAAGGCAGAGGCTTAACCAACTGAGCTACCCAGGTGCCCCTAAAACCACAGTATATTAAGGCTCAGGACATATCACACTTATGTACTCATGTTTATAAATGTTCTTTCAGATCTACTACAGTCAGTCTTGAACAGAAACGCATTTACAACTCAGGGCTCAGAGAAGACTGGACTGGTGAATCCACCTTTACAGGGTTTCAATCTCAAAGCAAAATATTCCATCCTGTTTTGTGCAGGGGGCTGCTGGACTTTGCACCATTCCTACAGCTTTTCTTCTGGATCTGTCCCGCTCCCACTCACAGGAAATGAGTTTCTGAAGCTACATTCATGCCCAGAGTTCAAACAGAATGTTTTGCAATTTTAATGATTATTTCATACAATAGATGGTGTTCATTATTCCATTCTTGGTAATATTCCTTAAATAACAATACCAAACATGGAGCTAGAATTATTAATCAAAGCATTCTTTTCTTCCTATCATAAAAGCCACGTTGTTACAGTAATCAACACTGTCACGGTTCTTGAGGAACATTTTTTTTTTTTTGGCACATCTGAAACCTATTGAATGGCATATGTCATTTTTCTTTTATGAAAAAGAAAAATATATTTTATGGTGCAGACTAATAATTCATCCAGAAACAGGTATTTCCAACTTATCTTCCAACTAGAACATGAATTCATTCTATTTAAAATCAACTTATGATATACAGTCATAACTACGAAAAACAATATTCAAAAAGAAATGAGACATTGAGGAAATGTATTGAAATAGAAAATGCAAGTAGTACTTCTCAGTAAATAATGGAACGTTAGGCAATCTTTTTCTTCCTGAATTTTCTTTTTCCGATTTCTTAATGAGTGCACTTTCATTGAATATTTTTGAAAAAAATCTAAAGCAAATTTGCAAATGTCCAAGCTCACACTACTGAGATAAATGCAAACCAAATCAATGAGATATCACTTCTCACTCAAAAGATAAGCAAAAACTTAGGGTAAGAAAGCAATGAGATAGCAGAGCAATAGACACTCTGGTATCCTGCAGGGAGGAATGAAAATTGCCACGTTAGGACGTGATTAAGCTGAAGATTTGTGTTTAGGCCATGCTTTATCCATTTCACTCTTATAAGTTTTGAGAAACTCTTGTAGCATGTGTATAGGAGATACATATACAGGCTCATTATATATATATATATATATATATATATATATATATATACACACATATATATTTATGTATCTCTGTACATAAAAATATACAGACAGACTTTCTCTCTCTCTATATATATATATATATTTATATATCAATATATAGATATAGACAGATAGATAGGCTCATTGTGCCAGAGCCTGTAATAATAAAAACTAGAAATAACATAAATGTCCATTCTTCTGCATAACATACTGTAAAGAAAAGAAAGTAAGTGAACTAAAGCTTCATGTGTCAATACAGATAAGCCTCAAAAACATTAGGTTCAGCAGAAAAAGCAATAATAGTGTGATACCATACATATTTAAATTTTATGTACTAATATTTAAAGAAAGCTTAAATATGCAAAACAATACCATACTGTTTATAGGTCCATAAATATAAAGTATAAAAAGATTATGGGGAAAAATAAACACCAAATGTTGCAATGCGGAGGACAAGAGAGAACCGGATTGGAAAGAGATACACAGGTGTTCGGGTTTTTATATATATATATTTTTTCTGCATGCTTGAAATAGATCAAAATAATAATAATAATACCCTATAAAATATCAAATCTTCTTAATTTAAACAACCCTCTCAATTATAAAAAAAGCAAAGTGGTTTGAAAACCAAGGTAACTAGATTCCAATTTTTAGATTCTGTCTCTTTTGATTCTTTATCCTCTGGTATCTTTTAAAAATTATAAAAATTATAAATCTGTCCCTATTGGAGCTGATCTTTTAACAAGCCCTCTTTAAACTCTACTGATTAGTCCTAAAGAACAGCTTGGTCAATGTCTCTGCAAATAAAGATGTTTAACACATGTATATTTTAATTGATCGAAGCAAGAAAAGCTTAAGTGAACTATTGAATTGAAATATCCCGTTGGTAATAAAATCAATTAAAATGGGAAGAATAGAAGAGTAAAATTACCTGTAATGATTTTGAAATTCCATGCAGGAGAGAAATGACTGTATGAAAATGGTAAAGTCTATCATATAAGCTGCTACCCTAAAAATAAAATCTAAACTCCGGATTCCAGTCAATGTCAAAAATTACTAGATGTAGGAGCTAGATGTAGGCCAACAATTTTAGTAAGAGCACTAGCTTGGCTAAATTCTTCACAATCACATTCTATAGTTTCATAAACTTTCCAAGTTAGAGAAGTTGAAGGATTTGGGAGGAAAAAAATTAAAAAGGTTTTACAATCACCTTTAAGGCATTGCTATAAGTCTCAATTTGTTAATTGACTTTTGGTATGTTAATAGGTTTGAATCTATTAATATACATGTGAAGTAATGCCCTAATTTGTTTTAGTGCTTTCTTTTAATGGAACTACAACGGAGCACAGAGCACATATAGAAAACTATTCATTCACTCATTAACATGCCTAATAAACATTCCCTTTTCCTTATACCCCAATGGGTTTTAAAGAAAAGGCTACGTGAAAAATTTTTAAGTCACATAAACCTCTAGACAGAGAAGGAAAATCAAATGAGAACTATCCTCTGGGTAACCATTCCCCATTATTATGTTACACTGCATCATTCTACATAGGTTTTTTCACTATTCCTAATCTGTATTGAAAAATAGAAAGACATTAAGAACTGATTAAACACTTTCCCCATTTCAGACTAGCAATTCATTTCTTCTGCTAGAAAAAGAAACGATCTTATTGAGAGAGTAGACTCACCCGTAGAATTTATGATAAATGTTGGCCTGCTCAGGGGTTAGCTTGTGGGAGAGACACAGCATTATTTTCCTCTAATCCCTGGCATTTTGGTGTGATCATTCCAGGTAGAAATATCTCTTTCCTCTGGTTATTTAAGACACTTGAAATTTACAGCTTTGTATTGTATTCTTTTGAATAATATATTTTATTTATGCCAATAATAACCATTAAGATTTGAGTAGCGTTTTAGAAGATACGGTCACATGGCTGATGGCATGTTCATTCCATGGGACAGTACTGTGGCTTTATTCAACTCTTCCAGGAGAAGAACAGCTACAAGGACAACATCAAGGTCCAGAAAGACTGCTCAGGGCGACAGACAGCTAGGTAGCCACTCACTGTCCCCAGTTGAAGGGTTCGGGCAAGGTAAAATCTGAGCTGTGGATACAAAGCTAAAGGATATTCCAGAAAAGGATCTCCAGTGATAAGACCCTGGCCATCATCATGCTGATTCACTGCCGAGAGAATCTGAAGCCCCAGAAGATGCCTTCTGTGTGCACAGAGGGAGTCACACGTGAAGAACGGGAACAGGATCAGTAAGCATGAGCTACAGGGCACTTCTGCCTGTAGAACAGAGCTCAGTTATGACTGTTTCTTTCCGAGATTTCCCGCCTTCTCTACATATTTTCACTTACACTCTTTCTTTCCTGTCCTCCCACACTATTCCTTGATGTCCCTCCTCCTTATGATGTCTTCAATTTATTTTTTTGGACTTTATGATTTCTGTTCTGCAGTTTCTCCTGTTCCATGGGTTGGTGTACCCAACTGGGAAAATGGTCCTGCGTGTGACTCACAGGGACAGCAGCTGCTGTTTCCTCACCAAGTGTTATCTGTGCTTCTTTTTCTTGGTGCTACAGTCCATTCTCCTTGCTTCTGGAATTGACACAGAAGACTAGAAATTACTTGGCGTGAGCTGATAAATCCATATCCAGCTCTTTAAAAGCCAGAAACCACTGTGATCACTTGCATTCTGATGTACAGTCTAAGCTTGTTCTTCTGATTCTAGCACCCTGCTTCTATTCTGTTTTCCAAATTTATTTCCTAAGAGTAATTCTTTTTTTTTTTTAAGATTTTATTTATTTATTTGAGAGAGAGAGAGCGCACAAGTAGGAGGCTGCAGAAGGAGAGGGAGAAGGAGACTCCCCGCTGAACAGGGAGCTTGACCCGGGGCTCGATCCCAGGACCATGGGATCATGACCTGAGCCAAAGGAAGATGCTTAACCGACGGAGCCACCCAGGCGCCCTTATCTGAAAGTAATTCTAATAGTACTTCTACTTGCTTAGCTATTGGTGGTCATTCATTCACTCACTCACTCAATATTGATTGAAATTCTTTGCTGTATCAGATGCTAACCTCAGTGCTAGAGAGAATCTCAACCATCAAGAACTCTAGGTGATCCTTGAACAACACAGGTCTGAGACACATGGGTCCACTTACATGTGGATTTTTTTACAGTACACTACTGTAAATGTATTTCTCTTATGATTTTCTTAATAACATTTCTTCTCTCTAGCTTACTTTTTATAAGAATACAGTACAAAATACCTATAACATAAAATACACGTTAGTCAACTATTTATGTTTTGGTAAGGCTTCTGTAAACAGTAGTCTATTAGTAGTTAGGTTTGGGGGGAGTCAAAATTTATATGTGGATTTTAGACTGTGGCAGGAAGAGGAATTGGTGCCCCTAATCCTTGTGCTGCCAAGGGTCAACTGTATAGAGTCTAGTTGGGGGAAACAGACCAAAAGAATAAGTAACAGTGCATTATAAAGGTGACCAAAGCAGGTAGTACAGTCCATCTTGGAGGGCCTAGCAATGCCTCTTAGAGGAAGAGACATGGAAGCTAAGATCTAAAGAAAGAATGGGACTTAACATGGAGAATGGGAAGGAAGTGAGCTCCATGGGAAGAGGAAATCACATGTACAAAGTCTAGAGGCAGAAACTGGCACAAGATTGTTCATTATTGCAACTGCTGTGAATGGCAGAGGACATTTTATTTTTAAACACTTAACTCTTCTGCTCACTTCACTTTACATCAATTAAAAATAAGTAAGTACCTACTTATATTAAGAATATGAATCACTAAGCACATACTTGTATTAAAAATATGAGTCATTAAGTACAACATTTAACAAAATCATGGACCTGCAAGGATTTTTCACTAATTCACTTGTCTCAACTCCCTAAAAAATTTGAGTTATTAGCAGTTATCCTCTGTTTGAAGCTACAACAAGAAAGAAAATGGGGCCACTGGAAGCTAGATAAATAACTTCTTAACTTCATTCATTCATTCATTCAGTCATTGCACAAATATTTAAGGAGTTCTTACTATTGCCAAGTACTTAATCCATGATGCTTATGATGCTAGTGGAGGGAAGAAAAGACCAGTGGTAAAAAAGTAAACAACCAAATAAATCATGTACTACTTCAGATATGAACATGAAAGGCAGAGAAGAGCAATGACCCACAGGCTTAAGACCAAATCCCATAAAAAGAAATTCATTTACTAAAAATGCCATTGAAATCAAACCCCAAACTAAAAATCCTTTCTAATAAATAGCATTAGTTATAATTTCCTTTACAACTTACAAAATAACCACAAGTCACAGACTTCACTTTCTAAAATTGCACTTAGTTTATTAGGGATAACAAACAATTACATTATATGGCTGAGAAGAGGCTTCTCATAAGGGTTATGTGCTCTGGCTAAGAGACCAACTCCAGCCCTTGTTCTGAAATTTTCTAAGTGGATGAATTTCAACAGGTTATTTAACCTAAGAACCCCATACTTTTTTATGATATGAAAATATAAATTATAGGGGTGCCTAGGTGGCTCAAGTCGTTAAGCATCTGCCTTTCGTTCAGGTCAGGATCCCAGGGTCCTGGGATCAAACCCCACATAGGGCTTCTTGCTCAGGAAGCCCGCTTCTCCCTGTCCCACTCTCCTTGCTTGTATTCCCTCTCTCACTGTCTCTGTGTGTGTGTGTCAAATAAATAAACAAAATCTTTTATCTTATTTAAAGATTTTATTTATTTCTTGGACAGACCGAGATCACAAGTAGGCAGAGAGGCAGGCAGAGAAAGAGAAGGAAGCAGGTTCCCTGCTGAGCAGAGAGCCCGATGCGGGACTCGATCCCAGGACCCTGGGATCATGACCTAAGCTGAAGGCAGAGGCTTTAACCCACTGAGCCACCCAGGTGCCCCTAAACCAAATCTCTAAAAAGAAAAAGTGTAAATTAAAATAAAGTTAGTATAAACTTGTTGGGTTGTTTTGAGGCTTCATGAGTTAATTCACATTAGATGAGTTAATTAATGTTAAGCCCTTAGAACAGTGCCTAGTCCATTCTAAACATGTTAGCGACCTGCATTATAATTCATTAGGAGAAGAGTAAAGACTCTCGCTGTCCAGAACCACCATGAGGTTTAGGAAATACGTATTTCTGCCTTCCTATGCCCTCAATAGCTATTGTGAAAGAATGATTCGCTGTTCCCAAAGGATAAAAAACTGGTTCTCTTTCAAGCAACCCCGCCTGATTATGTCCTGATTGAAATGTTCTTTGATCTTAAATAATCAGGGGGTTAAGCACAAGCTGCTTGGGAAGCTCCATCAGTAAGCGGTCCATCCGTGTGGAGATCCCCATGTGGACGCGCAGACGTTCCCACGATGAGCCACAGCTACCAGTGTGATAGCTACCCCGCAGCTCCATAATCCAGACAGACACCTCTACCTCTCCCGGGAAGCCCTCCCCCGAGGGCGCTGCACAGTGTGGAACCTGGAAAGAACTCCAGGCCAAGCACGATGAGGCTGTATTATGCTCAGGTGAGTTTTCTGATGTGGCAGGCCAAGTAGCGACATGGGTCACAGAGAGATGTCACAGCTGAGGCTGCTGGGCCTTACAGAGCTTGACAGCAGGACTGTGCCTTTTATATTGTGATAGCTCTGGACTCCAGCTCTGTCCTGTCAAGCAGGAATTTTATCAACAAGCTTCACTGATGTTTCACACACGGAAGCAGAATGAAGGCACACTTGGATTCCCCATGGCTTCCCGCAAGACAATAGGGTAGTGGCCTCTTGAGAAAAAAGAGTAAAAGTACGTGTGCACCTACCAAAAATCACAGCATGTTACCCACATCTGGAGTATTAGTGAGAGTTTCTAAGTGGGAAAGATGCTGGCTGTCACTCTTCTGGTTTTTGAGAGAAGACTTGTTATGGCTCTCGTCTCATCTTTATTATTTCCCTCAGTTGTGGGGTTGTGGAACAGTCATTTGGTAGGTGACAGCAACTGGTCCTCTCAGGGGGTAGAGCACAGGGAATTTGGTCTCTGTCCTCCTCCCTTGGACCAAAGAGAGGCAGCCATCTTGGATAAGTGTCCCTGCTCTGCAGATTTGAATCTCCCCTCTGATGCAGTGGTCCATGGTCTAGCTTGGCGATCATGAAATGTTAGTACATCCACTTAACTTACCAACAGATATAAGCTATAAGCTCCAGTAGCTCTTTATCGGTTAAAAACAGAAAGTGATATTTTTATCTCCAGCTGCTTGTGCCTTGGTCTCATTTCCAAATTAGACCAACAGAAAAGATATTATTTATTGATTACTTCAAATTCCAATACTTAGTTCTTTAAGAAAATTAATTCTTAAATATAAGAATATTATCTAATGGGATAATATTATTATTCCCATATTATCTTATGGGAATCAGTAAAAAGCTTTAAAAACATGGCTAACAAACTGGAATTTTTTTTTTAAGATATTTTATTTATTTGTTTGAAAGAGAGCAAGAGACCGAGAGTATAAGCAGGGGGGAGAGGCAAAGGGAGAGGGAGACGCAGACTCCTCGCTGGGCCGGGTGCCCTGCACAGGGCTCGAACCCAGGACCCTGGGATCATGACCTGAGCTGAAGGCAGACGCTTAACCGAAGTGCCCGAAAACGGGAATCATTCTTAGCACAAGATGTATTTGCACTATAGTTTTGCTTGTCTTTGTTTGTTTTCTTCCCTATATAAATCAGTGAAATCTGTAAGCTTGATGTAAATAAGACAATTAACATGTAAGTTGCTGTTTTATATTTACTAATAATATGAGAATATAAATGGAATGAACTATTTACTCAACCGATCGACCTTACAACTTAAAGCATGGCTCTTCAGCAACCCAAGTGCTGAGGACATCTCTTCCTTAACTCCCTGTGAGGGACAATTTGTATGAGCAGGTCTGGAGGTGCACCTGGGTGGATGACGGGTGCTGGCTTCAGCTGTGGTCATCTCTTACAAATTACATATTCCATGACTCACATCTAAGAGGAAATGTTTAATTTTTTGAACTGATGCATACAAAATGCAAATGTGAGCTCATTTATATCTACAGTTCACATATAATGGAATAAAACTTCTTCTTTTAGCTTACGTAGCATTTTGTACCTTATCAACCACCATTAAAATGCATTAAATGGCTCTAATAATGATGCGCCATTGACCTGCCCAGTACTTCAGCATTCCTAATAATGTCTAATTTCTGTCTGAAAATGAAGAACAGCCTAATTATCAAACTACTAACTTCAGGTCCTTTGAGTGTTTAAAAAAAAAAAAAGTCAAAGAACATTAATTAGCTTCAACTTTCAATCTTAAAAACTTATGTACTTCATGGTGAAAGCATCAGTTACCTAACCCCAGCCTTTCCTCCATATCCGCACCCGAGATACTAACAACACAGAGGCTTGAGAAGTTGATATCCTGTATGCTGGTTTTCCATCCATTATTTCCACAGTGTGAATCAGTAATGTATTGCAATAGGTTTGCTTTTAAAATGTCAATCGAAAGAAATCTAGTGTTCAATGAGTCCTTTGAAATATATGTGCTGTCTACAAAGAACGGACAGCCTGATGATGTCTGTTTCAAAGAAAAAAACTAGGTGATATATTATCGCCTAAGAACAATTATAAATATATAGAGCTAAAATAGTATAACTTACTTGCACTTGAAGATAATAGATTATATCTCAGTCTCTGAGAAAATCAAACCCCCTTTTTCTCGTAAACTCTGCTGACAGTGACTAGAGTTTTCAGGTCAAGGGAAACAGGACAGGTCAGTTGAGAAGGGAGGATGGAGAGAGCAGAAGAGGCCCTGCACCAAGTTCAGTAGTTCTGTCAGCTTTAGTTGTAGGCTTGCATGGTCCTATGTGTCTTTCTTAGAGCAATAACTGACGTTGGTTGTCAAACAAAAGAATCTGATCATTGAATAATTTGAGAATATAACATTATTTGGGAAAAGAAAGAAATATCTTTATTCCAACACTTTGAAGAGACTTTAATATGCAAATGAACATTTGTCAACAATAAGAGTTTGGAATATACTCTACAGAATTTCTAATTTTCTTTTTTTTAAAGATTTTATTTATTTATTTGACAGAGATTACAAGTAGGCAGAGAGGCAGGGAGAGACAGAGAGAGGGAGGAAGCAGGCTTCCTGCTGAGCAGAGAGCCCAATGCGGGGCTCGATCCCAGGACCCCGGGATCATGATCTGAGCCGAAGGCAGAGGCTTTAACCCACTGAGCCACCCAGGCGCCCCTCTAATTTTCTTTATCACTATAAAATGGTTTCTTCAGGAAGATTTTATTTATTTATTTATTTATTTATTTATTTATTTGAAAGAGAGCGAGTGGAAGCACACAAGCAGGGAGGGGGCCAGATAGAGGGAGAAGCAGACTCCCCTCTGAGCAAGAAGCCCAAAGCGGAGCTCAGTCCCAGGACCCTGAGATCATGACCCAAGCGGAAAGCAGACCTTTAACTGACTGAGCCACCCAGGCGCCCCTAAAATGTTTTTTTTAAGAGAATATTTTTTTATAGAACTATAGGTATGTTTAGGCAAATGGGAGACATTTAGAGATTTTAGTCTTAGGACTGACATGGTTTGATTCACATTTAAGCCAGGTGACTCTGATGGCTGGGAGGAAAAGAACGCCAAGTGATCACGGGGCCGGTCAAACAAAATGAGCAAGGTCAGAACAAAGCTAGGAATGGTTATGAAGAGAGAAGTAGAAAGACTAGCATATATCCACGAGAAAAATTTTAGCAGGAGTTGGCAATTAGTTTGATAAGGGAGCAGATCCAAAGTGACTCCCAAATTTGAAGTGGCTAGGTGACCATGGATGCCAACAATCAAGACGAGAATGGCAGAGATGTGACGTCACAAACCAAGACACAAACACATGGAAATTATGGTTTGTAAGGTTCGTTCACATTATTTTCCCCAACACTCCCTACAATGCTAAGGCATAGCAGTATACACAGTTTTTCTTATTTTAATGATAAGAAACATAGGTTCAGAAATGTAAATTACTCAGGGAAAATAACCTAATTTACCACATGTATAATATAACCCTCCATCCCTCAAATCAACTCTCAGTAAAGTGGAGTTTTCCTATATTCAAGTTCTTATATTCAAAATCTCTGCTGGTTCAGGGCACTTTATAACTGTCTTTTGAAGAAATTGCATTAGTCTAAAATGTTCTCAGCCAATTCTATTTGAGTTGTTTCTGGAGCTCAGGTGGATGAACTGACAGAAGTTGGGGGAAGCAAGAAATAGAACCTGGATTTAGGATTAATGCTCAGGGTTATGTCCTCATATTTGCCAATGCTGTACTCAAAAGTTTCAAAATATTGCCTTGAGAAGGGGTAGATTGCTTTCTTCCATGTTAGAGATCATGACATACCTACAACTTACCTAAAGAATTCATGGTTTAAGATAAATCTTATAGTGACAACATCATTAAAAAAAAAAAAAACCTACTGAATTTTAAAGGGCTTCAATGAATGTGGAAATGACAGTCCTAAAAAATTACAGTAGGTAATCCCAAAGCAGCTCTAAATGTTGAAGATGTGTGCCAAGAATGTGAATGACATTGTTTCAGGATACATGAGAAAAAGCCTTTAACTAATATACCATATAATTGCGTATGTGATTTGAAGTGTGTACAAGTAATTAAAATTTTAATTTAAGTTTAAGTTGTAAATAAGCCGTAGATTTTCACCTGCATCTCCAAGAGTTATACATTCAGACTGGACAAAAATATGAGTTCCTACACAGAAAGTAGGAGCATCATCGTCTACGATGAGCTGCCTCCTATTCAGGCTTATTTGACATTTGGGTGCTGTTCCATTCTTTACTACCACCACTGTTTCTATCGACTCAAGAGACACCTGATCAAATCCTATCAAAACTGAAACTGGGAAGCCAATATTGACCTTCAAGCACGGGGGCACTAAACAATGTGGACTCAGGAATTGACAATATCCAGGACCGACGCTCTAAATCTTGTCATGAAGATTTCAAAGTCTGCCTCTGAAATTGGAAGCAGCAAGCCTTCCAGAAAATGAAAAGCTGTGTGTTCTAAAAATGCTGTTGTGACTTGGGTGTTTATGCGGAAATAGTATGGTGGCGTGAAAAGAGGCCTATGCTTGAAGACAGCTGCGCAGCCTTTTGTAAGCGGTTCACCTCTGTCGAGAGACAGTTCTTCATGGATTGCTCACATTTGTGCAATTCTTGGGAGTGAGGCATCAACTGCCCTTTATTCTGGACTGTCTTCAAGGATGTTTGGATAGAAAATAGCCTTGGAAGATAAAGACCAGTGTCTCTTTCCAGAGAAAAGGGCAGGCTTATTTACACCGCAGGGTAATAAAGATAAATACTATTGTGGAGGGAAGGGAAGACTTGCTTTCTACCCTCAGGAAAAGATTCCGAGCTCTCAAGCTCAGGGCTCTTCTGTAATGCAACCCATGTGTGCATGTGTCAGAAGGCCTTCTCCATGCTCCCCTGTGGGTCCTGGGGGTCAGGGACTGGGACACTGGGTGTCATTCCTGTGTGCCATAAACTTCCACCTCTGACCCAGGAGTCTTGGGTCTTCTACCGACATCCATGGAACTGTGGACCAGTGAATTTGCTAATTTTAAAATACTCCAAAATCTCAGATCCTTCACATTTCATACAATTCTCTACATTCCCTCCTTGACTTGTCTCAGAAGAAACCAACCTAGGCTAGATGATCTTTGGGTTCTCTTTGCAGATCGATGAGTACATATAATTGATGTTAAGAAGAGAAATATCCTTGGCAAAATGGTTCTTGGGTTTTGTGTTTTTATTGTTTAATAATTCTTAAAAGTGCTTTTCCAAGAAATTCCATGTGTCTAATGCTTTGAGTTATACATGTTTCCTCTTTCCTAACAAACAAACAAACAAAACAATGACCTGAATGTTTTGCATTTACTTTTCAAAACAAAACATGCTCTATTCAGTTAAAACCTCAGCTCTTAAACATCTCTTCCTGAGCTGTAATCAATGTCCTCTCAAATCCCTCATGCACACTCACTTCCTTAAGAAGCCATTCAATTAGAGCTTTAGCATTGAAGGTTCTCCCAGAACCTGAAAATGTCTATTAACACCATGCCTTTGAAATCTTAAACCAGTTGGTCTATTTTATATTTAAATTTTGCCTTTGTGGTTATTTCAATTCCAGTGATATTAACCATAAGAAAGTGTCACTCTTCACGTTTGGTAAGAAAAAGTATTCATTCATGTTGGATAAAACTTCTCTATAAGAGTAGGAAATTCACTCAGTCATAAAAATGTATTTATTGAATGCCTACTATGTGCCAGGAACTATAAAAGGTATTGTGATATAAAAATTAATAAACCATAATTACCGCCTTCATAAAGTGTCTAACAAAATAGAGGAGTCTGTTATCTAGATATACGTCTGATAGCCTTAATTTCCTTATAAAACAGATAATATCCCATTCATACTTCAAAATTTTTTTGGATAATCACTGAATGAATGAATACAAGTATGCTAACCAAGGGGGATCCAGGCTATGCATCAAATATGTGCCTTGGCAGCCACGGGATTTCTGAAACCATTTCAGATCACAGTACTAATGAAAAGTAATTTCTTGCAAGCAACTAGAATTTAAATTCTAATTGCGTTAAAATCCCTAGACTAATACTTCTTACTAAGAATGCACATAGAAACTATTAGACTATACTTAAACTAACCCTGTCCCAGGGTTGACTTTTTTTTCCCCTTGTGTAAAGGAAGCAGACATTCACCTAAGGATCTATACATCAAGGAGCATCTAACCCTTGTCACGGGTCTCATTTATACTGATGCCACAGGTCTGTCTGGTCCTGGGCTGCAACCTGAGGCTTTGTAGGTTTTGATCTTAAAGTCACAAGCTGCACTACATTCTGGGATTGGGCTGTCGATTTGATTTAATTGCTGATCGGCTCTTGTTCTGACTGGTAGAGACTTCCAAGTCATAAGTCTATCTGACTGGACTGAGAATGGGAAATCGGGGCCCCTGAAGCTGGAATAATTATGAGGCAGTGGGCCCATGTAAGGGGTTAAATCCTTGAGATTTTTTTTTTTTTAGATTATTATCATTAACTCATTCACCCCACAATCATGAGTGTGTTGCCTATGCAATGGGAGCCATTGGCTAGGAGAGAAAACAGTGGTAGTGCCCCAAGGTGCACCTTGGTGGTCCTGCAGAATCTGCAGAGCAGTGGGGAGAACTTGGGCCCACCAGGAACTGGAATGTAACATGCAATGTCCTCGTGGTGACTGGGAGTTCAGATAACATTCAGACTATGTGAGATAAAGTCCTGTCAAGTGAGCAAAGCAACCGCTTTCTATCTAATTCTTCAAGATCTAGATCAGTTACCTTCCAAGCTGAGAGAGGTAAGGCCATTTAAGAAGATGATGTTTAGCTTACTTCTTCTCCCTCAAAGAATCCTTCAGAGTGTCTGCCTGGCTCCTCCATTTTTTAGCCTCCTTGTCTGCATGACTTTGTTATTTAATTCACTTACTCCGTAACTTCTGGGGAGACAGAGAAGACATTGCCTCTCCCTACAAAGCACTTAAAGTTTAATAAATAGGTTGGAATCAACATAAGTGAATAAAATGATATATGTGTTATGAAAGAAATGTGTGTAGGATGCAGAAGGGAATTGTCATTTCTCTCAGGGGTTGTTGGAAAGGCTTTGATCAGAGCACTGAAAGGAGTGGGTGCTCAGGACACAGGCAAGGAGATAAGAAACAGGCTGAAGTTCAACAGCAAGGTCGCTCACAGCAGAAGCAACTCGCCATCCAGACCCACCCTTACCTCACTTCCCTAAACGTCCTTGCTCCAAAAAGTAGTCTGACTTGTTCCAGGAGCATAATTCTCTCTTCTGATATGTCCTCCCTCCAATTCTTGGCTGACATCTCCCTGGTCTTTGAGCAAACCACTAGCTTCATCCCTCTTTTCAACCATAGCTTTTACTGACCCTGCCCAGGAGGAAAATCTTGGTCTCCATCTTGGAACATGACTTCTGCAACCCTGTCTTCCACGGATTCAGATTACCCACACAGTATCTCAAAATAAAAATATCATCACTTTTTGTTAAAGCTACTTCCTCCTAGAATCATAAATTCTGAAGCGTTATAAGGAACGTTTCAGTACATTAGCCTAGCAGAAATTAACATTTAATGGGCATTTGGTAAACCACAAAATGGATTGTTTGGGGCAATTTCGTATTTATCATATTACTTGGTTGATCTAACATCTCTTCAATTTAGGAACTATATATTTTATAAATCAGATGCCTGAGGAGGGAGAAATTGTAATTTGTCCAAAGTCACCCAGCTAGTAAGTGACTGGGCCAGGATTGTACCTCCAGTCTCTGTAGCTGTAAGACACTTTTCAAAACAAAAACAAAATCAAAACAAAACAAACAACAACAACAACAAAAACCCAACTTTATCTCTGTATCTAAATCTGTCTCTGTCTCTATAGATCCAGCCTCTGCTTGATCACTGTTAGTGACAAAGAGCTCATTATTCTCTAAGGCAACATATTTTGTTATTTTTATGATGATTAAAATATACATGACATATTCCATATTCATTGATAAAAAGAAATGAGCTATCAAGCCATGAAAAGACATGAAGGAACCTTAAATGCATATTGCAAAATGAAAGAATGCAATCTGGTAAGGCGACCTACTGTATGATTCCAACTCTATGACTGTTTGAAAAAGGCAAAACTATGGAGACAACAAAAAGATCAGTGGTTCCTGTGGTAGGGAGGAAGAGATGAAAAGGCAGAGCACAGAGGACTCTGAGTATAAATACTCTATATGACCTTATAAAAATGAATGGGTGTCATTGTACATTTATCCAAACCCATAGAATGTGTTACACCAAGAGTGAACCCTAGGATAACCTACTGACTTTGGGGGATTATGATGTGTCAATGTAGATTTATCCTTAGTAAAAAAAAAAGAAAAAAGAAAGAAAGAAAAAATGTACGAAAATAATATTATACTGGGGGCGGGGGCAGGGGCAGGGGTTATATGGAAAATCTCTATACTTTCGGGCACCTGGGTGGCTCAGTTGGTTAAGCAACTGCCTTCGGCTCAGGTCATGATCCTGGAGTCCCAGAATCAAGTCCCATATCAGGCCCTCTGCTCATCAGGGAGCCGGCTTCTCCCTCTGTCCCCCGCCCCTTTCATGCTCATTCTCTCTCTCTTTCTCTCTCTCTCAAATAAATAAAATCTTTAAAAAAAAAAAAAAAAAAGAAAGAAAGAAAAGAAAAGAAAATCTCTCTATATACTTTCCTCTCAATTTTGTTGTAAATCTAAAACTGATTCAAACACTAAGAAAATTAAAATATTTTTAAAAATCAAATACATAAAATATATCACTTGAACCATTTTTAAGCATACAGTTCAATGGCATTAAGTGTTTCACATTGCTGTGCAAATATCATCACTGTCTATCTCCAGAACTTTTTCATCTTCCCAAACAGAAACTCTGGACCCATCAAATAATAACTTCACATCCTCTTCTCTCTTAGCAGCCTGTGGTCACCCCCATTCTACTTTTGTCTCTATGAATCGGACTACTCTAGGTGCCTCACGTCAGTCAAGTCCTAAAGTACTTGTGCTTTTGTGTCTGGGTTGTTTCATTTAACACAATGTTTTCAAGGTTCAACCTTGTTGTATCATGGGTCAAGACTTCATTACAATCTGTATTCCATTGTACAGATTTGTCATTAGCTGTTCGTCTGTCAGTGGACATTTGGATTGTTCCCAGCTTTGGGCTTGTGAAGAATGCGGCTACGAACATACAAACCTCAAGGTCTCACTCTCCACTTCTTCTGGTATACTCCCAGAAGTGCAACTGCTAGATGACAATTCTAAGTTTATGTTTTTTTGTTTTTTGTTTTTTGAGGAACTGTCATATTGTTTTCCAAAGCAGCTGCCTCATTTTATATCCCCATGAGAGTTCCAAACTCCAAAAAGAGCTCCAACATATTTTGGACCACACTGAGCTAAATGTAAATACTAATTTGTCAAGAGAATAGATCTCTTGCTAGAACACAACTTCAACCCTCAAAGTTGTAAGGAGGTTGACAGCAAGTGTGTCTTCAGACTCTGGGAGAAATGGGAGGTAGGTGTGGGACAGAGATTCACCTGGAGAGGGTCCTGATACATCTCGGTTCACGCTCTGATACAGGGCAACAGGTTGAACAGTTAGTTATCTTCTAGATGGAAATGGCCTGAGAGACCACATTCCTTTCAGGCTCCCATGAACTGCAGGGACTTCAACAGCCTGGTCATAAGCCTGACCTGCTTCCTCTTCCTAGAAAGACCCCAAATAGTTCTGTGTGTTTGATTCTGGTGGGACCCAGGGCTATGCCAATCACGTATTTAGCTTTTGTGTTTGTGCAGACAGCAAATTTCAACCTCTGCTTCTCCAATCACATCTTTCTTAAAGCTTTCTCTTTCCCTCAACTTTACCGAGATTTTATGTTTAGAACCACCTTTATCCACTAATGTATGCAGGTATCTACCAACTGGACAAACTGCAGTCTGTCTTCTCTACCACCCATGGGCAGTCCCAATCTTTATCTGTCTGGTTAGGTTTTTGCCCTAACCTAGGTTTTAGCTTTCCTGAAATCCATTCCCTTCTCCAACTTCAGCTATCTCATCTTCCCATCTTTCTAGAGGAGAGGAGCTTACTGCAACACTCTCTACTGAAATAAAGTATTTTTAAAATCCCATTGTGGGGCACCTGGGTGGCTAAGTTGGTTAAGTGTCAACTACTGGTTTCAGCTCAGGTCATGATCTCAGGGTCCTGGGATTAAGCCCCACGTCAGGCTCTATGCTCAGTGGGGAGTCTGCTCGAGTATTTTCTCTCTCTCTCTCTCCCTCTTCCCCTCCCCCTACTCTTGCCTTCTCTCTTTCTCTCAAGTAAATAAATAAATCTTTTTCTAAATCCCATTGCTATACTTCCACATGAAGACACATGGCCTTCCAGGTATCTGGGGAAACTAACTACCACCTTGTACACACAGCTTGATTGCACAATTAACTATGACAAAAAAAATACAATGATGTATTTTGAGAAATAAAAATGAGAAATACTGAGAAATAGCTTAAGGCTCAGGAAATACTTAGACTCTTTGTCCATACGGGGTTATTTATCAAATGATTACTACTAGAATTAGATACTCTAGGTCAGGTGTGTTTGAATAATAACCTGGTCAAGTTCAAGGATTAAGCAGCCAGTTAACACTTCTGCTAAACTTAAACTGAAAATCTGAAAATGGAGGGGACTTATCTGAAACCCGGGATCTGAAAACAGGGACACTCTTGGTCCCTTTTGAATGGGACAGATAGGCTTTGGCTCATATTCATTAGTCAGTTCTACTTCTTGGGTGAGCAACAAGTAGAGCAGATGATTTTTCCATACTGGAATATAATCATCATGCTTAATCATTTCCACACTAATATCCCCCAGCCATTTCAACAGTTTCTCATATGACATGGTTTTCAATCTCCTCAGGTGAGGAAATTCATATTTATTAGGGTCTGTCTTAAAGCTCACAGCTCAAAAGCAAGACTGGATGCTCCAGATGAGGACTGCTCAGTTAAGAGTTCTGTTAATTTCAGCATTGCATGGCTGTCAAGCAAGCTAAGATTGTGTTCGCTATTTTTAGGAGGCAGAGATGCAAGGGGCTCCCATAAAAATTGTGAGCAACCATGAGAAACTGAAACCACTGACCATTTGTACATTAATGTTGTTAAATATATATTGCCCCCTCTGGTGTCAGACTGATCGATAGACAGATGATAGAAATCATCTTGTCTGTTTCTTCCTTTCATGCAAACCAACAGAAACATTTTCAGTTTTGGTAATGTCACTAAATTTAACTGCAATGCCTAAAAAAACCACGTTATCCACAAACCCGACAAGCAGACTTTCTGGGATTAGTGACCCTACAAAAAGAGAGAATGTCATTTAAGTCAGATGACTTGTTTTTAGTGAACCCAGGAGATGTCCTAGTGATCACTACATTCTTTTCAAAATACTCACCTTGTGCTCTGTTTATTAGCCCTCACTAGAGATAAATAGTATAATAATCTGTAGTTGCTTGAGTTTATCTTCTCCTCAATTTTTGAAATAAAGATCAAGATTGCTTACCTTTGACAACCTAGTATATTCATAGAAAAAAAATGACTGTGAGAAAAAAATATATATACACTGACAGTGTATATATTTTTAAGACCTAACCATTTTTCTGAGAGTTGACTTATTTAAATAACTAAGTACTTTCTCATTGTCTGATCTCTTATGTGAATGATGAAGAGTCTCTTCCTTTTGATTTGAAGTTCACTCTTGTACTTAGACAAAATGGAAGCAATGAGGAATAGTTAGTTCTTGCTTTCTCATTATAATTTTGTAACTTGTGCTTATTAATCCCAGGAGTGAGCCTATCACATCCTTCTTGTTATCCTTGCACCAATTATTTTTGCAAAATTATTTCTTAAAACTATTAACATTTTTCAAAACAACATCCCATTTTAGGTCTTAGACTTTCGGGCATTTTTTTAAAAGTTTCTTCCTCTTTTTTCAGAATCCTTACTTAGTTATGCACCTTTTCTGTGCTCTTTTTATGTGCATCTCCTTTCAAAGATTGATTTATTATATGTCTACTTATATTTTCATAGAAATGTTTACTTTTTCATCTGCATTAGGATCATTTGTAATTGTATAGTCAGGATTTGCTTTTTGAATGTCTCTTATCCATTCTTAGATGATCTCTCTTTTCAGAATCTTTGAACATGGAGATGAATCTTTCTTCTAAATTTTTCTGATATCTTCTTTAGAAAAGGCAAGATTCATATCTGGAAATACCCAACATTTTCTTTTATCTCCACTGTGACTTCTACATTAATAGTTTCATGGGCTCCTGAGGTTCCCACAGTCTAAAGCACCAATATATTCTCCTCTTTGGATAAAATTAATTCAACAAAAGCTCCTATTTTCCTTCATATAAATGTCATTTTAAGTTATAGAGAACATAGACAATCCAAGCACTCTTATTTTAGTGAACTGAACTTATAGTAGATGTCTTCACATTAAAGCCTTCAATTACTACTCTATCATCCAGAACCAATTTACAGTTTATAATGGAAAGCATCACTTGTAACTGTATCTATCCAAAGCAGGAGTTTGAACTGGTTCTTCAAGAATGTATGCCATTGTTACTTCTCTAAATGTCCACAGTTCCCTTATTGTATGCTATCATTCATTACTAGAATTTTAGTTTGACCATAATAAATGAAAGATAAACTGGGATGTTTCAGCATTCATTTACTTGTATAATAAAACTGCTGAGAAGTTACTGTGCCCATTTTGAATCACAATCTGAATTCTTGTGTGATGGTCACTGAATTATAGTACCTTGTGGTTTCTCTGAATCATGGAGAACCCGGCTTAAGTATTATGGTCTGCAGTGGCCTTGATGATTCCTGAGTGAATTGCTAATATAGGATAACAGGACTCAGATCCATCTTTCTGGTGGTATGTGGAGCCCAACCTCCATAACATCAAAGCAGAAGCATCTGGCAGACCCAGCAATAGCCAAGTCTTACCATTTACATACCTTCTAAAGCAAAATTGGAGATCTAATCATCCCCTTCATACACACTTATTGTGTATGTGGATGATTTTAAAGCCTTTGAAATGTATATGTGATTATTTCCAAGACCATTTTAGTGCAAGAAAATGAAGCTCATTAATAGGTAAAAAAAGTTTTAAACATTATTGAAATTTCATATTTAATAGCCTATATGGTACATGACACAATTTCAAATTTCTTAATTTTAACACTCCCTATTTAGCATGCTGGAAAACTGACTTCAGTCAACACATACAGGCAACTGAGTTGCAGGATTAAAAATATAGCAATTAGAAACTATAAAGTAGCTAGTAGATCATGCAGTTCACCCTTTTGCATTGCCATTTCATAAAGAAAAGCAAAATATAGAGTGGAGAAAACACAATGCACTACTCTCTACTAAAAGCCTATGTATAAATATTGAACTCCCTAGATGGGGGGGAAAAAAAATCTCAAAAAAGAAGGCAATCAAACGTTCTCATTTTAAAATGCCATTTAAAGGTTCTTCCCCCTACCGTATAGAACTTTGAAATACCACAAGCATGAGTATTATTGTGATAACAGTAATTCAAAATATAGATATCTAGAAACACAGTATGTATTTACATGCTTATGTATAATACATATACACGATGAACATTAGTACATCATGTGCTTATATACAGTATATTTGCCATTGACATCAACTGTTCTAAATGGGAGTCACAGAGAATGGACTATTTGATGTTTACTATTCCTCACTTCACACTGACCTCAAAAAGTGCTTTATTTATTCGGTTTTCAGAGAAGTCCATCAAGATCCAGCTCAAGGGCTATGATGACCCAAAAGCCATTATAACAACCCCTACCTACCCGCTTGGTTGTCAAATGTATTTCTGAATCTCAACAATCAATCCACACTTCCATGTCAAAATGAAAGGCCTTTTCAAGTTGCTTTTTTTTTATCCTAAACTTGTTGACATATTCCCTTATATTAGCAGTATTAACTTCAAAAATAATAAGCAACACTTGAGTAGTCATTATACATTGCCCATAATGGCTCCCATTTCTTTTATGAGAAATCAAAATGTGGTCTCCATACCACAGCAATTTTGCATTCATTTCAAAAGGCTAGTTCCTATAAACAGCATACTAAGTACAGTTTTTAGTACTTTTACTAAACAAGGGAATTTTTAATGTGACAACAGAATAATAACAGAAGTTTAGTGAAAAGATTTTAAAAAAGAGACCCCATGGAAAATCGCCAACCCACAAAGGTACATAATAAGAGAGAGGGAAAAGTAACAATAAAACTATGAAACAGGGGGCACCTGGGTGGCTCAGTGGGTTAAGCCTCTGTCTTTGGCTTAGGTCATGGTCTCAGGGCTCTGGAACTGACCCCACATTAGCCTCTCTGCTCAGCAGGTAGCCTGCTGCCCCCTCTTCCTCTGCCTGCCTCTCTGCCTACTTGTGATCTTTCTCTCTGTCAAATAAATAAATAAAATCTATAAATTAAAAAAAAACAACAACTATGAAACAGCCAGAAAGCAGTTAAGAAAATGGCATTAGTAAGTCCTTAAATATCAGTAATTACTCTAAATGTAAATAGAATGAATTACCCAATCAAAAAGACAGAGTGGATGGATAGATTTCAAAACAAGCAAATAACAACAACAACAACAACAAAAACAAGACCCAACTATATGTTGCCTAAAAGAGACTGACTTTAAGGACACATCTAGGCCCAAACTGATGAATGGAAAAAGATATCCCATGCAAGTGGAAACCAAAAGAAAACAGGGGCACCTATACATATATCAGACAAAATGAACTAAACTAACAATGGTAACCTACAAAAAAGAAGGTCATTATGTAATGATAAAGTGACTTAGGTCAAGTCCGTCCAGACGATATAATAACTGTACATATACACACCCAATGATGGAGCACCTAAATATGTTATGCAAATACTAAGAGATATAGGAGAGGGGCACCTGGGTGGCTCAGTTGATTGAGCATCCCACTCTTCATTTTGGCTGAGGTTGTGATCTAATGGATCATGAGACTGAGCCCTGAATCATGCTCTGCGCTCAGTGGGGAGTTTCCTTGAGGATTCTCTTCCTCTTCCCTTTCCCCAACTCATGTGCATTCGGGTACTCTCTCTCTCTCTTTTCTCTCTCTCTCTCAAAATAATAATAATAATAATAATAATAAATCTTGAAAAAAAATGGGAGAAACAGACAACAACACGATAATAGTAGGGAATTTCAATACCTGACTTTCAGCATTAGATATAATCACGCTGACAGAAAAGCAAGAAAACATTGGACAAAGCTGGACTCATTGTGATACCTGATTTTCTTTTTAAAAAATAATATGGAAAGCTACATGGATTTGCAGATCATCTTTCTGCATGAGTCATGCTAACTTCTGTATTGTCCCAATTTTAGTATATGTGCTGCCAAAGCAAACACTACACTTCTAGATTTCAAACTGTATTACAAAGCTACAGTAATCACAACCAGTGTGGTCTTAACATAAGATCAGGCAGAGATCAGTGGAACAGAATCAAGAGCTCAGAAATAAACTCTCACACACATAGTTAAGTAATATTTGACAGGGAAACCAAGAATACTCAGTAGGGGAAGGCTAGTCTCTTCAATAAATGGTGTTGGGAAAACAGGATAATTTTATGCAAAGGAATGAAATTAGACCCTAACCTTATACCAATTACAAAAATTAACACAAAAGAGATTAAAGACTTAAGCATGAAACCTGAAACCATAAAACTCCTAGAGGTAAACATAAGGGGTAAATTTCTACTTGACATTGGTCTTGGCAGTATTTTTTTTTGGATATGATACCAAAAGCACACACAACAAAAGCAAAAATCAACGTGTGAGACTACAACAAACTAAAAACCTTTCTCACAGCAAAAGAAACAATCAACAAAATAAAAAAAAAAACTACAGAATGAAAGAAAATTTTTGGAAATGATATACTTGCAAACCATATATCTGATAGAAGGCAAATATCCAAAATATATAAAGAGCTCACACAACTCAATAACAAAAAAAGCAATCCAATTAAAAATGGGCAGAGAAGCTGAATAACCTTTTTTGCAAAGAAGACATCCAAATGACAATAAGTACATGAAAAGATGTTCAACATCACTAATCACCAGGGAAATGCAAACCAAAACCACAGTGAGATAGCACTTCATCTATTAGAATGGCTCTGATCAAGAACACAAAAGATAGGAGCCCCTGGGTGGCTCAGCATTTAGGAGCCTGCTTTCTGCTCAGGTCATGATCCCAGCCCTGCATCAGGCTCCTGCTCAACCGGGAGTCAGCTTCTCCCTCTCCCTCTGCTGGATGATCCCCTTGCTTGTGCTCACTCTCTCTTGCTTACTCTTTCTCTCTCTCTTTCAAATAAACAAAATCTTTTTAAAAAAAACATAAAAGATAAGTATTGGGAAAGATGCGGAGAAATGGTATTGTTGGTGGGAATGTAAATTGGTGCAGCCACTATTAAAAAAAAACCCATATGGTGGTACTCAAAAAAATAAAAAATAAAACCACCATATCATCCAACAATCCAGCTTCTGGGTATATATATCTAAAGGAATGAAAACAGCATATTGAAAAGATATCTGCCCTCCCATGTTTGTTGCTGTATTTCCATATAGCCAAGACATAGAAATAGCCTTAAGTGGATTATTATTCAATCATGAGAAAAAAGAAAATCCTGTCGTTTGCAAAAACATGGATGGACCTTGAGGGCGTTATGCTAAATCAGATAAATCAGACAAAGAAACCAATTTTCTATGATATTATCTATATGTGAGATTAAAAAAAATCCCTGAAATCTCAAAAACAGAGTAGAATGGTGGTTACCAGGGGCTGGAGGTTGGGGGGTGGGGGTGGGGATCTGGGGAGACATTGGTCAAAGGGTACAAACTTGCAAGAAGATGAGTAAGTTCTGGGGATCTAATGCACAACAATGTGATTATAGTTAACTATTCTGTATTGTAGACTTGAAAGTTCTTGAAAGATTTGATCTTGAATGTTCTCTCTCCAAAAAAGAAATGTAAATTTTGTGATCTCTTGGAGGTGTTAGGTAATGCTGGTGGTAATGTTATTAAAATATACAAGGTATCAAAACAACACATTGTATACCTTAAACTTACAAAAATTATATGTCAATTATATCAAAAGAAAGAAAGAAACTAGCTAATGGTAGTAGGAAGCCAAGGGTCTAGAAAATAGCCTTGAGTGACAGTGGGGGTAGGTTACTGGGAAGATGAGGTCCAAGAATGCTGTTGAGAGAGGTGCACAGCAGTCTGGGTCAGGGATGCTGACCCATTCTAATGTTCTTCTTTCCTTCCTTCTCCAAGACCAGAAAGGAATGAGTATTCATTCAATCTGGGATTAGAACAGGGATCCTTGACATGGTATCCACTAAGGGACCTTGGCTAGAATTCTGGGATTCTGTCAACTTAAATGAGAAAATAATATATTTTTATTTTCACTAATATCGAATTGGAATTTATCACCATCTTCAATTACTGAATGTAGGCAACAAACTATAGTAGTATTAGCACTACCTGTGACTTTGTTGCCAATAAAAATGACAGTATTTTAATTTTATTTCAGATGATACTTATTATACTTCTTTTCAAACAATGGTTATGCTCCTCACCACTTTGGAATGATGGAAGTTATTAGGTCCTTTGATAAAGCTTGCTGTTTAACGTAGAAATAAGCAACCACATACATTCTTGCAACATTTTAAAAACACTTTGATAAGTATTATTTCAATATCTTTGATTTCCTTTGTCATCCATTGTGTTTTATTTTATACATTTAAAAATACTACTCTGAGAAGCAATTCATTGGCTTCAAAAGGTAGCCAAAGCAGTCCTTGGCTGCTTTACCAAAAAAAGGTAATGAACTCTGGGTTACATGGTGTAGGAGGGACAGAAAACTGGAGTAACTCTTACCCTCTGAGCCTAGGAGAAGAGGTTTTGATCAAGGAAAAAAGTGAAAGGATCCTCTTGGAGATGCTGGGGCCCAGGAGTCGGACTTAAGACCACCCATTACTGTTGCAGTCCATTCCTGAGTGGTCCTCAGGGATGCCTGGAAAATGGAGCTGGAAGGACTTTAGTCCCAAGAGAAAAAGTAAGGAGTTTTATGATTTATATATGAATGAGAGAATCATGTTTTATTAGGAAAATAACTTTCCAACTGAGTAAATAGGAAAATTTATATGAAAATAATAACTATTCAAATACTGCTGACTTTATGTCAGGCAGTGTTCAATGCAATTTATAAATATTACTTCATTAATCCTTAGTACAATCCTACACGGTAGGTACTACTATTATCCCTCTTTTGCAGATGAAGAGGGGAGGTAAAGTGAAATTAAGTCTGTTTCCCAGAGTAGTCCAGGTGTCATGTCCCAAAATCAGGATTTGAATGCAATGTAATCAGTTGGGACTATGGGCTACATACCATAACATGGGCCCCAAAGTGATTTTCTAAAGGATTAGTAATAATCAATGTCATTTCTTAGTCCTCTGCAATAATAATGATAATAAAGGAAATATGATGTGTACCAGCTGGAAATAACATCCTCTGCTTGTATTTTCCACACTGAGCTCTTCTCATCAGATGTGCCCCCTCTACAAGTATATTCTCAGTTTCTCCTCCCAAAGGCTATTATTGGAATATTGGCAGTTATATGAAAGTATGCCCCACTCCACCTTTCTAACATCTACCATGGCTTCCAATAGATTCTGAGACAGAATCTTAACCTCTCAAGGGCAGCTCTTGTCATGACTGATGGCTTCACCCAACTTTTGACATTATTAATATATTCTTTTCAGAGAACATTAGGCAGCTGTGCCATGCTGGCTGAGGCTGCAGTGACAGTAGTAACCCTTAGTTCCTTCAGTGCACCAGGGATAGAGCAGCCCTGTGTAACACGGTGTCACCAGATGAAAAACATCAAGAACTCTGAGTATGCCTTTGTGCGGAAGTCTCAGCCTTCTCCACTGGGCAGGGGTGGGGGGCTATGGTGGGGGCCCGACAACCTGATGTCCCACAGTTTGTGACTGGGTGATATTCAAATACATTAATGGATTCAGAAAGCAAGAACCCAAACACTTTTGTGAGAGAGGAAAAGCTTCATGTAAAAGGTTTCTATTGCACTGGTCTTTGTGGATACAGTCTGTGTGCAAAAGAAAACACAAATTTGTCCCAGATTTTGATTGTGAATATATACAAGACTGGAAAATTTTGAGGGTCAATAAAATACTTCCATATTTCTAAACAAATAAAACAAAACAATTTTTCATTGTTCTTTCTTTCTCTCTCTCTCTCTCTCTTTTTTTTTTTTTTTTTTTTTTTGCTTGAGAGTTAAGGGTGTGATGAATTTTTTGAAATTATAGCCAAAGTTATAGAGACAGATGTAGACAGACTTCTCTTTTGCTTCATATCCTTTTTTTTTTTTAAAGATTTTATTTATTTATTTGACAGACAGAGATCACAAGTAGGCAGAGAGACAGGCAGAGAGAGGGGAAACAGGCTCCCCGCTGACCAGAGAGCCCAATGCGGGGCTCGATCCCAGGACCCTGGGATCATGACCTGAGCCGAAGGCAGAGGCTTTAACCCACTGAGCCACCCAGGCGCCCCCATATCCTTTTTTTACAAAAGTACTAGAAACAGCTAATTTTTATTTTTCTCTAATGGGAAAAAATAGAGATATGAATGTTTCTCAACAATGACGCAATGGGTTGAAATTTGGATTGAGAGCTGGAGGACCTAAATTACAGTCTTGACTTTGTCCCTAACAATTGTTTTTTCTGAATAATTTATAGTTCAATAGCATTCAAAAGGCATTTTGGAGTGACTTACAACAAAAATGTGCCTACAAAAAAAATAAGAGAATTGAACAGGAAATCAGAAACAACAGAATGAAAAGGGAGAAAATTTCTATAATCTGGTTAATCTAACTCTGAGGCTCCTGGACACAAAGTGAAAAAGGGAAACATGATGAACCTCACGGATACCATTATTGACAAAATAAGTAATTTCTGCTTTTGCTTTGCCTCCTGGATCTAAATTTTAGAAATAATTTTTTCTGTTGGATTATACAAAAGGGCATCAATTTGGACTCTTCTTTGGAAAACGCAAAAACTATAGAGAAACTGAAGGTATTTTATTGAATTACATTATTGTGAAGTAGTTTCTTTAGAGAGTTAATGCAGATAGTTTAAGTCAGTTGCTTTTGATACTCTACCTTGACTGAAGGAATCACCAACTAACTCTGTGACCTCTTCTGCCTCTTAGTAAAATAGGGATTTTGATTAGATGAACTCTAAGGTTTCTTCTAACTCACAAGTTCAGTAATTTCTAGGATTAATTTCAGTTAGACTTCCTATTATTGTTAACATGCTATTCAGCCCAGATGCCCAAAATGTAAGGATTTCCATCCCCTTCTTTTTGTCCTAAAAAACTTTATAAATATATTTGGAACCAAATTATGCACTGTAAAGTAAGAGACAGGGTATACTACAGTTACCTGAAAAACAATCCCTGTTGAATTTATAAGTAAATACAAATATTTCTAAATTCCCACTGTTGCTTTTTTACCTTGCCTTTGTTGGGTCCCCCATTTTGGGTCCCGCAATAATGGGTTCATGGTCAAAGGAGTGAGACTGATACAAAGCAAAGATCAAGCAAAGCTTTATTTCCCGCCAAGCATCTAGAATCAAACTGACAGGCCAGGGACTTCTCTTGCAAAGAGGTGACCCCTCCGTGACTCCCAGACTAACTTTTATAGAGCAAAGGCCATGTGGTTGAGCCTGGCCACACACAGGTGGCCAATGAGATTACAATACACAGAGATAGCTGCACAATCACGCTAGGTCTCACAGGGGTGGCCAATTGAATTACAATTTACTCTATAATAGACATTTGAACTAGCCTATCGCCTTGGTGAGAACTGGCGCCCAAAAGGCGGGGCCCACACTCCTTCATAGCTAGGGAGACAGTATGCCCACTTTACTGATTGGAAGTCCCACCTGACCCTACCCATCCCTGCATTCAGGCTGTTATCGCTACCTGAGCTGATCCACCCTTGTATTTGGGCTTTGTTACCTGGGACTGGTTTCCCGGACTTGCTTTAAAATAAGTTCCCCTTATTTAAAGGTGGGGCACGGTCAATTTAAGTTTTACTGAATAAACAACAAAATGACTGTTCAACCGAGGTGAGGTTGCTCTGGCTAAATAAGCCCTTACACCTTTAAAGGTCTCAGATTTGTTAATGGCGAACAAATGAGTTGTCTGTATGTCCTGTGAATTCTAAAATAAGCATCACAGAAATCATGCTGTAGCCAACAGTTCAAAGAGTAATCTAATAGCACCAAAGTACATGCAGCAATTTCTAGATACATAAAAATGTCATTATTTTAATAGGTAGTGAAGGGGAGCAGAATATGCCACCCTCAAAATACACCTCTTTGACACATTGATTATTTTGAGCTGGTTACTTTTTTAAAACTGGCAAACAGGAAAAGCACCTAAAATGAAATTCAAGTTATCCTTTTGTAAGAAGCATTTATGTTTATAAGAGAAATCTTCATTTGTAAGGATGTTTCCCTCTCTTTCTTTTTTTTTTTTTGTTTTTTAAGATTTATTTATTTGACAGACAGAGATCACAAGTAGGCAGAGAAGTAGGCAGAGAGAGAGAGGAGGAAGCAGGATCCCTGCTGAGCGGAGAGCCCGATGTGGGGCTGGATCCCAGAATCCTGAGACCATGACCTGAGCCAAAGGAAGAGGCTTTAACCCACCAAAGCCACCCAGGCAGCCCAGGATGTCTGGTTCTCTGTATCAGAAAGAAAAGAATGACTCTAAATCTCTAGAAACTCTTATCAGTGGATAAGGCTTGGATTTAAATCTGCATAACAACTTTACCCTTTTTTACAGAGTTTTTTCTGATAACCTACCACGACTCCCCACCCTTCATTTGTTTTATCTTTAGGTGGAGAAGTTTGGGGCCATTTTGGAGAGTTAACTCAATTTTCCTAAGTACCTACGTTGCACACAGGAGGTATACTGGTTTTAAACTTCTGTTGGCTTTTCTCCTGTTGGTCTGTCTTTTATTACAGGGATGTTACAGCCAAGAACCAAGAACGGCAGAGGAAAACCTATTTCTCCTCCCCTACAGTCTAAGAGAAAAAGGTTCTCTCTGGTTCAATCTCTACACAGCAGTAAAACTTTAGCTTCTTAAAACATAAACCAGAATTCATCCTCTCCTACAGAAGCACATGAGTAACTTCCTCTTGGGCTAAAGGGGGGAAAAAATTCCATAGTCCTTACTGTGGTCTCTGAGGCCCTGCTGGATGGGTTCCTGGCTACCTCCCTCACACTCCCATCTCCTACAACTCCCTAGCCTGACTCACTAGGCTTCACTCACTCTGGGGTTTCAGTTCCCACACACAGAAACCACATCCTGATCCTGGACTCTACCTAGTCCCCGCAAGGCTCTTCCCCATGATCTAATCACAGGCAGCTCCTTTCTCATGCTTCTTCCCTTAATTGTCACCTGCTCAGAGAGACCCTCCCTGACCACTCTTTGTCAAGAGCTGATTCCAACATTCTCAGTTTCTGCTCATGTTTGCTCCTTTCATATAATCCGTCCCATTTCACAGATATTTTGTCTGTTTACTTGTTTTCTTCTATCTGTCCTTGCAGAATGGAAGTTCCATGACGGCAAATTTGTGAGGTCCTGTTTAGTGCTGCATTCCAAGCACTGAGTACACTCTTGTTTAGTGTAAAACTAAAGAATGGCCACATTGTACACTTGTCATAAAGAATCCTATAATCAAATTATTTTCATAATTTGATTATTTATAATCAAATAATTATTTTCAATAGGTCATTTTCCCCCTATTTTTTTCTAGTTCAATGCCTTAACATGATACAAATATACAGTTTCAACACAAACCAGAAAAATTTCAAACTTTTTTTCACAAAATGTGGACTTCTCAAGGGCATAATGTTATTTTGGCAACCCACCAAAGTTAAGGTTTTATGGTTCCTTCAAACTACTATCTTATCAGAGCAGCTCAGAATTAACAGACACATCATTGGCAGAGAATCAAATAACACACATCAAAAGATACTCAGCATATGTTTTTTCAGAGAAACCACTGTACAAAGAATTGGAGTGAAAAGTTCTTTCATATTCCCCTACTAGATCAATTCCCAGATCTTCTTGTAGGAATAAATTTTAACAATAAATTATTGTGCAACTATGACCATAAGCCTCTTTGTCCTCTGCCTCTTCTGGACAGTTATTTTTCAAACTACAGATTATGAAATCAAACTGCAGTTGTGGGGGCATCTGGCTGGCTCAGTTAGTTAAGAATCTGAGTTCGGCACAAGTTGTGATCTCTGGATCCTGGAATCAAGCCTGGCCTTGGGCTCCCCACTCGGCAGGGAGTCTGCTTGTCCCTCTCTCTCTCTGTACCCCAATCCCACGCACGTTCTCTCTCTTTCTCTGTCAAGTAAATAAATAAAATCTTTAAACAAAAAAAAAATTTTTTTTTAAATCTGCAGTTGCAAAATCAATTCAGGGGACAATGGTGAGAAGTTCTAAAAATTAAATACAATAGAAAAAATAGAAAATGGAAAATATCAAAGTACACTGTACAGGATTAGAATGACTGTCACTTGAAGACACTTGTTTTGTATATGAGTGTGTGTGTATATGTTGTGCATCTTTATTCTGGGTCACAATGTAAATCATAGGTTCCAATTAAAAACAAATTGAAAACCACTACACTGGTCAGTAAGAGAGATAAAACAAGAGTTACTGACTACTTATAAAACACATGCCTATATTGAGATTTATTATATTAGGGAACTAATGTGGTTTGGGACATTCTACCCTAAAATATGGCATCTTAGCATATCAAGCTGAAGGAGTTTGCAAAACCAGAAGAGCAGGTCAGTGTGACCTTCCCCCAACCTTTGTCCCCTGAGTCAGATTCTAAAATTCTTATATTAAAGGTACTCTCCTTCTAGTCCAGGAAAGGAAGATCCTTTCCTAAAAAGAAGCCTTGCTGAATTTCTCCCAGTTTACTATAGTAACTTCATTTCTACATGACCACCTGCCCTTCATTAAACATAGAATAAAACACTCAGGTCTGTTCCTTTAGGTCTTCATTTCTTCGCTCCCATGTCACATAAAGCTTATATTGAATAAATCTGCACGTATTTTTCCTGTTATCTTCCCTTGGCAGTTTAACTTGCAGACAGGGTTTCTGAGAGAGTCGAGGAAAACCCTTTCCTTATTCACAGACTTTGTTCCTGTCCTTGATATGTTTCATTCTGCTTTGCATCTTAGATTATTGTTTTCATATCTGTGCCCAGTTACAACAGGGTAGGAAGGGTAGGGGTAAGAAGGTGAGGGTAGGAAGATGTCTCATATATAAGTGAGTTAAATTAAAGTCACCCATTATGTTGGATTAAATATGGTCACAGGTTATCTGACACTATTTCCGTTAAGAGAGTCCATTAAGGGTCATGTCTTTTCCTTTTCAATCTGGGAGGGGTAGTCTGTGATTGCACTGACCAATGAAAACGGCATAAATGATGGCACAGTGCACGTTTCTAAGCTTAAACCTCATAAACCTGGCACCTTCCACTTCCTGTCTCTTGAGAGTTCTCACTTGCGGAGCCTCAGCTTCCGTGTGAGAATTTAGACTACCACCCTAGAGAAACCATGGAGAGAAGTCTTGTGTCTACCTAAGAGGGAAAGAAGTCTATCCTTCTAGCCATCTTCATGAAAGTAATAGGCGCATGTGCGAAGCCTTCTTGGGTCTTACAGATCAAGCACTGGCAAACTGTGATCTGTAGGGCAGCTGCTTAATTTTGTAAATAAAGTTTTATTAGAACACGGCCATAGTCACTTATTTACATATTGCCTGTAGTGACTTGCACATTACAACCTCATAGGCAGTACCTCCCGCTGTTTTCTACACGGCCCTTCACACAAAGTCTGCTGATCTGGGTTCTAGGCCCCTCCAAAGGACTGCAGATGATTCCAGCTAGAGCAGAACAACCTCTCACCCAAGCTCTGCCTGTAGTTCTAATCCACAAAAATCACAACGTCTAATAAAATGGTTATTGTTTTAAGCCACTTGTTTTAGGGTAGATTTTTATGCAACAGTAGAAAACTGGAACAGAATTCATTACCTGGTAGTGTCGTGTTGCATAAACCCTGTGACATGTGTCAATCGTTTTGGAATCAGGCAGCAAAGAGAAGCAGGAAGGGGCTCAAGGAGACTGTTAGTGGAAGGACTTTAAAGAAATTGTTAGTAAACTCTGCAAGGGCCTTGAAAAGAATGTTGGTGATGCACTGAGGGTCAGTGAGAATATGTCATTGGAAGCTGGAGAATATGGGATACTTTCTCAGAATTGGCTGAAAATTTGGCACGAGTGTTGCATGTGATCATGAAGAAAATGGAAAAAGGGACCTAATGAATGTGTGGACTCAGCAGAGAAGACTAACTGGCAGACTGGAGGAAGCGCCAAACGCGAAATACGGGAAGAGCGATGAGCGAACAGAGGATCGACTGAGTTTGGGAGCAGATTAAAAGTAAATACCAAGGAGCCGGGGCAGGCTGTATGTGAAAAAGGAAACCATCTCTCATCTCAGGCTCCACAGCAATGGATGTGCAAAGTCAGAAACGACCTCAAGACAAAGGCTAAACCTGGACTACCACCTGGCCGTGGGGTAAATGCTCCAGAGGGCTTCTCAGGTCTTTAAGAATTATACATCTTAGACACTCTCTGCCAGAAAAGAAGGCCTTTGTGAATCTTAACATATGCTTGGTAAAACCCTTTCAACTAGACAAAATGGCTTCTTTGTATAATTTGCTACATTTTCAAGCTCTATATTCAAAATGATGTGCATGTGTGTTTTGGTTGGTGAACTGGATTATCTGATACACAAGAGCCCTATAAACTTTTTGCAGAAAAGGAGGGTTGACGCAGAGGTCAGAACGAAGAGCCACAGCAAGCACTTCTAGGGGAAAAAGTCTAGACCCTAATCAGGAAACCAGTGACCTGCATCTGGTTGGATTTCTAAATCAGTGTAAAACAGTAACTGCTATGTGCCTCCCACTTTCTCCTTTTTTGAGGAGAACCTAGGGTTATCCTATCCCTATCTGAGCATTATATATTGGAAGGAGGGAGACCAATTCTCCCATTAGTTCACATGTCTTTATCCTGAGAGGAACCATACTCAAGAGACCTTCACCCACACATGGCTTTGATTTAACTATCAGCTTCTTTAAATTCAAGGCAAGGTTGAAATGAAGTGAATTTTTTTAATGTGGGAGGAATATAAGTAATCTGTGACCAGAAGGTAGACAACACCCCTTCTGCAAAAAGTCATCCTTCTCCCCCTTAAACCTGGGGGTGCTCTGACTGAAAGAATAGGGTGGAAGCTTTACTCACCCAATTTTTGGACCTGGCCCTTAAAAGACTAAAAGACTGAAAGTTTCTAGTTTCTAGTTTCTCTTTCTTGGGTTACGTACTCTTGGCGCCCTAAACTGCCACATAAAACCTTCTCAGAGAGTATGTGGAAAAGTCCTGAATCCACAGCCTCCTAGCTGTGAATAAAAGCCATCTTCAGCCCTCTGGGAGGGCCACTAGCTGAATACCACCATTAATACCACACAGAGAAGAATTACCTACCAAATTCTGCCTATGTTTCAACCCACAAAATCTTGAGATATAATACATTGGTTGTAGTTTTAAGGCACTAAAGTTTTGAGGTAATCCGTTATACAGCAATGGGTAATAAACACACATTTCACACTGGTACTAAAAATACACATTGTCAATATATCCAATCTCCTAAATCATTGAGTTGGGAAAAGTATGATCTCTTACGGATTGAATTAAGGTCTCCCAAAAAGAGATCTTGAAGTCCAAACTCCCCGAACTTGTGAATGTGGCCTTATTTAGAAACAAGGTCTTTCCAGATGCAATCAGATTTTGGTTACATCACAACAGAGTTGGGTGTACCTTAATCCAATGATTGGCATCCTTAGAAGAAGAAGACAGAGACGATGACTGGAATGCATCTGTAAGGCCCCAGAAGTAAAGAATGAATCCTCCCCTACAGCCTTCAGAGTGAATAAGCCCTGCCAACATCTTGATTTGGGACTTTAGCCTCCAGATTTGTGAAAGAATAAATTTCTGTTATTTTAAGACACTTGATTGGTGTCTACATCACTGAGTGAGTAACAGTCTCCTACAGGAGGTAGCATAAGAGTAGAACTTCTATGTCTATTATAAACACTGCTGATAACATACAACATATCTTTGGAATATTACCAATACTGGGTAATCTCTACACGGCCTTGCACTTCTAAATTCCAAATATTTAGGATAATTCTCCATAGTGTGTCAAGGCTCTTTTTTTAATGCAGATTCTTAAAGTCACAGGACTAAAGCGTTCCAGGCTTCTGTTCCTCCTAGCCTTTCAAATCCACTAAATGGCTTATAGACTTAACACCTGAAGAAAGGCCAGAGCCATAAAAAAGGATAAAAAAAAAAAAAAATCCAATGAGGCAATGCCATTACTAGCCAGCAGTTTGGTGATGGATAACTGTAATTATTCTCTAAAATGAGATTTATAAGTTTTCTATGGCTTTTAGTTACTCTTTCTTAATACTTTCAGATAATGATACTTGGGCCCGAAGCCATAGGTAAAGCATTTAATGATATACATTTGTGTCTCTATCAATGTTTCAGAATACCTACCACTCTAAAAACAGAAGGGAAGTTTTTACTGCTTATTTTTACTTTATCATAACAGGTATACAAGTTAAGAAAAATGATACATGAAGTTGATGCTTAGTAAATCCTCTTTCAAAGTGGTTGTTTACACCTGACTTCAGGAAAAGACCAGATAAATGTGACTATCACAAGATTTCAGTAAGGGCATCACAGTATTTCTTATTTGACATTAAACCTCACTTAAGTAGCTGCTGGTACACCTCTGCAGAATGCAGAATTATTGCCTTTTTATTATTAAAAATGCATGTCATATTTCCAGATTGCTTTCATTTGGCCAATGGGACACACACTATAATAAGCTAGTACCAGATTCACCTGAGCTATAAAAATAAATAATAACTACATGATAATCTTTTGATGTACAGCCAAGAATCATTTAATTTCTGGAGTCATAAAAAGGTGAAATGAACCACAAGTTCAAAAATGCCAATGAGTACTTGAAGGAAATATCCTTTAAAGACCAGTAGCTCTAGCTTTTTGATGTAATAAAAAAATTTATTTCTTACAGGAAAAGTTGATGGTAAAATGATGTATTTCTATGCTAGTGTAATGGGAAACCCAAAAATATTTTTCAAGTATTAGCTTATGCATTTTCATACACCATCTTGTAAATCGTGCTAGAAAAAAAAAAATTTGTAAAGAAACTAATAAACAAAAACAGAAACAGAAAGCGGATGTCATACCAAGTAGAAGGAGAGATAGGAGACCTAGGTTCCCATGGCAACTCATTCTTAGGTTAGTAGAACTGCCCACCACATAACCTTCTCAGACTTCAGTCTCTTTATATGTAGAATGAAATGATACTATTACCAATATCACTGAATCATTATAACAAAATTTTTTAAAAGCGTATGAAAATTTTTCTTGTAAACTTCAAAGCACTATGCAGATGTTATGTTATTCATTTGTCTAATTGGGAAAGTCACTCCAAATTACAAATGCTCATGTATATTCTCTTTAGCTTGAGGCTTTGAAATTTAGGTTTCAGTCTGGTTTATGCTTAATTCTTTGTGATGCTGAGTTACTGTTTGTACTCACAATATAAACTCAGAATACACCAAACCAAGTTACTTATGAACAATGGATATTTAGAATAAGAACAATATGCTTTCCTGGAATTCTAAATCATAAGCTGTTTATTTTTTTATTTTTTTTAAAGATTTTATTTATTTATTTGACAGACAGATCACAAGTAGGCAAAGAGGCAGGCAGAGAGAGAGTAGGAGAAGCAGGCTCCCTGCTGAGCAGAGAGCCCAATGTGGGGCTCGATCCCAGGACCCTGAGACCATGACCCGAGCCGAAAGCAGAGGCTTTAACCCACTGAGCCACCCAGGCGTCCCTAAATCATAAGCTGTTTAAACATTCTTATTGACCTTTAACAAAGTCTTTTGAGCAGAAACAAGGGGTTAAGAATGTAATGGACTGAAAGGCAAGTTCTTATTTCTGAAGCACTTATGATTTCACATGTTCCCTTTTCAAAGTCTTTTTAACAGCCCTGACAGAAGCCTCCATTGAAGTTGCAGCTGAAATGCACACAGGTTGAAGGGCGTAGAAGTAAAAAGGCTTGCTATTAGTACCAAAATGGAAATAACTCCTTAATTGTTCCCTTCAAATTCATATCATGATCAGTCAGAGCATGTTTCTGCCCAGGTCATCCAGCTGGGGAGATCTCCCTGACTTCAGAGAACACTCCGGAAAGACAACGGCTGAATCATACCTGAAATAAAGTCACACATGATCATTCTAAAAGTACTCCTCTAAAACACTGCTTATTTTGGTCTTTCACAAAGACCAAAATACACAATAACCCATCAGTTCAGGAACCACATAAATTAGTTGAGTTGGGAGATGTTTGCCCCTACAGTGTATTAATTCACTTTCCTGTTCACTCAGGATAAAAATCAAATTCCTTCCTCCCACTGCTAAGAAAGACTTAGTCAAGTTCTCCCAACTCTTAAAGATGAACAAAGACCCCTGATGCTTAGGACTGGGTTCTTTGGATTCTAGCCTTCAGAAAAAACAAGCGGGATGTTGGAACACAATGTTCCTTCTGCCCACTCACCCATTTCATAGATATTTATTGTCTATTTTATGCCAGACATTGTAATCACAGTACCGAGAGCATGAGCGATAGTTCCTGCCTTCAAGGAGTTCGCCAATCAGTAGGGGAGACAGCTGTGAACCACAAATTACATATACCAGGATGAGAGCCAGTGTAGATGGGAATCAGATATTCAACTTAGGAATCCAAGGAGAGATAACATGTGAGCTGAGTCTTCACAGATATGTGAAGTTAGCTAGGGAAAGAAGAGGAGGGGGTCCAGTCGGGAGGTGAGCACAGGTTGGAAGGGACAGATAGGACCCCGGTAGTTTATAGGGCTGTGCATAGGGCTTTGGAAGGGGGAGAAAGAGTGGGACAAGAGGAGGCTAGAGAAGTGAACAACCAGAGCCTGGACTGTGACTTCAGTGATATAGGGAACCTATATCTGAAACAAGTCTGAGCAGGGAGAAGGGTGCTCACATTAACATGCATGTGTGTGTGTGAGTGTGAGTGTGTGTGTGTGTGTGTGTGTGTGATTGTACGTACATGCATGTGTGTGTTTTAATGGCTCTAGCAAGAGCACAGAGAATTAAAGAAGGTATAGCTAGGGGCAAGACTGTGAGGAAGGTATCACAATAACTGAGGGAAAAGATGTAAGTGTTTACTGAACACTACTTAATAGGCAAAGAAAGAAAAAGGAGTATTTCAGACATTAGAAAGAAATAAAATCTGGGTGCTAACTGGATACAGGTGCCAGGAAAAGGGAGATGTTTCCCATGATTCCCAGGTCTCCGTCTGGGCAACTGGGTCTTCAGTGATGTGTATCACTGAGAGAGCTGGTCTAGGGGAGGGGCAGGTGTGACTTAGGTTTCCTGGGTTCTTAGTTTAGAAAGCGAAAGACAAATATGCCTAATTATATATGTCAGTGCCAAATTCTGCCAGTTGTAACCCAATAATATGTCTCAAAACCACCTTGTCCACAGGCACTAACCTCCATCGAGCAAAGCCTCCCACCACTACTTCCTATTACTGTGCCAGCATGTCCTTGTCTCTGGACTTACCCTGCCTTGCCCCTTAGCCATAGCCAAGTACCTGCCGAAAGATCTTCAGTGGCTGTCCTAGAACTTTAGGACAGAAGTCAAACTCCTTCCTATAGCTTCCATACTTCTCCTCAATGGCTACCTCCTCACCTCTCCATCCTCAGTTTTCAACACTCTCCATTGCCTTACCCCTCTGTGAACCCCATCCCTGGGAAATACTTTCCTTGCTTCTCTCTTTCCCAGGCCTTCACTCATCCTCTCCCTTCTGGATCACTGTGCTTCTTCTTCTCCAAGCTTCCCTCTGGTTTCTTCCTTGTCTTCATCTTTCCAGCCTCAGATTAGGCACCGTTTCTTTAGCTGCTCCTGGCCTCCAAGACTGAGAGGAGCTGCTTCTGTGTGCCCTCACTGCACCTACATTTAGTTGAGCAGTAAATCAGCACAACCCTAGTTTTGTTGAAGTAGAAGCTTCCTGAAGGCAGGGACACTGTCCTGCTCGTCTACGGACCTCTGTATTCATTTAGTTAGCGCTGTGTGAAAAATGATCCCCTCCGTAGCAGAGTAAAAGAACAAACATTTATTTATCTCATAGGCTCTGCAAGCCAGGAATTCGAGAGCAGATTTTTCCAGATGGTGCTGGCACATGGCTCCTTGTGAGGCTGCAGCCAATGTGCAATTTGACTGGTTCTGAGTCTCCACCTGGCAGGTCACTCACATGACAGGTGGTGGACACTTGGGTCTCTCACCACATGGGCCACTCCTCAGAGCTGCGGATGATGTCATTTCCCATCATCGTTTGCCAGGCAGAGTGATCCAAGAGATAATAAAGCCCAAGATGGAAGCTACAGCTCAGAAGTGCCACGTCATGATTTCTGCAATATTCTGTTAGTCACACAGGCAAAATGTGGTGCAGTGTGGGAGGGGACCGACTCAAGGGCAAGAGCAGCAGGAGGCGGGAATCACTGGGGAGCTCACAGTCTCCAGTGCACAGCGCTGCAATTAGCCCTAGAAGTCCTAATGGATATTTGAGAATTAATTAATAAATCAGCAAATGAATAAAAAGTAAACATGTTTATGCAAAGTTTGGGGTTAATTACTCTGGAGAATTTAAATATGTAAAAGATTGATTTATTATCTTTTAGATATATTTTTCTACTAGAAAAAAATAGATACAACAAACTCTGGATTGTTAAGGTCTTCTTTTGCATAAACTATCTGGAGCAATGAGGACTGGCTTAACAGCATATGGTGATTTATTCCCAGAAGGCTGAGCAGGCAGGAAAGCTCCGTGAGATAATATCTACATCATCTCTTTACATTTTGAAAAGAAAAAAATATATATATTGCTACCCATAGATTCTCATGCTTTACTTGTAACAGGCCTTGTCTCATTATGGGTATTTTGATACATTTAAGCTGTTTAAAAAGCAAAGGAAAACAATGTCTGAAATAGCAGGTCCATTAAGCAAGAAAATGAGAACCATAAACAATGCAAAGGATATTAAACTATTTTACCTTTCATTGGACTTGTGAGTTCTATAGAAGGTAATGCTGAGCTTAGCGAGATACAATTCAAAAGCTGAATTATTATAATCATAGGTTTGTCTACTGACACTATTTTCTGCTTTTAAAAAATTTTTATTTATTTATTTATTTGTGATAGAGAGAGGGAGAGAGAGCACAAGCAGGCGGAGTGGCAGAGGGAGAGGGAGAAGCAGACTTTCTGCTGAGCAGGGACCCCCAATGCAGAACTCGATCCCAGGAACCTGAGATCATAACCCGAGCCAAAGGCAAATGCTTAACCAACTGGGCCACCCACGTGCCCCTTTATTGACACTATTTTTTATCTATTCTGCATTAAATGTCATTTAACTGTTCTATCACATTTTTAGCTCACAGGCACAATTGATGAGCTCTTCTCTATCTGCCTATAAATAAAATAAGCCGGATCGATCAATATACAATGCGACACTGTGATATGATGGTAATGTACTAAGAACTGAGCCAATAAGAAAAAAAAAATCATTATTAAGGTAATTGCTTTAAAATAACAAACATTCAAAAAAAATTATGCAAGGAAAACCCTAAAAAAAATTGCTGAAACAAAAAGAGACATAAATAAATGGGAAGAGATCCCATGTCCATGAATTGGAAGACATAATATTGTTAAAATGTCACTATTTCCCAAAGTGAACTATAGATTCAATATAATCTTTATCAAAATCCCCATAACTTTTTCTGCAGAAATAGAAAAATCCATACTAAAATTCATTTGGAATCTGAGGAGACCTTGAATAGCCAAAACAACCTTAAAAAAGAGCAAAATCGGAAAACTCACACTTCCAGATTTTAAATCTTACCAGAAACCTACAGTAATCAAAATAGTTTGGCACTGGCATAAAGACAGCCATAGAGACCAATAGAATAAAATAGAGTCCAGAAGTAAACCCTCACATTTATAGTCAAATGATTTTCAATAAAGTGCCAAGTGCATATAATGGGGGAGAGAAACAGTCTTTTCAGCAATGGTGCTGGGTAAACTGGATATCCACATGCAAATGAATGAAGTTGAACCCTCACATAACAACATATACAAAAACTAACTCAAACAGATCAAAGACTGGGTCTCCTGCCTGACTCAGTCAGTAGAACATGTGACTCTCTATCTCGGGGTTGTAAGTTAGAGCCCTGTGGTGCATATAGAGATTACGTTTAAAAAAAAAAAAAGTATCAAAGACCTAAATGTAAGAGTTAGAAATACAAAACCCTTAGAAGAAAACATGGGGCAAAAGGCTTTATGATATTGGATTTAGCAATGATTGCTTAGATATGACACAAAAGGCAAAGGTAACTGAAAGAAAAAAAAAAGGTAAGTTGGTTTCATGAAAACTTAAAACTTTTGTGCATCAAAGGACATGATCAATCAACAGAGTGAAAAGGCAAACCACAGAATGGGAGATAATATTTGCAAATCAAATATCTGATAATGGGTTGATACCCAGAATATATACAGAACACCTAAAACTCAACAACAAAAAAAGAAAAAACCCAACACAAAAATGAGCAAAGAATTTGAATAGACATTTCTCCAAAGAAGGTATAGAAAGGCCAATGAGCACTTGGAAAGATGCTCAACATCACTCATCATCAGGGAAATGCAAATCAATACCACAATATCACCTCACATCTATTAGGATGGCTGCTATAAAAGAAAGAAAAAAAGAGAACGAAAGAAAGGAAGTAGAGGGAAGGGGAGGGAAGGAAAAGGAAGGGGAGGGGAGAGGAGTGGAGGGGAGGAGAAGGGAGAGGAGAGGAAGGGTAGAGATAAGGAGAGGAGAGAGAACAAGTGTTGGCCAAAATGTCAAGGAACCGGAACCACTATGGACAGTTGGTAGGAATGTAAAATGGTGTGACTACTTGGAAAACAAGCTGATAATTCCTCAATAAATTAAAAATAAATTTGCCACATGACCCAGCAACTCCACTTATAGGTATATATCGAAAACAACTGAAAGCCGGGTCTCCAAGAAGTATTTGTACACGAATTCATTGCAGCATTATTCACAATAGGTAAAATAAAGAAGCAACCCAAGTGTCAATTGACAGATGAATGAGTAACTGAGTGAATGAATAAGGAATGAACACATTCCTTTAAAAAGTAAGGAAGTTGTAACATATGCTACTACATGGGTAGATCTTGAAGACATTATTCTAAATGTAGTAAGCCAGTCACAAAAAGACAAATGCTGTATCATTCCACCTATAAGAGATACCTAGAATAGTCAAAATCATAGGGACAAAAAGTGAGATGGTGGTTGCCAAGGGAATGGAGGGGTGGAGAGTTATTGTGTAATAAGTAGAGTTTCAGTTTTGGAAGATGGAAGGAGTTCTGAAGATGGATGATGGTTACAGTTGCACAATAAAAAAATGTATTTAACACCACTGAACTACACATTGAAAAATTATTACAATGGTAAATTTTGTTATGTGTATTTTGCCACCTTAAAAAGAATTGGACAAAAACACTCAGAAAGAAAGAAAAAAAGGCAACAGGTGGGATCTGTGTAGTGACAGAAATGTCTGTATCTTGATTTCGTCAATGTCAGTTACCTGATTGTGATATTGTACTATAGTTTTGCAGGATGTTACCGTTGGAGGAAACTGGGTAAAGTATGGATGGGACTCAATGTATTACTTCTTACAATTGTACATGAATCTACAATGATCTCCAGATAAAAAATTTTAGTTAATACACAAAGAGAATCCTTAAAATTAGTAGTTAATGTTATTGGGTGTTAATATACACAAATCTGATTTAATTTTCACTCTTTCATTCAACAAGTATTTATTCAGCACCTAAAATGTGCTGATCCTATGGATCTTACGTTATTATTTAAACCAATTATAGTTATCATAAGTTGAATTCCCCCGACTTCCCTACAAGTAAGGGCACAGATAACACAGTGATACTATATTTAATAAATGACATTTTGTGTTCAGAAAATGGGTTATGTAATAGAGGATAAATTATTAAAAGGCTGTACTATATAGAATGAATAAAGTGTCAGCAATCTTTTCCAAGATTAAAAGTACATACATTTACTCTTTTTGAACTAATTCCATCTGAATTCATTTTCATGGGAAAGTTGAAATATTCATTATATCTGTATACTTTAATAACTAGGGGATTAGGGGACAGAAAAACACTGCAAGATGACATTTCTTTTTATATACTATCTTTTCTCCTAGACCAGTAAAGGACATAAATGTCCAAGATGCCCAAGCTTGCAGCCAAGAAAGAGAATAACCAATTTGCTACTTTGGACTATCAGCAAAATAGAAAGCTACATTTCATTTTCACGGGTTGGATGCTGTGACTTATCAAACTGTTAATCTTCAAAGATCCCATTCCTTTACCAGGGAGCAATCAAAATGGTTTAAATGTGCCTTGTTGTTCTGTTGACTGGTTGGGAATTTAGTGCTTTCTTTCTGCTTTTTCTGGCTTTTTTTTTTTTTCTTTTCAGCTTAACATAGGCCATTTAAAAGAGACTGGCACTTAAAGTTTTAGTTCTCTTGTGTAATGTTTCCCAAAAAAAAAAAAAAAAAAAGGCATTAGAATGCAACACTGTGTGTCAACTTATACTCGAAAAAATTAATGCATTGTCAAGCAGAGAGAGTCAATTATCATATGGTTTCACTTATTTGTGGAGCATAACAAATAGCATGGAAGACATGGGGAGTTAGGAGAAGGGAGTTTGGGGAAATTGGAAGGGGAGGTGAATCATGAGAGACTGTGGACTCTGAAAAACAATCTGAGGGGTTTGAAGGGGCGGGAGGGGGGTTGGAGGTTGGGGAAACCAGGTAGTGGGTATTAGAGAAGGCATGGATTGATTGCATGGAGCACTGGGTGTGGTGAAAAAATAATGAATACTGTTATGCTGAAAATAAATAAATTAATATAAAAAAAACCTCATCTCCAACATGCATGTTATTAATTCAACACATTGTTATCAAATCAATCTTAGTCTTTAATTACTGGTAGAAAGGTCAGTTTGAATTTGGGAGAGAAAGAGAGTATGCAATCAGATTTTTAATGTAATTTTTTACAAATAAGTTTATTTTTTAGATTAGAAAAGATTAGATATGGAAGCAACCCAAGGGTCCATCTCCTCTTTGGGTAAATTTATATAAGCATGTAGTTTTAATGTGAAATTTCTTGGTGACATATGATGCTGATCCCATATTTGGTGAAGTGTCTGTTCAGATCTTTTTCCCTTGTTTTAATTGGATCATTTATTTTCTTATTGTTGAGTTTTAAGAGTTCTCTGTATATTTCAGATAACAATCTTTCATAATATATATATTTTATAAATATTTTCTTCCCATCTATGACATGATCTTTTTTTTAAGATGTATTTTATTTATTTGAGAGAGAGTTATTGATAGCGTGGAGGAGGGGTGAAGGAAGAGGGAAGAGAGAAACTCTCCAGCAGACTCCCCTCCGAGAGCGGAGTCCACCACAGGGCTCAATCCCACAGCCCTGAGATCATGACTCGAGCAGAAATCAAGAGTCAGACACTCAACTGACTGAGCCACCCAGGCACACTGACCCAATTTTATTACCTTAACTAATTTTCTCATTCACCTTTATAAGATCTTCAAAACTTACAGTAGGTTCATCATACAGTATTTATTCAGCAAGTATTTGCAGATGCCTATTAAATAGTGCTTTCCTTTATAATATGGCTTAGCAGGAAAAAAAAAAAAACTTGTTTTGAAATATTCAAATATTCTGCAGTAACCAGGGAGAACAAATACTAATATATTTGCATCCACTCTTCAAAAACAAAATTTGAGTTTGCTTGTAACAGAGGGAAGCTTGATGAAAATACATCAATCTGCTCTTATTTATTTCACTCATTTATTTCACAGTGTTACTGGCACTTCAGTTAAGAAAACTCACTGCCAGTGCAGTGATTTACACTATTACATTGCTGCACTAGACCAAGGTGGCCACATCTTTGACCTCTGTCATTGCCCCAAGTTAATATGCTTCTTTCAGATATATTTATATTTTACTTTCAGATACATTTTATATTTTAGATATTGGAAGCAGGGATACCCTCTTATTCTAATTGCCCAAGACAAACAACCTTCAAAAACTAGCTCCCTTGCTAAATCAGCTGCCGGGAAGTATTATGGACAATTGGGTGACTCCAACAGCATTAAAAATCATCCATCCTTAGCATTTGCAACAAATCCTAAAGGCTCCCTAAGGCTCCCCTGGAAATTGAGGTCAAGACATTCAATAGATGGGTGGGTCCTGGGCTGAAAGTGCTCTGAATATATGTAACAGAAATCTGTAAAATAATAATATGCGTGATATTATGTTCACATTACAATTTGTATTTGTAGAACTCTGGAAATGGACTACACAAGAGCTTTCTCTGAACTCCATTTTCATCAATATTTCCCTTTCTAGTTTGTTTTTTAAACTACTGTAAGTCAGCTAAGCTGTGTGTTGTTACTTCCGTAACAAGGGCCAAAACAGATTTGCTATCCTTGTCGGAAAAAGGAAATGTGTCCTGTATGATGATGATTGTGTCTTAAAAAATCTATTAAGTCTTCCTTTAAGATCAAGTGACACCAAACACCAGGCCATTCTATCCCCAGGAAAGTCCTCCAAGATGAGCACAGTTAGTGAAGGCAAGCAAGCCGGGCAAATCATCTCATCCTCAAATTTCACGAGGTTGAGTTCTCAAGATTTAATCTCCTGTAACAAAGAACTTCCCTTCACTGGAGAATTTTGGGTTTAGTGTTCATGATTACAGAGCCTTGTCACATAAGTGTTTGCTACCAAGAAATACAGTGTAAATTACATATTAAAATATCTGGTGTAAAGGATGCAATGTTTTGATTATTGGCAAAGATATTATTTGGCAAGATACAGTCATCATAGGGGTACCTCAAATGGACAGAATTCTCTTCAACTTAAGAATAAGACTACCTATCAAAGAAAATTCTGAAACCTAATGTAACATAACTGAGGGTCGGGGGAGCTGATCATTAGATTCTACTCCTGCTGAGGAGGAAGATTTATGTCATACAGGCTAACATCCCAATGGAAGCCAGGTAATGATTACAGAAGGGAGAATCACTTTCACAAGGAAAGATCAGCTTCCTATCTGGTTGATGCTGCCTAACAGGGAACAATAATCTAAAGTCAAGGACAGGGGTCTGGTTTCTTCATATATCTTGGGGCTGTCATTAGAGCAAGACGGGGCCTTTTCACTTGCTCACTGCAGTGGGAACCATAAGGCCTGACTGAAGGCTTGGATAATGGCACACCCAAGTGACGCTGGCCACCATTACAGCTAGACTGCAAGTCGGGAACATGTCAGCAGAATGACAGTTTAATACAGCAGGAGAATTTTCTGGTGTGCTATGAAAAACTGAAAGAGCTAAAATGTGCCCAGTAATTTAGGAAATTAAATTTTTTATCCAGTTATGCTTTCTACACTTTCTTCAAAATTGTATTAAACTCAGAGTATTTTAAATCCTTCCTTAATTTATAAACTTATTCTAAGTGCCTTCATGGGAACTTGAGAGAGGTAATTTCTCAGATGGATTCACCCACTAAAGGATGCTCATAATCAGTCTAACAGAGAGAGACAAGTAACGTAAACAATTCTGATAACAGTGCACACACACATTTTATTGCAGTTCTCTTTAACTGAAAACATTGCTGTGTCTCTCTCTCATGCCACAGATAGGGTTTCTCTTATTGACAGCAAGATCTCCAGTGCTAGATACACAGTAGCCCCCTGAAATACGTTGTGAATGAATAAATAAATAAACTCCACAGCACAGAAACTCAACCATAAGCAGCTTGGCAGTTGGTCTGCATGTGGGCTTTCGTACACTGTGAACAGGTATGCTAATGTCTGCTTCCTTTTACAAAAGGTGCTGGAATTCTTATCCATCCCGTTTCTGAAAGGACAGACTTTCATGCTTTACGGAGCCTGCAGTGAAATATGTAGAAATCCCCCCCAACAACAAAAAAAATTCTCCTTATACATTCAGCCCTTTGTGTCTATTATTCCCATCAGTAATATCTACTCCTTCCCCTTCAGCTCCTTAAAATTAATACAAGCTTTTTAAAAAATTGCTGACATTTATGCCTTGAGCACTTGCTCTTCCAAAGAAATATTCTGACTTACATCATGGGGAAGTTTATATGCCAGTTGTGTATCAATACCTGTGCTATCATTTTTCCAGCTTTCAGAATAAAGGGAAAGAAAATTGAGATACTAAATAAAATTCTGCAAAAAAATTTTTTTTTCAAAGACACAACTTTCATTGTTTAAATGACCTTTAACAATGAGAAAACTTTGCTCAACCTGTAGAACTGATTTCCTGAAGGAAAAGTCTCGATTATCTATTAAATTAATAGTAGGAAGGGCTTGAAGAGAGTTTACACAAATTTGCATTTTGCAACAATTTTAAGGATCTAAAACCATGCATAATTAGCCTGTAAGAGACAAAGAGAAAAAGCATTTGTTTCTTTGCTGGAAACAGTAGTTAATAACAGGATGGGGGTGGTGGTGGCTAGAAGTAGCTAATTTAAACTTGCTTTGTTCCCATGTCAGCTCACTGCTCATCTGACATTTATTTTCATACAGCCCTTCTTATCAGTTTTCTGTCTACTGAAAACTGGAGACAGAAACACGTATGGTAATTCATTAGGAAGAAGACTTGAATATTCAGCTTCAAATCTTCAGATTTCTACCAGTAGTTTCTTGGGAATGGCAGTCTTTGTGATTATAAACTCAGAACATCTCCCATAACCTAGCAAGACTTTTAAAGTGCACATGCAAAGGTAATGTGGGGGCAGAAGGAAAGGGAGAGAGAATCTCAAGCAGACTCCATGCTGAGTACAGAGCTCAATGCAGGGCTCAGTCTCATGACCCTGCGATTATGACCTGAGCCAATATCAAGAGTCCGACGCTCAACCAACTGAGCACCGACATTGCTTGTTTACATAACCTCAATCTTTTTTCCCCCAAACTAACTTATTTCTATGGATTGGACATCTAAAAAGATTAAAAAGTTGCAAAAGATATAATTGTTATTATACTATAATTAAATACTTTAAAGTACTTTAAAATAAAATTGCTGAGACTCTTAACTATAAGAAAAAAACTGAGGGTTGCTGGAAGGGAGGTGGGGGTGGATGGGGTAACAAGGTGATGGACATTAAGGAGGGCACATGATGTAATGAAGATTGGGTATTATATGCAACTGATGTATCAGTGAACTCTAATGAGTTCTTTGAAGTTCCATTGAATCTAAATGTTATAGTGAACCTAACATCATCTATTTCAAAAGACATGAATGATCTTTAAGGATCAGAAATTTTATATAGCTCCCTTCTCTACTTGAACTCATAGTGACATTTCACATGCCCTAAAAATTTGATTTCCATGTGTATTTTTTTTCTGAAAACATTTGTTCAATCTATTCTACTTTTCTCCAAAAATCTGTCTATAATTAAGATTTTCATTTTCTGTCACTGTATATTATCTTTTCTCTCAATACTAACATCACTATTTTGAATGTTCCTTTCTTTGGCCCTCCAGTGATTTTTACCCTTTAGAACCATACACTACAATAAAATTCGGGATAGATGGGGTGCCTGGGTGACTCAGTGGGTTAAGCATTTGCCTTCAGCTCAGGTCATGATCTCAGGGTCCTGGGATCCAGTCCCACATTGGTCTTCCTGCTCAGCGAGGAGTCTGCTTCTCCCTCTCAAGCTCCCTCTGTGCACACACACTCTCTCTCTCTTAAATAAATAAAAATTAAAAAAAAAAAAAAAAGGATGGGAAAGAGTTGAGCCTTTAATTTGCAGAATGGGAGAATGAAACTTGATGATGGGAATGTGGGAGACGTAGCCCATTTCAGCCACAGGCATATTTCAGGTAGAACAATTTTATGAAAGACAATATGGAAGGTGAGAATTTGGAAACTGCCCCTCCTAAAAGTCTCCATGAGAAAGCACACCTCCAGTAGTCTTCATGTGTCCTGGGTAGCATGCACATCCCCACGTGAAAACCACTAAGATAAATGCTCACTGGTACCAAGGATCGCAGATGGGACTTGAGCCAGTCTGGAAAATGGATAAAGGGTGACCTGGGACAAGTATAGCTTCTAAGGTGCAGCCCTCACATGTATGCCTTCTTGCGCCATCAGCGTAGAAGTCATCAAGATGGCCTCACAGAGTTGTGGGCTCCTCTCCTAATTCCTGGCTTCCCATGGTAAAGCAGTCTCAGGCACCGAAATGATCATGGAGTTGGGAGTCAGACAGACATGATTTGGAAGGGTAGATCTGCCACCTATGATCAGAATGAACTTCGAACTACTCACATCTCCAGGGTCCAGTTTCCTCATCCTAAAAATAAAGCTCATAATACTGACTCTCCTGAGGAATAAATGAGACAGTACCTGGCACAGAACACACAGCCCATTTATTCCCCTTTCTATCCTCCTCCACCATTTACCCAGCATCCCTCTCTGCTAATCTCCTCACCAAAACACACAAATTTTGGTCAGTTCTGCCATAAAGTTAAGATGTAAAATGGCAGGAAACAACTTAAATGTTACATTTTCCACATGTTGACAGTTTGTGTTGGTTGAATTTTTTTGTGGGTTGGTTCGCTGGTTTGATTTGGTTTGAACAGGTTTTTCAAATAAGTTATCCAAGCCTGCATCTAAGCAGTGATTCTTCAAGGGCTGAGATTTCAGGTATGACTCAGTCATGAGATGAATCTGAGAAACAAAGGAGCCTCCCTTTTGACCAGAAGTTGTGCTGTGCTGTTTTTTTTCTGACTGTGGGTATTGGGTGGTCTTGATTCTTACTCTAGATTGGCTGCTGAAATTCTCCAGGCCTGGAGAGAAACCGTCTCACCTTCAGAGTGATCCTGGAGTCACTACCATGGCCCCACGCACTCCCAACTTCATGGCGAACTCTGCGGCAGGGGGGTCACTCCCTGGTTGGTGGTGGGTCTCATGCATACATCTTTGTTGCATTTCAGATGACAGCAGACTCTGGGTCTATGCAGATCTTATTACACAACTCGTAAGGATAGGCCAACAGAACCAGCTTCTTTGCTTAATCAGTGGCTCATCCAGATACCCAAGGGAAGGCAATACCCACTTTTATTTTATTTGACCCTGAGAATCTTACAGACTAACCAGCTAACAAGCTAATGATTTTATTTTTTATTTATTTATTTATTTATTTATTTATTTTATCTGAAAGGAAGAAGACCCAAGGCACCTGGGTGGCTCAGTCAATTAAGCATCTGACTCGATTTCTGCTCAGATCATGATCTCACGACCCTGAGACTAAGCCCGGGGTTGGGCTCCTCACCCAGTGGAGATTCTGCTTGGCATTCTCCCTCTACTTCCACCCCTCCCACCCACCTGTCTCTAAAATAAAAAAATAAATATTCAAAAAATAAATAAATAAAAAGAGGAAGTCCCATGTACTCTTGCATCTACCATAGTGTGGTAATATTTATATAATGAGACTATTTTCTAAATACTTTCTAATATAAAATTGTTCTTCTCCACAATTTGTCTCTAAAATAAAAAAATAAATATTCAAAAAATAAATAAATAAAAAGAGGAAGTCCCATGTACTCTTGCATCTACCATAGTGTGGTAATATTTATATAATGAGACTATTTTCTAAATACTTTCTAATATAAAATTGTTCTTCTCCACAATTTAAGGATTCATATCTACAGCCTGCTTTGTAATGTTTTAAACATAGAGATCTTCCCTGTCCTTTAGCTCTTCTCCTAATCAATGGTTTTAAATGACCAAGTTTTAATACTTAAAAGAGGAACCAAATGCTTGCTTTCACCAGCCTCATCTACTCTCCTCTGTAAGTCCTTAAGTACCTTTCCTTTTTTTAGTTTAACTTAAATCTTCCCTTTTCTTTTAGCCTATAATTATCTCTCACACTAAGGTATTTTACAGGATTCAGTATAAAGAAGGCAATCTGAAAAAAACAAAAGCTATTTTATGAATACAATGAACAAGTTATACTACTAGATCAGCAGCCTGACATTGTATCAATAATAATTTTCTGTTTTATAAAAATTACTTTTAGAATATTTTCTTCACAGAGCCCCTGGGTGGTTCAGTTGATTAAGCGTCTAACTCTTGGTTTTGGCTCAGGTCAAGATCTCAGGGTCCTGAGACTGAGCCCTGGCGTTGGGCTCTGAGCTAAGCAGAGAGTCGGCTTGAAATTTTCTCTCTCTGCTCCTCCCCTCCCTCTAAAATGCATAAATAAATCTTTTTTAAAAAATAATTTTCTTTGTTTATCAGGCTTTATGAAATTAATGTATAATTGAGGAATAACACAAGACACATATTTCCAAGCAGAATTGTGGAAAACAGAAAAATTTCAGGAATTTTTTCCATTTTTTCTAATTTATGGTGCATAGCTTAAACTTTGCATGGTATTTTTAGAGATCTACCGATATGTCAAAAATTTAATATAAACAACCAAGATGGCTTCAAAAAAACCTAAAAATCCTTGCCTCCTGCTAAGTCATGATATAGAACATATCTCTATTTTCAACAGTACCGAAAACGTCAATGATCAATACTTATCTACATTCAACCAAAAATCATACAAATAAACTAGAAAGTTCTGAAGTCTCATGGTTGGTTCTCTGGAGGTAACAAACTCAAGACTTTGGGAGGTTATAGGTAGTAATTTAGAAGATGTGCAGCTCCTTGCTTTTCAAGACCTAAATGTGACTTGAATGCACATTTTCAAAATAGGAAATATTTAGACAGAGCAGCTTTCTGTTACAATAAACATAAGATGCTTCTTATAAGCACATATAATTTAGCAATTCAAATGAAATTTTTTCAGCAGTTCATAACATTTTTAATGTTACACTTGCAACTTCTTAAATCATGATTAAACAAATTTGTTTCAATTTTCACATACAAGGTATGTGTGAACACTACTATTTTTTAAATTCAAAATCCAAAGTAAAATAAATACCACTTTGATAAAGCAAAGCAACTTTTGGTATATAACTTGAGCACAGTTTCATAATGGGTGGATATTTTGAGTTACAGAATTATTCAATCTTCTTTATTTGGATAAAAAAGGGTATTTTCTAAATGGTCTAGATCTCACTAATTTTCGAGGTAACTTGAGGCTAATAACAATGCCTTTTCAAACTGCAATATAAACTTACATAGATGCTTCACTTTTCCAAGAGTGATGCAAAAGAGGATATGTATTTTATTTTGATGGTAAGCAAAGTACCTCCACCCCATTTGTCAGTGGGCTGTACAGGTAGCCTTTCAGCTGTGAAACACAAGATTTCTCAGCAGATCTGAAAGTTCTGTTTCCAAATCTATTTATGCACTTGCTGGCTTCCCCACTTCCGCTAATGGTACCTTCCTTTTTACAGAAGTTGGCTTATCACCTGGACTCAAGTTCTCTGCATGACATGACTCTTGTTTTTCATTTGTTGCCCATAGTCAACTGATCGCCAAGTTCTATTGATTCCATTTCCATCATGTCCCGTGAGGATAACCTTTCATATAGAATACAATTATTCTAGTTGACCACGCTCATACCTCTTCCAAAGAGGTGGCAATATACCCATAAAAGTCCTCCTGTATCCAGACTTGCTTTTGGAACAATAATCTTCCTCAACTATAGCTCTTCATCATTGCCTTCTCTGACAAAACCTCTCTGACAAACATCGCCATACAAATTGACTTCCAGTTCCTTACCTTGAGTTAAGGCTCTCCCGAGTCCCTGACTCAGCTGTCTCAACATCCACGCTTGCACAAGCTTGAAGGAAATACGCATCATTCCCCACAAACACCAAGTCCTCAAGCTACCACATCATCCTCAGACACGGAGTGTGAGGAAAGCTGGCTGTCTGAGGAGTCTGTCAGGGCTGCAGCTGACTAGACTACTCCAGCCTATACGCAGTGAAAGATGTATAATTTTCTTTAAACAATTTTCAGAATAACTGGCTTCTCCCACAGCTATTTGAGGAAACCGCTTTTGGCTCTGGCTTCAACCTAGCCATCCAGCCAAGCCTGCCCTATCTGTTTACCCTGGACCACAGCTCCCAACTAAGTGCTCTGCTTTCCTGACCAGCTACATGTGGACGGTCCTATGCTGAGGGAATGTCATCTCTAAGCCTAAGCACCTCAGTCACTTCTGACCTGCTCTATTTACCTTACCCTATCCTGCCCCCCTACCTTAATCCCTCTGCCCTGACTTCACGCCATTCCATTTAAATTCAGTTAACAGTCTTGCTGCACAACCTGACACCAGTCACCTTATCCCAGAATACCTCAGCTAGAAGCACTATCTCTTTTTGCTTACAAAAATATTTTGTACAATTCACATAAGATTTCTCACATTCTGCCTAGAGTTGTTTTTTTTTTTTTATATTTCCTGCATGTTTAATATCATAACAACCTAAAACCAAGCCTTCTGGTTTCTTGCATCTCCCACAAAACCCAAAAGAGTGCTTGCACACAAGAGAAGTGTAATCCACACTTGTGGAGTTAAATTGAATTCATGCCACAATGAAAAATATGTTTAACCTTTTACTGCATATTTGATCATGTGTCTCTTTCTTCTTACAAGATTATATGGTTTTTGTATATCTAGAATACAAAACTTAGCAGTTGGCACACAGTCGTGCTCAAAAAAATGCATATGAAATGAAGTCAAAAAGAAAAATAAAAAAGAAAGGAAAGAAAAAGAGAGAAAGAAACAAAGAGGGAGGGAGGAAGAAAAAGACAAGAGAAAAAAATGGAGAGAAAAAGCAGAGAGAATATGTTCATAAGTAAAATTTTGACTTGTTGATCTCCACTGAATTTCAGAACAATAAAACTCTTTGTGCAACATTTTTAATAGAAAGGAGTGAGGGTTAGACCATAAGGAGAAAAAGAGCTGTTTGTTTCTTTTAAAGCGATTAGGTAAGAGGGCATTAAAAATGGAATCACCTGCGGGGTGGTAAGTTCGTCCCCCGAAGCCAGCTGCTTAGCTACCCAACGTCTCTGGAGTGGTAGCAGAAAGACAAGGACAGGCCCCTCGGCTCCAGAGACTCAGAAATGTGAGCACGCTACAGCGGTGAATCATTTCTCGGGAGGGTATTCAAATTACCAAGCTCACAAAAACCAAAGTGGTAGATTAGAATGCAGCTTGACTCTTCTAAAGTACAGGGAGGAATAAGACTGTAGCAGAACTGATGAGGTCATGACCCACATCCGCTCTCCCTGTTCATAGTTCTTGGTGAGTCCAGGGATCAGAACCAGGCAAGTTCTATGATTTCAAAGGGTAATAGCCTTGGGGCTAGGATGGTTTGAGGTGTCTATCTGCTCAGTGGTGAGTCACTCATCCTGAACATGAAATTCTATTACCTGGCTCTTTGGCCAAGGCTATCACTTCACCAAAACTATCAGTTATTGAATGATCAGTGTCCAAATGTGACACTCTGATTCCGTCTTCTGTGTTCTATTGCCAAGCCATACCTGCCTCTGCCCCTCCTCCTTCTCGTGATTGACACATCCTTTCTTGAGGTAATGAATATATTCAGTCAGATGTTTCTCTGACTGGGGAAAACTCTCATTAAGGTTTTCACAGCTCAGTTCTTACCTCCTGTATTCTGCTTTAACAGTTTACCTTTCTTGGCTGTTTTATTGTTCTTAATTCTGAATTCATGGGCAATGCCTCAACATTACCCACCTGCCATGTACGGTACAAGGCAAACAAGTCCTTTCAAGAGCTCCTTCAAGAACTTTCTAGGTGGCCAAAAAGTACATACTTCCAGTTATACCAGAAATAAGGCCTGGGGAAGTAATGCACAGCATGGCGACTGTAGTTAACATTATTATTTTGTATTTTGGAAAGTTGTTAAGAGAGTAGATCTTACAAGTTCTCGTCATGAGGGAAGAAGTGTGTCACTGTGTGTGGCGATGGACGGTAACCAGACTTATTGTGGTGATCATTTTGCAGTACATACAAATAGCAAATTGTTTTATCAGGCACCTGAACATCAAATCATATGTTGATTATATCTCAATAAAAATAACTCCTTAGCAAAAAATTATAAAATTTAATTCTCACTATACTAAAATTCAGTAATGTAAAGAGTAAGAAAAAATCATCAAGCACTTAGAACAGTAAGAAATGTAACAAATACAAGGAAAAAGTACAAGTAGAGGCAAATTAATGACAGGTATACACTGCATCTTTCAATGCTGAAACAGTTTAAAACTTATGAATGGAAAGGAAGCTCAATCACAGTATTTGATTACAGAACAAAATTCCAAGAGCGATGTGAATAGTTCAAGAAAGCTGACTAGATTGAAGTGCTAGGCCAGGATGAGTCACCATCCCCTACTTCTTATGTTGTGGCCATACTGATTGACCAGAACTCAGGGCAATGGCTGAATCATTAGAGAGCAGAGTAGAGAGGGTTCAAGGCTCAGGCCAAGCTGCCCATTTGTCAAAGTGACACATGACAATGAATCAAGGTCCTCAAACCTAACAATATACCCAAGAACCACAAGTTCTTAGAACCCAGAAGGGGTTCTAAGGAGGGAATGGCCTTTCATTCTTTTTCCACCATTACCATTTTCCATCCATTACCACACATTAGCGCCCAAGAACAAAGAAGGTGGGCCTGGAGACACTGTCATGCTTAGACCTTGGGGAGATTTACAGGACACTGGACAGGTATTTTAAAGAAACATGCAGAGGAAGAAGTACGGCGTCCATTGTCTTTGGAAAGGAAATCACGAGTTATTTACCTTAAAAAAAAAAAAAAGTGGCCTCACTGGATGTTAACAAAATTTAAACTAAAAAAAGAAAACAAATAGAATAAAAATAAAGATAGATGCATAAATAAATAAAAACTAGTGGAAGTACATAAAAACTCTGGGAGCACATTTGTCAGTGAAAAACAACAAAGCCAGTGGACACTTTGTGAAATTTACCGGTACATGTCCATCCTAATGAATAAACAACCATATTCCGCATTAACGTGAGTTTTTAAGGCTGTTGCAGTTTTTGCAATATCCTCTTGTCAACGTTACTATCTGTATAAATTATGAAATATCTTAGCTCAAATTCTATTTTCTCCTAAAATCCAATTTCTGCTGAATGATCTATAACCATCAAAGCTTTCAAGTCATACTTAATAGAAATATCACTTCTCAAAACAGTTACCAATAATTAAAGCAGCAATAAAATGGATGTGCAACTCTGAGGGTTAAAAGGTAAGAAAATACTTCTTTATGATTTGTATAATCAAGGGTAAGACGTGTTACAGTAAATATAATGCTAATAATAGTCACTGCTCATGGAGAAGCTATTCGGTGCCAGGCAATGTGCTATTCCCTACGTTTCATCTTTCCAGACTTTCCAAAGCAAGGTTTGGTCCACCCAAAAATAAATTTTCCTGTGACTTTGGAGTAGCTTCTGCCAACGTAGGAACTTCACCCTGAACATCCGTATGTCAAGGACATGATCACAGATCACAGCAGGATGCTGTCTGTCCCTCTCGTCAAGTTGAACAGAGGCAGATATTTTCTGTGGCATTCCACGGTGCTTAAACTCCTGATAGGTGAAACAACTAAATCAGAATATTAGTCCTGGAGTGTTGAAGTCATCGACCCAGGACACGGCAACGGTGAGACCAGTCTCTCATACCTGTTGGCTCTCAATTTCTTTGTTCTTTCTTTATCCTATTTGCATCCTTACAGTTCATCAAATATGTGTTAAGTGTCTATGTGTCCTGAAATTGTAACAACTTTTGCAGCTTACGTGGGTTATTTTTATTCTATACACCTAGAATCCTATAACATTAAAATTAAGACATTAGGCCTTGGGGCACCTGGGTGGCTCAGTGGGTTAAAGCCTTTGACTTCTGCTCAGGTCATGATCCCAGGGTCCTGGGATCAAGCCCCACATCAGGCTCTCTCCTCCATGGGGAGCCTGCTTCCTCCTCTCTCTCTCTCTGCCTACCCCTCTACTACTTGTGATCTCTGTCTGTCAAATAAATAAATAAAATCTTTAAAAAAAAGAAAAAGACATTAGGCCTTGAGTTTTAGGTGCTGCATTTCTTTTATGGACCAGGCAATATTTTCAATATCTACTTTGAAAGATTCTGCAATCTTAGCAACTTGACTTTTGAAATGATCTTATTTTTCACACTGAAGTTTTTGAAAAATAAGTTGATTCCTACGTTCGATGTATTATCTCCAATTTAAGAGAAAAGTAACAGAGTGCCTGTCAATACTATTGTTTGATAAGTCAACCATATTTTCTCATGGTTTCTGAATTATGTATGCAAATCCTTTCACCCCATGAAGCTACCATTTCCAAATGGTCCTCATTGTAAGGCAATCTCTTCTGCAAAATTAGCATTAGCTGGTCTGGACAAAGCTCACGTGGGCACCCTGAAGAACAGTTAGGTGTTAGCAAACACGTCTTGGGGAGGAAAATTTTTTCAAAAATGTCTGAGGTAGGAAATGAGTAGGCTAAAAATTAGATCCTCAGTCATTGGCTATATTTTAAGAGTCCTGTGATGACTTCAGTAAATGAGAACACACTGGAGCTCACACACTGGAGCCCTCCCTGGGTTACTAGGCTCACCCAGGCATCATTCAACAGCTTCACACATTTCATTTTAATTGTTACAGAATTAGTGACCCAAGAGCTCAGCTCTTTTCAAAAGAAACAGTAAATCAGCCACTGAAGAACACGTTTTCCCACTCGTCCCTGCTCTATTTGAATTCTAGGCCTTGTTTTTAAACGTCTGCAGGAGTCCAGAATCAGGACCAGGGAACAAAACTGTGACACTGTACACCCACTCCACCCATTGGAGTTCAGGGTGCAGCTCAAGAGACTTGCTGCGTGAACTCGTCAGGACGCCACAGTGTTCTCTGGAGGCACGAGTGGGAGGAGTTAACAGCCCAAACCTTTGTAGGTCACTGTTGTTAAGAGAAACCCCAGGACACGCATCTTTCGACAAAGACGCCTCAAATAATAGTATCTTAGCACCACATTAAGTCCTGTCATCATTGTTTCTCCCTTATGCATTTGTTTACTAAGAAGAACATGCTTTGGTTACTGAGAAGGAAATGAGCCTCTGCAGCACGTTCTTTGGTGACCTGCTGTTAGTTTTTCTCACCTCTGCGACAATGGAGAGGATAAGGGTTACATCGTGATGCAGCAAATATTCATCAAGTAGCTTCTATGGACAAAAGCTGGAAATCACTCCCAAGCCTCCAATGGACATATTCACATGCCTGATGATCAACTAACCTGGGCTAGTCTGTGACTATAACAAAGCACAAGGTTAGTTAAAATGACATTGTAAGGGGCACCTGGCTGGCTCAGTGCGTTAAGCCTCTGCCTTCGGCTCAGGTCATGATTTCAGGGTCCTGGGATCAAGCCCCGCATCAGGCTCTCTGCTCAGCGGGGAGTCTGCTTCCTCCTCTCTCTCTCTGCCTGCCTCTCTGCCTCCTTGTGATCTCTGTCTGGCAAATAAATAAATAAAATCTTTTTAAAAAATAAATTTTTAAAAAATGATATTTTTGAAATTAATGTTTACAGTTTCCTTGTTATTGATACAACTTCTTTCAAAAAAGCTAAAGAGAAACAGCTTTTGTATAATGAACTTTAATTATTTTTTCTGTATAGCACCAAGAAATAATGCCTCCTCTTTGAAATCCTGACCTGTAAATTTCCCTTTGATAAAAGAAGGCTGCAAAAGAAGTTGGGAACCCAGCTGAGGTAAAAGAAGAAAGGGTGCCTTTTATTCATGTGGTTTAGGGAAGGAGAAGAGTCTAATGAGCAAGAAGAGAGAAGTGCTTTCTTTCTAATGAATAGGTAACCCACATGAATGCCCTTGGTTTACCCATTTGGCGAACCTGAAACAGAAAACACTGCCAAGTCATGCCTCAATGAATAGCTGCATTTGAGAATTCTGAACATGTCAAGGGGGCAGTGCTAGATGGGCATGTTTTTATTCATCTTGGAAGCCTTATAGGGTAATTAGGGAAGTGGGAACACTCAGATTGAGTAAGGAGTGGCATTCAGGCTATTTTTGGGACAGCCTGTGGTGGCAGCTGCTGAAAACCTAGAATTTTCTAAAGGGTACAGGGATAGGGTAACACTCAGTAGGGCTTTTGTAGATGAAATCCAGAGCTAAAGGCCCTGTTAATATCCCTGGTTTAATTTTGACTTTGGTTTTGCGCCAGGTAACCCTCATATTTACTTCCATTATATGCCACTCCTTTATATGCCATTGTTCTTTTAAAGGACTGGCTCAAATTGGAAGGACTGACTTTGGGGGTACCTGGGTGGCTCGGTCAGTGAGGTGGTTGTCTTTGGCTCAGGTCATGATCCCAGGATCCTGGGGTCGAGCCCCATATCGGGCTTCCTGCTTGGTGGAGAGCCTGCTTCTCCCTCTCCCTCTGCCTTCTTATGCTCTCAATCTCTCTCTCTCTCTGTCTCTCTGTCAAATAAATATAAAATAAAATAAAATAAAATAAAATATAAAGGAAGGAAGGACTGACTTTGGAGTGTTGTTGTGTTGTTTTTGCCATATTAAGACCCACAGGAACCACAGAATGTGTGTGAGAGAGAGAGAGAGAGTGTGTGTGTGTGTGTGTGTGTGTGTGTATCCTGATGAGACACAGCAGGAGAGAGGGAGGGGTCAGACAGAAAGGCAGAGTCCAAAACAGAAAAATCTGAGGATGCTCCCATTTACCTCCCCAGGCTGAGTAGCTTTTGTTTATTTCCTGTGTAGCTTGAGGCACGGGAAGGTCTAATGAGGTAACTAAATCCTTTTTCTTTTTTTTTTAATTTTTAAGATTTTATTTATTTATTTGAGAGAGAGAGAGCGCACGCGCACACAAGCTGGGGGCGGGGGGGTTGCACAGAAGGAGAGGGAGAAGCAGGCTATCCGCTGAGCAGGGAGCCCAATGTGAGGCTTGGTCCCAGGACCCCAGGATCACAACCTGAGCCAAAGGCAGCCGCTGAACCGACTGAGCCACTCAGGAGCCCTAAGGTGACTAAATCCTGATTCTGCTCTTTCCCCAGGACCGAGAGGCTGTAAGTTGCAAGAAGCCCGAGGATCTCCTGGGAAAGGTAATCAGAGAGCTATCAGGCGACGGGGGTGTGCACTCCTCACCACAGCAGCCTTCAGGCCCCTTGCAGCTTGGCGCTGGTTGGTGGCATGTGCACAAACACTAGAACACAACAGTGATAGGAGGACCAGGGTGACAGAGAGAGCAACAAAACACCTTCACAGTAGGCCAGAGGAATCCTTTTGAGCCAAAGGTTGGCCTCTCTGCTCATCCCACCAGTGTGGGAAGCTGGAATATAGACCTGTACCGAGAAGCTCAAAGAGTTACAACCCCTGCGGGCCAGGCTACATCACCTTGGCACTTAAGCCAGTTGTCTTTTAGTTGAACAAGTCTAGCCATATACTTCAGCATGTTGGGGTGATAATTAGAGGTCCCTGGACCGGTGATACTAAGTTCAAGGAGCCTACCTAATGCCGGCCATGCTAAGAAAGATCCCCGCTCATTGCTTGTGCTGTACTCCAACCCTTGTATGGGTCTCTCTGGTAGCCCTTATCTCCCTGTATGGAACAACTCGTTTACTGGCTTCTCTTCCCTACCACCTGTGCGTTCACTGAAGATGGGGTCTGCGTGCTATTCCTCTTCATACAACCTCAGTACACGGCATGACGAGTGGCACACACAGCCATGCATGAGGCACAAAACCTTTTGTGGAATGAATGGATGATTGAAGTTTCAATCAGATTTCCCTCCTCTTGAACACTTCAGTCTCCAAAGAGTAAATGACACCTTAAAGAACCAGAGGAAAAGATCAGTGCCAAGTTTGAAAAGAGATGTGTTAAGTGATAAGGATGTAGAGTCAGAGACGCATGAGCTCAAATCGCCCACCACCACTAGCAGTGGGATCCAGTACTAGGTACATCGTGTCTCTGTGCCTCATTTTCCTAATCTATAAAATACCTATCTCACAGAACTAGTTGAGGTCTTAGATAATATTAACCAAACACCTTGTACAAAATCTGGTCCATAGAAGGCTCATAACATGTAAAGGCTATTATTTACAAGATACTTAAGGACAATGGAGGAGAAATACATCAGAGGAAATGTGTTTTGTGTCTGAGTCTGAGTCCAGTGGCACAAGGTTATTCGTTCGGGACCATTACTGACCTAGACCAAATGGCCAGGCTCTGGAGTAACCCACTAAATCACTTTTATATGGGGAAGATTAAAGCCAAGTGCTGTGTAGAAAAAACTGCAGTGGGCCTCACTACAAGAATTAAAGGGGAGCGTCTGTATTTGCAGCCTTCTCAAATACATTTGTGGTCCTTCAAATGTATTTTGCAATCACTAAGGTCATCCCAAACTTCATATAACTCCTGGTTAAAGATCCAAGCATTATATATATATCTGGTACGATTCAAAATCACCATAACATATGATTTGACTACTCAATGAGTTATTACTACTGGTGGGCCATAGCACGTGGTGTGAGCAGTACAAGAAAGAATAAGACATCTATCTTCAATGAGAAAAACAAACAAACAAACAAACAGGCTTATAATTTCAAACTCTGTAGTCTTATAAAATGTGGTGGATTGATGGCAGCTGTGCTGTTTTTCCTTCAAGTCTTAGTAGAAACACCACTTCTTCCAGGAAGCCTTCCTCATTCCCTACAATCCGTCAAACGAGTCTGGATCCTTCTTATTCCCACAAAACCTTGATATTTCTCTTTTGCATCCTGAACCATGATCTGCTTCTCCAGACTCAATCTTTGCCACTTGACTGGAGATTCCATGAGGTTCAGTTCCATGCACCTGGACTACAACAGCTGCTCAATAAATGTTGAGTAAACAGGAGATGACAGTCAGGACAAGAAAGTCAAGGGATGCAGAGGAGAGTCGAGTAGGAAGGAGAAGTCAGTAAACTACTCCAGGGAGTTCAAATCAGACCAGAAGGAAAAAGAAAACCAAAAGTATCTATGGCCTTTGTTGGTAAGGAAGCATTTGTTACAGCCAGCTTTCAAAGAACGACAGGTAAAAGAAGACTGCGTTTACTTGAGAAGTAAATAAAAGTGGAGGAAAAAGAGAGGGCATGTGGAGACATTTTAAGAACGGGTAAAGGAGGCGGATTTTAAGAACACATATATTAACAACTAGAAGGAATCAGGTTCATGAAGGAGGCAGCTTCAGCTCAGGTCTTAATCCCAGGGTCCCATATCAGGCTCTCTGCTCAGCAGGGAGCCTGCTTCTCCTCTCTCTCTCTCTGCCTGCCTCTCTGCCTACTTGTGATCTCTGTCTCTGTCAAATCAATCAATAAATAAATCCTTAAAGTAAAAAAAAAAAAAAGAAGTAAAAATGAAAGCCACACAAGGGAAGAAATATTTGTGACATAGGTAAATACTAATAGATTTATATCCAGGATCCATAAACAGCCATCATATCAATTAATTTAAAAAACTGAAAAATTGGCAAAGGGCTTGAACAGGCATCATACAGGAGGGGATTCAAATGGCCAACAGGTATATGAAAAGGGTGCTTAACCAAGCTGACATCAGGGAAAGGCATGTTAAAATAATGAGACACCACTACAATCCTACCAGAAGACAGGGAGGAGGACTATGAATATAGATGTATCTAGAGGTCTGAAAATAAGCATTTAAGCCAGCTCAGCCTGTCTTTTATTCAGTATGAGAAAGGCTGTTAGTGACATAAGTGCTTAAAGTGATGCATTAAGATCTGGAATAATCATTCTGAGGAATGTGAACACATGATCTTTGGAAAAGAGCATAATTCCCATAAAAGTTCTACAGGTCTAGCTTAATTATAGACTCTAAATGTGTATCGGCAACAAACTATACAACAGTGACTCACTTTCTCCACATCGTTCAAAAACCCGAGTGCAGGTGGACGGTTAGACTGACACAGGGCTGATAATCTGTAGGGTAGCTACAGCAGATCGGTAAATGGCATTGAAATGACTGACAGAAGCACAGCTGAACTGGAGATTCATGGTTAAGGTGGAAGAGGTAAACCTCCCGAGATGAACGAGAAAACTGGAAGGGAGGAATTGACAGGGAATGTGACATTGATAACTCAGTGTGGTTGAGAAGCAGGTGGTGGGAGCTGGGATCCAGAGAACAGAGTTTAAGACAGTAGAGGTCGGGCAGTTCCCAGTGACACTCACGATGTGGTTGAGAGCCAGGATGACCATCAAGAGTGGATGTACTCCCTGGAGAAGGGTATCTTTGGCTTCCTTCCATAGAACAAGAATTTGAGCCTCCCCGGGATTCCAGGGAGAAGTGTGGTGAGAACTGGGACAGCTAGCCCCGATGGCTCTGATACTTGTTCTCCATAGGGATTTCTCAAAGACCCCTGCTGCTACAGGCCTTGATCCAAGCTTCTCCTCGCCACAACTCTGGGCCAAGTGAAATTGCTTAATTTAATCATATTTGGCTCTGCTGGACCAGTTGTAAAATATTAAGACTTTATGAAAGACTCAGTGAGACAAAGGGAAATTGACAGAGTAACATGGAAACAAGATATTCTTTTTCCTTTTGTTGTTTTGTTTTGTTTTGTTTTTGAATGATTTATGCATGCAGTTTGCAGTTTCCCTACATGAAGATTTTTCCCTGTCTAGTTTGCTGCTCCAAGCAAGTCAGTTAGGGTCTGTACACCTTGGTTCCCTCACTTTAAAATATGATGACAGAATTGTGCCTTTCAAGTCTACTTCACAGGACTTGCAAGAATCAACTTCACGAGTTCAAAAGTACAGAAGCTTTTATTACCATATAGATACTATGTTACTCCTAATTTATATTACATCTCACTAAAATATTTTCATAAAGTATAATCTTTACTTTAAATTGTGATCTTGACTTTCACTTCCTGGAAGACATGGTAATTTAAGCTCTAATTTTACCTAGCACATATCAACAGATAAAAATTCATTTTTCCTGCAATTTGCACACCATTCCCAAACTGCAAGCCTCAGGCCAGTCATCTTCCCCAACTCCCAGTGGGAAAGAGACAGGAGGGCTCAAGTTGAAATGCTCCTATTGGAGAAATAAGTCCTCCAGAAATGTGGCCGTAGCTATGGTCACCATCATCGTCATCACTGTTAGAGCCTAGAGTTATAGCTAACACATTTAAAAGAAAAACCATAAATCTTGACCATAGTCAGATAGGAAAAAAGTGCTCAGACTAACTCCCTGGGACCTGAAGTGGGACAAGGAGAACAGGACCGCAGTGGCCAGCACTTTAAGAAGCTATAATTCTTAACAATTCCCCAAGTGCACCAATGAGTATTTTAAATGGCTGAGTCAACAAATTGAGAAGTAGTAGCCTAATTTCATATCCTTGGGACGCTAAAGCTTAACGAATGAAACATCATAGCTTTTATCCCTCTCAATATCTAGTTCATCTCTTTAAACTAGTATTTCAGCGTGAGCTTGTGTTTTCACGTTTTCCCTTTCAATCTGTAAAGTTTTGTACAATCTGTCACTGGACATAGATGTAATCAAGGGCAAGAATCATGAGTCACCACTCTTCTCCCTATTTGACTGGCATGCTTCATCACAAAATATGCTAAAGGAGTATACTTTTGACACACACCCCTTCTTTGCTAGGAAATGTCTATTGAGAAAGATGGAAACCCAATTCTGGGAAGGTTAGCAATAGAAAAGGTCTATTTGCAGTAATGTGTACACAAATGTGCCCACTCCAGTACATCGAACATTATCAGAAAACAATGGCAACTATAGCATTAACATATATAGATTCCCAATATGTACTGCTTGAAGCACTACAAGATTCAGATAGTTGTTTATGTAAAGAAAAATTTTCCCTGTTCCTGAAGGCATGATATGTATTCTTAGTGCTGTCTGAACTTTTCCTGAAAGGGAGAGCCAATCACAACATGTAAGACCGGACTAGGCTCACTGAACACACTCATGTCGTACCTCCAGTAGATCATTTCACTGCTTGTCCTCTCACTACACAAATCCTTTTCAGGCTCTCACACTCCATCACTCTTGAATGATCACACTGTCACAGTCCTGTCCAGGGTGTGCCCAGCACAGGCCGTCAGGAAATACTTGTGACATGAATGAAAATATTTTTCTTTATTCATTTAAATATTTTTTATTTATATTTATTTATTAATAAATATTTTCCTTATTCACAAAATATTTTTCTTTATTCATTTTCTTTATTCTTTATTTTGCTTCTGGAGCCTTCTAGCACGGTCCTCCTTCCATTTAATTAGAATTTGGTTTTTGTAAAATCTTATCTCCTGGCTTCCTACTCTGAATTCATTCATCCTCTCTACCCACCAGACTCCCTCCTGGACTTAGCTTCTCCCTGACTCGCCACTCTGGAATTTAGAACTAGGCCTCCCTTCCGTAGTTTCCAGATTAATATGTATTCCCATAAAGTTCAACCCAACTCCTTGGCCCTACAGACAACACCCAGTGCCTCTCGCCAAGCACCCAGAGGGATCCTGTAACACAAAAGAGACATGAAGAGGAAAGAGGTATAGAGCTAAATGACACTGAGTATATAAGACAGTGGACAATAAAGCTAAAGGAAGATTGTGGGGATGGTTCTCACACAGGTGATTAAATGGGTCTATACTGGAAGCTGGCTGAGAGAAGCATGCTAGATATGTAAAAAGAAGGACAAATAAGGACACCCACAATTATCATATTTCCCACCAGTGGCACTCTACAAGAAACAGTAGTTCAAATGAAAAATAAAATCAGTACCCTATTAGCGCTAAAAATATACTTCACAGTTTATATCATCCACTCCTAAAAATATCACTTGTATTCTCTTGTGTAATAAAATATCTATTTCAAATTGATATTTATCATGATAATCAAATGGGAAATGTTATATTTATGGGTACAGTATAACTTTTGAGAATAAAAGTAATTATAAAAAATTTATAATTTTTTTCTGCTTTTTATTTTTCAAGTACATGAACTTGTTCAGATTCTTATTAGTAAACTTTCTAAGCTTATCCTTAATTTAGAAACTATAAAATGATGACAATGAAAGCTTTTCTAATAGAGGAAAAATAAAACACCCTGTAGCCTTTATACAACTTTTTTATGCAAATTTCATAATGTGTGTATTCCCTTCTTGTGTTTTAAGACATTTTTATACCTCATAATAAGATTGCACCAAATTTGTGTCTTGCATTCTTCTTTATTGCTTTGCACCAAGAATTTTTGTTTGTAGCTACCTATATTTTTTGTTTTATTTTGTTTTTTGTTGTTGTTGTTGTTACCTGTGTTTTTTACCATTATTTTAAGATGCTGCCTATTTTTCCATGAAGAAGATATTCTATAATTTATTTGAGTATCCCTTTTATTCTTGGAAAATTGTCTTATCTTCATTTTTTAAGAAATGTCATTTGGCATTCATTTATTAAGTTTTAATAATTCTCGTTATTTTTTGAACTCAGTATAAAAAATCTTCATTATACTGTTGCAAATATTAATCTTTTGCTTGACTTTTTAATTTTCACCACACAATTTTTACTCTTCTGGTAATCATAGATACTTTCTTTTGTGATTTCCCAATCTTAAAAAAAGAGAGAACTATCTTTCTGCAGAAACTGACTGCTTAGGGTAAGTTTTATAGGGATCTTTCCCTAAATTTCTAATCAGTCTCACAATTCCACTAAGTAAGTATTCCTCCTCCATCTTCATTGTTTTGTAATGCTTCTTTCAGTATTTACTAAATTCCAAAATAGAAAGAAATAGTTGTAGGAAACCTGTCCTGTTTTAGAGCTCTATTTTTTCATCCAAACAAGAAAAGTCTGTGTTTAAATTAATTTTTTTAATATACCTACACTAGCTTAAATTTTTTTTAATTTTTATTTTACTACTGTTTACTTCAAGTGAATTTCAGAATAATTTCTCTGTGGGGTGCCTGCATGGCTCAATTGTTCAGGTCATGATACCAGGGTCCTGGGATGGAGTCCTGCATTGGGGGGTCTCTGCTCAGCGGAAGCCTTCTCCTTCTCTCTCTGTCTCCTCCTCTGCCACTCCCCCTGCTTGGGCTTGGTCTTTCTCTCTCTATCTCTCTGTCAAATAAATAAATGAAATCTTTTTAAAAAATTAATTTCTCTTTGAGATTGTGATTTAATTTCCTTAAATATATGAAGTAGATTACAGAGAATTCATACTTTTTATATTTTAATATTTGCAAAATAGAGCAATGACCTTGTGTACTAAAATCTTTATTCTTTATAAAGTTTGGTAGTCTTCTATTTGTAGACCTTTACCATTTCTATGAAGTTTACTACTATTACAATATACACTTTATTTTCTTCTATACACTCTCTTTTCCACTGTAATTTATATTTCATAATGATTCCTATATTAAAGGAGCTACAAAATCTGACTGAGAAGAAAAGAAAGTAAACATTTTAAGGATCATATTAAGGATTCAATCGACCAAAAATGCTCAGAGCACCTTCTGACACTATCTTACACTCTCTGCCCCACCACAAGTGTTCCTTGCTAGCTGAATTCTCTAAACGTTTTAAATTATTTATATGAAAAAGGTATTTTGTGACTTTTCCCATCTGATATCAAGCACTAAAATTAGGATAAATTCTAGAAATTATAATACAAAGATATATTTTAATTAAATAGGATTTTCTTAACTTTTATTTATCCCAACTACATTTTTACTTCATTTAATTTTAATTACTAGAACTATATATTTCAAAGCTGGTAATAATAGGTTAAAATCAACCATGATTTTTATTTTTTTATAATTAGAAATAAAACTTTTTACTGAAGTCTGTCTTTGCTTTTCCATTTGAGTGGATAACCTCATTACGATCCATACCTAACTTTATTTAATTATGCTCCCCAGATAGAGATAAGAGATATATCAGTAGGATTATAATTTCATTTGTTGCTTCTCCTTTAATTTAATTTTGTTTATACATCTGTTCCAAAAGGGTTCTTCTTGTCTATTTTGAATTAAAATAATATAATTATGTTTCAGGTTATTATAGCTTTTTTTTTTTCATCTTTATTGCATAGCCACTTCTCAGGAGGGCTTCCCCCCATCCCTCCCCACCCACATACACATGGACATTACAGCCACAACCACACATACAAACTAGGGTCCAAACAGATGATGCGAATGTTGCTTCCAGTCAACAACAGCAACCTGTTAAAAGTACTACAGGAGGTGAACATAATTTAGGCACTCAGCTCCTCCCAGTGAAAGAGAAGTGACTCTTTTTCTGATTATGGGTTTCAACACTGACAGCACCATCATTCCTCAAATCTCTACTTTACGATTTCCTAACCCACACTCACGGTCAAAGTAGCACATTTTTCAGTTTACAATATACTCCCAGATTGATAACAAAGTAGTGTTGTTGTTTTTTTTTAATGAAGAAAAATTTGGCAAAAGTAATAAAATACAGCCTTTCTACATCCACGTATTGTTCCATTAGTGTCCCGTTTCTTTTCTTTTTTTTTTTTAAGATTTTATTTATTTATTTGACAGACAGAGATCACAAATAGACAGAGGCAGGCAGAGAGAGAGAGAGAGGGAAGCAGGCTCCCTGCTGAGCAGAGAGCCTGATGCAAATTAAAATTAAATTGTGATTTAATTTCCTTAAATATATGAAGTAGATTACAGAGAATTCATACTTTTTATATATTTAATATTTGCAAAATAGAGCAATGACCTTGTGTACTAAAATCTTTATTCTTTATAAAGTTTGGTAGTCTTCTATTTGTAGACCTTTACCATTTCTATGAAGTTTACTACTATTATAATATACACTTTATTTTCTTCTATACACTCTCTTTTCCACTGTAATTTATATTTCGTAATGATTCATATATTTTTTTGTTTGTTTGTTTTTTTGTTTTTTTTTTTTTTTTTTTCACTTGGCAGGTTTTTTTTATTTTTTATTTTTTATAAACATATATTTTTTATATACATATATTTTTATCCCCAGGTCTGTGAATCACCAGGTTTACACACTTCACAGCACTCACCAAATCACATACCCTCCCCAATGTCCATAATCCCACCCCCTTCTCCCCAACCCCCTCCCCCCGGCAACCCTCAGTTTGTTTTGTGAGATTAAGAGTCACTTATGGTTTGTCTCCCTCCCAATCCCATCTTGTTTCATTTATTCTTCTACCCACTTAAGCCTCCATGTTGCATCACCACTTCCTCATATCAGGGAGATCATATGATAGTTGTCTTTCTCTGCTTGACTTATTTCGCTAAGCATGATACGCTCTAGTTCCATCCATGTTGTTGCAAATGGCAAGATTTCATTTCTTTTGATGGCTGCATAGTATTCCATTGTGTATATATACCACATCTTCTTGATCCATTCATCTGTTGATGGACATCTAGGTTCTTTCCATAGTTTGGCTATTGTGGACATTGCTGCTATAAACATTCGGGTGCATGTGTCCCTTTGGATCACTACATTTGTATCTTTAGGGTAAATACCCAATAGTGCAATTGCTGGGTCATAGGGCAGTTCTATTTTCAACATTTTGAGGAACCTCCATGCTGTTTTCCAGAGTGGCTGCACCAGCTTGCATTCCCACCAACAGTGTAGGAGGGTTCCCCTTTCTCCGCATCCTCGCCAGCATCTGTCATTTCCTGACTTGTTGATTTTAGCCATTCTGACTGGTGTGAGGTGATATCTCATTGTGGTTTTGATTTGTATTTCCCTGATGCCAAGTGATATGGAGCACTTTTTCATGTGTCTGTTGGCCATCTGGATGTCTTCTTTGCAGAAATGTCTGTTCATGTCTTCTGCCCATTTCTTGATTGGATTATTTGTTCTTTGGGTGTTGAGTTTGCTAAGTTCTTTATAGATTCTGGACACTAGTCCTTTATCTGATATGTCGTTTGCAAATATCTTCTCCCATTCTGTCAGTTGTCTTTTGATTTTGTTAACTGTTTCCTTTGCTGTGCAAAAGCTTTTGATCTTGATGAAATCCCAGTAGTTCATTTTTTCCCTTGCTTCCCTTGCCTTTTGCGTTGTTCCTAGGAAGATGTTGCTGCGGCAGAGGTCGAAGAGGTTGCTGCCCGTGTTCTCCTCAAGGATTTTGATGGATTCCTTTCGTACATTGAGGTCCTTCATCCATTTTGAGTCTATTTTTGTGTGTGGTGTAAGGAAATGGTCCAATTTCATTTTTCTGCATGTGGCTGTCCAATTTTCCCAGCACCATTTATTGAAAAGCCTGTCTTTTTTCCATTGGACATTCTTTCCTGCTTTGTCGAAGATTAGTTGACCATAGAGTTGAGGGTCTATTTCTGGGCTCTCTATTCTGTTCCATTGATCTATGTGTCTGTTTTTGTGCCAGTACCATGCTGTCTTGATGATGACAGCTTTGTAATAGAGCTTGAAGTCCGGAATTGTGATGCCACCAACGTTGGCTTTCTTTTTCAATATCCCTTTGGCTATTCGAGGTCTTTTCTGGTTCCATATAAATTTTAGAATTATTTGTTCCATTTCTTTGAAAAAGATGGATGGTACTTTGATAGGAATTGCATTAAATGTGTAGATTGCTTTAGGTAGCATAGACATTTTCACAATATTTATTCTTCCAATCCAGGAGCATGGAACATTTTTCCATTTCTTTGTGTCTTCCTCAATTTCTTTCATGAGTACTTTATAGTTTTCTGAGTATAGATTCTGTGTCTCTTTGGTTAGGTTTATTCCTAGGTATCTTATGGTTTTGGATGCAATTGTAAATGGGATTGACTCCTTAATATCTCTTTCTTCTGTCTTGCTGTTGGTGTAGAGAAATGCAACTGATTTCTGTGCATTGATTTTATATCCTGACACTTTACTGAATTCCTGTATAAGTTCTAGCAGTTTGGGAGTGGAGTCTTTTGGGTTTTCCACATATAGTATCATATCATCTGCGAAGAGTGATAATTTGACTTCTTCTTTGCCGATTTGGATGCCTTTAATTTCCTTTTGTTGTCTGATTGCTGAGGCTAGGACCTCTAGTACGATGTTGAATAGCAGTGGTGATAATGGACATCCCTGCCGTGTTCCTGACCTTAGCGGAAAAGCTTTCAGTTTTTCTCCATTGAGAATGATATTTGCGGTGGGTTTTTCATAGATGGCTTTGATGATATTGAGGTATGTGCCCTCTATCCCTACACTTTGAAGAGTTTTGATCAGGAAGGGATGTTGTACTTTGTCAAATGCTTTTTCAGCATCTATTGAGAGTATCATATGGTTCTTGTTCTTACTTTTATTGATGTGTTGTATCACATTGACTGATTTGCGGATGTTGAACCAACCTTGCAGCCCTGGAATAAATCCCACTTGGTCGTGGTGAATAATCTTTTTAATGTACTGTTGAATCCTATTGGCTAGTATTTTGTTGAGTATTTTCGCATCTGTGTTCATCAAGGATATCGGTCTATAGCTCTCTTTTTTGGTGGGATCCTTGTCTGGTTTTGGGATCAAGGTGATGCTGGCCTCATAAAATGAGTTTGGAAGTTTTCCTTCCATTTCTATTTTTTGGAACAGTTTCAGGAGAATAGGAATTAGTTCTTCTTTAAATGTTTGGTAGAATTCCCCCGGGAAGCCGTCTGGCCCTGGGCTTTTGTTTGTTTGGAGATTTTTAATGACTGTTTCAATCTCCTTACTGGTTATGGGTCTGTTCAGGCTTTCTATTTCTTCATGGTTCAGTTGTGGTAGTTTATATGTTTCTAGGAATGCATCCATTTCTTCCAGATTGTCAAATTTATTGCCGTAGAGTTGCTCATAGTATGTTCTTATAATAGTTTGTATTTCCTTGGTGTTAGTTGTGATCTCTCCTCTTTCATTCATTATTTTATTTATTTGGGTCCTTTCTCTTTTCTTTTTGATAAGTCGGGCCAGGGGTTTATCAATTTTATTAATTCTTTCAAAGAACCAGCTCCTAGTTTCGTTGATTTGTTCTATTGTTTTTTTGGTTTCTATTTCATTGATTTCTGCTCTGATCTTTATGATTTCTCTTCTCCTGCTGGGCTTAGGGTTTCTTTCTTGTTCCTTCTCCAGCTCCTTTAGGTGTAGGGTTAGGTTGTGTACCTGAGACCTTTCTTGTTTCTTGAGAAAGGCTTGTACCGCTATATATTTTCCTCTCAGGACTGCCTTTGTTGTGTCCCACAGATTTTGAACCGTTGTATTTTCATTATCATTTGTTTCCATGATTTTTTTCAATTCTTCTTTAATTTCCCGGTTGACCCATTCATTCTTTAGAAGGATACTGTTTAGTCTCCATGTATTTGGGTTCTTTCCAAACTTCCTTTTGTGGTTGAGTTCTAGCTTTAGAGCATTGTGGTCTGAAAATATGCAGGGAATGATCCCAATCTTTTGATACCGGTTGAGTCCTGATTTAGGACCGAGGATGTGATCTATTCTGGAGAATGTACCATGTGCACTAGAGAAGAATGTGTATTCTGTTGCTTTGGGATGAAATATTCTGAATATATCTGTGATGTCCATCTGGTCCAGTGTGTCATTTAAGGCCTTTATTTCCTTGCTGATCTTTTGCTTGGATGACCTGTCCATTTCAGTGAGGGGAATATTAAAGTCCCCTACTATTATTGTATTGTTGTTTATGTGTTTCTTTGATTTTGTTATTAATTGGTTTATATAGTTGGCTGCTCCCACGTTGGGGGCATAGATATTTAAAATTGTTAAATCTTCTTGTTGGACAGACCCTTTGAGTATGATATAGTGTCCTTCCTCATCTCTTATTACAGTCTTTGGCTTAAAATCTAATTGATCTGATATAAGGATTGCCACTCCTGCTTTCTTCTGATGTCCATTAGCATGGTAAATTCTTTTCCACCCCCTCACTTTAAATCTGGAGGTGTCTTCGGGCTTAAAATGTGTTTCTTGGAGGCAACATATAGATGGGTTTTGTTTTTTTATCCATTCTGATACCCTGTGTCTTTTGACAGGGGCATTTAGCCCATTCACATTCAGGGTAACTATTGAGAGATATGAATTTAGTGCCATTGTATTGCCTGTAAGGTGACTGTTACTGTATATGGTCTCTGTTCCTTTCTGATCTACCACTTGTAGGCTCTCTCTTTGCTTAGAGGACCCCTTTCAATATTTCCTGTAGAGCTGGTTTGGTATTTGCAAATTCTTTCAGTTGTTGTTTGTCCTGGAAGCTTTTAATCTCTCCTTCTATTTTCAATGATAGCCTAGCTGGATATAGTATTCTTGGCTGCATGTTTTTCTCGTTTAGTGCTCTGAAAATATCATGCCAGCTCTTTCTGGCCTGCCAGGTCTCTGTGGATAAGTCAGCTGCCAATCTAATATTTTTACCATTGTATGTTACAGACTTCTTTTCCCGGGCTGCTTTCAGGATTTTCTCTTTGTCATTGAGACTTGTAAATTTTACTATTATGTGACGGGGTGTGGGCCTATTCTTATTTATTTTGAGGGGCATTCTCTGAACCTCCTGAATTTTGATGCTTGTTCCCTTTGCCATATTGGGGAAATTCTCCCCAATAATTCTCTCCAGTATACCTTCTGCTCCCCTCTCACTTTCTTCTTCTTCTGGAATCCCAATTATTCTAATGTTGTTTCGTCTTATGGTGTCACTTATTTCTCGAATTCTCCCCTCGTGGTCCAGTAGCTGTTTGTCCCTCTTTTGATCAGCTTCTTTATTCTCTGTCATTTGGTCTTCTATATCACTAATTCTTTCTTCTGCCTCATTTATCCTAGCAGTGAGAGCCTCCATTTTTGATTGCACCTCATTAATAGCTTTTTTGATTTCAACTTGGTTAGATTTTAGTTCTTTTATTTCTCCAGAAAGGGCTTTTATATCTCTCGAGAGGGTTTCTCTAATATCTTCCATGCCTTTTTCGAGCCCGGCTAGAACCTTGAGAATTGTCATTCTGAACTCTAGATCTGACATATTACCGATGTCTGTATTGATTAGGTCCCTAGCCTTCGGTACTGCCTCTTGTTCTTTTTTTTGTGGTGAATTTTTACGTCTTGTCATTTTGTCCAGATAAGAGTAAATGAAGGGGCAAGTAAAATACTAAAAGGGTGGCAACAACCCCAGGAAAATATGCTTTAGCCAAATTAGAAGAGATCCAAAATCGTGAGTGGGGAGAAAGGGGATAAAAAGAGGTTCAAAAAGGAAGAAAGAAAAAAGAAAAAAAAAAAAAAAAAAAAAAAAAAGAAAAGAATTTTTTTTTTAAAAAAGAAAACACCTAAGAAAAATGTAAAAAAATATATATATATATTAGATAAACTAGTAAAAAATCGTTAAAAAAGAAAAAGGTAACAGTTAAAAAAAAAAAAATTTTACCCGAAGGCGAGAAAAAAAAAAAAAAATGAAAAAGAAAAAATTAAATTAACTGCAAGACTAAAAAAAATCACAGGAAAAAAGCCATGAGTTCCGTGCTTGGCTTTCTCCTCCTCTGGAATTCTGCTGCTCTCCTTGGTATTGAAACCGCACTCCTTGGTAGGTGAGCTTGGTCTCGGCTGGATTTCTTGTTGATCTTCTGGGGGAGGGGCCTGTTGTAGTGATTTTCAAGTGTCTTTGCCCCAGGCGGAATTACACCGCCCTTACCCGGGGCCGGGGTGAGTAATCCGCTCGGGTTTGCTTTCAGGAGCTTTTGTTCCCTGAGCGCTTTCCGTAGAGTTCCAGAGGACGGGAATACAAATGGCGGCCTCCTGGTCTCCGGCCCGGAGGAGCCGAGAGCCCAGGGCCCCACTCCTCAGTGCGCCCTCAGAGAACAGCGCCCAGTTACTCCCGTCTGCCTGACCTCCGGCCGCGCTCCGAGCTCACCGAGCCTGCGACCGGTTCAAGGTAACACGGAGCTGCGAGCTTACTGTCGGCTCTGTCTCTGTAGCCGGCTTTCCCGTTCCAATACCCGCAAGCTCTGCGACACTCAGACACCCCCGATCCTTCTGTGACCCTGCGGGACCTGAGGCCACGCTGACCCCGCGTGGGCTTCGCTCCGGTTTAGCCTCTGGAGCGATGTCCCTCCGCGGAACAGACTTTTAAAAGTCCTGATTTTGTGCGCGGTTGCTCCGCCGCTTGCCGGGAGCCGGCCCCTCCCCCCGGGGTCTATCTTCCCGTCGCTTTGGATTCACTTCTCCGCCGGTCCTACCTTTCAGAAAGTGGTTGTTTTTCTGTTTCCAGAATTGCTGTTCTTCTTCTCTTCGATCTGCCGATGGATTTTCAGGTGTTTGCAATCTTTAGATAAGCTATCTAGCTGATCTCCGGCTAGCTGAAGCAGTCTCAGCTTGCTACTTCTCCGCCATCTTGACTCCTCCCGTAATGATTCATATATTAAAGGAGCTACAATCCCAGGACCTATATTAAAGGAGCTACGATCCCAGGACCTTGAGACCATGACCTGAGCCGAAGGCAGCAGCCCAACTCACTGAGCCACCCAGGCGCCCTAGTGTCCCATTTCTAAGAGGAACTAAAAAAACCCTTGAATATACCATCTGTGAACATCTTCATACAGGTCTGTTACATAAAGGACACACCACAACCTAGAGTTATTTCATAGATTTTGTTTTGAATTACGATTAACTCTTAAATTCATAAAAATGTGTCCCTAAAATGATCTTTAATATAGATCTTATCTATGCAGGAACAATCAACAAAGTGATTGAAGCCAAACCTTTCTGTGAAGGCAGAAAAAACCCTTCTGCACTTTAACCCCAAGTTATCCATCTGAGGAGCCTTGACTCCAGCAAGATAACCAGACACTCAGTTGCCCTGGAAGACAGACCTGCATAAACGGGGTAGAGCACTTCATAACCTGTGGTCAGTAGTTGTCCTTGTGGTGGGCCACAGAACCACTGCATGTGGCTCCATTTCCTGTAACACAGACCCATGACAGGGCTTTATCCGGCACCTGTCACCCCGACACCCTGCCCCACAGAGTACAGAGGCAATGCAAGTAGCTACGGATGAGAAAGGAGGTTCTTCTCTTCACCAAGTTTTCAGAATTGATTCCAAAAACCAAACCAAACTGAACCAAATTAAAAGAATACAAAACAAAACAAACAACAACAACAAAAAAAAAAACAGCAAAAAATGATAGAATCGTACAATTCTTACCACAGATCCCCATACATTTTATGAACAAGAGAGAAATCACCAAATCAAACATTTACTTGACTTTGGTAGCAATTTAATGTTAGTACACAAAACACCAACTGCTTAGCTGTAAGAGATGGGTATTCCTCAACTCAGAGAAGCTATGTCTTAGAAGTACAGGGAAAACATTCTCTTCTCATCCTTAAACTTCTCCAGATTCATTCAACCATCTGACAAGGACTTCCTGAGGACCCACTCTGTCGCTGGGACTCCGTGAGTGATCAGGATCTAGTGGCGCACATGGACCGCACATGGTCTTGGGGATCCATGCAGTCCACCAAATGAATATGCAGCTAAACTTGGGAAAATGCCATGAAAGACAAAAATGAGGTTAGAAAGTAACAGAAGGCTTCTCTAGAAAAAGTGACCTTACACTGACCCTTAAAAACAAAGAGTAGGGGAAGCGACTCTTTGAGGTGTGGCTTATGGGAAGGCTCTGGGTAGAAAGAACATGGGATTTTGCAGGACAGAAAAAAAGGCCAGTGTGGCTGTGGCCAAGCAGACACAGGGAGGTCAGGCCAGCAGGAGGTCAGGCTATAGGGAAAGGCATGGATTATACAATCTCAGTTATAGACTGGGGTTTAGGATTGTAATTGGGGTAGGATGTTGTTGGTAGAATCCGATCTGGGCTATTCTTTGAAAGGGCATCCTGGCTGCCATATGGAGAATAAGAGGAGGTAGAGCGGTCTATCTAGCCGATGCTAGTAGTCGTCCAGCAAGGGGTGGTGGCTTATCACAGGCTAACGGTCATGGCAATGGAATAAAGCAAATACATTCAAGAGCTGTTGGGAGATGAACCCTAAAAGATTTGCTGATGAACCAGGTATAAGAAATGAGGGGGAGCATGAGACTCTCAGGTTTCTGTCAAGAAGAACTGGCTGGAACAGGTGTCAGAGATGGATGAGTTGGCCAAAGACGTTGACATGGGTGACAGAGAGGGGATCAAGGGCTGCACTTTGGAAGTCTTACACTAGAGAGACCAGTGAGGAAGTACACAGCTAACAGACTGCAAGGATCAGGAAGGAAGGGCTGGTTCAGGGAGGTAAATTTAGGAGGTAGAGGTTACTGAAGAGAGGACAGCAGGTGACAAGAGATGAAGTAAGAAAGAAGGTCACCTTCAGGGCTGATTCTTGCCTTGTAATAACATGCAGACACCATATGCAGAGATCTTGCAAGGAGAGAAAGTAAAAAAGCACTACAGAAGTTCATCAAAAAGAGAGTTCAAGGAAAATGGTCAGGAGCAGCAAAATGAAGAATGGAAGGTGAATATCAGACTTTGCAATAAGAAAGTCACATGCAGGACGCCTGGGTGGCTCAGTTAGTTAAGTCGCTGCGTTCGGCTCAGGTCATGATCCCAGCGTCCTGGGATCGAGTCCCCTATCGGGATCCTTGCTCGGCAGGGAGCCTGCTTCTCCCTCTGCCTCTGCTGCCACTCTGCCTGCCTATGCGCTCTCTCTCTCTCTCTCTCTCATAAATAAATAAATAAATAAATAAATAAAATCTTAAAAAAAAAAAAAAAAAAAGAAAGAAAGCCACATGCAAGAGCCATTTCAATAGATTACCAGGATTGGAAACCATATTATGTGGGTTGATGAGTAAACTGGAAAAGGGTGAAGATAAGTGTCAAAATAAGTAGAGAGAGATTTTTAGGAGAATATCCTAGAAATATTCTTATGATGTAGAACAGAGGAAATTGTGTTTTTTTTTTTTAAATGGGAGATAAAAGGCATCTTTATACATTAACAGGAATGAAAAAGTAGAAAAAGAAGAAAATGGAGAGAAAACACATCCACCTGAGAAACCAGAAGCTAAGGGATCAGGAGTAGATTAAGCCACCCTTGGAAAGGTGGGTTCAATGGTAAAAAGAAGGGAAATATGATGATAGATGGTAGGGAGAGGGGGAATATAGTGGCTTCCATTTTCACTCGGTAAATGTATAAAATATGTGAAGGTGAAAGAAAGGTGGGGCAGAAGGATGAGACAGAAAAGTCAAGAAGGTTTGCAGAAGGTGGTCAATGCGTGGAAGTCATTGCAGTTTGAGAATTCACAGAAAGATTCACTGGTGAAATGGGTGAGACGAAATTCATACCAGCACCAATATGCTCTGTTTGCTGCCGCCCCCCGCCCCTATTTGCTGTCTAAATTAATAGCATTTATCACCCACCCAGGCATTGGACATGAAGTCTTGAAGTCATCTTGGCCCACTCTCCACGTGAACTTCTCATCAACCCTATGCATTCAAACCCCAAACCTCCCAGTCCCATAGCTGTTGAACTTGTTCAGTCCCTCAATATCGCCAGCAGAGACAAGGGCAATAACTTTCAGCTTCCCATCCTCCAGGCTCTCTTCTCCCTTGACATCTTACCCAACCCCACTGCTTTTTTCACCACAGCCACTGGAACAGTTCATTTCAACACTGGCTGATTTCTATAACTCTTTGTTATCCTTTTCTCCTGGAATTCCCCTCCTCTTTCTGGGCAAAGTTAATTTACTCCCTCATTTCCAGTCCTGTTCTTCGATGTGTCCAGCTCCTCATCAGACTATGTATTCCTCAAAGAAAGATCGAATGTTCACCTCTGTGTCACCAATGTCCAGTATACAGGACCAGCTATGAAATTTGTAGCACCCAGTGCAAAATGAAAATGAGGGCCCCTTGTTACAAGATTATTAAGAATATCAGAATGGCAATTAAAGTAAGCACAGGGTCTGGACAGCCACACAAGTCACAGAGGCACGAAGACAGCCCTACAAGCCAAGTGCCTGAAGGATAGCATGTTCAAGGAATCACTGATGCATAAATACAGAACTTAATGAGAGCTAAATGCATTTAGATATAATCCCTCATTTGGTAAGCCAATATTATGATACACAGAGCCCTAGATGTGATATGTGATACAAACTGGCTGTCTGATCTTAGATAATATTTTTGATCTTGACTTTCCCAATCTCTAAATGAGAAGATTGCATTAGACAGCTTCTCACCCATACTTTTAAAATTCTAGAATCCATACATATGCTCAAGTCTCAACCCATTTGATAAGCTCTCCTGCTAGCAAAGAGAAAGAAGGAGGAGGAGGAGGAAAAGGAGGAGGAAGAGGAGAAAAACAAGAAGAGGAAGATATGAGTGAATTTCAGAACACCCAGGTGATGCTCTTTATTTATAAATTCAGTATCTGTTAGGAGCTCTAGGAGTCCCCTTTGAAAAAGAACAAGAAGAATTTTAAATGAATATTAAGTTATGAATTTATAATTAAACAAGGAGTTTCAAAAAAATGAGGCTCAACCAGAACTAACCCCAAACGTATGTGGTCAGTTAATGTATGACAAGGGAGGTAGAAATGTTCAACAGAGAAAAGACAGACTCTTCAGTAAATGGTGCTGGGAAAACTGACAGCTGCATGCAAAAGAATGAAACTGGACCTCTATCTTCTACCATACACAAAAATAATCTCAAAATAGATTCAACTTAAATGTGAGATCTGAAACCATAAAGCTCCTATAAAAAATATACACAGTAATCACTTTGATATCAGCCTTTTCTAGATATAGCTCCTCCAGCAGGGGAAACAAAAGCAAAAATTAACTACTGGGACCACACAAAAATAAAAAGCTTTTTCACAGTGAAGGAAACCATCAACAAAACAAAAGGAAACATACCCAATGGGAGAAGATATTTTAAATGATATATCTGATAAGGGGTTAAATCCAAATTATATAAAGAACTTAGACAACTCAACACCAAAAATAAATAATGTGACTAAAAATGGGCAGAGGACCTGAATAGACATTTTTCAAAGAAGACATACAGATGACCAAAGATACATGAAAACATACCCAATATTACTCATCATCAAAGAAACGTAAACCAAAATTATGAAAAAAGAATAACAATAAATTTTTAAAAATAACAATGACATATCACTTTACACCTGTCAGAAAGACTGGAGTCAAAAAAGACAAGAAATAACAAATGTTGGTGAGGATATGAAGGAAAAGGGACCCTCTTGCATTGTTGGTGGGGATGCAAATTTGTGCAGACACTGTGGAAAACACTATGGAGTTTCTTTAAAAATTAAAAATAGAACTACCCTACGATCCAGTAATTCTACTACTAATTATTTGCCCAAAGAAAACAAAAACACTTATTCTTAAACACATAGACACCCTTTTGTTTACTGCAGCATTATTTACAGTAGCCACAATATGGAAGGAACTAAGTATCCATTGCTGGGTGAATGGATAAAGAAGATGTGGTAGAGATACACAATGGAGTATTACCCACCATTAAATAAGAACGAGATCTTGCCATTTGCAACAACATGGATGGACCTGGAGGGTATTATGCTAGAGAAAGACTAATACGATATGATTTCACTTATATGTGGAGTAAAAAAAAAAAAAAAAAAAAAGAATTAACAAAACAAAAATAAGAAACAATAAATAAATAAATAAAAAGATAAATAAATAAATAAACAAAAAGCAGAAACAAAGCCATAAATGCAGAGAACAAACTGATGGTTGCTAGAGGGAAAGAAGGGGGTGAGGAGATGGGCAAAATGAGTGAACAGGAAAAGGGGGTAGCGGCTGCTGGTTATCGAATGATTAAGTCATGAGGATGAAAGGCGCAGTATAGGAAATGCAGTCAGTAGTATTGTAATAGCACTGCATTGTGACAGATGGTAGCATGCTTGTGAGCATAGCATAATATATAAAGTTGTCAAATCACTGAAACAACATAGCTTGTCAACTCTACTTCAGTTAAAACCATACAAACAAAACAGTGAGGCTTAGGTAGACAAAAGAAAATATAAGCACGACTTATGTGGGGCAGTATTCTGGCTTTCTGAATGCTTATGATGATGAGCTTCACCGGGTGGTAGGCCTTGCAAATGCAAAGACAAAAAATTCCATGTCCTAAACTCAAGAAATTTGTAATCTGCATTTCTGCACATCTGAACAGACATGGTTTCCCTCCCCAGGCCTTGTACTGAAATATGAGTGATTGGGCCCTCAGTATCCACTTAACCAATAAGGAAAAGAACAGTGTGATGCTGTGGTTAAAAGCACAGAAGCCAGTACGGTGCCTGGGTTAAGGGCTTAGGCTCTGGAAACCAAATGGCCACTCCTTGTCTTGCTAAGTTACATATTAACCAGAAGCCTTCTGTTGACAGGTGGTAAGTATCTGTACCTTCCTCTTGAAACTAGTTTAAAAATTGAGTGAGAAAAAGACTGCAAAGTACATCGTACCAAACACCTGTTAGTTCATATTTTTCCTATATCCATTAGGGATACATAAATTAATAATCACAGAGAGGGGCGCCTGGGTGGCTTAGTGGGTTGAGCCAATGCCTTCGGCTGGAGGTCATGATCTCAGGGTCTTGGGAACAAGCCCCGCAGCGGGCTCTCTGCTCAGCGGGGAGCCTATTTCCCCTTCTCTCTCTGCCTGCCTCTCTGCCCACTTGTGATCTCTCTCTGTCAAATAAATAAATTAAATCTTTATTTAAAAAATCATAGAGAAACTATTTAGAAACCTCACTCGACATACTCCTGAGATCTATTTCATATGTGATGCATGATCTCAGCTAGCCAGCTGGGTTATCTTGTGCTCAATAACTGAACCAATTTCCGTTTTCTTGGCCTAAACATACTAGCTCTCTGGGTTAATTTCATAATGTTCTATTCTACTTTACATAGAGCTAGATTTAATTAAAAGAAAATTCGGAAAAAGGTTTTCGACCTTCAAAAGTGTCTTCAATTTTCCTAATAAATTTCTTTCCCCAATATCAGTTTACTCCCCTATAAAATAAAGAATAACTATTCGTGAAATTCTGACTACACTAATAACAATATAAACAAATCTTAAAAACGTAAAACTATTTCTTATCTTCCAATTTGGGTTTATTCCCACTCCCTCAAAAAAACAAATACAAACCAAACACTTTTAAAAATAAAATTGCCTGGCTCTAATAAAATAATAACTTTTCCAGCTGCAGTATTTGATTCTGGAAAATATATCTCTATAACAGTACTGAGGGCTGACAGGCAACATCAGATGTCTTTTAGCAGAAAATGCTCTTACGACATACATGGTTTTTAGGATTTATTTTTCATTTTGAGGAAAGTCTATAAAGATTAATATTTCTAAATATTTAGAGAGCCAAAATAAGGAAAAAAATATCATTTGCCATGTTACATTTTAAACACTTTCTAATTTTCAACAAAAGAGATAAGAAATTAAATATTTATCACTATAAGGGACACTTATTAATGCTGAAAAAATATTTTTTCCCAACAATCCTATTTAAACTTATAATACACTCTGGTTGGGGTTATTCTCATGAAAATTAAATAGACAGGCTGAAAATGCAAGTTGAAGATTATTAGCTTGCTTTTTAAATTCAAAAATATCTTTACAAAGCTATTTTAGTAAACTCCAAAGGATTTTGTAATTATTTTGTTCCACTGTTTTACAGTGATAAATAATGTTTAATTTTGTTACATCAAATACTGTTTGAGATAAGAAACAGATTAGTGGATGGGGAGATTAACCATCTTATTGTAATGGAATCTGGTGGGAGAAGTCTTGTGACCAAATAGGAGTAAATTCATTATAGTCGCTTTACTTCAAAAGGAAACTTGATGTGATTGAAATACAAATTCAATCTAGAAAGACTTTTAAAAAGGTAGACGAAAGGGATTTTATTTTTCAACATATGATCTTATTGTAACAACTCACAAATATTTAGATATTTCTAGTTTCCCTAATTGATGAACATCTGTGGACAGATGGCCTTTCTACAGCAACTGGACACCAAAGGAACGTATTTATTTTCTATCCTCTGGATGCGGATTTGCAGATTTACAAGTCTAACACAGTTTCTCTAACATTTAACTGTGAAAATCCAAGTTTTCAATCACTTGAAAGAACTCTTGTCCTTTCTTGATTTTTTTTTTTGAAGATGTTAATCGTAATAACTGTAGACTATCTCTAATTTTTTACTCCAGTAAATAAGCTATATCCATCCCTGAATATGAGATGATGAATTCAAAGATTTCCAAACACAACCACATGGAATTTCTTTTAAATGCTTATTCGGGATAGCACATTCAAAGTTCCCATCATGCTCAATCCCCTTACAAATTAGTGATGGTTCGTGATGAAATAGGTTGTAGATAGTTCACACTGATACGTTTAATTTAGTTAGTCAAACGCTTTTCCAGCAGTTGTGTTCACATGGCTGCCTCCTGGAAGTTATTCAGACTCTCCCTATTTCTCCTTTTTCCTCCTTTAATTGTATCCCAGCAGGAAATAACAGCAAGTTTCTCAGCCTCCATTTCTTCCATTTCTCCCTGAAGGAATCCTCATATGGATTCTCTTCTCCAAACATAAAAATATCTTTAGTCCCAAATGGAATTTTATAAATCACAGCAAACATTAAGACAAGGCAATGTTGCTCTAGTCAAAACTGGGGTGCTTTCTGAAAATGACTTGACGTAATCTTGCAGATCAAACAAAAACATGTACTAGCTTAATTCCCCAATGTGCAAGTTGGTATTGGCTAAGGCAGAACATTTACGTCAGGTGTGAGGTTACTAGGAGTCTAACTTCATGGAAGCACAGATTTGCCTGTCTTGTTCACTGCTGTAGCTTCAGTACATAGAGGTTTGATGGCCAACGTAACTACTCAATAAACATTGTGAAATACATAAGTAAATAAAATTTAAGGAAAAGTCATGTCTAATAGACTTGCCAACCAAAGAGGGTAGCAAGAAAGACAGAATTGTGCTCTAAAAATCTTACACAGAGAATTATGGGAACACGGAAATTAAAGTGCAGCTCCCTTATCCTCCCTTCCAGTATGGCAGCTTTTCCAGAGTCTATGGTTTCTAGGTTTATGGGCAGTGAGGGAGGACTCAGTCTATTGTAAGGTCTATGAAAATGGTTAGTAGAAAATTTTATCCCCATTCTCAGACAGAGATCAGCATTAAGAAGCATGAGTTTGGATCACAGAGACCTATAGACCCCTAGGGGAAGAGTGACATCAGCTCCCCACCAAAGGACCACATCATCCTGTCCTTCTGAAGAGCAACAAGTAGCTGAAACAGTGGGCTGAGTGCCCCCAACTCCTGAAGCAGTGAGATTTCAAGGGGACTAGGGAAGCAGGGGACAGGAAGAATGCTTCCAGGAAGGAGAATGCCCAAAGTCCTTCAACATTTCTTTTCCTTCATTTACAGAAAACCAATACTTGAGATTTCTGAACAATCACCAAAGGATATGAGCACACACACACACACACACACACACACACACGCTAGAGGATAGATACAGAAGATTTAACTTAAAAAAAATAATAATAATAAAAAGTTTCAGAAGGAGAAAAAGAAATAGTTGGGAGAGTCACAGTAATTAAACAAATAATGGAAACACAATCTAAGAATGAAAATAAGAAAAAAAAGAGATCAGGCAAATTCTGGTGAAAGTTCTTAAGCTTCAAAAATAGGGAATATCTTCCAATGTTCCAGACAAAAAGAATAAGCCACCTACGAAGGATATAATATAGGAGTGTCATCTGACTATGTTTTCAACTGTACAGTCTCAAGCCACTGGAATGCCCTTTACTATCTACTGAAATGAGAGAACGAAACTCAAAATCTTATACCATCTATATATCAGAGTGAAAGGAAGATATTGGGGAATAGCAAAATTCAGATAGTACATCATCCACGTTCTTTACAAGAGAAAAAATACTTAAATCAACTTAAGGAGATAATAATTGAAAGAGAATAGAGATGTAAAGATAGGGTAACAGAGGAAAGCAGCCCCTGATTTCCAGTAGCTCAGAGCCAGGTCTTGGCATTCTCCCATTGAACATAAACAATTTCATAGCACATGAGCATCAGACAAAACCCTTCTGTCCTCGACGGTCATGTCAAAAACAAGACTACTCTATAATCATGTCCAGACTCGGACCAAAATCTGAACACTGTCCAAACCAGAAAATAGCAGACATCTTCCTTTCCCAGCTAATACCAATGGTGTCTGCTACTCTAGCAATTTTAACTGTAGCTTCACTCATACCTACCCTCCTTGAAGATAAGAGCTATTAAGATGCATAATCATACAACTACATCTGCTCCTTGCAGTATCCAACCTAATTCCTTAAACCATTCCCCCAATCCCTAAACATAAACCTCAATTCTGTAAATCCTTTCTATCATCCTCTCAGGCTCCCCATGGGTTTCTTATGGTATCAGCCGACTCACTGTCACAAACAGATTCAACTTGCTCGACTTCAGGTGTGTTCCTGGTGGTCTTCCGCTAAAGGACATTGACACTGCAAAAAGAGGACAAAGAGATAGAAGATAAAGTGGTGAAGAGGATAGAGAGAAGAGGAAAAAGAGGATAAAAAGAAGAAGAAACAGTGGTGAGCAAGGAATGCTCCCTTTTACAAAAATGAGTAAAGATAAGCTGACTGGGGATTTGTTAAAAAAAAAAAAAACTTAATAAAGAACCTTGAAATTGAAGATATACACTGCAAGAAAAAGACTAATACAGGGTAGAATTAAGAGCGCCAAATTATTTCAGTAAACCCTAGAATCGCAGTGAAGACTGGTGTACCTCTAGGTAGAGAAAAATGGAAAAGTAAAAGCAATGAAAATAATCTCATGAGGAGGGCAGGCAGAGGGAAAGGATAACTTTATAACAAATGTATTTTCATTTATTCAACAACTATGTATTGATTGACTTACTGGATACAAGTTATTTTTCCAAGTACTCCAGATCCAACAATAAATGAAGCCATACAGTTTTTGCCCTCATGGAGTTTTTATTAAATTAAGGAAAGACAGTAAATAAGATATATACATAATGCGTTTTCATATGGTAAAGATGTCTGAAGAAAAATAAAAGCGGATAAGGAAGCAGAACCTGATGGGAGATGCTCTTGTAAATACTCTGTCGAAGCGACAATCCAGCGGAGACCTGAAGAGAGTCAGGAAGCAGCACACATACCTGGGGGAGTTTAGCAAGGCAGAAGGAAAAGGGGGAGTCCCTGAAACATTCCTGAATTAAGACTATTCCTGCGGTTTATTTTTTAATATATTATTTACTTATTTGAGAAAGTGAGAGCAAGAGAGAACATGAGCCTGGAGAGGAGCAGAGAGAGGCAGACTCCCTGCTGAGCAGGGAGCCCGATGTGGGACTCGATCCTAGGACCTTGGGATCATGACTTGAGCCAAAGGCAGACACTTCATCCACTGAGCCACCCAGGCACCCCTCTTGCTGTGTTTTATAACAGCAAGAAGCCTAGTGAGGTTGGAGCACCGTGACAATGGGGAAAGGCAACAAGACAAGAGGGAAGCCAGGGACCAGGTCATGCAGGATTTTGGATTTTGTTGGGAGGGAGACAAACCATAAGTGACTCTTAATCTCACAAAACAAACTGAGGGCTGCTGGGGGGAGGGGGGCTGGGAGAAGGGGGTGGGGTTATGGACATTGGGGAGGGTATGTGTTATGGTGAGTGCTGTGAAGTGTGTAAACCTGGCGATTCACAGACCTGTACCCCGGGGGATAAAAATATATTATATATTTATAAAAAAATTAAAAATTAAAAATTTTTATAAAAAGAAAAAAAGAAAAAAAAAAAGAAATCATGCAGCTACATTGCTACATTGCTTCAGTTGCCCAGAATCTCTGCCAAGCTGTTTTCTAACCTTTCTCTTGCTCCATCCTTAGAACACGGACTCTTCATTGCCTTCATTCTCCCTTACCTCCCAGCAGATAGGGCTGCTGCAGCTCCTGGAATCATGTCCTCACACTAGAGGTCACACAGGAATGAAGGCAGAAATATAAAACCTTTCTCTCCTGACGATCTGTGGGGTCTTCTTCTTCTTTTGTTAACCAGAGAAGGATTCGTCTTAGGTCTCATTGATTAGACTATGCCACAGGCCTGGTTTTAGACTGAGCTCTGATAAAAGGAAATGGGATGTCAATTACACCAATTACCTTAGGGGTAACACTAACCATCCCTAGGAATGGGCTCTTAGAGGCCACCCTTTTCCAGATGAAGGTATAAATTGGAGTTCTATTAGCAAGATAAAAAGGGAGAAGGAGGAATGGCAATGAAGTAAGCAACCAAAAAGTCTGCTACCAAAATCCACCATATTTACAAATTCAAGGAAGGAAATTCATGTGTCACTTCACATTTTTCAAATGCCAAGGAAGCACTTGAAAAAAAAAAAAAAAAAAAAACCAAAACTCAAATTAGCATTTGATCCCAAGGAAACCACTGTGTAAAACCAGAAGAGAAGATTTTACAAAAACCAAGAGTATACATTATCCTCAACTTTTTGAAATCAACCCATGTGATATCAGAAAGCTGAAAGCAATGGTTGCTATTCCATTTTTACTTCATAGTCTCGGAGGTTCTACTGAATGCAGTAAATCATGAAAATTAAATAATCTATACAAACCTTTAGAAAAAAGAAAATCTAAAATGCATCTTTTTCTGATAGGATCAGAAAGTATAAGATATTCTACTATAAACTAACTGGTAGAATTAATATATAATTTGGGGAAGGTGCTCAGATACAAGATGAATATACCCAAATCAGTAGGTTTTCTCTATTCACAAGATGCACTTGGAAATGTAAATCAGAATGTATTTCATCCTCAGCTGGTTAAAAAAACAAAAACAAACAAACAAACAAAAAACCAGAAAACCACTATAAAATATTAAGGAATACATTTATAGCAAGAAAGACAGGAAATCTATGAAAAAAAAGTGAAAATCTTATTGATGGGAACCAGTGGAAAGATACAATTTTTTTCTTGGAGGAAAAGACTTAATACCACATGCACACACTCACACCCACACCAAGTCCTCTAATACACAAATATAATCTAGCTTTTATTAAAATCCAGCAGCCAGGATTTTTTACAAAAGTGATCTTAAATTTTATATGAAAGCATTCAATAATGTCTTTTTAAAAGCTATGAAATAGACGCATATGAATAATCCCCAAAGAAATATGTTAATATTCTTATTTTGGGAGATAACAATACAGAAGCTCAGAAGTTATTACACTGTCCAGGGTTACATTGCTAGTCAGTGAACCAAGACTCAAATTCAAATCAGCCTAACTCCAAAGCACAGATTATTGTCATGGAGTCACACTGAGTCTATAATTATTAGGATGACTGTCTGACACACCTATCAGCTGCACCAATGCATTTTTGTTGAATATTAAACCATTTTATTAAACAATTTTGTTGGATATAAAAATAAGAGTCCGAAACAATCTTACCCTTTCTAAAATTTACTCATTTAATTTACTAATTATTTACTACTAAATCAGTTTTATTATTTACTATGTAATTATATATAATAAATTACAATAAATAAAGTTTATTTACTCATATAAGCCAGGCATCTACTCTACTTCCCCTGTCGTAGGCGAGGACATATTCCTCTATATCCATGTCCTAATTGGGTCTGCAAGGGCCGACTACTGTGATACTGAGATGAACAAAAAGAAATTCAAGGAAAGAAACCATTCTATTGAAGACTTTGCATCTTTTCCCTGCAAACCAACCCTGGTATTGCTAGACCTCCTAAAGTCTGAGGAGGACACAGAGGGCACGTGGATTTCCAGGAGAGAAAAGTTATCGAAGGATCCATTTAAAATCTCACTCCTAAAAACTGATACAAATATCAGAACATGACCCCAAATGGGAAAAGGTATATGATTGTGTGTTTGGGGAAGGGTAGAAGCCTTGGGTCCTCTCAAGAATCTGAACTATGCAATTAATCGGTTACTTTGACTCAATTCTATAGGAAAGCTTCAGACTAGAAAGACATATCTGTTAATGAACCCCTACTGAGCAAAGTGCTGAATGTTACAATTTTTATTATGATTATTTTGTGCAGTTCAATTAGAAATGTTGAATGAGGAAAGATACTTTTTGTCAAAGCTCTTCAAATAAACTCAATAAATACTGTCTGAGTATCCATTATGAGGGAAGAACTGGACTATGTGTAATAAAAGCTGATTAAAATACTGTTCTCAGGGAATTGACAATCTCATGTGTAGATGAAGAATATACACCTCAGGAAATAATGGGGTGGTACCAAAAGACACAATGGAAGCAAAATCATGTGAAAAGATTTATTTTACTAAGAGGATTCAAGGAAGAACTATATAAACTGGGATTGGAAGTCTTCCTTTTTAAAAATATATATATATTTGATTTGTTTTAATCCCATTAGAGTTAGCATTTAGTGTTATATTGGTTTCAGGTATACAGTATACTAACTCAACAATTCCATACATCACACAGTGCTCCCCCATGACAAGTGCACTCCTTAATCCCCATCAACTATTTAACCCATCCCCCCCACCCCACTCCCCTCTATTGGTTCTCAATGGTAAAGAGCCTGTTTCTTGGCTGACCCCACTCTCACCCTCTTTTTTTGCCTTTGCTCACTTGTTTTTCTTAAATTCCATATATGAGTGAAATCATATGGTGCCCCTCTTTTTCTGACTGATTTATTTTATTGGCATTATACTCTATCTAGCTCCATCCACGTCATTGCAAAAGATTTCATTCTTTTTGATGGTTAAATAATATTCCATTGTCACACTATATCTTCTTTATCCATTCATCTATAGATGGATGTTTGGGCTGCTTCCATATTTTGACTATTGTAAATAAATATACCTATGTATATAATAAACATACATATGTATATAGAGTTGTGGGAATGGAAGTCTTTGATAGGCTCTTGACAGGTGAGGATGGGAAGTCATTAGATGAGAAAACTCACAGAGACTAGAAAGTACAGGTTATGCCAAGGCTGAGCAAGCCAACATGGTTAGAGCATGAACTGCTGGGATGAGATGTGTGTGCTTCACAGGGGAGGTGGGCAGGGAGATAGCATGGGGAGGGTGGAGAAAAGGGGACAGAGAAAGCAAGAATAGAATTGGATTGTGAAAGGAGTATGCCAAGAATCTGTACTTCTCTTTAGGCTATGGAGACCCACCACGAATTTTTAAATAGATTGTGAGGGAATAATCCAGGAATTTCTCTGTCACACTTGAAATACATTGAGACTGTCCTTTCATTCTTTCTTATGTTTTCTGGAAAGAGATCTGCAAGAAATTTAGAAATATATCATAATAAATTTTCTAAAAACAAACAAAGAATAGTAGAAAACATTTGTCCAAGTATCTATATTCTAAGTACAAAGTCCACTGACTTGTTTTCCATTAGCTCCCCCGTAAAAACTCCCTTGCATCTCAATCTTATACTGAAATGAACTGGCTTCTCTCCAGTAAGAACACAAATCAAGCTCCTAATCTGCCCACCACTGAATGTCAACAGGGCCTCCTCATGTTGGGATTGTTTCTGTAAATTAGAAACCGAGACTAGCTGGGCTGCTGGTTCTTGCTAGGGAATCACAAACTGATTGGCACTGGGAACCTGCCAAGAATATTAATATTTGAAAGTGATAGTTTAACAGGAATCCATTCATTTAAATTATACAAGTCCTATTATATTTAAGTGGAATATAAGTAGAAGATTCCTAGACAGCATTATCTCTGGCCCACAGAGGATCTCCGCACTGAAATACGGTATAGTATTGTGCCTTCTACTTTCAGAGTACAGAAATAAGAACTATGCACTTTAAAATTATTTCTTCTTTTATATAAATAGGACCCCAAAAAGCCATAGTCAAAGATACTGACCACTGTGTTTTACCTTTTTTTTTATATTTGGCCTGCTAAGATAAATTTTATATTCTTATACTTTCAAAATAAGGCTTATATGCTGTTCTGTCAGAAACTAAATCCTGAACAATTTATTACAAAGGGAATACTGTGCTGAATTTAGGAAGCTCAGAGTCAAATTAATGGCCCAGTGATAAGATTCTGTTGCATTCAGACATCTGGTATGATCACTTCCTTCCTATAAACCATCTCTGCTCTATTTTAAAATTCAATTTGATTTAACAAACATTTACTGAGTATCTATAATATACCAAGCACTAGGCTAGACATTTGGGATGCAGACATAAATAAGTATCTTATCTTGCACTTTAAAAAGATATGTAAGCTACTGCAAGTCCAGTAAATGGAAGACTGTACATCATAAATAAATATGCCCACATGCATAATACACATTCCATTTTCTAGGAGAAAAGTTGTATCTAATTTAGCCTTTCTTTTCCCTTCCCCCCACCAACATACAAGTATAGAAAATTGAGTTGATAAATCATGTAAAGCTCTAAATAAAGAAAAAAAGTTTACTACTTTCAGGCTTCCTGGCTCAGGTAGGTCTGCAGGGATGTGTGTTAAGCTGATCTATCGACTCCAGAGAAAGGACTGGTCAGGGATGGAACCGAAAGGCCTTGGGGGTTGAGTTTCTTCCAAAATTCAGAAAATGGCTCAAGAAGGGGCAGTGAGAGCAATAACTGTTGTGTTGCCACAGAGTGCTCTGAAAACCACATGGAGGGGAACCTAAAATCCTAACGCAGAGCCCAGCGAGGGACAGGAGAGGCTAGACCAGAGCACAGGACAGAGCCCAGGATGGGGCTCAGGGACCTCTGACGACTCTATTCCATGTAACAATCTGCTCTTGGCCTTTGTTGGTCATAGGTTCAGCCTCTTAAACTGTAATTTTCATTCCAAGGACACCTTAAAATGACATCAGAGCTCCTGATAATGAGATACACAAAAACCAGAATTTCCAAAAAGGAGCTGACAGGATCTTTGTAGGTGAGGTGCACAATATGTATTTGTGTATTCTCTCGTCTCTTCTCTGTCATAAAATATATAACGTAGCAGAAGCAATATTTTGTCAAGATTTTATAGCTGGCAACTTCAGATCAATGGCTTAGAAGGCATACATTCTCAATTTTACAGTGGCTTTTTCTTCTCTTGTGAATACCTGTATTTGGGGGCCTTCAAATTGGTGAAGCGTGGGATATACCAGGGGAAAGATTAAAGAAGAGGTTTTATAATGAGTATTGAAGGATCCTAGAAGAGCGTCTTTTTATCTTCCAGAAATAGACATCTATCTACTTGAAATGACACAGTCATTCCAGAGTATTCCTGGACCAGTGCTTTAAAATACTGTTTTGCCATTTTTCACTAAAAGAATCTGAAGACTAAAAGGTCAATGTTCCCCCAAGAGCTTGCTCACAGATGCATGTACATCCATACGACTGAACTGGGATGTCACTGAGGCCATCTCTACTACACTTGTCTAAGAATTCTGAGTGGCTTCTCTTTAGCTAATTACACGCAAGATTTTCTAGTTTTTGCATTCTCACTTACACCATGTTTTACCCCCCTTCTTCCTATTGAAATTCTCTGCACTGTGCTTCATTACTGCTGGATCTTGAATGAGCCATGCTCTTGGAAACGAAGTACCACAAGGGTCCGCCATTTTAACCAGAACAGTGGTGCTCCACGGGAAGCAGAAAAAGAGAAAGGGCCACCACTGTGTCCCCCTAAATCCTAGTCACAGGGGTGATGATGACCAAAAAACAGACAATATCCCAGAGTTCCACAGTTTCCCAAACCAGCCAGCACCAGTGTCAAGTGACCAACCCCACCCAGTAGCGATCCCACTTCTCAAATGCATTCAGGGCTGCCTCTCCTCTGGGGAACATATTCAGACATACAGGAGGCAGGTGGCATTCTGGGATGAGACATCTCAGGTGTAAGAGAGAAAAAGTTGAAGAAGGAGTTCATAATTCTTAGCAAGGCAGGCCAGGAAGGCATTTCAGCTTTTCCATGGACAAGAATAGTATTTTCTTTCTTTCTTTCTTTCTTTCTTTCTTTCTTTCTTTCTTTCTTCCTTCCTTCCTTCCTTCCTTCCTTCCTTCCTTCCTTTCTTTCTTTTTTTCTTTCTTTCTTTCTTTCTTTCATTCTTTCTCTCTCTCTCTCTCTCTCTCTTTCCTTCTTTCTTTTTTAATTTAACTATTTTAACGGCTCACATAAGTGGAATGATGCAGTATTTGTCTTTCTTTGACTGGCTTATTTCACTTGGTATAACATTCTCAAGATTTATCTATGTTGTGGCATATAGCGAAATTTTATTCTTTTCTGAGGCTGTATAGTATTCCATTGTATGTATATACCACATTTTCCTTATTTATTCCTCTGCCAATGGACATGTAAGTTGTTTCCACATCTTGGCTGCTGTGAACGCTGGTACAATGAACATTGGTACAGTAATCTCTCTTTTTTAATTTATGTGTGTGTTTGTGTGTGTGTGTATGTTATGTTAGTCACCATGTAATACATCATTAGTTTTTGATGTAGTGTTCCATGATTCATTGTTAGCATAATAACACCCAGTCTCCACGCAATACGTGCCCTCCTTGACACCCAGGACTGGGCTAACCCCTCTCCCCACTGCCCCTCCCCTCTAAAACCCTCAGTTTGTTTTGTGGAGTCCATAGTCTCTAATGGTTTGTCCTGGCTCTGATTTTCCACCACTCATTTTTCCCTTCCTTCTCCTAATGTCCTCCATGCTATTCCTTATGTTCCATGCATAAGTGAAACCATATGAATGTATTTTCAGACGTTCATTTTCACGTATCACCTTCATAATCCCTGCCACTTTTGTGCTGCCTGTTGTATGATTTTCCTTTAAATCAATTCATTGTAAAAAATATGGAAATGTATCCCTAGATGAATCATAGAGTTTCACAGGCCTGTTACATTTATTTCTAAAATATGTAAAACATAGAATGTTTTAAATAAAGTGTTTGCCCACGGATCACCTAAAATGTAGACTATTAGAAGTCATGGCTTGAAATTAAGAACTTTCCAATCTATAACTGCATTGGCAAGTTTTTTGTTTTTAAGATTTAATTTACTTATTTGAGAGAGAGAGACAAGAAAGAGAGTAAAGAGAGAGCACAAGCTGGGGGAGCAGCGGGGGAAGAGGGAGAAGCAGACTCCCTGCTGAGAAGGGAGCCAGACAGGGGGCTGGAGCCGGACAGGGGGCTCAATCCAGAACCCTGAGATCATGACCTGAGCTGAAGATAGATGCTTAACCGACTGAGCAGCGCAGCAACCCTGCCATACTTGCAAGCTTTAAGCATAAATATTGTCAGTTTATTTGGAAACTCAGTAAGCAAAAGCATTCCAGATGACTGGTTTTCGGAAGTTATATAATGAGTGCAGCTTCTGTTTGGGGCGGTTTCAGCAGGTCTGGTGAGTGCTTGGTCATGTCATGGGCTCTTCTCCCATTCCTGACACCCTCAGAGCCACTAAGTCAGCCCAGGTAACCTCCTCACACAGGTCATGCCCACTCTGTCAAACCATCTGCCTAGTAAACAAAGTATCCACAACTCTAGCAGGAGTATGTTCCCTATATCCAGAATAGGAGCCTCAGATCAAAAGACACGGAAAGTCAGACCTTGAAAGTAAAATAGTCTAATTACCTGTTTTCAGGAGTCCATGGGAAATTTATTAACAATCAATTGGCCATTACAGAGAATGGATATAATGGTTAACAAGATGGAAGAAACGGTCTCTGCACTAACACGACTTTTAATGAAAGGACAAATGCAGAACTGAGTTAAAGAGTGCTGACAGTATAATGTCTGTAGCCATGAAAATGAGGCACTAGGAAAGCTAATTAGCAGGTAACCGTGCAACACACAAAAAACAATTTTTCTACAATTGGGAACATCAAAAACATTCGGACTTGTAGTGCATAAAAGGGAATCTACAACTGAATACTTAAACATCTCTTTGATTGAAGAAATATTTACACACAGTGAAATGCAAAAATCTTACTTATACAATTCAATGAGCTTTGACAAATGTATACACTGCTTTAGCTAACCACCCAGTGAAGATCCAGAAACTTCACCATTCCAGAAAGTTCTCACTTGCCACCTTCCACTCAACTTCTCTTCCTCCTCCCGGAGCCATAAGGAACTGCCATTCTGATTTCTATCACAATAAAAGTTCTTGAACTTCAAATACACATATTATAAAGTAAGAACTTCCATGTTTCCTTCTAGAAGTTTCTGTCTGGCTTCTTTCTCTCAATATAATATTTCTGAAACTCACATTATTGTGTGTATCCATAGTCTCTCTTTGGTGTGTAATACAAAAACTTATTTATTCATTCTTCCATCGAAGGACATTGGGTTGTTTCAGTTTGGGAATAATACGAATAAAATAACTATAAAAACCGTGAACAAGTTTTTGTTTTGAGATATATGTTCTCGTTTTTCTTGTGTAAATATTAAGGTGTGGAACTCTGGGGTGAAGTGTATGCTTACATTTCCAAGAAACTGCCAGTTTTTCAAAGCATCTGTACCATTTTATATCCTGATATGTGAGGGTTTCAGTTTTTCCACATCCTCACCACCATTTCTCTGTCTTTTAGCATTAGCTATTCTTTTTTCCCCCCCCCCATTTTCTTTATTTATTTGAGAGACAGAACAAGGGAGAACACAGGAACGGGAGAGGAAGGGAAAGAGGCAGAGAGAGAAGCAGACTCCCTACTGAGCAGGGAGGCTCCATGTGGGGCTTAATCCCAGAATGCCAGAATCATGAGCTGAGCCTAGGGAAGACACTTAAACGACTGAGCCACCCAGGGGCCCTAGCATTAGCAATTCTAGAGGATAGAAAATAGGATTTTGTTGCGATTTTAACTCCCATTTTCCTGATGAACAATAACTGAGAGTATTTTTCATATACTTATTTGTCATTTGCAGATATTCTTGTGTATCTCTTCAAGCCTTTTGCTCATCTTTAAATTGGGCTATTTGTCTTTTAATTATCAGTTTCAATAGTTCTTAAAATATTCGAAATACAAGTCCCTTGTCAGGAAGGTATAATGCAAATATTTTCTGCAGTGAGAGGCTTGTCTTTTCATTTGCAAAATTTGTCTTTTGATGAACATCTTTTCTTCTGAAAAGAAGAAAAAATGATGAGCTACCATTTATCAATTTTTTTTCTCTTAAGGTTAATGCTTTTGTATATTGCCTTTGCCTGTTCCAAGGTCACAATGCTATTCTCCCATGTCTTCTTCTAAAAATTACAAGTTCAACTTTTATGTTTATGTCTATGATCCATTTCAAATTAATTTTCACGAATGAAATTAAATAGGGGCTAAAACTTATATTTTCCCATATGTCTATCCAGTGTTCCAGCACTGTCTGTGGGAAAGATTTTTCTTACTCCGTTCAGTTGCCTCAGGGCCTTTGTCAAAAATGAATAGACCAGCTATGTGAATCTATTGTATACTTTTATGTTCCTTTAATCTGTGTGTGTGTTTTTCTGCCAAGCCATACTGCCTTGATTATTGTAGGCTTATAGCAAATCTTAAATCCAGGTAGTATGAGTCCTCTAACTTTGTTCTTTATCATGATTACTTTGTATATATGGGTCCTTTACTTACCATATATGTTTTAGAATCAGCTTATCAATTTGTTTAAAAAATTAAGATTATTTTATTGGGATTATGTTGAATATATATTTTGCAGTTTTTGAGTATATTATTTTATAAATAATAGTCATGTTGATCTGGCTTAAAGTGTAGTTTAACTCTTTTTCATCCTTATTGACTAACTTTTTGTCTGATTTTCTTATTGTTTACTAGGAGTTGTTAAAATTGTTGATTGTGACTTTATCTAATTTTCCCTCTGGTGCTGGTGGTTTTGCTTAATATGTCTTAAAACTATGTTAATAACTGAATGCACACTAAGGGGTCAGATGGTTGGTCAGTCTGTTAAGCATCTGCCTTCAGCTCAGGTCATGATTCTAGGGTCCTGAGACCCATATGGGGCTCTCTGCTTGGCAGGGAGTCTGCTTCTCCCTCTCCCTCTGCCTACCACTTTGACTACTTGTGCTCTCTCTCCTCTCTGTCAAATAAATAAGTAAACAAAATTTGAATGCACTTTAAGATTCTTTTGAATTGACCCTTTCATCATTATAAATACCCCTTTGTAACTGGCAATACTTTTTTTTTCTGATTTCCATTGCGTCTAATGTTCATAAAGCACACTAGCTTCTTTTTTTTTTTTTTTTAAGATTTTATTTATTTATTTATTTGACAGACAGAGATCACAAGTAGGCAGAGAGGCCGGCAGAGAGAGAGGAGGAAGGAGGCTCCCCGCCGAGCTGAGAGCCTGATGCGGGGCTTGATCCCAGGACCCTGGGATCATGACCTGAGCCGAAGACAGAGGCTTTAACCCACTGAGCCACCCAGGTGCCCCAGCACATTCGCTTCTTGATGTTCATTATTGGCATAGTATATCTATCTTTATCTTTGATTTTTTTAATTTTTAATTTTTTCATTGTACTGTGATACAGTTGACATACCACACTGTAAATGTTTAAGGTATACAGCATAATAATGTATACAGTGATACATTGTGAAATGATTATCACAATAAATTTAGTTGACATCCATCCTCTCATATAGATAAACACACATGCACAAATGTTTCTTTTTCTTGTGATGAGAACTTTTGATATTTACTCTCTTAGTGGCTGGCTTTCAAATATAACAAAGCAGTATGATGTGTCTATCCACACACTTAAATTTTTTTTATTTGAATATAGATGGCACACAATGTTACATTAGTTTCAAGTGCACAACATCTTTACATGTTGTTATGCTCACCAAACGTGTAGCTACCATCTGTCACCATACAACATTATTACAATATCATTGACTATATTCTTTATGCTGTGTCTTTTACTCCTATGACTTTCTCATTCCATAACTGGAAGCCTATACCTCCCAGCCCTCTTTATCTATTTCGCCCATCCCTTTCTCCCTCTTCCCTCTGGCAAACATCAATTTGTTCTCTGTATTTATGTCTGATTCTGCTTCTTGATTGTTTGTTTCATCATTTGTTTTGTTTTTTAGATTCCATATAAGAGTGAAATCCTATGGTATTTGTCTTATTGTTCTCGGTCTAACTTATTTCGCTTAGCATATACTCTCTCGATCTATCCATGTTGTCACGAAGAACAAGATCTCATCTTTTTAAATGACTGCACAATGTTCCGTGTGTGTGTGTGTGTGTGTGTGTGTGTGTGTCTTTATTCATTCATCTATTTCCCATCTTTGATTTTTTTTTTTTTAAGTAAGCTCTACACCAACATGGGACTTGAACTCACCAGTCGCGATCAAGAGTTGTATGCTTTATGAACTGAGCCAGTTAGGCACTACTCCCACCTCTGATTTTTAATTGCATATATCAAGGTTCTGAGTTTGTATCCAGTCTGACAATATACAGCTTTTAATTGGAGTGTTTAATCAATTTATTTGATGCAATTATTTTGTGTTGAAATTTTCTATAGCATCATAACTTATTTGCTAATTTGTCAAGTCCTCTTTAGGCTTTCTTCATAGTCATTTTTTTAATGTTTTTTGTTGGTTCAAAGCTATACCTCTTTGAACTATCTTTCATATTTTTTGTAGGGATTATAAATGCATCTTTTACTTATCACAGTCTACTTAAAAATTAATATTCTACTTCATGTAAAATATAAGAATCTTATTGCAATATAATTCCATTTATTCATACCATTCCTATTTCATATCTTTTACATCTCTATGTAATATAATACTCATAATGCCATGCCATTATTTTATTTTTGTCTTTTAAGGAAATAAATTAAAAATATTTATCTAGATATTTGTAATTTCCGATGCTATTCTTTGCTATTTGTGAATCTCATTTTCTCTGTTATCATTTCTCTCAAGCTTCAAGAGTTTCCTTTAGCATTTCTTACAGTACAGTTCCGATGGCAATAAACTGCTTTAGATTTAGTTTATCTGAAAATTTCTTTATTTTATCATGACTTTTGAAGGACATTTTTAACTTGGTGTAGTACACTAAGTTATCACGTGACCTTTTCTTCTTCCAAAACTTTTTTTTTTTTAAAGATTTATTTATTTATTTGACAGAGAGAGATTACAAGTAGGCAGAGAGGCAGGCAGAGAGAGAGAGGAGGAAACAGGCTCCCTGCTGAGCAGAGAGCCCGATGCGGGACTCGATCCCAGGACCCTGAGATCATGACCTGAGCCGAAGGCAGTGGCTTAACCCACTGAGCCACCCAGGCACCCTCTTCTTCCAAAACTTTAAAGGTGACATCCATTGTCATTCTGGCCTTCACTGTTGCTGATGAAATATTACCCATAATTTGTATGTATGTATGTATGTATGTGTGTATATATACTCCCTATATATCATGAGTCTTTTTGTTGTTTTTTTTTTTTTCTGGCATCTTTGAAGACTTTATCTTAGGTAATCAACAGTTTGATTATAACATTTGGTTCTCTTTGTATTTATTTTTCTTGGGCTTTACTAATTTCCTGAATCTGTAAGTTGATTTTTCTTTATAACTTCGGGAAACTTCTGTCATTGCTTCTTCAAATATTATTTCTTTATTCATCCTCTTCTCTCTATTTTATATTGCTCTACATGTCACTGAGGTTCTATTCATTTTTTATTATAATACTTCATCTCTTTCCTTAAGGTTTTACACTTTTTATTGGTTTTTCTTTAAGTTCTTTTCTCTTAATGAGTAATTTGTTGATAAGCCCATTACAGGAATTTTTCATTTCTGATGTATTACTTTTAAGTTTCAGAATTTGTTTGGTTCTTTTTTTACTTTCAATTTCTCTGCTGAATTCTATTCATGCATCATTGACATGTTTTCCTTTAAATATTCTTTTTTTTAATATTTTATTTATTTATTTGACAGAGAGAGATCACAAGTAGGCAGAGAGGCAGGCTCCCTGCTGAGCACAGAGCCCGACGCGGGACTCGATCCCAGGACCCTGAGATCACGACCTGAGCCGAAGGCAGCGGCTTAACCCACTGAGCCACCCATGCGCCCCTCCTTTAAATATTCTTGAACAGAGTTATAATATAAAGTTTTTAAAGTCTTCGTCTCTTCATTCCAATACTTTAACCAACCAGAAGTCTATTTCTGTTGTCTATTCTTCCTCTAAATTCTGGATCATGTTTTTATTTATTGTGCTGGTTCTTTGAATATCTAATATATTTTTTTTTTATTCTGGCAATCATGGAGTCAAGTCATGTGGGGTCTGAATTACACTGTCCTCCTTTAAAGGATATTGGTATTTGTTACACTAGTGGCGGCATCTCTGTATCCTGACACAAATGGTTTTATGCTTTATATAGCAGGTCTGTTTTGTTTTATTCACTATTTGTTTTATTTTAGTTAGAGTAATGACCCTTTCTCCTGAACATGGCTTTTGGTGGTACCAATTGCCTGAATCATGCTCCACAAGAAATCCAGTGTCTCCTAGGACGGTAGGACATCATCTCTATGTTCATCTCTTGGTCCTGCAGCAGCCTCTGTGCTGGGCTACACCGAGCCTTACTACGAGTGTGTGTGGCCCAGTCCACAGCCAGTGTCTTGAGACATAATCACACCAATTCCTTAGTTCCACAGACTCTCTCTACATTCTGCTCCACAAATTTCAGTCCTGAGTCCCCAGTACCTGTCACCACTGCTATCCGGGGAGGCCCCTGTTTCACCTTCAGGAAGCACCCTACAGTGTCTCTTCTCTCAAGGTCACAGTCCCGGACTAAGTGATGTCTGACACCTGAAAACCACTGCCTCATCTATTTTGCCCAGCGTTATACTTGTTTATGTCAAAAGAGTAATTCAATATTGGTCACTTCATCTTCCAGAAGCAGAAATCTACAGGTAATTAAAGCAGGATTTAAAAAATAAATAAAGTAAATTTTATTCAAGGCCATATCCTAAGCCCATGTTAACTTATCTTAATCCTTTCCGTAAATCAAAAGAAGATTTAAATCCCCTTGTTTTGGATTTCTAATTGGGGAAATAGCTTTATACAAATAAATTTCATCTCAACTTTAAAGATGGCCATATAGTAGATGGTTTCAGAGAAGGTGATAAATTTTAATACCACACAAGCTATGTCACATGAAGGATAATGACTTATCTTCCTTTCCAGTTTAAGAGGTCAGTCGTCACCCACAACCCACAGCCCACAGAGGGAGAGTTTGCAACACTCGACTGCCCAGAAGGGTCAGAAGTCTGCGTGGCTGATATAGCCATCATCAATAACACTCATTCACTTACACTTCTATACATCTCCACAAACCTGCGCAGGTCTAAATTTAATAATGGAGAAAACCAGATGCTCAAAAATACGAATCTCTTCCTATTGAATTACAAACTAGTAATTAATTACACAGTTCAGAAAATACCCTAAGAAAGAGCTATCTTATGTATAGAATATTCTACCCAATACTGTTTGCAGGTTCGTTAAAAACTTAGCTGAAATACACTTATTCTTTAATGACAAACTCAATAGTATTTATCCTTGATTTTCAAAAGTAGTTTGGGGGCATTTTCTCTTGAAAAGTATATTCTATACATAATTATTAAAATTGAAATTCAGTGATCAATAAAATTTAACTACCATTAACAATTCATTAAATTATGCAAATCAAAAGAAAAATATGCATATCAAAGATCAAAAGAACAGTATCCTGTGTGGTAAAAGTATGGAATACTAGGAAAGATAAAATTCAGAAAAATAGAAAATATGCATTTATTAACCACTGAAAATAAACTGTAGAAATACTAGCTGAATTCTAAAAGAATCAAGAGACACCTGGGTGGCTCACTTGGTGAACTGTCTGACTTTGGCTCAGGTCATGATCTCAGGATCATGGGATTGAGCCCCACCTTGGGCTCTGAACTCAGCGGGGAGTCTGCTTCCCTTCTCCCTCTATGTCTTCCTACCCTCACTCAAGCTTGTGCTCTCTCTCTCCCTCTCTCTCTCTCAAATAAAGAACATGTTTAAAAAAAATAAAATAAACACAGTCAAAATAATTATTTTATTGTGATGATTGACTTAAATAACTCAAACCTATTCCTACTGAAGAAAGCTTTGAAAATTGCCATTCCCATTAGTTTAAGCACGACTGCTAGTAATTATAAATTCCTAGCCTTTTAATTTTAACTTTTCTTAGCACTCTATGGAATAGTGCCTGAAATGAATAGATGAACTAATAAAATGGGAAATATGTCAACCTAATACACACACCAAAAAACATAATTTTAATAGACAAAGCTGAATATCTAGGTAAATGCAAAATTAATATGAAGCATATGCATAGTGCACAGCACATCATCTCTAATTTTTATAAATGGTCATTAGGATAAAGCTTAAGGTCATATGAAGTACAATAATTGCTTTATTTCTAGTTTTCTCTCGTTAAGCCCAGTGATGTTGCTTAGCAATGTAGAGCTTTGTCACCATTCTAAAATACTTCTCCTCAATTACTAACTTACGAAATAAAAATCAGAACCGACATAATAGACCTACACTAGTAACCTTCCATGCTCTTCAATCTGAATTTTTTTTCCTACATTTCCAACTGATTGGGTCCTATTTAAACCCAGGGAAAAGACACCCTGAGTCTCTACACAGCTAAGGCCTACACAGCTATGGCCTTGAATAGTTATTCTTCTTCAGCATCTAAAAAGTCATAGAAAATTCCAACAAAATAAATGGTAAGATTCAAAATTCAGAAGAGTGAATATTGTTCAATATATTTTCTTGATTTCAACATTAAAATAATTATAAGGCTCACATTATGGTAATAGTCACAGAAATCATTTTATACTAATATTAGTATTAGAGAAGTTATAAAAGACAAAAAATGTATACTGTGATTCACTAAATTATACTAAATAATACTTTAAATACAAGTTACAAAACACTCTACTCCTTTAACATAAATAATATTTGACCATGTTTCATAGCACCTAGATTTACTCTACTAGTTCTTCATGAAACTGGCCTTTAAACTGGAAAAGACAAGAGTATATGGTTTTAAAAAGAAAAAAAAAAAAAAAAAACTGAAGTAATTATGTGACAACTGAAGTAGTAGGCTTACAGCTTAGGGAAAATGGCAGAAAAAACTCAAAGAAGTCTCAGGCCCAACTGAATTTTCCCAGTGCTGAGTCCCAGAATGACATCATCATAGCTGACTTCAGGGAATCATAGATCCTAGACAGCATCAATCTCACAAAGGATGAGTGAAGTGTAGTGACAAAGGGTCTGTCGGAAAACTCTAGTCAGGTTCCTTTGAGCCTGCTTCTTGAATAGGCCCATCCACTGTGACCTAAAAGGACCTAAACAAACATAGTTTGTTTGACCTAAAAGGACCTAAACTAACATAGTTTCTAACAGGTCTAGGTCACATCCCTAGAATGACCCTCATCCTCCTCAAAGTGCCTGCCTGAGAAAACTCAAGGTTGACAAAAAAATTTACTGTTCATTCCAGGCAACACCCGAACATATGTGTCTCGCAGTCTCTGTGGGAGGAGATGGACTTCCATACGTGCCAGTTGGCAAACCCAGAAGGGATTCACAGGGACCAACCCCCAGTTCCTGCTTTTTTATAATTTTTCACTTCCTTGACTTTACAAAACCTCTGCTCACTCCCACTCCCTCCTTCTCCCTTTAAAATGTCCCATCTCAGGATGCCAGGGTGACTTAGTTTGGTTAAGCCTCTGCCTTCAGCTCAGGTCCTGATCTCAAGGTCCTGGGATGGAGCCCCACATTGGGCTCCCTATGCGCACTCTCTCTCTCTCTCTCAAGTAAATAAACAAGATCTTTAAAAAATAATAATCATAAAATGCCCATAGCCTCTGTATAAATTGAATTTGAGTTCCATTAGTAACTAGTAACAACAGTTAGTACCAATTAAGATCTGTTCTCATCACTTTAATGTCAGGCATTGTTCCTCTTTGACAGTAAAAGTAACTACAGGCACACTTGTAATCTCAAGAGCCCTGATCTATCACATTTTCCAAAAAATTCCTTTTCTGAAACGGGACACAATTTGGTCTCAGAGTAACAGATGAGTGCTGCGCACACGTGTGTGTGTGTGTGTGTGTGTGTGTGTGTGTGTGTGCGTGCACGCGCACCTGCGCAAATTGTCTCAGGAAAAAAAGTTTAGGGTTTCTTAGTTTTTATATTTTATTCCTCATGGAGATAAAGAACGCCTATGACTAGCACTCTTCAGGTTTCTATATCATGTAAATTCCTGGTTTATTTATAATAGGCAGCTCAATTAGAAAACCCTATAAAAAACATTCTTAGCCATAAACTTCTTAGATAATCTGTGACTACATCTCCTTGAAATGTTCACAGGATGTGTAGTTGAGGTCAGCCCTTGGCCCTAATGTCCTTGAGAAGGGCAGGAAGGAGCTGGGACTATGTTAGCTCCTTCCTCCCCACCCAGGGCCCTACTGGATCCATAAGTATGAGCTCAGGACCACAGTCAGACATTTGTGTCGTCATGTTACACATTTGGGTAAATATCTTAAAAGGAGCAGGTACAGGAACCAGACTGATCAGATTTACATCTTTTCTTGGCAAACTGTAAGATATACGAGTGAAGAGATGAATTACCAAAAGTTGGTCTTATATGAGCAAGATTAATTTTGTTGGCATTAATAGAGTGGCAAGCAAGAACATGTCAAAGGCACACATCTTGATTTCAGGGAGAAAATACAGTACAGACCATCCCCTTTTGATTCATGGGAGAAAAAGCAGCAAGTATACCATGTAATATAACTGTAGTGTAGTTTCATGAATTAACTGATGGTTAAACGATGCTAGTCAGACATAGTTATTACCCCTGCCGCTAATCATTTTAAACTAAAAAACTAGTTACATGGTACAGAGTCACTTGTAGGCTTTATTCTGTTTAAGGTGTCTGTGTTTTGGTTTGGAGAATAACTCGACAGAAGTATAGATGTATGTATTAGGTGACACAAAGTGAAAAAGAGCTTAATTTTTTATTGGATAACCAGAACTGGGATAATTAAAATTCAAGAGGTTCTCAGCTGGTTTGAATGACTGGCTGAAACCAATACAATAATACGGATATAGGAAAATACTACACTTGGATTTTAACCAAGTAATTCTTTAAGTATGGAAAAAGGGTTGGCAAACTATCCCCAAGAGCCAAATCTATCCCCGCACCTGTTTTTGTAAATAAAATCTAATTGAGACAAAACCACGTCAATTCATTTATGTATTGCCTATGGCTGCTTTTAAGCTACAATGGCTTTGAGCTGTCCCAACAGAGACTAAATGGCCTACCAAGACTGAAGGGACCATCTTCTGAAAGCTATCTGTCCAACAGGGTATTTGGATACTTAATAAAGAGATGACTTCTGTTGTTTCTAAGCTTCCTCTCTGAGAACTCAGATGGAGACTCAGCTCTCAGTGGGATGCTGTTTAATATTTGATGCACGAATTCCTCACTGTGCCGGATTCCCAGTTCATGGAAGGGCATTCACATCTCAGCCCTTTGATAGCCCCTAAGTGCCAGTAGCCCCCCTACACCCCACCACTCCAAAAACCATGATAACCAAAATGTCCTCACACAAGTCTAAATGCCCTAGCTATGCAGAAGGGTGCACCACTGTCCTAGGTTAAGAACCCAGCTGTGATAATAATGTTTCTGGAATTCCAAAGAAAAAATATTGACTGATCTGAATCTAGGATCCACTTCCACTCCCAAAGTCAATCGATCTATTCCCTCTTTCACTCACTTATACAACAAATACTTACTGAGCGCCCCTTACACGCAAGACACTATGATCCCACCACTTCACCTGAGGCTGGCTGGAGGGCAGACTTTTCCCACTGCTTAACCACCCATTACTGCCTCCATCGTTAGCCACATCTTCTTATGAATTGCTTGGCTGAGCTATGCAAGTAGAGCAACACTTGCACCCCTCAAATCCTGCCTCGAACCGCAGCAGGGAGGCAAATTGCCCCTGGCTCACCACAGATCCTTGTGGACTTTTGCTAAGTGTTATGGAAGAATAAAGCTGAAGAACCACAGGATTTCAGCCCACTGAAGAAACATGACGGCAGAAATTAGTTCCATATTCTCAGAAGAAAGGGATTGTAGTAGACGACTTCTAAAGCATAATTAAAAAAAAAAGAAAAGGTAAAAGATTCTAAATCGTTTCCTACGCTATCACACCAAGGGAACCCTTGGTATCCTAAAAGAATTAAAATACAGTTCTTGATACTCTGCACTACATGGAAAATATAACACTAAGAAAGCATTATGTTATTGGCTTGATAAATGGTAACTGAAATTCTTAGCTCATATTACCCTGCAAACCTCCTAAAACTACAAGTCGAGAGCTGGGGTTTATTTATACTTAGGCACACCCTGACATTTCATCACAGACAACAAAACCAAGCTATCCTCACTTCTCTCCCTGAGTCAGTCCCACATAGAGCCTTCTTTCTAAAATTCCCAATTTCTGGGCTTGCCACAAATCTCAGGCGTAAAGACAATAGTAAGAACAGACAAGTCATAGAGCTTATTGCAATAAAAAAAAAATTCTCATTTGTGGCTCTATCTTGCTGTCATGAACTACTCTGTTGCAACTTTAGGTCATAGTAAATCTTATTTATTCCAATCCAGGTAGAAATAGATCCACTCTGATTTATAATTTCAATCTTCAACTCTCTGTATTATTTTTAAGTAAAATTAAAGCAGCCTTATAAGTACTTTGAGATTTTTTTTGGAGACAGAATAAATATGCTTCATGTTCAACACTAGGAATATATGAGAAATATATATGCTATAACATCTAAAAATATCAGTTGTATTTTTAATACCAATTTTTAATCTTTTCAGAAGAATAATAAATTATTTCACAAGACATCCCAAATTTCAACATAGCCATCCTCATTACTGCAATACCAATATTACAACATGTTTTCAAGATAAACATTTGATATTTGAGTTACCAAACAATGGAAAAAGCATGAAGACCTCCAGATGAGCTAAAAGGAAATTAATTCATTAAACTTTTTTTCATTAGTTGTGCTTCAATATAAATTATTACTTTTATTTTATGTAACCTAAACTGCATGGAAATTTTTAGACAATGGATGGACTTATTTTACCCCAACTGTTATTTTTATAACTTCTGATGAAATGGTGAATCTGAGGAAGATATTTAATTATACATTACGTACATGCTAGAGTTTTCCATCCAAAGGCAGAGTCGGCAACATTAATGAGAATCATCAAATGTCATGTATGTTAAAATTTTGACTTGAACTATCTCACAACTGAGTATAATTGATAATAAATGGCTGTGATAGGAAAAACATACCTAAAGGTGGACACACATAGCTTGATAAATGCTAAAATCTTCAGTGGTAATAAAATCCACATATTTGGGCATTAAACATAACTGTTCCAAATCTTATTTTCACAGACCTATAAACTTTGCTATGTGGCATGCATTAACCAGAACAGAGTCTCACCTGCAGAAAGGAACATGGTCAAAGATAATTAGGATCATACGCCCAGATCTGCAGTAGAATGAAAAAAAAAGAAAGAAAAAAAGGACTGCTCCAGAGATATATCATCTAACTTATCTCAAAAGCAATTTTCTAGGGAATTGGAATATGAAAAACTATAGGACTGAGACAAAACCCCATAAACTGAGCAATTTTCAGCTTACCAAAGAGCTTTGTTGTAAAGAAGTGTTTCAAAGTTGGGTGTTTGGCATGCTTTTGGGTGCAAAATGGTTTCTGAAAGTCCATGAAAGCCTAGGTAAACTTCAGTGTGGCTGATACACAGTACTGACATATTAGTCAAGTTTCAAGCTCTACTTATCCACCATGTATAAGAGTTTTATTGAGCAATGGTCTTTCAGATTGCAAAATTACAGAGAATACATCTATCTGCATATTAGGTCCAACTCTGTGACAAGAGAGGGAGTCTTTGACACTTGGGTCAGCAACTGATAGTGACAGCCATTGTATGGGGCAGGGTGATCTTCAGACAGCAGCAGAGTGACTTCTCCCTGAAGGTAAGAAAGTATAGACCCATGTACAAGAGAGCACTTGGAAAGGTTAAGTTAGTTCAGACTACCTATTTAAAAGACAACATCGCTTGGGGCATCTGGGTGGCTCAGTCGGTTAAGCGTCAGCCTGTGGCTCAGGTCATGGTCCCAGGGTCCTGGGATCAAATCATGCATTGAGCTACCTGCTCAGGGGGGAGTCTGTTTCTCCCTCTCCCTCTGCCCCTACCCCTACTTGTGCCTGCTCTCTCTTGTTCAGTCTCTCAAATAACTAAATAAAATCTTCTAATAAATAAATAAGGGCATCTACCCAAGTCACTTCCTTGGGTCAGCCCTTCCCAGGTTTCTGATACCACATGCACTGCCTGATCACCCAATGGCATTAAACAAAACTGGCCTTCATGGCACAGTAGAAAGAACTTGGGTGGACACATTCGTGATGCAGGGCTCAATTCCTAAGCTCTGCTTTACCTCCCAGGGATGTGACCTTGGGCAAGATGGTTAAACTCTCTCTTTCCCTTTCCCTATCTGTGAAATAGGGTAACACTGGCTATGTACAGGATAGTTGTACAAAATACGAAGAATCACATAAAATACCTAGGACGACAGGCATTCTATCAACTGGAGCTATTATTATACCTCCCCACTTACTAAAATATCCTCAGTGGTTGTGTCAATTTCTGATAATGTTAGGTCTGTAGAGAAATGTGCAGAACAGCCATTCCCTAGTCCTTGTTGTTGGAACCCCGGCTCTGTTCGTGCAGGGAGGTAGCCCTCTTAGAGGATGGGTCATGCTCGACTGGCCCTTGAGAGTTCTGTAGGGATTGACTGAGGGAGGGCGGGTGACCCAAATCTAGTCAAATAAGCACAGGGAGAAATCTGGAAAAGATTCCCTTTCTAGATGAAAAGATCACTACAAGAAAGGCAGGCTCTTTTTCATCTACCTCTTTCTTATCTGAGATGAGTATTTTGGTGAGAAAACATGAGACTTGAAACCACTGAAGGCATATCGTTACCAGGGTAGAAGAAAAGGATTCCCAGAAACACCAACCTTCAGTCCTAACATTGCTGAACGGGGAAACCAACCCCAGCACCTATTTCCCTCTTGATTTCTTGTTATGTGAGATCTAATAAGAAACAGTGTCAAAATGTGGGCTTCTCAAACACTCTGTAATAAACTGTGTGCTTTTTTTTTTTTTTTTTTGATCCGTTGAAAACAAAAACTGTTGTAAAATAAAAACAAATTCTTAGGTTAATTGTCAGACACTTGAATGACACAATAAATTCAAATTGCTATGAATGTTTCTAAACACTTAATTACTTAGCTCCTTACAGATCAGAAATGAAGTTTGTGTGCTGATACCCATCTGTGGATCACATTTTGCATAGCACTGTTTTAAGTAACTTTTATCTATGTGTTTTGCTTTGTATAACCGAAAGCATCCTGATGTTACAGGAAACAATAACTCATTTATCCAAAATTCAACAGATATCGATTGAGCAGCTCCTACGTGTAAATCAGGGTGCATTGTGAGGAATACAAAACCAAGTGGAACAGAAAACTTCCATCCTTACAATAGGGGGAAATACATACAAATAATTAAAAAATAAACTAAAAAGTGATCATCTGGAATGTCGGCACAGACTAATAATTTAGAGAAGATAACCATTTTCAAATATAAAATAGACTCATGTTCAGGTAGCATATTATCTGCCAATAGCAATGTGACAAATGGGGAAAACAGAAGAATCTGCCAATAATTGACCCCAAAACATTGAAATCCCAATGAAATTTCACCAGAGCTCACTGATTAAGTAATCTATTAAAAAGTAAACAAATGGGCTCCTTGTAAGGAAACAATATATGCAAGAAAATCGAATTGAGCCCTTTCACAAAGATGGTGCCAAAAGCTAAGAAGGAAGCCCATGCTCCTCCCAAAGCTGAAGCCAAAGCAAAGGCTTTGAAGGCCAAGAAAGTGGTGCTGAAAGGCATCCACAGTCACAAAAAAAAGAAGATCCACACATCACCTACGTTCCGACGACCCAAGACTCTGCGTCTCCGAAGGCAGCCCAAATACCCTCGGAAGAGCGCCCCCAGGAGAAACAAGCTTGATCACCATGCCACCATCAAGTTCCCCCGACTACTGAATCAGCCATGAAGAAAATAGAAGACAACAACACACTTGTGTTCATTGTGAATGTCAAGGCCAACAAGCACCAGATCAAACAGGCTGTGAAGAAGCTCTATGACATTGATGTAGCCAAGGTCAACACCTTAATCAGGCCTGATGGAGAGAAGAAGGCATACGTTTGACTGGCCCCTGACTATGATGCTTTGGATGTTGCCAACAAAATTGGGATCATCTAAACTGAGTCTAGCTGGCTAAATCTAAATACAGTTTTTTCATGATTAAAAGAAAGAAAGAAAATCGAATTGATTCATTTGTTCTATTGCTAAAATCCTGAATAATCTACACAAGCCAAAATTTCAACTGTGGAACACAAAAAGAAAGTTCTATTTGTTATCTGTTATAACTCAGAAAACAGAGTTACTACACTTTTGAAAATAATACAGTGTAGTAAAAAGTATGTTGTAGGGACGCCTGGGTGGCTTAGTTGGTTAAGCAGCTGCCTTCGGCTCAGGTCATGATCCTGGCATCCTGGAATCGAGTCCCACATCGGGCTCCTTGCTCGGCAGGGAGCCTGCTTCTCCCTCTGCCTGCCATTCTGTCTGCTTGTGCTCACTCTCTCTCCCTCTCTCTCTCTCTGATAAATAAATAAAATCTTTAAAAAAAAAAAAAAAAGTATGTTGTAGGGGGCACCTGGGTGGCTCGGTGGGTTAAAGCCTTTGCCTTCGGCTCAGGTCATGATCCCAGGGTCCTGGGATTAAGCCCCATATCCGGCTCTCTGCCCAGCAGGGAGCCTGCTTCCTCCTCTCTCTCTCTGCCTGCCCATCTGCCTACTTGTGATCTCTGTCTGTCAAATAAATAAAAATAAATTTTTTAAAAAAATTCTGCTTTAAATACAATTATTGTATAATGGCAGTGATGGATGCAGGCTACTTCACTTCTTCAATGGAATATGTGTCACAATTCTCAAGAGTTCCCTAAAAGCCATACTGTGTAGATTAACTGTTTTGTGCTATGTTCCCCTTTGAACATGTCTGAAGTTTGGATAATATGTATTTAAAATAATCATTTTTATTTCATATGTGTGCATATTTCTAAATGAACTTGTCATCATTTATTGAGAAGGTATGCATGTGAAGAGAAAAATCTTGATTGTTTAAATCTGGAAACTTCCTAGTAAGAATTTTAATAAAGATTTTTTTTAATTTTAGTAAATAAAAATAAATAATCTAGATTTCAATAAGTCAACCACTTAACACTTTCTAAACTAGTGGGTTTAAGAGTCTTCTCAGCGGTAAAACCACTTTCCCAAATAAAGTCTTAGTTAGATGTCAGTATTTTATAAAACATAGAATCTTAACTGCTCTGCTGAAAATGTTCATAGCCTCTATGTCTTACAGAATAAAATCAAGAGTGGAGTCCAGGGCTCCTTGATTGGGATTCCCTTATCACGTCCCTCTGAGGGGCCAAGAGGCACTAAGACTCCCATCAAGAAATTTTAGCATATTTGTGAAGGAACATATTGGTGCAATAGCATTTTTTTTTAATGCTCACACCTATTATTCCCTCTAGTGGAGGAGGTATGGTAGATTGTTTTTGTACTAGAAAACTCCATTGCTTATTGATAATTCTTTCTTTCAGTTATCATTGCATTCCATGTGGCTTGACCTGCTACTTTGTTCACAATAATATTGTGCATGAATTATTTATGCATGACCATATTAATCAGTCATCTTATCCAAATTGGTTGACACTGAGCCACCATCCTGCACACCTTGTACCAGTACAACTTTCTTCTGGAAGCCTCCCTTCGTGCCTTGCTCTTAACCTGTGCTGGATGCCTATTCACAGCCACAGAGTTAAGTTCTGTATTAGAGAACATTGCATTGACATTATCTATTTACTTAATTGTCTCCAGTCACAAGAATATAAACTCCTTGGGATAAGGATGAATTTTTTTAAAGATTTTTATTTATTTATTTGACAGAGATCACAAGCAGGCAGAGTCAGGCAGAGAGAGAAGGAGGAGAAGCAGGCTCCCCGCTGAGCAGAGAGACTGATGGGGGGCTCGATCCCAGGACCCTGGGATCATGGCCTGAGCCAAAGGCAGAGGCTTTAACCCACTGAGCCACCCAGGCACCCCAGGATGATTTATTTTATATAAAGTTTTATTTATTTAAGTTATCTCTGCACCCAACATGGGGCTCAAACTCACAAAGCTGAGATCAAGAGTTGCATACTCTTCTAACTGAGCCAGCTAGGCTCTGATTTTTAATTCTTCTCATAGACAGTCATACATTAATGGAAAATAGTAAACAAAAATTATTCCAAATATTTTCTTAGGTCATGTTAATAGTAACCACAATCTTACTATAAACCCAGCCAAAAACACCCTGACATAAAACAATTACTCATGTTATAATCCTCTGTGCTTCAGACATTTACTGTAACTAACTATGCTTTTTTTTTTAATTTAATTTTTTAAAAAATTTTCAGTGCTCCAAAATTCATTGTTTATGCACCTAACCCAGTGCTCCATGCAATACATGCCCTCCTTAATACCCACCACCAGGCTCCCCAAAACCCCCACCACTCCCTTCCAAAACCCTCAGTTTGTTTCTCAGAGTCCACAGTCTCTCATGGTTCCTCTCCCCCTCCAATTTCCCCCAACTCACTTCTCCTCCCCACATTCCAATGTCCTCCATGCTATTCCTTATGCTCCATAAGTGAAACCACATGATAATTGACTCTCTCTGCTTGACTTATTTCACTCAACATAATCCCATCCATGTTGATACAAAAGTTGGGTATTCATCCTTTCTGATGGAGGCATAATACTCCATTGTATATATGGACCATATCTTCTTTATCTATTCATCCATTGAAAGGCATCTTGGTTCTTCCCACAGTTTGGTGACCGTGGCCATTGCTGCTATGAACATTAGGGTACAGATGGCCGTTCTTTTCACTGCATCTGTATCTTTGGGGTAAATACCCAGTATTGCAATGGCAGGGTCATAGGGAAGCTCTATTTTTAATTTCTTGAGGAATCTCCACACTGTTTTCCAAAGTGGCTGCACCAACTTGCATTCCCACCAACAGTGTAAGAGAGTTCCCCTTCTCCACATCCTCTCCAACACCTGTTGTTTACTGTCTTGTTGATTTTGGCCATTCTAACTGGTGTAAGGTGGTATCTCAACGTGTTTTTGATTTGAATCTCCCGGATGGCTAACAATGATGAACATTTTTTCATGTGTCTGTTAGCAATTTGTATGTCTTGTTTGAGGAAGTGTCTGTTCATGTCTTCTGCCCATTTTTTGACATGATTATCCATTTTGTGTGTGTTGAGTTTGAGGAGTTCTTTATAGATCTTGAATATCAGCCCTTTGTCTGTAGTGTCATTTGTGAATACCTTCTCCCATTCCATGGGTTGTCTCTTTGTTTTCTTGACTGTATCCTTTGCTGTGCAGAAGCTTTTGATCTTGAAGAAGTCCCAAAAGTTCATTTTTGCTTTTGTTTCCTTTGCTTCTGGGGACATGTCTTGAAAGAAGCTGTTGTGACTGAAGTCGAAGAGGTTACTGCCTATGTTCTCCTATAGGATTTTGATAGATTCCTGCCTCACGTTGAGGTCCTTTATCCATTTTGAGTTTATCTTTGTGTATGGTGTAAGATAATGGTCGAATTTCATTCTTCTACACACAGCTTCCCAATTTTCCCAGCAACCATTTATTGAAGAGACTGTCTTTTTTCCACTGTATATTTTTTCCCACTTTGTCAAAGATTATTTGACCATAGAGTTGAGGGTCCATATCTGGGCTCTCTGCTCTGTTCCACTGGTCTATGTTTTAATTAAACTATGTTTTATCATTACACAACCCCAGTCCTTGAGGGGGAAGTTATGTCTGCCCTATTCAGCTGTCTGACACGGTGCAGAGCGCATGGGTAGCCCTCAGTAATTTTACCTGAATAAAGTCATGAATAAATCAATAGATGATTGGGAGAATGAATGAATGGAATGGCTTCTGAAATTTGGTTTATATCTACCAAATCGCACTTGCTGTTGTGTTTTCATAGATGAAGCTCTAAAAAGCCTCACAGATAGTCTTTTTGTTAGGAATGAGTTAATTTTAAATGCTACAAGTATATCAAATGGGAATAATAATGTACAAAAGTAAACTGGCACTTTGGAATAATACATAACATTATAAAATATATTATGAACCTTTCAAACTCCCTTTTTTCTACATGAAGTTAATAGAAGGTGGAAAACAAATGTAAGATAGGAAAGGCAGAAAAAAGGACAAAGAGAAAACAGAACAGTTGAAGAAAGAAGAGAAGGAGGAGAGAGGGAAAGAAAAAATGAGCTCCTTTTGAAGTAAAGGAGAGCTCAATTTAGATCAGTTTTGTGGGGCATGGAATATCCTGAGAAATATGTCCCCAGGGTGCTGTTAATTTTCACTATGGTTATATATGATAATGCAGGAATTACACTGCATATCTGAATCCACAGACTTCCAGATACTTGAAATCTTAAGCCAAACTGATTGGGAAGGTAGTAAGCAATATTAAAAGTTTGGAATTGTTTCAAATTTCCTTGTACCTTCAAATTTAAAGCCACCTAATTACAGTTTTGATGCCACATACTGAAGTGTGTCCTGAAAATGCAACCAAAGAAGTTTCAGCAATGCAGAGCTTCCCAGAAGAATGTAAAATTTAAGTGTCAATAAAAAAAGAAGGGAACTGACTCAATGACATCATTAAAATATAAAATATGCTTTATATCACATTTAAGTGAAATCACATAATTAAAATTTATAATTTTAAAAATAAACAAATGTCAAAAATGTTTGCTTTTGCAAGTGGAATGTACCTAATAAATGCATATAAACACTTACTGAAAGATTCTTGTTTTATCTTTCTTCCTCAATAATGGCTGCATGATGGTAATTTTTATGTGTCAATTTGACAGGGCTAAGAGATCCCTGGATAGTTGATAAAACATTATTTCTCTACAGGCTAAAATCCCTGATGAACACGGATACAAAAGTTCTCAATAAAATACTAGCAAACAAATTCAGCAGCACATTAAAAGGATCATTCACCATGATCAAATAGGATTTATCCCTGAGATGCAAGGATGTTTCAAAACATGCAAATCAATCAACGTGAAAAACCACATTAGTAGAATGAAGGAAAAGAATCCAGTGATCATTTCAATAGATCCAGAAAAAGCATTTGACAAAATTCAATATTCATTTATGATAAAAACTCTTAACAAATTAGTCAAAGAAGGAATATATCTTAACATCATAAAGCCGATACATGACAAGCCCACAACTAACATCATTCTTAATGGTAAAAAGTTGAAAGCTTTCCATTTTGGACCAGGAACAAAAAAAGGCTGCCCATTCTCACCAATCCTATTCAACATAATACTGGAAGTCCTAGCTAGAACATTCAGGCAAGAAGAAGAAATAAGATATCAGAATTAAAAAGAGAGAAGTAAATTTAACTCTATTTGCAATTGATATAATTTTATATCGAGAAAATCCCAAAGAGTCAATGAAAAAACTATTAGATCTAATCAAGGAATTCAGTAAAGTTGCAAGATACAAATTAATGTATAAAAATCAGTAGTATTTTTATACACTAATAATAAATTCTCTGAAAAACAAATAAAGAAATCAATCTCATTTACAGTAGCATCAAATACAATAAAATACTTGAGAATAAATGCAATAAGGGGGTTAAAAACCTGTATTCTGAAAAAAATTGATGAAAGAAATTGAAAAAGACATGATAAAAATGGAAAGGCATCCTGTATTCATGGACTGAAAGAATTGATATTGTTACAATATTAATACTACCAAAAGTCATCTATAGTTTCAATGCAATCCCTATCAAGATTCCAAGAGCATTTTTTACAGAAGTAGAAAAAAAACACTACTAAAATTTATGTGTAACCACAAAGACCCTGAATACCCAAAGAAATCCTAAGAAAGAGAAACAAAGTTGGAGTCATAACTTTCTGATTTCGTGCTATACTATAAAGGTACAGTTATCAAAACAGTATGGTACTGGCATGAAAACAACCAGATCAACGGAACAGAATCAAGAGCACAGAAATAAACCCAAGTATATATGGTCAACTAGGTTTGACAAGGGAGGAAAATACTAAATGGAGAGAAGAGAGCTTCTTCAATAAATGGATATTCACTTAAAAAAAAATTAAACTAGACCCCATCTTATGCCATTCACAAAAATTAACTAGAAATGGATTAAAGACCTAAATATAAGACCCGAAACCATGAAACTCCTAGAAGAAAACACAGAAATAAAGTTCCTTGATATGAGTTTTGGTAATGATTTTGGAAATAGGACACCGAAAGCACATGCAACAAAATAAAAAATAAATAAATGGGAGTGATCAAACTAAAAAGCTTCCATATACCCCCCTCCAAAAAAGTCATTAGCAAAGTGAAAAGACAATCAATAGAATGTGAAAAAAATATTTACAAATCATATAGCTGATAAGGGATTAATATCCAAAATATATAAGATTGTATACATACAACTCAACAGCAAAAAAAAACAGAAAAACAATAAAAACAAAACCTCAAATAATCCGACTAAAAATGGACAAAGGACTTGAATACATATTTCTCCAAAGATAATGTAAGAAAGAGGCCAAAGTACATGAAAAGATGCTCAACATCCTTAGTCATTTGGGAAATACAAATTAAAATCACAATGAAATTTCATCTCACACCTGTTAGAATGCCCATCAGCAAAAATATAAGAGATAACAAATGCTGGCATCGATGTGGAGAAGAGGGAACACCTGTGCACTGTTGGAGGGATTGTAAATTGGTACAGCCACTATAGAAAACAATATGGAGGATCCTCAGAAAGTTAAAAAAAAAAAAAAAAAAAAAAAAAGACTATCATGTGAGTCAGCAATTCCACTTCTGGGAATATAGGCAAAGGAAATGAAAACACTAACTGGAAAAGATATCTGTAACCCCCATGCTCATAGCAGCAAATTCACAACAACTAAGGCATGGAAACAACCTAAATGTTCACTGGTGGATGAATGGATAAAGAAGTTGTGATAAATATATGAATATTATTCTATAAAAAATAAGGAAATTCTACATATTATAACAACATGGATAGACCTTGAAGGCATTATGCTAAGTAAGATAAGTCAGACATAAAATATCATATGATATCACTTCTGTGTGGAATCTTTAAAAAAAAAAAACAACAAAAAAAAACTCTCCTGGAAAAAGAAATCAGTTACTGGAGGTAGGGGTCAGGCATGGTGGCCAGAGTAGGGACTGGAGGAAGTGGGCAAAAACGGTACAGACTTCCAGTTATACGTAAGTACTAGAGATTCGAGGTACAACATGATGACTTCATCCTTTTAATTTGGGGTCTGCTATCTGATATCTAAGAAAGTTCTTATGAGAGTATATCCTAAGAGTTCTAATCACAAGGAATGTTTTTTTTCTTTTTTCTCTTTTCTTTTTTCTTTTTTCATTGTATCTATATGACATGATGGATGTTAGTTGAACCTACTTAATAACCATTTCCCACATATGTGAATCAAACCCATCGTGTTGTATACCTGAAACTTATACAAGCGATGTGTTTCAATTATTTCTCAACAAAAGTAGGGGGAACATCCACATTATTCCTAGAAGTGCCTGTGGGGGTGTCTTTGGGAAAAGATTAGCATTGGAATCAGTAAAGTAAATCACCCTGACCGTTTATTGAAGAGACTGTCTTTTTTCCACTCTATATTTTTTCCCGCTTTGTCAAAAATTATTTGACCATAGAGTTGAGGGTCCATGTCTGGGCTCTCTACTCTGTCCCACTGATCTATGTGTCTATTTTTATGCCAGTACCATGCTATCTTGATGATCACAGCTTTATAGTAAAGCTTGAAATCAGGTAACGTGATGCTGCCAGTTTTGTTTTTCTTTTTCAACATTTCCTTTTAATTTGGGGTCTCTTCTGCTTCCATACAAATTTTAGGATTATTTGCTCCAGCTCTTTGAAAATACCGGCAGAATTTTGATCGGAATGGTATTAAAAGTATATATTGCTCTAGGCAGTATAGACATTTTAACAATGTTTATTCTTCCAAACCAAGAGCATGGAATGATCTTCCATTTTTTGTGTCTTCTTCTATTTCTTTCATGAGTGTTCTGTAGTTCCTCAAGTACAGATCCTTTACCTCTTTGGTTAGGTTTATTCCCAGGTATCTTACGGTTCTTGGTGCTATAGTAAACGGAATCATTTCTCTAATTTCCCTTTGTGTGTTTTCATTGTTAGTGTATAAGAAAGCAACCGATTTCTGTACATTGACTTTGTATCCTGCCACATTACTGAATTACTGTATGAGTTCTAGTAGTTTGGGGGTGGAGTCTTTGGGGTTTTCCATATAAAGTATCATGTCATCTGTGAAGAGAGAGAGTTTGACTTCTGCATGGCCAATTTGTACACCTTTTATTTCCCTTTGTTGTGTTATTGCTGTTGCTAGGACTTCTAATACTATGTTGAACAAGAGTGGTGAGAGTGGGCATCCTTGTCGTGTTCCTGATCTCAATGGGAAGTCTGTGAGCTTTTTCCCATTGAGGATGATATTTGCTCTGGGTTTTTCATAGATAGATTTTATGAAGTTTAGGAATGTTCCCTCTAGCCCTATACTTTGAAACGTTTTAATCAGGAACGGATGCTGGATTTTGTCAATTCTTTTTCTGCATCAATTGAGAGGACCATGTGGTTCTTCTCTCTTCTCTTATTGATTTGTTCTATCACATTGATTGATTTGTCAATGCTGAAACATCCTTGCAACTCAGGGAAACCCACCTGGTCATGGTAAATCTTTTTAATGTGCTGTTTGATCTTATTTGCTAGGATCTTGTTGAGAATCTTAGCATCCATATTGAACAGAAATTCTCCTTTTGGGTGGGATCTTTGCCTGGTTTGAGGGTCAGGGTAATGCTGGCTTCATAAAAAGAGTCTGGAAGTTTTCCTTCTGCTTCAATTTTTTGACACAGCTTCAGGAGAATAGGTGTTATTTCTTCTTGAAAGTTTGGTAGAATTCCCCAGGGAATCCATCAGATCCTGGGCTCTTGTTTTTTGGGAGGTTTTTGATCACTGCTTCAATCTCATTACTGGATATCAGTCTATTCAGGTTGTCAATTTCTTCCTGGTTCAATTTTGGAAGTTTATAGTTTTCCAGGAAAGCATCCATTTCATCTAGGTTGCTTAACTTATTGGCATATAACTGTTCATAAGAACTTCTGATGATTGTTTCTATTTCCTTGGTTTTAGTTGTGATCTCTCCTTTTTCATTCATAATTTTGTTATTTTGGGCCTCCTCTCTTTTCTTTTGGATTAGTTTGGCCAATGGTTTATCAATCTTATTGATTCTTTCAAAAAACCAGCTTCTAGTTTCATTGATAGGTTCTGCTCTATCTCTAGTTTCTATCCCATTGATCTCTGCTCTAATCTTGATTATTTCCCTTCTTGTGTGTGGAATTGGCTTAATTTGTTGTTGATTCTCCGGTTCTTTAAGGTGTAGAGACAGGTGGTATATTCTGGATTTTTCAATTTTTTTGAGGGAGGCTTGGATGGCTATGTATTTCCTCCTTAAGACCACCTTTGCTGTATCCCATAGATTTTGGATGGAAGTGGCTGGGAAAATTGGACAGCTATATTTAGAAGAATGAAACTCGACCATTCTCTTACACAGTACACAAAGATAAACTCGAAATGGATAAAAGACCTCAATGTGAGACAGGAATCCATCAGAATCCTAGAGGAGAACATAGGCAGTAACCTCTTCGATATCAGCCACAACAACTTCTTTCAAGGTATGTCTCCAAAGGCAAAAGAAACAAAAGCCAAAATGAACTTTTGGGACTTCATCAAGATCAAAACCTTCTGCACAGCAAAGGAAACAGTCAACAAAACAAAGAGGCAACCCATGGAATGGGAGAAGATATTTGCAAATGACAGTACAGACAAAAGGCTGATATCCAGGATCTAGAAAGAACTTCTCAAATTCAACACACACAAAAGAGATAATCATGTCAAAAAATGGGCAGAAGACATGAACAGACACTTCCCCAATGAAGACATACAAATGGCTATCAGACACATGAAAAAATGTTCATCATCACTAGCCATCAGGGAGATTCAAATTAAAACCACATTGAGATATCACCTTACACCAAAATTAGCCAAAATTAGCAAGATAGGAAACAACATGTGTTGGAGAGGATGTGGAGAAAGGGGAACCCTCTTACACTGTTGGTGGGAATGCAAGTTGGTGCAGCCACTTTGGAAAACAGTGTGGAGATTCCTCAAGAAATTAAAAATAGAGCTTCCCTATGACCCTGCCATTGCACTACCCCAAAGATACAGATGTAGTGAAAAGAAAAGCTATCTGTACCCAAATGTTCATAGCAGCAATGGCCACGGTCACCAAACTGTGGAAAGAACCAAGATGCCCTTCAACGGACGAATGGATAAGGAAGATGTGGTCTATAGACACTATGGAGTATTATGCCTCCATCAGAAAGGATGAATATTCAACTTTTGTGTCAACATGGATGGGACTGGAAGAGATTATGCTGAGTGAAATAAGTCAAACAGAGAGAGTCAGTTATCATATGATTTAGCTTATTTGTGGAGCCTAAGAAATAACACAGAGGACATGGGGAGATGGAGAGGAGAAGGGAGTTGAGGGAAATTGGAGTGGGAGATGAACCATGAGAGACTATGAACTCTGAAAAACAATCTGAGGGTATTGAAGGGGCAGGGGGTGGGAAGTTGGGGAAGCCTGGTGGTGGGTATAATGGAGGGCACGTATTGCATGGAGCACTGGGTGTGGTGCATAAACAATGAATTCTCTTACACTGAAAAGAAATTAAATTAAAAAAAAAAAAAAGTAAATCACCCTCAGGAATGAATGCTGGTGGGCATTGAGCAAGTCTGTAGAGGGCCAAGTAAAGCAAATGGGCAGAAGGGAGAACTTGCTCTCTTAGCATTGGGACATCCATCTTCTCCTGCCTTTGGATATCAGCCCTTGTGGTTTTGAAGACTTCAGACTCAGATTGAATTATATCACCAGGTTTCCTGGTCTTCCAGCTTGCAGATGGCAGATGGTGGGACTTCTCAGCCTCCAATACCACATAAACCAATTTCTATAATAAATCGTGTGTGTGTACTTAATATATACACCTATCTATCACAATTAAGGGAAATGACAAATATAAGCTGCATCTATCTTTTTAGAAATAAGTAGCCCCGATCTACTCTATTCTTCAAATCTTCATAGAGATATTTTCCAAAACCTCCTTCCACAGCTTCACAACACACATTGTTCAGACAAAAATGTTTATAGAATTTGATCATGCCTGCCATTTTGCCTGAGAGTAATTATAGAGCAGTCACTGCTGCGGCTTTATACACACACACACACACACACACACACACATATCTATAGCAAATGGAGTAGTAGAAAGAAATGTGCATTTACTCTCAAAGTCCGGGTGATAATTTTAAACAATGATTCGAGAAGTAGACAGTTAATTGATCACTTACACACCTAAATTAACATCAAACTTGTTTTCTGTAATGGTACCATTTATGCACCTGTTTGTATCTGTCATGTGCTGCCGTAAGGTACGAGTTTCTGATGTCACTTTTCTCTTCTGTCAAGGAAGTGACCACGCTGGATAATGTCACATGGCTCCTCTCTCAGCCATATGGATGGAAAAGGCCAGATCATAAAACACTGTTCCAGGTGGCCTCTGAAAGTCTCCATAAGAGTGTCACATCCACAAAAATACAACAGAGGAGAGAATTCATGGGGTGACAGCAGCAGACGGTGGTCACAGGAGCAGTAGCATAGGCACTGTCATGTTGCAATTTTATCATCACAATGTATAGCTGAACAGATCAAGCTGCAGCTGGGATTTGCAGAGTGAGGTGGGTCTGTGATGACACTTGGTGTATAAACTTCCGTGTCTGCATTTCTCATGGTGGTCAAAGACTGATGCAAAAAGCACAGGCCAAGGATGTAACTAAATACAGTGCTAAGTTATTGCATCTTATTACACGAATAGGCCCAAGCCAATAATATGTGTGGGATCAGTTGTCCGACTTAGGAACCACCAAGAAAGCTCAGGAACCACATGGGTAAGGAGCAACATGGGGCACCTTTGGAAAGGTCATCTTTAATACGCAATCTTGCTATACTATTGTCTTCCATTCTTTCTGTTTCTAAGAAAAAAAAGATATTGAAGTCTATGAGTTAAAGTCTTACTGGCAACCAATGAGAAGCTGAAGATGACATATGTACTGTGAACTGACTCTGTGAACACTGGCTCAGTAACTAGAGTGAGTCAGAATATGCACAGTAGGACCAGGATTCCAGGGATGCAGAAAACGGCCGTGGGGGTGGGGGGTGGGGTTATTTTCCTTTCAACGTTTTGAAATAGCATCTTGTTATTCCAACAATCTACCATTAAGCTAAGTAATCCGAATTCCTTCATTTTTCCTTCTGAACTGTTTTCGAATTAGCATTCCCTTTAAAATTGATTGTACATTTCTCAAAGTACTTCACTACGAAAACATGAAACTATCACATTCTTTTCTTTAAACATATCTGATAAATGCCAACAAGAGTGGATGGCTACATATCATGTCTGTATTTGTGCATTCCAATATTCGATGGTCATTCCTCTTTTGTTCGTAGCTTATTACTGTTAAGATCGTTATCTCCAGAACCTTCTTGCAGATTGTGCTTGTTGCATAGAACGGACTTTATACATGAATATGTAGTTTATTTAGTCCCACCAAAAGCACCACTTCCCCTGTGCATGAACGTAATAGAAGAAAATAAGTCTGATTATCAGACACTCCCAGAAATGTTCAATGATTTTAGTCCTTAGGCTTACATAGATAAAGCTGATAAAATTTGCCATGACTTACTGCACTATCATTTAACTCACATTTAGTTCAATCTGGACAACATCCTTCTAATGTCATCTGACTCTGCTGCTATCTTGGGGTAAATTATATCACATTAAATGTTGTTCTTACAGCGTTAATCCTACCACCTAGTTGTGATTGCCCCTATGAGGTCAACCTCCAGGGCTCCAGACCACCCTGAAGAAAATCATGGCTACGCAGCAGCTAACCATCCATTACCACAAATCTGATGCCTGCGGGATAAGTGTTCTCCACTGCTTTTCCTTTCGCTTTGAGTCACAGAAAGCACATAGGCATGGCAGGTGTTGCTTGACTCAAATCTGAATTTCAGATTACCTCGTAATTAAATATAATGCAAAATACAGAGTGACCAAAGAAGTGTATTTCTTTTTAGAAAAGAGCTTTAACTACCCTTCCCTATGGGCATTTCAAACTTTCCTTGGTAGAATGGCCATTAATCAACATTTCAAATTTTTTAATTGAATCAAATTTTATAATGACTAAAAATATAATAAATACAGAGGTGCCTGTGTGGCTCCATCGTTAAGCGTCTGCCTTCGGTTCAGGTCATGATCCCAGGGTCCTAGAATCGAGCCCCACATGGGGCTCCCTGCTCAGCAGAAAGCCTTCTTCTCCCTCTCCCACTCCCTGTGCTTGTGTGCTCTCTCTCACGGTCTCTCTCTCCCTCTTTCTCTCTGTCAAATAAATTTTTTAAATCTTTAAATAAATAAATAAATAAATATTAAATATAAAGTTCAGATGTCTGAAAATGTTTAAAAATAATTATCTCATCAGTTTTGATATGTTCCTCTAAAATAGGAGAATCATATTATTTCCTCAATATAATAGGACAAAAACAAAGCATCTTAAATTTGACCCCATTCATATTTTTTTCAACTATCAAGTGGGTTTGTCATCGAAAAGTATATGAAGGAAATTGGCATTCTGTACTTTGTATTGTGTTAAAAGAAAATCAAACTACCACTTTTATCTTTAAAAAACTCCCCCAAACCTCTGCCCTCCAATAAAAATATAATCAGTGGAGAAGGAATTAAAAAGTATGTATACAGATACTTCAGGACTAGTCAAACAAACATATTAAAAATAGATGAGCAATGTTCCTCTGTGTGATGTAGTCCATGAAATGTTACAAAACGTTAAGTCTCCTACTTGTGAAATGCGTCAACAGAACCATGTGTGTGAAGGACAGATCCCCGGGGACGACTCCATCTGTATTTCCAACCACAGCTCTCTGTTCAGCTGAAAAGACGGTGAGAGGATCTTTGCAGGCTTCCTAATTGTTCAGAGGCTTCACCTAATTTTTCTCTAATTGGCTCTGTATTTAGGACTCTCAGACAGTGGTGTGACTGTAACATTCCCATCTTTGACAGTCATACACTCCAAGGCCAAGAAGTTGTTTCCCATCAAGAGGAAAAAAAAAAAAAAAAAAAAAAATATATATATATATATATATATATATATATATATGTCTTAAACTCTCACGGAGAGAAAGGATATTTGGGAGTAGAAGTCTCGATGGTATAAGAAAGTTATATCTGGACAGTGAAAGCATTTCAGAAGCAGTTTATCTGTTGAAGAAAATAGAGCATGCAAAAATTGTGGAGTATCTGGTTGGCAGAACACTTGCATTTCATTCTTTTGTTTTAGGATAAAATGGGGGCCTCCCGAGGGACTCCAAATATAGTTATCAATCATGAGGAAGCTACCTTCTACTAACAGAAGCAGAAGGGATATAAAAGCTGTTTGCTGTTTCAAAGAGTTACAGTGTCTCTTCTTATTACTTAAATCACCTGGATCACATTTTTAAAATTATCTTTCATGTAAAGAAATTGCTTGCTTAAATAATTAGTCTTTCCAGCAGGTTTGGCCTGAGCCCAGAAAAAAATGACTCTTTTAATCCAGTCATAAAGTAACACACATAGAATTTTGCTACCCACATTCCTACATTTCTGATGGCTTAAGCCATATCTTAACAATTTCATATACTCCTTCATTTCTCTGTATTTCAGTTTGCTCATCTGGAAATGGGACTATATTAATTATCTGCCTACGGAGATGTTCAAAGAATAAAACAAGGCAACTGAGGTGCCATAAGATTTTATTCCAATTTGTGACAATGCTTACTTTTCAAAAAATAACTTTTAGTAAGTAAATAAAATAAGTATCTTTCAGTGTGTTTTCAAATGAATCTCTTTCTGAGAGCCTCCTTCAGGAATGACATTGAGGATTTTCAGTGTGAGAACAGAAAACTGAAGCCCATCTGAAGCCTAGAAGAACCAGATGTGATGCAAGGAGGTATTCTGATCTTTTTGCCATTGATTAGTTGGCATCCCTGTGGAAGGAGCTAATTAGAACCACTAACACAACCAGGTGGCCAAGCCAGGCACTGGAGTAAGTCCTCCAGCACTCATGGGAATCGATTAATACGCACAAGGGAGAAACAGCTTTCCCTTGTAGTGAAGGATTCTAGAGCACAGTCGGTCACCCAGAAATGAAATTCAGGAATTATTATCAATTCTGGATCCTGTAGTCACAAATCAGTTACCAACTACAATGTACAGGGAGGTCTGAGAGCTATTATATGAAAGCAGTTAATATTGGAACTTCTGAAAATAAAAACTCCTCCATTATGTTTAAACAATTTTACAGATGCACTCAAAGCAATAAATAAAACATTTAGGCTAGGAAATATACTTTGTATTCATGCATTAATTAGTTACATTAAGGGCGTATAAATCAGACCCTCCTTGGACAAGAAAACTGGCTTTCTTCTGAGGAAAGCCCCGGCCCCGTAGCATGCTGGTAAATGTTTAATATCTGCCTCTGAGGGGTGGCGGGAGGGCCTGAGTTGTTTTGTTTGTGTATTTTCTTGATGTAAATACTTCCACCATAATAGATTTTTAGTTACCAATATGATCTCACTAGATGCGGAGTTGGAAAGAGAAGGTCAACAGCACCCTGCTCTATAGAATGTTCTATCTTATGGACACAATAGATAGCACAGTTCATGGTACGATGCAGTAAAATAACCAGGAAGGGTTGAGTTTTTAATTTAATTTAAAATGTATACAATTAATTTTTAATGAAGGCTGGGTTTAACAACCGACTCACAGAATTTCTAGAAATGTAACCGCGAACTCTCCCCAGCTGGTACAAGCCAGCTCCAGGGCCTCACTCCCTCCACCCGCTCTTCCTCATCCATATAAAAGGGATGTGTATAGAAGAGAAATTAGAAATCAAAGCCCGAGAAATTCAATTTAAACACAGGAGTGCCTGGGTGGCTCAGTCAGTTAAGCATCTGCCTTCGGCTCCGGTTGTGACCTGAGGCTCCCAGAATGTGATCTCAGGGTCCTGGGATCAAGTCCACTTGGGACTCCCTGCTCAGCGGGGAGCCTGCTTCTCCCTCTCTGCCCCTTCCCTCTTCTCCTGCTCACTCCCTGTCAAATAAATAAATAAAATATTTGAGGAAAACAAAAGAAAAAACATAAGGATGACTTTGCTAATAGTAAAAATTTCCATTCTCAGAGATATTTTAGAACCAACAAGAGAGTCTTCAGTGTTGAAGAATCATGCATAGTCCTGCCATGGTGCTAAAGACAGCTCTAGATTAATTTCTTAAGCACCCCACAAATCTAAGATGCACTACCTTTCTTAAACTATCACTTACAAGAGCTCCCTCATCAAGAATTTATATTTTAAATACAAATTGATAAAGAGTTGCCATTAACGAGGATTTTCTATTTCCCGTTATCTTAATTATGCTCACTTACAGCTAGTTATCAGTACAGGAAACATATGAGTGTAGAGCATTCTTCTTTGTACCTTAATTAACCGATTTAACCAATCAACCTCTATCGCCCAGGGCTTCCCACATGCAAGCACTTATTATACTACATATTAATCAATAGCAAAGTAGAGCCAAGTCTCTAATTACTGGAATCGAAAGAAACCGTCAGAAACAGATTTACGACTTATCATCACATCCATTGACCTCATATCTCTTACGAGAATCTGATAGAAAATCCTATTCCAATACCTCTTGTTAATAAAGGAACTGGGCATCTGTAGGAAAGCATCTGTAGAAAAGCGTTCTCTCCACCCATGAAGAGAGTGGAGAGAAGAAACTCTAACACTTAATTCTACTTTATAATTCTGAAATACAATTAATCAGGAAAACCATTCCAAAGAATACTCCTCTATGCAGAAAAGGAAAAAAAAAACCACCAGAAAAAAAAGAACAAGATCATTAACACTGCCATGATCTTGCCCTGCTTCCCAACCCCTGTTGCCCACTGGCCTTCACTCTTGTATCTCTTTCTCAATAGACAGACGCTTTTCCTCCAAATCAAGGAACTGGGGATTCTTTCACTGGCAGCAAACACAACAATCCACTTGTTCAAAAGTTTCACCTTTCCTATGGCATCAAGTAAGATGCAACGCTTTCACAAGAATTATTTAGGCCCATCTTAAAATATCTCTTCTCCAATTCTCTACCTAGACCGTACAATAAAAATGTTCTATCAAAGGGATTTAGGGCCTGTGTCCTATTTTATTCGAGTATGTTTGTAAAATGTACCAAATTAAAAATGTAAATGAGTTTGTGTGATGTGTCATTTGCTTGTACTACATTTTAACTGGCATTGTGAATACTAATCATTGATAAAGTGTTATCTTTTAGTCTAATGTTATATTCTGTTGTAAATGTATGAAGATTCACACACTTAATATCAATTAGTGTTAATGGGGACTTAGCAAGCATGAATTTTTGAGGCACCTAAGAAAGAAGGTCCACTCGAACGTTATCAAGTTTTTGCTAAATAGTCTCCCTAAAACTGACATTTAGAACACCTCCAAAATGATGTTGGAAAAATCTCACTTTTTAATATTAAAATCACCTCCAAGTGTGACATGAGAAGTATTACAAGAAAATCAAAATGAGCAATTAAAAATAATCATTTCCATTGTCTTTTTCGTCTTCTTGTTGTCTGAACTACCAAACAGTCCTAAAAAGCTACCCATTAATGAGCTTTCCTTTCGAAACAATTAATATATTTATTCTCCTATTCCATATCACCTCCACAATGACATTAGGCAGCTAACTGTAAAAAATACTAAACTAAAAGGCAGCCAATTCTGCAGCCCCATGTCAGGGCTCCCCTTGAAGCAAGCAGAACACAGCTCAACACAGCGCACAAAGCACACAACCTTAGATTAAGGCTCGGCTCTCTCAAATACATTCTGCTTCCTTTCTTCCTGGACTCTTCCATTGTGCTGGTCATCTGTTGGCTCCATTTTTTTTTTTCTTCCTAGCACTATTATTGTTTCATTTGGACACTGGGACCTTGGGAGAAAGGAAGGGGGACATTCTTCTACTTGTTTATCATCTTGCTTTAAAAGCCCTCAAATTCTGTGTTTTCTGTTCTGGCTTTTGTTTTTATCTTTAATAAGTCATTGTTACTAAGTAACAATTGAATCCTGCTATTTTAGGCAAAACATACTTCACCTGATAAAAAAAAAAATGCTTAAGAAAACAGTCCAAATATACATATATAGATCTGTTCTTTCTTCTGCTCATGCGTGCAAACTCTTGCAAAGAAACTCTGCAAAGTTTATATTAATGTGCATTTTGTCTCTAATACCCAAAGTTCAAGTAATATTGTCAGAATTGCTTATATTGAAAGTATTTGAAAGTCTTCCTTATGTAATCAAGATAATTGTCCAAATTTTTCCTAGAATCCCAAAATATACATTGTAAAATTTTTAACAGAATGGTGGAAAAGATGAAGAAAGTAATTTTTTTTTTAAAGATTTTATTTATTTATTTGACAGAGAGAAATCACAAGTAGATGGAGAGGCAGGCAGAGAGAGAGAGAGGGAAGCAGGCTCCCTGCTGAGCAGAGAGCCCGATGCGGGACTCGATCCCAGGACCCTGAGATCATGACCTGAGCCGAAGGCAGCGGCTTAACCCACTGAGCCACCCAGGCGCCCCGAAAGTAATTTTTGTTTTTAAGTAGAAAGTACTAATGAAGTTCTGGGGAAAGAAAGTAATTTATTTCTCAAAATCTTATGATATGGATTACCCTTTTAGGGGAAAACAAAACAAAACAAACAAACTAGGCAAAAGAAAAACCAACATGGAAGTGACCAAAACGAAAATGATTTGATTAAAATTGGGGAAAATTCCAAAAAAAAATCAATAGCACTTGACATTTTATGAAGAATAAAGTAAGACAAGTATAGACAAATATTTCCATGTTGGAGCACTTCCGCTCTCTCTCTCTCTGAGTGATTTCATCCAGGGCTTTAAAGACCAGTGTTGCTCATAAGCCTCAATTCTGAATATTTAGTCCAGTCTTACCCTCTGAGTTCCAAGCTCATAAACCTTACAGGTACTCGGCCTTAGGTATCAGAATCCCAAAGTGTCTCCAACAGAACCTTCATGCTTCCAGGCAAACACTCCTGCTCCACCTTCACCCCCACAACACCCAATTCTCGCACTCTCAGTGAAAAGCACCAGTTATATTCTGTTATACAAGATGTGTAGATCAGCAAGTCCTAGGTGTCCCGCCTCCTAAGTCATGTCTCAAGTCCATCCTCTCCCCATCTGTGCTGTTATGACATGTGCCTGACTTGCATTATCTCTTGCTCAGAATAACGAAGAGCATCCTGTCTCCCGTTTCCTCTGGTTTCCCTCTAATCTGTTCTCTACTGAGCAGTGAGGGTATTTTGAAATATAAGTCAGATGATGGCACGACTTTGTTTAAAATGCTCCAATGGGGGCGCCTGCGTGGCTCAGTGGGTTAAGTGGCTGCTTTCAGCTCGAGTCATGATCCTGGAGTCCTTGGATCGAGTCCGGTGTAGGGATCTCTGCTTGGCGGGGAGCCCCTGCCTGCTGCTGCCCCTGCTTGAACGAACTCTCTCTCTCTGACAAACAAATAAATAAAAATTCCTTAAAAAAAAAAAAAATACAGTGCTCCAATGGCTCCATATTGTTCCTTAAACAAAGTCAGGTGTTAAAGCACGTGGCCAACACCAGCTCACAGCACACAGTCTCTCCCACTGCACCCTAGCCACACTGGACTCCTGTGCACCTAGGAACACACTATGCTCTTTTAAAACTGGCAACTCTGACCATTTGGTTTCCTCTGCTGAGAATGACCAAGAGTCGTCATGTGAAGAGAGGCATGACCAACTCCTGGTCATTCGTTCAGACTCAGCTTCCAGATTCTGGGAAGTCGTCCTGACCACCCCATCTAAGAACACTTTTCATCTCCTTAATGACACGGGACAACATCTGTGAGTACTTAATCTTTGCTTACATATTTATTGACAGCCCTTCAGCCCTCAGATATAATTCACACCAGTATGCCCCCTGCTTAGGGACTCTGAATATTTGTTCAATGTTGTTGATTATTTCAGGTCCAAGAAGCATAGAACAAAGTAAAGAGAGTGCAGACTCGAATCTGAACACTGGTTCCAGCTGTATGGTTCTGGGCATGTTACTCAAACTCTCTTTGCCTTAATTTCTCAATCTCTAAAATGAGTGGTGGTAAGAGCGATATGATTTCAGAGACATAAAGTACCTAGAATAATGTCTGGCACATTAAAAAATTCAATAAAGTTTAGTATTCATCTATGTATTCATTTATTCTCCAAATATATACTGAGTGCTTACCCTTTGTAGGGTAGATTGAAAGATCCCGTGAGTAAATCAAAGTCTTTGCCCTTTGTGCACTTAAAGTCCATTAAAAGAATAAGCACATACACAAAGAGATAAACGCAAAGAAATATAAGATTAGTGTCCTAAGAAAATAAAAGAATAAAAATAAAAGATTAGTATTCGTTGGCTAAGGCTATCATAATACAATAGCACTGAGTGGCTTAAACCCCAGAAATTATGTGGTTTCACAGTTCTGGAGGCTGGATATCTGCAGGCTAGACTAACAGGGTTTTGGCAGGATTGTTTTCTTCTGAGGGTCAGGAGAGAGAATCGGTTCCATGCTTCTGTCCTAGCTCCTGGTGCTTCTCTGGCAAACTTTGGCTTGTAGAAATATTACCTTAACCTCTGCATTCCTCATCATATGGCATTCGTCCTCCGTGCATACCCGTGTCCAAGTTTCCTCTTTATATAAGGACACCAGTCATTCGGATTAGGAGCCCACCCTATTCCAATATGACCAATATCATCCTTTTTACAAATAAGATCAGATTCTAAATTACCAGAGATGAAGACTTCAAAATAAAAATTGGGAAGCAGGGGGTGGGGAGGTAGGACACACAAATCAACACCATAAGAATAGACTATTTCCCAAGCAAATCCAATACTTCGAATGCATACTTAAATAACAAGATAATAAGAAAGCTATAAATGGATCTGGATTTGTTAAAAAAAAATTGCTAATGCAGAATATTTTAAGGATTTCAATGGCAACCATGTTATAACACCAGTCTCGTTACTAAGCATAATTTCATTTCCTTAACTGTTCCTCAGTTTCATAAAATGAACCAGAGTTTTTCCATAAAGAGGAGGAATGGAAACTAAATGATTAAGGATTATATTTCACAGGAGAAAAGAAAGAGCTGATAAAATGAAAAACATATTAAAGCAAAAGTATCAGTATATCTACATAGCAAAATAAATGTATCTCTGCATCCACTGCCAAATATGTCGTCCAGATGAGTGCTACATTTCATAAAACTAAGTTTAAAACATGTTACCAGAAGGACACCATCATCATTCAGACACCTCTCAACACATTTTACCTCAGCATGACTGGGTCACAGGTGGTGACAAGATAGCTTGAATGTGGTATGGAGAGAAAGTTAACTTGGTTTTCCCTGTGAGGGAAAAAAACACTAGTTTTCTTTAATGTGAAAGGATGGTCTCTAAAATAAAAACATACAGACTATGAATGTGATCAAAGCTGTGTGTTTTCTATAAATTTTCTAAAGGTTTCTGTTACTATAGGTCTGTAAAGCAAAAGTTTCCAATTTTGTTCTGCTGATTATTAGGTCTAAAAGGCATATGGCTGTCACCTTTCCATAAAGTGACGCAATAAATCTACTCTAATCATACAACAACCAGGGACAAAAGTTCTGTCGAATGTGTCTTCAAGTCTCCTCTGTGATATGAAGAAAATGTCTTAAGCTCTGTGGAAACAATCTCTGCCAACCTAGTAAGTTCAACAGGTCAGTGGGGCCCCTATAAGAAGATGGCTCTGTGGCGTGTGGAGTCAATTTTAGACTTTAAAAAAATGCAATTAAGACTTCTTTAAATGTGGCGACTAAAAATGATTTACTAAAAGCCAATGATCAGGTGTTCCTTTTTATTTCTAGATTACACATACATGACCATAGAATACACATTATTTGAAAACAAGGAAAATTAAAAGTATCCTTACAAAAATATATATTTAAAAGTCCTTAGGTGACCCGATGAATCCATTACACAGTGGTGAATGGCTTTTTCAGAAAGGATTGCTTGGCACAGTTTTCTATGGATGCGCATTCAGGCTTCTCAATTCCTCTGTAAATTCATTTAGTAGAATTAAGAACAGGAATGTAAAATCTGGGGCAAATACACAAATTTGCTTAGGGGTAGAAGCATGGGGAAAAAGTAAGGATGGGAAATGACCAAGAGAAAGAAAGTAGAAAGACCGAGATTTTTGCAAAGCAAAGCTCACAAATACACAAGCCTAAAAATGAGTTCTCTCCAATTCCTATTCCCAGCCTAATGTTTCACTCCAGAGCAGGGTGTGGAGGAAATGCGAATGAGATAATAAAAACCTTCCCTTGTTTCTTTAACTTTTAGAAAGAGTTAATGTGCCATCTTTTAATGACCTGCATAGTTACCCTTAGTCATTAGCATGCAGATTCTTTTCAGCAAATGTGTTCACCACATGCCATTCCCCTCTCAACACCTACTCTTATTTACTGCTTCATAACCTCCAACTTCCAACAGTTGGTGGGAGCAGGAAAAAAAAAAAAAAAACATGAAAGGGAAAAAAATAACAGCTGGTTTCAGTGGAAAGAACACTAGATCTTCTTACCCAGTTTTTACCGGTTTTACCCAGTGGCATGTTGGAGTTGGCTTATACCTGCTCAGAGTCAGTTACATTTTTACGATTTTGTGAGCCAGTTATTAAATTAGAGCAATTATTAAAATTAAATTATATAAACTTAAATTTAAGTAAATAATATTAAAACAAAGGTACTAAATATTTAAAACATATCCCTTCCAATTTTACTGTCTTAGTTTCACCATGCTTTTGAGGTTATTTATGCCTATTTTATCTGTATGCTAGAAATACTATGTAATGGTGTACCTAAAACTGGCCAAGGTGGGAATATTTACACCAAAGAAATTGGCAAATGCTAAAAATCAGGGTGTAACTCTGTTCTGTTGATGATCTAGGCTTCAGAAGGCCATGGAGAATGTTTTCTAGTAACATACATTAAACCTAAAACGTGCCATGTCATTATCCTGTCAATAGCACACAAAAAAAACTGAGGAAATTTTCCAGCATGTGAAAATGATTACCCAACTCAGCAAAGAAATCTGATGAAGAAGGAGGTCATTGAGAGGACGTGACTGCCAGTTGACCCTTGAGCTGGACCAGGACTATACAAGCCTCCTTACTATATTCTGCTATCGTTGGAATATACATCTTCCCACTGTTGGTGTCGTTTCAAGGACACAGCCTTGAGAAAGCAGTGTGCTATTCAGACCATCCAGATGATATACCTGAGTGATCCCAGTGAAGGACTCTGTTAAGTTCTAGAAGGTGGGGCAATGACCTACTCATCTTGTAGCAACTTCATGTGTAAGTTACCTTGCTTATGAAATCTACCACCTACCAATCTGGAGTGGCCTGCCTCTTCCTTCAGTCTCTCCTCCTTTCTCTAGATAGGGCCAGTTCTGAATTTCACCCCAGAGGTTTCTGAGGTTGTGAACCAACATCACATCACTGATGGAGTGAAATTCCAATACTGGCTTCCTTGTTTCACTTTCCTATTACTCCTCAAAGTAAATAAAGACATCATCCATCATTCATATCAGAACTACAGAACCAAGTGTTAACCAAATTCAACAAAAAGATCTGCAGCATTAAACTGGCTATATAAAATTTATGATAAAGAACATTACATATATTAGTAGACATAGTAATATTAGTCAAGTGAATGCTACACATTCTTTAAATACACTCTACATAATGTATTATACAATATCATAATGTAATAATGTATGTAATATAACACATACTTGTTTTGTTTGAGACCCAATTATTAAAGGTTTACCATCACACCTGTCTACCATGAGAAAACTATTGATTTGGAAAAGTTGTTTAACTCTGAGTATCATCTTCCTTATCTGCCAACTAGTGATATGAGTGTCTTCCTCAAAGGATAATTTTAGGAGTAAAATAAAACAGCTTATGCTAAAACCCTGTGTGGATTACAAATGTTAATTATTATCAAACATTCAAAAAATACATTTCAGCTCCTAATATGAGCTCTCTTAAGAATTCTCAAGTTTTGCAACGATGAATAATGTTTAATCCTTCTCCTCAGGTTGCTTACAGTCTAGAGATGAGAGAGGCAAATAAAATGATAGAAGAAGATGAAATGTGATCCAACAGAGAAAAAAGCAAAGTGCTATGCAACTCGAGGAAAAGAAGTGAATGTTTTTACCTGGAGCACCAGAGAGCACTTCACTGAGAAGATAGAATTATGAGGTAAGTTTTAAAGAGTCATTTGCGTTTGTACCAGTTGAGATGGTGTATGTGAAAAGGGGAGGCATTCCAGGCTGATAGTTGAAACCCAAACATACCATCATCACATGTATTATACCACCAACTAAGGAAATCATAATTGTATTGATAAATCCACTGCATCAAAAACCCTTACGTGTTATTTGCATGTACAACAGAAAGAATTATGCCATTATACATTATGCAGTCCAGGGTGCCTAATGATAATCTTGCATAGTCAAGAGTTGACTAAATATTTATTCAGTTTTTTCCAATTTATAAGCCATGTTCATTTCTAAGAACCGAAGTATAAATTATCCAAAGACCTTCTTTCCTTAGTGAAAGAAAACATTCATGTACAGGTGATTTTTTAAGTTATTTTTCAGGAAACTCCTCTTGTATAATATGTCCTCAACAGGATAGAAGGGACTAGCCTATAGACATAAAGAAAACTTGCCCCTGATTGCAAGTCTATAAATACATAAATCATGCACCTATTATGTAAACAATGAAGAACAGGTCTAAAGTGAGGTTTTAATGGGAGAGTGGAATACTGAGGCAAAAGAAAAGTAAAACCTTTTAATACATTCATGGGAACAAGGGCTAACTACCGAAGAAAGAGCATTATTTCATCTCTCAGTTAATGAATCCTGCAAGGGTTGACATTACTCAGTAAAGTTCACTGAAAAGCTTTTCCCCTTGCTAGTCAAAATACACTAGTTAATGTTTGTGACTTTAAAAAACAACACTTTGAAGAATGCTTAGCCAAGCATGTACAGAATTTAAGTGTAAAAGGAGATGTCTATGAATCTTTCACACACACAAGTCTGACACGATGGGTCTGTAGTCTTGACCTCAAGTGACAATGGAACAGACCACAGATCCAGGTCCCTATAGGACATATGTTAGAAACGCAATCCCCCACACACACACTAAAATGAAAGCCTTTTTCCCCTTCACTCTGGATCTCTCACCTCCCAGTACAGGCTCTCCCTCGGCAAGCCACCCTGCCAATGGAGCCTTCCACTCTGTTCTCTCCCTGATGACAACTGTCAGTCTGTCGCTGTCTGAACCAGCAACATTTCAACAAAATCTAAAAGGAAATTGATAGCGCAGGGGCTGAAATACTCTGTTTAAAAACCACACAGCCAGACCTCCTCCCTGGAGATCCAAGGCTCCTCAAGCACCACCTTTCAAACTGCTGAAGGTAAGACTCACCCTAGTCTTAACTCTAAGAGTTAAAGCGGTTTCTGTCTGCTCAGAGCCTGAGCACTCGCAAGCACCTTCTAATTAAACAACGTTACTGGAAATCATCCCGAGAAGAAAGCCCACAAGCCCCGGGGAAACTTCGGCAGGAATGCGGAGGCTGCTAAAGCCAACGGTCCAACCGGGGGTGGGGTGCGGGGGGGGGGGCGGTGCGGGGAAATCGCTCACTCTCCCGCACCGCCGCAGCGGCCCCCGGACCTCCAAGGCGACGCCCGCAGGGTGCGCGGTGACCCCCCGAGCGCGGGGCCAAGAGGGAGAGACCGCGCCCTCCCGCCAGGCAAGGGCAACCGGCTGAGCGCCGGGGGCGGGAGGGCAGTGCGAGTCCAGGCGGCGGGGAGGCGGGAGCCCCCGGGAGCTCCGAGCTCACACGCCACCCGGCGCCAGGAGGTGCGGGTCCGAGGGTCCGCTGAGAGGGGCCGGGGAGGCCGGTCCCAGGGCAGGCGCCGGTCCCGGGACGGGGACGCGCGGGGCACTCACCAGCTGCAGCGCGCAGAGGCAGATGAGCGAGCAGCGCCCGGTGCAGCAGCCCATGGTGCCGGCGGCGTCCGAGCGGCGCGCGCGGGGAGAGATCTGCGTCCTCCGGCGCCGCGGCTCCCGACTCCGGAGCAGCCCCCGCCCGGCGCTCGCCCGGCCCGCGGCCGCCGCTCGCGGCTCTTTGGGTCTGGGCTGGCGCACCGCCTTTGTTAGTTTCCCGGGCGGGCAGAGGTCGGTCCGGCGCGCTCGACCCGAGCGTCTGGCGGGGTCCCTGCCTCCCACTGTGCAGGTCTGCTTCTTGGGGAGGGGGAGCCGGGCGGGCGGGGCGGGGGGCGGAAGGGAGGCTACAGATGGTGAGTGGGTGGAAGTCTGTTTAGGGGAGGGGAGTATGAGGAGGTGGGCGTCTGAAAAGTGGAGTGGGCTGTCTGGGTTGGGGTGTGTGTGTGTGTGTGTGTGTGTGTGTGTGTGTGTGTGTTGGGAGGCGATGAATGAAAGGGAGTGCCGCTGAGGAGGCTCAGCCAGTCTTGTTAGGAGTCTTTGGAGAGCGAGAGGCAGAGGGAGAGAGAGAATGAGAATGATGAATATGAATGAGCGTGAATTGGGGCGGCTGGCGGCGGTGGTGGAGACCTTCGGCGGCCGGTCTAGCTGGGGAGACCCGGCCTGGGCTTTCTCTCTGGGGCTTGCGCTGGGGCTGGGGAGAGCCCTCGGAGGCGTGTGTAGTGGAGGGGACTGGATTTTGCTGAGCTGCCCGAGAGGTGGAGAGGGTGGGAGTCGAGAGGGCTTGGTGTCCGGAGAAGCGGGTCCCAGAGGCGAGCAGCCAGGGACGGTGGGGCGAGCGTCGCACAGCGCCGGGCGGAGCTCCGGGACCCAAGGCTGCGAGCTCCGGCGGCCGGAGAGGAGCGGGCGGGCGGGCGCTGCGCTGGCGCGTCTACTCCGCCCGACTCTGGGAGCGCGGCTCGGGGTTCCCGGGGCCGGGGACGCTTCGGCCCGCAGCAGGCGGTTGCTCAGAGGGCGCCCCTGCTGGAGCCTGGGAGCCAAAGTTGGAGCGAGTTGGCGTGGCTAGAGGCGAGCAGGAGACAGCGAAGAGCAGCGCCGGCTGGAGCGCGGGGTGAGCCGGGACGCCACGAGGAGCTCTGTTTTGGGTTTCCCAACTAAGGGCTCTTTGAAATTGTCGCCAGGCAGGAGAGGAGACAAGGCGAGAGAGAAGTGGATGCGTGTCTGTATTCGAGGAATGGAGAATATTTCCGCGATAAGGATGTGATTTCTCCTCCGAAAAAAATTGAGAAAGGGTTTGGAAATAAGACCTCGTCCCAGAAAGAGTTAAAATCCCAGACTAACTCTCCATGAATCCCAAGGAGACTCTCTGGTTCTGGCTCACGTAATAGAAGAGAGCAGAGGAGGTCTGCAGCGGATCAAATGTTTTGGGGCCCAAAGTCAAATTTCATGGGCACTTTTGCCATACCTGGTGGAACTACGCTAGTCGCTCCAGCATGCTGGAAGAGCAGGGAGCAAGCCTCCGGGCCATTTGTCACAAGAGGCTTTCTTCAGGACTTGGCACAGAAACCCGGTTTCTAACCTACTGCTGCCCTCCTTCGTGGTAGGTTAGCAGGAAAAGGAGAGATCTTTGCATTTTTAAAACATTCATTCTACACATGGAAGGTCATTCCTGCAGGCATGAAAGGGAGTTATGGGCTGTTTTGTTTTGTTTTGTTTTGCGATTTACTGCCTTTTTCTGAACTGTACCTTCAGGACCTACATTTGTAACTGAAAACAGTTATAGCTCCCAGAAAAATCTTTGCATGGTAACTTTGAAATTTTGATAGGGACAAACCTATCAAATAGGTTTAACCTCAGGATTTGGGACCATAAAAAGGCCAAAAACATTCCTTGTTTAGGTTCCACTTCTGGCAATTATCATAGAGAAGAAGAAAATGGAGTCAGAACCCTTTGTTGTTGTTACTGTTGTTGACCCAATCTTTAAGGCATCAAGGGATGAAGGATCAACGTTTCTTTTATCAACAATAAATGTAACCATCACGATTTATGATGAATGAAAACAATAAGGAAAAATGGACCCTGACAAATAAATGATTTAGCGTATCTTAAAGGGCAGGACAGAAAGTTTCAGGCATCAGCCCCTCTGAAAGCTGTAGGAGGCAGCTGAAGAAGCAGAGGAAATGAACAAATTTATCTACAACTTCCAGAAATTATCATAGTCTCTTTGTGTCCAACGATTGTGATGGATGATGATAATAAACATAGTGTCCCTGCTTTCTCTCCACATTACATATGCTCTCCTCAAAATAAATTTTTTTATCATCATTTATTTACTTATTTAGAAAGTATGAAACTTGTAGCTAGCACACCCTGGGTCCTTGCCAGGCACCAGGCACCAGTGTAAATGCTTTATGTATATTCACTTAATCCTCACAAGAGCTAGGAGATCCGTGCACCACCTTGAGCATCCCCAGTAAAAGGATATGGAAATGGGAACAGGGAGTCTCATGGCTACTGAACAGATGAAAAGAAAGGCAAAGCCAGGTAATCTGACTCAAGAGCTCCATGATTTACGCATTTACCCCATTCACCATTGCCTCTCAAGCTTAGGACCCAAGAAACACCTGCACTGGAGCCAACCGCTCTCCAGGAAGTAGGTATAAGAATTTGCATTGACTCCACCCCCAGTCAGTACACCCAGGCAGTGTCCTTTCAGGGGACCAATTCAGTCTTCAGTATCTTTCCCTTTCCCACTGCCCCCTCTACTGATAGACCAGGACTGGAGTTTCTTCCTGGAATCATTGAAGACAGTTGAAAATGCATTTGGCTTTCAAAGAGGGAAGAAGCAAAGATAAGAGGATGCTATAAAAGTCTAAAAATTGTGTGAAGTTACCTTTATTTTTCACTGCAGTCTCTTACTCTCATTTGCTAAATTGAACTGCTTTGCGAACTAAAAATCTTCCTCCCTCCCTTCATTTCCTTCCTTCCTCATTCCCACCCTCAAACATGTCTTACTTGCTTCATTTCTACATTGCTTATTAGGTCAAGGGCCATGCTGGTTGCCAGGTTTGCAAAGGAGGGAAAATGATATATTCCCTCCCTTCCCGTCAAGCGCTTGGTGGTGGGAAGGGAGAGCCGCGGAGTGAATGGAGTAGAGCCTGGTGTGAGGAAAGTTAGCGCTGAGTGCTATCACGGAGTTTTCTTTCTGTGAGGGTAGGGAAGATTTAAAAGAAGAATGACCTGTCTCTCGGGGACAGGGGTGGAGAAGACAGTAGCAAATGACAGAACAATGGAAAGGGTGAGGTCTGGAGAGGACTTGGGTAAGATGAGGAAGAAATGATAATCTAAGTAGAACAGCTGATCTGATGTGTGAGTGGTTATGCCACCTCCTCGCTATCAATCTCGGAGAAGTCACCTTGTTTCCCTCAGTCTAGCTTGCCTCTGTAAAGTGGGCATAAACGGTATGCCTTGCCCCAGAGGACTAAGGCTTGCATTGTTCTTTATCTTCCAGCCACATGTGCCTTGTCCCTTCACGTCACATAGGTCTCAGCCATATGTCATGTCCCGGCGAGGCCTCACTGACCACACTGTCCGAAATCACACTCCAGTCACTCCGCTGCATTTTCTTTTCTATTCTTTTTTAAAAGATTTTATTTATTTATTTGACAGACAGATTATGAGTAGGCAGAGAGGCAGACAGAGAGAGAGAGGAGGAAGCAGGCTCCCTGCTGAGCAGAGAGCCCAGTGCGGGGCTCGATCCCAGGACACTGAGATCATGACCCAAGCCCAAGGCAAAGTCTTCACCCTCTGAGCCACCCAGGCACCCCATTCTGCTGCATTTTCATTCAAAACAGGTTTTTGTTTACTTTGTAATTTCCTGTCTCCTCCACTCAGAAATAATGTTAATTTATAATAATGGACACTTTTAGTATCAGAGCTCCCACATCATGTATACAGATATATTTATGCACACATAAATGTAGTTGATAGTAAGTACTAAACATATGTGTATATATATGCATACAGGACATTCTAGTCTGTCTTTTTCTTTCTCCTCTTTCTCAATTTCTTAGTAAAATCCTTTTTTTAGGGTTTTGATTTTTATTTATTTATTTATTTTTTTTAACTTAAGTGAATAAGTACTCTACACCCAATGTGGGGCTCAAATTCACAACCCAAGATCAGGAGTTGCATGCTATTCTGACTGAGCCTGTCCAGCAGGTACGCCTAATAAAATTTCTTTTGAGAGACTCTACTCCTATCTCCGTTAAAGTCCAGAGTGAATCAAATTGTCTATATCAATAGTAAGAGGACTGGGTGGGAGGGAGCTCATCTAGAGACCACATATAAAATGCAAATTTCTAAATTTCATAGGACTTTCAAACACAGTCAACCCTTGAACAACTCAAGGGTTGGGGCACTGACTCCCCCACTGTCAAAAATCCAAGTATAACTTTTTAAAAGATTTATTTATTTATTTGCTAGAGAGAGAGAGAAATCAAGTGCATGAGTGGGGGAGGAGCAGAGGGAGAAAATCTTTGAACAGATTCCACGCTGAGCTCAGAGCCCCTCAGGGCTTGATCTCATGACCCTGAGTTCATGACCTGAGCCAAAACCAAGAGTTGGATGTTTAAGCAACTGAGTCACCCAGGCGCCCCCAACTTTTGACTCTTAATAGCCCACTAAGAAGCCTTAGTGATTACATCGTTGGTTAACACATATTTTGTATGTAATATGTGTTATATACTGTATTCTTTACTGTATTCTTACAATTAAGTAAGCTTGAGAAAAGAAAATGTCATTAAGAAAAGCATAGGAGGGCGCCTGGGTGGCTCAGTGGGTTAAGCCACTGCCTTCGGCTCAGGTCATGATCTCAGGGTCCTGGAATTGAGGCCCACATCGGGCTCTCTGCTCAGCAGGGAGCCTGCTTCCCTCTCTCTCTCTCTGCCTGCCTCTCCATCTACTTGTGATTTCTCTCTGTCAAGTAAATAAATAAAATCTTAAAAAAAAAAAAAAAGAAAAGAAAAGCATAGGAGGAGAAAGTATATCAACAGTACTGTTCTGTAAAGAATCCATGTATATGCAGATCCCCAGAGTTGAAACTTGTGTTGTTCAAGGGTCAGCTGTACAAGGATTGGATTCATGAGCTTGAAGGAATTAAAGTGCCACCTTAATTATTTCACTTTTTTTTTTTTAAGTCTTCTAGTTCTGCATTTTTGTTCGACGAAGATAATGTACAGTCTGCTCAAGCATTTTTCTATCTTCACTGAGAAAAGTTGCTAAACGTGCATGAAATACGTGCTTTTTCTTTAGCACCTGTTTGATGGTGGGCCCCTTCTTTGGCATCTTCTTGGAGTCAGCAAATTATAATCGTCTACACCTCTTCCTACAACTGGCTTCAGTTCATGATTAGAATAGACAATGTCCTAATTGACAGACACTGTACTAATGGTGTGACTGCTCAGTTTGAGCAAAGATCAAGTTTACACTGGAGCAAAATTTGGAGACACACGTGTGCAGGGTTTGAAGCCTGGTTGTGAAGGTTTCAGTACACTTGTGTGGCCAAACGCATGTAGAGTTAGGTGTGATTCGAGGAATGCATAGCAGTGAATGTTCCGGAAGGTTGAGGGTAAGGGTAGAGGGGGCAGTTATCATTTCAATATTCCTTTTCTCCCTGAGGAGAGAGATACATCTTGCTATCGAATGCACTCTATATCACACCACTTAAAAGTGATTCCCCAGGGGCTGTTTTATTGGGAGGTGAAGTGAGGAAGAAGGGGGTGTGGATAAGTGGTATGGGAGTTTTGAAGGTCGCTGGAAAGCCTGGAGGAGGCAAGAATTATGAAAGAGAAAGAGTGAGGAAATTCCTTTGGTATATCTTGCTTCAAGAAATGTTGGTAATAATTAGTTTTGAAATGTGAAAGGGACAACCAAACACCATTTGTTATTTCTGTTTGGGTTAAAAAATAAGCCTCCATTAATATTTCTCTATCATAACTCTTCAGCGGTCTAACAACACTGATCATGTTGTTGCTATTATCATAATTAGTATTGCAGTGATATGCATTTAGAGTTTTTTAAATGTCATGCACTGAGCAGCCCTGACTGACACCGACAAGTTCAAGCTTTTCTCACCATTTAATTTACTGCCGAGTATTGGCAACTACTCTTGATTTCTATGCAACAAACATTACTGCACGCCTGTTATGTCAGAGTCCTCAAACTGGAGACAAACACTTCCTTCCTACCATTAACATTTGCTCTCCTGCCCTCTGTTATTCTCAAGTTTCCAGAAGATCAGATCCGATTTCTCTGCATGGTGGCTTAGCTAGACCCCTAATAATTGGCAGAAACAAAGGAAGAGAAAAGATAGCATAACTCAAAGTAAAAAGAAAACATTAATACAAAGTCTTAGCAAATCCCAATGCCACCAACCCATTTTGGTATGTATGTATGCGTTCTTCTATCTGCCTATATATGTACTGGATTGCATTAAGTATTCCAACGTAAAGAGAAGGCTTTTTTTTCCCTTTTTTCTCCCATGTTTAGGAGGGCCAGTAAAAGGCAGACTATGAAATAGATCATTTCCATGGGCCAACAAAGGAAGTCAACAACAACAAAAAGACACTTTTCTCCACTGCAGTACCATCTATGGAGAGAATTTGTCTCTAAAGATAATGAACCCTTACAGTTTCCTCACATCTGTCTGTTTTAAGGATCAGTCCCATATTATTGCAGAATGCTTACGCATGATGGTAACATTAAGGAAAACATATGAGATCTCTCTGGTTTACTTTGGCACCTTTTTTGTAAGTCTAAGATTTTATTCCAAAATAAATCATTAAAAATAAGAAACAATCACATAAAATGTGTTACACATGTGGAGTAGGCATATACAGTCCTGAAGAGGCTGTCCATCAGATATGTAAAGCCTAACGTAAAGTACATTAGCTCATGCTAATGTGGGGCAAATTCTTTTTTAGTAATATATGAATGATGAATTTTTATTTGTCCATGGTAATTTAATATGCATCTAAAATCCCTCAAAATTATACCAGTGCACATAAATACATTTGTGTTATTTTAAAAATCAGTGATATAAGCTTACAATTTATACTGAACCAGCTTTTGCTTTCTCCCATGCATTTTTTTTTAAAGATTTTATTTATTTATTTGACAGAGAGAAATCACAAGTAGATGGAGAGGCAGGCAGAGAGAGAGAGAGAGGGAAGCAGGCTCCCTGCTGAGCAGAGAGCCCGATGTGGGCCTCAATTCCAGGACCCTGAGATCATGACCCGAGCCAAAGGCAGCGGCCTAACCCACTGAGCCACCCAGGCACCCCTCCCATGCATTTTTTTTAAAGACTATGTATTTGATAGAAAGAGAGAGATAGCAAGCACACAAGCAAGGGGAGTGGCAGGCAGAGGGAGAAGCAGGCTCCCCACCAAGCAGGGAGCCTGATGCAGAGCCCAATCCCAGGACCCTGAGATAATGACCTGAGCCGAGGGCAGATGTTCAGCCAACTGAGCCATGCAGGTGCCCCTTTCCCTTGTATTTTTATTTAAGAAATCTAGACATTTTTAAACCATAAAGATAGTACAATCATATAATTTCCCTTTATTTTTTGAATGGCAAAATAAGAGACTATGATTGGTAATGAGCAAAAATGAATAGTCATTAGTAAGATCACTGTGATCTTCTGAGGCAGTCTTAAAAATTAGGAATGGCATTCAAGGCCAGTTAGCATAGATTCCCTTTGTGTTCACTAGATCCCAAATGTGCCTTCAGTAAGGCCATGGTCTCACCTGAAAGAGATGCACATCACCACAGAAGAAAAAGAAGAAAACAATCATATATACATGTGACCACAGAAGAGTACATTTTATTAGACAGTGTCTTTTCCCCTTAGGTTCACCTAGTACGTTTTCCACAGTGCGTGTATACTGAGCCATGGAACTGACAAATTTTGAGTACAGTGTAAATATGGTACAGTTCAGTTTTTAATGTAAGTCATATATATAAAAATAAATTGATTAAAGTAAAAAGTAGAAATCAAGTTTGGGGTTATCAACAACCCTGAGGAGGTCCTCAGGTTAGTGGCCACATCTCTGCTTCTGGGACAGAGTGGGAAATGAGCAAAAGTAATTTTCCCAAGCAGTACATGCTGCGTAGAGAAAGCCTTGTTAAGATGGCATCCAACAGGGGATACAAACTGCCCTTGGCTGTCTCACTCCCATCCTGTTGCCCATCCCATTCAGGAAACATGGCTCCACTTCCTTCTGGCAGCTCCAATACTTTGCATATGAAGCAGGCTGCAGTTCTGGAAATCACCTCCCAAGAGCAACTCTGAGCCCCGACTGGTAGGAGTTGATATGCAAATACCTTAGCTGCCTGGGCCCTCAGAGATGACTCTGAAGTGCATATTCTGTACCATTTCCAGAGTTGCCCAGCTTCCCAGCCCATGGGAGTAATGGGTTTCATCGCCCACCTTTCACTCTCCCTTCCCCTTGGTTTCACACCCAAACTCCCCTGCTGTGGTTTCCAGGAATTCTCTCGCAAACAACCTGCTCGCACTCCCACTTGAAGTCTCATCCAAGGGTCTGCTTCTGTAAAAGCCCAAACTAAGGCAGGCAGATAATGATTTCACCCACAACACAGACTCAGAACTGCATCTAATTTATGCTCATTAAACCAAGCATCACAATATACCACATAGAGAGATTTTACAGTGGGAATGCTGACATGAATTTCTTATTTCCTCCTCACTAAGGATTAGGAACACTTTTAGTGAGAGGTGGCTATAAAAACTCTGTATTGCGGGGTGCCTGGGTGGCTCAGTGGGTTAACTCCCTGCCTTCGGCTCAGGTCATGATCCCGTGGTCCTGGGATCGAGCCCGGCCTCGGGCTTTCTGCTTAGCAGGGAGCCTGCTTCCCTTCCTCTCTCTCTGCCTGCCTCTCTGCCTACTTGTGTTCTCTCTCTGTCAAATAAATAAATAAAAATCTTAAAAACAAAAAACAAAAAACAAAAAGCTCTGTATCGGTTGTGTCTGTATTTCTCTTCCAGCATTGATAGGTTATGCCAAGCCTACTTCTAAGACTCTGTATCACAATGATCTCCAGTGAGTAATCTTGCCCTCATGCCAAACAATCTCAGTCTCTGTTTGTGTGAAGTTCAGATTCCATTTTCTTTCTTTCTTTCTTTTTTAAGATCTTATTTATTTGTTTGACAGAGAGAGAGATCACAAGTAGGCAGAGAGGCAGGCAGAGAGAGAGAGGGGAAAACAGGCTCCCTGCTGAGCAGAGAGCCTGATGTGGGGCTCGATCCCAGGACCCTGGGATCATGACCAGAGCTGAAGGTAGAGGCTTTAACCTACTGAGCCAACCAGGTGCCCCTCAAATTCCATTTCCAATACAAAGTTATTATCATTTGTATGCAGAAAAAGTTGCTTCTGAGAAGAGTTTTCTCGTGCTTGCCTCTCGTCAGTCCTTGAGATCTCCAACGAGAGCTGCTCTATTTAGCAGAGTTCATTCTGTCTGTGAGTTCTAATTGGGAAAAGGACAGGAGCCTTTATGTTTCTACTCCTTTTGGCAGGAAGGATAACTTCCAGATGGTGTCTTCCTTTGAAACGGAAGCAGAAACATACACCTGTGATACTTGCTATCATATCAACTCAGAGGCTTTACTGCTTTACTAGTTAATTCCAGTCATGTGATGACATACTGATTAATGAGCTGGGTTTTATTCCTTACGTCTCATGGATAACAGACACTCCCCAGGTAGAAAGATGGAGAGAGAGAGGCCCAGCTCAGCTGCAGTTAAACTTGAACCTTTGGGGACACACGTCAATGCACATTAAAAATAAAAAGGCTGCCAGAAGAACAATGTTGTCATGGTTCTGCTGCCATAAATGCATACAATCAATGATTTTGCTTGACTGACAGTCTCTGCAATGTGAACCGCCTCTTAAGCTGGGCATGATCCCATGTTAATGTTTTGCCCAGGTTTATAATTCTAAGGTGCTATTATATCTTTTAATTCACTTGGTTCTAAAATAACCAGAAGTACCCAGAATAAGGGACAGACACAGCCAGTCAATGAGGGCTCTTATAGTCCCTCCTAGTCCTCGCCTACCACCAGCAAGCACATGACTCAGGTCCTTCCATCACAGGCGCCACTCACCTCCCATTTAGCTGATGGAGGGGGAAAGCCTGAGAAAATGGGGATTTGCATGCTTTCCTTCTCTATACAACATTCATCCATCATGTAGCTGAGGCTAGGTGTTGCCTCCTCTGAGAAGCCTTCCTTGATACACGTATTTCCATCCTCAATGTGTATAAGGTGTCTATTTTCTTGTTAACCTTTCTACTCTTAATTGTCCTCTGTTATGGACTTATATTTGGCCTATTAACATTTTTCTATCTTTGGATAGTGCATGTTAGTGATGATAAGTATTTGCTGAGCTCCTGAAGGAATGGAGCCCATCATTTCTCTTGCTATGACACATTCTCTAGTGACCCCAAATGGCAATCCTCTAACAGGTAATAGGATTGACTTCATGAAAGTAACCTGTAGAACTGATACATCTAGTCCCTCAGACCTCCCCACTCCCCACCCCACCCCAAGTGATTATTGCTCCTCCCTCTCCCCTTTGGGGCAGAGTATACCTTCCAAGTCTTGGCCTTGGGTTTCATCATGTGACTTGCTTTGACCAATGGAATGCAGGCAGAAGTGAGGATGGGTCAGTCCAAAATTGGGCTTTCAGGACCATCACATGTTTTCATTCCCCTTGCTTCTGCCTTCTGCCATGAAAATGACAGCCCCATATGGCTACTGTCTCTTAGGGTGTGTTCTAGAATGAGAGACATGTGGGGCAAGGCTGAACCCAAGGCCAACCCAGCCCAGCTTGGACCCAACTACCCTGCACACCTTTTGAGCAAGAAGATAGTGTTTGTATGCCACCTAGCCTTTTAGCAGTGTTTGTTACAGTGTTATTCAAGCAAAAGATAATAAACAATCCCAACCCAATTCTTTTATAATGAGTCAGGGTGGGATCTAGAAATCTGCATTTTTTTTTAGATGCTCAGCCAGCTACATGCAGAAACTACTGTGCACACTAGTCTCCTCCTCAACAGGAGAAACACCCAATATTTAAGCCCATGTGAGTTAAGCCCATCCTTACATACTTTACTGTCACCCATTTCCCCAATCCTATGCTAGAGAACATGACTCCAGATGGAATTCCAGTTGTTCTCGAGTGGCAGCTGAACCTGAAGCCTGCTGCAGTGGGGGGCTGAGGAGACGGAAGGAACAGGAAGTGTATACACCTGTATCCTAGTGTGGGCAATGGTGCTGTATAAGCCTGGGTAGGATGTAGGCTATTGTGTTGTTCCGTCAGGCTAAATTCACTGTTCTGTCACAGTAGTAATGTAGGCCAGATTATGAAATCTTATATGATCAGTTTATTCTCTCTAATCATTAGGTAATATAATTTAGAGGCAAAATAATTTTGTCCCACATATAGTCTTGCAATAAGAGATACAGTTATCTATGACTAACATCATTACTATTTCATGTCTACAAGTTTTTTGTTGTTGTGTTTAATTTTTTTTTTCCCCCTTTTAAGTCTGGCATGTGGGATGCTACCATTGGCCATTTTTTAAAAAGATGCTTAGGGGTGCCTGGGTGGCTCAGTAGGTTAAAGCCTCTGCCTTAGGCTCAGGTCATGATCCTGGGGTCCTGAAATCGAGCCCCGGGATTCCATTGGGATCTCTGCTCAGCAGGGAGCCTGCTTCCTCCTCTCTCTCTGCCTGCCTCTCCACCTACTTGTGATCTCTGCCTGTCAAATTTAAAAAAAAAAAATCTTTAAAAAAATTTTTTAAAAGATGCTTAGATGATTTTTTATGCTTTTTCTTTCTTTTTGTTTTTTTCCCCCACTTAATTCACCACATTCCAATTCTCCAGTTTTATGTTCTCTGTTCATGAATTGAGGATTTGCATTAGGTACAAAAGACCCTGAATCCACGATAGCTGTTCTTATGTACTGTGATTCAATAAGTGATAAGAATTTGATTTTTGCTATTTCCTTGACAGAGTAGAGAAGGTATGCAGGGAAGAAACATATTTAACTCTATAAATACTATGTCTTATTTCCTTATATCATGGTAGACAAGGTAAAGGAGGCAGTCATAAAAACACTGAGAACTTTGTCACATCCATGAATCCCATTAGGTCGGGAGATTAAAATACTTCTTTAAAAATAGTTGACAGTAACGAAAATGTTATGAACAGAGAGCTATAATCCCAAAGGACAGGCCTATCATGCCCAAGTCCTCCAGAACTTTTTCGGAGTGTCGAAGGCAGCATCCTGGCTCATTCTTTGTGCTGCCTTCCTCCTTATAGTTCCCCATTCTATAAACATTCCTTAAATGAGTGCATGGGCAAATGGACAGTGGGGGGGAAGGGAGATTTCCGCGGAGCAAAAATGGGAATCAGTGAGGATGCAAATCCAAAAAGCTAAGTCAGTGGTTAAACCAACATTTGCTGCCAGGTGCTTTGCCCTTTGTCCCTGTGCAAGGAAGGGGTCATGTTCATACCCACTGTCTGGAGTACTTGAGATGCCCCAGCAGGTAAGTCTTCTAGACCACCCTGTCACTCCCTCAAACACTGGCTGGCCCCATGCCGGATATAAGTGCTTTGGAAGATTTTTGTCTGCTGTTATCTTTGGTATGGACAGCGCTAAATATTTTATGGTATCATTGGTGTTTCTGGCAAACCCTATTTTCAGTAGAGCCTCTCAAAGACAGACATAAAGATGATTTAATTTTAAATTCACACATGCTTCTATCTTATGCTGGGAAAGAACATTTTTCGTGGAAATTAACAGTTTATGTAAAATGATGAAGTTACTAAGTATTTGTAAGCAAACGGAGAGGAAGTTTTATCAAAATGCTTTGCAAAGGGATAGTGGAGGAAAAAAGCAATCTTCTTATCATAACCAACATAAGGAGTCGCCTGTGTACATTTAACTTATTCTGCGTAAGAGAGGAGTGGGTCCTCTGAACTTAACATAAAGATGACAGGCAGTTTTTTCTCATGTGATTACTTGAACAAAGGCATAAGAATTCAGGCAAAACTTCCTCTCACCACTACTGAATCTAAGTCATAGGATACAGGTGAAGGTAAATACAACAAATATTCTGAGTGCATCACCATCATTTTAAGCATAGACATCATTAGACAATCAAAAAAAAAAAAGGGTGGGGAGGTAGATGGCTTTGTCTTCATATTACAAAGTACATGACAATACTAATTTGTGATACTGAATGAGAAAGGAAAACTTTGGGCACTCCTATCCAGATTCTAACTACAAGTTTGGCTTCAATCTTAATGCGTATCTTTTAATGCCTGGAGCAAAAGCCTAGCTCGTGATGCCCGGCAGCTCTGCCCAGAAGACAGTCTATTTCTAAGACATTCTTCTCCCTAGTCAAAAGTTGTCACAAAGTTCTCAGTTCAGGGATGCAAGTTTCACCAAGGAAGACCAGTCTGAACTGTGCTTTCCCAACAGGAAATTAGAAACTCCATTGTCTTTGGGATTTCCTTTGGGAATCCAAAGACTTGAATAGGCTAAATCCGGGGCACTTAGCCAAACCTAACTATCACCCCTTCCTAATATAGAACACCAAAAGCTACTGCAAACTACAAATCTGGTTTCCTCTCCTTCCATGCCTCTATCTGAAACAGAGACACCATGACCTGAGAGAAAGAACAGGAGCTTTGAAAATGGACACATCTGAATTTATCTCCTTTGTTCCACTTCCTGGCTGTCAGAGGTGCCCTTTCAATGAGAGCCATCTCCAAATTGCATGTTTGCCCTGAGTTTCTGTTTCCTCAGAATCTCTCTTTGACACTGGACACTTCTAACTGGTTTCTTTTACTGGTTTCTTCTACATGGAAGAGCATTCTTTTCTCGTATGATCCAGTACAGTGTTCCCCAAAATAATGTCATGACAACAGTGCTAGGTCTAATAGTTCCTGAGACTGTGCAATGAATCAAGCACTGTAACAAGTGTTGGGGTACACAAACTTGCCTTTGCCCTTGCCTTTTAAGAGCTCACGGTCTGAAAGAAGGAAGATTACAAAGAAATGACTGCAAACCTCGGAACATTTAAGTGGTAGTAGTAATAGTAGCAGCAGTAGCAGTAGTAGCAAAAGACTAGTGGGAAGAGATAATTAGTGACTGGATTATTAAGCTTCTGGAATGCCTGAATGAGTAACGTGAGCCTGAGTCTACAGGTCAGTTCTTAAACATGCTTTATCATGTACCATTATCAGTAAAAGACACCTGAGAACATGTGCACCTGGGTGGCTCCGTCAGTTAAGCATCTGCCTTTGGCTCAGGACATGATCCCAGGGTCCTGGGATAGAGTCCAGCATTGGACTCTCTGCATGGTGGGAAGTCTGCTTCTCCTCCTACACCCCCGCCCCGGCTCATGAGCTCTCTCTCTCTCTCTGTCTCTCAAATAAATAACTAAAATCTTAAAAAAACAAAAACCCTGAGAATACACTAATGACTACACACGTACAACATACGTAGTCTTCATTATTCACACAATTGATATTTGCAAATTCACCAGCTAGCTAAAATCTATTTGTAATCCCCAAGTCAACACCCAGCACTATTGCAGTCCTTCTGGGACATGTGCGGAGCAGGGGAAAATTTCAATGCCTGCGGCACAGGGACCCATCTGAAAGCAAGCAACGTGATACTTCGCCTTCTCGTGTCAGTTCTTGTGCTGTAAACAAGTGTCCTTTCACAGCTTATTTTAAAGCCGTGTCGGTTGCTCATTTGTCCTTCTTGCTGGGACTTCTGCTGTTTTTGAAATGACCTCCAAGCATAGTACAGAAGTGCTGTCTAGTACCCCTAAGCACTAGAAGGCTGTTACCCGACCTATGGAGAAAATGCACGTGTTAGACAAGCTCGGTTCGGGTGTAAGTTATAGTGCTGTTGGCTGAATTGAAAGTTAATGATTCAACAATTTATATTGCATAAAGTGTCTTCTAAGAGAAGCACACATAAAAACTTGTTTTGTTTGTAGAATTGTTACATGTGGGTGCATAAGGACAGATTTTAATGACTTGATGTAGATAATTCAATTATTTTTTCATGTTCAGTTGACTATTAAGCCAAAATAAACATGTCTTCGAATAAAATTTTTTGGTGTAGTCTAACCGCAGCAGGACCCTGAAATTTCACCAGTTGTTATTTCCATTAATAATACATGCTTTAAAAAGTCACCATCCTAAGCCATTTCCTATAGGCAATTTTATTAGGTATTTATCCTCTGTTGTGCAATTTCCATTAGTGACTACATTATGAAACCCTGGCACTGTCTGCTGGAGTCTATATAGGAAAGAGGACTCCACTATCCTCAACAAATAGAAGGCAGAGAGACCCAGGAGGAGACTTCCAGAAGGAGGGACATGGCAGCATAAAGTGAGAAAGGAAGGCCAGTATTTCAGTCGGAAGAAGACTAGAGAGCATCCTTGGCAGGATCGATTTCTATTGAGTGTTAGATGCAGAAAGTGGTTTAGGTCATTCCAAAGATAAAGGAATGCTGGCTGATATAAAGGTCCAAATCACAATCACAGTAGGGAGGGAGAAAAACATTGATTAGAAATGGAAATAGTTAGATATCAAGCGGTCAAGGAACTCTGCCTCCCTGAAAATGACAAGAATTGGAACAGCAACAACAACAAAATCCATGAACCAGGCACTACACTTCTTCCTAAATGTAAAAGTGTGACCCAGAGACCAAAGATCATAGAGAGATGGAAGGAAAGGTGCTATTACATCCTGGTCCCATGGAATTCAATTCCTTTTTTTTTTTTTTTTTTTTTTTTAGAATAGAACAGTAATTGTTTGAATGGACTTCGGGTAGATTGCTCTAGGTTGAGAAATTGGGAGTAATGTGGGGCCAGGAACAGCTCCCACCTTCCAGGAAATCTTTTTTTTTTTTTTTTTCCTAACCTATTGATTTTTTTATTAAGTTTTTAAATTTTAATTCCTCTATTCTTAAAATACAGTGTTCTATTAGTTTCAGATGTACAATAGCGTGATTCAACACTTCCATACATCCCTCGGTGCTCCTGAGGACACACCCACTCCTTCATCCCCACTGCCTATTTAGTGTGTCCTCCCAACCTCTCACATCTGGTAACCATCAGTCATTCTCGATAGCTATCAGTCTGTTTCTTGATTTGTCTCTCTCGCTCTTTTTTTCCTTTGTTCATTTGATTCTTAAATTCCACATATGAGTGAAATCATGTGGTATTTGTCTTTCTCTGACTGACAGAAAAATTTGACTGAAAAGCTTCAGTCAGCACTATACTACCTATATTCATCCATACTGATGCAAATACCAAGTTTCATTCCTTTTTATAGCTGAATAATGTTCTTGTGTGTGTGTGTGTGTATGAGATCTTTATCCATTCATCTTTCAAGGGACACTTGGGCTGCTACCATAATTTGGCTATTGTAAATACTGCTGCAATAAATACAGGGGTACATGCATCTCCTTGAATTAGTGTTCTTGTATTTTGGGTGAATACCCAGTAGTGCAATTCTTGGACTGCAGGGTAGTTCTATTTTTAACTTTTTAAGGATCTCCATACTGGAGCACCTGGATGGCTCAATGGGTTAAGCCTCTGCCTTCGGTGCAGGTCATGATCTCAAGGTTCTGGGATCGAGCCTAGCATCAGGCTCTCCACTCAGCAGGGAGCCTGCTCCCCCCAACCCCTGCCTGCCTCTCTGCCTACTTGTGATCTCTGTCTATCAAAGAAATAAACAAAATCTTTGAAAAAGGAGAGAGAAAAGAAAAAGAAACTCCATACTGTTTTCCTCAGTGGCTGCAGCAGTTGCATTCCCACCAACAGTTCAAAAAGGTTCCTTTTCTCCACATCCTCACCAACATTTGTCATTTCTTGTGTTTTTGATCTTGCCTTTCTGATTGATGTGAGGTGAGATCTCATTGTCGTTTTGATTTGCATTCCTGATAATGAGTGATGCTGAGCATCTTCTCATGTGTCTGTTGGCCATCTGGATGTCTTCTTTGGAAAAATGTCAGTTCATGTGTTTTGCCCAATTTTAATTCAATTGTTTTGGGGTGTTATATCAGCTTTTTATATATTTTGGATACCAACCCTTTATCAATGATGTCAGTTGCACATTTCTTCTCCCATTCAGTAAGTTGTCTTTAAGTTATGTTGATCGTTTCCTTCTCTGTGCAGGAGTATTTTATTTTGAAGTAGTCTCAATCCTTTATTTTTGCTTTTATTTCCCTTGCCTCAGTAGATATACTTAGAAAAATGGCACTATGGCTAATGTCATAGACATTATTGCCTATGCTTCCTTCTAGGATTTTCATGGTTTTAGGCTTCACATCTGGATCTTTAATTCATTTTGGGTTTATTTTTGTGTATGGTATAAGAAAGTGGACTTGTTTCATTCTTTTGCATGCAGCTGTCCAGTTTTCCCAACACCATTTGTTAGAGACTGACTTTTTCCCCCTGTATATTCTTTCCTCCTTTGTTGAAAATTAATTGACCATACAATTATGTCTGGGTTCTCTATTCTGTTTCATTGACCTATATGTCTGTTTTGTACCAGTACCAGACTGCCTTGATGACTACAGCTTTGTAATATAACTCTGTCTGAATTATGATACCCCATTTTGTTTCTTCTTTTTCAAGATTGCTTTGGCTATTGGGATGTTTTGTGATTCCATACAAATGTTAGGATTGTTTGTTCTAGTTCTGTGAAAAATGCTGTTGGTGTTTTCATAGGGATTGTGTTAAATCTACAGATTCCTTTGGATAGTATGGACATTTTAACCATATTTGTTCTTCCAACCCGTGAGCATGGAATGTCTTTCCATTTCTTTGTGTTGCCTTCAATTTCTTCCATCAGTGTTTTACAGTTTTTAGAGTACAGGTCTTTTACTTCTTTGGATAAATTTATTCCTAGGTATTTTATTATTTTTTGTGCAGTAAATGGGATTGTTTTCTTTTTCTTTCTTTCTTTTTTTTTTTTTAAGATTTTATTTATTTATTTGACAGACAGAGATCACAGATAGGCAGAGAGGCAGGCAGGGTCGGGGGAGCAGGCTCGCTGATGAGCAGAGAGCCTGATGCAGGGGCTGATCCCAGGACCCTGAGATGATGACCCGAGCTGAAGGCAGAGGCTTAACCCTGTGTTGAGCCACCCAGGTGCCCTGTGTTTTCTTAATTCCTTTTTGTGTTGTGTCAATATGAATGTATAGAATACAAAAGATTTCTGTACATTGATTTTATATCCCATGAATTTACTAGATGTCCACTGCTCTGTAAGTCTTATCTAACTGTTCCTCCCTTCTCCAAGCTTCACCAGACTCCTACTTCTGACCTCAAAGATCTTGAAGTACTTCAATCGAACTGAAATTGACCTGGGGAAGAGGGTATGGGACAGATTTAGATAGAATTAATGTACCCTGAGATCCCTAAAGGTGTTTTTAATGTGCATTTCTAATGGAAAAAGCATTAGCAAAGTGTGATTGTGAATAATCATGTAAACATGTATGCATGGCAAAAGAGAGCCAGCAATGTGTTGTGGTAAAACCTCCAAACTCCTATTGCCTAGGCTCAAATTCCACTATCAGGGATTAGCTCCATGAAGTTGAGAAACAGATTACTTCTGTTTCCTTTTCTGTAAAGTAAGAATCATGATAAAGGTATTTAACACAGAAGTATTATGAAGATTATAGGAGTAAATTAACATAAAGCCATTAGAAATGCCCCACACCTATGGTGAATGTGCAGTAAGAGGTTGGTATTATTTTGATTAGTACAGTTTTTTTTTCTAATTCTCTTGATTTTAATTGAAAATTGATATTGAATTCATTTACATAATTGATTTTGGTTTTCTTTTTTTGTTGATCATTATTTTATACTTCTGTTTTTCTCTTTCTTTTGGAATAATTCCAGCAATAAAAAGTAAAGAAACTCATCAGGAAACACTTTAATTATTCCCTAAGTTTCATATAGCTCATGCTTCTTGTCATATTATGATTTGATTTTTTTTACACATAACAACAAAAAACAAACACACGCACGATAATAATTTAAATATAATTTTAATTAGGTATCAAAGAGCTTATCTCATTGTATTCTACCAACAATCCCTAGAAAAGAGATTTCTAGAAAGTATTTTTAAATAATTAAGGAAAAACAGGAATATGTTTAGAGAGTATATTTAAATTAACTTGAAACTCTCCTTTCTCTTACTCTTACAAATCTGTAAATTTTTTTAGACAGGGATTCCTTACTTGCACTTCTTATTAGAATCATGTGGGAATGTAAATACTGGTAGCTTTTGAGATGAAACTGCAAAGTGAAATGTAGTCTGTGCTTTAGTGAACCTTTATTCTACTGTTAAAATAAAATAGCAAGTGGGAGATTTTAAGACTTGAGGTCTATTTATTAACAGGCTGCTTAGGACAGCATTTGTACTGTCCTTTCCTGGAAATCTTACTAACTCAACAGTAGCCAATCCATCATAGCTACACAAAGGAGACGATGAAAAGCATGCCTGTCTCCTGCACTTAAAATTGAAATTAGCCTGATTGGATTGCACAAAGAGTCCTCTCGCAGTCAGCCCTGGTTGACTTCAAAGGATTCATACACATGGAAGAAAAAAAAAATCCAAAGCCAAAAAGAGTTAGGAATCTGGCACAAATAATGTCATTTTTTTTTTTTTAAACTTAGGCTTAAGACAAAGAGCAAACAAAACAAAACAGAAAACACCAATGACTACTACAAAAACCCTGCTTTATGGATTAATTTTAAAATGACATTGATGTGATTAATCTAATTACTTGTTATTTAACAGCTACAGGTGGCTCTCAACGTTACAACTCAAGTTTAAGTCAATTTATGTCATGTATAAAATACATCTTGCCTTGTAAGCGAAGAAAATAAATAATATTCCTGGAGTTCTGCTATGCCTGTTCACCATTTACAGTGGTGTGGCAAATAAAAAGGTGCACAGGACTGGCGGGAGGTATGAGGTGGAAGCAGTCTGGCTGGGGAAACTGGTGAACTGGGGAGGGCAGCCATTGCTCAGCATCACCCAACTGCTGCATTGCAGGGAGCTGGATCAGCACTGCCCTCTCTTGAAAACTGTCAAGAGAAGGCAGAAAACTGTATTTTTATGTGATCTCTCCCAATTTTTCGACAGTGGCAATTAAATAAGAATTTAAACACTGTGCAGGCTCACAAATGAGTCCTATTTATCATATTTCATAGAGAAATCCAGATACAGGGCTATCTGGGGCAACGGATGAAAAGGTCAGGTTGTTCAAAAATTTGTAACGACAAGAAATCTGATTCTTCTCATTTGGAAGAGTGATCATGTCGTCCCGAGGTCAGTAGCAGGTGCCCCAAGGCTTCGGAAGTCCAAATCCAGCTCCTTAAGCAAAAGCCTAGGAAAGTTACACTTCTGGGAGTGGCCATTACTGCTGTCGTCGGCGCTGCCACCATGAGGACTCGCACATCAGGGGCTCCAGCTGCAGCGAATACTGTTATTACTTCCTAAATTATTCCCATTGCTGCCCCTGTAGCCTGCTCCATGGGGGACCCCGCAGTGCTGCTGCTGAAAGCAATGCTGTTAGTACTTCCGGAATGGTTGCCACTGCAGCCTTATTATGCCTGGAGCCACCAGTGGAGATAGCTTCAGATACTGGGAACAGAAAGAGAGGCACGTCCCTCTAGCGTGTGGCTTTCAGTCTGTTTTCCCCTAGGCAGATGACACAGAAATGCTATGCCAACTTCCTTAAGAATACAGATGCAAAATTCTCTTGACGCTGTGACAAAACTAAGTTGACTGGTGTGTATGCTCGGGCACATGTATGGATGAATGAATGGATGGATGGATATCTATCTACCTCAGTTAAGACAGAATAATGGCATTGCTTATATCCAGTGATGCAGGAATACTTTAACAACAGAAAGTCTTTTAATGTTACTTACCACATTAACAGATTGAAGGAGAGAAGCCATAGGATCATCTCAGAAGATGCAAGAAAAAATACATGAGAAATCCAATATCCATGTATAGTAAAAGCTCCGTTTGAAAGTAGGAATAGAAGAAAACTTTTTTAACCTGATACGTTTATCTATAACAAAACAATCAATGCTATCATGTTGAAGGTTGAAACATAATCAGTATTTTATAGAGAGCACAAGCAGGGGGAACAGTAGGCATAGGGAGAAGGAGGCTCCCCACTAAGCAGGGAACCCTATGTGGGATTCCATCCCAGGAACCCAAGAGCATGACCTGATCAGAAGACAGATGCCCAGCTGACAGAGGCACCTAGGCGTCCCTCAACAGATTTTTTATGCATAAAATTGAAGTAAAAAAAAAAAAATCAATGAAGTTGTTATAAAACAACAGTACCCAATTAGAAAACATTATTTTATAAATGTAACATTTATAAGTCTCTTCTATGACCCGGGATAGTGTAACATACTTGAGTCCTAACCCAAAGCCACAATGCTCCTTCTTATCCTAGGACCTTCTTTTTGAACAAAGGGGTTAGGCAGATGGTTGGAAATGTGACAGTTGTGTGAATTCTGGGAAATGCTGCATCATCATCATCGAAACTACCTACTATGGACAACTGTAATCCACTTTAAAGAGACTAGAAACACTGAAGTTGGGGTGCTCCCTTCTCCGAAATTGATCTCTATATATACTTGTTAATTAAGTACATGAATACTGTTCCAATTATCAAGTAGAATACTCTAAAAGGGGGGAGAGAAGAACATTCTTTTAAAACAATCTCAAACTTTTGTCCAGATTCATCTTGCATTTTTTAAGTGAACCACCGTATAACACCAGCTTCTTTTAGTCACTCTCGGTACCATAACCCGTTTAGAAATATGAAATGTCTTTGTGAGCACATGAGTAATTAACCAAATATCAGGCAACAGATCAGCCATTTTTCTAGGACATTATCTTGGAAAAAAATCTGATCATTAAAGGGTTTTGGATTGTTTTCTCCCCTCTATTTTTGGGGTATCAAACTAATTCCCCATTGAAAGCTAAGGTACTAAGATAGTCTGAATTAGTAAAAGGACTAGCACCCCTTTGCCATTTCTAATGAAGAAAATTAATGTTCCTATTGAAATGTCAGAATTCATACCCACAACCTCTATGAACTAAAATAAATAAAGTAATAACAAATAGTTAAAGGGGAAAACTGAAATAGTAGTATCAAAGGGGTTAAATGCTAATGATTTCCCCTCAATAAATAAAATTTTTTGTATATTTTCCTAAGAATAAATTCATCAAGGAAAATAGAACATATTAACACAGGAGAAGCACTCAAATGGAATAAATAAATTTCTTTTCCTCTTTTGAATAAAATAACTGTTAAATAAATAACTGATACACCGAGTTAGATACATGGAAAAAAAGAATGTGATTAACAGCTTCTCATTTGGGTGCACTGTTTGCGGATTCAGTCCTGATGATAATGTACTCCAACACAATCGATCACTGATTTTAATTTCCTTTATTGTGTTACCGACAGATGAAAAGGAAAGAATTAAATGAAGGAGTTGTTTAGCCAGGCTGTGCACCATCTCCCCATCCAGATGGCACACACATCCTGTATTCTTTGCAACATGAGTTTGGCTAAAGCAGCAGTGGGCTCCCCACCCCAGCCTTCGCAGCTCACAAAGCACTTTCTTAGGAGACGGCATGAGAAAAGCCTTATTTCCTTACTCTTTATGTGTGTAAGGGGACCATAAAGCAATAAGAGTCATTTTCATGAGTTACGTAATAAGAAAACAGTCTCCTACTCTATATGTATTATATGTTCTAAAAATTGCAAGATTAAGGATAGATGCCTTTGACACTACTAGGGACTCAATGGTCGAGGGGGTATTTGCTCACAGTTTTCAGTGTAATAGGACTGGCAGTTCCTTCCTTTCTTCTTCTTCTTCTTCTTCTTCTTCTCTCTTTTTAACTATACGAACATTAGTCAGAATATATAATACAAAGTGGAAAAAATTATTGTGTAGAGACGAGGATAATAATTTTTTTTCTTTTAAGTTGAGTATTTTCTACAGGAGTAGAGTAAAATCTAAAGAAATTATCTGTAATGAAAAATCAGACATTTCATAAGCTTTATGTCTAGTGAGAATAGAGCATTTTAAAAGTGCTTTATTCTGCATCTATTTTACTAGCCAAGCACCATCAGTCCTGAAACCTTTAGCCTGAGAACTTGTTTCTTCAAGGAACTTCCTCACAATGCTTGACTTTTCCTGGAAATTCATACATACAGCCTCTTAACTTGGACATCTGTCAATACAACTGCTTTAAAAAGTCGAGTACAGGGACAGCTGGGTGGCTCAGTGGATTAAGCGTCTGCCTTCGGTTAGGTCAGGATCCCAGGGTCCTGGGATCCAATCCCACATCCGGCTCCCTGCTCCATGGGGCGCCTGCTTCTCCCTCTGCCTGCTCTGCTTGTTCTGCCAGCAGCTTTCTCTTCTTCTGCTCCTTTCTCTCTCTGACAAATAAATAAAATGTTTTTTAAAAAGTCAAGTGTGTGTGTGTGTGTGTGTATATATATATATATTTAGTGACTTGACTTTGTATATAAACAAGGATCTAAACAAGGATCCTTCTTCCCAGACTATCTTCTCCTATACGTAAAGGGAGGCAACCCCTCCCTTCTGGCCTCGCCCCCCCAAGCTGTCTACCTCTCATTCAGCACTAAATATCCAATTATTTGTTTCTATGCATCTTTTCCCATAGACTCTCTGATCTTCCAGAGATCCATCCATAACATCCTATCCTTGTATCCCCCCAGGGCCAAGCACAGTGCCTGGTTTCTGAGTCCAATAAAGTGAAAAGGATAGTTGAAAAATTCTCTTATTAAAAGAAAAGCCACTTTTGTAACCCTTGTCATAGACGTCTACAGATATTTCCCAACTGTTCAGAGCACACTTAAAGCATGTAATGATCACTCATCCAGGTGTGGCTGGACATGGGAGACACAGGAAAGATTTGGGAAAACTAAGATTTTACACTCACAGGTGCAGACATGGCATGCGGGACCATGTGGAGAAGATGCAGGGTGGTGAGGGCGCTGAGAGCAGGACCAGGGGAAGCGAAGGTTAGACCCTTTATTGGGAGTTCCCAGGGAAAGGCAAGGCAAGGAGGACGTAAACGGGTTAGGACTGACTGCTAGGATTGGCTGTTTGAATGATTTCCGGTAGGTTCCTTAGGTTTAAGGCGTGGTCACTAATTTCCCACGACCTGGCCCTGTTGTAATCTGGGCAGAGGCAAGTTGCTTCTCCGGGTGCACCAACCAGAGAGAGGAGGTGGGGCTCTGGGTTGGTGAGTTTGCATATAAAAGGCAGGCTTGGTCTAGATGCTCCTGGCTTTAGGAGGTGTGGTTTCTTCCCAGCCAAAAAAGGTTTTTAAGATGCCGGAACATCTTAAAATATACAGAAATATACAGAATATCCAGAAGCACCCAAAATAAAATAACCAGTACACACATCCTGCTGGAAAGGCTTCTGTAAGGCTGGAAGCAGGAAAAGTCATGGACTCTCATTACTTTCAAGGTCACAGCCATTTCTCTGCACTACTGCCCACCCTTCCTTTCTTGCCCAGGTTAAAACCTCCTGGTGTTCTTTAACTTATTCTCCATCTCCATGTAATGAGAATAGCAGGGACAGAGGAGTATAAGGTCGTGAGGTAGGGAAGATGATTTATCACTGTGCTGAGATTCCGGTGCATTATACAGTAGAGAGATGGGGCATTAGAGAGGTGAGGCTCTCTCTTCATCTTGTGGAATTCACAGCTCCTTTTTTTCTCACCCTAGGACCACTGGCAAAAGCGCTAACATACGGAACCCTGTGCATTGGGCTGACTTCATCCTAAAATCGCAGTGGGGTGTCAGGTCCCAGACCGCCTGCAGCAAAGACAATGGAGCCTATAGAGGCTTTCACCATTTGGATGGTTCTCTGTGAGCTTTTCACCATTCCATCCCTGAGGCTCTTTTTTATCCCCCAGGACTTTTTTTTCCTCTAACACAGGTCACCCAGCGCTGGGACCTCCTCCTCCCCACAACCGTTAACTAGGTCAATGGCTTCCAAAGCAGTCACTGACCAGGATGACCATTCCATAGGCAGGCACTTCCAGCCCTCCCTGAAACCCCTGCTGACAGACCAGACGTGGCCTCTGGCACACAGATATTCTCCTTACCTGACATGAAATGTGTCAGATAGGGGAACCCAATCACGCTAAGTTTCCTCTTTGGGGATACTGTGGGGCATCAGTTATTATTTCTGGATTGTTACAATTCAGTGTGTTCATCTATTGAAAGGGATTATATCATAGAATGATTGTCTTCCCCAAAGTACTGCAATCTTTGTTTTTGATCAAAAGGAAAAAAAAAAAGTCACTCTATATGAAACTGGAGAGGAGAGTAAAACAATAAAGGGCCAGAAATAAATTCTGATAATTTCTTCTCTTCTTCTGGAATGTTTTTATAAAAGCCTCCAGCCTGAAAGTGCTTTCCCTGAAGCAGTCTGCCTGGGCCCATACCTGAATTTGGTGTATACCATTGGAACTTGACTCCACTTTAAACTCTAGGGCCTGGAGATCATAATCTAAAGAGGATTAGTCCTAAAAACTGTAACTTTTAAGGAAGTAAAACCACCATGAAAAATTAAAATCCACTTCAGTGTCTATAAAAGAGTGAGAAAAGACTTCCTACCACTTAGACTTCAGGGACAAATGATAGGAAAGCAAACAGCTGCGTCCAAGGTCACAGGTACCTTCTCCATCCTCACCGTGCACCCTGGATACCAGGTTTAGAAAGGGACTGAAACCTATACAATCAATAATAATAATCATCATAAAGCATGTGTCCCTATAACTCCATGGAACTACTCTCCATAAATTTTCACTTAATGGAATTGGACAGCCAGTGGGTCCCAGGCAGTCATAGTGTTCTCATTGTCATGTGGGGGACACAGTGCAAGAAGACCCCTTAAATATCAGACCTCAAGGTCAAGGAGAGGAGAACACTGCCTTTGTGTTTCCCGTCCTGAAAAAGTGTGCTAAGTGGCCACACTGATGGAAGGCAAGAAACAAAGAGCCAAAGCAGCAGGCATTGTCCCCAGGAGAACAAGGCAGAACATGCAATACAAGGCGTATAAAATGTATCCAAAGGAAAAAGACAAAAAGCTCTTTTCTCTTGCCGTAAATAAAGAGAATGAAAGAGCCAGCAGAAGAAAAGTGTACGCACAATGCAAGACCGTCTGTAACGCATGACTTATTATCCATGTATTTTTGTCAGTGATACACTACTCCTTGATTTGGGACGCCACAGTTGGAACCTAATTAAAAATAAGACGATGTAGAAAAAGAAAGGTGACACCAAACATTATGTAGAATGATCAAACTACTTTCATGCAGTAGAAGGGCATCGCTTTAAATCACCATCTCAGACTTGATAAAGATGATGCCTTTAAGCTTCCATTTCCTTTTCTACCTCACAAATTGATTTGAAAAACAATGAGCTGCTGTTTGTGAAGCACTTACATCCTTAAATAATGATTGTAGTAAGAAGGGAGATGGTGGTCAAAGGAGGAAGTATTCTTTTCAGCGTTGAATGGGTTTTAACCAGTGACTTCATCTCAGAGTCTCCAGCTGCCTCCTCCGGAGGACACTCTTCTACCTGGACCTCATCGCTTAGGAAGCAGTAGAGTTACCCACAGAGATTCTCAGACCCCGAGAGCATGATCTCCTCAACAGATCGAAGCTGCCACTCACAGCTCTCTTTGGGGAGATAAAATCAAGAGTCTCTCGTGCATCCTCAACCCCCAAACAGAAAATTAGTTAACTATGTCACTCCACCTAAAAGAGAAAACTCATGGCATTCGATTTGCCATGGTAGAGGGTGTTGACAAGATAAAGCCTCTCTGTGTCCCTGGTTATCAAAAAGAAACAAACAAGCAAACAGATGAATTGCGACTGACTAATACTGGAGTGTCAAGTCTCAGAAGTGCCAGGTTGTTTATATTTTCCGCAATGCTCTTAACACTAAATTAGGAAAGATACTAAATAGCATTGGAACTGACAGACTGTAGAAGGTGGTTATCCGCAAAACTGCCCAGAAATAGAAGGAAGTCTTAGCTTTCAACGTCAAGTCCAAATTGATCCATAGATAGAGAAAGATTCCCTCCTGGAAAAAAAAAAAAAAGCAGTAAAATGCTCATCAATAGAGACAAAAGATGAACTTGGCAAACTCATTATAGTGCCAGTGAAGCTGTTTGATAAAGCACAGGACAGAGACAAAGCTCTCCGTTAAAAGAGCGTCTGAGGCTCTCCACTCAACCTGCCAACCGCGGCTCACATGAACATCTCTTAACAAGAAATGTGTAGGGGATGGAAAAATGAAGGAACGATTCACTGAATGAGACAGAAAGCTCCAGATCCGTCAAAGGCATTGCTTGAGATGCCTGGACTTGGTTAGAAGCCAAAGCCCAATGATGCAGCAAAAACATCTGCAATCAACTGCTCAGAAGAGATCAACATTCAGTACACCCCAAACTTAGCTAACTATTCATTTAAAATTCTACACATCTGGGGCCGGGGAAGCCTGAATGATGAGCTGGGCCAAATGTCATTCATGGGAGAAATAATGAGTGCTGAGTATCAGAGCGATCATCTCTGCCTGCCTGACTCAAAGCGTCCTTGCAGATTACGCTCTGCTCAGATCATCTGGGACTTCGCATGGGGTCTAGATGTGTAGGCCTACAACACTTTGCTCGGAATGAGTCCCAGTCTTCTGGGCTCGACAAATGTTACTCTAAGCTGTTGAGAGACTTCGAGCCAGGAATAATGTGTGCTCGAAGATGCAAAATGGGAGAGTACTGCTTTGGAAAGAGAGAGGCTTGTGACAACCGTGGAGAGGGTCCCTTCTAGAGAGCCTCCTGAGAACCTCCAGCTGCTACACTGCTGAGGCTCAGTCCGGATGCTGAGGCCCTGTTTCCCCCTCCTGCCCCCATCAGTGCTGGAGAAGGGCAGGGCCATGACAGCAGGCCACCTTGCCTCATGTGGGAGTCCTCTGACAGGCCATATTTGCTTGGGGACCTCCTATCAATGGGGTGAGATACCTCAGAACTGCGTGATGGTCTGAGGCCCTTCCCACCCAACCAGCCCTTACAGTCCCTTCTCTTTTCACAAGGCACCACCCCTAAAGGCTCTTTTCTCCTGTACCTATTCCCTCCCACACCCGTCCTTCCTGACATTTCCCGGGTAAGTCACACGCATGTCTAATCCTGCCTGGGAAACTGGTTCTTTGAGGACCCGAGGTAGCATAAGCCTGCCATCTACAAACCCAAGGGGGCCATCAGACTTTGATTGTACAAACTGCAGATTCTACCTATGGAAGAGACCAGACTGGTTTACCAGAATGTTTGTTGAGAGATGGACAAGTATAGCCTGGGTCTTCCAATGGTAACGTGTTGTCAATAAGAGTTAAGTGATTTTCTTTTATAAGAGGGTTACTAGCATGATACAGGTGGGGGGGGGGAATGCAGAAGACATTTGTGTTTCACAAGGCACCTGGCAATGTCTCCTGTATGATGACAGGTGTCTGTGAATGTTGTTAGTGCCATGTGTGTGTCTGTGAATGTTGTTAGCGCCGTGTGGTGACTAACCCTGACTAAGGCCATCACAGGACAGATCAGAGGGAAGGCTGTGAAGGATGCATGGGAGAAGTGCATAGGGGGAAGATGGGGAAGACTGGGCAGACCCAGCAGGCCAAAGCTGCTCCCCACAGGGAATGTTTTCAGGCCATTTACTATGCACCAGGCCATGTACAAAACACACTGCGTACCGTATGTACATAAACACATAAAACCAAAATGTAATCCTTCAGATAAGTCTCTGGAAGAGGTAATTTCCTCAGGTTCAGGTTGAGGAAGCAAAAGCACAGGCAGTTCATTTAACTTGACCAAGAATGTACCATGGCTTAGGGGCAGGATCTAAAACCGGTCGGTCTATCACCCTCAAGCCCTGTGCTAACCACCACCCCCAGCCTCCTGTCTTTGGGGAGGGATTTCAAGGTCAGTGTGGTCAGACCCCGACGTGTGATGTGAGGAGTGGTGGGAAATGAGGCTCTGCTCCCTAGGATGCTTTTTGCACAATTTGCAAGAAGACCTGTGAGCCCTTTGTACATGCAGCCTGTGTCCTCTGCAGGGCAGTCCGCGGGAGTGCAGAACACGCTGGGAATCTTGGGCTGCTCTCCACACATGAATAACACAGCCACCCACCGTGCTGGTGTGGTATGGGCAGAGCAGCCCCCTGGATGAGGTTCACTGTGGGGAGGGTGTTAGGTTGGGTGATGGGATTACTCCTCCCCGGAACACCTCAGGGAGCGAAGTGACACAGGCTCCCTTCACAGCAGCTTCGTTAGGTTTTGACTGTGGTGGCCAGTTCCCGGGAAGCTCAGCCTGCTTCTGTGCCGCCAGCTCAACAGACCGAGCACCCTGCATCTTTTGCCATTCTCTCCTTCGTTCTCATCCAGCTTAGTAGGATCTCGTTTCAGTCTATGCATACATGCAGCGTCGAAGGGCAGAAAACATAGTGGCTCTGTCAGGTGAAGGGTGGCCCTAGACAGTTCTGGAGGCATTCTCTCCATTTCTAGCAGTCCCGGCAACCCTGAGCTACTGCTGATTACAGTAGCCTTCCTCAAAATGCGCTCTTGTATTGGCTTTTCATCTTTTCATTCTTGTCTCCGTTTCCCTGCTTCCTCATTCCCTTGCGATCACCTCTGAAAAAAGAAACAAAACAACAACAATAAAAAACCCCCATACAGTTGGGTTATAATCCTTGTCACAGGCTCTCTTCTTAGGGTAAAGTAACTGAAGCTAAGACAGGAACAGGAAGTGATTCTTGAACAACGGGATCAAGGACAGGATCTTGTCAACGACAGAGCATCACCCCATTTCTGATTAGATGAGGACCGTCATCCCTGGAGTGCCCGCATCATGATTATTAAAGCATATGTGAGGTGATATGATAGGGATGAGGGGTGGACGCAGGCAAGCGTCACGTGACACCGTGGCCCCAGCACCTGAGCCATATGAGCCAATGGGAAATAGGAAGACTATGGATTTGCCTCACTTTTGCTGATTGCCTTAGGTTAGAAGGCTTGAACAGAAGAGAGAATCTAGAAGCAGGTTGGTCAGCTTTCAGCCTGGGGCAGTGATGCCTAGGGCTCATGGCAACATTTTGAACTATCTCCTGCAACCATAGAGCAAAATGTACCATAAATGCATCCCAGAATTCATTTCTAGGGCTCAGAGCTCAGTGGAGGCTGAATGTATAATCTCAAGAGGTAGCTTCATGGGGCCCTCATAGGAAATAATGGCACCCTGAAGCCTGCGGTGGGGACTCTCAGACATCCGCATCAAACAAAGGTACAAGTGGATGTCCTCACTCTCCATCATGTGCAGCAACACAGCTGCAGGACAGGTGCTCTCCAGATCTAAGGACCCACTGGATTAGAGGTCCGGAGCGGAGGGAGGTGAGGAGAAGCAACAACAAATATTCTACCAACGAACAGTGAGGGCTGATTTCCCCTGAAACTGGAGCTCTGATTCATAATTTTAGACTCCTAAAATTTTAGACTCCTCCTTTTCAGCAGGAAAAAAAGGTATTCTGTTTTTAGTGTAATTGTTTCTGGTTACTATCAGAAGCTCAAGAGAGGAGTATGGCTGCAACTTGGGGATCCCCGGGGGCCTTCCTATGTCTGATGATTATTGGATAATCCTAACAACCATTGCCAAAAAAAAAAAAAAAAGGTGGGGGGGGGGCAAAGCAATCAAGAATGTGGATCCCTCTAGGATGAAGGTCTGTATCTCCCTACCAGGTGAGCAACTGAGCTCTGCAGCAGTGTTGGCTGAGGGGGCGGGAAATCCAGAAGGCGCAGCTGCAGAGAGAGATGGTAAGTTCCGACCTTGGACTTGACACCAGCTACAGTAGGGAGGACAGTAGCTTCTTCTAGTATACCTGCCCACATCAAGCTTTCTATTAGAAACTGCAACCAGTCTCCACCTTGAAAATGTACTGGCTGAGTGGATGTAGTAAGGGACATGCTGCTGTGTGAACAGTGCAGGAGGTTGGACTGTAGCAGATGCCACTGGTGCATTTCATCTCCCGCTGCACCTGCAGTGGACAGAGGTGTGAGGACTCTGACTCACCTTGCTGTACCTCTTAGGAGCATGGCCTGCATCAACCCTCCAGGGCTTTCTGAGATGCCAGTGGAACTTGCTTGGTCTGTTTGTAGGCATAGCCTGAAGCAAATACCCTTGGAAGTGACCTTCAACCAATGGGAGATGAGTGCCAGTGAATAACGGCTTTAGCCTCTTGACTTTCAGGAGGACATTTCTAGAAAGTCTGCTCATTTCACAGAGGTTCTGAACAAACTGCCAGGTTTGGCGGTGGAAACAATAATGCATACTTATATCCTTTTCCTCCTTCTGTGTCTTTCTGTTTCTCTCCCTTCTTCACTCATGCTTCCTGAGATCACCTCTCAGACAAACTACCTGGCCTATAACCCCTTCTCAAGCTCTGCTTTCAGAGGAAACCAAACTAAAACACACAAAATGGCTCCAGAATCTTCAGGTTTTCTACTGATAACAAATGTGCCCGTGCCTGCTGGAAGGGTAGCTGGATGGAATACTGGATAAGGAATATTTATTATTTAGAGCCCAGGAGCAGTATGAGTCTGGGGTCGGTGCCAGATTTCAGATTTCTACTGCTCTGCAGAATCTTCACCATAAAACTTGGTGGAGATGCTGAAAACCCACAGTCACAGCCAGACGAGTTATTGCTACTGGAATTTTTAAGTCACTCAGATAACATATTTTTAGAAAAAGTCTACCCGAGAGCAAAATTGGAAGCACTGGAAGGAAATATACCCTATAGGCCTATAATTTTTTACCTTTCAGATTCCCTTACATATCCAGTTCAAGCTATCATTAATATTGCTTTGGGGCACTCCAAGGTGTCCCCAGTGAGCCGTCTGCGACTAGCTCTAACAACTTTCTAAGAAACATGAAGTTCAAGCAGTGTCTAAAAGCTTAGATCAATGAGTCATGAAGAAGCTAAATGGGATGACTAGCCTTCACCGAACTCCCAGACCCAAACGCAACACGGAGGAATGCTGACAGATGCTCTCAGGCGCCGCAGTTAAAATAACACTTAGCACTTAGCAGTTTCCAGTCCCAAATTATTTACTGAAATCTTGTATATTCCACAGCCATGCCTTTGAGATATGGGATATGGCTCTTATTTTTCTAAATAGAGGAAAAGGGATGAAAAGTGACATTTCATTGTTAGGGTGGACAAAAATTTTTTACATTGGAGTTTAATAGGTCCTGAGTTCAGGGACATTTTTTCTTGCAGCTGTTTAGAATTCAAGCTGGACTGATGTGTCATCCAAGAAGTTCTTTTTTTTTTTTTTTTTTTTTTTTAATTCCCCCGTATGCTATTTCTTGCAATTTTCTAGAAGCACATGCCATCAATGAGTTCTTTGAATGGGAGGCTCTGGCTTCAAGCTTTTGAGAGTGAGGAATGTTTTTGTTGCACTCCACAGGCCAACGGAGGTCATGGAGAACTCGAAAATCATTGCTGAAGACAAGAAAAGTATATTTACTATTCCTTACTAATTTTGAATAGACAATAGAAGAGGTACAGACTAGGAGTAGACTGACAGGAGCAGGAGGAGAACTGACATCTTGTTGTGTGCCACAAGTAATCTGAAATTAAGGTATTCCTTTATGAAGCAACTGAGTTGAATAACTTCTCATTTAGAGTGCTTAATGCAGAAGGTGTGTACAAGAACTTTCTTTTTTTATATATTACCAAGTTTCCTTTGAAATGTGGATAAAATGAATCCATTAATTAAATGATTTTAAGTTATCTTTTCACATAGACGTAATTCCTGAAATTCTGGTCATAGTTACATCCCCAAAAGACTAACAGTTTTCTCAACATATATAAATCTAAGGAAAATTAAAAAGTATAGAAGAGAATTACACTAACATAAAGTAAAATACACGAATATAAAGTAAGTTTAAAGTAAAGCACTGAGATCTAAATGTCCTTGTCTTCATTTTATTATTATATTTTTTTAGATTTTATTTATTATTTGACAGACCACAAGCAGGCAGAGAGGCAGGCAGAGAGAGAGGAGGAAGCAGGCTCCCCTCCAAGCAGAGAGCCCCATGCGGGGTTTGATCCCAGGACCCGGATATCATGACCCGAGCCCAAGACAGAGGCTTTAACCCACTGAGCCACCCAGGAGCCCCTAAATGTCATTGTCTTTAAAGTCCCTGGGATGCTTATTAAAAACACAGGTTTCGGGACCTCACCAAGGACCATTGAATCAGAATGTCCTAGTACCTGTACTCTTTTTTTTAGCTTCTTTTTATTATTGTTTAAAGATTTGTAGTCACTCACTTGACAGAGAGTGTGCTGGCAAGCAGCAGGCAGAAGGAGAGGAGAAGCAGGCGCACTGTCTAGCAGAGAGCCTGATGTGGGGCTCCAACGTCTATTTCAGGACTCCAGGATCATGACCTGAGCCTAAGGCAGATGTTGAACCAACTGAGCCACCCAGGCACCCCCAGGTACCCAGACTCTTAAGCAAACTACACTCCTACCCCTCCCCTCTACCCACATACGACTTACCAACAGAGTCCTAGGAGGTTTGGAGAAACAAAACTCTGAGCCTTGTATCCTTCCTCCCCATTGTATGGACAGCAGCAAGTTGCAGGCATGAGGTCTGGTTTACAGTCCAGTTGGGATTTATTCTCTCCCATATCAAAAAGGCTGCCAGTAGTGTAAGGGCCTATTTAGCCAGTGCGATTCCATCCCAGTTAAACAGCGATTTTGTTGTTTATGCAGTAAAACTTAAACTGACCCTGCCCTGCCCCCTACCCCGAGGAACTTGCTTAGAAGCAAGTCCGGGAAACCAGTAAAATATGGTCGACCAGTTCCTGATAACAGAGCCCAAATGCAAGGGTGGGTCAGGTCAGGTGAAGATAAGAGAGCCCATCGGGCTCTCTGCTCAGCGGGGAGCCTGCCTGCCTCTCTACCTATTTGTAGTCTCTGTCTGTCAAATAAATAAATAAATAAATCTTTTAAAAAGAAAAAAAAATAAAAAGAATGTGGGCCCTGACTTTTGGGCACCAATTCTGACCAAGGTGATAGGTTAGTTCAAATAGCTACTATAGGGTGAACTGTAATTCAATTGGCCACCCGTGTGTGACCTAGCATGACTGTGCAGCTTTCTCTGTGTGTTGCAATCTCATTGGCCCCTGTCTATGGCCATGCTCAACCACATAAACTTTGCTCTATAAAAGTTAGTCTGTGAGGCAGGGAGTGGTCGCTCTCTCTATGAGAGGCAGCCCTGACCGATTGGTTTGATTCTCGATGCTTGGAAATAAAGCTTTGCTTGGCCTTAGCTTTGTAGCAGTCTCGCTCCTTTGATCACAGACCCATCAGTAGGTGCTTATTGGCTCTGCTCCTACAGTGCTGTGACGTCAGGGCCAGTGAAGGCAGGACCTCTTGGTCTCTTCCTCAGGATTGTCACCTGAGGAATACTGGCCAGCGGACAAGGAAAGCATCTGCCATCCCCTCTCAGAGGGTGCAGCCCAAGGACAGGGGCAGTCCCTCCAGGGCTGCCATCTGAGCAGGGTTCTCTTGGTCTCTTTCTCTGATCTTTCCATGCACCTCTGATTGTGCCTGTGGCTGTTGGATGCACTAATAGCTGATCAATTGCTCTATTGTTTTCAGTAATGCCTTGGGGCATACATACATTTCTCTAAGATAGGCTAGCCTCTGTGAGGGATTTTTTTTTCCTTTTCTTCTCTCTCTCTCTCTTTTTTCTCTTTCTTTCTTTCTTTTATCCTTTCTTTTCCTTTTTTTTTTTTTTTTTAGGCCAGTATTTGAATTCTCTTCTCATCCCCAGAGGACATTTTTTTTCCCCTCTGTCTCTTTCTCTGGTTCTCTCAGATGAGGTAGTTGGCCTTCGATTTAGCTTGCTGTTATAGTGCAGCTACCAGTGTCTTCTTACTAGCTTTCCAGAAATGGCTGCATTGTTTTTGAAAGAACCTTGGGCTCTAACACCCCACACTCAGCCCCAAATAGACTCAAACACCCCAACACTCAGCTCCAAATAAAATCTGTTTCTTTTGGGAAAGCCATGGAGCCCTGACATGACTCTCTCTCTCTGAGCCCCTCTTGAGCTGGGACACTCCTGATTCATGAGCAGGATGTCGGTTAGAGGTAGCAGACTTAGGTCATCTCAGCTGGCCTCTTTCAGCTTTGAACCTCCATATATGAGAGGTCTAGGGGGAAGAGGATTAGGACCTGCCAGGCCTAGAGCAGAGACTTTGCTCTCTCAGTGGGTCCAGGACAAGGAAAGCTCCAACCCCCGAAGCATACTTGGAATTTAGCCTAGGCAACATGGAGCTGAGAAGATAGTAAGAAATCCTAGCAGCCAGTTCCTCCCCCAGAAGATACCACTGCCCTTGACTAGGAACTGGGAGGAAAGGGAGCCCTGTTTTCTTTTCTTCCTCTCTCTTTTTTTAAAAATTTTATGAACATATAATGTATTATTTGCTTCAGGAGTACAGACCTGTGAATCATCAGTCTTACTCAATTCACAGCACTCACCATAGCACATACCCTCCCCAATGTCCATAATCCAGCTACCCCATCCCTCTCACCTACCCACCCGCCGCCGGCCCCACCCCAGCAATCCTCAGTTCGTTTCCTGAGATTAAGAGTCTCTTATGCTTTGTCTCCCTCCTTGGTCCCATCTTGTTTCATTTTTTCCCTCCCTTCTCCCCACGACCCTGCGCCCTGCCTCTCAAATCCCTCATATCAGAGAGATTATATAATTGTCTTTCTCTGATTGGCTTATTTCCACTTAGCATAATACCCTCTAGTTCCATCTACATCTTTGCAAATGGCAAGATTTCTTTTTTGGATATCTGCATAGTATTCCTGTGTGTGCGTGTGTGTGCGTGTGTGTGTGTGTGTGTCTATACCACATCTTCTTTATCCATTCATCTGTTGATGGACATCTAAGTTCTTTCCATAGTTTGGCTATTGTGGACATTGCTGCTATAAACATTTGGGTGCATGTGCCCATTCGGATCATTACATTAGTATCTTTAGGGTAAATACCCAGTAGTGCAATTGCTGGGTCATAGGGTAGCTCTATTTTCAACTTTTTGAGGAACCTCCATGCTGTTTTCCAGAATGGCTGCACCAGCTTGCATTCCCACCAACAGTGTAGGAGGGTTCCCCTTTCTCTGCATCCTTGCCAACATCTGTCGTTCCCTGACTTGTTAATTTTAGCCATTCTGACTGATGTGAGGTGGTGTCTCTCTGTGCTTTTGATTTTTGTTTCCCTGAGTGATGTGGAACACTTTCTCATGTATCTGTTGGCCTTTTGGATGTCTTCTTTGCAGACATGCCTGTTCATGTCTTCTGCCCATTTCTTTTTTTTTTAAGATTTTATTTATTTATTTGACAGACAGAGATCACAAGTAGGCAGAGAGAGAGAGGAAGGGAAGCAGGCTTCCTGCTGAACAGAGAGCCCGACTCGGGGCTCGATCCCAGGACCCTGAGAACATGACCTGAGCCGAAGGCAGAGGTTCAACACACTGAGCCACCCAGGCACCCCTTCTGCCCATTTCTTGATTGAATTATTTGTTCTTTAGGTGTTGACTTTGGTAAGTTCTTAATTGATTGTGGATACTAGCCCTTTATCTTATATGTCATTTGCAAACATCTTCTCCCATTCTGTTGGTTGTCTTTTGGTTTGTTGACTGTTTCTTAATCACATTTAACCACGTTTGCCTGAGGAGTGGAGTGTCCTTCTTGCAGAGCTGGGTAGGAAGGAAGGAAGTAGGTCATTGTCAAGTGACAAAGACTGTTCTAAACCAGATTTATTAGATTTTTTAAAAATATATTTCTTCATTTTTTATACACCTTTAACACAGTTTCCAGGGACTTTATATGTGTTTTAGGAGGGTGGTTTAAACTAATATTCACAACATTAGGTTGTATTGCAGGGCAAGCATCCGTGGAGGTACTCACCCTGCCATTTTAGAAGTCATCTCTTTTCCTGACTCTTTAGACCTGTGAACACATTACAGAATTTGCATCTCTATCTATAGTATTAGTTGCAAGTATTTTCTCATGTGTCTTCTTATAAAGTTGTGGTGTATCATTCTAGAATGAAAGTTTAAAATGAAATTGCACACATCTTATTTAATCATTTCCCCTTATTGGATTTTGAATCTTAGTTGGAAAGGCATTCTTCATTCCCATATTATAAAATAATTCACTCACTCACCCCTTATACTTTTGTGATTTAATTTATACATTTAGATTTCAGTCATTTTTAGTTCATTGAAGTGAGTCATGTAAGGTATGCTTTCTAAATTACCTTGTTGTAAATGGCTATTAAGGTGTTCCAAACTAATCATTAAAAATTCCATCATTTCAATACCTGAGATTGCACATATTTTCCACGTTTTAGTTGTTTTTAGATTCCATTCTGTTTAATTGTTGTATCAATCTGTTTAAGAGGTATACTCTTTTAATTATAGAGGTTTCATGTTTTTAAATGGTTGGTCTCTTGCAGCTCAATTATTCTAATTTTTCAGGGTTTTCCAGAAGGTTCTCCTTTATTTATTATTTAATATTTTAAAATATTACTAATTTAGGATTAGTTTGTATGGATCCAGACCAAGAAAATAAAATTAAACTTGTTGGAATGTGTTATCACATGAAATTTACACATTAACTTGGGAAATACGGACATCTTTTGATTGAAGTATTATTGTAACAGCAACACCAAATATTCAAAAATATCTTTAACAATATACATGCAAAGCCTAAAGGAGGAAAAATCTAAAATACCACTAAAAATCAGAAAAAATGGGTTCAATCAAATGGGCAGACCTTCTACAATTTTGAATACAGTAACTGGTGGTTTTCTTTCCTAACATACTTCCTGTTTTAGTTTGATCTATAAAAGGGCCATTTTTTTTTTTTTTTAGTATTTTAAGTTTACAACCTGAGAATTACTGATTCTCCTGTCGTTTGTACTAATTTTTTCATTGATTGCCTTTGATTTCCAAGCTATATTATGATAAAATCTACATATCAAAATAATTTTTTTCCTCTCTTTTAATTGTTATGCCTAAAATTTTTTATCTTGTCTGAAGGATTGGCTTATTCTTCCAAAATAATAATTAACAGTAGTGGATATTACTGACTGACTCTTGATTTTGGCTCAGATCATGACCTCAGGGTGGTGAGACTAGTCCCACACCTGGCTCTATGTTCAGCATGGAATCTGCTAGAGATTCTCTCCCTCTCCCTCTGCCCCTCTTCCCCACTTACAAGCTCTTGCTCTCTCTCACTAAATAAATAAAATCTTGTTTACAAAAAAGATGCTGATGTTGATTTGTCTTCATTTTCCTGGAATAAACCCCACTTAGTCATGATGCATCTTTTTTATTGCACTGTTGGATTCTATTTGCTAATGATTTTTTATAAATTTCATCAATATCTATGTGATTGATCTGTGATTTGGTTGTTTGTGCAATTGTTGTTGCAATCATTGTCAGATTTGCGGATCATTATGCATTCCCTTCATGAAATCAATTTGTAAGTTTTCTTTATTTCATAAACCCTGGAATAGCTTTATAGCAATAGCATTATTTGATTTTTGAAGGTTTGCAAAAAGTCTCTGTGAAAACGTGAGTGAGGTCCTTTTGGGGGTGCAACACTTTGATATAGTTCTTCACTTCTTCTAAGGACACTGAAATTCAAAATTTCCCTCCTTCCTGGGGTTGGTTTTGTCAATTTTGTTTTCCCAGAAATTTAGCTTTTTAATCTATGTTTTCAAACAGATTTACAATGAATTGTGTAGTCTTTTCTTACAAATTTAACATGCCTATAATTTTAAAAGGTACCTTTCTTGACATTTTTATTTTGTGTTTTCATGTTTCTTTCATTTTTTCTTGATTACCTTAGCTAATGATTTGTCTATTAGGGTGATTAGTTCAAAACACCAGCTTGTGTATTTATGTATATTACATGTTCTTTTTTTCCAGTTTATTAATTTCCCCTTTATCTTTCTTACTATATTCTTGCTGCTTTCTTTGTATTTATTTTGTTCTTTCTTGCTTTATGAAGTGAATTCCCCTTCATTTTTTTAAAGATTTTATTTATTTTAGAGAGAGAGATTGAAGGAAAGAGAGAAGGAATGGGAGGAGGGGCTGAGGGAGGGACACAAGCAGAACCCCCTGCTGAGCAGGGAGCCAGATGTGGGCCTCAATTCCAGGACTCTGGGATCATGACCTGAGCCAAAGGCAGATGCCTAATTGACTGAGCAACCAGGCCCCTCTTCTACACTTTTTAAAAAAAGATTTATCTTATTTATTTGAGAGAGAGAGCAAGTCCACATTACCAGGGGGAGGGGCCAAGGGAAAGGGAGAAAGAGAATCTGAACAAGACACTGTGTTGAGTGGGGAGCCCAATGTGGGGCTCAGTTCCACTACCTGAGATCATGACCTGAGCTGAAATCAAGAGTTGGAAATTTAACCAACTGAGCCACCCAGATGCCCCAACCTTTCAGATTTTTATTATTCATACTAAGAACCATGAATTTGTCTCTGAACACTGTTTTAGTTGATTTTACAGGTTCTCTTTTGTACAGTTTTAATTATTTCTAAAAGAAATTCTTCCATTTTAATTTGTTTTTCCTTTTGACTCAATAGATATTTATAAGGAAGTTTTAAAATTATGGCTATAAAGAATTTCCACCCTCTTTAAAAATTAACTTCTAGTTTAATGTATCATGGTCAGAGAATATTATTTGCATTACTTTTTTTAAAAGATTTTATTTATTTATTTGAGACAGAGACAGTGAGAGAGAGAAAGGAAGAGACACCATAAGCTAGGAGGGGAGAGGCAGAAGGACAAGCAGACTCCCTGCTGATCAGGGAGCCCAATGTGAGGCTGGATCCTAGGATTCTGGGACCATGACCTAAGCTGAAGGCAGATGCTTAACCAGCTGAGCCATCCAAGTGCCCCTGCATTATTCTTTTTCAAAGAAACATTTAGATTTGGCCTATCTTTATATATTAGAACTTACGTATCCTTTTTTTATTAAGTTTTATTTCAATTACTTACTTGTCTCAGATTGCCAATTATTTGCTCAAATCTCTTATTATTGATAGGATTCTGATTTTTTGCTCTGTTATTTATTATTATTATTATTATTATTATTAATCACTGTGGTTTTTTTTTACTTTTAATTCAGAAATGTTTTATATAGTCACTGCAAAATTATGCGTTTACGAAAGACCACACTTACGCAGCATTTCAGGCAATTCAAATTTACAGAGAAGAGCACAACTGCCCCTCATGTGCTCACCACCTAACCTGCATGGTTGTCCACTCAAGATAAGTATTGTTCCATCTGTATCCTCCCACCAGCCCTCCACCTGTTTCCCCTGCATTATGTTGAAGGAAATCATAATATAAAACTGGAATATTTTCTTCTTTTTTCTATGCTTTCAAATAGCTTAAGTAGCATCTTATAATGCATTTTATTATCTCATCTTTAAAAGTTTGTCAGAGCTCCCTCATCTGGGTCCAGTGTTTTTTCTGTAATTATTGGCTACCTCTTCTACTTCTTTGGTGACTGTTCTGAAGTCAAATTTGGTGAATTGCATTTTTTCAATAAGACCAAGTGTTTCATTTTGTTTTTCAAACATATACAAATAGTATTATAAAACATGTATCTTATTATTTAAAAAATCCTCTATTTTATGGTTAATTCCCTTTATAATTTCAGTATTATAAACTTTTGCTCTCCTGCTCCTTCCAAGCCACTTTTAAGACAACAAAAAGATAAGCTTCAGACTAGAAGAAACATTTGAAAGCACTATATGTGATGTATGCCTCAATACTTCACATTTTTATTATTTGTACTAAGAGTCATGAATTTGTCTCTGAATATTGTTTTAGTTTACAGATTCTCTTTTGTATAGTTTTAATTATTTTTAAAAGAAATATATAAATGACTATCAAAATAATAAGAAATATGACTATAAAAATAATATATATGATATATAAATCACTTTCCAAATAATAAGATATGAATGACTATCAATATAAAGAGAAAACAAGCAGTCCAATAAAATAAAATGAGCAAAAATTTTGGACAGAGCCAAAAAAGATAAATGTGACTATCAACTAAGCACTTAAAAGAGTCTCGATATTATTAGTCATCACAAATTGGAAATCTAAATGATGAGATACTACTCTACAGATGCTAGAATGACCAAAAAAAACAAAACAAAACAAACAAAATGCCAACAGCAAGCACTATAGTGAGAGTGAAGCAAGTGAAAACCAAACATTACTCGGTGCAACCACAAAAGGCTTTGTAAGTAAAACGTCACTTACATATGACCCAGCAATAGCACCCCCAGGTAAGATTCTCAGCTGTATGAAAGTTTATAAACACTTATTTATGATAATACCAAAGTGGAAACACCTCTCATGTCCTTCAACTGGTGGATGGATTACTTCAACTGTGGCACATTAATATAATGAAATAATATAATGAATTATAATATAATACAATGAAATACTTTCCAGTGATTCAAAACAAATGAACAATTGACATACATCATAGGGATGAATCTCCAATATGATCTGATAGGTAAAAGAAGCCAGACTTAAAAATCTATATATGTATTTATGGTCTGGGATAGATTCAATTACAGGGGAAGAGAGTATGTCATTGGTGACCAGCCTGGGGGATTGGGAGAAGGGGTGACTCCATGAGCAGGTCAAGGGGATAACAGAATGTTCTGTATCCTGACTGCCATAGTACCGCACAACTCTATGCACTAGTAAAGACTCATAAAACTGTGCACCAGTAAGAGTGTATCATTGTATAGAAATTAAAAAAAAATAATAAGTGGAGAGGAAGCAGGAGGGTATAGAGTAAAGGTAAAAACACATTCAAGGAAAATAAAATAAATATGCTGGATATCTCCTGTTTTTTGCTACAAAATTCTTCTTATGCCTTCACTCCCCTCTGTGTGCCAGCAGGCTGACCTTTTTAGGAGACATTACCATGTTCCTTTTCCATCAGTCTTTTGGTGGGCATAGCCACAGGAAGCTCCCATCAGGAGACCAAAGGAGGGCGGAAGGCAATGTTAGGGTACTGATTCTCCTGGCTCATTCCCTGTGGGACTGCCTCAGGCTGCCTGTGATCTTCCACCCATCACAAAAACTCTTCTGGTCATCCTAGCAATGTGAATCTTCCTTTGCAATTTACAGCATTTACTTCTGCCTCTGATCCTTTTTGATCTAGTCCTGGTCACAATTCCCACTGATACTAGCCCGAGGGAATTACCTTACAGAGGTAAGAGAGTTCCTTACCTCTGTCCATACTTTTTTTTAAAGTACTCTTCAATTAAAATCTTTCAAATCATCCAAGTTAAATCTTCCATCCCTTTCATGCAGAGATCCTAATAAAACAGTGAGTGAAGACTCATGAGGATGTATGTTCTGGGGACAGTAAGCAGGCCAGCTTGACTGGGATAAGAAGCTATAATGTGAGTAAGTGAGAAATAAGGTCGAGTGAGGACATACTCAGCAAGGTCACAATTTCTAAAACCAGGTCACTCTTCTGTGCGGAAAAAAGAAATCACTGGAAACTTTTGAGCAGCAAATTAATATTATTAACATAATACTAATAAAGATTGGCTGTATGCACGACGGGTTGGAGCAGAAAACGTGGAGTTTAGATGAACAATGAAGAGAATGATATATGACATGTAAGGTGAAGGAAGCGACACAGTCATTATGCAGTGGAAATGACAAGCATAGCAAATTAGATCTTGGGAAAATAAGTGAATACAGGACAAGAAAGAATAAGAGGAGCCAAAGATGACTTTGCAGTTTGAAGTCTGGGTGACTGGAAGAATAATGATGTTATTAAAAGGTGACATTTGTTGGGAGTGCAGACTGATTTGTAAAGGAAGGTGCTTGAAAGGTAAAAAACTCACACCCTCACACTGCCATTGCAGGAGTTGGCTCTGGTTGGTAGATCTGATTTCAGCTTTGAATTTTTTTCCTCCCCATGTTAAAGGAAACTCCAAAGCCACTGAGACCCAGCACATGGCTCAATGTGCAGTATTCATTGGAACTGATTCCAGGGACCATTGGGAAGAGAAGCTCCAATCCCAGGAACAAGATAAAATAATAATTTCTGTGTCTCAACTCAACGAAACAGGTCAGACAGACCGATGGTTGCACTCAGGCAAAAGTTACTTGCATTCGATTGGGACAATGGGAAAAAAAAAAAAACCCAGTCCAAACTAAAAGGAAGATGGAGAATGAGAGCTTATCAAGGAGATACAAGGGTGTGTACAAGGGTAAAAGTGAGGGAAATCATGATACTAGATAATTTATTTACTTAGTAATTTACCAGGCAGACCAAGGCTAATTACCCAACTAAAATTAGTTAGCCCGGAAAGAAGTCACTTCAGCTCCAGTTCTTTTTTTTTTTTTTTTTTTTTTTTTTTTTTAAGATTTTATTTAATTATTTGACAGATCAAGTGAGCACACAAGCAGGGGGAGCAGCAGAGGGAGAGAGCGAAGGAGGCATTCCGCTGAGCAGGGAGCGAATAGCGGGACTCAATCCCAGGACCCTGGGATCATGACTTGAGCCCAGGGCAGACGCTTAACCCACTGAGCCACCCACTCTGCCCCAGTTCTTGCTCTGATTTGTAGTCATCTATATTTGGTGCACCGTGTGGGCACCCAGCCATGCGGATCAGATTACTGAATTGGACATGTGAGGAACACAGTTTACTGGTATGCTTAGGTTTGTCACATAGTTGTTGATACTCTAGCTGCAAAATATGAAATTTGGCTTGAGAACTGGAGCACAGAGGAAGATGCAGATGCAGGACATCTCCGAACTCAGGTACAGTGAAAGAAAACTGCAGAGGGAATACACCCCGGACTCGGAGTTGTGAGGAGATGATTTTCTCTTCTTTTTGCAGTCTTCTACAGAGTCTAATACAATACTGAATTTATAGAAGATGCTTGTTATATACATGTTGAGTGGAATTAGTACTCACCCAAACTAAAGGCGGTCTAATATACAAAGTAGTATATAGCATTGCTTGAAAAAGCCAAAGATCTATCAGATTCAGGGACCCAACAAAGATGTTTAAGTTCTGAAAAATCCAATTTGCTTCTAGAATCATGGAGTGGAATTCTCAAATACATAAGGGCAAATAAATGTCTTTTAGATACGGACAGCTGATATAAGACAACAGATATAGCTCAACAAACACTGAAGGAATAAGAATGGATAGGCAGGCTGAAGTTACTGCTCTATTTTTCAAAGAAATCCCAGTGGGGATAAAGATTTGAGTTAAGAAGGCATATGAGGAAAGGTTCAACAAATCAGTGATTCCTCTAACTTGAAACTGAAACAAGGATAGTGCAGATCTGTTCACAAATACCTACCTGGTGAATTTCTTTCATCTCAAAAGATTAAGAATAGCTATTAAAGAGACATTTCAATAACTGATTTACGTGCCATCACTTCCAAATGAGTAAAGGCACTGTAATAAAAAGTACTTGTAAAGATCATCTTCTGAAGTATATCGCTGAATTATTTCTTCCCTGGATAAGCTTCTCTGACCGTGTTTCCCAGTGGTCAGAACTTCATGATTCAATGTTGAGAGTAAAATCTTGAGTTTATATTTTTGTTTATTTATTTTAGAGAGAGGGAGAGGGAAAGATCATGAGAGGGAGGTGGGGGCAGAGGGAGAGAGAGAAGCAGACTCCCTGCGAACAGGCAGCCTGATGCAGTGAGGCTGGGTCCCAGGACCCTGAGATCATGACCTGAGCCTAAAGCAAATGTTAACTGACTGAGCCAGCCAGGCCCTCCAAGTTTATGTTTTTATCATTGAATCAGAATGCTCTAAGGAACTGCTAATGGAGACTCTGAAAGGAACCTAACCAAAAAAAATCTACTGGCATTTCCAGAATCACTTGTTAGTGTATTAGAAAGTATCCATATCGTGATGCTGAATTTTTCAATTGGAAAAGATATCTCTGTCTTTAGGTTTTCTTAATTGTCTCTGCCCAGGAGGATTGAAAAAATAGTACACAAGCAGTTTTACTGGGAATAAGCCCCAGAAAAAAAAATGAATGAAAGAATATTCATTAAAACATATATATTAATTACCTATAATATATCACAAATGGGTTTCTAAGTATTCCTCACAATAGGTGTTATTACTGATATTTTAATTATGATGAAAAAATGTGCCCAGAATATATACTGTATACCTTGAGGGCAGAATCACTCTTATTTGTTCTTAATTTTACTGATAGAAAAATTGAGGCCTAGCTGTGAGGTGCCCAAAGTGACAGAACAAGCTAATTCCCATACTACTTGGAGCAATAAACTTGCTCAACACTCAAATACGCAACCTCATTTTTCATAAGTTATATATCAGGAAATAGTTTTTATTTTTACATCATCAATAATAGTAAACAACTTAGCTATATTAAAGTATCTATAAGATTTGTTACAAAATGCAATGGAGCAACATCTCCCAATATCAATATATTGTAACAGACAGTAAGGGAATTATAAGAGACAGGTAAACACGTATTTATCCAGTTCTTGATATTTCATTAAATTATTCATATCTCAAAAGCTCTAACAAATGCTTCCCAGCAGATCAAATACATAAAGAAACTTAATTGAAGAGGCGTTTCATTTAAAAAACAATATGCATTATATTATTTAAACGTTTATTAATAAAAACCTGAATTGGTTCTTTTCTTCAGGCTTAGAGAAGAGTAGAAGTTCCCATGGGAAATTTTCTCAGCTTTCCTCAAGGCTAAAGAACTTGGTTTTATATAGATTAATAACCTTAGAATTTTATCCTCAAAGAAATGTTTAATAACCTGATGGATTATGGTATAATGCAAGTGATTTCTATGAAATGTTATCTTCCACTTGTTTTCAGCCCAGCAAAAAGGGATCTCATATAATTGTAGTCTCCTTTCTTCAATGTAGTTTCCATTACTCTCAGAGTTTATCAAGAAGAATAATGATGCTTTGATTAAAAAAGGAACATCAGTGCTGCTGTAGTTGGACCTCACCAAGGGCAGGCCTGCACATCATTCTTCGCTCTTTTCCCTACAACCATGACAGAGAACAATGGAGAAATACATCAGATTATGGCAATTGTGCAAGGACTGCTGTGTGTCTTCAGTTGCTCATGAAGCATGCACATTTCTAACCACTGCCTTGTAGATACTTATTAATCTTCAGGGTTTCCCCTCTCTCTATATATATGTAGAAATATGTAAAAGAGGCAAAGTAGATCAGCCTCCAGCCCATCAGCCCCAAGTCACCATCCCATTAGCGTGATTCTGAGATCTGAAATAGAAGGGCAACATGAGAAATGGAATATATTCTATATTTCCTCTGCTTTGGAACCCTCACTATCACTCCTCTGGTTCAGTTTCTCTAGCCCTGTTGTATTGCAATGGTCTTGCAGTGGATTTGCTTGCTTCCTGTGTCTTGCCTGTGAATTCATTCTTCACATGTTTCAAGACAGCACGTCAGCTCTACTCTCACTGCCCAGAATTTCCAAGCCTTTTAGGTTGTTGACTCTCTCTATCCCACTCCCACTTTCCCTTTCTGACCATAGGGAATATCCCCTCCCCCACACTCTGCCATCAATCTCTTTAGATTTCAAAACCTCCATCACCTTCCCATCATCATATTATTCTGGGATTCCTTTCATTTCCTGTCCAAATTATAGTGAATGTGATTCCATAAGAATGCTTCATTGATAAAACTTGATTTCCAGTGGGTTCAGGATAAATCATCTTGCAGAAATTTCACATGACTCTGTTTTAAAACACTAGGATTTCTTACCTTTCTCTTTTTAATCTTCAATGATACTTCTTTCACATTATTCCAGTGAGACAATTTCTGGTAGCTTTAAAGGCTAAGACCTTATATATCTTAAATCACTTTAAGCATATAAAAGTTAATTTGACGATTCACAATGTATTGTAAGAGTATCTTTGAACACTGGAAACATTTCTGGGCAAAGTGAAGTGCCCTGTTCCCTGAATTGACATTGATCTTGCTTTTTAACATTATAACTAATTTAAAGGGTCATGAATATTCTCTGTATGTGGGGTTCTACATATGACCACAAGAAATTATCTATGTGCAGAATTAGTCATTGGACCTCTTATCTAGGATCTCTGTTTGAAAATGGTCCATATGTGAATGATTAATCCTGTCCTTCATGGAGAAAACAATGAAGTGATGCCAATCCCATTAATATTGACTCTGACTTTAGGTAAACTACATCTGAGCAGGAACTGGTTTTTCTCACTCTCTTTACCACTTTTTTTCTCATAAAAGCAAAATTTTAAAAGCCATGTACATTCAACAGTGTAGAATTTGGTGTTCAAAGCCACTGTATCCCAGAACATATACTATGTTAGATGGTATTTGCACATAGCCCTTGATTCAAACTAAACCCTTGGGACCAGATGTGCTTCTGAATGTAGAATTTTGTATATTTTAGGAAAGTGAAACAGTGCATGCATCTTCCATTAAAAAATATATATATATTCATAGGGTAACCCTGAGCTATATCCTGTAATCACACACATGAATGTGTCAGCAGTGGAAATCATGACTATTCACTTGGGAATCATGAAGTTTATAAATGGTCTCTTACAAGATAGAAAAGGTTTTGCAGCCAAATGAGGAATAGGGACAATTTTACTCCCCCCCCCGCCCCCACAATTGTAGATCAAGGCTTTTGGACCTGTGGTGTTTAATGAAAAACAGAACATAGTTTCTGCTCTCAAGGAACGCAACAAGTGTTAATATTTAGCTAGTTCATACTGGTAGGCCAATGCTGGTGTTAAAATATTAAAATATTTTTTTTTCTAGTGAGTAAGCGACCATTATCCTAAGCCATTCAAGGACATACCCATCTTTTGGATTCTTGGAGCTTTCTCTGCACCTACTGTGGCCCACCTGGAGGAGTAACTTTGACCCCCACAGTCAACCTCTGCATGGTTGGTGGGGGCCTGAACCATACCAACTGTTACAAAATTTTGAATATCAGTCCTAAAATGGATAGTGATAGTGAATTTCTTTCAGTAGAGCCAGAGGATTTTACAGAATGAGGAGAGATCTAGAGAACTGAGTCCCACTTCCCTCTACTTTTTACTTTTTAAAACATTTTTTTATAAACATATAATGTATTTTTAGCCCCAGGGGTACAGGTCTGTGAATCATCAGGTTTACACACTTCACAGCACTCACCAAAGCACATACCCTCCCCAATGCCCATTACCCCACCCCCTTTTCCTGACCCCCCTCCCCCCAGCAACCCTCAGTTTGTTTTGTGAGATTAAGAGTTTCTTCTGGTTTGTTTCCCTCCCAAACCCATCTTGTTCCATTTATTCTTTTCCTACCCCCAAATGCCCCGCATTGCATCTCCACTTCCTCATATCAGGGAGATCATATGATAGTTGTCTTTCTCCGATTGACTTATTTTGCTAAGCATAATACCCTCTGTTTCCATCCATGTTGTTGCAAATAGCAAGATTTCATTTCTTTTGATGGCTGCATAGTATTCCACTACACACACACACACACACACACACACACACACACCACATCTTCTTTATCCATTCAACTGTTGATGGACATCTAGGTTCTTTCCATAGTTTGGCTATTGTGGACATTGCTGCTATAAACATTCGGGTGCACGTGCCCCTTCAGATCCCTACATTTGTATCTTTAGGGTAAATACCCAGTAGTGCAATTGCTGGGTCATAGGGCAGTTCTATTTTCAACATTTTGAGGAACCTCCATGCTGTTTTCCAGAGTGGTTGCACCAGCTTGCATTCCCACCAACAGTGTAGGAGGGTTCCCCTTTCTCCGCATCCTCGCCAGCATCTGTCATTTCCTGACTTGTTAATTTTAGCCATTCTGACTGGTGTGAGGTGGTATCTCAATGTGGTTTTGATTTGTATTTCCCTGATGCTGAGTAATGTGGAGCATTTTTCCATGTGTCTGTTGGCCATCTGGATGTCTTCTTTGCAGAAATTTCTGTTCATGTCCTCTGCCCATTTCTTGATTGGATTATTTGTTCTTTGCGTGTTGAGTTTGCTAAGCTCTTTATAGATTTTGGATACTAGCCTTTTATCTGATATGTTGATTGCATATATACTCTAAAAATAATGTCCCTGAGCAAATTCCACCCTCACTGAATCTTATTTTTATTTCTTCTCCCATTCTGTCATTTGTCTTTTGGTTTTGTTATCTGTTTCCTTTGCTGTGCAAAAACTTTTGATCTTGACGAAATACCGATAGTTCACTTTTGCCCTTGCTTCCCTTGCCTTTGGCAATGTTCCTAGGAAGAAGTTGCTGTGGCTGAGGTCGAAGAGGTTGCTGCCTGTGTTCTCCTCAAGGATTTTGATGGATTCCTGTCTCTCATTGAGGTCCTTCATCCATTTTGAGTCTATTTTCATGTGTGGTGTAAGGAAATGATCCAGTTTCATTTTTCTGCATGTGGCTGTCCAATTTTCCCAACACCATTTGTTGATGAGGCTGTCTTTTTTCCATTGGACATTCTTTTCCTGCAACATCCTCTGTTGTTCTCCCTGAATTGACCATAGAGTTGAGGGTCTATTTCTGGGCTCTCTATTCTGTTCCATTGATCTATGTGTCTGTTTTTGTGCCAGTACCATGCTGTCTTGATGATGACAGCTTTGTAATAGAGCTTGAAGTCCACAATTGTCATGCCACCAATTTTGGCTTTTTTTTCAATATTCCTTTGGCTATTCAAGGTCTTTTCTGGTTCCATATAAATTTTAGGATTACTTGTTCCATTTCTTTGAAAAAAAATGGATAGGATTTTGGTAGGGATTGCATTAAATGTGTAGATTGCTTTAGATAGCATAGACATTTTCTACTTTTAACTTTTATTGGTTTAGGAGAGCAGAAAGCCAATGAAATCACTTGCAATCCTGTTTTTACTGTTTTAACAAGGACAGCCAGTCCCCGAGAGGGCATGTTGGAAGAGGTGACCCTGGGAAAGAATGTCTTCTATGACCTCTCATCAGTGGCTTTCACAATTCTATTCTTTATACTTACCTCTGATATAGAAAATTCCATATATGCTCACTGATAATTTTTTTCAACAGATAATAATTTTTCAGCATGACACAATTGAAAGAAAACATGATTTGATTAAAAAAAAAAAACCTATTGTTCTTTGCTTTTTTGGAAATAATGTCCCTGAGCAAATTCCACTCTCACTGAATCTTATTTTTATTTTTCATCTGTAAAATAAGTATAGTTCCCATCTGATGCCAGCATGTTTGTGGAAATTAAATGAGATGATACATATTGCTAAACAAACACAAGCCATTACCATTTTTTTTTTATCAGACTGTGACTCTTTTAGATTCCTGTTGTTGTTCTCCCTGAATTTGATCAGCGCTGCTAGCCATGCTTCTAAATGAGATGCATTGATCTGTCCTCACCCTGCCCAGGTGGCCAGAGGTCAAGGGGTTGAGTGGATACTAATTAAAACTTCCATTACAATATGCTCCCTCTTCTAATTTAGTGTGAGAGGCAGTGTAACAGAGTAGCTAAGAGCATGCGAATATGACTGGAACATGACGGCCTTAGTTCAAATCCCAGCTCCGACACTGACTAGCTTAAGCAAATTTCTTAATCTCTTGGTTCTTCATTTTCCTCATTGGTTAAATAAGGATAATAATTCTTCCTATCTCATAATATTGCTGTAACTATTAAATGATTTAATAGATATAAACCGCCTAGTACAGTGCTGAGCAGAGATTAAACTTTGAGTGCTGACCATGACCGGAAGGACACCCGCTTCCAGGAGGAGCCCTTGTCACAGGTTTTGTGGAGTTGTTCCTTGTGCAAGCCCCGGTGCAGCTTCAAGAGACTGCTCCCGGTTCAGTTTCTCCAGAGCCATGCGATCAAAGCAACTCAACGGGCTAGTAGACCTTTCCTATTGTCATTGCTATTACTGCTGGTGTCCTTCTCTTCCTTCTTCACCTTTCCTTTCTCCTCCTCCTCATTGTCCTATGCTCCTTCTCCACTTCTTCCTTCTAAAATTCATCTATAATGCATATCTCTTAGAACTGTAGGGGCCAAAGGCCGACAACCCCAAGATGGGCTGCTGCTGCATAAAGATGATTCTGAGCTAAAGGTCATTGAGACCCTACCAGCTCAAGAGAAACTTTTGCCCCTTCCATAACTACACAGAAGAATGCAAATTGAGGACCTTCCCAGAAGAAGGATTATTAGCAGAGATAAATTTTATCTGAGTGACCTATCTATATGGCAGGGCGAACATCTAATTACCAAACATCTGCTCTACTTCTTACTGCCCCGTGAATTGCATTCCTTTCATCTGAAGTCCCAGACCCCTAATTCCTTCTCCTTATTTCCGTATGACATATGTACCTCATTTTGCCTGTCTTTGCAATTTCCATGCCTGCTCAGATGCCCCATATATACTCTAATAAGTTTTTCTCCTGTTAATCTGTCTCATGTTAATTTGATTCTTCATCTAGCTAGAAGGATCCTTGAAGAGGACAAGAATTCTTGCTCCCTGACAGTACAGAAATGTGTGTAACCTGTCATTAGTTTTTGCTCTTCCATCTCTAAACATCCCATGCCTAAATTCTCCCACCACATCTTGAAAATACTGAAATAGTTCATCTCATGCACAAAAAGAAAAAGCTCCATTTATTATTATCACTTCTTCAGATTTTGACTTCTCCTCATTGGACATTTTTTCTAGTCTTATTCCTTCACACATCCAACACTGTGACCATTATACAAACTATTATAATCTTTATCAGAACCCCAAATGGTGTACACTCCACCAAATCAGTATGTTGCCCTTCCCCTTGCTTTTCCACCAGCCACAAGTTTAGCAGTGTTTATTAGCTTATGTCACAGTTTGCTGACAAACAGTCTTCAATTTTCTCTCCAATGCTTATTCCTAATATACCATTTGAAAGAAATATTGTCAAGGTCATGGTATTTAAACGACAAGCAAGAATGATCCAAGTTCATGGAATAAAGATTCTGATGCGGTATTTTTTTTTTTTTTTTTAACGTTAAAAAGGATTAAGGTCATGGAACATTCCTTACAGAGGTTTTTCCATATCTACACTCTAAGCCAAAATCTCAGATAACCAAATGCATTTCAGGATAACAGGCAAAGTCAGTAGCAAAATTTATTATCTTTGTTAACTCGACTTTGTTAGGAGTATGGGTCTTCTTAACATCACTTCTTTAACCACCTGAACTTTCAGAAAAGAATAACCATGAGGCATACAAGAAAGAGTAATTCAATCCTTTTTCTTCTCTTTTGATTTCTTCACTGGCTTTTTCAGTAACAATGGTTGCTTTTGATCAGGTCCCCCAGCAAAGAGAAATCAAGAAAAAAGCATATGTGCTAATATTGACTGATTTAGCAATCATAAGGCAATGTGATGAAGGAACCAGAAAGTGGAGTAAGTCACCGAGAGTCTAGGAATACCCCAGCCTCTAGAAACTGGAGAAAGCAAGGAACTGATTTTCCCCAAAGCCTCCAGAAGGAATTAGCTCTGACAGATAACACGTTAGCCCAGTATAACTAATTTTATTCCTCTGACCTTCAAAAATATAAGACAAATGTGATTTGTTTTAAGACACTTTGTTCATAGTAATTTGTTACAACAGCAAAAAGGAACTAGTACTTATTTTGGTACCAACAGTGGGGGTGCTGCTATAATATCTAAATCATCAGAAACAAAATTTTGGTAGAAATATGGCTGATGGTGAGGACTCAGAGGACATGAGGAACATGTTACTGGAAACTGGAGGAAAGGAGATCCTTCTAATACAGTAGCAGAAATCTTGGCTTAATTGTTTCATACACTTATGTGCAAAGCAGAACTTCTAGGTGATAAATGTGGATATTTATCCGAGCAAAGTTTTGAAGATAGGGCCTCGTTTATTCATGTTGATTGTAGTCAAGTTAGGGAGGAAAGAGGTAAACTGAGCGAAGAACTAGTAAGCAAAAAGGAGTCTGGATTTGATAATTTGGGAAATTCTCACTTAACCGGATTGTTAAAGATGCTAACAGTAGGAGATTCCCTGTCAGAAAACAAAGCTCTGGAGAGAAAGCCTGGGGTGTGCTAGACAACCTTTTGCCAGTACCTGGGAAGAATCAAAAGGTCAAAGCATTCAGTCACATGAAAAACTATTTTAAGAGATAATGCATATGAATCATTGATCCTCTCAGTCTTATCAGCAGAAGCCAGGAATAGAGATGAAATTATCCAGAAAAGACCTTTGAATGAGCCTTTGTCTAATGGAGTGAATTCCTGTGACATATGTGGGAAACCCACAAGGCTTTTGCAACTGTTATATCAGCAGAAACATTGCCAGATTTGATTGAAAGGGACAGAGAGGATGAAATTTAAAAATGTTTTTGGATTCCATAAATAGGAACCAGGCTGGTATAACTCACTCAGCTACAAATACACTCCTCTTCATTAAAAAGGAAGAATGAGGGATGCCTGCATGGCTCAGTCACTTAAGCATCTGTCTTTGGCTCAGGTCATGATCCCAGGGTCCTGGGATCAAGTCCTACAACAGACTCCTTGCTCAGTGGTAAGCCTGCTTCTCCCTCTGCCTGCTGCTCTCTCTGCTTGTGTTCTCTCTCTCTCTCTCTCTCTCTGACAAATAAATAAAATCTTAGGGGGAAAAAAAAAAGGAGGAGTGACTCAGAGGGCATAAGGAGGACCACAGAGTAGAACCTCATTCCTAGAGGATGGAGCCATGGGCTAAGAAGATGGAGCCAGGAGGTGCAGAGGATTATTCTTAGGCCTAGAAACTGATGGAGGTTTTCATCTCAAAATTGAATCTCAAAATTGCTTGGGAATAGTGACTTCTTTATTCCTTCCATTTTCTTCCCTTTGGGATGGCAACTGGATAATTTATATCTTAGATGTTTGGTACAGTTCATCAGTGGATCCATCTGAAACTGACGCTTTCTGTTTTGGAAGATTACTGTTTATTGACTCAATTTCTCTACTAGATATAGTCCATCCAGATTGTTTCTTCTTGTGTGAGTTTTGGCAGATTGCATCTTTCAAAAAACTTGTCCATTTGGTTTAGTATTTGCCCTGTGGCCTCACATCTTTTCTTATTCTAAGAAGAGTTCTTCAGGGTTTTTCTTGTTTTTAGAATGGAGCAGCAACATCTAAGTTCCTTGCACAATAGACTGAAAACAGAAATCTCACGAACTAGGTTTTTTAAGCAGTAGAGCTGATGTGTGAAAGAAGGTAATGAAGATGAAGGTCAAGGGATTTTATTCATTCAGTGCTTGAGACTTGAGCTGCACTGAATAAATCAAGAGATGGGAGAGGCTGCAGACAGAGAAGAGGGGGGACCACAGGGAGAACCACACATTGGGGAACACAGTCTTGAGCATGGATGAAAAAAGTATTCTTGAATTGAGGAGTGAAACATTCCTCACTGGAGATTGCTGATTCCATTACTGATCTGTAGATGTTTAAACATAGGAAGACTTCATTTCAATCTCTTTTTAAGGGGACAGCTAAAGCAGAAAAACAAGATATTGAGAAGTGCTAATAATGTGTGATGTTCAGAAGACAAATGGGACAAATATACCTCAGTCCAAAAGACCACATAAACCTTAAATATTCCTCTTCATGACACTTTTCTGATGTACACATCTGGAATTTTCTACTCCCTCCTCCCCCCCAACTACATGACATTTATCTCTACATTTTTTGGTACCAATCTCTCTCTATATTGCATTATAGTGATTGTTTTTCATTTTTTGAGATAAATATTGATTGACAGATATTTACTGAGTACCCACATTGTGCTAGGTAGCCTCATATCTCTTCTTATGATTGAGATTGAGAACCTTCTCTAATTTATTCTTGATTCCACCAAAGGGTCTGAACCAGAATTTTATACTTATGTACATAATAGGCAAGTGCTCAGTGAATTAAAAATAAATGAAGTTACTTTAGTCAACACTAAACTGTGTTCAACAGTAAACTGTTCATGCTTGCACACATTAACTAGTGAGATAACAGCTAAAAGGACTAAGCTTTTCTCATGAAATATGTCACTGAATCCTTGTGCAAACTCATGATCTAGATATAGTTATCTCTATTTTACTGTTGAAGAAACTTAGCTTTAAAAAAGTTAAATAATTTACTCAAAGCTACACCACTAATAAGGACTCTGCTCCATGACCAGCCAACTCAAGTAGCTTATTTTTTTAACCAGCATCTTCTTCAATCCATAGCATATACTGTTCATGTAAACTCTTGACTTTTCACCATCAGAATTTATCAAAATGAATTTATCAAAAACGCTAAGGTCAAACATGAAGAAAAAAAGAATTTAGAAGGTAAGCAAAAAGGAAGAACTTCACCTGAGAATACTTAAGTTGTGTAATCACAGTAATGCAGCCTTACGAGAAAAAAAATTCCTAAGAAGAGAGTCTCTGTTGGCGATGTCCCCTCTTGCGGAGCCTTGGCTCAGCCTGTCCTTGTCTGCTCAGACATAGTGTGTTTGCTGAGATCAGCATGGAATGCCTGCCTGTATGCATAACTCATCACCTGTACGGCTTGACCACAATTTGTCTGACTCCTTGTCATGGCTCATATTTTGTTTTCTGTGTTGGCCCTGGTGCTCAGGTTGCTCACAAGTGCCCTGAAGGGCTTCGCCAAGACCATTTGATGACAATCATCCAGGCTGCCGCAGCACAAGCACTTGTGGAGTTGAAGGCTCTTGATTGAAAATCACTTACTCCATCCCTGAGAAGTAATATTTTCAGTTTATTTCACACAGACAACACTTTCTCAAATTCAGAGTGGTTGTCTGTTTCCATAGCATAGGTAATTTATTCCAGTTACTTAAGACTGAACTCTAAATCCATGTGCTGTTGGTAATTTAGGATGGATATAAGGAGAAATTTCCTGAGAGCCTTATGGGTTATTAAACACTGAAATGTGCTATAGAAGAAAATTGAAGGACCCTCTTCCTACAAAGGTGTTCAAAACCGGAATCAATGAACATTATCCACAGTGGGCTAGGGTGAACTCATATGAAGGCAAGGATATGGGAGAGATGACTTCTCAAGGTCCTTTACAGGGCTGGCATTCTGTGATTCATTTGCTTTAAAATCAATGATCTGTGTTGAAAAAAATTATATCTTATCAGTATGTGAAGAAAGCAAACATAAAATATTCTAGAGGCAGTGATGAGCATTTATGGTGTACTAAACCAATCCTGCTGCCTTGGAAGATATTTACCAAGTTTCACTGATTGCAAATGTGGCATTGATACTACACTCTGGAGGGGGAAATATACCAGTTTTTAATGTAGCATTTAAAACTCATGCAGTTGTGATGGGATGAGCACTGGGTGTTATACCCAACTGATGAATTATTGAACTCTACATCTGAAACTAATGATGTACGATATGTCGGCTAATTGAATTTAAATAAAAAAATAAAATAAAACTCATGCAGTGAGAATGGAGATAGTCTTCCAAAACATGCGACCTTCATTTACTGCCTATATTCAGTAAACAAGAGAAGTGTTAGGAACCTTCCAAAATGTCCCTCCATTCATATTATACATGAACCTGAAGATGTAAATGAGGTTGTACCATGCTATTTTTAAATGGCATCTAGCCTTTTTATTCTTTCATTCTCATAGATTGTTTAGGCAGTATTCCATGTAGCATGGCTGTACTCCAAAATCTGAGGCTTTGGGAAATGATAATGAATTTTATTGTTGAACAATGTTGATTTACTTGCCTGCTGAGCCTCCAAAAAGTTATTTAGCCTAAAGAATGAATATAACACTGCTTTAACCTTAACAATAAGTGAATGAATGGATTGGAAGTAGGTTTTTTGTGTTGCGCTTTTTCATCTTGAACAGTGGAATTGCAAGAGGTAGAAGGACATTTATGTAGAAACGCTGCAAAGAACATACTAGCATTTTCATCGGCTTTGTTCCTTGGTTTGACAGTGTGTACCTTTGTCATTTCATTTTAACACTTTCTACTTATTTTTTCCTGTGAATGGGTATAACATTATTGATAATTTTCATTTGATTTTGATGGTATCATTTTAATTTATTTACTGAACAAACAATTTCTGAGCACCAAATGTGTTCCAGGCACGGTTCTGGCTGCTGGCATAGAGTAGTGATCAAAAAGATGAGGCCCTTGTCTTGGTACGCCTTACAATACACTAGAAGACACACGCCGACAGGAGAATCGTAAGAGAACACTGTTTCAAAGGTGCCATGTGTTTTAGGCAGGAAGGGCTGGCCAAGTGCAAACTCAGAGGGAATTTGAGAGAGCAAAGGGAAAGGTCCAGAGATGGGATGAGGATGGAGGACGGGCTAAACGAAGTGAGGACACACTGAAGAGAACTAAGCAAAATATTTTGTTTAGCATATAGATAAAAGAGAAAGGATACACCAGAGAGGAAAGAGGGAGAAACCGTTGGATAGACTTTCTTCAGTTACCTGGGAGAAAATGGAAGGGGCAAAGAAGGAAATGGATGTTACGTATAAGAAACGAAGGAGAGTGATGCTGGAGGAGGACAGAGGAAGGTGAGTCGGTATGAAACTGCTTTTATAAATAAAAATGCATGTCTGCTGGATGTGCAAACCTCTGAAGTTGGTACTGATGCTGCCGGAACCTTGAGGTACCAGGCTGTTTTCCAAAGGCTTTCAGATGTCTGACTCATAGCATGACATTAGGTTATGAAAATAAACACTGAGGGAAAAGTAAGACCAGGGCTGTAAATAACATTCCTCCCATCAAAAAGTGGGCTCTATTTTCTCTTCTTTTGAATCTGGGCTTGTCTGTAACTGTTTGACCAATAGAAAACAGTGAGAGTAATCTATGCCAGTTCGGAGTCATTCCCTTAGGAAGAATGGCCATTTATGTCTTTGCCTTAGATTCCTAAGCCACCACATTAAGAAATCTGACTACTCTGCTATAAAAACCATGTGGAGAGGCTCTGAGACTACATGAAGAGGAAGAGAAGCTCAAGGAAGCCCAAAGTTCCCAACATTCCCTCCAAGGTGCCAGTGAGTGAGGTGACTTGAACTCTTCAGATAAGCCTCCCTACTAGCTGAATACCACTGGTTGATCCCAACTGATGCTCCCCAGAGCAAAAGAATCACCCAGGTTAGCCTTGCCTAAACTGCTGATTCAGAAAGTTGGGGGTTATCAGTCAATGATTGCTGTTTCAAGCCACTAAGTTTGGGTACTTTGTTCCAGAGAAAAAGGTAACTGGAATCACATTTGTTGCCAGGAGTGAGGTGTTGCCATACAGAAATCTAAAACTGGTGACTTTGGGACCTGGCAGAAAGAACCTAGAATGGCCTCAAGGAGGCTAGAAGTGAAAGCTGGAAGAGCCTTGGGAGGTTCATGAATACTTGAGAGAGACTGAGGAGCACATTATTGGAACTGAAGAAAAGGAAACTTTGGTTATATAATGCCAGGAAGTTTGGCAACGCCTATGACCTGCAGAAATGAAATTAAAAAAATGTACCTATTGAACTAATTGATCTAGCTAAGTGGATTTCTAGACAGAATGCTGAAACGTTGACTATGCCGGCTATGATAAAATAGTCTATTACAAAACATGAAAAAAGAAGTGGGCATTATTCTGTTTTTGAGAAGAATTTGGAGAAGATAAAGAGTTCCCAGGAACGTTTTTCTAGCTAGCAAAAGACTCTCAAAGTAGGATTTGGTCTTAAAGCAAAATTCAAACCAAAGTCAGTAAGACTCAGTATCTGGGCAAGGTTGAAGTCAGGACGAGGTTGTACAACCCTTCGTTTAATACTTCAGAAAGATATAAGGGTATGCTTCACAGATTGTTTTGTTGGGCAATAGTATTTTTAAGAATGTTAAAGTGTTTTTGTTGTTGTTGTTGTTTTTTCCAAGACCCTCACCAGTTGCCCAAGACAGGTAAGTGGCCATCTTGAGAAGTAATGTAAGTATGCTTTTACCTAACAGAGGGAAAAATAATATGATAAATTAGACACCTGCAGAATGTATTAGCTGAAAGACTGAATTAAAACAGTATGAAATGAAAAAGAAAAATTCTGTTATTGGTCTCCTAACAGTCTATGGAAAGGAAGTACCCTGAGAAGAGTACATAGAGTGCACCTGGTGCATATCTTATGGGAAAGGAAGGATGACCCAAATTCACAAACGGTGGATCCAAATACCATTGAGGATATTTCCCAGGCATCCAGAACTGGAAATGTGCACCTGGCCAGATTCAGAGTCACTATGAATCAGCTATGTGCCTCTTATTTTTCCCCGTTTTGAAGGTAGATGTCTGTTGTGGTTGCCGTAACTGTCTCACGTTGTATACTGAGTGTGTAGGAAACAGATTACTTGTCTCTTTAGCTCAGAGCCTTCAGAGCAAGAGGAACCATATTCCAGGAACCATTCTCAAGGAACTTCATCCAAACCTGCTCCTGATTTTAGATAACTAGATTATGGACTTTGAGATGATGCCATAATGGGATCAAATGGGACGAAACTTTGGGCATCTTGCTGGAGGTGAATGAATTCTGCAAGGAGAAGAAATGTAAATAACTTGCGGCTGTAGGAAAGATGATAGCAAAGAAACCATGTCTGTGTTACTTAAAATTTCCCTTTTGAGAGTTTGGATCTATTTCCCTTCCATTGAATCTACACTGGACAAGATCCTTGGAGCATTCCAGCATGATGGGTTGGAATGATACTATAACAGTTGCAAGCCTAGACTTTAGGAACTGTAAGTTTCTGTCTTGATATCTTAAATCTCTGAGCTATCATTATAAAATCTGATTTCCCAGTTGGAGATACCACAGGAAGATCTAAGACTACATGGGGAAGGTGAAGAGCCCAGCTGAGGTCACCTCTCTGGATATGACCCTTCAATTGGCAGGCATGTGAGTAAAGCCAGTGGACTTTCTAGAACAGTCCAGCTGAATTCCATTGAAAGATTACGGTCAAAGTTATACAGAAAAGAACCAACCAGCTAACACTGCCCAAATTCTGATGTACAAAATCATGAAACATAATGAAATGCTTTCTGTTTCAAGCTACTATATTCTGAAGTAAGTTAGTTTTGCAGCAGGAGATAGCTGGTGCAGCCCCTTAAAAAACTGACTTGGGAAGAACTGAGGATATCTGAGTGGAAAGCTTGTATTTGTATCAGTGGAAGCCTTAACTGTGGGAAGCTTGCATTTGTATCAGTGGAAGCATTAATTAAAGGAAAGATAGAAGCTTTGAGGATTGAAAAGAAGGATAGACCTTTAGTGAGAGGGCACAATGACCGCAAGACAAAGAGGATTATTTATAGGCTTATAATCCACATAAGCAAATAGCTGATGACTGATAGATCTCTGGAAGGCCATATGGGTAATTAATGTTGGTGTGTATAATGTATGATTGCGGCTATCATTGTAAGAACTTTGAAGTGGCCATGGTTCTAGATGAATTTGAAGAATGAATTAGGTAGGTCTTTGAGAGTTCAGATCCTATAGAGCAATTGGCCTTTCTTCTGAGACTTTGACTTCTCTCAGAGGTTTTCTGACACTTGATGAAAATTCTTACTTAATTCATTATATCCATTCATTTAACAAGATTTATCCCCTGCCTATGTACATTCAGTGAGAAGTTCTGTTAAGGATAGAAAGGAGATGCTGTTCTTGAATTCAATGGATTTACTGCACGGTGGAAAGGATCAGACAAGGAACTGAAATAATTCTAATGCAGGAAAGAAAATAATGATTTCCAGCATTTGGAGAGGGTCGACTGACTATATTTTGGAACCTAGTCAAGGAGCTTCCTAAGTTTAAGAGGTAAGAACTTAGTTCCTGAATAGACTTAAGTACCATACAAGGACAAAAGAATAAAGCAAAAAGCCAGTTGCTAGAAAACATTTTAACCAGATCTCCATGCAATTTGAAGACAGAGTGATTATATCCTGATCCCTAGCTTCTTCGTGGAGCTTTTAGAACCCGAAACATACTAGAGGCTACCTCTTAGAGGAATTTCAAGTAAGTGTCAAGTCACTCCAACTAAGAAAATCAGAGGACCACTTGAGCTTAGAACCAGTAATAGTAGATGAGACATCAATAATTCCATGAAAATGTTGCTGCCTGAAGTTCCAATATAATTCCTGTTGAAAGAGTGAGATACTGAACAAGTTGGACACAGTTTGTCCATGACTTTATGATGAATGCTACCGATTGAATCCCAGAGCCAGAACTCTCCTCATTCTCACTCCTGCTCTCTTGTTTTCACCCAATCCTCCTCTTTCTACAAATTGTTTGTGTCCTGTATCACTCAATCCAAAGGACTCTTCCCCCGTGTTTGCAATCCAACCTTGCCCTGCTTTCCAACCAAGTATGGCTATTTGCATTGTTCAATAATATACACACTTTTTTTAAAAAAAAAGTCATGCTTTCTTAAATGATAGTTCCTCTCCATACTTACTTTCCCAGACTCTCTTACCACTGTGGTTTAGATAAACTGGTTTATCAAGCAGTTTTCATCAGGGAGACATAAGAAAATCTCCACTAGTTAGATAGGTAAGATCATTTGTTTCCTTTAAGAAGAGGTTTCATAAATTGCCTCTTTTCCCTTCTTGCTACCTTGAAAATAGATGTGATGTCTAAAAACACAGAAGACATCTTGCAACAATGAAGCGTCCGGCATGAAAATGAAAACCCAACATACTCAGGATGACAGAAAAAGGAAAGAAAGATCTGGGTCATTGATGACATTGTTGAGTTTCCAAACCAGCTGTGAGATCTCTTGTTAGGACATAATAAACATTCTTATTTACTCCACTGTTGGACAGGCTTTCTGATACTTATAGAGGAATAAAATGCTAACTAAGGCAGTTATTTTTTTATTTCATTAAATACATAATGCAACTGATTGTAAGTTATATCATTATTTAATTGTATCATTATTTGATATACTACTGAGCAAGAAAATAAGCCACAAGATGCACAAAATAAAATGTTTCTTATCACTTGTAATTTGTATTTTATACTTCTGAAAAAACCTCTTTTCTTTTTAAAAACATATGAATTTTTATCACTGATTCCATCTGTGAATACATTACAGAAAATAAGTGGAGCAAATTTCTTATAGTGCCCTAAAACATCTTCACATTCAATGTACAGTTGTACTAAGTAATTTTGTTACTCATAGTCTTCTATTTCCATGTTTTTTTTCCCCATATAATATCATTCTTTGTCATCAACAGTGTGGATAATGCAATATTTCTTTAACGAGTTTATAAAACAATGAATTCCAGTGTTTGGGCTCTTGAGCCTGCTTTGCATGTATGTAGAGCAAATCAATTTTTGGATTTCCACTTCAAGGCTATCCTTGGACATATACGATTAACAATTTCTAGGACTCTATCTCCATAGTACTGAGTTCCTAGGAGTTGAGAGTGTGGAACTATTGTCCCTAGAATTTTCTTCCATGCCACTGTCACTCATTCTGAAAGCTCTTACTTGCTGGTGTTTCTGAAACACATACATTTTGTGCAAGGATTGAGTACTATGTAAGAACTACTAACTTTCCACCAACAACTACCTGGAAGACCCACTCCATGAATGAAAGATTCATCTTTTCTTACCTCAGATTTCTCAGAGGTAAATATTGGATGAAGTGACTTACTGAAGTACACAATGATTGTCCACTGCCATAGCTTTAATGTTTAGCGGGACCTTCACTGGGACCTTCATCGTGCTGTCCTCTGCTACCTGAGATCTCCAGAGCTGCAGATCCTAGAACTGTACCAAAAATTCACCAAGTCAGCCACTGAAATTGATGGTGACTGAGCCACTCCTACCACTCCGCTTTGATTTTTATAATTTTCTTTTTTGATTTTTATAATTTTTAAAAAAGATTTTATTTATTTATTTGACAGAGAGAGAGATCACAAGTAGGTAGAGAGAGAGGGGAAAGCAGGCTCCCCACCAAGCAGAAAGCCCAATGAGGAGCTCAATCCCAGGACCCTGAGATCATGACCTGAGCCGAAGGCAGAAGCTTAACCCACTGAGCTACCCAGGTACCCCTCCACTTTGATTTTTGAACCCATGTATTTTACATGTGGATAATGCACCATGTGCAGTGGTCACTGATTTAAAGTGTTTACAACACACTGGCAAAGAGCATAGCACAGGATGTCATTCCCAAGCTAGCAAATTCAAGGGAACATTACACTACCTCAAACAAACACTTCATGGTGCAGTATATGTGGAACCAGAGGATACCGTAATCACGTGCCTACTGCTGCATCTTCTTTGCTACAGCAGTGTTACATGAAGTGCCGTGTTTGCAATCAGATACTCTAGGAATCCTTCTGATAATGGTCCTGACTGACATACTGCAGGCAAGAAAGACAAAACCAGGCCTAGAATAGGGATCAATCTGATCACAATGAAAAAATGTCTGTTAAAATGTAGAGGATGTCAGGTATAATCAACCTACTAGCAAGTTGCTGGTTTTCTTTCTTTACAGAGTATACTTTAACCTGGTACTGGTATCTAGAAGAGAAGTTGTAATGCTTAAAATGGAAAATAAGCATGGAAATTATAAGGATTTGGCTAAAGAGTTGGGGAACAGGAAAGTGAATGTGTGTTAATTGGAAACTATAGTGATAAAGGTCAGGAGAAGGTACAGTTGGCTCTCCCAACCATTAACGTTGGTAGAGAAAATTATTTAAAATTTTCAGCAAAACTGGGACACCTGGTTGGCTCTGTAGGTTAAGCAGCTGACATTTGATTTCAATTCTGGTCTTGGTGATCTTGGGGTTGTGAGATCAGGCCCCCAATGCGGCTCTGTGCTCACTGTGGAGTCTGCTTGAGATTTTCTCTCTCCCTCTCCCTCTGCCCCTCCTCCTGTTAATGCGCACGTGTGCTCTCTAAGTAAATATATAAACAAAATCTTTTAAAAAAATATTTTCAGGGGTGCCTGGATGACTCAGTGTGTTAAAGCCTCTGCCTTCGGTTCAGGTCATGATCTCAGGATCCTGGGATGGAGCCCTGCACTGGGCTCTCTGCACAGTGGGGAGCCTGCTTCCTCTTCTCTCTCTGCCTGACTCTGCCTACTTGTGATCTCAATCTGTCAAATAAATACATAAAATCTTTAAAAAAAAATCTTCTCAGCAAAATTACCTTGCAGAATCAGCCAAATATTAATACCATTTTACTTAGTGATTACAATTCTAAAGATAAGAAACACATGGTACAAAAATATTTTAATTGATTTAAAAATAGAGGTAAGTTTAAAAAATGGTGTTAGATTCATAGACTGGACTATTATACTCCTACTGATTTATGTTTCAGTAATGGCAGCAGCTAGATCTGCCTTGGTAAGAAAAACACTGTATCTTGCCACATTTATGTTCTCCATCTTCTGCTGAAATGGTTACTCCATTCTGGAGTTCACTGTTTAGGCACTGGGATGGCTGATAACATAGGCTGCCTGACATGTACCAGATGAATCATCCTATTCATTCCAATGTTTAATGCCTCCTCTGCAGTGGGGCCTCTCCGAAGTGTACTAACCTGTGACACAAACATTTCCACACTTTATGGAAGTGTGGTCCAGCCAATCTTCAATGAATGAAAGTTTCTATAAGCCCTTGGAGGTTTACTGCACAACCTGCCTCTTACTGCTCATCTGCTTTCTCACCCAGATGACCTTGAAAGCTCAGCCTCTTTACCATGATGTCTGCCAGACATAGTTGTACGTTGTCACTGTGTATCTGAACCTCAATTGTAGGTAAGACTCGTTTTTATTTCTTGTGCAAATTAGGGGATACAAATGGTTATCAAATTAAGTGTCTTGTAGCTATGCAGAGTAAAGATAACTGGGGGACTCCATGGCCTGTTTCTACTAATTTTCATTTTTTTAAAAAAAAAGATTTTATTTATTTGACAGAGAGAGACATAGCGAGAGAGGGAACACAAACAGGGGGAATGGGAGAGGGAGAAGCAGGCTTCCCGCTAATCAGGGAGCCCATGTGGGGTTCGATCCCATGGGATCATGACCTGAGCTGAAAGCAGACGCTTAATGACTGAGCCACACAGGCACCCCTGTTTCTACTAATTTTCAGAGTCCACATTCTGGTTGGGGGAAGAGACGTTTGTCTTTTACCAAAGAAATGGGCTTATGAATCATGTAAAGTACTTGGCCTGAATCAGAAACTGCATGCATGTTACTCCTTTCCTCTTGTCTGTCCTACTCAAATCATATTTAAAAGTACTATCATCAACTATTGCTTTTGTATAATTAGTTATTCTATTATTTTAGGTGATGAGCTTATGTTAGTCATCTTCCATCTGGGTTAGTTATGCAATTTCTAGGGTTGCTAAAAAATTGCCTAGGAGTTGGGGGATACACTGAAATTTTTAACTTTTTATTTTGGTCTCTAATAATGAACAGTCATGTCAGAGCCTAGAAACAGTTTCATCATCAGAGAGAGAAATTTAGTCAGTCCAGTTTTGGAAGGACCAATCATAGGATATATCTCTTTATTCCCTTCTTCCTTCAGGCCGTCACTCAATCCTATTACTTCATTTCCTTAAGTTGTAATACATAGGTTAAACTTATTGTAGACAATTCAGGAAATAATAAGGAAAAGGAAGAATATAAAGTTTATCCCTACAGAAATAAGCAATACTAACATTTTTGTATATTATCTAGTTTTTTAAGATTTTATTTATTTATTCGTCAGAGAGGGAGAGCACACACAGAAGGAGCAGCAGGGAGAGGGGAGAAGCAGGCTCCTTGCCAAGCAAGGAACCTGGGATCATGACCTGAGTTGAAGGCAGGCACTTAACCAACTGAACCACGCAGGTCTCCCTCCTTGGTTTTATTTTTTAAATGTATATATTTTTTTTTCTTTTTTTTTAATTTTTTATAAACATATATTTTTATCCCCAGGTCTGTGAATCATTTTTGTGAATATGTTTATATATTATATACATAAACAATATAGTAAACTCTTATTTTCTCTTGGTTTCATTTTATAGCCATTGAACGACATCAGTAAAATTATTTCAAAAACATCACTGTAGAAGTTATCTACATCTGTTCAATAGATCTAACATCTTTAATTTACCTTTATTTTTAAACTTAGTATTAATTAGGATAATTATTTTTGCACCGCATGTCTTATTACTTCTACTTCAATTCTCTTCTAAGTGTTTAGAATTGATACTGAGAAATGGAATTACAAGGTCAAATTAATATGTGGTTCAGTCTACAAATTAATTTTGCAGAACAATATTAAACATTTCTTCTCCCACCATTAATGAATCAGACAGCCTGTCTCATCATGCCTTCTCACGACTACCACTGTAGCTTTTTTTGCACGCACTCATTTCTTGCTCTTCAATTCTACAGCCAAATCTTTATCATTTCTGTGCTTGTTTTCCATCTCAAGCATGATGGCTTTCCTTTGGGCTTTGTCCCTGCATAAACCCATGGGTTAAAAAGAGCCACTACAGAGCAAACCAGAAAATTCTGAGTCTTAGTAATGTGTTCATATGCACAAATCATCGTTTGACCACATTCTTCCTTTGCTCTGTGGACCTCCCCACCTTTAGGCCAAAGACCCACATCCATCTTTCCCAAACATCTGTGCTTCATTTATAACTCAGAACTATGGAACTGAAGTGACTCTATCTCTCTCTCCTTTTTATTGATCTTAGCTTTATTAATCTACTCAAAGTAACCTTTCCTTATTAATTTCTTTTCCACTTGCACAATTTCCTTAATACTAAACTCTTCTCCATTATGCTCACAGTTTGCCATAGTCTTCTTTCAGGCCCCAAAGAAGCAAGTCTTGGGATCTCATCCATTCATTCATTCTTTTGTTTATCCAAGAGATATTCATCAGGATAAGAAAGATGCTGGACTCCTGCCTTTTTGGTGTGCTCCTACTGCTTAGAATTCCTGAGGGATCCCAGGGGGCAACAGTATATAACTGGTGATGTCTTATTGCTCCAATTCACTTTTTTTTTTCCATTACTCATTACCTGCCACAAAGTGTGAGTGAGCCACAGGGACAGTTTATACCCCCATCTTATACCATATTCTAAAACCACATAATAATACCATCATCTTTATATATTTCATATTGAGTATAAATAGTTGACATCTATCAAAACTTTTTTCCATTGGTTTTCTTTTTTATTTTTTTAAAATTTTTTTAAAAAGCTTTTATTTATTAATTTGACAGAGAGAAATCACAAGTAGACGGAGAGGCAGCCAGAGAGAGAGAGAGAGAGAGGGAAGCAGGCTCCCTGCTGAGCAGAGAGCCTGATGCGGGACTCAATCCCAGGACCCTGAGATCATGACCTGAGCTGAAGGCAGCGGCTTAACCCACTGAGCCACCCAGGCGCCCCTTTCTATTGGTTTTCAATTTGATACTAAGCATGGATTGTGTTACTTTGCCTCTTATCTTACTCACTATTCAATTTATAACAGATGTTTCTAATAGAGGTGTTCACATGGTCGCACAGCACTATAAACTGTGTTGTTAGAGCAATGCCTCTTAATATTCAAAACTGCTTTTGTATCCGCTTCTCATCAGCCAACCTTTTAAATATTTAAATGTCGGTTACATCTTGTGAGTGTTTGAGTTCAGGATGAAAAGAATGCTGAAAAATACACAGCGCGATGAGAGAAGACACGGGACACCTAGGGTCGCTCCTCCTTGAGTTGAGGATCTGGCAGTTGCTGATTTGGTCTTAGAGGCTTGTCTCAGAGCACAAAACTAGGCATTCTCAGATATTCAAGGAGCCTCAACAATTCCAGCCTTGTTTTTGCAAGTCAAAGTAAGCTAGAGTAAACGAGAGTACAGAAACTTTTAAGATGAATCTCTGGACTCACAGGTGGGTCTGGAGCCCTGAAAGATGCCTAATCTTTTAAATTAGCATCAGTGGGTGGACCAAGTGTGTAAGACTCAGGGCTACCAGCATGAGTACACAGTGCTCAACACTGCACGGCTTGTGGAGACACAAAGAGAGCCCTATGTTCTGCAATAGATCACATCTCTATTAGCTTTTTGATCTATTATTAAAACTTAGCTTAATTATGTTGAGTTGCTGTTGAGCTGGGGAAAGGTAGAGCAAAGAAAAATGCGGAGGATCTTATTCGCTGAGAAGCTAGGCCAGACTTGGACTTGCAGGTGAGTTCATAGAGGAATACAGGTTTGAGGAGCCAGAGAGACTAAGAAGATCCTATAGAACTGTGCCTTCTAGTTTTGCTTTGGTTTCTATCCCAGTTTTCTTTCTCTTTTCTGTATCCTAGGGGATTTGATGTCTGATGTGACTATAGCAACCTCTGCCTGAATATTTTGTTTATTTACACATTCATGTTTCTTTGAAGCCATGAAAAGGATTCTCTGCTTCTTGTCTGATAGTACTGTGGCTAAGTTCCTACAGAGGCTGGTCATGTAGCATCTCTCAACACACTGAGGACTTGCTTTTATAAGGTGCTATGCAGGGTGCTTTGGGGATATCATTTTATAAGGCAAGGTCCCTCAAGGAGCTAAAATATAGTCAAGCAGATGAAACATGGCACCTATAACTCTAGTACAAATCAGTGTGTAAAAATATCTCATGAAAAATAAAACATTTTAATTTCCCTAGGAAAAGATTGATTGTTTTTTGGTCATAGTAACAAGTAACTCCCAGATCTGGCATTAAACAATCTCAATTGATCAATGAAAACCATAAATCAGTAATCATACATCTGGATGCCAGACATTTTGTGACAGCCCCATATTCTGAAAGTAGCAGCAGTGGCCACAGTCTAATAAACAACGGTCCACAGCTAAAGATCAGTGAATCCCTAACAGGTCTTGCTTTTGTACATCACTGATCCCGAAACTCATGCTTCTCCAAACATATATGAGAATAGCATTTGCTTTATTCAGAGAGACTGTATCCTGCAAGTGCAGTTCTTCTTTGTCCAATAAGCAACAAATTCACCTTACTGTTTTAGATTTCGAGTGCTGACTTCTTTCTTTGACTCATTGGTCTATTTGGTCAGGTGTATTTTCCTTGGAGTCAGAAGGGTATCAGGAAATCAGCAGCCCACGGGAAATCAACCTTCCAAGTCTCGATCGACCAATCATAAGTCTTTAATAATGTCATTACCAAGTATGGTATTCTGATCATGGGAAATAATTATGCCAGTTGTCAGGATATAGATGATACCACCGACAGAAGCATTCTTTGTAAAAGCAAGACCCTAGATAATTTTGGTAGGAGAGCTATAAATGATAAGGCATGCTATCTTTCGCTATGAAGTATCAACAGCAAAATGGGAAAAAAATAAAATGTTTGCTTGTGAGGTCAATGATAATCTGCCACCTTCCTCCCACCTTCACTAATTAGAATTAAGATGGCCAGGTCTCTTATCTCTACTTTTTTTTTTTTTTTTCCCTTTATAGCCAGAGAGGAAAGAGCCAAAAGTTTTGGAGAAAGAGAATTTATATTTTTAAATCTAGGCATCTAGAAGAAGAAGAAAAATATTGGAGTCAAAGAGGAAAAATAAAAGACCTGTATTATTATAATTGTAATGTTAGCCACTGGGAAGTATTGTCTGGGAGTTTTTCCAATATAAAAATAGGCTATCACTTGCTTTACAGAAATTTAGAAAAAAAAAGTATGCAACCATGGTTCAAAAGACATATTTGCTTACTGGATATGGCAAGCCTAATGCAGGTTAAGACACCTCAAGTTTCACCAGTTCTATTGGTAGAAAAGTCCTCCAGCTTCTAGAGTACATTTTATGCAGAGGTGCATGGCAAACTGAGAAGTCAGCTGAGGAGAATTACCATATAAACTTTCACATTTGGGTAACTGATAATGAACAATGAAGATAACTAAGGATCTATAATCCTACCGGACAGAGGACATTTGGAGGGGCGATTATAGCACAAGGCAGATGGAAAATATCCCAGAGTGAGGGAGGAAGTGGGGCAGAACCGACTGAGGGAAAGCTATTTCCCTCAGAGAAGGACTCAGAATGAGATGATAATGAGTTTGGTTATCAATGAAAGGCCACTGAGACTTATCTCCTGAATGCTTTCCAGCTAACTTTTCAGAGACAGATGTCTTGTTAAAAAATGATGCTTTCTAAAATCATAAGCATAAGTACTAAGAAGTTTACCCTCCTCTCAGGACAGCTGAGAGCTAAAGTAAAAGAGGAAGTCAGGATTCTTTTTGCTCTGAAATATCAAACAAGGTCATGCTGCTTTTTCTGGAGATTGTTTTTTGTTTGTTAGGTGATCCCACAGAGAAGAAACTGTCTTCATCTGAGATGATATAATGAAGAACCTTGGCCCTAGTCAACCTCTCCTTAGTATACAGAAGTGTAAAAGAAATCACCTAAACCTCACAAAGGCTTATGATTTAATTAAATTAATCTAGAATGGAGGCACCTTCTTTGAATAGAATTAATTATCAGTCAACTTCTTTCTTCTTTTCAATGGCCACCTATTATAAAAATTGTCTTATGACCCATAACTGTGCAAGCCGAGACTATGGATTTTAGATTACACATTTTGCTACAGAAAGGGTTGGAAAGGGCCAAAGATCCATTGAAAACCAAATGAAGGAACAAAACTGTTCAAACTAGGGCATGAATTACTTAAATGCCTGCTCTTAAAATATTTCTATATATAGTTAAATTTAAAAAGCTTAAAAATTAGCAAAAATAAAAATATGAAAGAAATCATAGAGACTAATATAAATAAATGAGGTAAAAGAGAGATATTTAAAATTCCAAAGAATTAAAAGCTTGCTAAAATAAAGACAAAAATAAAATGTAAGAAAAAAAGAAAATTTCAAGTGAGTAATTGAAAATATACTTCAGAATATTCCATAAAACCACTGAAATTTTAAAAGAAGACAAGAATATAATCAGATACAATGAATATTTTTTGAAGGACTAGCTTAAAGAAGAACAGCAAAAAAGAAAATGTTAAATGATTCAATGATAATATTCTAAGACTTAATACCATGGCACAGTGGCATATGTTCTCATAAGAGAAAGCCAGTGAGCACAGCAGAAAATACGTGACCTTTCTATATACATGCAAAAAGCCTTTCTTTTATTATTTTTTAAATCAAGATTCTCCTTATGTAGAAGGTAAAGGTATTCCAATACATGGATACAATTTTATTGAATTAAAATATCACATCTACAATAGTATAATAGAAACATTTAACTCTAAACAAAGATGTAAGTTAAATACAAGATAGGCACAATGGCCAACCCCTCCTACTAGACGTTCCTATCACCTACTGCCTACTCAAGACTTTCTCTCCTGCAATTTTACTTCTGTATTTTGAGGTGCTAAATTATTGTCATCAATACACAAATATACTTAAAATTTCACATATCCTAAAATAGATTTGTATACATCAGTGAATCACTCATACTCAGAATGTAAAAAGGATATCTACAAATCAGTGAGGAAAAGAGAGTTAATCAAAGAGAAAAATGAGCAAAAGGCTAGAAATGACACCTCTCAAAGACAATGTGCAGTGGGCCAATAAACAGATGATTTCGCTGGTGTTCAGTGAAATGCAAATTAAAACCATAGCGCAATTGATAAAATGAAATCTTAAAATGGCAACTGCATGTTGACAAAATTATTCAACATCTGGAACTCTTATACAGTGCTTTAAGAAAAAACAATTTGTAGAATTGTTTGGCTATAGTCATATGTATGTCTTCTATGACCCAGCAATTCCATTTCTAGATAAATTCATCATGTGTTCACCAAAAGTCATATACTAGAAAATACGCCGCTATAACCTAGAAAATTATGACTAGTACTAGCAACTTTATTCATAATAGTCCAACACGTGTAAATACCCAGATTCCCTTCAACATATTAATAAATAAATAAATTGTGGTATATTCAATAGTAGGACATTAAACATCAATGAATGAGAATGAAAAACTTACAACAAAGTGAGTAATTATCACAAATACAGTGCACTGCAAAGAAAGACATGAAAGAGTTGTCAACACTAGTGTCAGACATTAGTATAGAGATTGATCTCCTGAGGGTAATTAATGACAGCATGGAATTCTGGGGCTTGTAGGAAGGTGGTAACATTCTATTCTTTGGTCTACAGGCTGCTGAGTTACTGAAAATTCATCAAGTATATTTAAGATTCATGTAGCTTTTGGAAGTATACGCTTAAATTAAAAGTTGAAACAAGCAAGCAAAAACTTTGACCCCCCAGTGCCTTCAGTTACCACACATTAAATACACACCTAATTAATATAAATATAATTAATATAAACACCTTTTATAATTAATCTTCTCAATTAAGTGTTCTGTAGTTGCTGTATGTACTGTATCCATTTTCTCCTGTTGTTTTCTCTGTCTTTTGTACCCACTGCTCAATAGTGAGACTCTTTTTAAGGCCACTGATGAAGCTAAACCAACGTTTCGTTTTTAATCTTCAGCTTAATCAACCTTCTTGTAGCCACATAGACTACTCCACTGTTCTTGAGACAATTGTATCCCTTGCCTTTGTGACACTACATTCTCCCCACTGGCTACTCCTTTGTATTATTTCTCACTCAATATTACAAATAAAACCAGGAAAATGGCCTAACTAGAATTCAGAGAACACCACAAACTTCCAGTGACCTGTAAGTAAATGCCAATTTTCAGCAGGCGGAGACGGGGAGGGCGCTAGGAGGAAGGCTGTGAAGGCTGCTGAGGAGGAGAGGATTGGAGGAGAAATGTCTGTGATTGATCTAAGATCCCCTCAGAAAGATAAAGTCCACTGTAAGTGTGAAATAACTGAAAAATATTTAAATATTTCTTTTTTTTAAGATCATTTATTTATTTGAGAGAGGGAGAGAGAGTGTGAGCAGAAGCAGGGGGAGCAGCAGAGGGAGAGGAAGAAGCAGGCTCCCTGCTAGGTGGGGAGCCCTACACTAGGCTTGATCCAGGACCCTGGGATCATGACTTGAGCTGAAGGCAGATGCTTAACTGACTGAGCCACGGAGGCGCCCCCTGAAATGTATTTCTGATAAATCAGAGCACTGATAGCAGAGAAGGGACATAAGAGTGTGTGGGGCTCAAAGTGACGAGACTGAGAAACACTGTTTTTGAGGGATGAGTGTACCAGAAAGGGAGTGGCCTCCGTTGTGGGCTGAAAGGCGAAAGAAGAAAAAAAGAAGCAAAGGGGGAATATTGGGATCCTGCTAGAAAAAAGAATAAAAACAATAAAATCAAGGGCATACAAGCTCTTCTCACACGAACCAAATACACCAAACAAACCAAGAATTTCCCATTCGTGAAACAGGAACTTTGCAACCCATTCCACCGGCACCCTGTCCGCTAAGGGCACGGACTTGGACTGTCATACCCACGCACTGCTCCTGCAGGAGGAAAACAGAGGGAATCAAATGTTTCACCTGATGCAAGTCCTCTCTCAGGAAACCAATCACAAAGCAGAAGAAAACTCTTACATAATATTGCAAACTGCATTATATAACCTCAGACAAGCATTTGTGAACCTATAGCCCAAATAAGAAAAGTATATGTTAAGAAAGAAATAAAATATAAGCTGATCGGACTCAGAGAAGAAGTGGAGGAAAAGAAGGAAGAGGTGGGGGAGGGAAAGGGACAGGAGAAGAAGGGAAGGTGAAAAAGGGGAGGAGGGAGTGGGGGAGGAGAAGAAAGTATAATAGCATCGATGTCTAAATGATATGAGGTGCCCCAGGGAGAAAAGACTTTAACAAATATTTAATAAGGGACTTTGGAGAAAGGTAGGAAAGTAATCAGAGGAATAAAAATGAGTAAACCTAAGAAGTCAAAAGGGTGAGGAGCAAAATGGTTAAAATGCAAAATAAACAAATATGAAAAAATCATATAATAGGGAGTCTCTGACATTGAAAAACAAAATAATAAAACGGAACACATATTTAATTTCTTAATATAAAAATTCCTGGAAATAAAATGAAAACTCTTTCTAACTATAGAAAACACCCAGTAGGTACCTGAGAGCCTTTCTGGAAATGCCTCTGGAGAAATAAAGCTGGAGGTGGTAAGTCACTCACAGAAAAGTGACACTGGGGTTGAACTGTTAACACTTCTAGGATGACAGCAGCAGATACCTCAGCTGGAATCACAGCTGCTCTACCTCCTCATCTGCCTACCCCACACTAGGGCTACTGCTAGAAGTCGGTCCACCCTTGGCATATTGTGTGTATTTCTGTGTGCATTATTCAAAATTCCCTGGTGGGTTCCTGTCATATATACATAGAACCAAGACCTTTTGTCTCTCTCTAGGCCTAGACATCAAAAGGTCCTGGCTGAGGGACTCCCCTCACTTTGCATTTGCCTGAGCTATCATCCTTTGAATTATTTGCACTCACTCGCTGTGGTAAGGTATGTTTTGACATACGATACTTTTAAAGGCGAGAGAGCTGGCCAGATTGGACCTTAACAATGGTTAACTCCAAGATGTATGTTAATAAATCCATAAGACTTTAATGATTTAAAAAAATCTTTAGGACTTACAAGCAAATCCTTTCGACTTACAGGTAAAATGATCAATAATTTAAAAGGACAAGAGAATTAGACTGACAATGGATTTCTTAAAAGCAACATAAAAAGCAAAAAAAAAAAAAAAAAAAAAAGGTAGCATTTTTCCATGAAAAGAAAGTGAATCAAAGATTTTATACTCAGAAAACCCGTCATTTAACTATCAAGGATATAGAAAAATGGCTTTACATGTTCAGGAACCCAGGTTATACTTTAATCTCAAGCTCTTGAAGAATCTTCTAGAGAATGAGCCAACCAAGAGATAATGCAAACTCTTCAGCAAAAGGAATTGTGATAAGCATTTATTCTATTGAAATGTAGAACTAAAATTGAGGCTAAGGTATGCAGGAAGGTGAAACAATGGTAAATAAGTATTTGTGTTCTCACAAAGTAAAAATAATGCAACTAAAATAATGGAAGAAAGGAGAGCAAAAGAGGAACATGTAATAAGCTCAGTGATTTTTGTATAGGCAATAGGCAAAGCCAAAAGATACTACTAAAAATCAACAAATAATTATGTTTATAAAAGAAATCAGGGCACTAAGAGCATTAGAAAGGCTTAAGTACAAGGTTATTACTAGAAAAAAAAATCAACTAGTCTAAATAGTAAATGAAATATAAAATGGAAAGTAAACACAATCAATGCAGCAAGAAATGACACGACACATAGAACAATTGTATAATTAAATACATAATTGTAAAAATGTATAAAAATTACAAAATACGAGTTGTCTTATCAGTATATCAGTAAGCATAGGTGGGCTTTAATTCAGCTATTAAAAGAAAGCTTTTAATTTTATTAACAAAGTAATGCCATGCTGCAATTCTGTACATAAATAATATATCTTCATGATACCAATTGTGCCTTTACATTTTTACTTATCTCTTATAAACACAAAATACTCCATGTATTTATGTAACTCATGTTATTTAAATGTATCAAACCCCAAATACTAATATAAATACATGGGATAAATAATTAGGCAAGGATTATTTACTTTACCAAACAGATCCACAGCAAGACCTTCTTAAATCAGAAGTCACTATAGTATATTTACTTATTATGAATAATTCCCAAGATGTTTAATGAACACATAAATGTATATATAAAGAGAACCAAGCAATTAAGATCTATACACGTGAAGAATATGCACATCACGAGCACATAATTCCAGACATCCTTAGTAATGCTAAAGCATTTGAATATTTTCTTATCTGTATCAGTGGGGACATTCTAGATCATAATCAGCTGGAGGACAGACAAAGACTAAATTGAAATTTCTTTGCCTTGCATTTGTGTAAACTAAAAAATGTTAATGTCAACAGGCTGACCTGGTATTTTCCAATGTTTCACCAAACTAACGCTGTTATTCAAGTGTGAAATATACAGAAAAATATCCACTGTTTTGTCTGGTATCTGCTTTTCCCTCTGGCTGACTGTGTCAGGGAACAAAGAAGTTCTCCATCCTCAGGGTTCAATGGTCCACACTGTTCAGGTTTAGAGAGAGCATAAGCATGGATGGTGTAGAAAGCCCAGGAGAGTAGCTTCTCAGGGTCAAGAGGACCAGAACAACAGAAAAGCATCTCACCCAGCTACTGTGTGGTCAGTGAATAAAGGTGGCAACAGTTCTAAGAAATGTACTCAACTTAAAAAAAAAAAAAAAAAAAATCCATTCTATTCTAACCTCACCACTGGAAGAGAAGGCAGAGGGCTTCTGCCCAAAACTTCAGGTGAATGAAGAGATGTTCTCTATTCCACCAGCAACATTAGAAAGAGGGAGGGAATGTCTGCTCTGTTCTTAGCCCTTCACCTGCCAAGCTTCATCTGTGAGGTGTCAGCATTTTCTGTCCACAAAGAGATACCCTACCTCTCTAGGTTTGAAAAGATGCTCTGGAGAAAACAGAGCATTAATGGGGAATTTAAAGGGCAGCGGAAACAATAAAAGACATAAAGGTCAATTGATCCAAACATTCTGGCTGCCAGAGCTTGCCCGGCCCTCAGCTTTCTGAGAGCATGAAAAGCAGTTAGGAAGCACACTGGGTCAGGGCATGCTTGAAGTGACTGACAGGGGAATGGCTCCTTTTCCTGGAGCTCCGTGTATTTGCCTCAAGCGCAAAAACTTCGCTTAGGAAGATCTTTCCTGTCTGCTGCACAGTGTCTTAACTTCTTAACAAACTTCTTCAGGCAAAAACTGTCACATGGAGATGGCTGATTACATTGGTTCTTTGAAAAAAGAATAATTTCTTGAAGAATCTCTTCTTTCAGTGGGTACAAATGTCTTAAAGATCCACTAGCACTAACTCATACTGGTTAAAAAGAAGCACAGTTGCCACTACCTTGGCACATAAGTGACAAATGAATGATGGGGATGCACACAGAAGATGTTTTTTTCATTTCCCTGCAGGTTTGATCAAGGAATGCAGTTTATATTGTCTTTGAGAACAGTTCTACTTTTATAGCCCATGAAGCTGTAAATGTTTTCTGAACTCTTTTGAGCTGTGCCCACACCTTTATACTTTTCCCTGCTCTGCTTTGAATTACTGATGGAAAGGGAAATAACTTACCAATTCTATGCAAAATCAAACTGTGTGTATTTCTGTGTGCATTTGTGTGAGAGACCGCTTGTGTATATGGAGCCCCTATACTCTTAATCAGTTAACAAACATAAATACCTAGAGCCGTAAAGATGTTAAAATGATGGTAAAAATCCACTGGAAAATAACTTTAAAGTGGATCCTATTAATTTCCCATCTTTATGACTGCATTTATTTGACTTTCAAGATTATTTTGAGTTTGTGGCAAACTCTTGCTTTTGTCATAGTCTGTATAATTCCACAGGGTAGAGAAAAGAGAAGGAGCAAGAAGTAGGGAAGGTTAGGAAAATGCACATAACAGTAGTGTATTTCGGTAGAGGTAATGGAGATTGCTAACTCTGCATAGGGTTGTAAGATTTACTTTCAAAATGCCTGTTAGACTTTCATTTGTAATACTGGCATTAAAAACTCTGAAAGTGTATTTTTATTTCCTTACTTTTTTAGTTTTTAGGGAAAATCTTTATTTTTTTTTCTTAAAATCATGCATGAGTAATCTGGCAATATATAATAGAAATTCAGAACACATAACTAAAAAAATTGAAATGTCAAGGTACTTATACTATCTGATAGAGATCATAATAGCATAGAAAACGACTATTCTTAGCCTGACCCCTAGTGTTAACAGCGAATAAGCATGCAGTCTGACAGTACTGGACGAAGACAAAATTGTTTAAAAGAAATACGTGACAGTAATTTTTTTTCATTATAAAATAATTCTCCCTTAATGAGTAAATACAGAGCATGGGAACATCAATCCAGAATGAGCTCAGAGATGAGCATCTCCATTTGATTAAAGGGAAACCTGAGTCTGATTGTTTTGGGATGAAATAATTAGTCTGAATTAGTTCATGGAGCTGCACTTCAGTCTTTGTACCCACTCCACTGACCATGAATCTATTTTACAACTTCGGGAAGACAATCTCTGACTTTTAATCCTTGTGGTCACCAGTCCCCGAGCACAACTATGGCTAAGACATGCGTTCATTCCTTGCCTGCCCTGAAGTTGGCAAGCAAGTTCAAGTTACTCAAAAGCCACAGCAGAAAGGGCCGGAGAAAGAATTTATTCTTCATTAATCTAGTCTGAGTTTAGAATTGTCTGATGTTTCTCTAAACAACTGAGACAGTTTAGGTAATTATCCATCCATTTACAAGATATTTCTAGATACAGCTCTAAATAGTTCAACCAATCCAAATGTTTCTCTCTGTTCCCTGGTAGGGGGAACTCTCTTCTTACTGCAGAAAGCCCCCAGAAGCTTTGAACGGGGTGTCTCCCCAAATGACATTAGCAGCCAGGGATCAACTTTAATTTATCCAGGCAATATATTCTCAGCAGATAAAGAAAAGAAGAAATGTGAATTGTTTCTTATTTTTCTGAAGATCTGAAACATCCAGTTCTTTTTGTCTCCTTAGCTCTTATATGCTATACTTTTTTTTTTTTTAAATTTCATTTATTTATTTATTTGACAGAGATAGCGAGAGCAGGAACACAAGCAGGGGAAGTGGAGAGGAGAAGCAGCTTTCCCACTGAGCAGGGAGCACAATACAAAGCTTGATTCCAGGACTCGGGGATCAGGACCTGAGCAGAAGGCAGATGCTTAATGACTGAGCCACCCAAGCGCTCCTGTTATACTTGTTCCAATATCCTAAATCTGCATTTTTTTGGTCTTATTTGTGAACTTTTCTACTTCTTTTGTTCCTGAATTCAGTTTATAAAAGCCTTCCTAATGGTAATTACCTGGTTTTAGATGTAGGATAATTCAACTTTGCATCCTATTACCAATCTAATAAGCACATTTACTTCTTAAACCTGGAAATTGCCACAGCATGTTCTTGAATACTTTTGATAAAACTTACCAAGTTGATTTTTTACCAGAAATCTGAGTACCTACTGTTCTAATAATTACTCAGTTTCTTACCTTAAGATTATTTGGGGGGGGAGGGTAGATATTTATAAGCTGATTAAAGAAGGTCATGCTTAGAGGTAGCATAGTTGTTACTAGTTTTGATAGAACACAATTCTCATTGTCTTAACTATTTGTTCTCTTGTCTCTTACTGTATTGATGGAAATAGATGAATAAAAAAGTGATTTCAGAAATGTCAAAATAGACTTGCAATAACACTTTTGTGAATTTTTGATAGAGCAATTACAATGGAGTATGCTACATACATTTGAATTTTTGCTGTGTTTAGAAGTTTGCCAGGATTAAAGAAGCAAAAAACATGATAATTTTTGAGGGACTACTAATTCACAGATCATGAACTATGGTGACTCAGATCCCCATCGCCCCCCCTTAACTGCTATCCCTTTCACCTCCACCCGTGCCCCCTCTTCAGAGATCCTTAATTCCTTTCTGCTTTCCCAATATGGCGCCCAGCAACCTAACCATTCCGTGAGCTTCTCCACTAATATCCTGATCAACCTCCTTCGTTTTTTAATATGGGTTTCTGTTGCTTGCATCCCAAAACCCTAATTAACCCAGGGTAGCAACATTACAAGTAACAAGCAAAGGCTGGAATTGGTTCCAGGCAAAATAAGGCAGGTGGCGGTGACAATTCCTATCCATAAACCCAGAAAGGAATGTAACACTCCATGGAATAAAATGGCTAGATTAGTTAATTAAATCACCACCTGTGCTTATCCAAAATCAAATTCCTATTTATAGCAAGACTTGGGGAGATCGCACTGTTCTGCTATGGAGAATAAGAGATGTTCCAGACCCCAGGGTGACAAAATGCCAAGCCACAGCACCGTATGAGGCAAGCATGGTTATCATAAGAAGCAGTAGGACAGGCACAGTAAACACATTTTGATTCACAGTATTGTCATGGTCAATTGAACATAGTTTCCTGGAAGAAAATCAAAAATGAAAATAAAAATTCGGGTTTGGGGAACAAAAGGCTGTCAGGTGCCATTGCAACAAATGGGTTCAATCTTCCCTCATTCCCCAATCCTGAAATCGTTCACAGGCAAGAGCTTCTTTAATAAAGGAAAGCAAGGTGGACTTCAAAAATGAACCCTGAAATATATCCATTATGTATGCCCTAGTGCGATTTTCCCTAACCATAATCAGAGGGTCCGAAAGCCACTTACCAGGGTACTTCCTTAGTGTAATGAAAATACCAAATCTTTCACATGCTTTCAGGCACTGTCTCTGAGCTAACTGCTGGGAACCCAAAACACTGTTTCAAACCCCGAGTCTTATTTGGGGCTTATGAGCTATAAAAGGGCAGTGAAGTTTTCACATTAACCTCCTGGAAAAACTAAACTCCAATCCCATTTCATGGTTATTTTTAACAGTTCCTGAATGTAATATCTTGAGTAGACAGCAGGCAACATCCCAACATTGATGCCATCGACCAAAACCAATGATTATATAGGGCCAAGTCCCTGGACACCTCTCTTCCTATTGAGCAGCACATCATAAATCTCAGTACTCTACCTTGTTAGGGAAAATAGCAGGGATTAGGGGAATCATCACAAACTTAAAAGATTTAAGAGTGGTAATTTCACAGCCTCGTTTAATTATACAGTTTGATGCAAAAATGAACAGGCTTAAAGTAGCAGGCATCTGGGGGTTTTGATTATCTGAAAAAAATGCTCATTTTACTTTGATTCTTGAAAGATAACTTCTCTGGACATTAATTCAAGGTTACTAGTCATTCTCTTTTAGGACACCAGAGACATTCATCTAGCTGTCATTTTTGCTTTAGAGAAGTCACTTGTCAACCGAAAGGCTGCTACTGTGATTTTTTTTCTTTGATTTTTCTACAGTTTCACTGTGATGATTCTTGGTATGTGTTTTTTCTTATTTAACCTGCTTCGGTTCATTGGGATTTTGAATGTGAAGACTGAGATCTTTCATCAGTTCTGGAACATGGTAAGCTATTACCTTTTGAAGTATTGCCCTGCACCATTCCTTCTTTTCTCTCCTTCAGGAACTCATGTCTGGCACTCACTCTCTTCTGTTAGCTTCTTAACCTCTTTTCTATTTTATCTATTTTTTGTCTCCTTTCTTTTATTCTGGATGATATTTTCTGATCTCTTTTGATTTTCTCTTCATTTATATCTAATTTGTTATTAAATGTTCATCACATTTTTAATTTAACTTTAGTTAATTAAGGGAACTTATTTTTATAAGTTTTAGATTTACAGAAAAATGAAGAAGCTAGTACGGTTTCCATATACCCACCTTCAGTTTCTGCTATTATTAATATTTTACATTATTATAATAAATGTGTTACAATTTTAAGATTTTATTTATTTATTTGACAGATGGAGATCACAAGTAGGCAGAGAAGCAGGCAGAGAGAGAGGAGGAAGCAAGCTCCCTGCTGAGCAGAGGGCCCCATGTGAGGCTTGATCCCAGGACCCTGGAATCATGACCTGAGCTGAAAGCAGAGGCTTTAACCCACTGAGCCACCCAGGCACCCCAATAAATGTGTTATAATTAATTAACTAGTGTTGATACATTATTATTAACTTAAAGATCATAGTTTATTTAGATTTCCTTAGATTTTCCCCTAATGTCCTTTTTCTGTTCCAGGATCTCATCTAGGATTCCACATTAAATTTAGCTGTCCTCTCTCTTTGGCTGTGAGAGTTTCCTGATTTTCCTTGGTTTTGCTTTTGTTTTTGTTTTTAAAGATTTTATTTATTTGACAAAGAAAGAGACAGAGAGCACACAAAGCAAATGAAGTAGCAGGCAGAGGGAGAAGCAGGCTCCCCAGGACCCTGGGATCATGACCTGAACCAAAGGCAGACATTCAACCAACTAGAGCCACCCAGGCACCCCTTGACTTTCCTTGTTTTTAATGGCCTTGGCAGTTTTGCTGAGTATAGGCCAGGTATTTTGTAGAATACCTTTTTACTGGAATTTGTCTGATGTTTTCTCTCATGATAAGCTGGAACTATAGGTACTTGGAGGAGATCACAGAGGTAAAGAGCTGTTATCATTACGTCATAATAAGCACACATACTACCAGTATGATTAATGACTTGTCGACACTGGCTTTAATCACTTGGCTGAAGTTAGTGTTTGCCAGGTTTCTCCGCTGTAAAGTTTTAGCCCCGTTACCATACATTTTGGGAGAAAATCACTATGTGCAACACATACCTACAGAGTGAGAGTTATGCTTCCCCTCCTGAAGTGGAGAGTATTTATTTAAATTATTTGGAATTCTTCTGCATGAGAGATTTATCTCTTCTGCATTTATTAATTTATTCAATCTCTTATTTATATATGTATAAATGTGATATTTATTTCTGAATAATCCAGTATTATTTATTCATTTTGTTGCTCATACTGTTTCAGCTTTGGTCACTGGGAGCTCTGTCAGTGTTCCCCTTTTTTTTTTTTTTTGATATTCCTATCAATATGGTTTGGGTTTTTTGGTTTGTTTTTTAAGCTACTTCTTATTTTCTGGCACTACAAATGCTCCAGGCTCATCTTGTATATTTTCTGTCCCAGTCTTAGAATCAGCCATTTCTTCAAGGAGCCTTGGTCCCTTTTTTAGAGAATAGCATTAGAAACCAAAATGTGGATGCTATCTATGCAAGTTACAATAGGGATGTCATTTCTTTTAGGCCATTTTATCCAAAAAGCAGAAAATATACATGATATATAACCTGTGTATTTAAATAGATCTATAAATATTTCTATATACAACCATCTGTACCTACATTAAGCTAAACATGAATTCGTTTGATGCCACCATGGGTATTTTTAGGCCCTTCTTTTCACTTTATTGTAATCTCCCACTCCAACAGTGAGGAATCTGGCTCCCACTATCTGTCACACATTTACTTAATTGTTCCATTCTGGTATACATGTATAGAACTGTCAGAATTGGTAACACATAATCCCATGGGAAACAACTTTGTCGATTAGAATACAGTGCTTCTGTGTAGTTCCTTATATCTTTTGTCTCATAGATGTGGCTCATTTCTAACAATACTCAGCTTATCGCCTTCCCCCCAACCCCTTCAGGGAGATTCTTTCGGTTGTTTTGTTTGTAATACAGTTAGACCTCCTTGTCACAGTCTGCATTTCTTTCTGGAATATCCCAAACTCCTAAATGATAATTAAAATTTTGCATCCATTAAGGTTATTTTTTTTGTGATACATAGTTCTAAGAGTTTTGACAAATGCATAATATACTGCATTCACAATTATATTATCACAAAGAATCACGTTATTCCCCTAAAAATCCACTATGTTTGATCTACGTCTTTATAGTTTTATCTTCTCTAGAATGTTACATAACTGGTTTCTTTCACTTAGTAATATGCCTTTGATATTTTGCCATCTGTTTTTGTGACCTTTTAGCTCATTTCTCTATATCTCTGAATAATAATATTGTGATGAATCACATTTTATCCATTCAGCTTTTAAAGGACATCTTGGTTGCTTCCATTTTTGGGAGATTACCAATAAAGCTGCAATAAACATTTATAGGAAGGTTTTTGTATGGGGTTGGCTTTTCAAATCAATTGGGCAAATACCAAGGAGCATGTTTGCTGGATCATATGGTAAGACTGTGTTAACTTTGTAAAAGACTGTCAAACTGTCTTCCTAAGTAAACATACCACTTTGTAGTCCCACTAGTAATGAATGAGCATTTCTGTTGTTCTTCATGCTATTATCTTTGAAAAACTTTTTGTTTACTTCATGTTTCACAGCAGTACCCACCCCAAATTCATTTCTATATGCAGAAGTGTATATGGATCCATGTTTTTTTACATGAATTTTTAGATAGACTATTTGATGTTTTTGCAATTATAAGTGATAAATTTATTTCATTTTTAAACACCTTATTGATAACATGTTGAAATGCAAATAATTTTTGTACATTGATATTTTATTTGGCATTATTACATAACTTAGAAATTAATTCTTACAAGTTATTTGTAGAGATATATAAATTATATCTTTCTTTTTTATCGAGGTATAGTTAACATACAATATTGCATGAGTTTTAGGTGCACAACATAGTGATTCTACAACTTGATATATTAGGCTATGCTCAACACAGTTACCATCTGTAAGCACGTAACTCTGTTATAATAGCATAGCCTATATTCCCTATGCTATACCTTTCATCCAGAACTGTAAGCTTGTACCTCCCACACAGTCCCCTTCACCCATTTTGCACACCCTATCATATTCCTCTCTTCTGGCAATCATTAGTTTGTTCTCTGTATTTACAGGTCTGTTCCTGCTTTTTTTATTTGTTTGTACAGTTGGTTATTTTTTTTAGATTCCACAAATTAAATGAAACCATATGGTATTTGTCTTTCTCTGACTTATTTCACTGTGTATTATGCCCTCTAGGTCCATCCATGTTGCTGCAAGCAGCAAGGTTTCATTTTTTTTATTGGTGAAATAATAGGCTATTGTATGTATGTAGACATCTTCTTTATCTATTCTTCTATCAATGGATTCTTGGTTGTTTCAACATCTTGACTATTATAAATAATGTTGCAATAAACATAGGCAGGCATATATCTTTTTGAATTGTCTTTTCATTTTCTTTGGATAAAAGACCCAGCAGTGGAATTACTGGATCGTATGATATTTCTATTTTTAATTTTTGAGAAACTCCATACTGTTTTTCACAGTGGCTGCACCAATTTACATTCCCAACAAAAGTGCATGAGCATTCCCTTTCCTCTACATCCTGGCCAACACTCGTTATTTTTCTTTTCTATGTGATGTACAGCCATTCTGATTGGTGTGCAGTGATGTTTCATGGTAGTTTTGATTTGCATTTTCCTAATAACTAGTGATGTTGAGCATCTTTTCATTTATCTGTTCGCCACCGGGATGCCTTCTTTGGAGAATCTCTATTTGGGTTCACTGCCTATTTTAGTGGATTATTTGGGATTTTTGGTGTCAGGCTGTGTAAGTTTTTATATATTTTGGTCACTAACCACATATCAAATAGATCATTTGTAAATATGTTCTCCCATTTCGTAGGTTATCTTTTCATTTTGTTGATAGTTTCCTTCACTGTGCAAAAGCTTTTTATTTTGGTGTAGTCTAACAGATTATTTTTGCTTTTGTTTCTCTTGCCTGAGGAGACATGTCCATAAGTATGTTGCCAAGGCTGATGTCAAGGAGATTACTGCATATGTTTTCTTCTAGAAGTTTTATGGTTTCAGGTCTCACATTTAGGTCTTTTGTCCATTTTGAGGGTTTGTTTTGTTTTGATTTGTTTTTTAGAGAGAGAGAATGTGAGCGGTGGAGGGCAGAGGCAGAGGGAGAGAGAGACAGAATCTTAAGCAGGATCCATGCCCAACATGGAGCTCAACACAGGGCTCAATCTCACCACTCTGAGATCATGACCTTGAGCTGAAATTACCCTTAACCAACTGAACAACACAAGCACCCCTTGAGTTTTATTTTTGTGTATGGTACAAGACAGTGGCCCAATTTCATTTTTTTGCATGCACCTGTCCAGTTTTCCCAGAACCATTTATTAAAGAGACTATCTTTTTCCTGTTGTATATCCTTGTCTCCTTTGTCATTGTCTAATTTAACATATAGATGTGGGTTTATTTCTTGGCTTTCTATCAATTTCCTTCAATCTATATGTATGTTTTTTTCTAGTACCATACCATTTTGATCATGATAGCTTTGTAATATATCTTGAAACCTGAAATTGTAAAACCTCCAGCTTTGTTCTTTCTTAAGATTGGTTTGGTTATTCAGAGCCTCCTGTGGTTCCATACAAATTTTAGGATTATGTATTCTAGTTTGGTGAAAAATGTTATTGTATTTTGATACAGATTGCATTGAACCTGTAATGCAATTTGTGTAATTATTATGGACATTTTAACAATATTAATTCTTTTAATCCATGAACATGGAATGTCTCTCCATTTTTTTGGGTCATCTTCAGATTCTTTCATCATATTTTATAGTTTTCAGAGTACAGGTCTTTCATATCCTTTGTCAAGTTTATTCCTCAGTATTTTATTCTTTTTGGTGTGATTGTGTAAATTATCTTAATATAATTTATAATTTATTGTTAATAATTTAATATATAATTAAATCCATCTTTAAATACTGTGAGTGATATTTCTACTTTTCCAATTTTCATGTATTTTATATGTTTTTCTTGCATTAGTGCATTGATTATGACCATTTGTACTCTGTGGAACAGAAATGGTAATAGTAGACATCCTTATCTCATTCCTAATCTTAGTGGAGTGATCAATATTTCATTAATAAATATGTTCTTGGCTGGCATCTAAAATAATTATGCATATCATTATTTACAATACTCACAGCAACTAATCAACAGATTATTCTCAGATTAGTTACTTGTTCTTATTAGATTAAGGCAGTTTCCTTCTATTCCTACAGGGATAAAGCCTTTTTTAAATGATTACAAATCAATGATGAATTTTATCAAAAGTGTTTTTCCAGGAGGAGGAAAAACGATGGCAGAGGATTAGGGGACCCTATTTCAGCCTGTCCCCTGAATTGAGCTGGATACCTACCAGATCATTCTGAACACCCACAAAATCATCCTGAGATGTAAGAAGATATAAATGGATCTCTACAGACGGAATATCTTCAGCAGCTGGTCTCAAGGTATGAAGTGGGGAGCTGTGATTTTGTGGGCAGATATCAGAAGATAATGGAAGGGGAAAGGAGCCTCTGTGACCTTGCACCAGGAAGGCAAAGCCTCCCATATGGGGGACCAGGCACAGACTTGCAGACCGATAGCTGTGGGGAAAGGACTTTAGGGCAGCTCCCAGACTGAAACTTGGAGCTATGGGGGTGCACGTGCAAACCAGCAGTGGTTTGCAGTTTTAGAGGCACAAAGGGCAGAGATGTGTCTGACCTTGGGAGCGAGGGCTGGGAATGCTGCTGTGGGGCACACAACTGAGAATGCTGCAGTTCTTAGTAGCACAGACAGAAAGAGAGACACTGTGGCCTGGAGAGCTCAATGAAGAGTGCACTGTGATCTCTCTGAGACATAAACAACCTTTGTTCTGAGACAAAGGTTTGGATATGGTCACTTCCACTCTGACTCTAGGAAGAGACTAGATCAAAAGCTGCAAAACACTGGTTTTTACCGAGCCCATCACCAACCCCAAACAGGGGGCAGGGCAACTCTGCCCAAACAGGGCTTCCTGAGTAACAGTGTAGCAGGCCCCTCTCCCAGAAGACAGGCTGGAAGAACAAGAGGCTGACAACCTTAAGGTCCCTATAAAACAGGTGCATCTTGTTTGGTTGTGGTCAATACTTTGGACTCTGTACATTCCATCAACTACCCCTCAACAGAATGACTAAGAGGAGGAACCTTTAACAAAGGAAAGATTGAGAGGCTGTGCCTCTGCCACAGAACTAATGGATATGGATATGGATATAACCAAGATGTCCAAGACATACTTCAGAGCAACAATTATTATTATTATGAAGGTGATATTTAGGCTTGAGAAAAATATTAGCAACAATATAGAATCTCTAAGGGCAGAGATGAGATCTAATAAGGCCAAACTTAAAAATGCTATGAATGAAATGCAGTCTAAACTGGATACTAAACTGACTACCAGGGTAAATGAGGCAAAGAATGAATTAGTGAGATAGTGGATAAAATGAGAGAAAAGAAAGACATCAAGATGGCAAAAGAAAAACAAATTAAAACCCAAGGGATCAAACTGAGAGAGATTAGTGACTCAATGAAATATTCCAATATTGGAATTATTGGGATCCCTGAGGGGGTGAGAGAAAGAGAGGTCTAGAAGATATATTTGAACAAATTGTAGCTGAGAACTTCCCTAATCTGGGGAAGGAAACAGGCATTTACGTCTAAGAGGCAGAGAGGACCCTTCCCAAGATCATGAGAGCAGACTGACATCATGACATATAATTGTACAATTAGCAAATCTTAGATCCAAGGAAATAATCTTGAAAGTGGCGAGGGGGAAGAGATTTTTTTTTTACATACAGAGGGAGGAACATCAGAACAATGTAGACCTGTCCAGAACAGGCTGGCAAGACATATTCAGGGTAGTAAATGAGAAGAACATGCAGCCAAGGATAATTTATCCAGCAAGGCTGTCATTCAGAATGAATGGAGAGACAAGGAGCTTCCAATACCAGCAGAAACTGAAGGAATACATGACCACTAAGCCAGCCCTGCAAGAAATGTAAAAGAAGAAAGATGCCAAGAATGATATAGACCAGAAATTTATAGATACAATCACCAGAAACAAGGCCTTCACAGGCAACACGATGACAAAATCATATCTTTCAATAATCACTCTCAACATTAATGGCCTAAATGCTCCCATGAAACAGCACAGAGTGGTAGATTAGACAAAAAGACATGACCCATCTCTATGCTGTCGACAAGTCTCACTGAAACCAAAGATAGATCCAGACTGAAAGTGAAGGGATGGAGAACCATTTTACATGTGAATGGACCTCAAAAGAAAACTGGGGTAGCAATTCTCATATCAGACTAATTAGATTTTTAGCTAAAGACTGTAGTTAGAGATACAGAAGGACATTGTTTCATTCTTAAAGGGTCTATCCAACATGAGGATCTAACAAATTTTAAATATCTATGCCCTTACCATGGGAGCAGCCAATTACATAAACCAACTGTTAACCAAAATAAAGAGACATATTGGTAATAATATGTTAATAGTAGGAGATCTCAACACTTCACTCTCAGCAATAGGCAGATCATCTAAGCAGAAAACCAAGAAAGAAACAAGATTTTTGAATGACACACTGGACTAGATATAGATATATATATCTATAGATATATACAGAACATTCCATAGATATATACAGAACATTCCACCCTAAAACCACAGAATACTCATTCTTCTTAAATGCACATGGAACTTTCTCCAGATAGACCACATACTGGGTCACAAATCAGGGCTCACTGATATCAAAGGATTGAGATTATTCCCTGAATATTCTCATACCATAATTTTTTGAAACTGGAACTCAATCACAAGAAAAAATTTGGAAGAAATTCAAATAATTAGAAGCTAAAGACCACTCTGCTTAAGAATGTCTGGGTCAACCAGCAAATCAAAGAAGAACCTAAACAATTTGTGTAAATCAAGGAGAATGAAAACACATATGTCCAAACCCTATGGGATACTAAAGGGCAGTCCTGGAGGAAATACGTAGCCATCCAAGCCTCACTGAAAAAAATGAAAAAATCCTGAATACACAAACTAACTTTACACCCTAGAGAAATAGACAGAGAACAAATAAAGCCTAAGCCAAGCACAAGAAGAGAAATAATTAAGATTAGAGGAGAGATCAATAAATTAGAAACCAGAAATACAGTAGAGCAGAGCAACAAAACTGGAAGAAGCTTGTTCTTTGAAAGAATTAATAAGATTGATAAGCCACTAGCCAGACTTACCCTAAAAAAGAGAGAAAGGACCCAAATTAATAAAATGATGAATAAAAGGGGAGAGATCACGACTAACACCAAGGAAATAGAAATAATTATTAGAAATTATTACCAAGCAAACTGGAAGAAATTGATGCCTTCCTGGAAACCTATAAACTACCAAGACTGAAACAGGAAGTAATTGACAACTTGAATAGATCAATAACCAGTAACGAAATTGAAGCATTGATCAAAAAACTCCCAATAAACAAGAGTCCAGGGACTGATGGATTCTCTGGGAAATTCTACTAAACATTCAAAGAAGAAATAATACCTATTCTCCTGAAACTGCTTCAAAAAACAGAAACAAAAGGAAAACTTCCAGACTCTTTCTATGAGGACAGCATTTCTTTGATCCCCAAACCTGGCAAAGACCCTAACAAAAAGGAGAATTTCAGACCAATATCCTTGATGAATATGGATGCCAAAATTCTCAACAAGATCCTAGCTAAGATAATCTAACAGTAAGTTAAAAGGATTATCCACTACGACCAGGTGAGGTTTACCCCTGGGATGCAAGAGTGGTTCAACATTTGCAAATCAATCATTGTGATAGAACACACTAATAAGAGAAGAGAGAAGAACCATATGGTCTCCCCAATTAATGCAAAAAAAGCATTTGACAAGATACAGCATCCCTTCCTGATTGAAACTCTTCAGAGTATAAGGATAGAGGGAACATTCCTCAATTTGATAAAATCCATCTATGAAAAACCCACAGCGAATATCAGTCTCAATGGGGAAAGCTGAGAGCCTTTCCCTTAGGATCAGGAACATGACATGGATGCACACTCTCACCATTATTGTTCAACATATTACTAGAAGTCCTAGTGATGGCAATCAGACAACAAAATGAAATAAAAGATATTCAAATTGGCAAAGAAGTCAAGCTCTCTCTCTTTGCAGATGGCACAATACTTCATGTGGCAAACCCAAAAGATTCTACCCCCAAATTACTGGAAGGGTCCATACTCTAGACACTAGAGAACACTTATGAATGAAATTGAAGAAGGCACAAAAAGGTGGAAATTGGAGAAGGCACAAAAAGGTGGAAAAGAAGGCACAAAAATGGTCCCTGCTCATGGATCAGAAGAATCAATATTGTTAAAATGTCTATGCTGCCCAAAACAATTTATACTTTCAACACCATCCCAATCAAAATACCAATGGCATTTTTCAAAGTGCTGGAACAAACAATCCTAAAATTTGTATGGAACCAGAAAAGACCCTGAATCACCAAGGAACTGTTGAAAAAGAAAAACAAAGCTTGAGGCATCATGTTGCCTGATTTCAAGCTCTATTACAAAGCTGTGATCACCAAGATAGCATGGTACTGACAAAAAAACAGACACGTGGATAAATGGAACAGAATTAAGAGTTTAGATATGGAACCTCAACTCTATGGTCAACTAATCTTTGACAAAGCAGGGAAAAATATTCAATGGAAAAAAGACAGTCTCTTCAGTAAATTGTGCTGGGAAAATTGGACAGTTATATACAGAAGAATGAAACTCGACCATTCACTTCCACTGTACACAAAGATAAACTCTAAATGGATAAACGACCTCAATGTGAGACAGGAATCCATCAAAAAGAAAATAGGCAGTAACCTCTCTGACATCAGCTACAGCAACTTCTTTCAAGACATGTCTCCAAAGGCAAGGGGAAAAAAAGCAAAAATGAACTTTTGGGAATTTATCAAGAAAAAAATCCTCTGCACATCAAAGGAAACAGTCAACAAAACAACCCAGAAAATGTGAGATGTTCACAAATAACACTACAGATAAAGGGCTGGTATCCAAGATCTATAAAAAACTTCTCAAACTCAACACCCAAAAAACAAATAATCAAGCCAAAAAATGGGCAGAAGGCATGAACAGACACTTCTCCAAAGAAGACATACAAACAGCTAATAGACACATGAAAAATCAATAACATTATAATATATTATTCAATATCATTAGCCATTGGGGAAATTCAAATCAAAACCACACTTACATCTTACACCAGTTAGAATGGAAAAAATTGACAAGGCAAGAAACAACAAATATTGAAGAGGTTGTGGAGAAAGTGGAACCCTCTTACGCTGTTGGTGGAAATGCAAGTTGGTACAGCCACTTTGGAAAACTGTGTGGAGGCTCATCAAAAAGTTAAAAATAGGGGTGCCTGGGTGACTCATATGGTTAAGCATTTGCCTTCAGCTCAAGTCATGATCTCAGGGTCCTGGGATTGAGCCCCACATTGGGCTCCCTGCTCAGTGGGGAGCCTGCTTCTCCCTCTCTTCCCCTTGCTTGTTCTCTCCATTTCTGTCAAATAAATAAATAAAATCATAAAAAAAGAAAAAAATTAAAAATAATTCTACCCTATGACCCAGGACTTGCACTACTAGGTATTTACCACAAAAATACAGATGTAGTGAAAAGAACAGCCACATGCACGCCCAATGTTCATAGCAGCAATGTCCACAATAGCCAAACTGTGGAAGGAGCCAAGATGCCCTTCAACAGATGAATGGATAAAGAAGATGTCCATATATATATATAATGGAATATTACTCAGCCAATAGGATAAATACCTACCATTTGCATCAATATGGATGGAACTGGAGGAGGTTATGCTAAGTGAAACAAGTCAAGCAGAGAAAGACAATTATCATATGGTTTCACTAATTTGTGGAACATAAGGAAAGAATGGAGGGCATTAGGAGACGGAAGTGAAAAATGAAGGCGGGTAATCAGAGGGAGAGATGAACCGTGAGAGACTATGGACTCTGGGAAACAAACTGAGAGTTTCAAGGGGAGCTGGGGGTGGGTGAGGGGATGTATTAGCCTGGTGATGGGTATTAAGGAGGGTACGGATTGCATGGAGCACTGGGTATTATACACAACAAATGAATCATGGAATACTATATCAAAAACTAATGATGCACTGTATGGTGACTAATATAACATAATAAAAATAAAATAAAACAAAATAAAATCTGTAACATAAAAAGTGTTTTTCTGTAGGTACAGGATTGCTCATAATTATCGTTATATTCTTTATATTCTATAAAAACATGGCATGGGATTTCTTTTTTTTAAAATTTTTTTTAATTTTTGATTTTTTATAAACATATATTTTTATCCCCAGGGGTACAGATCTGTGAATCGCCAGGTTTACACACTTCACAGCACTCACTGAAGCACATACCCTCCCCAATGTCCATAACCCCACCCCCCTTCTCCCAACCCCCCTCCCCCCAGCAACCCTCAGTTTGTTTTGTGAGATTAAGAGTCACTTATGGTTTGTCTCCCTCCCAATCCCATCTTGTTTCATTGATTCTTCTCCTACCCACTTAAGCCCCCATGTTGCATCACCACTTCCTCATATCAGGGAGATCATATGATAGTTGTCTTTCTCTGCTTGACTTATTTCGCTAAGCATGATACGCTCTAGTTCCATCCATGTTGTCGCAAATGGTAAGATTTCATTTCTTTTGATGGCTGCATAGTATTCCATTGTGTATATACACCACATCTTCTTGATCCATTCTTCTGTTCATGGACATTTAGGTTCTTTCCATAGTTTGGCTATTGTGGATATTGCTGCTATAAACATTTGGGTGCACGTGCCCCTTTGGATCACTACGTTTGTATCTTTAGGGTAAATACCCAGTAGTGCAAGTGCTGGGTCATAGGGCAGTTCTATTTTCCACATTTTGAGGAACTTCCATGCTGTTTTCCAGAGTGGTTGCACCAGCTTGCATTCCCACCAACAGTGTAGGAGGGTTCCCCTTTCTCCGCATCCTCAACAGCATCTGTAATTTCCTGACTTGTTGATTTTAGCCATTCTAACTGGTATGAGGTGATATCTCATTGTGGTTTTGATTTCTTTTTTCCCTGATGCCGAGTGATATGGAGCACTTGTTCATGTGTCTGTTGACCATCTGGATGTCTTCTTTGCAGAAATGTCTGTTCATGTCCTCTGCCCATTTCTTGATTGGATTATTTGTTCTTTGGGTGTGGAGTTTGCTAAGTTCTTTATAGATTTTGCACACTAGTCCTTTATCTGATATGTCATTTGCAAATATCTTCTCTCATTCTGTCAGTTGTCTTTTGATTTTGTTAACTGTTTCCTTTGCTGTGCAAAAGCTTTTGATCTTGATGAAATCCCAATAGTTCATTTTTGCCCTTGCTTCCCTTGCCTTTGGCGATGTTCCTAGGAAGATGTTGCTGCGGCTGAGGTCGAAGAGGTTGCTGCCTGTGTTCTCCTCAAGGATTTTGATGGATTCCTTTCGCACATTGAGGTCCTTCATCCATTTTGAGTCTATTTTTGTGTAGGGTGTAAGGAAATGGTCCAATTTCATTTTTCTGCATGTGGCTGTCCAATTTTCCCAGCACCATTTATTGAAGAGGCTGTCTTTTTTCCATTGGACATTCTTTCCTGCTTTGTCGAAGATTAGTTGACCATAGAGTTGAGGGTCTATTTCTGGGCTCTTATTCTGTTCCATTGATCTATGGGTCTGTTTTTGTGCCACTACCATGCTGTCTTGATGATGACAGCTTTGTAATAGAGCTTGAAGTCCGGAATTGTGATGCCACCAACGTTGGCTTTCTTTTTCAATATCCCTTTGGCTATTCAAGGTCTTTTCTGGTTCCATATAAATTTTAAAATTATTTGTAACATTTCTTTGAAAAAGATGGATGGTACTTTGATAGGAATTGCGTTAAATGTGTAGATTGCTTTAGGTAGCATAGACATTTTCACAATATTTATTCTTCCAATCCAGGAGCATGGAACATTTTTCCATTTCTTTGTGTCTTCCTCAATTTCTTTCATGAGTACTTTATAGTTTTCTGAGCATAGATTCTGTGCCTCTTTGGTTAGGTTTATTCCTAGGTATCTTATGGTTTGGGGTGCAATTGTAAATGGGATTGACTCCTTAATTTCTCTTTCTTCTGTCTTGTTGTTGGTGTAGAGAAATGCAACTGATTTCTGTGCATTGATTTTATATCCTGACACTTTACTGAATTCCTGTACAAGTTCTAGCAGTTTTGGAGTGCAGTCTTTTGGGTTTTCCACATATAGTATCATATCATCTGTGAAGAGTGATAATTTGACTTCTTCTTTGCCGATTTGGATGCCTTTAATTTCCTTTTGTTGTCTGATTGCTGAGGCTAAGACTTCTAGTACTATGTTGAATAGCAGTGGTGATAATGGACATCCCTGCCATGTTCCTGACCTTAGCGGAAAAGCTTTCAGTTTTTCTCCATTGAGAATGATATTTGCGGTGGGTTTTTCATAGATGGCTTTGATGATATTGAGGTATGTGCCCTCTATCCCTACATTTTGAAGAGTTTTGATCAGGAAGGGATGCTGTACTTTGTCAAATGCTTTTTCAGCATCTATTGAGAGTATCATATGGTTCTTGTTCTTTCTTTTATTGATGTGTTGTATCACATTGACTGATTTGCGGATGCTGAACCAACCTTGCAGCCCTGGAATAAATCCTACTTGGTCGTTGTGAATAATCCTTTTAATGTACTTTTGAATCCTATTTGCTAGTATTTTGGTGAGAATTTTCGCATCTGTGTTCATCAAGGATATTGGTCTATACTCTCTTTTTTGATGGGATCCTTGTCTGGTTTTGGGTTCAAGGTGATGCTGGCCTCATAAAATGAGTTTGGAAGTTTTACTTCCATTTCTATTTTTTGGAACAGTTTCAGGAGAATAGGAATTAGTTCTTTAAATGTTTGGTAGAATTCCCCCGGGAAGCTGTCTGGCCCTGGGCTTTTGTTTGTTTGGAGATTTTTAATGACTGTTTCAATCTCCTTACTGGTTATGGGTCTGTTCAGGCTTTCTATTTCTTCCTGGTTCAGTTGTGGTAGTTTATATGTTTCTAGGAATGCATCCATTTCTTCCAGATTGTCAAATTTATTGCCGTAGAGTTTCTCATAGTATGTTCTTATAATAGTTTGTATTTCTTTGGTGTTAGTTGTGATCTCTCCTCTTTTATTCATGATTTTATTTATTTGGGTCCTTTCTCTTTTCTTTTTGATAAGTCGGGCCAGGGGTTTATCAATTTTATTAATTCTTTCAAAGAACCAGCTCCTAGTTTCATTGATTTGTTCTATTGTTTTTTTGGTTTCTATTTCATTGATTTCTGCTCTGATCTTTACGATTTCTCTTCTCCTGCTGGGCTTAGGGTTTCTTTCTTGGTCTTTCTCCTGTTCTTTTAGGTGCAGGGTTAGGTTGTGTACCTGAGACCTTTCTTGTTTCTTGTACAGCTATATATTTTCCTCTCAGGACTGCCTTTGTTGTGTCCCACAGATTTTGAACCGTTGTATTTTCATTATCATTTGTTTCCTTGATTTTTTTCAATTCTTCTTTAATTTCCCGGTTGACCCATTCATTCTTTAGAAGGATGCTGTTTAGTCTCCATGTATTTGGGTTCTTTCCAAACTTCCTCTGTGGTTGAGTTCTAGCTTCAGAGCATTGTGGTCTGAAAATATGCAGGGAATGATCCCAATCTTTTGATACTGGTTGAGTCCTGATTTAGGACCGAGGATGTGATCTATTCTGGAGAATGTTCCATGTGCACTAGAGAAGAATGTGTATTCTGTTACTTTGGGATGAAATGTTCTGAATATATCTGTATGTCCATCTGGTAGATTGTGTCATTTAAGGCCTTTATTTCCTTGCTGATCTTTTGCTTGGATGATCTGTCCATTTCCGAGAGGGGAGTGTTAAAGTCCATTACTATTATTGTATTATTGTTTATGTGTTTCTTTGATTTTGTTATTAATTGGTTTATATAGTTGGCTGCTCCCACGTTGGGGGCATAGATATTTAAAATTGTTAGATCTTCTTGTTGGATAGACCCTTTAAGTATGATATAGTGTCCTTCCTCATCTCTTATTATAGTCTTTGGCTTAAAATCTAATTGATCTGATATAAGGATTGCCACTCCTGCTTTCTTCTGATGTCCATTAGCATGGTAAATTCTTTTCCACCCCTTCACTTTAAATCTGGAGGTGTCTTCGGGCTTCAAATGAGTTTCTTGGATGCAATATATAGATGGGTTTTGTTTTTTATCCATTCTGATACCCTGTGTCTTTTGACTGGGGCATTTAACCCATTAACATTCAGGGTAACTATTGAGAGATATTAATTTAGTGCCATTGTATTGCCTATAAGGTGACTGTTACTGTATATTGTCTCTGTTCCTTACTGATGTACCACTTGTAGGTTCTCTCTTTGCTTAGAGGACCCCTTTCAATATTTCCTGTAGAGCTGGTTTGGTGTTTGCAAATTCTTTCAGTTTTTGTTTGTCTTGGAAGCTTTTAATCTCTCCTTCTATTTTCAATGATAGCCTAGCTGGATATAGTATTCTTGGCTGCATGTTTTTCTTGTTTAGTGCTTTGAAAATATCATGCCAGCTCTTTCTGGCCTGCTAGGTCTCTGTGGATAAGTCAGCTTATCCATAATATTTTTACCATTGTATGTTACAGACTTCTTTTCCCAGGCTGCTTTCAGGATTTTCTCTTTGTCACTAAAACTTGAATATTTTACTATTAGGTGACGGGGTGTGGGCCTATTCTTATTGATTTTGAGGGGCGTTCTCTGAACCTCATGAATTTTGATGCTCGTTCCCTTTGCCATATTGGGGAAATTCTCCCCAATAATTCTCTCCAGTATACCTTCTGCTCCCCTCTCTCTTTCTTCTTCTTCTGGAATCCCAATTATTCTAATGTTGTTTCGTCTTATGGTGTCACTTATCTCTCGGATTCTCCTCATGGTCCAGTAGCTGTTTGTCCCTCTTTTGCTCAGCTTCAAAATTCTCTGTCATTTGGTCTTCTATCTCACTAATCCTTTCTTCTGCCTCATTTATCCTAGCAGTGAGAGCCTCTATTTTTGATTGCACCTCATTAATACCTTTTTTGATTTCAACTTGGTTAGATTTTAGTTCTTTTATTTCTCCAGAAAGGGCTTTTATATCTCCCAAGAGGGTTTCTCTAATATCTTCCATGCCTTTTTCAATCCAGGCTAGAACCTTGAGAATTATCATTCTGAACTCTAGATCTGACATATTACCAATGTCTGTATTGATTAGGTCCCTAGACTTTGGTACTGCCTCTTGTTATTTTTTTTTGTGGTGAATTTTTCCGCCTTGTCATTTAGTCCAGATAAGAGTATATGAAGGAGGAAGTAAAATACTAAAAGGGTGGCAACAACCCAGGAAAATATGCTTTTACCAAATCAGAAGAGATCCCAAATCGTGAGAGTGGAGAAAGGGGATAAAAAGAGGTTCAAAAATAAAGAAAGAAAGAAAAAAAGAAAAGAATTAAAAAAAGAAAATGAATAAAGAAAAATATAAAAAAGAAAAAATATATATTACAATAACTAGTTAAAAAACGTTAAAAAAGAAAAGGGTAAAAGTTAAAATTTTTAGCAGAAGAAGAGAAAAAAAATGAAAAAGAAAAAAATTAAATTAACTGCAAGACTAAAAAAATCACAGGGAGAAAGCCATGAGTTCCGTGCTTTGCTTTCTCCTCCTCTGGAATTCTGCTGCTCTTCTTGGTATTGAAACCGCACTCCTTGGTAGGTGAACTTGGTCTTGGCTGGATTTCTTGTTGATCTTCTGGGGGAGGGGCCTGTTGTAGTGATTCTCAAGTGTCTTTGCCCCAGGCGGAATTGCACTGCCCTTACCAGGGGCCAGGCTGAGTAGTCAGCTCGGGTTTGCTTTCAGGAGCTTTTGTTCCCTGAGCGCTTTCCGTAGAGTTCCAGAGGATGGGAATACAAATGGCGGCCTCCTGGTCTCCGGCCCGGAGGAGCCGAGAACCTGGGCTTCACTCCTCACTGTGCCCTCAGAGAACAGCACCCAGTTACTCCCATCTGCCTGACCTTGGGCCGCGCTCCGAGTTCACTGAGAGTGTGACTGGTTCAAGGTAACCCTGAGCTGTGATCTTACTATCGGCTCTGTCTCTGTAGCCGGCTTTCCTGTTCCAATACCCACAAGCTCTGCGACACTCAGACACCCCCAATCCTTCTGTGACCCTGCGGGACTGAGGCCACGCTGACCCTGCGTGGGCTTCACCCCGGTTTAGCCTCTGGAGCGATGTCCCTCAGCGGAACAGACTTTTAAAAGTCCCGATTTTGTGCTCTGTTGCTCCGCCGCTTGCCGGGAGCCGGCCCCTCCCCCGGGGTCTATCTTCCTGTCGCTTTGGATTCACTTCTCTGCCAGTCCTACCTTTCAGAAACTGGTTGTTTTTCTGTTTCCAGAATTGCTGTACTTCTTCTCTTCCATCTGCCGATGGATTTGCAGGTGTTTGCAATCTTTAGATAAGTTATCTAGCTGATCTCCTGCTAGCTGAAGTATTCTCAGCCTGCTACTTCTCTGCCATCTTGACTCCTCCTCCACAGCATGGGATTTCTAATGTTAAATTAACTTTAAATTCCTGAAATACATCCAACTTATTTAAGATACATTAAGTTTCATAAATATTGCCAGATGCTGTTTCCTAGATTTTTACTTAGAATATTTACATTTAAATCACAAGATGTATAGGCTTATAATATTTACTAATGCTCTTGACAAATTTTGGTTTCAAAGAATTTGGACTTAGAAAATTTGTTTTAACATGTTCCCCTTTTTCTATATGTAGAAGAGTTTATGTGAAAAAAGTGTTATTTCTTGCCTCAAAATTGGTAGAATTTTTTCATTGTTGTATTTTGGCTGTGGAATTTTCCTTGTGGAAAGACTAGCTATAGGACTGTTAAGATTTTTTTACATTGTCTTAAGTGAGCTTTGGTAAGTAGTAGTATTCTGGAAAGTTGCACTTTTGTTTTGTTTTGTTTTGTTTTTGTTTTCGTTTTATTTTATTTTTTTCAGTGTTCCAGAATTCATTGTTTATGCACCACACCCAGTGCTCCATGCAATATGTGCCCTCTGTAATACCTACCACCAGGCTCACCCAACCCTCTATCCCCCTCCCCTCCCAAACCCTCAGTTTGTTTCTCAGATTCCACAGTCTCTCATGATTTGTCTCCCCTCCCAATTTCCCCAAACTCACTTCTCTCCATCTCTCAATGTCCTCCATGTTATTCCTTATGCTCCACAGGTAAGTCAAGCAGAGTCAATTATCATATGGTTTCACTTGTGAAAGTTGCACTTTCCTTATGCTATTAATTGGCATGAAGTTGTTCCTAATGTTCTTGTATTATATTTTTGTTGTCTGTAGGATACACAGTAAGATCTCCTTTTCACTCCAGTATAGGTTGTTTGTATCTATTCTTCTTTTGTTCTTAGTAAGCTTTTTAAAAAGTTTTATTTTATTTATTCTTTTACAGAAACATTCTATTTTCGTATCAACAACATTTGACTTTTTTGGTCCCTTCTAATCTGTGATTGTTTTTTATACCACCTATCTCCCTCTTAATTTTCTTTTCTTTTTTTTTTTTTTTAAAGATTTTATTTATTTATTTATTTGACAGAGAGTGAGATCACAAGTAAGCAGAGAGGAAGGCAGAGAGAGATGGGAAGCAGGCTCCCTGCTGAGCAGAGAGCCAGATGTGGAGCTCCATCCCAGGACCCTGAGACCATGACCTGAGCTGAAGGTAGAGGCTTAACCCACTGAGCCCCCCAGGCACCCCAAGCCTAGTTTATCTTATAATATGAATTCTTGCTTCATGCATTTACAGGCAATGTTATCAGATGTTTTTCTAATGTAATATTCAGTTTACTAATTCTCTTTATGGCCATGTCTAATTTGCTTTACATTCATTGATTAAGTTTCTATTTTCAGTTACTGTATGTTATCATTGTAGAATTTGTTTTGTACTTTTTATAGTTATTCAGCTAAATTCTCAATCTTCCATTTCATTTCCCTGTGCATGCCAATCACAGGTATTTCATCATAAACAGAAATAACACTTACTCAGTAACTTTATTATTGGAATTTATTGATAGCTTCAGTTTTTATCATTTCTCTTAGTTTTTGGTCATGTTTTCTTTTCTTTTTTTTTTTTTTAATTTTATTTATTTACTTGACACTGGAGAGAGAGAGAGAGAGCACATGCAGAGGGAGTAGGGGAGCAGCAGGCAGAGGAAGAGGGAGAAACAGATTCTCCACTGAGCAGGAAGCCTAACACAAAGCTCAAACTCAGGACCCTTAGATCATTACCGGAGCTGAAGGCAGATGTTTAACCAACTGAGCCACTCAGGCACCTCTTTGCCATGATACTTATTACTTATGTATTTTTTTTCTTATCAGTGGATATTAAATCTGAATAGTTGTGAAGGTCACTGGCACTTATAATGACATTATCTCTCTCTAGAGAAAATTTGCACTGACTTTTGACAGGAGCCTAAAAACAAAAGAGATGTCATATAATCTCAATCCAATCAGGGAGGAAGATGATATTCATCTAGTTTATTTATTTTTATTTTATTTTATTTTTTTAATTTTATTTATTTATTTGACAGAGAGAGATTACAAGCAGGCAGAGAGGAAGGTAGAGAGAGAGAGAGGAGGAAGCAGGCTCCCTGCTGAGAAGAGAGCCCGATGCGGGACTCGATCCCAGGACCCTGAGATCATGACCTGAGCCGAAGGCAGCGGCTTAACCCACTGAGCCACCCAGGTGCCCAATATTCATCTAGTTTAAATCTTTAAGGAGGTTGATCTGTTTTCACTTTAGCTTTTCTTTTAGAGTGATTTTCAGAGCCCTAGGCACTTAACAAGCACCTTTACAGACCTTGAACTCCAATTTTTGCTCCATGAGTTTGTGAATTGATTGAAGATTTCTTCACCTTCTTAAGACATCCAGGATCTAGGAGAAAGTTGGTCCCTCTTAATAGCCAGATCACCTCTTGGATATTTTTTGTTTCCCTAGATATTAGTCCCTTAATTCTCCATAAACTTGATAGCTCTTTGATATCACCCAAGATTATTAAAAAAAAAAAATCTTGTACATCTTCTCTATTTCTTCTTAGGCCTATTATTGTCTGAATGACTGATGCATTTTGCCTTACCTCAATACAAAAAACTTCTATGTTGTAATGAAAAATATAAAAAGTTTTGAGAAAGGGGAGAGATGGGTGATTTATTTTTCTCAATTTTGTTTATAAAACTTAAAAGACATGAGGCAAGGAAACTATAAAGAGAAATATTCAAGGAAATTAGTGTTATATGGAGAGTCCTTTCTTAACTTGAATTTAATGTTTCTCATCCTTAATTTCATGTTAAATTTTTAAGCAAGTATAGTAAGTTTAAGCTTTCCCGTAAAATTCTGTTTTGTCCCAATCAATTATACTTCTACATACAAACTGGTTGCAATTCAGAAAGGAAATACAGCTCGTGTTATAATTAAATAATTTTAATGCAGGTCATGTGAAGAAAATCCCACATAAGCAGATTGCCCAGTCCCTTGGAGACACATGACCAATTCATCTGCAGGAGAATGAAATAGCAAATATTGCTGTAAGGAACATGTAGGAAAAATATGAAGTGACACTGGAATCTCATGTCCCCAAAATTTGAAATGGTTTAGCTCTAATATTTTTCTCTCATCTAGGATTCATAATATGCCTCCAGAAGTTCTGATTAATTTATGTAGTTTTTAACTTTCTGTCTAATGACCCTGTTATTTACGTCTTTTAAGCTAGATTAAGAGTCAGAGCCTTTCCCCTGCCTCCTTTTCTTGAATTACTCTGATGCCTCTGAAAATATGGCCAGCTTGAGCCAAGAAATTCAGTTTCTAACTGACAGTAATTTCCATGGAGCAAGTAGTGCTCTCCTGAGCTGTCAAAAACACAATGTTTGATATGTCACATTACACCTTCTTTTGAAACAAGGGTAAAAGAGTTTGGATGATTGTTCCCAATGGAACATTATTTTCGCCAGTTTTTTTTTTTTTTTTTAATAGTAACAAGGATATCTCCATAGGGTGAAAAAATACTGTATCAGAATGCAAGGTAGGGGCACCTGGGTGGCTCAGTCATTAGGCGTCTACCTTCAGCTCAGGTCATGGTCCCAGTATCCTGGGATGGAGCCCCACATCGGACTGCTTGCTCCACAGGAATCCTGCTTCTCCCTCTCCCACTCCCCTTGCTCATGTTCCCTCTCTCACTCTGCCTGTCTCTCTGAAAAATAAATAAACAAAATCTTAAAAAACAAAAAAAGAATGCAAAGCAAATGCTGGCAGTTAATACATAAGTTGTTTACATTTAATTTTTCTTTTTTCCCCACTAAATGTACAGAGAATAGGAAATATAAAGGCAGGAGAAGCAGAACACAGAAATGGAGATTCTCTATCATACCGCAATTATCAGCTACAAAATGAAGTTATCAAGCAACTGATTTAGAATACCAAAGACAGCTTGAAAGCCGCTTCTCTAGAAACTGAAATCTTTTACAGAAAATTAGCACTTACAGAAAAATTATATTTTAATGCTGAAGATTTAATGTGCCATAACCTGACGAATTAGATATCTTTTATTTTTGAACTGATGTCTTGACGTTAATTGCTTAATATCACCTAGGAGGTCCAGGGGATGTAGTAATGTTGGAAACCAGTATATTCAAACCTTCAATCATCTATAAGTTAAGTTGGACTGAATGTGTATACTGCTCTATCTTGAAAGTTGTGTATAGGGGGATAAAATTCAACCTAAATAATCTTTTGTCTTTCATTATAGAAAAAGGAAAATCACAGAGTAGCAATGTAATATACATATTATTCCACCTAATTCTTTACATTTCTTTTATCCTTTTCTAAATTCTACTCTTTGCCTTCTATGCTAGAATTCTGTCCGCTTAAAACAAAACAAAACAAAACAAAACAAAACAAAACAAAAAGACCAGTATAAAATCATATTTCAGGCATTATATCCTATCAAAAAAAAAAAAGATGGAATTTTTGCAACAAGGAAACCACAGCAAATGGTGAATTTAAGCATACAATCACCTTGATGTCTCAGGTGTGTAATAACATACCAGTCAAGGGCTTTATGTTTGTCACTTAAAAAATATAGATTAGTGTCCAATGTCACCCTGAGAAAAACCCTTCATAAAGGAAGCTCAAAACCTACTGACTGAAGAGATACAGTCTCCAATGCAGGAATGCCGGTTCTTACTTGTTCCTTACTGTCAGGGAGACTGAAGGAGAGAACTCAGACTATCATCACATGCAGTTCCTAGATTAACTCCAATTTTACACTCCTTATTCAGTCTTTAGGTCACCCCAAACATCACCTTGGCCACAAGTTAATATTGTTCATTCAACAGTATTAGGTATTTTGTAAAAAAATGTTTGAAATACGAATACATTCCGTGTTATTATCAAAACACTACCACATTAAAAGCTTCAGTTTGTGAATTAAATAATCTGTGTATTTTCGGACTCAAACTGTTTTTTTTAAGTGATTAAAGCTATTATAATTTAGAAGCCAACAGATGGCACTTCAAAATTTACTGAAAGTAAGGAAAAAAAAACACACAAAAACCCAAAAACCAATAAAAAAAAACCTAACTGAAAGTTTAAGAATTCAGATATATGAATTATAATTCTGACCTATTAACTTTCAGCAAGATGTTCTCCAAAGTACTTAATCCTTTTCGGTCTCAATTTTCTCATTTGTAAAATGAAGATTAAACTTGAATATTTCTTAGCTCCCTTGTACTCCCAATAATGTATTTGAGATAGGGACCATTGCAGAATTCGAGGAAGTCCCGTATTTTGGAGAATGAAGGAAGGCAATGCTGTATAGAGAGTATCTGGAATAGACCAGGGCACTGTTACTGAGTCACACCTAGTTCTGTCTTCAACATCAGAAGAAAAATTTGGCCTACTCATTTGCTGTAACAGCAGTCTTCTCCAAAATCTGTTTCATCACTGAGGGGGCAATCAAAGCACGCATGCGCCAAGAGCATTTCCTTATCCCTCAACAGGCATCACAAGCATGCTGGGTCTAAAAACGGTGATGCCCCTAGAGCTTCTACACCCTTATCAGATCCCTTTATCTGAACCCTTTTCCCACTTCTAACTTCTGAATCCTTTCCACCATGCCCTCTAGACCTCACCTTCCATTATCAGCAAATCTCTCCACATGCTTAGCCCCTTCTTTAAATCCTCCTTTCCATGTTCTTGATGTTATAAAACCTGGCTCTCCCCCAAAGACTTTACTTCCTCTTTGTCCTCTCTTACCTTGTGCATTGTGCTAGAAGGTAGAGCAGGTGACTAACTTGTTCTTCCTTACTATTTTCAAACTATTTTTACTTCCTTCTAAAGACCCCTCAGGCTTGCAGTCTCATGTATCAGATAATTCTCTTTATAACCTTTTTTCTTTATTATTTCTATTCATTTCTATTGATTTTTGTTCTTAGCTCCTTTTATGAAAGAGGCTTTCTACTGTTTTTATTCTTGACAATTTCAGCATACATGTAGCTAATTTTCCTCATACTCTAGCCTCTCAGTCACTAGATCACTTCTCCAACATGGTCGCATCCATCCATTCTCCTCAGACATTTTCACAGCCACACCCAAGATCTTGCCATTACCAATAACTGCAGAAAAAAATGACATCCTGTCTTCACATCCTAATCTATGTCACTAAATATACAGGAAAATCAGCTGCCCTGGTCATAAACAGACACTGATGTTCAACAACAGCCATGGCCAAGTGCTCTGAGACACTGAGAATTCAGAATGGCTCAAACTACTGCTCCTTTTGGAACATAAAACATGGAGCCACTGGACACCTTTTTCTCTTGATAAAGGGAACCAAAGATGTGTATTAAGACTTTTTATACCATTTATATCTGAGCTGTTTTAATATGAACTGTAAAATCCATAAGCTTTGAATACACAGACATGTACCTGTAGAACTGGGGGGGAAAAAAAAAGAAAAGAAAAAGAAAAGGAGGAGTTATGGAAGGAGTAGAAGATTTCCATAGGACTAAAAAAAATATAAAAGCAAACAAAGTAATAGCTCCTAGTAAAATCCACTCAAGAAATTAGGGATTTGGATTTACCTTTTGAAAGCAACTAAAATGAGATTGACCAGGTTAGTTTGTTCAAATTAGGGCTATGATTATCTAGGTTATTTAAATTTAAATTTTGAGTGCAAGTTATTGTCAAAATGCAAGGGATTTAGTTTACCTTAGCAAAAGAGCTCTATTTGCTAATTACAGGCTTAATGTTAAATTAGGTCCTGTTTCTCTGCAGCAGCAAAGTAATCAGACAAGAATCCCATGCCTCCATTAAACATTTACATTAGAACTCACTAATTATAGCGGATTTGTTTGGGTAGCACTGGCAGATGTCCTGAAAGGCTGTGGAAAATGCAGTCACTGTTTCATAGAAGATGGGCACCCACATAGGACAATCCTGATAGGGGAGCAAGGTATGGGAGTGCATGCATGGAACAACACCACCAAAAAAAAGACGTACTGGGTGCTTCTCAATATAATTATAATTGTAATTATATAATTTAGTACAATGGATCATCTAAACACCTGTGTTGAAGGTGTTTGTTCTCCATCTGCCTCAGGAAAATATTGCAAGGATTCACAAAACAAGCCCAAAAGTCTTTAAGTTTTTTAAAATTCAGTGTTGTGGAAACAAAAAATTCCTGTATACAGAACCCTAACATTGGAAAATAAAATTCACATAGGTTACTTTGGTGTCAAATGACCACATATTTCCTCAAGCTATTTCTACCGGCACAAAGACATGATGTTTGTAATGCTATGACATTTTACTGTGATAAGCCCTTGTTGTTCATAGTAGAGTAGATGACACCCAGCCAGTCACTGCCATTCAAAAAGGAGTGCTGCTGGCTCTGTTTCCTCTATTTCACTTTATGATGCCATGCTTGTAGGGTTAATTGTAGGTCGGACAAACCAAAGGAGGTAGAATTGGGACCATAAGTCACATAACAAATGACAAAGAAATGAGCTCCCAGTCCAGATTTACTCTGTGTCTTCTCCTGCTCCTCTGCCTGAGATCCACCCAAGAATCTTCTATAAAAGATCCTTTCCCTGGTTTGGGACATTCCTCCAGCGTCTCTGAACATCCTGGGTTCAGAATACACTTGCTCTCACCCACGTTCCTGATGCTGTACTTTTGGTCTCAAACTTGGACCTCCCTCTCTACCTTGCTCCCTTTGATAAATAAACTGGTTGGATGGTCTGCCTGATTTTCATTTGAAATTCTTCCCCAAGAGCCTGACACCTGTTGGAAGATGTCATTAAAAAGGCATGACTGCCAACTGACCCATGTGGTTCTGCTTGCCTCTCCTGCTCCCAGAGTGCATCAAGAACACTGCCTTGAGAAGGTGATGTGTGGTGTTGAAAACACCTACATGATATACGTAGCTAAATTCAGAGCATCTTCATAAACTTTTAAAAGATTTGAATGGCAGGTGTGGGGATCCACTTATCTTGCTATTGCCCAAGACAGGCCCCACTTATTAAGTTCTCTCTGCTTATTAAAATCGCCGCCTCCCAACCTGGGGTGGCCTACCTCTTTCTTTGGTCTCTCCCTGCCCTCTGAGTATAGGGGCCAATTCCAGATTATACCAGGTAGGCTCTAAGGGTTGTGAATCAACAACACCCCAGGGTTCCACAGAGTGTGGCCCGGGCAAGACTGAACCCCTTCTTTTTTTTTTAATATTTTATTTATTTATTTGACAGAGATCACAAGGAGGCAGAGAGGCAGGCAGAGAGAGAGGAGGAAGCAGACTCCCCACAGAGCAGAGAGCCTGACGCGGGGCTCGATCCCAGGACCCTGGGATCATGACCTGAGCCGAAGGCAGTGGCTTTAAACCACTGAGCCACCAAGGTGCCCCGACTGAACCCCTTTTCACATGTGCCCACTTTTCCTTGAACTGGACTAAGTTTCTGCAATAAACAGTGTCCAGGATTCCCACATTTTTAGAAAGGGGGTTCAGATAATACCTATATGTGAGAATATGTTAATGTGAGACTTTTGCAAGTAGTTATTTATTAATGATAATTGGACTAACATTGTACAGCATTACTTTGAACATAAAGTTCACCCTCTTCTCTAATCCCCATTAAGGCTTTTCCAAAAATGTGCAGAATTCATTCTTTTTCCTTTCCATCTGTGAGTACTCAGAAATGACATTAAGGGAAATCCTGCATGTTGATTTTTATTATCTTAACTTATTATCCTATGATCGACCTCCTCTGTTGGCTTGATTCTGTTTGCCATCTTTCAAAGATGCAATCAGAGAGCTCCTTTAAAAAAAAGTCTGGATAGTATCTTTCTACTTCCACTAATTTTCAAGACAGTGTGGCATTACTGATCGTTTCAAGTTCTTTCTAGTGGGAATGATTGTTTTCTGCTTGGGGTCTGAGTCCCAGAATCATCCCAGTTAACTGCTCTCACAGCAGCTGTGGTCCAGGTTAATTCCTGCTTGATGCATGTCCCCATTACAGTGTGTACGGCTGCGCACTAGGCTGCTGTGCCTGTGACAGCGTGGCTTTGCAGGTGGCCACTGCAGTCACTCGTTCATTCCATCTGCTCTTCTCTGCCCATCTGCACTCCCTCTAGGCTATGGGCTCTCTCCTAAATGTTTGATCATAAAGTGACATTTTGATGCAGGTTCTAACCCAACTCCTAACATTTCCATGCAGTCTCAAAGACTGGCTCTACTGAGGAATCATAAAGGCTAGGACACAGAAGGGGTATGGCTTAATTTCCACTCTGCCTAAGTGTATCAGGCACACTTAATTTTTATTTATTTCCCATCCTATTTTTAATACATGTAATGATGCTTAGAAAGAAGCCAACAGGGATATCCCATAAGGATCAACAGCATATTTTCCTGACTCTTGGAATTCTATTTTATTCTATGAAGACAGCATTTCTGTTCTAAACCAGGGTGGTCCTGACTGTAGATTAGGCCATGCTTTAGGAAGTATGGAAAAGAGAAATGAGAGAAGCAGGTCTCTCTGTTGAGTGAATTGTGTCCCCTAAAAAAGGGTTGACATCCCTAACCCTCTGTACTGCAGAATGTGACTTTATTTAGAAACAGGATCATTGCAGATGTAATTAAAGTAAGTTAAAATGAGGTCATACGTGAGCAGCATAGGTCCTAATCCAATATGACTAATGTTCTTATAAAAAGATGAACATGTGAAGACAGATACACATGAGGGCACTTTGTGACAATAAAGGCAGTGAGTGATTGGAATGCTGTACCTGACAGCCAAGGAAAGCCAAAGTTGCCGGCTAACCACTAGGAGCTAGAAGATGCAAGGAAGGGTTCCCCAATAGGTTTCAGAAGGAATATGGTCCTACTGACAAAGATGACAGCCTTCTAGCCTCCAGAAGTGTGAGGCAAACAATTTCCTCTGTTTATACTGACCATGTTGGGGGCATTTGTCCCTACGCCCCACTCCCAGAGGCAAGCCAAAGGAAGTGCTGTTGCAATCTGTAATCACTGATACAGCCGTTGGGAACTGATCTCAGGGAAACAGCACTGAATGGCAGTGCATCCCCCCACCAAATGCAGCAAATAGCCATGAGAGTGCCTGCCAAACACTGGAGCTCCCATCCAAGTATGGTATTTAGGATTTGCTAGGAATCCAAGGCTGAGAGAGAACAAAATGAGCTGCACGTTGGAGTTAGATCTGGGCTCTGCCAATTTGGCTTCTGATCTTGAGTATGTTCCCTAATCATTTTGGTCTTCTGTGTCTTAATGTTTGAAATGTGGTTAATAATATCTGCCTTACAATATAGTTATAAGATTTGGGGGAGAAGTGGATACAAATTATTCAATAATTGCTATCATAGAAACAATCAAGAGTTCAGAGTATGTAGAAGTCACAAAACCAAATGCATCAATTAACATCGATCGATTGCTTTGTTGAAACAATTTTCTCAGCTTGCCTAGAACGTTCTCTAAAATACCTCCCAGCCTCCATTATTACTGATAATCCATTTCACAGTATTATCTACAAGTTGCCTGGGACTCTCTAAAGGTGGGATCTGGTTTTGTGACCAGGGATTTACCCTAGGTTGGACTCTGTGCTAACATCACATATAAGGGTGATGATTAACCTAAGAAAACTGAGAGCCCTTCCAGCCTTATTCTACAAAAGAACAATAAGCATAACAACTGCCACTGGGTGCAGACTGTGAGTCAGGAATTATAGTGAATTTTAAGTCCATCACCCTTTTCAGTTCTCACAGCGAGCCTGTGGAATATCACTAACCCTCTTTTGGGCTGGTTAATTGGAAGCCTGTTTAAGGTTGCTCTAGCACACTCCCATAGCAAGTGGTAGAGCCGGGACCCTAATCCAGTTCGCTCTAATGCCAAATCAGCCTTTTAACAACTATCTTAGTCTTTCTAAAATGTATTATTTTTTATTTGTTTTTTATTTTTTAAAAAAGATTTTATTTATTTATTTGACAGAGAGAGATGACAAGCAGGCAGAGAGGCAGGCAGAGAGAGAGGAGGAAGCAGTCTCCCTGCTGAGCGGAGAGCCCAATGCGGGGCTCGATCCCAGGACCCTGAGATCATGACCTGAGCAGAAGGCAGCGGCTTAACCCACTGAGCCACCCAGGCGCCCCTCTAAAATGTATTTTTAGCCAGCACATCCTTTTTCATCAAAATATCATCCAGGCTCCTTTTATCAAAATGTTTCACAATCCCATCTTTCATCATATTCTTCAGATCCTTAATAAATGAAACAAAAAAATCCAGCTGGTGCAAATCCAGCTCAGAACTCCAGGGCCTGCAGAACAAAATGAAAACATTCACTTCAGTAGAAGCTGCTTCCCAGGAACTACTTGAGAAGTATAAACAGGCTATACACTGTCATATGATATTTAACGTAATGGGGAGAGCAGTGCTGCCCTATCTGGTTGCCTGGTCACCTGCGTGCTTTTGCCACTCCTCGGTTCCTTCAGTTGAGACAAGCTCATGGTGCCACTTGAGTGGCAGCAGAAGCCCTAACTACTGGTCTTCCATCAAGAAAGAGAACATGGATCACTCGTTCTCCAACTGGGAGAACTGGAAAAAGCAGAACTCAGAGGAAGAATTTTCAGAGCATTAATAAAACAATGTTAGACTGTCTTTCTACTGAGAATTCCACACATAATTTGGGGGCAATACTGCCACTGCCCATTTGGAACTCCCCATCCAGTATCAACTCAATACAAATTTCTAGGAGTCTGTGCTAATGTACCCAGTGTAGCAAGGACTATAGATTGATGTTACCCAGAATGACCAGTTTGGACACTTCCAACCTTTTGTACAGCTTTTCCTCATTGTATTGTTTCTAAGGACTCTGTTTCCACCTTTGTTTTCATTTTTACTGCTTTTATTCAACTGCAACATTGCTAACATTTGATGACGAAATGACTTTTTTTTTTTTAAGAAGCTGGGATTTACTGATTATTTTCTGAGAACTGTCAGCTTACTGACAGCAGCTATGCCCAATGCATTCAGTGCTCTGGTTCTCCATGAGGACCAAGAGGATCTCCAGTTTCTTTGGTGATTACATGAAGAGGTCCTTCTTGACTATCTGAATGATTTTAGCTGTTTTGGTAATTACTTCTAGAGTTGTATTGGAACTCACAGTCCTTAGTTTAGCAAAACTGCTGAACCACCTTCATCCCAAATGTCAATATTTGGCAAAGAGCAGGTCAAATGACATGTGCAGATTCACTTCATGTATATAACACATCTTCTTTATCCATTCAGCCATAAACAGACATTTTAGCTTGTTTCCAACTCTTGGTTATTATAAATCATGCTGCAATGAACATGGGGATGTAGGTCTCTCCTTGAGAGACTGTTTTCATATTCTTTGGATGAATATCCAGCAGTGGAACTGCTGGACCATATGGTAGTTCTATCTTTAATTTTTGGAGAAGCCTCTATACTGTTTTCCATAGTGACTACACCAATTTACATTCCCACCAACAGTGTGCAAGGGTTTGCTTCTCTCCACATCCATGCCAACACTTGTAATCTCTTGTCTTTTTGATGATAGCCATTCTAAAAGGTGTAAGATGACATCTTATTATGGTTTTGATATTCACATCCTTGATTATTAGTGATGTTGGGCATCTTTTCATGTATTTATTGGTTATTCGTTTGTCTTCTTTGGAGAAAATGTCTCTTCAGTCTTCTGCCCATCTTTTATTTATTTATTTATTTTTTAGATTCTTCTTATTTATTTGACAGGGAATGAGATCACAAGTATGCAGAGCGAGCAGTAGGCGGGGTGGGGGAAGCAGGCTCCCTGATGAGCAGGGAGCCCAATGCAAGGCTCGATTCTAGGACCCTGAGATCATGACCTGAGCCGAAGGTAGACACTTAACTCACTGAGGCACCCAGGTGCCCCTCTGCCTATCTTTTACATCAGATTATTTGCTTTTTTGCTTTTGAATTGTATAAGTTTCTCATATATTTTGGATATTAACCCCTTATCAGATAGAAGGTTTGCAAATATTTTCTCCCATTCCACAGAATGCCTTTTCATTTTGTAATTGCACATCTCTACATGTTTGGATTCAATTACTAGTAAATTATTGTGTTCCTTCATACTTCTTTGATTTTGTGTGTTCCTTAAAATCTTCACACTATGGAAAACAGAGAAGTTACCTTCTCTCGTCTTTACTGTCTGACTTTTGGAGAGAAATTCCAACAGCCCTACTAGAGATCCGGAGACTTTCTCAGATCTGTGCATATGCTTGCTCCATACTTTTCACTTCCTCTAGTGGCAGAATTCTTAAACATTCATGCCTTTTCTCTACCCTGTAAAGCCAGACCAGGTGCTGACAACCTTCTTTTTGCTTTCTGTAGGGCAGTGTTGTGTGCTCAAGTTTTGCTTTGTTTTCTTTCCCCCCAGGCCTGCAGATTCAGGCCAGGATTTTGCACATGATCACTAACCATCTGCAAAAGCTCTTGCTGTCACTGGGAACATGCACAGGGAGTATCTCATGTGACAAGTGTCAGTGTGGGTGAGGCACACAGAAGGCTGGGAATGCCCCTGGGCCAGCTGGGAGAATTCACACGTGAGGCATCCCCGGAAGTTCATGGGTAGGCCTCCCAGTGGAGGCCAATAACTAATTAGTGGAAGACAAGTCCCTTTGATACATTCCATTCTGTGCCCCGACACGAATGGCCTGTTTGGCATCACCCTACATGGCCGGGGAAGGTGAGCACTCACGTGCTCACACTTCCTTGCAAGGCAAAAGATGACCTGAGAAGGGCTCTCTCTGCATGGGAGCTGTGCTGCCTTGAGGGAGAGGTGTTGCAAGGAAAGTCAGACTGTTCCTCTTACCCTCTCTGAAGCATCCAATCTCAGATATTTTTCCTCCAGTGCTGTGCTGGAACTTCTCTGCCAGTCTCCTGGACTTCCTAAAGGCTCTTTGTGTGACTGACTAAATCTGTGTTCTTCAGGGGCTCCTCAACCATGACTAAGAGAGGCTGGGGCCATTGATAGGCCATTCAGGGGCCACAGCTGGGATTAAGGTCTGTATGCCTATTACCCCATGCAGAGATGGGTGAAACTCTTCCTGAGTCCCCTGGCTATGGTGCTTGTGATAGAAATAAAGCCAGATGGGGTGTGGCCAAGTCCTCAAGGGGATAGCACTGTTTCTGTGCCTATTGTTGGACCACGATTAGTGAGTCAGCTATCTGGGTATGGGCATGCCTTTTCAAAATGGCTCTCCTAAGTCTTGGACTGCACCAGGGTTTCACAATTCCCTACTTGGATCCGAAAACTCCTACAAAGCACTTTTGTCCATGGATGGATACCAAAGTATTGCTGTTGAGGGGGAAATAAGAGTGATGGACATCTTATTTGGCCATCTTGCTGACAACACACTCTCTTAATACACACCTTAGAATGCTAATCCCCAAGGTATTTGTGTGTATTTCCTTTCTTTTCTTGATAGCTAAGTAGAAAGTATTATAGACTGGAGGGGTTTAGGACTCAGGAACTTATTTTAGCCCAACTTCCAAGTGATGTGCTAACAAGTATGATTTGCAACAAGGAATTACATAAACATTGATTCTAAGAATTTTATCACCCTCATTAAATTTTAGCACTAATTATATACCTATGAAGAGAGCAATAGAAGGAAAAAATGCTTTCTTTTTAAAATTTTATCATTTATTTATTTATTTATTTATTTTATCAGAGAGATCGAGCGAGCACAGGCAGACAGAGTGGCAGCAGAGGCAGAGGGAGAAGCAGGCTCCCCACCGAGCAAAGAGCCCAATGTGGGACTTGATCCCAGGACGCTGGGATCATGACCTGAGCCAAAGGCAGCCACTTAACCAAGTGAGCCACCCAGGCATCCCGAGAAAATGCTTTCTTTATAGGATCTTCCTGAGAAATACTGTAAAAGCAATAGAGAACCACTGCCTGATACCACATGTAGTCATACTTATGGACAGAGAGCTGCAAGAGCAGGTAGCTGAGGGGGACTCCCATTCAGAGTTGCCTTAGATGGATTGAAAGCCAAGGGCAGCAAGGGACAGAAGGCAGCGTCCTTTCAATTAAACATGCAACGAAAGCTCGAGTTTTCCCATCTCAGCATGACCGTCAACTCTGACAGAGGCTGGAAATATAAGGAAGGGATTGTAAAAACTGTGTGTGTGAAACAGAGAGAGACACTAAATTCAACGATGATACTAGCTGACTTTGACTCTTTATTCCTTTGACCTCCACTTTCTACCTCACTTGTAAAATTGACCTCAGTGAAATATGAATAAAAGGATGACTAGAGCTTTAAAAAAAGAACTGTTTACTCATTAACGATTACTTGAATAAATAGTGTCCAACCTGTCAATGTGCCCTTGAAGCGAGCATCCTTTGCGGAATTGACATAGTTTTCAAACTGAATTATCTGTTCTTCTCCAAACAGACACCAAGCTTTCCAAATCTTTGCATTTACTCATGTTCCTTTTGCCACAGCTGAAATTCACTCTCCTTGACTGAGTGTGGTTACGCTTTCCTAACTTTAAGTCTTTAGATGAAATGTCATTCTTTTCTCTCATGCCATCCTTACCTTCCTTATCAGGAAGGAATGCTGTCATCCTTTGCACTCTGAAAATATTTTTACTCTATTTCTTTCATGGCATTTAATACTTGCTATCATGAATTATATTTATTTGTGTACAAGACTTAATTACTTAAAAGGAGTAAACCTGAAAAAGATTGAATCTGTGTCTGGGTTACCTTTGTTTTCTGTTTGCCCTTAAAACCAGCCAATGTTTTCTGTGTATAAATACTCAATAAATAGATGATGGCTCATGACAGAATACTTTTAAGCTGGGAGTTCAATTTATCTCCTCTTTGCACTCTTTTTCATCTGAATATGGCCCAGCTTTCCCAACAGTTGTATAATTTACTACTAAGATGGTTATATCCTGCAGCACGATCACTCCTTCAGATTCCTAGTATGGAGTCAAAGAATCTCTATAAAACATCTTTGGTCTAATGTGCAGATTTATCTCCAGTATCTGAAGCTTGCAACACAAAGGATTCCTTACTACTCCTCTTAAGCATCTTGACCTCCCTGACCTCTTGCATTTTCCTCCGCCTTTGTCTGTCAGTCATCTCAACTCAACTCCCATTCTTCTGAGAAGACCTTCTTGGCTATTTCAAATATAATGGAGCTTTTATCCTGAGCTCTGACACCAATTTTTTACACTATATTTTTTACCCCTGAAATAGTTGAATAATGTAACAGTGTCGAGACTGTAATTCAATGTTTGATAGAACAAAATGTTGGCATTATTTATACAAAACTATCAAATTTATGCAAGGCAGGATCTATTCAAATAGTAGGTGAGGAAATCAGATTTTTCCAGACTGTGAGAAGCACTAATAGCCACCTGGTATTTTCCAAACAATCTAAACTTTTATATCAGCAGCAGGCTTTCTCAGCATGTTGGCATAATGTGTGAATAAAGTTTAGTAATCGGAGGGAAAAGGGTCGTAACAAATTAACTACTAAATGGTTAGAATAGGATAACGGAAGCACAGTGTTTCCAAGTGTCAGAGAAGTGTCTGTCTCAGACAATGGGCGGTCTCTCCGAAAAGGTGTAGGAAATAACGATCAGGGACTTCACCATAGAAGGGAGAGAGAAGAAGGGAAATGGCATTCAAAAAAAAAAAGTTTGAAAAATAAATAAAATATAATATGTGTCTGACTTCGGTAGCAATTTCAGGGAATGGCTGGGTAAGGTACGTAGGCAGAAATAGTTAAGACCAGAGAGAGATGTGAGTCCGGTGTTAAACCTGGACTTGTGAAGCCAAAGAAGGGACTTGGCACAAAGGGTCAGTTGCATTCAGGATGTGGGAGGGGAGGGAGGGGCTAGCCATATTGTCACTGTGGTCAATGTTTCTTCTACCACTGGGGGGACCTCAGCTAATTTTAAATCATATCAGAAAGAGACTTTTAAAACTTATTTATTTTATACTTCATGTATTTATATCTAGTATCTAATACCCAATTTTATTGTTATTATTAATTAGAGGATGCCTAAAGGAAGCTGTGCTGTGTTCATCCATCCAACAGAGACAGAGTAAATCACACATATACCCCCGCTGTGGTTGGGCGTATGGATAAATTCAGGAAGAGAGTATATAAGGAATGAAATTTGAGAAACAATATCTTAAACTGACAGTTGTCCAAAGAAGTACTCTAGCTTTATTAAAACTCTAAACATTCTTTTTTTGACTTTTTTTTTTTTTTTTTTTGCCATGGAATGCTTAACTTTGAGAAAATGGTAGTGTATCTTGGTGTATAACAGGTTGCACTGAAAAAGTATTAAGTGAATTGAAAGAGTCATCTACTCCCTCCCCATAGAGGAAAGGAAAAAACATCCTGAGTTATATAGATACTTTGAATATATTTGGTGGCACTAATTTAAAAACAAAAGAATTTCTATAACAAAAAATTCTGTGTAATTTTAGGGGGTACATGGATGTTTCAGTCGGTTAAATGTCTGCTTACAGGTCAGGTCATAATCCTGGGACCTAGCCCCTGACTGGGCTCCCTGCTCATGGGGAGTCTGATTCGCCCTCTCCTTCTGTCCCTCCCCTGCTTCTGCTCTTTCTGTTGTTCTCTCACTCTCAAATAAATAAATAAAATCTTTTTAAAAATTGTATGATTTTGAAAAAATAAAAAAATAAAAAATTGTATGATTTTGTATTTCTTTTCTTTTCCCTTTATCACACAAAAAAGAGTTATTTGCATTTATTAGTATATTTCTATTTTCCCACAGGAATAGTGTGATGGAACATTATTAAAAATTAAATTCAGGGGATTTTAGAATTCATTTTAGCACCTAGGCAATGTCTTCAGAAATAACATAAAAATAGTATTATTTTGTAATATTTACAATTTTCTCCTAGTGATCTTCAGCAATTTACTATATCTTTCCTCTTTCTGCTACTATAATTTACTTATTACTTTAGAAATAAAATCTAAAGTGATCAGGAGATATATCCTGGTAAATGATTTGTAATTATTTTAGATTTGTTTTTGGGAGGGGGTTATGAAGGAGGGGGCAATAGAAAACATCCCTGACATCATGAGTGGTTATAATGAAGACGGAACAATAGGATCAAAAGGAGGGCATTTATTGCATATGGAATTCACTGAAATCCTTTACTGGAGCAAAGAATCAAAATAGAATAGAGTCTTATGAAACCTGGAACATTAAAAACCATACTGTATTTGTGTGTGAGTGTGTGTGTGTGTGTGTGTGTGTGTGTGTAAAAGAGAGGCTGAGGGGGAAATACAACTACTCAATACAAGAAATGTGAATTATCTTTTCTAAGTACAAAGCATTATTATTTTAAATATGGTATTTGTCAATAAATCATTGTCCTCATGTAAGACAATGGAATACTATGATATTTGTTTATATAATAAATTTTGAATTAATAAACAACAAATGAACCCAGGCCTTTAAAAACACAAGTGTGATTAAATAAACCCAAAGCAACCATCAGAATATCCCAATCCCAATTCCAAATATGCCTAAAAGTAAAAATAGTCATTTCTTTCAACTCTTACACACTAACTTCAGAAGTTGCACAAATGGGCTGGAATACAGTTGAAATTAAACAGGATACTAAAAGTTCTGGTCACCAAATCTGATCTTTGTGTGGGTGGGAGGAGGTTGTCTTCCCACACCATCAAGAGATGCTCTGGGCACAAGCTTGGTGTCCTATAATTCAACTCAATGCTGACACTATTGACCTGGAGACAATATCAGACTCCACAGGCTCAAGGGTTCCACCCCACAACAGTGTCCTTCTAAACTCATTCCTTCTTCAGATACCAGTGACAAGTCCAGGCTGTCACCTGTATTCCTCACCAATGGGCTACAGATATTGGAAGTTTCAATAACCACCTCCTTGGATTTGATTAATTTGCTAGAGGGGCTCACAGAACTCAGAGAAATATTTTATTTGCTAGATTGCCAGTTTACTATGAAAGAATATAGCTCAGGAAGGGTCAGTGGAAGAGATGCATAGGGCTATAGATGGAGAAAGCATGTGAAGCTTCTGTGACCTTTCTAGAGCAACCCACTTTCCCCAATTCTGAATGAGTTTACCAATATGGAAACTTTCTGGACACTCTCTTTTGGGGTTTTTGTGCAAGTTTCACTAATAGGCATGCTTAATTAAATCACTGGCCATTAATGATTTAACTCAATCTCCAGACCATCTCCCTACCCTGGAGGTATGGGAAGGGACTGAAAGTTCCAACCCTTTAATGACAGGATTGGCTTCATGGACAACCATCCCCCATCCTTAGGCTGCCTGGGGTTTTGCCCAACTCTTCTCATTAATATAGCAAAAGACATATCACTTAGACTCTCTCATTACTTAGGATATCCCTATGAGCTCTGTGCCAGAAACAAGGGCAAACACCAAATATGTATTTTTTTATTATAAATTACAATATCATAGATACAATTCTTTCTAGTGTGAGGAACTGAGGCATATACAGGTAAAATTTAGAGACAAGATTGAAAGTGATTTGGCCACAGAGTGGGTAATAAATAAGTCTGCAGAGGTTGAGAAGTGAGAAATCACTATGACTGAAGATTATCAGACAAGTCTGCATGGAGAAAATATCTTTGATTAGGACTTCTGACAAGCAAGATTCACACATGCAAAGAAGGATAAAAATGGGGACATTAAATTGTAAACATAAGCACCAGCATAAGCAAAGCAACAAAGATAGAAACAATGCAGGGGCGCCTGGGTGGCTCAGTGGGTTAAAGCCTCTGCCTTCGGCTCAGGTCATGATCCCAGGGTCCTGGGATCGAGCCCTGCATTGGGCTCTCTGCTCTGCGGAGAGCCTGCTTCCTCCTCTCTCTCTGCCTGCCTCTCTGCCTACTGGTGATCTCTGTCTGTCAAATAAATAAATAAAATCTTAAAAAAAAAAAAAGAAACAATGCAGATAATAATAAAACACATTTGTGGAAAAAAAGTAAATATAAAGAGAAGTATTATAGCTAAAATTAAATATTTACTGTGTAGACCTGTTTTTGTCATTTGAAAATGAAAAAGGAATAGAACTCTGAAAATATCTATTTGCAGTACACAATAGGATATCTAAACTTTTATATAACTAATTATGAGAGCAAAAACATTACATGTTAATCTATATCCCATCAGGTAACTAGTTTTTAAAGGATTTAGAATTCCAAAGAGAATGAATACAAAGATTTCCTTCTCAGTTAATCAAACAAGATATATTTTTAGCATTCTTGACAGTTATTATTTACATTTTTAATTCCTTAAAATGTAGGCACTTATGTATGATTACCATAATCAAATCAAATCAATAATGGTTTCCAGTATTTGCTCCCATCAGGCTAATCCTACACAAAATAGTGACTATGAATTTTAGACTGTATATATGCTTTATATAAATTTTATCACAGCAAATACAATAACTTTGATGAAATGGACAAATTCATTTAAAAATAAAACCAAATAAGACACAAGATGAGATAAAAATAATATGAATATATTCACCTACCTGATAAAATGAAATCTTGATCAAACCATACTCACAATTAAAACTCCAGGCTTAGAGGCTTTTGCCAGTGACTTCTATCAAACACTTAAAAAAGAAATGACACAAACTGCAGACAAACTCCTTCAGAAGGAAAAAAGGAGGGAACCCTCTTCTAATCATTTAATGAGGCTAGCTTATCCCTAATAACCAAACCTGAGAAAGAAATTTCAAAGTAAGAAAATTACAGACAAATATCCCTCATGAACATGGGCACATGGACCTTTAACAGAATATCAGAAATAAATTCCCTGTATATATATATATATATATATATATGTAAATTAACTATGTTTTTAAAAGTAGCAGTATTAAGGAAAAATATTCATTCTAACTGTTAAAGAAAAAGTTATTCAGCAACACTTGTTAAAGCACTGTAAAAGACTTTATTCAAGGGAGGCCATGTGACTGGTGCAGGGACCATTGCAATAGGGCCTTACAGGGGAACAGAGAATGGACTTAACTCTGTGTACAGCACAAGCCAGTGGGAATTTATAGCCAAGGAGAGTTGGGGGTCAGCAGATGGAAAATTACTAAGAAGCACATGGGTTAGGGGTATTTGGGCTGTAGTGACTTCACAATTTGTTGCAGAAGGCAAGCCAGGAGACCAGAAGTCACCTGGGGTATGGTGGAGGATGAGGAACTTGAGTAGGTATCAAGGGAGATCAGAAAGGAAAGATGGGGAATTGTAGCTAAACTATCTTAGCAGGATTTCTACTAAAACTGGACAATGTAGACATGAACACAGAAGTCTGAATGTGAAGGCCTAGTTGAAATGTTCAGGGTAGGCTGAGTAGCATTGGTCAATGAGAGAATCTTTGTTAGTAGCAAAATTTTAGAAAATGAAATTTAAGAAAAATGATTCAAAAAAACTTTAGCACAGCACAAAAATAAAAATTTAACAGAAATCATATAAGTCTATATATCGAAAAGTACAAAATACTGCCATGGGAAATTAAAGAAGACCTAAATATAGTGAAAGAGATCATATTTGTGGATTAAAAGATAGCATTATTATGTCAGTTTTCTCCAAATTGCTATATAAATTCAATAAAATCCTAGGAAGTCTTTTCTTTTACTTTCTTCTCCTCCACATCTTCCTTCTGCTAAGAGTTGATTAACTGAGTTTAAAATTTATAAGGAGATGCAAACAACCTAGAATATTCTAAATAACTTTTTTCTTTAGAAACAAAAATGGTAGAGGACTACATTATCAGATTTCAAGTGTACTATAAACATAAAATAAACAAGAATATGTGGCACCAGCATAAAGATAAAGAATAGGTCAATGAAACATTATAGTTTCCAGAAACAGAGCCACACTTACACAGCTCACCCATTTTCTACAAGGCAATCTAATGGAGTTAAGGATTTTCAGAACAGACTTCTTGAGCAAATGAATGTGCGCTCAGAAGAGAAAACTGTAAAATATTTTTAACTGAAAATAAAAATACAACATTTCTAAATTTGTAGGATGCAACTAAACAAGCACTTACAGAGAAAAATATCACAGTAAAGGGTATTTTCCAAAAAATAAACTCACCAAATCAGCAATGTAAACTTTCACTTCAAATATCTTCATCCAAACCTGCTGTGCAATATTTCATCAAGAAGTTGAGGCCAGTCATTCTGTTGGAGTGGAAGGCAGTGTTGAAGGGACCCAAGGTCCTCAGGGATGGAAAGAGTACCTGTTCAGGGGGCAAAGAGTGGGTGCTCAGGGGACAGACTGATCTGGATCTGTATTCTAGCCCTGCTACATCAATCCTTCACTTTGGCCAGGTGAGTTAACCTCTTCAAGCTCCAAGACTCTCTGTGTGAAAAGGGACAACAATGTAACAAATATCCAAATGTGTATACAATATCAAATACAACAAAACACGCTGATTTGCAGCCTTGCGTCATTCCCAAGGTGACATTCAAAATCAGTACACGGAGGGCAAGGAGAGCCTCAAGAAAGAGGCAGGTCACTCCAGATTTGTACGTGCCAGGTTTCACAAGCAAAGGAATTTACAAGACTTGTCTTGCACGGCGACAAGTCCAGATCTCCATGCCTGTCTGCTGGCCTAAGTCTTGTTTTTAGAGGTTTCCACAGGCTTATCATGTAACAAGCACGTACAGACCAGCCTGTCTTAACAACACTTTGCTCACTCAAGGTTGCCTCCCAGAGCGGGTCCTGGTGTTGGGTGGTTTCAGGGAGAGGGATGAGGGGGAGGAGCCTGTGCTTGCTCTCCTGGCAACCAGTGGTCACGTGGCAGTCACATCTTCTCGGACAGTCTCCAACAGCTCACGAAGAACTTAGCCCGGGAAGGAGTGCGGGCTGTGCGGGGGATGGGGAGGGCTCACGTGGGTCCATGTTGGATACACTTGTCGTGCTGAGAGGGTTTCCGAGGGGCACACAGGTTGTCTAGGCCCCGGGGTCCTCCGGAAGTGCACTTGCTGGCTTACCGAGGTCGTCTGGAATTCCAGGTGAGCCTGAGCCAGTTGGGAGTACTTTTAATAGTTTGCATGAGTTAAATAATTGCGCAACTAAAGCTTTCCGTTGCCTAGGTAAATAGCTGGTGAAATTAATGATTTCCTTTATAGAAACGAAAATCACTTTTCAAAAACCCTCTCAAAGGCTACACTGTTCGTCATTGGTATATTTAACTCTTGTACCCTATTATTTAATAGAAGAAATTATAACCTGTGAGCACAGAATTCTGAAAAATTAATTCGTTATTCCTGCGTATCTTCTATAAGTCATATAGACTTATTTATTTATTTTTATTTATTTTTTAAAAGGTTTTATTTATTTATTTGACAGACAGAGATCACAAGTAGGCAGAGAGGCAAGCAGAGAGAGAGGAAGAAGCAGGCTCCCCGCTGAGCAGAGAGCCGGAAGCGGGGCTTGATTCCAGGGAATCATGATCTGAGGGGAAGGCAGAGGCTTTAAACCACTGAGCGACCCAGGTGCCCCGAGTTATATAGACTTTTTAGAAAGATTTATTTAGTTATTTTAGAGAGAGACAGGAAGAGCACAAGCGGGGTGGGAGATGGTAGGGGCCTGGGGGAGGGGCAGAGGAAGTTGGAGGTAGAATCTGGAGGAGACTCCTAGCTGAGCCCAGAGCATAAGGCCTGGCTCCATTCCAGGACCGTGAGCTCATGACCTGAGCGGAAATCAAGAATTCAACTTAACTGAGCCACCCAGGTTACCCAGAGCTGTATAGACTTTTTGTAGTGGTTTGGTACTAGAAAAAAATGTCATGTCTGTTTGCTATACTCTTCGAAATTGAATGCAAAAGCTTTTGCCTCTGAGTTACTTTGAAACATTGCAAGTGCCTTTTCACAATACTTTTTTATCTTTTTAGCTTTGACGTACAAAACCTGTAATTCTGATTTTTAGACATTTAGACTATTTCCGTCTTTAATAATTGGAGATTTCATTTGGAGCCAGGATTTATTTCATGATTTCGAAATTTTATTTTCTTTTTCCAAGTAAATTTTTGCTTATAATGCCTCTTCCCTTTTAAGTCCTAATGAATATGGAAAATCATGAATGTGGTAAATTATCACAAGCCATTAAGAAAACTAATTTTTATTCACACCTAATCTGCTGCTCTTATCAAATTCTGTATATATTGTTTATAAGGCATTATTCTAGGCAATTTACATTTATCTGTAATTTTCAAATGAGCATTACGGTAAAATTATCCTAACTTAGAAACGAGGCCTCAGTGGACTTAAACTTCTCAGTTTCTCACAGGTAGTCTCTGAACTGGGAATTCATCCCTGCTCTTTTTGTACCTAAATTACAAGAGCTTTTATTTGCCATATGACCCTGACCTTTACATGGTCTAGTCACTTACAAGCAAAGAATTTTATGGCCAAATGATAAGTCAGCTTCCCAGTTTTATTAATGGGCCATAGTAATATCCCAAAACCACAAAGTACAGGGCTCTCTGATAAAGCCAGGAAAAAGGCTTCAGTAGGACTCCGAAGACATTCCTGAATTGAATTTACGCCCTCTGTATGGCTGGAGAAGCTGCAGCATGGCTGACCTGGTCTCTGAGAGGGTCCCAGCTAGGGAAAGAGACGTTTCTCTCGAAAAGATGAAAGTTTCCTCTATCTGGGACTAATTAACTTTGTAAGTTGAAATAGAATATGAGATAAGCATGGCAATGGTTTCCCATAACCTTTCCAAGTTACTCTCAAACACATCTTAATTTGGATAATCTGCCATATGAAATGAAGAAATCGTGCTTTAAGGCATTATTCATTTTAGGATTCAGGAAAGGCTCAATCTCACTGAATAGTTAACCCATTCCTTTGCTTAAAATTTAATGAATAGACAATTCTGTAAACAGGGAAATTACAAATACTGTTCTGTATTGGCATTCCTTAAATAGATGTAGGCATGTGAGTTACAAAGGAAAATTATTCAATGCCTTTGCTCTTGCAAAGAGCAAAATATCTTGTTTATTAAGTTGCTTCCTGATATAATTTCATAACTGAAAGGAATCCAGTCAAATCTTCAGACCCCCTTGGGGATTATTTAAAACAATGTAATGCACTATCTTAGAGAATTAGTGTTCTTTTCTAAAAAAATTTTATTTTATTTCTTTTCAGTGTTCCAGACTTCATTGTTTATGCACCGCACCCAGTGCTCCATGCAACACGTGCCCTCATTATACCCACCACTACTGATCTTTTTCAAATGCTTTTTCTATGAATAAACTGGATATTCAGTTTAGTCTGAGAAGAACATTTGCTTTTTTATCCCATGTAAGGATAAACATTCTGAGAGCAACGGTTATCTGCCTGGTTTCATATACCTTTTCACTTTGTGGAGGTAGATGAGGAGAATAGTAGTTCCCGCCTCTCGGAATGCCACTGATGGCATCTTGATGACTTCCCTGGGTTTTTTGGGGGGAACCAAGTTAGATGTTCTGTACTTTCTGAATGTTGAAGATACGAGTAGACAAAGAGATGGTTCATTTTTACCATCCTTAAAAAAAGGAGTTAAATGAAATCACTAACTTGATGATGGAACTAAGGATATAATCCAGACTGTGAAATAAGATAGGAATTCCAGAGACAAGGTAAAATTAAAAAGATACCTGGAATTGGGAATAGTTGAAAATGAGAACATAGAAATAAGCATAGGAAGAAGGACTTTAAGTGTGAAGAAAATTTATTTGAATATAAGGAGAAAAGTTTGAGTATGGAATGATAGGAAAAATTATAAAATCCTATGGACAAGAAATAAAAATACATGTGAAAATAGTATTTCTAGAGGTAGAAAAATAATTTCTTAAAAAGAGAACAATACCAACTTTGAGATATACTTCCTGCTTTAGAATGGAGGGTATAAAATACAACATATTCTTTAATCCAGAGTTAAGTGACACTGAACATGAGCCTATTTTAAGTTCTACTTTCTTAGCAATAGCATCTCTACTTATCAGCTATATGATAATTGTTACCTATTATAATCATCATCTTATACTTTTAATCCTCAGACCTATTCATCTTATAATGGAAAGTTTGTACTCTCGTAAAGAAAAAAAATAAAACTGAATCTGTTATCAGGAGATTCATTCAGTGGGTTAAAGCTCATTTTGGGGTTAGACTACAAGTTTACAGAGGGAGTTTACAATGTAATTTTATTAATAGTATTAGTGGAAATGTGAGATATTTGAGTTGTTCTGGGAGCCTGTGAGTATATTAACTTCAAAAAGTTATTTTACCTACATTATGCAACAAAAACCACAAATATATTATATTTATTGAACCATTAAATGAGAGTCCAGCATACAGAATAATTAGTTGGTCATAAAGGAGTGGAAAACAAACAAACAAATAAAAAACCCTAAGGAGATTATCCACCAAGTTATACCTCTGTTGGTCAGGGTGAATGAAGAAACAGCATTTTTTTTTTAATTGTCTTTCCTTTTTCAACCATTATAATTTATGTGTGGTTGTATTCTTTAAAAGATGCTGATTAGAATTAAATAAAAATTTTATAACCACCTTCTTCAACAGTAACACTAATAAATTACAGGACTTGAAACATGAAAATTGATTTTCTATTCAGCACGATGGTTTCTTGAACTGCAACACCAGAGGATACATGTTGCACACATCTTCGCCCTGACAGCAAGTGCAGAGGCACTGATGTATCAGCACGAAAGACTCACTGAACAGACAGGATAGAAACGCAATCCTATATGCCGTTTCACAGAGGTTGTGCTTAGGGAAAGTGTAGGATAAACAGTATTGGCAAATAAAGGACAATCCAGTAATGTGCTGTCACTGTTTTTTGAGGGACCAAAATATCTGAAATACAATTCAGTATTCCACAGATGAAATATAGAGAAAATTGTTTACCTCAGTGTGAGGTATTTGACTTTTGCTCCTTTCCTCCCTCCCTCTCTTATCAGTAGCTCGCTCACTCTCCCTCCTTCCCTCTCTGTGTGTATGCATTATTTTTGGCTACGGAAAAAATTTCCTTCCTAATGCCATTTTACTATTTTAATAATAGTCATGGAATTAATGTTTTCCAGTTCTTGTGTGCATCATGGAATTTTGTAAAGAAAGTGTAGGGGAGGAAAAAACCCTTCTCTCTAGATTTCTAGGTTCTTGGCTCAGTGCCCCCCCATCACCTGTTATAAAAGACAAATTGACAGGAGGAAAAAAATTAATTAGGCACGTTTGTTTATATGGGAGTCCCACAAAGATATGAAACTCAAAAGGTACCCAGAGAATTGAGACTATTGAGGATATATACCATCCTGAGCTAAGAAAAGGGATAGGAATTTGGGGTTTCTGAAGTTGGGGTAAGGGGCTGCTCTGATATGTACATGATTTTCTCAAGTAAAAAAAATTTCTCTGGTAGTAGATTTCTTCCTGGTTCAGGCTCCCCTTTCTAATGTTACAGAAGTGTAACTTCTTTGTTTTCAGAACTGCTACTCTGTTTGCTATCTTTTTTGTTGTTGTTTGTTTGGTTTTTGTTTGCTATCTTTCAAACACCTCAATATATTTTTTATGCCCCAAAGGCATATTTGGGGTGGTATATTCTGCTACTCTTCAAAAGTATGTACAAAAATTAATGATTACAGAACATTTTAATGACCTGTGGCTGTGCTCTCCCGAACTAAAGTATGCCACAGTAATTAGACAAAGTGCTAGATAAAAAAAAACTTTGTGTATTCAAGAAAGCACATGCATGAATATACTCACATACCCATAGACATAACCAGACACACACACACACACACACACACACACACACACACGTGACAATGAATTAGATAAGTCAGTTACTATTTATTATTCCCATAACAGGCTTATGTAACTTTTTAAAGGCGTTTAGAGATTTGGGAAAGGAAAGGAAGAAAGGAAGGGAGGGAAAGAGGGAAAGATTAATAGATTAATAGATACTACCTAGAGAGATATTACACACATATATAACATATATAGAGAGATATTACCTGTATATATGTATTTATATAGACAATGGTAAAAAATTCAAATATATTTGTGATGTATAGAACTCGTATATATTATGTATATATTATACACAGTTCATATAATATCTATTATATATATATGGACATCTTACATATATACCTTTCATACAGAATAATTTAAAATCTTGGGATAAAAACATTGTATATGTAGCATGCATGGATTTCCAATGTCACCCGTAAGGTACACAAGAAATACAAAATTTTAAGTCTTTTTGTTAAGAGAATAAGAAGACCTATATATCTCTCTCTATATATATTTAAGTCCCTATTTTTCTGATGCAGAAAACTGAATCCAATCAATCACAGATTGATCTTTTACAAATTTAGTAATTTCACAGATAATTCACTTTTAAACTCAACCAATCTAAAGTTCTGCCCATCCATCCTGCCTCCTGACTTGGTTCCTGTCGCACAATTCCTGGCAATCCTCTATTCTCTGGAAGCATCCACTAGCAGTGGTTGTCAAACCACTCCAAAATCTCTTGGAGGGCTTGTTAGAATACACACTTCCAATATTGCTAATCTCTTGGAGGGCTTGTTAGAATGCAGACTTCCACCGTTGCTCGCAGAGTTTCTGATTCATTATGTCTGAGGATAGAACGAGCCTATGCTGATTCTGTTGATCTAGAGACCCCACTTTGAGAACCACTGCACAAACACTTTACGTGTGCTGATCTTTTTACTAGGTCAGTGCCATACCTAAATCTCTATAGAGTCATGGAAGACATTCCTAGGCTCTTCCTTGATGTTCTGTGGATCCAGAGGATTGAGGAGAGTGGCATATGCTCCTTCTGTCTGGCCACCATTTTTGTTTGTCTGCTTCTTCACCCTTCCACTAAATCTTCAGACTTCCTATTTTTAGAGTGCCCTTCTACATCGAAGGCCTATATCTCTCTCTAAATATATTTAAGGGCTATATATGGAAACGTATCTAAGGGCTCTTTCTTTCTCACATCTATCCCCTTGGAGATTTACCCACAGAAGGGGGAAAGAAGCACTAATTCTTGCTTTTATTAATCCAATTTATCCTTCCCTGAGGCTTCATCTCTGCTGCAGAAGCATTTGTTCTTATATCACGATGCATTCTTCTTAAACGTGTGTTCTTATTTCTTTATGCTGTCACCATTTTGGGGTTTCAGAAATGTTTCTCCAAAGAAAAGCCTAATTTTAAGCTTTTAAAGTTGAGTTTTAAATAGGATCTAATGTGGCTTTTAAGGCCTATTTTATAGGTCAAAAATCAAATTTTCATGTTTTATTTTATACTTTCTGCTCCTCTTATATAGTAAGTCTCAATTTAAGATTTAATTTTGATTGTGGCAAGTCCATAAGGGAAGAAGAATTACTCAAAATAGCAGTAAAAATTAGTTAAATTTCAAAATGTTACCCAGCTTAAGTATATTTGATTAATTTTCTTAATGGATGACATACTTGCTATCTTTGTGCTGGTGGTGAAAACGTTACTGATGCCCATTGTAAGAAAAAAAAAATACCTGCATGAGCCATTGTTAGAATTTACTTTATCATTTGAAGAGCTATATTTAGGAGTTTTGATTACAATTATCTTGGAGGTGTCATGATACCCCCTCTGGGTGAGATCACTGAAATGCTCAGACCTGTCCTACCTGAACAAAAGGCTCATATGCAGATTCTCTTCATTTTGCCTCCAAAATCCTCTCACTGTGGCCCCTGAATGAAAAGCCTGAGGAAGCCAGATGCTGGTGGCAGTTTTAGCTGAACAAAATTACCCTGAGCCCAATTTGGCTGCACCCCGTGCGTTTAGAATGCAAGCATTGTTAGTCAAACATGGACTGTCATGTTAATTAGCATATATATTTATACAAATAATGTGCAGCAAACAGTTGTACAGATTTATTAAAAATGAGAAGTACAAACTTAGTAGAAACAAGCTAAACTTCTGGCAGCCTCCATTTTGACTAGTATAAGAAAATGGCAGACTAAAATTATAAGTGGACAGAGAATAATGTAAAGGAAGCTAAGGAATGCTTATATTGAAAGAGTGTGTGTGGGTAAAACCACACTTGTCTTTTTGTTCCTCTTTATTACTAGCTGCCACTAACTGATTGCTTACTATATGTTAAAACTTCAATAATATGCCTGTAATATAATATGCCTGTGAAGCCAAGATTATTATTACCTAGATTGTACAATGAGGAAGTTGAAACTAAGAAGGCTTAAGGATGGTTTAAGTCCAAGAAGTGTCTGTCTAGACTTAAACCTTCATTTGTCTAAATCCAGATATTCCATGTTTTTTCTTAAATCAGATTATTTGGTTTGGATTTGGTTTTTAAATTAAAATATAGTATTGATCTAACTGTTCTAAATACCAGTGGGAAATCATGGGCTGATCGGAAGGAGTTACTCACCAAGCAAGAGAAGCTTATGGCTAAATGAGCTTCATGTGTTAGAAGAACAGAAAGAGGTAAGTGTTCTTGCCACAGGAAGGAAGGAAGGAAGGAACTAACAAATGAATGAAAGGGAGGTAGGGAGAAAGGAGGGAAGGAAGGAAAAATGCTAAGTGTATTGATGGATATGTTCATTAGTTTGATATGGTGATTATTTCACAATGTACACATATACTGAAATATCAAGTTGAATGTTCTAAGTGTATATGCTTACTATTTGTTAATTATAACTTAATACAACTGAAAAAAAAAAGATGAAGGCCATTGTGGTTGAAGTGCCGTTAGTAAAGGGAAAACAAAGAGATGCAGTCAGAGAGGTGCAGGGGTTAGATAGTATAAGTCTAAGATTTGTGATTTATTCTACAATAGATAAGGAAGCCATGGAAATGCATTGACTGGATGTATTTATTTCATTCTCTTTTCTTTTGACTGATTCATTTCTCACATCTGCTTAATCTAAAATTTAAATTTTACTTCAGGGTTTAAAACTTTATTAAGCATATAGTTTCAGCAAAGTTTTTTTTTTTTTTTTAAATCAGCTATTAAAAGCCTGATGTTGCCATGTGTTCAAGTTCGTGAATCCTTGGAGATTGGTATTTACATTTCTACCCTGCTAATTGACAATAAGAAAATAGTTTGCATAAGGGCTTCATTAATGCAGAACAAACTCCTATCTTAGCTTCACATTATTTCAATATTAATAATGATATGCCTTAAATTGTCCATATTTCAACATCAGTTAAAATTGATAGTTGGAAAAAATGTGAATATAAATTATTTATGTACAAACAAAAGCTCATCTTTAGGGAATCACAGGTGTCCGTGTGATAAAAGTGATTGAATAGCATACACATGAAAGGGGGAAAATGATAATAACCTTGATTTTGTAAGTATCAAATGTTGCTAACTAGAGTGAGAACATAATTATGTGGAGTCAGTTTCCAATAGGAGATTTCATAGACATTTAAATAAATTGCCCATCAGTCAAATTTAACAACCAAATGATTTGTAGGGGGGAAAAAAGATAGTTATTTCTACTCTGTTCCATTAAACAAAGATATATTTTGCATTTACACTGTGTCAAACACTGCTAGATAAAGAGAATACAATAGTAAGTAAGATTTGTTTTCTAATTAAAACAATTACAGCTACAGGATCTCCTGGACTCGGTCTAAGCCTTTTTTTTTTTTTAATTTCTTTTCATCGTAACAGAATTCATTGTCTATGCACCACACTAAGCCATTTTTTAAAACATACTCACATATAAATTATTTTTCATTAATTTTGGTTTACAAATTACAAACTGAAATAAAATTATTTATTTATATTTTGTGAAGGTAATCCAATCTAATTTATATATACCCCCCCAAAATCAAACTGTTCCTAAATTATCTGGATTATTTTTTCATAGACATCCAAATTACTGTTTATATTTGAGCTTCACAAATAATCACAATCTTTGTGCTTAATATGACTACAGTAAGATCACCCTGCACATAGTAGGATATACATAAATATTGTTAAACAAATGAAAGAATGAAAAAAACACAGTATTGATATTCTAAAATATTCTTCCTGAGCTCTAGGTAGAGTGATACAAAATGATTTTATTATGTAAATGGAAGGCAAATTAAAATTATCTCAGATAAAAAGTAATTACTGAGAGCCCTGGCTGGTATGAATGAATGGTCTGATTGAATCTGACCACTTTACTTTTTGCAAAACATAATTTAGCAGATTTGCACATGAATAGAAGAGAAAAATTAAATCAATTTATTAAAAATGGAAAATTCTGGGAGGGTTCACAACTGAAGTGATTTCACTAGTTAAAAAATATGTCTTCTGCAGTTTGTGAAATGTTTAATATATGGTAGATGGTAGAAAAGTGTCATTTGATTCAGAATTTGACTGGCACTGAGCCATTTATTTTGTCATTCACTTGGTGAATGACAGAATTAAATTCAATCCTGAATGTTGGGTTATAAACGTTAGCAGGAACCCTCCATTCATCATCAACTCTCTACCCTTTATGCAGATGAGGTTTCGTTGCAGGCTTGATTAATTCAGGTTCCAAGCTTTGATCACTATGTAAAATGATAGCATTGCCTATTGATTTAAAACCCTTCCAGTCACTCAGGATAAAGTCCATATTCTTAATGTCTATAAGGTCTTTGTGATGTGCCTTTCTAACATCTAGCCTCAGTTATGGTTCTTCTGTACCTGTCCAGCACAACCATGCTGCCCCTACCATAGGCTCAACTACCTCTTAACCCTGAGACTCACACCAAAAGCCCTTTTCCTTGCTCTCCACCTGGATAATTCATTCTTGTTCTTTGAGTGTCATTTTATATTTTACATCCTTGAATAGAAAGTGGCCATTTTTGAAGATTGGGGGATAGATACTGTTTACCTTGTTGAATCCATAGTATTAAGCAATCTAGCCTTTAGATTTTATTCATTCTTTCAGTAATCCATTCATTGTTCAACAAATATTTATTAATGGACTATTACATTTCAGACATTGTTCTAGACATAAGGAATGTAATGGACTTTGTAAGACAAAGTGCTTTATCATAAAGCTTACACTTTTATAATTAACATGGAACACTGAGACATAAAGACAGAAGATTATTTCAGAAAATGATAAATAGCAGAGGAAATCCAAGTACAGAGCCCTGAAATGAGGTTAAACTTGGTGTATTCATGGGACAGTGAAAAGACCAGGGCCTGGAAAATAGTGACAATTAAGCATCTTGGGTAGGTAATAAGAGCTGAGCTTAGGTAACAGCCAAATCCTGTGGCATATTGCATGTCATAGTTTTCAGTTTGGGTTTGACTTTTTTTTTTTAAGATTTTATTTATTTATTTGAGAGAAAGAGTAAGCACAAGCAAGGATAAGGGCAGAGGGAGAGGGACAAGCACACTTTCCACCTAGCAGGGAGCCTAATACAGGGTTCAGTCCCTTGACCCTGAGATCATGACCTAAGCCGAAGGCAGACACTCAACCAACTGAGTCACCCAGGCACGCTGGGTTTGATTTTATACCATAAAGGAAATTACTGGTAGATATGGAGCAGAGAGTCATTGTCTTATAGGCTTTAGAGAAGTTACACTGCTGCAAATGAAACGTAGGAACAAAAAGAATGGAAGCAGAAATGATGGCTTGACCCACAATTTAGTGATAAAGGTCACGATTCTGGTTGTAACTTGGCAAATGGAGTCCTGAAAGCATGTAATAATCTAAATGTAGAAGGTGAAAGAGATTAGTAAGTACTTACTGAAATGAATTCTCTTATTTTAACAATAATGGAAAGAGAACAGTTTTAGATTACATCATGATTTCTAAACCTCAGCACTATGGACATTTTGATCTAGATAATTCTTTTTTGTGGATATTGTCCCTGGTCTCAACCCACTAGATGTTAGCAGCAACCCTTGATTTTGACAATGAACAGTGTCTCCAGACATTTCCTCATGTCCCCAGGGAATGATACCTTTCCTGGTTGAGAAACACTGGATTTGAAACATAAAATGAAACTTCATTTATAATAATTGTGCAAATATTAGGCTATATTTAATCATGGGAAGTAATAATATTCTATTCTTAAAACTTTCCAGGAAAAGATTAAGAACATCTTTTCAGGATGGCTTATTTGCAGCTATTTTGTGAGGAATCTTTTTAGATGTATCACTGACAAATTAAAATTTATTTCAATATTTAGAACAAAGAATCTATGGTAGATGGCCTTGATGGTAAATCCTACTGATACCATTCACTAGCTGGGATTAGTGGTGAGAATAATAGAACCCTTCTCATGAGGATTGGTTTACATGTAAAACCTGTAAAGCACTTAGAATAGCTCCTGCCACATAGTAAGTACTCAATAAACATTTTTAGTGTTGTTATTGTTATAATTATCTACTCAGAAAACTACTGGTAACTTGTGGATGATTCCAAAAAGAAAAATATTTTTCTCTTCTCAGAGAACCACAAATATACTTTCTAAAAATAATAGTAATATAAGTCATGATTGAAGTTACAGTGATTATTTCAGGGTCCCGGTCAGGATGGCATGACTCACAATAGGGGGTTTATCTAAAGGCTATTCTAGGCTTGTTTCAAATGGTTCCAGGACATTTGTGCCTGTCTCCATTCCCTCTCCCTTCCCAGCGTTGAGACAGTTCTCGGGCAGTGATTGGGAAGCAGTAGGTGACTTTCTTCGGAAGTCACGAAGAGTGTAGATCTCCTTCAGACATTAGAGGTATGAACAAGCTGAAGGGTAACACTGATTAGTCTTTTAACTCATGATCTACTTAAGAGATCCATTTTTTTGTACCAGATATAGTATATAAACTTGATGCTCACTATACCCTGACATGAATCATGTGGTCCAATCTCAGAGCAAAGAACACACAGAACACTTACAGTAAGTGTAAACAACTGCAAAATAACTCAAGTATTCTTTGATTTTGCACATGCAGTGAATGGTAAACATAGGCCATGGCAGTACTTAGTTTTCTTGCTTTCCTTTCTCATTTAAATCCCTTATGCCTTATGGCTTATTTCCACCATCCCCAAAATGTCTTTCCTAGTTCAATTCTACTCATGTCTTTTCTTCTGTGACCCCCTCCTCATTTCAGTCTGCAGTATAAAATTCAGAAGGGTGAATATGGTAGGTAAGGGGGAAAACTGAGCAAAGAAGTTTGGCCTACTCATTGATGGAATGACAAAAATGCATGAGATGATAATGCATTGATACATTTTGTGTGGTCTCAGCAGTCATACTGTTTCCTTTCCTAATGCTAGTCTCCTGTTTTAGATTTATCTCTTGTTGGTCAAATCAAAGATCAAATGGTACATCTCTCCACTACGACTCCAGTATTTTCTCTTGTCTTGTTCCATTTTCCTGCCTAGTCTTTATTGCCCGTCACCGGCCTCAGGCAAATTAGCTTACATCCATTCATTTCTGGTCACATTTTCAAACCCTCCGTAAGTCATGGGTTACGTAGTGTAAAAAGAGGTTAAATTACTAATATAACTATGTCTACATTGTATTAATATCTAATATAACTAAGCTCTCATTTAATTAAATTATATCTTCAACTACTCTAAACATTCATCTTGTTGCCTTGCGCGTCTGCTCATTTCCCCCTTCTTGCCATTATACTTAATGTGCTCTTCTGTAGCTTAAACCCTCCATCCTATTCTTTCTAGAAATGTTGCTTATAGTTAAGCCGCATTTCAAGTGTTTCCAATGAAGACTTCCTACTCTTTTAACTCACAATAATTCCTCTACTCTAACAAATGAAGCATTCATGATTTATACTATACAAGATGTCACTTGACTAGAAATTATTTTGTACTAATTACTAACTGTTTCTACTTTATAAGCCTCATTTCCTTAATAGGATTGTGAGATCTTTAATCAATGGAGCTTGCTAGAGTAAAACTAAAGAATATTTATCTTAATCACCACAAATGATAAATAGAATGTCATTTTGATGTCTTTTTCAGGAAAGATATATTTATTCTTCTTCTGTCCCTTAGTGCCTAGCACTTGAGTGGGTACATATATGGTATCCCGTAAGTACTTACTGACTTAATATGGCAAATATATAAATTTCATATACATATATTTTTATAAAAAGGGAGAATAATATCCTTCATTAAAGATTGCATTTGCCTATAATATGTGAAATGTGTATGTGAAATCTTAGAAGAGCTTGTATAACTTTTTAAAAACATAATTTGATTGATGCTAAAGTTTTTCTCCCCCTAATCTAGGAAATAAAGTTGTAAATTGCTCAGCGCAGAATTTAAACAGTGATTTTGAAACTTAAGCGTGAATCAGAATTTCCTAGAGAGCTTCTTAAACAAATTGCTGAGCACATCCGGAATTTCTGTAGGATTCAGTAGGCCCAGGGTGGGATCCAATAATTTGCATTTCTTCTAAGTTATCTGGTGATGCAGATGCTACTGTCCCTAAAAACATGCTTTAAGAATCGGTGTATAAAGTGTTCTTTCTCATAAAGAAAAAAATCAACTACTTCAGTTACAGCACCACCCATGTTCCAAGAACCATGACAGAGGAAGGCAAAAGGCCCATGGTGATAATATTCATGATTATTTTATTTAAGGCAAGATATTCTAACAAGGGGAGACTGATTTTCTCAGAAATAGGAGGACAGGTTGTTCTTACTTGCAAGGAAGTGTTAATGTGACCTGGAGGCCTCAGCTTCAACTAGCCTACACAGATATCCCTGTTTTAAGCCTCAGGGTGTCTCACATTTTCCCAGTGATAGTCCTCACTTTCACGTAAAAATTTTGAAAAAAAACTGTGAATCCAGCTTATCTTATAGGTCTGCAACCTTCACAACAAAAATCTTACTTTTTCAGAAAAAACTTTCCCTGTGGCTTCATACATAAGATTCTTTAAAGACTGCTATAGAAGTTCTTTAGTTCTCTGATCGTAACTTGACCCAAGAATTTACAGACTTGTGGGGCGCCTGGGTGGCTCAGTGGGTTAAGCCACTGCCTTCGGCTCAGGTCATGATCTCAGGGTCCTGGGATGGAGTCCTGCATCAGGCTCTCTGCTCAGCGGGGAGCCTGCTTCCTCCTCTCTCTCTGCCTGCCTCTCTGCCTGCTTGTCATCTCTCTCTGTCAAATAAATAAATAAATTCTTTTAAGAAAAGAATTTACAGACTTGAGTTTGTAATTGTTTTTTTTTTTAAGAATTCCAGTGCAGTCATAAAAATCAATCTCATGCAGCCGCAGATCAGAGCTGCCTTATACCAGCTAGCAGAAGATGACGTGTGCATCTCTTCCCAACTCCATGTTCAGTAGCATCACATTTACAACTTGATACTGGCCAGGTAGGAATATTTTCACCAAAGAGGTTGGCTTTTTTTTTTTTTTTTTAAGAATCAGTTGTTTAAACATTAACCAGCCTGACATTAATCCCATGTCACCTTTTTTTAGTCAGCATTATTGTGATAAGATTCAGGGCAGAAACCTCATGGTCCCCAAGATACTTGCTTGAGAAGGCACTTCATTAATATTAACCACATGTGATTAGTCATATTTATGCAGCATCCTATGACATTAGCAAGGAACATGGGATTGTATTCAAGCTCTGAGAAATGAGCAAGCCAATTCTTAAATCCCATTTTGAGGGACATTTCCTGGGGCCACTCCTGAAAAAAATTTCTGTTGTCAGTCTGTCTGCTCAGAAGACAGAGATTGCAGCAGTTATTTTAACACAGACTTTACTATAGAGGGTTGTTAGCTTAGCTCACAGAACTGTAAACTAGATAACAATATGAAAAGAATACATTAAGATATTATGGTAGTACATCTCCTGTTAGGTATATTATATACTTATACCTATCTATAGGAAGTGTATATTCTCACAGGGAAAGGTAATTTGGGGGGAAGTGGGAACTATTAAAATTTAGAATCATGGAAAATGAGCTCCACTAAACCAAAATTCAGACCTCAGAGATGAGAGTTGATTCTGTTTGGCTAGTTCAAGCTCTTGGAGGAGTGAACCTATATTCTGAACCTGATGACTAATGAGAAGGTCCTACTGGGCTAGTGTTTGTATCTGTGTCAGCATGCCAGGAGATATGTACAAAGTCTAAATCAGGAAAAAACAGATAATACAACAGAAGCATTGCAAAAGCATAGAGAAAGATATCCTGGAGTTGATTTCAGGGTATTAGACAAAAGAGAATATAACAGAGGATCAGACCAAAATGATTGATGTGAGTGCACTTATGAGGAATTAGTAAGTTGGTGAGTATTAGTGGGTGTATTTGAAAGTTTACATGATTGTATGACTAAATCCTGGACTCAGACATGGTCTGCCTTTAAAAATGTTGAGATGTAAAGACTTTGCTAGCACAATGGAGAGGAAGGAATGCAAAGGAATGGACAGTAGGAATAGTAGAAACAAGAATGCTGTTTCTCCAAGTGCTTAAAAAACTGAACACTGTAATCAAAGAACAGGCTTTGTGTACAAGTAGAGTTTAATATTTTTCTTTGCAGATTCAATTCTCAGGGGATGATTCTAAAAATGTCAACTCCCAGTGTAGAATTGGGCCCAAAGCTAGAACTTCTATTACCTAATGAGTATTTTTCTATAAAAGTATAATGTTAGTAGTCAAGTCCCAGGGCTTTATTTTTGTCAAAATTTATATTTTCTAATATATTCTCTACACAACAGAAGGCGGCCAGAGGTATCAAATGACAGCCTTCAGTCTAATATTGTACTAAACAAAAGAGTCAGTACTGGGGTGATGAAAGTGAATTCTCATGAAAATCTTATACATGATCTGCCAGTTTTCCAAAAAGTAATGTGCCTCTTTTGTATTTTGAGAGAAATTTTCAGATGATGAGTTATAATGCCATCTTATTAGTATTAGATAGTTGTAGTAATACTTTTGAAGATGAATAGAGCACAGTGAAATTACAACCAAAAACATGTGATCTGATGCTATGTTTATTAATAAGTCTTGTTTATCGTTTATGGAGTCTTTCTTTGATGCAAAATATATTGAAATGAATTTTTGGTCACACTTAAAATGTTTTATCAATAACCAATATGATGAAACTTTTTTACTAAAAAATGGTGTCTGAATAAAACTTTCACATTGTCCACATAAGACTATTTGCCTTACATATCTTTATTGTTTTTAAGATTTTATTTGTTTATTTGATGGAGAGATCACAAGTAGGCAGAGAGGCAGGCAGAAAAAGAGGGGGAAGCAGGCTCCCTGCTGAGCAAAGAGCCCCATGCGGGTCTCGATCCCAGGGCCCTGAGACCATGACCTGAGCTGAAGGCAGAGGCTTAACCTGCTGAGCCACCCAGGCACCCCTGGCTTATATATCTTAATAATATAGGAGATATATGTGCTTGGGTATTGAAAATGGGCTCTAAACTTTAGAGTCTCTTTAAATCCTTTGAAATGCTCATTGTATCTGATGATGTGATTACCCTAGACTGCTACTCCAAGGTGTATCTTTGTATTAATCCACTAAATATTAATAAGCATTACAATTATCCTGATTTTCACATAATCAAAAGTAGAGAAAGAAAAGCAAAACCCCATACATTAAAAAAAAAAAAAAAAGTACTTGAGCAGAAAATGAGTAAACAAACAGAATTAGAGTTTTGGGAACCTTTTTCAGATGAAATCAAGCCAATTATTATAAAAAATTTCAGAAGATGGATTTTGATGTCAGGTAGATCTGGGTCCAAATTTTGGCTCTTTTGTTTGCCCATTGGGACTTAAATTAAATCACATGATGGTGGTTACTTAAATCCCCAAGTTTCTCTGTTATTCTCTGTCAAATGGAGATAATACCTGACTTTCAGTGTACCACATACTACATTCTTTACCTAGAATGTCTCTCTGTCCCCATCTTGTAGCTCACGGTTTTCATATCACTTCTTCAGCAAAGTCTTCCCCTATCATTTGACTTATCTTTTATGGTTTTGACCACAATGGAAATTGACTAATGGTGATGATTGTTTAATGCCTCTACCCTTCATTAGTCTGTTTATGAGAGCAGAAGTCATTTCTGTATTGTTAATGGCATCCCCTCAATAACTGTTCAATATATACTGTAGGATGGATGAATGGATATCATATAAAATATCTGACACAAGTAGATAAGCAATAAATGATAGTTAATACTATATTCATCATTTGTATTATATAATTTCTATGATTTACTGTGTAAGTCTTTAATAAAAATTTGCTGTGGCATTATTTTGTGCAGTGACCTTTTTTGTCCTATAGAGATTAGACACTATTGCATAAAAATCAAAGGGCAAATTTTATCACTTCAGATGACTATGTTGGCTCTTATTTACCTGAAGAGTTTTGTAGATGTAAGACGAGGGTTACCCTCTTGTTCCTACTAGAAAAAATGCTGTTATTCTCTTTAATTTTTACTCGGCATTAAATATTTTTTTCAATGATTCACTTTTGACTGTGAACAAAAGCATTAAAACAAGCTAAAACATTTAGCTTGGTTAGGCATCCTCACTGTTTATAGGCCAACAAACTTATTACAGAGTTCGAGGGCATAATCCAAAGCAACCAGGCAGCCAACATCAACTTTCTTCCAAACTGGACCTTTTCTCCCAGCTCTCTTGGTCCCAGGCAAGCCATTATTAATTTGTTTGTGCCTATGCAGACTCACCTGGCACCCAGCTAGCTAGGTTAATATTTTCAAGAGAAGAGGTAACTATTCTTATAAGATTAACTCAGAAATCTTACTCCTGTTCCACAAAGGAAGCTCCTTCTACAAAGGAAGTTCCTCTGGAAGTTTCAGTTCCTTCCTTGGCACTGCCAGGATCACACCCCTAATAAAGATGGAGGAATAAATGGTGAGAACCTTTTACAAAGTACTAGGATCCTGACTTAAATAGCATTACCAAAGAGAAAGGAAGCACAGGTCAAATTCTGAACATTAATTGTTTTCTTCACAAAAATCATAAAAATTGATGGTAGAAAATTTGGAAAATACAGGTAAGCATAACGACACTACCTACTGATAATCATTGTCAGCAGTGAGTTTTGGTACAGATCTGTTCAGACCCATTTGAGTTGTATGTGCACATGCTGCACATGTGTGTGTATATGTTTGTGTGGGTGTGTAGAAATTTATGATTAGACATATAGATAAATCTTTCATTCTTTTCTGCCTCATGTGTATAAGGGAAGTACAAACTATGACTACAGTATAATATTTTATAAACATTCTTTATGGTACATATCCCACAATGTAACTTTATTGATTGCATAAAATTTTATTTTATGGAAAGAAAATAACCCTGTTGTTGGAAAATTTAAATATTAACTTTATTATTGGACACTGTATAGTTTTATTTATTTTTTAATGCATATGAAGCTCTAGTATTCTTTCATATGTATTTGCATGCATGACTGATGGTTTTATCAGGATATATTTCTGAAAGCGCAATTACTTGCTAAAGTATATGCAAATCTTCAAGGATGTTGCATATATTGTAAACAAACCATCATTTAAACTTTTTGTACTAATTTAAATTCATGCACCAATGTGTGTATGAAAGGGTCTGTTTCCTGGTGACCTCCCAAACACCAGTTACTTAATTAAACATGATTGTGTTGTGCTGCATTGGTGCCAGGAAAGAATCTGATGCTCCGTGGCTTTGTTCTTTAGAAAAGTAGCCTATTTGGGTAACATTGCCCCCTGTTCTTAGGCTGAGTTCATTTTCTGGAGAAACTGGGAGAGTTCTCATTCAAAGGATTCTTCCTTGGTGTCTTTTCCTTTCTGAATTTGCCTGTGGATATGGATATGCAGAATTTCTTTACTGGATAGCCTAATGCATAAATACTTTATTGCTTTATACATATTTAATTTAATGTTTAATTTCAAGTTACCTTAAACATAGCTGCTGTTATCCCCAGCTTCTAAATGGGAACACTGAGGCACAGCAAAGTTAAATAAATTTTAACTTGTATGTTCTGCAACTAGTAGATAATGAAGCTGAAATTTGAACAAATCTGGTCCAATCCAGAACATCCACTCTTCACCATTATGTAAAGTAGCTACAGAAAAGAGTGCTGATGAATGGGAATTTACATTTCTGATGTTTGTATTTATGTAAATAAAAAATATATGAATTTATTTGACTAATCAGAGACATACGCCATGCCCTAATTCTCTTAAACAATAGAACTGTCAATTGGACAGAAATTAGGGAATGTTCAGTGAGGACTTAGTAAATGAGGTGAGCTTGAACTCAATCTTCAGCAATGAGTGTGCTTACCAGGCATATATGATGTGATGCAGAGATTGACAAAGACCTGCCAAGTGAAGGAGAAGTTGGGCAAAAAAGCATGAAGGTGTGAAGTAGCATGATGTACCCATTATAACAGTATATGCCAGGATATTGACTTTGTGAAGAGTAGTTCTCTAGCAGTTTGCAACACTTTTCTTCAGATTGAAAAACACACCTCTGCTTCCTATGCCTAGATTTTAAAGTCTGGGGTAGAGGTTTCCTCCAACATGTGTTACTTTCTTAATCAAAAAGAGAGTCTCTTCAATAAATGGTCCTGGGAAAATTGGACAGCTGCATCCAGAAGAATGAGACTGGACCATTCTCTTACACCATATACAAAGATAAACTCAAAATGGGTGAAAGACCGAAATGTGAGACAGGAATCCATCAAAATCCTAGAGAACAGAGGCAGTAACCCCTTTGACCTCAGCCACAGCAACTTCTTTCAGGACAGGTCTCTAAAGGCAAGGGAAATAAAAGCAAGATGGACTATTGGGACTTCATCAGAATAAAAAGCTTTTGCATGGCTAATGAAACAGTTACCAAAACTAAAAGGCAACCTATGTAATAGGAGAAGATATTTGCAAATGAATAACAGATAGAGAACTGGTATCCAAGATCTGTAAAGAACTTCTCAAACTCAATGCCCAAAAAACAAATAATCCAGTCAGAAAATGGGCAGAAGACATGAACAGATACTTCTCCAAAGAAGACCTACAAGTGGCTAATAGACATATGAAAAAATGCTCCACATCACTTGCCATCAGAGAAATACAAATCAAAATAATAATGAGATACCACCTTACACCTGTTAGAATTGCTAAAATTAACCAGACAGGAAACAACAAATGTTGGCAAGGATGTGGAGAAAGGGGAACCCTCTCACGTTGGTGGGAATGCAAGCTAATACAACCACTCTGGAAGCAGTTTTGAAGGTACCTCAAGAAGTTAAAAATAGAGCTACCTTAAGACCCAGCAATGGCATGACTGGTTATTTACCCCAAACATACAGATGTACTGGAAAGAAGGGGAACCTGCATCCCAGTGTTCATAGCAGCAATGTCCACAATAGCCAAACTATGGAAGGAGTCTGAAAGTCCTTCAACAAATGGATGGATAAAATGTGGTTCATACATACAATGGGATATACTCAGACATTAGAAAGGATGAATACCTACCATTTACATTGACATGAATGAAACTGGAGGGTATTATGCTAAGTGAAGTAAGTCAATCAGAGAAAGACAATTATCATATGGTTTCATTCATATGTGAAATATAAGAAATAAAGCGAGGATCATAGGGGAAAGGGGGGAAAACTGAATGGGAAGAAATTGGAGAGGGAGACAAACCATGAGAGGCTCGTGACTTCAGGAAACAAACTGAGGGTTATGGAAAGGGAGTTGGGTGGATGGACATTAAGGACACATGATGTGATGAGCACTTGGTATTGTATGCAATTAATGAATTATTGAGCACTACATCAAAAACTAATGATGTACTTTATATATTGGCTCATTGAATTTAAATTGAAATAAGTAAGAAAAATAAAATTAAAAATTTAAAAAGGAAGAAAAGGGGGCTCCTGGTTGGCTCAGTGGTTAAGTGTCTGCTTTCAACTCAGGTCATGATCCCAGGGTCCTGGCATTGAGCCCCACATTGGGCTCCCTGCTCAGCAGGAAGTCTGCTTTTCCCTCTCCCACTCCCCCTACTTGTATTCCCTCTCTTGCTACATCTCTATCAAATAAATAAAATATTTTAAAAAAAGAAAAAAAATTACCAGGGTGAGGTAGACTACTTTGCTGTCTATTAGTCTGCTAAATGAATGAATGAATGGTTGCAATTAACTATGGGGACTGCCCGGTTAAAAAAAAAAGAAAAAAAGAAAAATGGGGAATTATAAAGTCTGTTCTTTATTTGGTTTGGAAACAGCTACAGGGGCATTTTTACTTTCTTTAAATGTTCTTGTGGTTCTTTATTATAAAAATTTCTTCTAAATGTGCTGAATTTTTATTCAGTCATTTAGAATGCTCATTAGAGACAGGATCATGAATTAATATAAATGTATTACAAAGTTCTCTACTACAGCTAAGTGCAACTTGTTTGTAATTCAGAATAAAAATATTAGTAACACTTCTTTTTCTCTGGCAGTTATATTCTTTTACATGCCTGGAGCTCAGGCTTAACTGATTTGTGCTGAATTTATTGAGGTATAAAACTTACAGTAACCACTATTGAATTTGAATTTGTGAATTCTGAAATGTGGACGATGGGGAAACTCCTAATTCTATGTACATAAGCCTATTGAAAGATCTAAATATAACAAAATGAAACAAATGACATCCTATGTTTGTTCTAAGAAATGCCAGCTTGTGTCTGAAATGCACAGTTGCTATAGTAATTGATTTTATCATACTCAAAAATAACAAAGACTTCTCAAAAATATTCTAATTACCTGAAAAAAGTGAATTACTTTCTACTGTCTTATTAGCAATCGGTGGTAATAAAGACTGTGAAAATGCCTTAGAGTAAGCTTAATTATCGTTTGAAATCCTCTGAGAACAATTGATAGAGGTTTATAAAAAGGGAAAGTTAATTAACTTGTGCTAAGAACTATACGTATCTAATGAAATATAAATAAAATGTTGTATAGTCATTTGATGTATGATAATCTATGCAAGATGAAAAAAAGCAATAAAAACATTTTTTAATATTTTTAATTCCAGTATAGTTAACATACAGTGTTATACTAGTTTCAGGTATACAATGTAGTGAGTCAGCACTTCCATTCACTATCCAGTGTTCATCTTGACAAGTGCACTCCTTAATGCCCTCACCTATTTCATCCATCCACCAACCCACATCCCTTCTGGTAACCATCAGTTCCTTCTCTATAGTTAAGAGTCTGTTTCCTGGTTTGTTTCTCTCTCTCTCTCTCTCTTCCTGGTTTGTTTCTCTCTCTCTTTTTTTTGTTCCTTAAATTCAGCATATGAGTGAAATCATACGGTTATTTGTCTACCTCTGACTGACTTATTTTGCTTAGCATTATACTGTCTAGTCCCATCCATGTCATTGCAATTGGCAAGATTTCAGTATTTTTTATGGCTGAGTAATATTCCATTGTATATATAAGTATCTACCATATTTTTATCCATTCACCTCTCGATGGATACTTGGGCTGCTTCCATAGTTTGCCTATTATAAATAATGCTGCTGTAAACACAGGGTTGTGTAGATGAGAGGAGACAAGATGGTGGGGAAGTAGGAGGAGGCGCTGTTTCAACCTGTACCCTAAAGTGAGCTGATTACCTACCCAAGAACTCTGATCCCCCATGAAATCTGCTTGAGATTAGAATTATACACGTCTGGATCTCTACAGGGGCAGAAGATGCCAGTGGGCAGGTACAGAGGAGTGGGAACATCTGACTGAATCGGAAGGTAAACAAAAGAGAGAGGCAGCCACCAAAAGTGACCAATTGGAAAGTAATACCCCAATACAAGAGTGCCCTGGGACTGGGGACCAGCATTAACTTGGAGTCTGGTTGAAAGCACTCAGAAAGAGCAAAGGATCATGGTGTGGGGGGATTGTAGGAATCGGGGCAGTTAGGGACAGGGGCTTAAGTCCCTCAACCCAGTGATGAGGGAGCAGGAGGCTGGCTGAGGACAAAGCAAGAGCTGGCGACTTGCACCCCCCCTTCATCCGCTCCCCTCCATAGGTGTAGCATTGCTCAGGCACCCCTGACTGCCATAAAATGATAAATAGTTAACTTGCTGAGATCACAATCCTGCACGATAGGAGTCTCCCTTGGTTTGCAAATGTCCTTGAGATTACAACAAAGAAGTTACCTTATCAATAGCCCAATTTCCAAAGACACAGAACTCAGTTCCTCAAGCCTAATGTCACCCTCCCCTCCATAAAAATACCGAAGGAGGTGGAAGTAGAAGGAAAAGTAAATAAAGTCAAATTTCTTCTAAACTTAAATCTCATTAACAAGGATGCTTGATAGCAGGAATGTAACATTCCACCAGGAGACTCTCAATTGTCTTTACTTGATAGCAACTAAGCCTTCAATATCCTGATAGTATTCTTTGCCCCAATAGCCCTTCTGAACACCCCTTTGTCCTCACCTACCCAACTCCTGTGTATATAACCAACCACTCCTAACAACCCGGGGCAGCCGCATCTCCGCCTGCCCACGGGCCCTGTCCCCGTGCTCTAATAAATCACCTTTTGCACCAACGACGTCTTAAGAATTCTTTCTTTAGTCGTCGGCTCCGAACCTCCTCACCCCACCGAACCTGACTTAGGTTCTGGGACTTCATCACCAGGACAGTCACTGCTGGTGCTGAGCCAGAGGGAATGTGGCAAAGAAGCCAGGTTTTTGTCCCTGAGTCACCGGCGCACCTGAGACCTTCTGGGTGGCAGCTCCCATGAGGATGAGGGAGCCTCACCAGCTGGTAGAACTACAGCCTTTTGCTCTCTCCACGTGTGCACTGCGCTACCAGGGTCTGAGTCACGCTCCCCCCACACCCCCAGAGGTGCATGCAGACACCCCCTGGCACTCTCTCAGACCCAGAGAGTCTGAGCACTCCCAACCTGGGCCAGTGGGAAAATCTCAGGGCACTATCCCTGCTTGGGACCTCTCTGGCAGTCTGGAGCTGCCCAGACAGCCATGGCTATCGTAGTTTTGGGGTACAAGCGGGAGTTCCTGTGACCCCAGAGACTGTGACTGGGAACGTGCTTTGCCAGTGGCTGAGGGGAAATTTATGTGCTCTAGAGCACCCAGAGGGGAACAGGCTTTTCTCTGAGAGGGAAGTCTGGGTGCAGTTTGCTTTCCTCTAACCCTCCAAAAATCATCAAAAGCTGCCAAGGGGAGAGAAAAACAAATGAACAAACAAACAAAAAAAACCTCCAGAGAACAAAAGCCTGAAAAACTGGTTTCCTCAGAGCCCACCCCCTTGATGGGGGCAGGAGGACTTAACTCTAGGAATATTGCCTGAAAACAAATGCAGCAGGCCCCTCCCCTGGGAAACCAATGAAAACAACAACAACAACAAAGACAAGAGGACAACCACCAGTACTTCATAGATACAACTTTTATTTTTAATTTGTTCCCACTATTCTGGTTCATTTTGTATATATATATATATATATATATATATATATATATATATATATATAATTTTTTTTAAAGATTTTGTTTATTTAACAGAGATCACAAGCAGGCAGAGAGGAAGGCAGCCAGAGAGGGAGGAAGCAGGCTCCCTGCTGAGCAGAGGTCCCGGGGCTCTATTCCAGGACTCTGGGATTATGACCTGAGCAGAAGGCAGAGGCTTTAATGCACTGAGCCACCCAGGTGCCCCTATATATATATAATTTTTTAACCTGTTTACCATCACAGTCAGATGTCCAGTACATCAAATTCCATAATAACCTTTTACCTGAACTTTTTGATACATATACCTGTGTTTTTCTTTTGCTTTTTTATTTTTTAACTTTTTAAATTTAATTTTAGTTTAGTTTATCCTTTTTTTAATATTCATATAGAATTAAGCTTCAAGGAAATCCCCTTTCCCCAATCAATGGTACCCCTATAGGTAAACTAGTTTTTAATACCCCTTTATCTTAGGAAAGTTGAGTCCTTTAACAAAGATATTATGATACATCCAGGAAGAATCAAAATAATCTTCCTGGCCCACACTGAGAATTTATAACCACTCTCCTATCTTTTTCTTCCTCCAGTGTTTCTGTGTATTTGTTTTTGTCCTGGTAGTATATAAATCTGACACTTGGGGTTCTTTTTGACCAGGCTCTTTTCATTTTTATTTATTTATTTATTTATTTATTTATTTATTTTTCTCATCATCTACTTTTGTCAGTCTTTTTGTTTGTATACTTCATAAATCTTACCTTGGGGCCCATTTGGGCTGGGCCTTCTCTTCTTTCTTTCTTTCTTTCTTTTTTTTTTTTTCCTGTCTCTATCTCTCTCTCTGTTTTTGTTTTTTTTTTTTTTTTCTTTTTTCTTTCTTTTGGGTGGGGCTTTGGATTGCTCAGAAGTGTTCCAGGGTACACCTTGCCTGCACCATGGTCGATACATTCAGCTACTCATTTTCAGCCCTCTCTCACCAAAATGACTTGGAGGAGGAATGCCCAACAGAAGAAAAATTTAGAGATGGGGCCTTCTGCATCAGAGCTGTTAGATATGGGCATAGACAATATGTCAGAAAGGGAATTCAGGCTAACAATTATCCAGGCAATATGTAGTTTGGAGAAAGCCATGGATGACAAAATGAAATTGATTAGGGCAGAAGTGAAAGCCACCAGGGATGATGTTCACAATATTCTCAATGAGTTCTGATCTAATCTAAATTCTCTAAAAGCTAGGGTAACTGAGGCAGAAGGTAGAATTAGTGATCTGGAGGACAAACAGAGTAAAAGGATCAGGAGGAAACGTGGAACAAACAGCTTAGAAGGCACAAAAACAGAATTAGGGAAATAAATGACACCATGAAACATTCCAACGGCAGAATTATTGGAATCCCTGAAAGGGAGGAGAAATAAAGAAGACTAGAAGATATAGTTGAACAAATTCTCCATGAAAATTTTCCCAATCTGGCAAATAGAACCAGCATTCTTGTACTAGAGGCAGACAGGTCTGCCCCCAAGATCACAGAATCTAGAAAGACCTGAAGACACCTGATAGTGAAAATGATGAATCATAATTGCAGACAGGAGCTCTTGAAAGCAGCTAGGACAAAGAAATTCCTTATGTACAGAGGAAAGCCCATCAGAATAACGTCAGACCTGTCCACAGAAACCTGGCAAGCCAGAAAGGACTGGGAAGATGTATTCAAGGCACTAAATAAAAAGAACTTGCAGCCAAGAATACTTTATCCAGCAAGACTGACATTCAAAATGGATGGAGAGATAAAGAGTTTCTAAGACTGGCAAGGTTTAAAAAAGAGTATATGACCATCAAGCCAACACTGCAGGAAATATTAAGGGGGGGGGTTCTATAAAAGAGGAAAAATACTAAGAATATCATTGAACAGAAATATATGGAGACAATTTATAGAAACAAATACTTAATGGTAACATGATGTCAATAAAAACGTATCTCTCAATAATCACTCTCAATCTGAATGGCTTAAATGTGCCCATAAAACAACACAGGGTTGCAGATTGGATAAAACGATAGGACCTATCCTTATGTTGTCAAAAAGAGACCCATTTCAAACCTAAGGATACACCCAGACTGAAAGTGAAGGGATGGAGAAGCATCTTTCATGCCAATGGACCTCAAAAGAAGGTTGGGTAGAGATTCTCATATCATATAAATTAGATTTTAAACTAAAGACTGTAGTCAGAAATACAGAAGGACACTACATAATTCTTAAAGGGACTATCCACCAAGAAGATCTAACAATTGTAAATATTTATGCCCCCAATATGGGAGCAGCCAATTATGTAAGAAAACTGTTAATCAAGATAGTCATATTGATATGAATACATTAATAGTAGGAGATCTTAACATGCCACTCTCAGTAATAGACAGATCATCCAAGCAGAAAACCAATAAGGAAACAAGAGCATTGATTGACACATTGGACCTGATGGACCTTATAGATATATACAGAATATTCCACCCTAAAACAACAGAATACTCATTCTTCTCGAGTGCACATGGAACCTTCTCCAGAATAGACCACATACTGGGTCACAAATAAAGGCTCAACCAATACCAAAAGATTGAGATTATTCCCTGCACATTCTCAGATCACAATGCTTTGATACTGGAGCTCAACCACAAGGAGAAGTTTGGAAGTAACTCAAACATCTGGAAGCTAAAGACCACCTTGCTTAAGAATGCTTGGATCAACCAGGAGCTCAAAGAAGAACTTAAACAATTCATGGAAACCAATGAAAATGAAGACACTTTGGCCCAAAACCTATGGGATACAGCAAAGGCGGTCCTAAGGGGGAAATACATAGCCATCCAAGCCTCCCTAAAAAAAGCTGAAAAATCCAGAATACACCAGCTGTCTCTAAACCTTAAAGAACTGGAGAATCAAAAACAAATTAATCCAACTCCATACACAAGAAGGGAAATAATCAAGATTAGAGCAGAGATCAATGAGATAGAAACTAGAGATACAGTAGAATGCATCAATGAAACTAGAAGCTGGTTTTTTGAAAGAACTAATAAGATCAATAAACCATTGTCCAAACTAATCCAAAAGAAAAGAGAGGAGGCCCAAAATAATAAAATTATGAATTAAAAGGGAGAAATCACAACTTAACACCAAGGAAATAGAAACAATCATCAGAAGTTCTTATCAACAGTTATATGCCAATGAGTTAAGCAACCTAGATGAAATGGATGCATTCCTGGAAAACTATAAACTTCCAAAATTGAACCAGGAAGAAATTGACAGCCTGAATAAACCAATATCTAGTAATGAGATTGAAGCAGTGATCAAAAACTTCCCAAAAAGCAAGAGCCCAGGACCTGATGGATTCCCTGGGGAATTCTATCAAACTTTCAAAGAAGAAATATCACCTATTCTCCTGAAGCTGTTTCAAAAAATTGAAGCAGAAGGAAAACTTCCAGACTCTTTTTATGAAGCCAGCATTACTCTGATTCCCCAAACCAGGCAACGACCCCACCAGAAAGGAGAATTTCAGACCAATATCACTGATGAATATGGATGCTAAGATTCTCAACAAGATCCTAGCAAATAGGATCCAACAGCACATTAAAAAGATTATCCTCCATGACCAGGTGGGATTCATCCCTGGATTGCAAGGATGGTTCAACATTCACAAATCAATCAATGTGATAGAACAAATCAATAAGAGAACACAAAAGAACCACACGGTCCTCTCAATTGATGCATAAAAAGCATTTGACAAAACCCAGCGTCCATTCCTGATTAAAACATTTCAAAATATAGGGCTAGAGGGAACATTCCTGAACTTCATAAAATCTATCTATGAAAAACCCAGAGCAAATATTATCCTCAATGGGAAAAAGCTCACAGCCTTCCAGTTGAGATCAGGAACATAACAAGGAAGCCCAATCTCACCACTCTTGTTTGACATAGTATTAGAAGTCCTAGCAACAGCAATCAGACAACAAAGAGAAAGAAAAGGTATCCAAATTGGCAATAAATAAGTCAAACTCTCTCTCAGATGACATGATACTTTATATGGAAAATCCAAAAGACTTTATCTCCAAACTACTAGAACTCATACAGCAAATCAGTAATGTGGCAGGATACAAAGTCAATGTACAGAAATCAGTTGCTTTCTTATACACTAACAATGAAAACACAGAAAGGAAAATTAGAGAAATGATTCCATTTACTATAACACCAAGAACTATAAGATACCTGGTAATAAATATAACCAAAGAGGTAAAGGATCTGTACTCGAGGAACTACAGAACACTCATGAAAGAAATCAAAGAAGAAACAAAAAGATGGATGACCATTCCATGTTCTTGAATCAGAAGAATAAACATTGTTAAAATGTCCATACTGCCTAGAGCCATCTATACTTTTAATGCCATTCTGATCAAAATTCCACTGGTATTTTTCAAAAAGCTGGATCAAATAATCCTAAAATTTGTATGGAAGCAGAAGAGACCCCGAATTGCTAAGGAAATGTTGAAAAAGAAAAACAAAACTGGTGGCATCACGTTGTCTGATTTGGAGTTTTGCTACAAAGCTGTGATCACCAACACAGCATGGTACTGGCATAAAGACAGATACATAGACCAGTGGAACAGAGTAGAGAGTCCAGATTTGGACCCTCAACTCTATGGTCAAATAATCTTTGACAAAGCAGGAAAAAAATATACAGTGGAAAAAAGACAGTCTCTTCAATAAATGGTGCTGGGAAAATTGGACAGCTATATGTAGAAGAATGAAACTCAACCATTCTCTTACACTGTACACAAAGATAAACTCGAAATGGATAAAAGACCTCAATGTGAGACAGGAATCCATCAGAATCCTAGAGAACATAGGCAATAACCTCTTCGATATCAGCTACAGCAACTTCTTTCAAGACATGTCTCCAAAGGCAAAAGAAACAAAAGCAAAAATGAACTTAGTTACTTCATCAAGATCAAAGCTTCTGCACAGCAAAGGAAATAGTCAACAAAACAAAGAGGCAATCCACGGAATGGGAGAAGATATTTGCAAATGATAGTACAGACAAAAGGTTGATATCCAGGATCCATAAAGAACTTCTGAAACTCAACACACACAAAACAGATAATCAGGTCAAAAAAAAATGGGCAGAAGACATAAACAGACACTTCTCCAATGAAGACATAAAAATGGCTATCAAACACATGAAAAAATGTTCAACATCACTAGCCATCAGGGAGATTCAAATTGAAACCACATTGAGATACCACCTTACACCAGTTAGAAGGGCCAAAATTAGCAAGACAGGAAACAACTTGTGTTGGAGAGGATGTGGAGAAAGGGGAACCTCCTTCCACTGTTGGTGGGAATGCAAGTTGGTGCAGCCACTTTGGAGAACAGTGTGGAGATTCCTTAAGAAATTTAAAATAGAGCTACTCTATGACCCTGCAATTGCACTACTAGGTATTTACCCCAAAGATACAGATGTAATGAAAAGAAGGGCCATCTGTACCCTAATGTTCATAGCATCAATGGCCATGGTGGCCAAACTGTGGAAAGAACCACAATGCCCTTCAACGGATGAATGGATAAGGAAGATGTGATCCATATACACTATAGAGTATTATGCCTCCATCAGAAAGGATGAATACCCAACTTTTGTATCAACATGGATGGGACTGGAAGAGATTATGCTGAGTGAAATAAGTCAAGCAGAGAGAGTCAATTATCTTATGGTTTCACTTACTTGTGGAGCATAAGAAATAACGTGGAGGACATGGGGAGATGGAGAGGAGAAGGGAGTTGAGGGAAATTGGTGGGGGAGATGAACTATGAGAGTCTTGGACTCTGAAAAACAATCTGAGGGTTTTGAAGGGGTTGGGGGTGGGAAGTTAGACCAGCCTGGTGGTGGGTATTATGGAGGGCTCATATTGCATGGAGCAGTGGGTGTGGTGCATAAACAATGAATTCTGTTATACTGAAAGGAAATTTAAAAAACAAAAACAAAAACAAAAAACAAAACAAAACAAAACAACAACAACAAAAAAAACCCCATAGGGTTGTGTGTATTGTTTTGGGTTTTTTGTTTTTTGTTTTTGCTTTGGGTTTTTTAAAAATTTATTTTTAAGGATTTATTTACTTATTTGATGGAGGGACAAGGACAGAGTGGGAGAGAGAAAATCTCTAGAAGACTCTCTGCTCATCAGGGAGCCTGATGCAGGATTCCATCTCTTGAACCTGATTTCATGACCTGAGCTGAAGTCAGGAGATGGACTCTTAACTGACTGAGCCACCCAAGTGCCGCAGGGTTGGATATATACTTTTGAATTAGTGTTTTGGTAAGTTTTTGGTGTTTTGGTATTTTAAGGTAAATACCAAGTAATGTGATTAGTGCATTACAAGGGTAGTTCTATTTTTAATTTTTAGAGAAACCTCTGTCCTGTTTTCCAGACTGGCTGTACCAGTTGGCATTCCCATCAGCAGTGCAAGAGGGTTCCCTTTTCTCCACATTCTCACCAACACTTGTTTCTTATGTTTTTGATCTTAGCCATTCTGACAAGTGTTAAGGTGCTATCTCACTGTGTTTTGATTTACATTCCTATGATGATGAGTGATGTTTAGCATTTTTTCATGTGTCCGTTGGCCATCTTGTGTCTTTTCTGGAAAAATATTTGTACATGTTTTCTGCCCATTTTTAATTGGATTTTTTGTTTTTGGAGTATTGAATTATAGAAGTTCTTTATGTATTTTGAATACTAACGCTTTTTCAGATATGTCATTTGTGAATGTCTTCTCCCATTCAATAGTTTGCCTTTTAGTTTTATTGATTATTTCCTTCTCTGCACAGAATTTTTTTGTTTCTTTGTTTTTTTAATGTAGTCCCAATAGTTCATTTTTTTTCATTTTTTTAAAAGATTTATTTATCTATTTGACAGAGAGAGAGGCACAACAAGATAGGAAACACAAGCAGAAGGAGTGGGAGAAGCAGACTTCCTGCTGAGGAGAGAGCCCAGTGTGGAACTTGATCCCAGGATCCCTGGGATCATGACCTGAGCCCAAGGCAGACACTTAGTGACTGAGCCACCCAGGTGTCCCCCAATAGTTTATTTTCACTTTTGTTTACCTTGTCTCAGGAGATGTATCTGGAAAATGTTGCTGTGGCTGATGTTAGAAATATTACTGCCTCTTCTCAATGGTTTTGATTTGTTTGTTTTTTAGAGAGAGAGAAAGCATGTTGGTGAGGGAGAGAGAAAAAATCTGAAGCATGTTGCATAACCAACACAGAATCTAAAGCAGGGCTTGATCTCAAAACCCTGAGATCATGACTTAAGCTAAAATTGAGTTGGATGCTTAATCACTGAGCCATCCATGCTCCCCTTTCTAAGAATTTTTATGGTTTCAGGTCTCACATTTAAATCTTTAGTCCATTTTGAGTTTATTTTTGTGTATGGTGTAAGAAAGTGGTCCAGTTTCTTTCTTTTGTATGTAGCTGACCAGAGTTCCAAGCATAATTTATTGAGACTTTTTCCTATTGAATATTCTTTCCTGCTTCATCAAAGATTGACGATATAATTGTAGATTTATTTCTATTCTGTTCCATAGAATATTTCTATTCTGTTCCATTGATCTGTGTCTGTTTGTTTGTTTGCTTGTTTGTTTGGTTTTGGGTTTTGGTGTTTTTGTTTTGTTTTGTTTTTGTTTTTCTAGTACCATACTGTTTTGATTACTACAGCTTTGTAATATAACTTGAAGTCTGCAGTTGTGATAACCCCCACCTTTGCTTTGCTTTTCCAGAATTGCTTTGCTATTCGAGAACTTTCATAGTTCCATATAAATTTTAGGATAATTTTTTCTAGTTCTGTGAAAAATGCTTATGGTATTTTGATAGGAATTGCGTTAAATCTGTAGATTGCTTTGCGTAGTATGGCCTTTTTAACAATATTTGTTCTGCTAATCCATGAGTATAGAATATCTTTCTATTTCTTTCTGTCAGCTTCGATTTATTTCATCAATGTTTTATAGTTTTCAAATGGTATAGGTCTTTTACCTCTGGCTAGGTTTATTCCTAGGTATTTTACTATTTGGGGTACAATTGTTGAAGGGATTGTTTTCCTAATTTTCTGCTGCTTTATTATTAGTATATAGAGATATAACAGATTTCTGCACATTTGTTTTGTAACCTGTGACTTATTGAATTCATTTATCAGATCTAGTAGTTTATGGTGGAGTCTTTTGGGTTTTCTGTGCATAGTATTATGTCATCTTCAAATAGTGAAAGTTTTACTTCTTCCTTACCATTTTGGATCCATTTTTATCTTTTTGTTTTCTGATTGCTGTGGCTAGGATTTCCAGTACTATATTGAATAACAGTGGTGAGAGTTCATATCCTTGTCTTGTTTCTGACCTTTGGGGGAAAGCTCTCCATTCTTCCCCTTTGAGTATGATGTTCATTGTGGGTTTTTTATATATGACCTGTATTACGTTGAGGTACATTCCTTCTAAACCTATTTTGTTGAGGGCTTTTATCGTGAATGGATATTGTACTTCATCAAATACTTTACTACATCTATTGAAATGATCATATTGTTTTTATTCTTCTTCTTATTGGTATGATGTATCATGTTGATTGATTTGTAAATACTGAACTACCCTTACATCTGAAAGACCCTGGAGCCGCACCCAAGAATCAAACAGCACGCCTCCACTGGATGCAAATTGCAAGAGGTTTATTGGTTACACAGGCGCCTGCGGACGCATCAGCCTTTGTGGGCTGAGCGCGCCGGGCTAAGTTGGGGAGCAGATTATATAGGGCAGGGTTGGGGTGGCGGGAAGCAAGCTTACAGAAGCAGATGCTTGGTTACAGGAATCTGATTGGTAAATTTAAATCAAGCATTGTCAGGCACTGGGTTTAAGGCAAGGACACAACGGTTTGTTCTGGTGGGCCTTGGCTCAGCACTCTGGAAAGTCCCAGGTACACTCTATTCCTCATTTGTCTTTTCTTTTGACAGACCGGGTGATCACAGACAATAGACATCCTGGTATGTGTTGCCATCCGGCTATGGGGACAATCAAGCCTTCAGCAAGGGGAGAGGGGGTGCTGTGGGGACATCAGGTTACTTAAACAAGCCTTTAGCAAGGGGAGAGGGGTCTTTCATTCCCCCCTTTTTCTTTATCATGGATAGAATCCTATATCCATTCGCTTTGTTCATGAAGTAAGTCAGTTTGAGAGCCGGTCTGTTTAATTAGTTGATATTGCTGTGTCAGTACCATTGTCTGGATTACTGACAAGTGACCTTTTACAAACTGTACGAGTTTATTTAAGATACAAGGGCCGATTGAAAATTGGGCTATTGATAAGGTAACTTCTTTGTTGTAATCTCAAGGACATTTGTAAACCAAGGGAGGCTCCTGTCCTGCAGGATTGTGATCTCAGCAAGTCAACTATTTATCATTTTATGGCAGTCAGGGGTGCCTGAGGAATGCTACACATATGGAGAGGAACGGGTGAAGGGGGGATGTAAGGCGCCAGCTCTTGCTTTGTCCTTAGCCAGCCTCCTGCTCCTTCATTCCCCCCTGAACAATTTTGACGCTTAAATTTTTAAGGTGGTTGAAGGTGGAAGGTCTCATCTTCTATAACTTCTTCGTGCTGAATAGGGGCGTAGAGCTGTCTCTACCTACTGAGGTCAATATTGATCAGGGTAGGAATGTATAAGGGAGTTTTGAAAGGTGGAGGCAGCTGAATCCAGCACTGACAGTGAAGAGGTGTCCTTGCGCGCGACAAGGATCGTCTGTCGTGGTGTAGTCATTGTAGCAATGGAGTCTTGGCACCAAGTAGAGAAACATGGAACAAAGCAACATATTAAGGTTAATAAGGCGATAAGAATGAGAAGCCCAAAAAAGAGATTCAGTCATAGTCCTCCTTCAAACCAGGAACTTAACCATTTACTGAGAGAGAGAGAAGGATCTTGTAGGCCTTAATTTGGGTATTCATATCTTTTATTAGTCCTGTGACATTTTTGTGATAGTCTGGGATATACACACAACATTCTGTCTTGATAATTGCACATGTGCTGCCCTGGGCTGCTCTCAGGACATCTAAGGCCATCCTATTTTGTAGGACTGCCTTGCGTATCTGTGACACTTTGGTATTAAGCTGGGAGATGCTATTTAGTAAATCATTGAGTGCCTTTGTAGTATATTTATTAAGGGCTTCTACATGCCACATGATATCCCCTAGTCCCGCAGATGGAACAAAAATGGATGCTAAGTGATCATACCATTTAAAAACAGATCATGTTCATCTTTGTTTCAAGTCGGGGAGATTAGCAGGAGTTGTAATGGTTTTAGTAATGCGCCCATGATTCCAGGAAAATCCCCTTTCCTTCTAAATATCTCCATGGGCATGTGGTACCAGGAAGGCATATTTGGAGTCAGTATAAATGTTAATTCTTAGGCTTTGGCAATGGCAAAGTGCTAGTGAGCACTATGGCACACCTAACTTTTCTTCTTCTTTCTATGAAAACTATTTTCATCAGAAAACCAACTGTCATTCGTAATTTTAACAGGAGCATCTTAAACCTGGTCATATAGAATAAGCTAGATTAATAATCTCTGAACATTTTTGCTCTATAGAGAAAGAAGTACAGTGGTCAGGTTCAGGCATACAGGTAACTAGGTTTAAAGTTTGACAAATTTTAAGTTTTATTTCTGGCATCTCTGTTAGTGTAGCCCAGTATTTAATAAGTCGGCCTCCATCATCCATTGGTGACCTTTGGCTACTAAGACAAATCTGGACCTGATGTGACATTATTACAGTTAGGGACTGTCCCATAGTGAGCTTTGAGGCTCTTTTATGAGGGCTGTTTTAGGTTTTGCTAAAGCATCTGTTTGCAATTGTACCTCAACGGAGGTGGCCTCTAGATAAATATGATTAAGGGATGAAACCAATAAGAAGATCTTTGAGTGGTCCAACCTTAACAATATCCTGATTACAGAGGATCATTGTCAAGTGGGAGAAGAGTGTGGTATGCTGGCTTTTAGGCAATTTCATTATTCCAGTTGTTTAATCATGTGCCGTGGGGTCTGCTAATATCCCCACAAAATAATAAGATTGACTAAAGGAGCTATTGTACAACTTCTCTGAAGTTTACCTCAAATTGTTTAGCTTAGGTAAACAAACATTTAAAGACAATCAAATCTAGAATTTAACATCCATAAAGGTGTGTTATTAAAACAGAATTTTTCTCTCTAAAATAACCCTCATTTACAGAGATAGCCAAATCAGGACTAATTCACTTGTGAAACAAGTTTAGTTTTGACAAACTTGGCCTATTGTTTACATAAGCTCAGCAAGAACAATGAGTGTAATCAATAGATCTTTTAGCATCTGCTTTGCTGGAACTTTTAATAAGGAATCTCTAGGTTGAACTTTTAGTAGCCTCTCCGGGCCAGAAGCCAAGCCCTGTACTGGCCATCAGGCATGCCTGCAATACCTGTCGATTTGGGCGAATTCCTCAGTGGGCGAATTCCTCTTCTGAGACCGCACCTACCAAGGAGTGACATTCTTTACTCACCTGGTGAGGCTGCTGGGAACTCTGTAAGCAAGGTATCAGGCCAACAGTCCCAAGGGGCTTTATGGCTCCAGGTTTCATAAAGTCAACCTTAGTTCTTTTAAACTGTCTGGTCATATCCGAGTCTTTTTAAATATGACATTCCAGTCAAAGCCTTGGTAAAATAACCCGTGTTTCCAATTCTTTCCTGTTACAAGGAGAACAGATTCTTATTGGACTTATGCAAATGACCGATTGTCATGGAAGAATGCTTACTTACTGAGACCTTTTGGTTTCAGAGGGTTCAGATAGAGAGAAAAGCTTGAATGCTTTGAGCTCTTTTATAAATGAGCACTTTTACATTTCTATAAGTTACAGATAACTAGGAGGAAGTATCCCTAGTCTGGAAGAGCAAACATCAGAGAGAACCAGCAATGTTTAAAGTAAGACAAAACATTAAGAGATATAACATTATAATTTTTTTTTTTTTTTTAGTTCATTTAGTCCCATGTTACTAAATCTAGTGAATGCGGCTTTAGTCTGTTTTGGAAATTCTTACCCATTTCAGTTTTAGGATTTTTAAGTAGATCAAAAATCTGTATTTGTCCTGAAAGTCCTTTATAGGAATCTCCTTGAAGATAAAACTCATTTTTCAAGAGAATTAAAATAATTATAAATGACAAAAACCCAGTATGGATATGGTTACAGCTAAAGAGACACGGGAGTTTACAATTTAGCTGCAAGGAAATCAGGTTATTTTTGTGATATATAACATTTCCATAATTACAGTATCAAGCGATGATCTCTCAAAACATTAAAACTTTAGGAAGTGCATAGAATCTCTAGAGTAATTATAGTATTTTCCCAAATGTAATCCAAGGTTTATCATTGGTTCAGTAGTATTTTATGAGCAACTTCATATATCAAGGAAAAGCCTGAGTTAAAGAAATTTTACAATTTAAATCTTGTCAACATTTGTTAAGATCTTAGAAAGTTTTGAAGCACATGCCTAAATATAATTAGGGATGTTAAACACCTGATAAAACAAAACATAGAAACTGGTTTTTCTGGGCAGGCAAAGAGAAAATCATTTACATTCTCGTAACAGGAGATCAATTAATCTAAGAAAACTTTATCCTTTGAACAGAGAATTTTAGTCTTGTACTAATGTAATGTACCTTTAAAACCCATTCATTTAGTCTATCTTAGTCCGTCCTGACCATAGCTAAAATTCCTTTTCTGAAGATTTCCCTTTATAAATTTTCTATAACTTTCCTTTGCATTCAGGTTTTGTCCTAAGCCATTTTTTTCCAAGCAACCATCTCATTTAGGATAAAATTACCTTCCTTTATCTTCAACAAAATGTATTCCCATTCCTTAAATTTTTTTTTTATTTATCATCTATTTTTTATAGAGTTTCCCTTATTTCCATCAGTCTTAGTTACACTAAGCAGAATTTGATACTCTTAGAAACCCCTTAATCTCTAGTGAAGACTAAGTATTAACCAATTGTGAACTGTTTCAACAGAATTCTTCAGGTGGCAAATTTATAAATCAGTTAAGTGGCAAACAAGTTTACCAACAAATTTAAATACTCTTAGTTTCTTTGCAGTAAGAAGTCAAAAGCACAAACCTACAACCAGTAATTAACGACTTAGCATTTTATTCTGTTTGGTTAAGACCTAGATGTCCACAATTTAATTCCATTTGTCATCCAAGCAAAACTTTAAAACTTTCAGGTTACCCAAGACATTGAAAGCTACTTCAGCAATTACCCATTAGAACTTTGAGACAGACAACCATCAGTTTAGTTATTTCTTTGCTAACAAATTTTAATAAATAACATGAGTTTATTTGACCTTCAGTAAACTTCGAAGTTTTACATTTACTGCTGATAACTTAAAAGACAGGTTTTATCTTAATTAAACCAATAAACTTAACTTAGTTCCAACACTGATTTACGTTCCATCTGGACCCACTCCACTTTGAATGTTTACCTGAGACATGGTTGGGAAGATCTGGAGTGAGGGGGTGTTAGTTCCAGGGGGTGCTCTTCTTGCTCCTTGACAGTGAAGAGAGAAGGAGCTGTGGTGCATGATCTAGAGGCCAGTCATGCAGGCTGCACACACGTTGGTACAGAAACACGTAAGGGGGAAACAGAAGAAACAAAGCGCTGCCAGGAGGCAGAGAAAAGATTCCCGGTTTTAGAGCTCATAAGGCCCAACAGAGGAGCAGACGCCATGCTTTCCCATTAGCCAGGGAGGGGTTAGGCAGTCTAAGTCAGGCCAGAGAACACATGGAAACCTCCCCGAAACAAAGAGTTTCAGCAGCTGCTTGGGAATATTCCCTATAGTCTCTGTCCCGAGTCAGACCAACCCCAGTTGGCTCCAGTTATAGCCATCAACACAGGAAGTGAGTGAGGGAGAAGCTCCCACATCTATTAGGAGAAACAGAGAGAAATAAAGCCAGAGTCCCCTTTGCCAGGGATGGCCCAGCAACCTGGGTTTACTAGAAGAAGGCTTATTTACATAATTATTATCCAATATGTCAGGAGGAAATTTACTAGCTGACTCATTGAATCTGGTTTTAGCTCTTAATACCTATCTTTTATATTTCCTTCCGATATGTACAATGTTGCAGACAAGGGGAGGGGGACCTTTCAGGTGCTGTGCTGCTCGCGTCCCTCGCGGGAACTTAGGAGCGTCTTAGCTAAGGTCTATCCGTATAAACCCCGGACCAGGCTACTCCATGGAGTAGATGACCGTTATGCCATATGACGCTCCGCGAGACTCAGGGTGCAGCCCACTCAGACTCCGTAGCCAAAGGCGGTGGAGCCACATAAACATTCATACAGTCAGGCATTCCTCAGATTCAAGCGGATCAGACATTTTCCCCTAAACAGAATGTTACCTTCATAACTGATACAAAGAACATATAGACACTTAGGACGTCGACAGGATAGCCTGGACACAAGAGACAAAAATAGAAATTGCTGTGCGGTTTCGGTTCAGAAATCGAGACTACGGGTTATGGTCAGGAGGAACGAGAGATCCTCTCTGACCGACAGGTGGCCCAAGATAATGGCCCTCTTCGGAAACCCCAAGGCGTCCCCTGGAGTAAACTGAAACCCCCGAGGCGTCCCTCGGTTGCAGCAGGGGAGAAGTCTGAGTTCATCAACTCCTTCTCAGCCTGCCCCAAAATACGGAGCAACAACGTTGTTGTATGGAACAGAAAAACAGACAAACAGAGAGACAGAGACACGGATGACAGAGACACGGATACTGGCCAGCTTACCTCCCGGTGGGGACCGGCTGGAGTCTTGGGTGGGACTTCAAGAGATCTCGGTGGAACCTCCAAATGAAAGACCCTGGAGCCGCACCCAAGAATCAAACAGCACGCCTCCACTGGATGCAAATTGCAAGAGGTTTATTGGTTACACAGGCGCCTGCGGACGCATCAGCCTTTGTGGGCTGAGCGCGCCGGGCTAAGTTGGGGAGCAGATTATATAGGGCAGGGTTGGGGTGGCGGGAAGCAAGCTTACAGAAGCAGATGCTTGGTTACAGGAATCTGATTGGTAAATTTAAATCAAGCATTGTCAGGCACTGGGTTTAAGGCAAGGACACAACGGTTTGTTCTGGTGGGCCTTGGCTCAGCACTCTGGAAAGTCCCAGGTACACTCTATTCCTCATTTGTCTTTTCTTTTGACAGACCGGGTGATCACAGACAATAGACATCCTGGTATGTGTTGCCATCCGGCTATGGGGACAATCAAGCCTTCAGCAAGGGGAGAGGGGGTGCTGTGGGGACATCAGGTTACTTAAACAAGCCTTTAGCAAGGGGAGAGGGGTCTTTCACATCCTGGTAATAAATCCCACTTGATCATGGTGAATGATTTTTTAAATGTATTGCTGTATTTTGTTTGCTAGTAATTTGTTGAGGATTTTTGCATCTATGTTCATCAGAGATATTTTTCTCTTTTTTATGGTGTCTTAATCTATTTTTGGTATCAGGGTGATACTGGAATCATACAATGAATTTGGAAGTTTTCTTTCTTCTTTTATTTTTTGGAAGAGCTTGAGGAGAATAGGTATTAACTTGTGTGTGTGTGTGTGTGTGTGTGTGTGTGTGTGTTTAAAGATTTTATTTATTTATTTATTTAACAGACAGAAATAGAAGTAGGCAGAGAGGCAGGCAGGCAGAGAGGGAGGAGGAAGCAGGTTCCCTGTTGAGCAGGGAGCCAGATGCGGGACTTAATCCCAGGACCCTGGGATCATGATCTGAGCCGACGGCAGAGGCTTTAACCCACTGAGCCACCCAGGTGCCCTTAACTTGTGTTTAAATGATTGGTAGAATTCATCTGTGAAGCTTTCTAGTCCTGGACTTTTGTTTGTTGGGAATTTTATGATTACTGGTTCATTCTCCCAGCTGGTAATTGATCTGTTTAAACTTTCTACTTCCTTTTGGTTCACTTTTGGTAAGTTATATGTTTCTAGAAACTTACCCATTTCTTCTAGGTTGTCCAATTTGTTGGTATATAGTGTTTTCATCGTAATCTCATATCATTGTATTTCTGTGGTACTGGTTGTTACTTCTCTTTCATTTGTGATTTTGTTTATTTAAGTCTGTTCTCTTCCTTTTTTTATTTTTTAATAAGTCTGGCTAGAGATTTATAAATCTTGTTGATCTTCTGAAAGAATCAGTTACTGGTTTTGTTAACCTGTTCTTTTTTTTTTTTTTTTTTTTAAGGTTCTATGTCACTTATTTTTGCTTTAATCTCTATTATTTCCTTCCTTCTGCTGGTTTTGGCTTTTGTTTGTCCTTCACTTTCTAGCTCCTTAAGGTGTAAGATTAGGTTGTTTATTTGTAATTTTTCTTGCTCCCTGAGTAAGCCTATATTGCTATGAACTTCCATCTTAAAATCACTTAAAATTCACTTTGTGAATCCCAAAGGTTTTGGACCATTGTGTTTTCATTTTTGTTTCCATGTATCAAAACATTTTACAACTAGACTGTTATTTTAGTTAACCTGGTTCTCTTAAAAGATATGTCATCTACAGCTATGTATAGAAGAATTAAACTCAACCATTCTCTTAAACCATACACAAAGATAAACTCAAAATGGATAAAATACCTCAACGTGAGACTGGAATCCATCAGAATCCTAGAGGAGAACCTAGACGGTACCACCTTTGACATCAGCCACAGCAACTTCTTTCAAGACATGTCTCCAAAGGCAAAGGAAACAAAAGCAAAAATGAACTTTTGGAACTTCATCAAGATCAAATGCTTCTGCACAGCAAAGGAAACAGTCAACAAAACAAAGAGGCAACCCATGGAATGGGGGAAGATATTCACAAATGATACTACAGACAAAGGGCTGCTATCTAGGATCTATAAAGAACTCCTCAAACTCAACACACACAACACAGATAATCACATCAAAAAACGAGCAGGAGACATGAACAAACACTTCTCCAAAGAAGACCTATAAATGGCTAACAGACACATGAAAAAATGTTCAACGTCATTAGCCATCAGGGAAATTCAAATCAAAACCACATTGAGATACTACCTTACACCAGTTAGAATGGCCCAAATTAGCAAGACAGAAAAAATCATGTATTGGAGAGGATGTGGAGAAAGCGGAACCCTCTTCCACTGTTGGTGGGAATGCAAGTTGGTGCTGCCACTTTGGAAAACAGTGTGGAGATTCCTTAAGAAATTTAAAATAGAGCTACTCTATAACCCTGCAATTGTATTACTGGGTATGTACCCCAAAGATCCAGATGAAGGACCATCTGTACCCCAGATGGTAGCAATGGCCACATAGCAGCAATGGCCACAGTCGCCAAACTATGGAAAGAGCCAAGATGCCCTTCAACAAATGAATGAATAAAGAAAGTATGTTCCAAATACACAATGGAGTATTATGCCTCCATCAGAAAGGATGAATTCTCAACTTTTGTTATCAATGTGGATAGGACTGGAAGAGATTATGCTGAGTGAAATAAGTCAAGAAGAGAGAGTCAATTATCATATGGTTTCACTTATGGAGCATAAGGAATAATATGGAGGACATTGGGAGATGGAGAGGAGAAATGAGTTGGGGGAAATTGATGGTGGGTGTTAAGGAGGGCATGTATTGCTTGGAGCATTGGGTGTGGTGCATAAACAATGAATCTTGGAACACTGAAAAAAAATTTAAGAAAAAGAAAATGGAATGTATAAAAAAAATAATGGTCTCTAGTTTAGTCATTTCTCTTTATTTAACCCTTAAGTTATTAATTTTTCTCCTGGGAAATGGCCAGATCATCAAAGTAATCATGGGAATGCACACTACAGGTCTCTGACCTTTCAAAGATTCTCAGGGGAAACAGAGTCATTGTGAATTTTTTTTTCCAGTCTGTAATCATCACAAATTCTAGAGGGATAACTGTCCCTCTGGACATACTATTGAATTTCCACTCAGCCTTCCCTTCCTAGTAGAGGAATATTTCAGCCTAGCCCTCTTCAATAATTTTGAGTTCTTAAACAAGAAATTTGGGAGTATTTTTTTAATTACTTGTTGTTACAGAATTATTTTAGTAAACTACTGTGTAAGAAGAAAGGGTCTCTGTGACATTGGTATAAATCAAGGGTATATGCTTCAGTTACCTGAGAAAACATGGTACATTAACATGCTTTTCTATGTCTTGTAATATTATACATTATACTTTGTAATGTTGTCTCTGATCTTTTCATGGGGAATAGCCTAAGTGAAAGGTATTGCACTTTAAAAATTACCACTTGTCCTGGACCACGTGATTTGAATATGGATTTTATGTCACCAAAGAGTAATTATGTGTCAACATTAGCATGCAGCAATGAATCCAAGAAATGAGTATTTGTGTTCCTTAATATTGCTATCTAGAAAACTACAATGATTTGTAGAGTTGCTCAGCACTCACCTCCACATTGTCTTTATACTTGATCAAGGGTCAGTGCTAAGCATTACTCTATGCCCTAAGTCTTGTCTGATGACTTAGTACATATTGAACTGGGAAATCAAATCTCCCTCCCTCAGAGATATGCAAGAGACCACTCACAACTCATAGCAGAATGGTACAACCCCAAGTGGAATAACAGTTTATAATTTCATGGAACCTTTTTATATTTGCACGAGTTTAACATCTAGCCAGAAGGCAAAAAGACTCAGGAGACGGCTTTTTTGATTGTAACAAGGAGAATAAGCCTGAAAAGCTCCAATATCACAGTAAACCATGTTGGAGTAACCAGTGTTAAATTTTGCCTCCTGGCATAAACAACTAGAAAAACAATTGGACACAATCTATGAAACAGGTGATTTTACACATTGGACAACAACTACGACAGGATTATGATCCTGAGAAAATTAAACAAAGAAGCTTATAAGTCATCCTGAGGTTTTTCATGGAGGTACTTTCAGAATCACAATATAAGAGCAGACCTTGTAGAATTTGCTGAATTTAGGAGACAGAAATTGCATTTAATGAGGCTGTAGTAGCCAAAAGTTTAAAAGCAGAGTAAGGAAGCGAAGAGATGTGTGCAGAAAAAGAGCACCAGAAATCTGCAGAGAGTGCCACTTGAGTTTGCTGCTGAACATAATTTGTTCATGTATAGGATAAGTACCCTGAAGTCAAGCAAAGATATACTCTTTGTTATAAGATAAACAATTCCCAGAGATCACCCAGTGCTTTAAAATGTTCAAGTTACAACTTGCCATAGTGGAGATGCCTCACTGAACAATTAGGGTATTCAGCAGAGAAATCTGGGTAATCACCTCTCAGAAATAAGGCAGATTTACACCTATAGTAAATTTAGTGTGGACCCACCCTAAAAAGTTTTAAAAATAAGCCTCAAAAGGATCAAGCTGCTCCACAAATAACTTACTTATCAAGACAAACTTCACCATTTTTTAAACTCTTAAGAGCAGACACTACACTAAAACACTCTAGACAAAAATACAATGAACAAAATGGCTGGTACCCAATTAAAATTTACTAGAATATGAAAAATCAGGACAGTCTTAGCCACAACCAGAAGAAAAATTAGACTATAGAAAGAAGCAAATATGACAGACATGATGGAATCAGTAAGGGCCTCTGATGGAGCAATTACAAACATAATTAAGAATTTAAAGAAAATGTAGGGGCACCTAGGTGGTTCAGTTGGTTGACGTTCTGACTCTTGTTTTTGACTCAGGTTATAATCTCATGGGTCATGGGATCAAGCACCATATTGGGCTCTGTGCTCAGCTGGGAGTCAGCTTGAAGATTCTCTCCCTCTGCCCTGCCCCTACTCATGCAAACACACATCCATTTTCTCTCTCTAAAATAAATAAATAAGAATTTAAAGAAAATGTAAACCTAAAGTCAAGAGAGAGAGAAATCATAAAAATGAACCAAATATTATTTCTAGACAAGAAGAAGACAATGTGGGAGATGAAAAAATTTTTTATAGGTTTGACATGTTATCAGATATTTTTGAAAATTTTATTCAATAAACTTTAAGACATAGCAAAAATTAGATGATAGGTAGGTAAGCACAGAGAGAAGAACAACTATAAAAATCAAGTAACACCTCTATAACTTGTGGGAAAATGTAAAGCAGTCTAACATGTTTAATTTGAGTTCCCAAAATGGAGAAAAGCCAAAAATGTTTGAAGGAATAATATTGTTATACCTGTTATTGGGGCTAGAAATTTTATTTTGTTGATTATTTGGGATTTTATACATGAAGGGTCATGTCATCAGTGGGCAAAGACAGTTTCATTCCTTCTTTCCCAGTCTGAATACTTTCTTCTTTTCCTGTCTTTTTTTTTAAAAAAAGATTTTATTTATTTATTTGACAGACAGAGATCACAAGTAGGTGGAGAGACAGGCAGAGTGAGAGAGAGAGGGAAGCAGGCTCCCTGTTGAGCAGAGAGCCCGATGCGGGACTCTATCCCAGGACCCTGACATCATGACCTGAGCTGAAGGCAGCGGCTTTAACCCACTGAGCCACCCAGGTGCCCCTTCTTTTCCTGTCTTGAATTATTGCAGTAGTTTTGAATTCCAGTAAAACATTGACCAGAAGTGATGAGAGAACATGCTTGTTTTGTCTATGAACACAGGGGAAAATGTTCAATTCCTCACCACTAGGTGTGATGTTATCTGTAGCTTTTTGAGATACTGTTTCTCAAACTAAGGAAGTTCCCCTCTAATGCCAGTCTTCTGAGACCTTTTATCATGAAAGGGTGTTCAATTTTGTCATATCTTTTTTTCTGTGTCAAATGATATAGTCGTATCATTTTTCATTTTGAGACTATTGATAGGGAGATTCCATTGATTAATTTTTAAATATTGAATCACTCTCACATAAGTGGAATAAATCCCAATTGGTTATAAGACATAGTTTTTTCATACAGTGTTGGATATAATTTGATAATATTTTTTTGAAGATTCTTACGTCTTTACATCTGTATTCTCGATACAGTTTGTATTCTGTATCAAGATACATCTGATACATCTGTATTCTTTTTTTTTTTTTAAGATTTTATTTATTTGACAGACAGAGATCACAAGGAGGCAAAGAGGCAGGCAGAGAGAGAGAGATGGGGAAGCAGGCTCCTTTGAGCAGAGGGCCTGATGTGGGGGTTGATCCTAGGACCCTGGAATCATGACCTGAGCCGAAGGCAGAGGCTTTAACCCACTGAGCCACCCAGGTGCCCCACATCTGTATTCTTGATGCAGTTTTTCTTTCTCATAATGTCTTGGTTAACATTAAAGTAATGCTGGAGAACTTGAATTAGGATGTGTTCACTTTGTTTCTGTTTTCTGGTTGAGAGTGTGAAGAATTGGTATCAATTCTTCCTTAAATATTTAGTAGAATTCACTATTAAAACTATGTGGGTTTGGTGCTTTCTTTTTTTGAAGATGTTAAACTAATGCTTCCATTTCTTTAACACAGATAGATCTGTTCAGATCATCCATTTCTCCTTGTGTAAGTGTTGGCAGTTTCTGTTTTCTAAGCAATTGGTCCATTTTATCTAAGTTATCAAGTTTATGGACATAGAATTCCTTATGGTATTTCTTTTTTCTTTCAATGTCCATGGGATTCAGAGTGATAAACCCTTTTATAAAACTTTTGGTATTGGTTATTTGTGTATTCTTTTTTTTTTCTTGGTAATCTAGATAGAGACTTAATAATTTTGTGTGTCTATTTTCAGAGAACCAGCGTTGAGGTTTATGATTTTTCTCTTGTTTTCCTATTTTCATTTTCATTGATTTCTGGTCTAATTTTTAATATGTCTTTTCTTCTGTTTGCTTTAGACATAAATTAATCTCTCCAGTTTCCTAAGACAGAAATATAAATTATTGATTTAAGCATTTCCTTTTTTTCTAACAAATTCATTCAATACTATAAAATTTCCTCAAAACACTGCTTTCAATGTATCACACAAATTTAAACAAGTTGTATTTTAATTAGCTCAAAGTACTTTTAAATTTCTCTTGAGACTTCTTTGACTCGTGTCTAGCTATGTTGCTTAATTTCTAGATATTTGGAGCTATTCTAGCTATCTTTCTGTTACTGATTTCTGGTTTAATTCCATTGTGGTCTGAAACACATTTCGTATGACTTCTATTTTTTAATACATGTAAAGTATTTTTTATGGTCTAGAATGAGGTCTATGTTGATAAATGTTTCATGCAAGCTTAAGAAAAATGTTTATTCTGCTCTTCGAAGCAGTAGTGTATAAATGTCAGTTAGATACCATTGATTGATAGTGTTGTTCGAGTCAATTATATCCTTAAGTCTTTCCTGTCTGTCTTATCTATCAATGCTGAAAATGTGGTACTGAAATCTCCAAGTGGAATAGTGGAATTGTCTATCTGCCTGCAGTTCTGTCAATTTTTGCCTCTTGTATTTTGACAGTCTGCTGTTGGGTGCATATACATTTAAGAGGATTATACCTTCCTGGAGAACTGATATATTAACATTATATAATACCACCCTTTATCTCTGAAAATTCTTGCTTTCAAAGTTTTACTTGTCTGAAATTAATGTAACTACTTAGTCTTCCTTTAGATTCATGTTATCCCAGTATATCTTTTTCCATCCCTTTGTTTTGAAACTAATTGAATATTTATAGTTAAGTGAAGTCCTTGTAGACAACATACAGTTAAATTTATATATATATATATATATATATATAACATATATAATATATAACTTATAAGCCAGAGGAGTGCTGAGCTTTGGGGAAGTGAAAGAAGACCAGTGTGATTATGCTATAAAAGTTAAACTGTCGTGTAACCTAACTTAGACTAGAGGATGGTACAGTCTTGTAGAATATGTTAAGTAATCTCATTAAGAAGCTCTGGAAAGGTTTTAAGTTTTAAAAGGGTGATCTCTTTTAATGTGCATCTGGTCAAAAGTCACCCAGTTGCTGAAGAATATACTTGGATATACATCCAGGTTCCACTGTTTTCCAAAATATATTCTCTTTCCATAAGGAAGGCTCATTTATGTGCAGTATACTATTCATAAACCTAGTAATAACAGAGATGGTACATGTTAGAGACCTGTTAGGATAATTACTGTGCAGCTCCAACTTCTCTTTTAATATTATTCTGACTGCTTTCAGTCCATTTCTTCAGTTCATAGAAAGACCAAACTTAGCAGCATTTGAGTGCAAAATAAAAGTCCAAACCAAAAAACAAGCACCGGTGAGGGGCAAACCAATATACTTCCCACAAAGGTCTTTGCATGAAGCATTCACCCTTCAGAGACTATTCCATACTCAGACTGTATCTCCCTATGTTAGACCTGCTGAGTCAGACTTGGCAGTCTCCATACACATTCAGTATAATTTAAAAACATTTACACTTGTTCTTTCCCACATAGATTCAAGTGTTGAGTGCTCTGAACATTTTCAGACAGATGTTATCAGATATTTTCTTGGCATAGCTTCCTCAGTGTATTTGCATAGAACAGCCATTGCCACTGAAAATGAGGTGCAATCAATGAAAAAACAATTTGTGTTTATTGTTGGTATTTGGTAATATACCTACCTGTATTGAGGAAAGATTTTTCCTTTACTATACTGAAAATACTTCTGTTCCAACAATATCTTTGTATTTAATCTGAAACATATATATATATATATATATATATATATGTAAAAATACATATATATATAGTTTGTATTTAATCTGATATATATATGTATATATATATAGTTGACTGATATATATATATCATATATATGTGATCTGGTATATAATATAATCTGATATGTGTATGTATGTATAATTGATACTTAAGCAACATGGGTTTGAGCTGGGCAGGTCCACTTAAAAGTGAATTTTTTCAGTAAATACGGTACAATACTGTAAATATATTTTCTTTTTCTTATGATTTTATTAATAACTTTCCTTTAGCTTACATTATTATAAGAATATAGTACATGATATGTAATGTACAAAATATGTGTTAATCAACTGTGTATGTTTTTGGTAGGGTTTCCTATCAATAGTAGGCTATTAGTAGTTAAGTTTTGGGGCAGTCAGAAGTTGTACATAGATTTTTGACTATATTGTTCAGGGGCTAACTGTATATGGATTTCAGTTTGTCAGATTGAATAGAACATAGAAATTCCCCCATTGTTGCCCTCCCCCATTGTCCTCTAAATGGCATACTTCCTTTTTTCTTTGTTTATTCCTAGCAAGGGCACTGGAGTTAAACTTCTACTTCTGGTTAGTATTCAAAGGCTCCAGGAAGCTATAGCTTTCACTATAACAACCAAAGAATTTGGATGATTTTTAAAAAGTCATTTTTTAAAAGATTTTCAGGTTTTTTAAATTTATTTTTTATTTATTTTCAGCATAACAGTATTCATTATTTTTGCACCACACCCAGTGCTCCATGCAATCCGTGGCCTCCACAATACCCACCACCTGGTACCCCGACCTCCCACCCCCCGCCCCTTCAAAACCCTCAGATTGTTTTTCAGAGTCCATAGTCTCTCATGGTTCACCTCCCCTTCCAATTTCCCCAGGTTTTTTTTTTTTTTTTAATGTGAAGATACAAAGAATCTTAAAATAACTAAACTTGAGAAAAATAAAAACTTCCTAGAAAAAGAGAAACTGCTTACTTTTATGCTTAGGGCAGAGTGGACAAGAGGTAAAATATTCTATAGACAAGGGGCAATCCATATATAAGAAGAAACTACCCAAACTTCTAAAGGAGCATGAAGGATGACAAGATGAATTCTATTTCAAAAATTCCCAGAAGCAAAATATTTCTTCAGCCGTCCATAATTCTTTCCCCAAAAGGCTCCAAATATATGGAAATATGCTACATGCTGAGGCCAAAACAGAAAGTCAGATAACAGTTTCCTGAAGTGTATGATGCTGGAGAGGGTATTGTTGAACTCACCAGCATCCCCAAAAGATGCATGTAAAGCATAAAAAGACCTTGAGAGTTCATAGTCCATAGACCCCAATTCCTTCTGAAATGTGGAATCTTGATCTTACCCTCAAAGCATTTGAAACCAAAAGTGAACTAAATGAAAAAAGCCACAATCCATATCAGATCCAGTTCCATAGGAACTTTAATGTCCTCTGTTTTGAAATTAGATATAATGTTTTCCTACCGACTGTTTTTTTTTTTTTAATGCAGAAGTTTCAACATGCGATAAGACATCATGACGTGCAAAAACAAACAAACAAACAAAAAACACAAATTCAGGAAAGTATGACCAAAAATGAAAGAAAAAATTGTTATAAAGAATAGAACCATAGCAGAACCAAGGATTTGTTTTAACAGAAAAAAAAAGTGAAATAACCACTTTAAAGTATGTTAAGAAACTTAAAAATATTGTACTAACAGTATAAAATTAATGAGATTTTCAGTAGAAAATTTACAGAATAAGACAGTATTTGAGGTAGAAAATTTATTCAGTGACTTAATAGTACATTGACCAGTACATTGAACAGCAAAAAAAAAAAAAAAAAAAAAAAAAGAACACTTGAAGGGAAATTATTGAAAGATGTTATAAAAGCAAAAGCAGGAGGGTCCTGGGTGGCTCAGTTGGTTAAGCGTCTGCCTTTGACTTAGGTAATTATCTCAGGATCCTGGGATAGAGCCCTGTGTCAGGATCCAGACTCAGAGAGGAGTCTGAATCTCCCTCTCTCTCGACCCTTTCTCCCTACTTATGCTCTCACTCTCTCTCAAATAAATAAAATCTTTGGAAAAAAAACAAAAACAAAAGCAAAAACCAAAGAAATATAAAACCAAATGATTGCAAAAAATATAAAAAATAATAGCAGAATGATAGAGATACATGATGCAATATCATGTGATCTATCACACTTGAAATTTAAGTCCCAGAAGAAGAGGATCTAGAAAAGAGGACAGAAGAATTGTCTAAAAATATAATGGCCAAGAATTTTACAAAATTGATGAAGGACATTAACATGCCTACTCAAAAAGTTCAGGAAAACCTAAGCAAAATGAATATAAAGAAAATCATGCCTTGACAAACCAAACTGTTGAAAGACAGTGCTAATGAGAAATTTTTAAAGAATTCACCGAAGCAGTATTTCTGAAATACCAGAATGAGGGACTTGGGAAATTCTCTCCCAACATTGCAGTTATAAAATTGTAAAATGATTGAAACAAAAAATATAGTAGAGTAGCTCAGTAGCAGGTATGAGCAAGCATAAACACTAAACTTGAAGACAGATGAATAGAGACTATCCAGTCTGAAGAACAGAAAGGGAAATGTTCATGAAAATAAACAGGTTAAAAAAAATGTAAAAATATAAAATATAAAAAAAATAAACAGAGCTTTGGAGACTTATTGGAAACCATTAAGCATGTGAGTGGGACACAAAATATGTGTCCCAAAGAGAGAAGAGAGAGAAAGGAACAGGAAAACTGTCTAGGAAATAATAGCTGAAAATTTTCTTCATTTGAAGAAGAAACAATATATACATCCAAGAAGCACAGTGTCTTATACCATACTCAAAAATTAACTCAAAGTGGATTAAAGACTTGAACATTAGACCTTTAACCATAAAACTCCTAGAAAACATAAGTGGTAAGTTTTTTGACCTAAGTCTTGGTGGTGATTTTTTAAAATCTGACACCAAAAGTAAAGGCAATAAGAGAAAAATAAGTAAGTTGGACTACATCAAACTAAAAAGCTTTTGCACAGAAAAGAAAACCATCAATAAAATGAAATTGCAGTCTACTGAATGGGAGAACATTTTTGCAAGTCATATATTTCATTAGGAACTTAAATCCAAAATAAAGAACAACTGTTAATAGCATAAGAACCTCAAACACTTTGACTAAAAAATGGGCAGAATATCTGAATAGACATTTTTCTAAATAAGGTACATGAAAAGATGCTCAACAGTATTAGTCATCAGGGAGCTGTAAATCCAAACCACAATGAGGTAATCACGGCATATCTGTTAGAATGACCATGATCAGAAACACTAGAAGTAACAAATGTTGGTGAGGATATAGAGAAAAGGGAACCCTTGTGTGCTCTTGGTGGTAATGTAAATTGGTGTAACCACAATGGACCACAGTATGGAGGTTTCTCAAAAAATTAAATAGAATTACCCTATGATCCAGCAAATCCACTTCTGGGTATGTATCAGACAAAAAGAAAAACACTAATTTGAAAAGTTATATGTGCCCTTAAGTTCACTGCAGTGTTATTTACAACAGCTTAGGTATGGAAATAACCCAAGTATCCACTGATGGATGAATGAATAAGGAAGTTGACATATATATATTCAGCCATAGGACCTTGAGGGCATTATCCTAGGTGAAATAAGTCAAATAGAGGTATCAGAGAAATACAACTACTGTATGATCTCTCTTCCATGTGGAATCTAATAGATATATATTATGAATATACATTATATGGGTATATATATATGCATATTCATACAGAGAACAGATCAGTAGTGGTTGCCAAAGTAAGGGAATGGGGGTGGGGGAAATGGGAGAACTGTTTTTGTTTTATTTTGTTTAAATAAATTGAATTAAATAATATTCCATAAAGGGAAGCAGATGGAAACTTAGAATTAATAGGTAAATTTATGATTTTGATTATGGTGATAGTATAATGGGTATACTTAACTCCAAATGCATCAAGTTGTATACATTAAATACCTTCAGTGTTTGTCAAGGAAAAAAAAAAAGTCAACTTGTTCCTATATTCAACTATAAAAAATGGAATTTTACTTAAAAATTTTTACTTAATAAATTTTACTTAATATAATTTACTTTTTAAACTACATTTTAATACTTTAAATACATTAAAAATACTTTTAAATACTTTAAAAACTAGTACCAAGATATATGTAAGTAAGAAGTACGTACCTGTACGTACTTGTAAAGTACGTACTTCTTACTTACATATATCTTGGAACTAGTTTAAAATAATGACAAAATAATGCAGGATCTCTATGCTCAAAACTGTAAAACATTGATGAAAACATTTAAATATCTAAACAAATAGAAAGATAGTCACTTTCATGGATTGGAAGACTCAGCAAGATGTCAGTTTTCTCAGTCATCGCTGGTAGAAATATGAACGAGTATAGCCATTTTGGAAGATCCTTTGGCAATTTTTGAAAAAAAAAATTCAACATACAATTTACCATATAATCCAGCATACCTATTCTTAGTTATTTACCCAAGTGATGTGAAAATTTCAGTTCACACAAAATCCTGTACCCCAATATTTATATAGCATCTTTATTTGTAGTCAGTAAAAAATGGAAACAGCCCTATGTTTTTCAACAGATCAATGGATAAATGTAGTATACTTATTCATTGGAACACTTCAGCAATAAAAAAGGTAATCTGTTGATTCATGCACCAATATTGATTAGTCTCAAATGGTTTTTGCTAAGTGAAAGAAGTCAGCCCTAAAAGGCTACACGTTATATGCTTCCATTTATATGGAACATAACATTGTGGAAAAGGCAGAATTATGGGTATAAAATCAGGGTTGTGGAGAGAAAGTAGCTGACTAAAAGAGGGTATATTACCCTTCATGTAAGAGAAAGGGATATATAAGAAAATATTCATATATCTGGTCATCTGTTCAAGGAAATGCTGGATAAAGCAGAAACTAAAGAGAATTTGGTTGCCTAAGGGGTTGGACGGGAAAGAAAAGGAGAATAAAAATGGTATTTTTGGTAGAATGGTAGAAATGAAAAGGGAGTTATGCTTTTCAGAATGAGTTTTTTTAAAATAATTTAACCATTAAACATAGTAATGTTTTACATACCTCCAAACATCAATATGTAACTAAATAAATAGATTAATTAATTAAATCAAGTAGCATATGAAGGAGTCCAAAATGAGGAACAAATGGTAACAATTTAATTCACATATATAACAAATATCACAATCACATTGAACAGTATGGAAAAGAAGAGAACTAACCTTCTGAACTTTGGAAGACAGTATTTTAATGGACCTCTGTAAGGCTAAAGCAAAAAAAAAAAGCAACAATAACAACAACTATAGCAACAAAATCTGTACAGAAATACTGTATTCTAATTAGTATATTTGTTTCTTGCAAGTGTATGTGTTAGCTCTGTAAGTACTTTATGTGTTTACTAGCATGAAACAGATAAGTGAATATATATAGCAGATAAGAAGAGCCAGATTTCTTACTAACAAAGTAGTTAGAATTAAGGTAAAGAATAGGAATCTAGAAAGAACTTCACAGTATTTGATTGAAATCAGAGGTATCAATATTAACTCATGGCTATACACACACACACACACATAATTGTGAGGTAATATAGATACCTCTGATTCAAATACATACACATACATATATATGTATGCATATGTGTATAAGTGTATATATATATGTACATGCACACATACATGCATATATACCTGTGTGTTTGCACATGCACATAAAGATTACTATACCCGCACATGTTTCCTTGCTTTGTTCACTGAGAGGACCTATAAGCAATGCCTGTTGAATGAGTATATTATTGTCTAGATCTTGATTTCTAAATACTGTTTTCCAATCAAAGAAACCTGGGCTCCTTGGAGACCTGGTTGATTCCAGGACCGGGGCAGAGAAAAATAAAAGACAGGCCTAGAACATCTTAAGATGCCAAAGAATAAAAAAGTACTTATAGCACAGAGACAAGTCAAAAGTACATAAAAGCCTACTAGAAAAACCCAGGTTTGGCCAAAGCTGGAGAAACTGATCAATAAAATAAGTAACCATAGTAATGGATTATAACCCATAGAATCAAATAAATATCCATGAGTCCATATGTGTGTGTGTGTGTGTGTGTGTGTGTGTGTGTGTGTGTGTGTATGGACGGGTGGGTGGATGAATGGCAGAGAAGGGGCAGGTTTTTTTGTTTTGTTTTGTTTTGACTTAAGAATTCTAATTAATAATAGTTTTGGAAGAAATGAGCAAAATATAAAATTACAAAACACAAAATACAAAAATGAAGGAAACACTGCAGAAATAATGTTTATAGGCAAGCTCCACAAATGGATGCTGAAATTCTTGGGTGAAAATTTTACAGGAAGAAAGGATGCCCACTCTTGCCACTCTTGTTCAACATAGTACCAGAAGTCCTAGCAATAGTAATCAGACAACAGAAAGAAATAAAAGATATTCAAATTGGCAATGAAGAAGTCAAACTCTCTTTTCTCAGATGACCTGATACTTTATATGGAAAACCCAAAAGACTTCATCCCCAAACTACTAGAACTCATACAGCAATTCGGTAATGTGGCAGGATACAAAATCAATGTACAGAAATCAGTGTATAATGACATTATACACTACCAGTGAAAAAATAGAAAGGAAAATTAGAGAATCAATTCCATTTACTATAGCACCAAGAACCATAAGATACCTAAGAATAAACCTAACCAAAGAAGTAAAGGATCTGTACTTGAAGAACTACAGAACACTCATGAAAGAAATTGAAGAAGACACAATAAGATGGAAGACCATTCCATGTTCATGGATAGGAAGAATAAACATTCTTAAAATGTCTATACTGCCTAGAGCAATCTATACTTTTAATGCCATCTATACTTTCTCAACCATCCCAATAAAAATTTCACCAGCTTTTTTCAAAGAGCTGGAACAAACAATCCTAAAATTTGTATGGAACCAGAAGAGACCCTGAATTGCTAAGGAAATGTTGAAAAAGAAAAACAAAACTGGTGACATCATGTTGCCTGATTTAAAGCTTTACTACAAAGCTGTGATCATCAAGACAACATGGTACTGGGACAAAAACAGACACATAGACCAGTTGAACAGAATAGAGAGCCCAGATATGCACCCTCAACTCTATGGTCAAATAATTTTCAACACCGCAGGGAAAAATATACAGTGGGAAAAAAAAGTCTCTTCAATAAAAGGTGCTGGGATAATTGGACAGCTATATACAGAAGAATGAAACTCAACCATTCTCTTACACCATACACAAAGATAAACTCGAAATAGGTAAAAGATCTAAATGTGAGGTGGGAATCTATTAAAATCCTAGAGAACATAGGCAATAATCTCTTTGACATCAGCCACAGCAACTTCTTTCAACATGTATCTCCAAAGGTGAAGGAAACTTTTGGGACTTCAAGATCAAATGCTTCTGCACAGCAAAGGAAACATTAAACAAAACAAAGAGGCAACTCATGGAATGGGAGAAGATATTCACAAATGACATTACAGACAAAGGGCTGATATCCAGGATCTATAAAGAACTCCTCAAACTCAACACACACAAAACAGATAATCAGCTCAAAAAAATGGGCAGAAGACATGAACAGACACTTCTCCAAAGAAGACATACAGATGGCTAACAGACACATGAAAAAATGCTCAACATCATTGGTCATCAGGGAAATTCAAATCAAAACCACATTGAGATACCACCTTATACCAGTTAGAATGGCAAAGATTAACAAGGCAGGAAACAACGTGTGTTGGAGAGGATGTGGATAAAGGGGAACCCTCTTCCACTGTTGGTGGGAATGCAAGTTGGTGCAGCCACTTTGGAAAAACAGTGTGGAGATTCCTTAAGAAATAAAAACAGAGCTTTCCTATGACCCTTCAATTGCACTACTGGATATTTACCCCAGAGATATAGATGTAGTGAACAGACAGGCCATCTGTACCCCAATGTTCATAGCAGCAATGGCCACAGTTACCAAACTGTGGAAAGAACCAAGATGTCCTTCAGGGAATGAATGGATAAAGAAGATATGGTCCATATATGCAATGGAGAAACATGCCTCCCTCAGAAAGGATGAATATTCAACTTTTTTTTTGTGTCAACATGGATAGGACTGGAAGAGATTATGCTGAGTGAAATGAGTCAAGCAGAGAGTCAATTATCATATGGTTTCACTTACTTGTGGAGCATAAGAAATAACATGGAGGACATTGGAAGATGGAGAGGAGAAGTGAATTGGGAGGATTAGGAGGGCATTATGAAAGACTATGGACTCTGAGAACTGAACTGAGGGTTTTGGAGGGCAGGGGGTTGGGTGAGCCTGGTGGTGGGTATTATGGAGGGCACATACTGCATGGAGCACTGGGTGTGGTGCATAAACAATGAATTCTGGAACACTGAAAAGAAATAAAATGAATTTTAAAAATAGGATATTAACCTTGCCTTAAAATAAATTCCCAAGATGTTTGTTGGTTATAAAGGGGAAAATAGTTATTTTTATAGTGGAGAAACTTAGCATACACCTCTTTAATCAAGCGACTGAGGTTAAGACAACTAGTAGTAAATATGGCAACATCATGTACCAAGAAGGGCAAACATTATTTCTATGGTATTCTTGACAAAATATAAAACCTTCAGTCTAATTATGAGAAAATATTAGAGAAATCTAAATTGAGATAAATTCTGTAAACCATGTGACTATTCCCATAAGAAGTGTCAGGGTCATGAAAAAAGGAAAGAATGAGGAACTTAGCCAATTGGGAGAGACTAAAAAAACAACAGTTTAATGTATTCTAGGATCCTGGATTGCATTCAGGAGCAGAAAAAAAGAACATTGGGGGAAAATGAATTAAATGTGAATAATGCCTATAGTTTAGTTAATAGTATCATATCAATGTTAATTTCTTAGTTCTGATAATTCAACTATGGTTATATAAGTGGATAGCATCAGAAGAAGCTGGGTGAAAAGACAGGAAGGAACCTTAAATGTGTATTACAAAGGGAAAGAAGCCAATCTGGAAAAGCTACATACTGTTTAACCAACTCTATGACATTCAGGAAAGGCAAAACTGTGGCAATAGTGAAAAAAAATTGAGGCTACCAGGGGCTAGGAGGGAGGGAGGCACAGGCAGAACAGAGAGAGTATTTTAGGCAGTGAAACTATTCTGCGTGACACTACTTTAGTAGATAAATGTCATTATACGTTTGTCCAAATCCATAGAATATGTAACACCAAAAATGAAGTAAAATATGGACTTCCAGTTTAAGTGTCAGTGTATATTAATTAATTGCCACAAATTTATCACTCTGGTGGGGGATACTGATAATGGGAGAAGCTATTCATATATGGGAAGTCTTTCTACTTTCTGCTCAGTTTTGCTCTGAACCTAAGCTGCTCCAAAAAATGTTTGTTATTAAAAAAAAAAAAAAGTTATGTATGTATGCATTTCCTCACATAGTATGCATATATATTTATGTTTATATTAGTATATGCATGTAAAAACAATTAACAATTGGTTTTCTGGCTGAAAGAGGAGGTAGATAGTCACAGGGATGGTGCATTTTCTACTTTATATATTTCATATTTTTCTGTCATGTTTGAATTTCTATAATGAGGATAGGTTCTTTTTGAATGAAATGATAAAAGCATTAAAAATTTTTTATTTTATTTTATTTTCATTTATTTATTTTCAGCATAACAGTATCATTATTTAAATTTTTAAGAAGTAATGTTTGAGAAATAGGTGCATGAAAACAGAGTTTAGAAACTAAACTTAACTTTATCCATCATCCATTAAATACATGCCTGATTTCCTGAACCACTGTCCCAGTCAACCTGCTGTATTCCAATTTATAACTGTGTTTGACTGGGAACATTAACAAATAGGAAAGGTATAAAATATTAAAGCCCATGGAGCACTTAAGACCGTCAGAATGATCTATTTTGCTCATACAGCCCTATGCTATGGCTTTTAGGTCAGAATTGCCCATTTATGTTGGCTATAGCTTACAGTGCTGCTTTCTTATGTACATTTAGTTATATTGTAAAAGTAACAATAAACTTTGATACATATTAAAGTTCCTTTTATTTTGCATCCCTCAGGTCACGTGTAAATGATTTGCAGTAGCCTATTACGTTCTCTGCAGGAGTAATTTTTAAGTATTAAAAATACCTAGAAAATACATTTATAGTTTAAGGGAGAAAATTACCTTCATGTTACCCCCCCCCCCCAAGCCCATTCAATTCTTGCCGTTGTTGTGTCTTACTATGTGGTCAGAAAGAACTAAACTTGTGTTTATATAAATGTCTAATGAGCCATATTAAAGTTACTCATTTTCTCTTTTTTTTTTAAAGTTTTTTTTAATTTCTTTATTTAACAGAGAGAGACATCACAAGTAGGCAGAGATGCAGGTAGAGAGAAATGGGGAACCAGGCTCCCTGCTGAGTGGAGAGCCTAATGTGGGGCTCAATCCCAGGACCCTGAGATCATGACCTGAGCTGAAGGCAGAGGCTTAACCCACTGAGCCACCCAGGCACCCCATGGTTATTCATTTTTCACATGGACCACAAATAAAGTTATCACTGTCTATGCAGTCCTTCCATGCTGGGACTGCCACATGTCAATAATGCACTGACATGATTTGGCTGAGTGCATCTTAAAAAGGAAATGAATGAATATCAGAGTCTCTTAAAACAAGATCTCTAAGACACAAAAATAACTAATATTAATTTCAATATTCCTTACATTTGGATTTCTGGTGAGTTTTGTGGCTCCATGTGATTTTCATGTAGCAATTATAACCTTCTTTGGTTATCTGTATTTTTTGGTACTTCACATTTGTGAAGTTTGTCTCACCCTTCTTGACCCTCCAGTATAATTTGGTAGCTCTTATAGAATGTCATGGTCTTTCAAATCAAAAACTGAAGTTATGTGAGATTAAGAGTCACTTATGGTTTGTCTCCCTCCCAATCCCATCTTGTTTCATTTATTCTTCTACCCACTTAAGTTGCCGGGGGGAGGGGGTTGGGGAGAAGGGGGTGGGATTATGGACATTGGGGAGGGTATGTGATTTGGTGAGTGCTGTGAAGTGTGTAAACCTGGTGATTCACAGACCTGGGGATAAAAATATATGTATATAAAAAATATATGTTTATAAAAAATAAAAAATAAAAAATAAGTTTGACTCAAAAAAAAAAAAAAAAAAAAAAAAAAAAAAAAACTGAAGTTATGAAATGAAACTAGGATAATGTAGTAATTTGTACTCTAAAAATTTCATTCAATCTATAAAGTCACTTTCTTAATGAATCAGAGTAATCAAAGTAATAAAGTATCAGTGTCCTCAATTTGAAGAAAGTTCTTTTGTTTCTTTGTTTTTATCACTGTGATTATGATTAATTTGAGCCAGTGATGGTATTGATGGGCATTGAAAGCCCTAGATTGCTTTTGCTACTTATAAAAGACTAATATACAGATTAGCAGGGGCATAGGAAAAATGATATGATAAAGATAAATTGCCTGGATAACCTCATTAAATCACCAGAAAGTGATGTTTTAGTTAAGGACAAACTTATTCTGCATTCCAAGACACCATAATCATTCCTGTTACTACGACATACCTGAAAAATGTGTGCTGGCTTAAATTTAAAGTACTTTTTGTTTGAGAACTTCTTAAGGGTTTGGGAACCCTCTTGAAGTACTTACATTCCACCAGAGGTATTGCTATTGAGGATGAGAATTTATGAATATTTTGACTTTCATTTTTGAGTTTGATTTCCTTTGTCCTAAAGTAAGGACTTGTAAATGTTTTTGGTAAAGGGCCAGAAAGAGTAAATGTTTTAAGCATTGTAGCACTATGGTTTCTGTCTCCACCAGTTATCTCTGCCATTTGTAGCACAAAAGCAACCATAGACAATACATAAACAAGTGGTTGTAGTTGCTCTAATAAAGCTTTATTGACAAAAAACAGGAAATGGGCTGATTTAGCCCATAGATCACTACTTCAAGTATTAATACATTCCTTATAAAGTACAGCTAAATCAAAATTTGTGCCAATCACAGCAAAAGTTGTATTTTTCTGGAAACTCATGGAATATAATACAAATTGAAGAAGTCTGTTTGCTGAAAAAAATCTATTTGCTAAAATATATACATATATATACACACACACACACATAACATTCAGACAGGCTGATGATATTACTAAAACAATTAAGGTATTTTCAAGTTTGGCATTAGAAATGCACACATTAGGAGTGATATGGGCTGACATATGTATATTACATGTAAATATTTCTAGCCTTTATCTAGGAAAAGGTAAATTATATGGGAAGGTGTGCACAAATGAATTAATAAAGCCCTTTTGTGACTTAAGTAATGTTGGCACTTTCCCTTTCACACATCTTTTCTCCAAGGACATGAGAAATACAACTCTTTGAAGATTAAATATATATATATATATTTTAATTTTAGAATGTAAAACTATATGCTGGTAGTTTAATTTCTTTTCATTCTCTATTTCATCATTTGCCCCATTTATTTCATAAACATATAATGTATTATTAGGCCCAGGGGTACAGGTCTGTGAATCACCAGATTTACACACTTCACAGCACTCACCATAGCACATACCCTCCCCAATGTCCATAATGCCACCATCCTCTCCCTCCCCCCCCTTTCTGGTCCCTCAGTTTGTTTTGTGACATTAAGAGTCTCTTATGGTTTGTCTCCCTCCCGAGCCCATCTTGTTCCACTTATTCTTTTCCTACCCCCCAAGCCCCCCCCACATTGCATCTCCACTTCCTCATATCAGGGAGATCATATGATAGCTGTCTTTCTCCAATTGACTTATTTCACTGAGCATAATACCCTCTAGTTCCATCCACGTCATTCCAAATGGCAAGATTTCATTTCTTTTGATGGCTGCATAGTATTCCATTGTGTATATATACCACTTCTTCTTTATCCATTCATCTGTTGATGGACATCTAGGTTCTTTCCATAGTTTGGCTATTGTGAACATTGCCGCTATAAACATTCAGGTACAGGTGCCCCTTCGATTCACTATGTTTGTATCTTTAGGGTAAATACCCAGTAGTGCAATTGCTGGGTCATACGGTAACTTTATTTTCAACTTTTTGAGGAATCCCCACACTGTTTTCCAGAGTGGTTGCACCAGCTTGCATTCCCACCAACAGTGTAGGAAGGTTCCCCTTTCTCCACATCCTCGCCAGCGTCTGTAATTTCCTGACTTGTTAATTTTAGCCATTCTGACTGGTGTGAAGTGGTATCTTATTGTGGTTTTGATTTGTATTTCCTTGATGCCAAGTGATGTAAAGCACTTTTTTATGTGTAATTTTTAAAGGAAACTGCCATTGAAGGTTAAGTATAATGATTAAAGAGAACAAATGATAATCCCAGTGCAAGCAAAGAATCTTGCCTTTCAGGTAATGATTGTGTCCAAAGGCAAAGATACACAGAAGGAAATTTAATCCTGTTGAATAAAGTAAAGCTAACTTCATGACTGGGGAAGGGGGAAGAAGAAGAAGATCACAGTAATGAGTGATTATAAAATAAGGAAAGACCAGCTAAAGTGGTTCCTGGGGTTAACAGCAATATTGGCTACATTCAGTTCCATCTTGAAACATATGAGTCTAATTTATGTAGCTATTAGAAAGAGAGGAGAGTGTAGACTAACACTTGTCAATGTAGATGAAGACCTGCAGCCTCTTCCACAGTAGAGTGTGCACTGTTGGCCCTACTCACATAGGGCACCCTGGACTGTGGAAGAGAAGTTCTATCCTTTCTTTTTTTTTTTTTTAAATTTTTATTTATTTATTTATTTATTTGCCTCTGTCAGTGAAGTCCATGAATTCTAAAGGGGAAATCGGTGTCCCAGATACAGCAAATGCTTCCTAAGTGTTCCTTGACTTTTATGTAAAATTTCCTGGAGAATCAGATCTGAGACAAAATACTTAGTCCATTTCTTGGTAATTACTACTATTAGGGCAAATTGAATGGCTACAATTAGCTCCTCCATTTTACAAGCTCTTGCACCAACGTGCCATTAACATTTCTCCCCTCAAGAGATGGGTCCTACAATGTAAGAGGGTTCCCCTTTCTCCACATCCTCTCCAACACATGTTGTTTCCTGTCTTGCTAATTTTGGCCATTCTAACTGGTGTAAGGTGGTATCTCAATGTGGTTTTAATTTGAATCTCCCTGATGGCTAGTGATGATGAACATTTTTTCATGTGTCTGATAGCCATTTGTATGTCTTCATTGGACAAGTGTCTGTTCATATCTTCTGCCCATTTTTTGATATGATTGTCTGTTTTGTGTGTGTTGAGTTTCAGGAGTTCTTTATAGAACCTGGATATCAACCTTTTGTCTGTACTGTCATTTGCAAATATCTTCTCCCATTCCGTGGGTTGCCTTTTTGTTTTTTTGACTATTTCCTTTAAGGGAGTTGAGGGAAATTGGAAGGGGAGGTGAACCATGAGAGACTATGGACTCTGAAAAACAATCTGAGGGTTTTGAACGGGCGGGGGTTGGGAGGTTGGGGGATCCAGGTGGTGGGTATTGGAGAGGGCATGGATTGCATGGAGCACTGGGTGTGGTGCAAAAATAATGAATACTGTTATGCTGAAAAAATAAAAAAATTTAAAAACAAAACAAAACAAAATTTAAAAAAAGTAAAAATCGGAGATGATTAAAAAACAAAAAAAAGAGAGAGATGGGTCCTAGGTTCCCTTCCCTAGAATCTGAGTGGGCCTCTGACTGTGGTAGAAATGACACCAGAGACTCCCAGCATAGGTCATCAAAAAGATAGAACTCCTTCCTCCTCACCTACATTTCATAAACTCACATCTCTGTCTTACCATGTTGGTTGGGTCATTTTTCTCCATTCTCCATCTTCTTACACTGGGATCTACACAGCACTCCCAGGCAGAGAGTAGAGTCTATGTAGTGCTTATCTCATGTTTTCTTCTTTATGAATCATAGTCCTGTTCTTCCTGTTATCCAATGCTAAAAATAGCTGCTTCATCTATTTAGCAGAGTTTGATAGTTGTTTAGGGTAGGAAAGGTAGGTCTGATCCTGATTACTCTGTCACCCAAAATGGAAGCTTGTTTTTCTCTTGTATATACGAAATATTTTTATGTTGTATCCTTGTTAAAAAGTAGAGCTTATTACATTAATGTTGGTGAACTTACTAAGTTAGAAGCATATTTAAATTTGCATTTTTGTAGAAACTCATCAATTCCTTCCCCTAATTAACATACCACTGCGTATATCCGTCAGGACTTCATGCCTATCAGGCTGAACAGAAAAAAAAAAAAAAAAATCCCTTCTTGGGCTTAACTCCTTCTCACTATTAAATGTAAAAGGAAAAGAAATTGGGTTCTCGTAACTCTATTCTTGAAAATGCCGTTGGTTTCTTAGAGTCTTATTCTCATCTATCTTCATTGGTCTCAACTACAGGAAATCAGGCATTCTGTCTGGGCTTGAAGCTTCCACTGATTCTGGTCCTTCAGACTAGGCATGATTTCAGGCCAGGCATTATTTTATTGATTCAACAAATATTTATTGAGAACTTGTCACGTACCAGAGATTTTACAGTGAAAAGCAGCTTGCATTCTTTTGGAGGCAGCCAAACATTAAATAAATATGTATTTGATTAAATATGTCATCTGTATGGCAGTCGTAAGTATACTATGGAGGGAATACCTCTAAGTAAGAGAATAAATTCTAAGGTTGAACATTCCAGAAGATAGAAGGCAGAAGTTGCCAAGAAAGGAAAGGTCAGTGCTTGTCTGATGCACAGCAGAACTTCCTTCATTTTCTTTTGGTCCAAGCAGTCACAAACCCAACCAGTTTCAAGAGGAGAGAGGAATAGATTCCCCCTCTTGGTGGGGGGTGGCCAGGCCACATGCAGAAGAGCACATGAGATGTGGCAACCATTGGAAAATACATTTGACAACAGTTTACATGCCTAAATGTACAGATTAATTCTTGCCACCTGGTAACAGAGATATATTTTGAGTTATCTATTCTAAGACTATAGACAGTGAAAATCAGACTTCAGAAAAATATCTGAGGCTGTCATTCATATTTAGAAAAGCATGAGAATATTTTAATACACTGATTTCATCATCTAAAGAGAATTTTGGCTTTTAAAAAACCTTTTTAATTACATTGTACCCATTTGGAAAGCATTTAGGTAGACAAAATACAATAGATTCAGACTAAAATAAGAAGTTATTATTCTGAAGCTTTTATTTTTGATAATATTTGAGTTCAAGTCAATAACATTAATATTCCAAGTTTATAATATTTTACTGAATTGACGCTATCCTACCTATTGTTACTCTTATAATATCATATTTATTTTATAATTGTTTGTTATAATATATAATTATAATAATTTAAACTCTGTAAAGATGTAATTTAACAAATTATCCTAGCTATTTAAATGCATGCTAATCAGCTAGAGATTACTTAAGTAAAACAAGAAAATTAATGCAAGGAATAGAAAATAAACAAACCTCTGGAGAAAGATAATTTCAGGGACTAATTACATCTCCGACAATAAATCTTAAGTGCCCACTAATGTAAACATCTATTCATTTCCATTCAGTTTTTAGAGGTGATCAGAATTGGTCCAATATGCATTTTTAATCCTATTCATATTAAAATTTTGTTCTTATATTCGGTTATTTATTCAGTAATCCATTCATTCTTTGTTCTTTCATACATTCTATGATTGTTTACTCTTGGTCATAATTCTGAATAGTGTTTTAGGGTTCTCCAGAGAAGCAGAAACAATAGGGGATTTATAATATATTATAATTAAGAACTCTATATGTGAATTATTATATATTATATATTATTGCATTATATAATTACATATTATAATATATAGTAATATCATACATAATATATTATAATATGTTATTATATAATGCAATAATATATAATGTACAGTAATTCATATATAGAGTTCTTAGTTATAATGTGTAATATGTTGTAAAATAGATAATATAATTAATAGATCAATACAAATCAATACTAATATATACTTATTTTATAATTTATAACATATTATATGTGATGTTATATATTTTAAATATATGAAATATGTATGTAATTATAAATTACATGATTATATATTTTATGCATATAGAATAAGTTCATTATAAAGAATTGTCTCATGCAGTTATGGAGAATGAGAAATCCATACTCAGCAGAATGAATGGTGTGAGCTCCAGTCCTAGTTTAAGTCCAAAAGCAAGAGCAAACCAATGTTGCAGGTCAAACACAAAGAGAAAGAATTCTTCCTTACTCATTCTTTTAGTCTATTCAGGCTACACATGGATTGGATGAGGTCCAATGACACTGGGGAGCAATCTGTTTTACTCAGTTCACAGAACCCAATGTAAATCTCATCCAGAAACACCCTTAGAGGCATACCCAGAAATACTGTTCAGCCAAATATCTGGGCCCTCTTGGCCCAGTCAAGTTGATATCTAAAATCAACCACCACAAGCAGTTATGAGTGGAAGAGTAAGAGATTACCTGAAACCTGTTCCTGACCTTGAGATACTTATTGGCCAGTTTGCAAAGAAGTCATTTACAAAAATAACAATAATTCAAAGTTAAAAGGAATAAAATCATTTTAAAAGGTAAGTTTGGTCATGTCAGTTCACTACTTAAAACTCAATCATGGCTTTGTAATTGATTTGCATTAAAATCTAAATTTATAACCTAGACTTGGCCTAGACAATCTTCCATAGTTCTCTGACTGTATCACCTTTCCTATATCCACTGAAGCCACTGCAAAATGTTTTATTCCCAAAGATGCCAAACTCCCCTTTGCCGGGGCATTTGCCCTAGCTTTCTTCCCTGTATCCAGAGGGCTTGTTCTTACTTCCCTATCACCAAGCCCCACCCAGGTCAAAGATTGAAGCAGCAGTCCTGTATGCTAACACACACACACACACACACATACACACATACACCCCCCCATATATATATATATCACAAATAGATCATATTTTCTCATGGGAATATAATTTGAGGCAGTTATAACCAAGAATTTCACAACAAATCATAGTCATGTGAAAAATGTTATGACAAAACAGATATATCCACTATAAATGCCTTAGGCATTTTTAAAATGCTGGAATACCTCAAAGTTGCAACTCCTATTGAACCAGTATATGAATTAAGTACCTGAAATAAAAATATAATTTTTCTGTAACAAATTTGATCTGAATTCAACCAGGAGGGTAAAATCAGCCTTTATATATTAATTACCTATTTTTATTGCTTTAAATTAACAAGAGTTTGGCAAAAATGATTTGGAAATGTCCAGATCTCTATAGAAAGTAGCATATACTTAGGTGTTCATTTTCAGTATCTGTATTTGGCATCAATAAAAGACAGTGAAGATCCTCAAATGTTATGTTTCTCCCATTGAGATGTGTTTTTCACAAGTACAACTACTATTTGACTAGAGTATTGGCCTAGACCTAGTTATGTGACTTCAGAAAAATTCTTATATTTGTACGTTATTATACACTGACATTTTGCTTACTATTTGAGATAGCTTCTTAGAATGAAATTAATAGAATAAACATAGAAATCAAAATGAAGATCATTTTTAAAAAGATCATATACTAACTGGAAGAGGTTAGAGAGCTGGCTCAGATTTAGGGGGAAAGAGGTTTTGCTTAAGGCCTAGCTTTTCTTGTTTAAACAGAGTGGTTGATTTCGATGGCAAGTAGGTCCTCTCTCATGTGCCAAACCTGACTGGTTGGAAGAGGCCACTGCACTGGGATGAGATGTCTTGAAGCCATTTATGGGCTCACCTGGGCAGAATCCCCAGATTTCTGGGTGAAGTCTGCCAAAGTTTCAGTACTGGGATGTCACAGGAGGTGTGCCATGCATGGGTCATTTCTGGCCAAGATAATGGTTGTCAGTAACTCTTTTAAGTTTCTCACCATTTTTGCAGAATTTCTTACTATGCAGCAATAGACTATTCGCAAAGAAAAATAATCTGATCTGTTATGCATATTCATTGACATCATTGGTTTTAATTATTTTGGTAAATTTTTTCACCTTGATTCCTTTTTATGATGTCTTGGAAAGTTTGAACATAGTTCCTGACCTCATTCACCTGTGTCTGATAGGCGGGAAAAGCCTTAATTGTATAATTACACAAATAACACTGTAATTGCTGTTGTGAGGAGTTCTATTATGGAAGAGCATTATACTCAGTGTGACCTACCTGGACCCTGCTGGCAAGTCTGAGAATGTCTGCTAAGCCTCATCCCCTGAACTGGAGGGTGTACTACTTACACTCTGACACACTTGCTTTCTCTTGCATGGTTTTACAGAACATTTATTTACTAACAGATTTCAAGCTACCATTACTTTACCAGACATCTGCTCTATTGAAATACTGTACAATACTATTTTATTGATTTCATACCTTCTGACAACAGCAATTTGTGCACATACATTTTTCTCATACCACTATAGCTTTAATAGTCTGAAGGTAATAGTAAAAATAATGTACTGTTGTCTACTTACGGCAGTTTAGATGTTGTAACAGTTGGAACTGCCAATTTGGAAATGTACACAGTGAGTTATCTAAAGCTTTCGCAGAACTAAGTTGGCATATCAATCAAGATGCTGAGAGAGATGGAGTTTCTTTTTTTTTTTTTTTTCTTTTTTTATTTATTAGAGAGATGGAAAGAGAGCACAAGTAGGCAGAGAAGCAGGCAGAGAGGGAGGGAGAAACAGGCTCCCTGCTGAGCAGAGAGCCCAATACTGGGCTTGATCCCAGGACTCTGACCTGAGCTGAAGGCAGCCGCTTAACCAACTGAGCCACCCAGGTGCCCCGAGACATCACTGATCTGTTGTTCACAACTATAGCCTATGGGGGACTGTTTTTGGAAATTGAAAAGTTATTCTCATGTTTTTGTTAGATGAGGTTTTGCTTACATGTTGTTTTATCACATGTAATATTGAAATCCTGCATCCTTCAGCTGACTTTAATACAGGATTCAAAACATGAACTAAAGGATTTACATATATAGAGAAGTATTGTGTGATAAAGTAGTGATAGCACCAAGTTTTTTTTTAAATGAAGTTATTCTGTATTTTATATTATCAAAGAAGTCATCTTTTTAAAATTAGAAGTTTTAAAGAAATCAGTTTACATTGTTTTATTGTTCTAAATTTTTCTAAAAAAAATTCTAAATTCTGTATCTTTTATACAATTACTTTAGCTGGTAGATAGTGTTCCATTTTTAAAATATTTTTTTAAATTTATTTATTTATTTTAGAGAGAGAGGCAGTGTGAGGAGGAGCTGGGGGAGAGAGGGACAAGCACACTTGTGCTCAATGCTAGGCCTGACATGGGGCCCAATCTGATAATCCCAAGATCATGACCTGAGCTGAAATCAAGAGTTGGATGCTTAACTAATGGAGCCACCCAGGCACCCCAATAGTATTCCACTTAATTTTTAAAACTCTTACGCATAAACTGTACACAAGTTTCTCTAGAGCAGACACCAAGAAAAAAAAGGAAAAGAAAAAGTTGCAAAAGAATGGGCATGGTAGGATAAAATTGATATAAATTTTTATAACACTACACTCTTAATGGATACAAGTTTTATTGGAGAGAGGCACAAAAGTACATGCAAATGATTTATTCTGGCTTCAGGATAGTAGTTACTTTGGGGGATGGAAGGAGATTAAGAAGGGCAGAGGTAAGGCCTAGCAGTGTCTTTACCATGTCTTCTTTAAAACTAACCAATAACAAACAGAAAATTGAAAACATCTGTCTAGTCTTAGTGATGATTATACAGGTATCTGTTTATTGGTTTATTGTTTCCCTTGTTTTATTATTTTCTTAATTTAGAAAATAATCTTACATTCTAATGAATAGTTTTAGGATACTCTTTAAAAAAGAAAATCCAGAGGTATCCAAAGTGCTTTAGAGTCAGATGAAGGGATGTATTACATGTACACATCTAATTGCCTCACTTGAAAAAAGTTAGCTATAAATAATAATAATAATAATACTCTTCTTATTGTAAGTGGACCTCATCCAATCAGTTGACAGCCTGAATAGAAAAAGGCTGACTCCCTTGGAAAAGGGAATTCTGCCTCCAGATGGCTTTCAGACTCAAGCTGCAACATCAACTCTTCCCTGAGTCTCCAGCCTGCTAGTCTTACAGATTTTGGACTTATTAGGCCCTGCAATTGCATGATCCAGTTCCTTAAAATAAATCTTTTTCTCTGTCTCTTTCTATGTGTCTGTTTCTGTGTATGTGTGTCTGTCTGTCTCTCCTGTGTCTGTCTCTCTTGATATGAATAGGGATGTAGATATAAATCTTCTTTGTTGATTCTGCTTCTCTGGAGAACTCTGGATAATAGCAAAGGGATTCAAGAAAAACTTAAAAAGTGAATTGCTTCTTCGGGGACCAGCCAGGGTGGTGTTCAAAACCAATAACTAGTGGTGTGGGTACTTCATAGGTAATAGACTGAGAATATATTTCCCAAATATTCAAAGATAGTTGTTTCCAGGTGGGCTGGTATTGTCATTTGCCTCAGTTACACAGGCTTCGTGGAAGCCTGGCTGTTGAGACCCTGATGTCCTCAACCATTAATCCTCATTCACATGTTGCTGCTGACTAGAAACTCATACTGGCTTCTCCAGGGCAACACCACAGAGTGATGGCTTCCCTTGTTGGTATTTACAGTGTAAGTCTTTCTAAAGGGTGGGAAAAAAATCCCCAAATAAATCTTCAGGCAATTCATTTTTGAAATTGAATAAGAGCCATTTGGGCAGCATACTCCATCTGCTGATACACTTGCTAACAGCTGCCCTCTAATTCTTCTGTTGTTCAAATTAAGTACCTTGCAGCCATTCAGATTCAGATACGGAATTGTGTTGCCATGTCTTCCCATAGCCGCAGCAGCTAATTAGTTCCTGGCAGGTCTGAATATCTGAGAAGACCACAGGGAGGATTTGTAATTACACACTGAAGTACAGCAAGTTGCTTCAATGTCTTCTGCTCAGCATTTACAATTTCTATAACATTTAGATTTTGAGTTTTCTGATAGAAAATGGAAAACCGTATGTTCCACATTCCTGATGGTGGAATCATCATCATTCTTTTAGCTGAATAAAAGGAACACAAAAAACTGGATTTTTCACTGAAGGAAAGAGCTTTATAAAACCTGACGAGGACTTCTCTAAGAAAGGTCTGTGGCACAACATTTATTCTTATTGTTACTGCCTATCTTCAAAGAGGTCAGATTTGAAGAATGTATTGAAAAAACTTCCTTATTGCCCTTTGACAGTAAAATGAAGTTTATTATTTTTATATTTTTACTGGCACTCAAGAATTTCAGCAGTTTTTTAACTTTGCAATAAATTTCTCTCATCATTTCCCTCCCGAGTTTCCTATATGGACGTCATATGACATTTAAATAGGACATCTTGGGATGCTTTTTTCCAATTATTTTCATCCTTCACAGCTTAACTCAATTTTTCTTTCTTTTCTGAGCCCTTTCAGGACTTGCCTCTATTGTTGTGGGGTTTTTTTTCCCCAACTCCTTTGAAATCCTGTGATATGTAGCATCTATACTTGTCACTTGTCACCTCTTATTTTCGAACAAGTTCAGTGTTATATCCTCAGTCAGCCTTACCAGCTTATTAAGAATAGAAATCATGTCATCTTATCTTCTCTTTGGAATATGCTTTTATTTTTCATAGAAAAGTTAGAAAACAATCCTATTGTTCTAAAAGCTGTCTTTCTCTCTAGAGTCAAAAAACCTTTTCTAAAAGTCAGTGTCTTTAAAACCTACTTCCTCCCAAGTCCTTTAATAATACTTCCTTGGATTCTGCATCTATCCAAAGGTAGTTCGGCTCAGTTTTCCTTAGAAAAAAATAAGACAAATTGGGATCTAAAATAAAATCACATTTTACTTTCTCCATGATAGTTGAGTGTTTTCTAGGCACATTGGGTGGTTGAGTTACTAGCTCTAGAGGACAGCCATCTTCTAGAAAAATGATGTCAAGGCACAGGGGGAAAGTTGGTGTCCAGAAGGGATAGTGAGCCTGATATTGTGGGCAAAGCATAAAAGCAAGAGAATCAACAGGAACTGTCTTGGTCAAAGAGGTCTCCTGCATTAGATAAGGAAGGAGGGGAGTGGGAAACAGCCACGTAAGCTACTAGACAGTCTACCATGCAGGCTGGAATTCATGGCCGCAAAGTAGTAGTTAATGAACAGTCTGAAAGAATGCTGCCTAAGAGCAGGGACTAATACCACTGCCCAGTTCTGTAATGTGGGCCAACCCATAAGGGTCACAGTAACAATATACCATGGAACCCACCCAAGCATAAAATTATGAAGGCTGGTGGACAGCCAAGTTGATAGGGATGAAGTGAATATGGGAGAGCAAGGGTTGAAAAGGGAACACAAGCTTAAGCTTTATAATGATGGAATAGGCAAGGGGGAAATAATGCCAGAGATGACAATACAATTTCTGCTTACCGCACTCCTCTCCTGTCACCCCCCTGTCAAACCATAGCATTTCCTGTACCTTCGGGGCATTGCCTGTGTCAGTACTACTGTAAATCCTTTTTAGCCTTCCCACTGACACTAAACACTGGAAGGTGGACCCAGAAATCTGCATGTTTGACTGGAGTTGGAGAAACATTACACCAATACTTCTCCTCTTTTTTTCTTTTTTAAGAATTTTTAAGATTTTACTTATTTATTAGAGAGAGAGAGAGCAAGCAGGAGCAGGGAGAGAGGGAGGGGGAGAAGCAGACACCCTGATGAGAAGAAAGCCAGATTGCGGGGCTCGATCCCAGGAACCTGGGATCATGACAGAGCCAAAGGCAGAGGCTTAACCCACTGAGCCACCCAGGTACACCCCAGTACTTCTCTTCTAATCAAACTTTGTTTTCTTTTGACCTGTTGACTCGACTTTAGAAGTTCAGAAGTCGGGGCACCTGGGTGGCTCAGTGGGTTAAGCCTCTGCCTTTGGCTCAGGTCATGATCTCAGGGTCCTGGGATCGAGCCCCTCATCCAGCTTTCTGATTAGCAGGGAGCCTGCTTCCTCCTCTCCCTCTGCCTGCCTCTCTGCCTACTTGGGATTAAGTTGCTTAATCTCTCTCTCTCTCTCTCTGCCAAATAAATAAATAATTTTTTTTTTTTTAAAGAAGTCCAGAAGTATTATGAAGATGAGAACAATCCCATGGAAATTTCATGTTGCTGAAGGCCTTATTGCTGTCCTTCTCTCCAAGGCACACAATTTACATTGTATTTATGTGTGTGGTGCCCCCTAATGTTGTACATGTTTGTCTGGGTAAACTCAGGTCAATTTGAATACAAAATGGCTTGCTACAGAGTAGTGCATCTTATTAAGCAGTTGCATAAAGGTGTGATAGAGACTAATAGCTCTATGGTTTGATTCCCTGTAGACAAATCATGTTCTGCCTGTGTCTACGGAAAAGCTTGGACAAATTGCTCAAACTCTCTGTGCCTTAATATACTCAATTGCAAGAATACATCCTTACAAGGCTGAGATGAGCTTTAAATAAAACAAAATGAGTAAAGTGCTCAGAAGTGTTCCTGGCAGGTGATAAGCACTCCATAAACATTTGTTATCATTATTGGTATAGTTTAGTTATAAAATTGCTAGTTAGACTTGCACTAGCACCAGTCTAAAGCACTTTGCTACTCTCTACCAGGATCAAATGAAAAGGCTTAAATTTTTAGAACCAGTACAATGATACTTATTTTATGGGACTATTGGACCACTCGGAAATAGATTTATAAAAACATAGGGACGTATCAAGAAAGTAACTTTTTCTTTTAGCTAGGACTTAAAACAGAGAAGTCTGCACATTTGAAGACTTATGGGGTGGTAGAAGTGAACGACTCTTGTATTTTTATTGCTTAAACATTGGTATGAGTGTGCACATTTATACAGTAGGAGTATGTATCCAGTAGCTCTAAAAAAAAAAAAAAAAGTATATCCTTCCTATCACCCATTTTTTTCTTTTTGGTAATTTATGTGTTACTTTCCCCTTTGTCCCTGTCTCCTTTCACCTCTTTCATAAATAATATATAGCTCTTCTCTGTCATTCTAAAGGGGTCATGGGGACTTTAAACTAAATTGATACAGCTATCAAGGTGGAAAGGAGAGACAAGGGAATATAATGTAACGTTAGGATGGAAAGATAGGTGGCTTGGCTGCAAATGCAGAGGCAGCCTGGATTGAGGACAACCTAGGAAAGGTCCAGGAATGACCAGAGGAAACTGTTACAGATCTCCTGAGCAGTGGGAAAACTCAATGGCAGAAATGTTCCTGCATAGGGGGAAGGTAAAGAGTTAGCGTATCAATCATGTGGGGAAGTGCACAGGAGTTGAGTCAGGTAAGAGCATAAACTCCTGGCCAGGCCTGGAGTGAGGGCAAGCATGGGAGGAGAAGTACCTGCTCCCCCACCCCCCGTACACACGCATTCACATACACGCACCATCACAAATGTATCTTTGGGGTGTGGAGGCTGAGAAAACTAAGGCCATCCCACCTCAAGTTGAGCTGATGTGGGAAACAGGCAGAAGAAAATCATTAAAATTCCTTACCTACTGACAAGCCCTTGACACAGACAGAGTGGCTCTCCCCTGGGGACTCAACTGCCCTCACCTTGAGGTTTTGCTAAGGACAATCCTAGCCTGACCAACCCCTTACCCCAACAGGTCTGACCAGGATCCTGTAAGTCTACTTTAACAATTCCTTTATCTCCAAACCTCCAAGATAGTGTCCAGAATCATTCCCAAGTATATGGCCCACTGATATACACCTAAAGGGTCTCACAAAAAGATTTGTATTATTGGTAATAAATAACCTTTCTCCCAACAATAGCTAGCCCCTCAAGGTCCTGGAGACCTTGCTTCCAAAAATCCTTGGAGATTTACATCATCCCTAATCCCCTTGGTCCTCACCCACTGCGGAGTCCACCCCTGCTCTGCCTTTTAAAACTCTGACTGTAATCTGGTTCTGGGCCCAAGTTCCTACTTCGCTGTGTCAGGTATACTTGGGCCCAAGCTTAAGCTTGTCAAATAAACCCTCATGTGATTGCATCGGTGCTTGGCTCCTTGGTGGTCTCTCGGACGCGAAAACTCGGGACTAACAAGGGTCCTCTGACTAGGACAGCATCAACAGCATAACCATGCACTCCTGGCAGTGAGAAATGTGACCTGGTGAATGGTATGAGTGGAGAGCTGTGGGCTTTCTTTACGTGGGCCCCTGCAGAGGCAACACTGCACAGGCGGCACAGGCTGGGATGTTCACAATTCCCATAAGTTAGGCCCTGATAGATAGTCCCTGAGCTCTCCATTTTGCTCCAGTCCATCATATACTGCTTTTCTGTTCATGGCTTCTGAAGGTGAGGAACTGCAGGTCGGGTCCTTCTACTAGTGCTTTGACTGATTTCTTGCTCACATCCAGCCCATGAGCCAAGGAAACAATTTCCACATGGATGGTACTATCAAACAATTAAAGGCAAAACTGTAAGCTGCAAAATAATATATGTGTGTTTACTTGGGGTCTTAGGGATTGCAATCTGGGGGATGCAGACTTGACTGAAATAAAAAATGGGTTCTGGAGAGACAAAAGAAGTTAGTTTTTAAAGAGAAATGGGGGGTGATTTACATAAGCTGTTTTGAAGAAAGGGTGATGGGTGCTGCATTATCCACATTTACATCAATCTAAGTGTGATTGGTTGCGAGCGCTAATGTTAGGCAGAAAGTTCATTTATGTTCATTATAACATAAGTAGATGGCTTGGTTTTTAGCTGAGCTCAGCAAAAATCTCTAAGAATTTGAGACAGATATGCACAAGCCCCACATCCTTAATGTCTTCCTGGTTCCATGTTAAAGAACTCTTAGCAGTGGTTGTTTCATTTTATTCTCTCCGTTGTCAATTATTTAAGCCTTTTATTTTCACACTCAGCACTCTTGTATTTTGGTTTTTAGAAGCAGCATTATGTATAGACAAGGATGTAGGTTTCATATGCAGCCCTGCAGAAGGGTGCTTGAAGTTGTTTCTTGCAGGTTCCAGGAATCACCATAGAGATGCAGAAAAAAAAAAAAATAGGGGAATTAAAAATAAATGAATGCACTGCAGGAAGCATGGAGAATAGTTGTGACACTGATATAATGTATACAGAGGAGGGACATTATAAAACATATTGAAGGTAGCCCAGAAATTGGAGAATAAGAGAAATGGCATATGGGAACAGGGAAAGGAGAATACTACTCTAGTAAATCAGAAATTCAACAACTACCAAAGTTTTGTTTGCCTAACACGAATTCATTCTAGGGGAATGAACTAGCATTCATGAGCTAAAAAGAATAAGATGATTTTTTAAAAAATTTAATAAAAAGGCCTAAAAAGAAAAACTATAAAATAACAGCATTATATACTACACCACACTGAAAGAATATGAACACAGACAAAAAGAAATGGTAAGGGATTCCAGGGGTGCCTGGGTGGCTCAGTTGGTTAAGCAGCTGCCTTCAGCTCAGGTCATGATCCTGGGGTCCTGGGATTGAGTCCTGGATCAGGGTCACTCAGTGGGGAGCCTGCTTCTCCCTCTGCCTGCGGCTCCCTGTGCTTGTTCTCTCTCTTTCTCTCTGAAAATAAATAAATAAAATCTTAAAAGAGCGAGAGAGAGAGAGTCTATGTTTCACTATGGTTTATGTATAATATAATATGACAAAAGATGGAGAATAATCTGGATTTTGTGGACATAAGATCTTATTTTTTTAATTTTATAATTTTAATTTTTAAAATAATATTTACTAGTTCACTCTAATTTTATTGTGGTTACTAATACATTAGGCTTATTTCTACTACCTTACTTTGTGTTTTCGTTTTATTTTCCTTTATCTTTACTTCTCCTAAATGGATCAAAAAAATTTTCACACCAAGGAAACTTCTTAATTAAACAATGATTACAGAAACAATGATTATGTGACCATAAAGATACATAATGTCCTAAGTACTTACAAAGTTACAAGCCATTAGCTTCCTTAACACTTTCCCTATATAAGTTTGTACATGAAGATGATCAGATTTGTCATTGAGGGGAGGGCAGAAAGATCTTATTTTATCTGAGATTCTCCTGTGACCTACAAGAGAAATTTCCACATAGGAAACAAGATTAGGGAAGGAATAGCTCACAAAATATGTGTACATTTTATGTGTTTTGGCAGAGGAAGGGGGGAAGCTATGCAAAAATGAAATCATATTAGAGGTAATAAGTGAAATCAAGACCATTTAAAACCAGGGTAATAGGGACACCTGGGTGGCTCAGTTGGTTAAGCAGCTGCCTTCGGCTCAGGTCATGATCTCAGGGTCCTGGGATCAAGTCCCACATCGGGCTCCTTGCTCAGCAGGGAGCCTGCTTCTCTCTCTACCTCTGCCTGCCTCTCTATCTGCCTGTGCTCACTCTCTCTGTCAAATAAATAAATAAACCCTGCCCCCTCACCCCTTTAAAAAAAAAAAAAAAAAACCAGGGTAATAAATGACACTAATGGGGGGGGGCGGGGAAGACCACAGAATAGACTTTTCTCCAAGAGAGATATAAAAATGGCCAACAAGCAACAAAAAGACTGTCAACATCATTAGTCTTCAGGGAAATATAAACCACATTGAGATAATTCTCACACTTATCTGGAATATATGATTCTAAGTAGAACCTACTTAGAATCATATATTCAAATATTCAAATAATAACAAATGTCGACAAGGCTGTGGAGAAATTTGAACCCTCATTCATTGCTGGTGGAAACAGAAAGCGGTGCAGCCATTTAAGAAAACACTTTTACTATTTCTCAAAAGATTAAACATAGAGTTACCATTTGATCAAATGATTCCACTAAGTATATACTGAAGAGAAATTAAAACATGTGCACACAAAACCTTGTATGGAAATATTTCTAGCTGCATTACTCATTTTAGTCAAAATATGGAAACAATCCAAATGTCCATCAATAGACAATTGGATAAAAAATTACAGTATATCCATACAATGGTATCCTATTTGGCCATAAAAAAGAATGAAGACCTGATACACACTGCAACACAGATGAACCCTAAAAACATGCTAAGTGAAAAAAAGCTAGTTCAAAAATATACTACATGATTTCATGCAGAATAAATTTTTTAAAAGATTTTATTTATTTATTCGACAGAGATCAAAAGTAGGCAGAGAGGCAGGCAGAGAGAGAGAGGGGGAAGTAGGCTCCCCACTGAGCAGAGAGCCTGATGCGGAGCTCGATCCCAGGACCCGGGGACAATGACCTGAGCCGAAGACAGAGGCCTCAACCCACTGAGCCACCCAGGCGCCCCAGAATAAAATATTTTAGGTGTAAAATGGCACGTACTTAAAGCTAAGAGAGGAAGTGGCGTCTAGGACAGTGCTAACTAAAGAGTATGGGACTTTCTCTGAGGTGATGAAAATGTTCTAAAATTGATGGTCATAATGGTTACAAAGCTCTAAGAATACTAAAAATCATTGACTTGGACACTTTAAATGGGTAAATTGTATAGTATGTGATAATACCTCAATCAAACTGTAAATAAGTAAATGAATAAATAGAAAAATTATAAGGAGAGGACATTAAGATACTTGGAAAAAATAAGCTAATATTTTCCTATTTCTTTTCAATGAATAATATAATTAAAGGGGTAGGTATCTGCATGATGGTATTTGTGCATAATCTATCAGAACAGACACATTGAAAGGAAAATGTAACACCTAAAAATGTCCAGGCCCGGATGACTGCAGTAGATAATTTTTCCAAACATTTAAAATAGAACACCAATTTTTCATGATCTTAAAAAGAAGGGAGAGAGAATATCTTCCAATTCATTTACAAGGCCAGTATTAACCTTATATCAAATAAGAAAAAGATATAAAAAAACAGAAACTAGAGACCAATATATTTCATGAAATAAAGCACAAAAATTTTCACCAAAGTATCAGTAAGCTGATTCTGACAGTGTATAGAAAGAATTATACAGCATGACCAAATGGAACTTACTCCAGGTATACCAGCCTAGTGCGATATTTGAAAATCCATCATATGAACAGAATGAAGAAAAAAAACTCTTGTAATTGTATCAGTTGACACAGAAGCATTTCACAAAATCTAATACGCATTCATGATGAAAAACAAAACAAACCTCTTGCAAACTAGAAATAGATTGGAATCTCCACACCCTGATAAAGAACATCTACCAAAAACATACAGTTAAATTCATCCTCAATGGTGGAAGAGTGAATATTTCCTCCTAAGATTGATAACGTCTTAACACATGTTGCCATAACAAAATACCGTGAACAGGGTGGCTTAAACAACAGAAGTTTGTTTTCTTGTTGTTCTGGAGCTTGTAAGTCTGAGATTGGAACTCCAGCATGTTTGGCTTCTGGTGAGAGCTTCCTTCATGGCTTGCAGTTGGGCACTTTCTCATTTTTCATGGCAGAGAGAGACAGAAGGTGAACAGCGACCTTTCTCTCCTTATAAGGCCACAATCTTGTCAGATCAGAGCCCCATCCTTATGATGTCCTTTAACCTTAATTACTCCCGAAGACCCTATCTCCAGATACAATCCCATTGGGGGTAAAGGCTTCAACATATGAACTGGGGGAAGGAAACAATTCAGTGCATAGTGGAACAAGGCAAGGACCCCACTCTCATCATTCTTATCCCATATAGTAGTGGAAATTCAGGCCATTGTGAATAAGACAAGAAAAAGAAAAGGCATAGAGATTAGAAAGGAAGAAATAAAACTCCCTCTCTTTTCAGATTTGATTCAGACATGGTTTTCTGTATGGAACATCTCTGGGATTAAAGAAATAAAACAATAATAGAATTAACAAGTAATTTTAACCAGGTCACAGTATATAATAGCAATACACCAAATTAAATACATTTTTATACATTTAAAACAAACATGTTAAAGTTCAAAACATATCATTTACAGTTGCTATCCCCAAAATCAAATGTTTGGGTATAAATCTAATAAAACACGTGCAGGATCTGTATGTGGACAATTACAAAAGGGTGATGAAATAGATGGAGATGCATATTGTGTTCATGTATTGGAAGACTCACAGAGTAAGCATGTCAGGCCTCTCTAAACTGATGGATAGATTTAGTGCAATTTCTATCAGATAGTACGGTCTTTGAAGACATAGACAAGCTTATTCTACAATTGTTATGGAAAATCACAGTCTTGACTAAGAGGAATAAAAAAGAAGGAATCACTCTATCTTACATTAAGTTTTAACAGATATTACAGTAATCAAGACAGTATATATTGGTGAAGTACACATATTGCTTAAAAGAGCAATTGCTCAATAAATGTGCTAAGGTAGTGCTTGATAGAGAACCCTGAAACAGTCCCACACAACTGGTTTGTCAGAAGGGTGCAAAAGCTAGAACAATTGTAAAATCTAGGGGCGGGGGGCGGAGAAAACAATCTAAATGTCACACCTTAAACAAAAATAACTTGAAATAGATAATGGACTTAAATGTAAAACATAAAATTGAACAATTTTTAGGAGGAAGAACATAGAAAGTCTTACTAATCTATAATGAAGCAAGGAGCTCTGAGATTTGACACAAAAAGTATGATTCTAATGGGAAAAATTAATAGCCTGGGCCGCATCCAAATTAAAACCTTTTGCTTTGCAAAATACCCTCTGAGAAGGATGAGAAGACAAGCTCAGGAAAAATATTTGAAAGCTATCTATCTGATAAAGGACTGATATCCAGAATACATAAGAATTTCTCAAACCTAAAGGTAAAAATTCCCAAGCAATCCAGTTATGAAATGGGCAAGTGACATGAACAGACTCTTCACTGAAACATATACCTATAATGAGACTAAGCACATGAAAAGTTGCTCAATATAGTTAGCCATTAGGAAAAAGCAAGTTAAAACCACAATGAAGTATCTCTGTATACCTTTCAGAATAGTAAAATAAAAAGTAGTGACAACACCAAATGCTTACAAGGATGCAGAGAAACTCGATTAGTCATACATTGATGGTAGGAATGTAAAATAGTATAGCCACCTGGAAAATGCTTGGCTCTTTCTTATAAAATTAACATGCAATTGTTATATGACTTAGAATATGCACTTGGGCATTTATTTCATAGGAATGAAAACAACAACAACAAAAAAATGTCCACACGAAAATCCATGTGTCAGTGTTCATAGCAGCTTATTGATAATAGGCCAAAACAGGAAGAAGCCCTGATGTCCTTCAAAGGGTGAATAGTTAAACAATCACACATTGAAACCAAGGAATTCTACTCTGTAGTGAAAAGGAGCTGTTGTCCCTGCATGTAAGGCAGGGGAGAATTCTCTGGCTGGGGCGGGGTGTGGGGGGCTCTCTCTCTCTTGCACTGTGCCAGGTTTTCACCCTTTCCAATCAGCTCTTCTCCCTTCTCCACCGGGGTGCTGTAATCTCTCACCTGGCTTCCAGATCCCTGATAAAGCTGTTTTCATCCATGAATGGTTGTTAAATTGGCAATTCCATGGTCGGGGGGTAGGGACAGTGAATGAAGGTTGGGACCTCCTATTCTGCCATCTTGCTGATATCGCTTTCCAGTAATCTTTTAAATAAATTATTTAAAAAAAAAAGAAAAAGGAAAATTAGGACCTTAAAAATAGGTCTTTCATATTTAGCAAACTTTTTTCCCCCTTTTTGCTGGCCCTCATTCCTTCATTTAGATATAGAACTATGTAGACATTTCTATTCAGCCTAAAGGTGTTCTTTAAGCACTTTTTGCAGGCAGATGTGTGGGCTTTCAGTTATCTCAGGTTTTGTTCATCTGAAAATGTCTTTATTTCACCAACTCTGAAGAATATTTTCATTGGATATAAAATTCCAAGAGGAGGTGAGCAAAGTCATGACCATTTCTGGCTTGGATCCTTTGTTGATGGAGTGTATACAGCCCAGACCTCCTTATTGCTTGTTTTGTCATCACAAAGTTTGCTGACAAAGATCCTAGAGAAAGGTATTAGTAATGGCGATAGGACTCAACAGTTAACTCCAAACCATAATATATATTTTTTAAGATTTTATTTATTTATTTGACAGAATGAGCGAGAGCACAAGTAGGCAGAGGTGCAGGCAGAGGGAGAGGGAGAAGCAGGCTCTCTGCTGAGCAGAGAGCCCGACGCAGAGCTCTATCCCAGGACCCTGAATCATGATCTCAGCTAAAGGCAGAAGCTTATCCAACTGAGCCACCCAGGCTGCCCTAAACCATAATATTTTAAAGTTTATTTTTTAGAAGGCTTTGGGAAGTTGCATTGACTCTACAGAAAAGATTTATATCAGCGGGTTAGGTTCTTATAATTTGTTTTTACTGTAGGAGAACTAAAGATTAGAAGTGTATTTTAGGCTCAGATTTTTGAGGACTTTTCATATTGGTCATTGTTCAGTGAAAGTGGAGAAGCAATATCTCAGAGGACAGACAAAATAATACCTTATATCATAAAAATTATCCTGGTATCAGTATTAAGGGTGGATAGGAAAGAGAACATATAGGAGTCAGGGAGATTAGTTTATGCTTTAGCTTTTAGCTTTTAGCATGAACTCAGGGTGGAGAAACCAAAGCCTAATGATTATGGGAAAGTTAGAGAGGGAATGGGTTCAAAATCATTCTGGACAATATCTGAGAAGACATGGTAACAAATCAGTTTTGAAGTATATGGGGATGTTTTCAACTTAAATGACCAGGTATTTACAATGCATTAATTGCTTTACAGAATATAAGTGGAGGGGCAGGGTTGAGGAGTGTGGCAAGAACTCCGTGTTCCATGCTATTTAGCTAAAGCGTATGATGGCATTTGGGACAGTGCTAAGGGGAGATTCCAGAAATGGAGATCAAATTAGATTTGAAAACGTTTTGGTGCATAATTTAAGCTATATGAAAGGAGTGTGTCACATAAGGAGAGAGCAGAACAGAAACAAAAAAGAGCTGAGGACAACATCCTAGGGACAACAATATTTAAGAGGCAAGATGAAGAAAATGAGCAAGCAAAGGAGATTGAAAAAGCCAGGCAGCAGACAAGTAGGTGAGAGTGAATGCTATAGTGGAGGTTATGGAAGAAGTTTCAAGAAATGAGCATACTCCACAGCTTCCAGAAGAAAGCAGGCTCCTCTAAGTGGGCACTATGCTCAGTGACACAGTCAGGTAAGGAGGGCAGTTCATTGTAATCTTAGCTAGGGTCACAGTGTTTTTTCAACTACATTTTTTTAAAGATTATGATTATGATTATGATTATGATTATTTTATCAGAGAGAGAGGGAGAGAGAGCGAGCACAGGCAGACAGAGTGGCAGGCAGAGGCAGAGGGAGAAGCAGGCTCCCCGCCAAGCAAGGAGCCCGAAGTGGGACTCGAACCCAGGACGCTTGGATCATGACCTGAGCCGAAGGCAGCTGCTTACCCAACTGAGCCACTCAGGCGTCCCTCAACTACATTTTTTTTTTTATTATTTGAGAGAGAGACAGTGAGAGAGAGCATGAGCGAGGAGAAGGTCAGAGGGAGAAGCAGACTCCCCATGGAGCTGGGAGCCCGATGCAGGACTCGATCCCGGGAGTCCGAGATCATGACCTGAGCTGAAGGCAGTCGTCCAACCAGCTGAGCCACCCAGGCGTCCCTCAACTACATTTTTTAAAAACTTTCATAATACTTTAAAAACAATGGTGTTCAAACAATATATTATATATTTGGAACAGGGTAGGAAGGAAACTTGAAATATTGTGCAAATGAAATTCAGAAACAAGACTGACCTCTTGCACTGCTAACCAGAATGGGCCATTTTGATCACTTTGGTTTGATTTTTGACATGGAATCCTTGACCTAAACCAATGAGAAAAAGCAATATACTTTAGTACAGCTTGACAAATACACAGACCTTCCTATGCCACATGAATGGAAAAGTGAAAAAGACGTTGTTAATCTCCCCATGGTAGTTCTGCTGCTGTTCCTGTTACTGCTTCACATTGTCTTAAGCTCAGTAAATGGTGACTGGCAACAAATTCAATCCCACATCTTTTCTCCGAGGAAAGCCTATAAATTAGAAGAGGGAAAGAATGTGGGAGATCATTTAACCTGGGGTTGGTAACAATTCTCAAAATTCTTTTGCTGCTATTTAGATATCTGATGGTGAAATGTCATGGTCTTCAGGCTGAGGGAGAGCACTCTGGCAAAATCCAATCATCTCATACAGGCCCAGACTGAATCTCTGGAGTACTAAGATCTTTTATTTTCTCTTTTTTTTTTTTCAGTTGATCCATTAACTAGGATACCCCATTCCCTGGCCCTGCCAGATAAGAAAATTCTTTGTAATTAATTACAGTAAGAGCTTAACCATTTAAAATATCTTAAAAGGTAATAATTATCCTCATTACACTGAGGACTCACCTACATTTCAGACAAGCACTTGGCAGTGGATGCTGTAATTAGGGCAGGGTTATAGCACTTGATGAGCTTGAGATTGGAGAGTGGGATTTCTGATACACACATTTAGTTTCCAAGGTGACACAGAATGTGCTAAAGAATTGAAAGGATCTGTGCTTCATTTTTTCAACAGCACAAACTCAGAACTATGGTAGCCAGTTCAGGGAATAAAGGGACAGCAATGGGCCACTTGGGGAAGGCAAGTTGGAAAAAGGCCTCATGAAGAGTCACACATTGAAGCAACATCTGATGTACAGTGGTCCTGTTAATTTCTTTAAGAAGCATTTCTGTAAGGTAAATTCATCTTTTAAAAAGGGTATGTACTTGGAGCACCTGGCTGGCTCAACTAGTTAAGTGTCTGCCTTCAGCTCAGGTCACGATCCCAGAGTTCTGGTGCTGGAGTCCTGTGCCAGGCTCCCTGCTCAGCAGGGAGTCTGCTTCTCTCTCTGCCCCTCACCTCACTTGTGCACTCTTTCTCTCTCTCTCTCTCTCTCTCAAGTAAATAAATAAAATCTTTTTTTTTTTAAGTACGTACTTTTAGAGGCTACAACATTTTCTGTTGCAAATAAATATAACGTGCAGATATGAAAAATCATGGCAAAAATTTCCACATGGCTTTAATGGCTACACTATTACTTTAATGTTTTGCTGAGAGCCTCATTAAAGTTGACTTTTTCTCAAGAAGATGGAATATCTGCATTTTCAGATGTGATGACAAACAAATACATTTAAAACTCACTAATTTACAAAGAGCTTGGGAAATGCGGCATATTCTAAAGCCATTACTGTGTGTATCTTTCTCAAACTTATTATTACCATATGTTTCGTAAGCCAGTCACACTCTCTGATACATGTAGCACATCACTCTCTGTGAAAGTTACACTTACCTCATATATAGTTCTTGATCACCAGCTACAGACTACCCATAAGAATAGAATTGGGGAGTAAATCTAGAAAATGACAATTTAAAAAAACATCAATAACAGTACAACTCTTGAGAGGGGGTCTTGGTAATATTAATAAATGTGAAAAATTCACTTTTATAACATAACATTTTGAGGAACACAACTGGATCACTGTAGGATTTATTGATCCATTTCATTGTATGCAGTGTTTTTTGATTATTTTTATTTCAATAAATAAACATTGCATCTTTAAATTGGAACTTTAAAAAATGTAAAACATTTTACCTAGAAGTCATAAAATGATGTCATTATTTGAAAATAACCTATCCATGTGTAAGTTCACCATCTGGTCCAGAGTCCAAAGATCTCTCTAATCCAAATGTGTCTTTTCTTCATCATGTATGTTTTCTTCCTCTTAGTAATACACAGAGAGCATCTACAGTTCAGAAAACACACTTTTGTAGATGCTTTGAGTTATTCCTTCATTATTCCGCTTAATTTTTCTTCATCCTTCAAGGATAAGCTCAAATGACACCCAGCAAAGAAGCCTTTTTAGATTCCCTCAAGCGTTATTTTCCCCTAACACTTACCTCCAATCTCTGGAAGCTTGTTTGTATGTTTACATTATAACACTTGTTTCTCATTTTATGTAATTTTCTACTCTGCAGCACATTCTTACCAGATATCAAGTTATTTAAGTGTAGAGATTCCTTCTTGCTCATCTTTATATCCCTAGTGTTTATTTGAGTGTGGCACAGTAAGTCAGTAGTTGGTTACGAGTGAGTGAATATGGGTGTTAATAATTTAAGAATGCTATCTGCTGGGAGTTCTGTTTTTCAAAATTTCATGGGGAGATTTTAGGAGAAGTTCTTCAAATATAGAGCTATCTTGACATGGAAAAAATTGAATAGATTAAAAAAGAATGAGAATATCTAGAAGAACTATTATTAGTAGCAATGAAAAAACAGTAGGTACCAAACAATATAGAATCTTTGTCGAACTTGAGCTTTTTTTAAAGATTTTATTTATTTGTCAGAGAGAGAGAAAAAACAAGTAGGGAGAGTAGTAGGCAGTGGGAGAAGCAGGCTCCTTGCTCAGCAGGAATTCAGTTCCAGGACTCTGGGATCATGATCTGAACCAAAAGCAGACACTTAACTTACTATGCCACCCAGGTGTCCTTGGAACTTGAGCTTTTATAGAAGTAGGTGTAAGGCAGCATTTATCAAAGAGGTGGTAGGGCCAGTAGACCAAGAATGATGGCCCTAGAGTCCATTTAAGTCCTTTGTTTAAACTGTGACTTTGCCACTTATCAGCAAAGCTATTTTAACCTCTTACAGTCTCAGATTCTTCTTCTATAAACCAACCTTCTAAAGTTTGGGTAATGTCTAGTCCATTTGGACTGCTATAACAAAATACCACAGCTTGAGTGGCTTATATACAGATTTATTTCTCACCGTTCTGGAGACTGGATGTCTGCCATCAGAGTGCCAGAATGCTTGAGTGAGGGCCCTCTTCCAGTTATAAACTCCTCTTTCTACACTAAAGTAGTAGAAAGGCTTAGGGAACTTCATCTGATCTCTTTTATAAGAGCATTCACTCCATACATGAGGACTCTACCCTCATGACCAACCACTTCTCAAAGGCCCCACTTTCTAACACTTTCACATTGGGTGTTAGATTTTTAACACATATATTTGGGGGGTAGGAGACATAAACATACAGGCCATAGCAAGGGATGATTAATAAGATAAATATCATATGAAGTACTTATCAAAATGCCTGGCACATGCTCAGTGGTACATTGTAGCTATTATTCTCTTTTTGTATGATTTTACCTTCCATCCTATTTCTGCTCTTTTGGGTTTTCATATCTGAGGCTAGAGTTAATATGGGTAACCACTTACTTAAAAATATTTTTTTTTGGTAAAAATATATTTTAAAATATTTTGGATATTGAAAGTCTTTAGATTTTGGCAACATGTCAACATCATCTCTTATATATTGCATTGGGAGAGATAAGAGCAGGAGCAATGAGCTAGAAGAAAACTCTCATCGTCTATAATGGTTTTTGTTAGCAGGCACACTTTGCCCTGTTTTTACTGTCTGGAAAATAGAGACAAAAAATTGAAACCTCAGTACAGATAGATTGTAAGGAATAGCAAGAAGGAAAAATAAAAATGAAGCACTTAGTTTTCTTTGAAGTGCTATAAGGTGGTATCATATTTTATTTTATGATTCTATTTGTGTATTTGACAGACAGAGATCACAAGCAGGCAGAGAAGCAGGCACAGAGAGAGGAGGAAGCAGGCTCCCTGCTGAGCAGAGGCTCGATTCCAGGACCCTGACTGAGATCGTGACCTGAGCGGAAGGCAGAGGCTTAAACCTCTGAGCCACCCAGGCGCCCCAGGTGGTATCACATTTTAATTATGTTCTTTTCACAAAATAAATAGCAAAAAGCAATCGATAAACTTAGGGACATAATTCACATAATGTAAACTTGGCCAGAGTTTGGTTTGAGGCAAACTGCAAATTGAAGCTTTAGCATTGCCCCTTTGTGAATATTGCCCAGTGCCTTGACTGAGTGATTAATGCAGTGACCTCCATCAGGAGGCGGCAGCAAGAGCAGACACAGGGTCAAGTAGCAACGACATTGTTTTCTAACTCAAGGATGCTGGATATCTGCACCATCAGATTGTCTTATCTTCAGTAAATTAGGAATAATCAACCTTTTTCAGGTTACCTCAGAATTGTTTTAAGACTTAATATAATAATAATGGTAATAATAATAAAATTGTACACATCTTTCTTCTTTGTAGAGAAAGCAGTGATAGGAACAGAGTGAGACAAAGGGTTAAGATTACCTGATGGAAACCTCTTTGAGGAGCTGCCGTGAGAGGGACTGCATTGGAAAAGGATACAAATAAGCAGCAATCAGCAGTTTAGTTACATGATGCTGGGCTTAATAACCAGTAATAGAAGTTCATAAGTATTGATGATTAGATCTGAGAAGCTAATGGAAGGCTCAGTCTTCCCATGAAGTCACAGTGGTAGGGGTGGCACGTTGTTGTGGAAAGAAGGGTTCAAGGTAAGGTGGGCCTGCATTGGAATCCTGCTTTGGTGAATTACTGGGAGCTGTCTGTGCTTGCTGGGTCTCAACATCTTTTTAAGTAAACTGGGGATCATAACATTCAACTTATGGGAGGCTGTGAGAATCAAAAGGAATAATGCCCATACAGTGCTTAACCTGCAATAAGCAGTCTGTAAATACAGCTGATTGTTAATCCCTTGGGACTGGATGTTCCCAGTTCCCTGTTCCTCTCCTCATGGATTGTACTTAGTCTTTTTTTTCTTAAATTTTTATTGTTATGTTAGTCACCATAAAATACATCATTTGTCTTTGATGCAAGGTTCCAAGGAAACTTGGAAATGGATCACCAAGTTTCCGTAGCAAAGTTTATCATTTCCTATTACCATCAGTCAACATTCCCTGTCTATTTTGCTACAAGGAAAGGAGATACATTAAATGTCCAAAGAATAGTATTTTGGATTAAGTTCTTCAAGTTGGTAGAAAAACTTATTATAAATCTGTTGACCCAATCCCTGACCATGTTGACTTCATCATTGCTTGCATCTCTCATTACTTTTCAGTTACTATATACTATTAGGAAAGTGTATTGGAAATAATGGAAGGAAGGAAACCTCACCTCCCTTTTTCTCTTACACAATCTACTTTAAAAATGAAAGTTTTGCTTTTATATGTTTTTGACAAATATATTGTGGACTTACTTTAAATGGAATGCCTTTGTGACAGTATTACAAATGCCATTCAAAAACACCCCCTGGGAGCACCTGGGTGGCTCTGTGGTTAAGTATCTGCCTTTGGCTCAGGTCATGATCCCAGGGTCCTGAGATAGAGCCCTGCATCAGGCTCTCTGCCTAGCGGGAAGCCTGCTTCTCCCTCTCCCACTCCCACTGCTTCTGTTCCCTCTTTTGCTGTATCTTTCTCTGTCAAACAAATAAAATCTTAAGAAAGCAAGACCCTCTAACTTGGATGGTGGAATTTTATGAGATGTATATACGGATAATCATGTATGTTTAAAAAAAAAAAAATCTAGATGGAACTAAATAATTTTCAGGGTATACTATTTGGCATACCTAAAATCCTTCTATAAAAATGTAATTTTGAGAGGCACCTGGATGGCTCAGTCATTAAGCATCTGCCTAAGGCTCAGGTCATGATCCCAGGGCCCTGGGATTGAGCCCCGCATCAGGCTCCTTGCTCAGCGGAAGCCTGTTTCTCCTTCTCCCACTCCCCCTTGCTTGTATTCCCTCTCTCAATGACATTCTCTCTCTGTCAGATAAATAAACAATATCTTTAAAAAAAGATTAAAAAAATGTAATTTTGAGAGTGCCTGAGTGGCTCACTTTGTTGAGCGGTTGACTTGACTTCAGCTCAGGTCATGATGTCAGGCTCCTGGGATCGAGTCCCATGTTGGGCTTCCCCACTAGGGGAGGATTTTCTCTCCCTTTGCCCCTCCCCCACTAAAAATAAATCTTTAAAAAATGCTATTTTGATTTAATTCCAATTTAATTAATAAAGTTATGAAGAATGCTTAGTTTATATAAAGGTATATGTTTGTGGGGAAAAACAGACTTTTCATGTAGTAAACACTTGGTTTTGTAACTCTTAAGCATCTATTCTCCTATCTTCTATTAAATCAGTCCCATTACCATGTTCTTCTTGAGGAAAGACAAAAAAGACAATAATGCAATGTGGTGGTAGTGTCTGTTGAGATGGCCTGCCTTCTCTGAGCCAAGGCAAGAACATGTGGCCTAAGGCAAACCGATTGGATTCAATCTCCTGTGATTTTGAAAGATGAATAAAATAATGCCAATGTAGGGGGGACAATGGAAGCCAATTTATCTAACTGTCAGTATCCTGACAACTAGGTAATTCCTCTTACTTTGTTATGTCACTAAGGACCAAAGTCTCTATTTTATTTCCATATTCATAGGGTATAGACTCATCTTGTTCAGCGGCCTCCTCCTGTGGTCTCAGGATGGGTGCTTAGCTCCCAGTTTTGCAACATAATACCATTCTGTAGACTGGCAGTTTGATCAAGGCTCAGCTAGACAGCTCACCTCTGCTGCAGTGGTACCAGCTGAGCTTGGTCATGTGGCAAATACATAAACACATGCCGACTATAATTATACTGCTGTAGATTTGCGAATATTCTGATTTGGTATTTCATAAATCTTGGAAAATATCCCCAATACAACCCTCTACTAATTTGTAGTCATCCCTTTTGAAGTGGTACTTTAGTATCAAAGCGTACTTCTAGTGAATTTTTTGGTAGCAATTTTGGAGGGAAAAGAAAAACATCTTTTTTCTATCACTCAGAAATCCCTTATTGTATCTTACTTTATGTTTCTCTTCATACAGAATCCCCTCCAGCTATTACAGCTGTAGCTAAAATTGTTTGCTTGATGCTGCACTGGGATTTTGCTTTTTCACTCTCTTGTGCCCACTTCTGCCTAAGATAAGGGGGTCTTCATTAAATGTTTGTTGAATTAATAATTAAAAATAGATTAAATGACAGAAGGCAATTGCTATGTTATAAGCAGTAGAGAGTGCTTATTTTAAACAACACTGACGTGGGCATGATTCCTGCAAAAGGAGAGGAAATGTATGGTTGAGATTAAGAAAAATGAGGGATAGTAGGATATAAGCTGCATATTAAAAATACTGCTGTCTTGGGATTCATAAGATTTGGCTCCAAGGGTTATGGGGATCACGCAGGCACATATCTTGACAGTGAAGAATCAACATTTTTTGTTGTATTTTTTTTTTTGTATGGTAGGAAATTCATTCAGGCAACACTGTCCTTGGTAAGAACACAAAAGTAGAAACTGTTTCTACTCTTGGTGCAGCCCAGTAAGAAGTATATTAAATTTGTAGCCTTGTAGTAATAGAAGGACCTAAATTTATCTTTCAGTCTAATTTGTCCATTTTAAATGAAAAGATGAAAGTAGGGAAAGGTTCAACTCACCCATACTATTTTAATCACATCTACTAATGATCACATCTACTGTATTGTCTTAAATTAATCGCACATGTTTGATGCTCTCAGCAATTCTATGACATGAGTCTCAATTTATGTATCAGGTAACTGAAATTCAGCAAGGTTAGGAAACTTGTCCAAGGTCACTGCTATGCTTCTCATCAGCGATAGGGTCTAGCTCTGTTGACTTCCAGCCTAGTACTCACTCCACAGCACTGAAAAACAGTACCTGGACCTTGGAAACAGCCTACATGGGAATCTGGAGCCCAGGAATTGGGTAGAAAGTTTTGGGTGGCCTCTATGTGTAGGTTATAACATATACTTATATGCTTTTATTAAGATTATCATGTCCTATTAATTTAACAGCTTTTAATAATATGCTTAGTGTTTACAAATGTAAACGTAAATGGCAAGGGAGAAAAACCATGAAACTATACCCAATGAAATAAGTTATTTTAAGCTAGACCAGTAATAGCATTCTAATCAGGATGAAAAATAGCGGACATGCCTAATGTAGCATAAGCAGGTTGGTGGGGGGTAAGGAATATCAGGATTAATAGCTACAGTGATGTCCTTTTCTGTCTCTCTCTAAATACGGGTGCGAGCACAGAGTATAAAGGTATGGCCACGGTGTACCTAAGAGGTCACAAGAGACTGACAGTGCTCCTACAAAAAGAGCCGGAACTGTGTGGGAAAGAGTGCCATTCACTGTCGTCTTATCCACTGATTCTGGTTAATACATCAAATGTCTGCAATAAGTTCGGCAGAAAGCCTCTCCAGGATTCTATGGTCAAAGCTAGGACTATTCATTAATTCATTTGTGCATGTATTTATTCAATTTGTTACCATGATGGAGCTCATACGATGGGTAAGTTGCAATTATGTGAAAGAAATATGGCAAATGTTCTGAAAGACTACCAGACATGCCCTTTCAAAGAAACAGAGTCAGAATATGTTGGAATATAATTAGAGTAGATTAGACTAACTTTAGTTCCTCCTCTTTCTAAAAATAAAAGCTTCATTTTTCCACATTGTTTTATGTAATTAGTTTCCTAGCCAGAAGTGTTTTATTTTTGTTCATTGGCCTCTAATTTACCAGCCTCTCTTCTAAGACAGCATTTTCTAGTATCTTCCTAACTACAATGGAATGGCTATACTGTGCTTAATGGACATGAACTTTAAAAAATAATGTCACTTCTGAACACTTTACAAGATTCACAATTAAGAAGGCATTGAGGTTCAAGATCTTACAAAAAAAAAAAAAAAAGACATTTTCCTAATCATAAAGTAGCCATCTAAGTTGTTAGTAATCCAAGTAGTCCATTTCTTCTAATTTACAGTTCAAAGACATGAGGGTACTCCTATTTCTTCCTGACCTTGAAATGATTCAAAATATGAAAATCTGTTTAACTGCCATCACAGAAAACTACTATATAATATGCTTAGTGTTTACAAATGTAAACGTAAATGGCAAGGGAGAAAAATCATGAAACTATACCTGTGTGTGTGTTCGTGGTTGTGTATATATTTCTATAAAATACTAAATTAGTATAGCATATATGATACAGATAAACTATATCTGTATCTAAATATAGTAAAGTGTATCTGTACTTAAACTGTATCTGTATCTATATGTATCAAACCAAATAGATATACTATATATACATTTATAATGGTTTGTGTGATAGGTGTCTAACAGACATTTCACATATTGAATTATGTCAATCATAAGATATTGTATATATATCTACTATACTATATACATAATATAGCATTTATATGTACATCTATTATGATATATAATATATATGATAGTAGAATAGATATATATTAATGTACATAATTATTTTTAATTATTAATATGATAATTTGAGAAGAAAAAGTCACTATTTTTAAAGAGTGAATCAACACACATAGGAATTCTGTTTTCAGTGTAGACTAGTAATAATGAAAAGGCTAATTATATTTATTTTCTGTTTGAGAAATAAAGATAACTCAAACAATCCTTTTTAAATTATGCCCAATGGAATGCACGGTACTTACGCAGTTATCATGAGTGTACCCCTGGTAATTTTCTATTCAGGAAGCTCACAGAGATTGCAAATATGTGTCTCCAGTCCTTCAAGAAGCCTAACTAGAATACTAGACTCTTGCCATGGGGGATAACAGGATCTTGAAGGTAGGAACTTTCAGTGGAAAGTCCTGTCCCCAAGAATTGTCTTCCTGTTATAAGAGGCTTATTCTAATTTGTAGAGGATCCTAAATACCTCATCCAGGACAAATATCATTCCTATCAAAATACCCAAGAGATATATTCAAATTTGAGCTAATGTCTAGCTGTCTTCCACAGTGGACTCAGGACTTAACTTTACTGTTTTGGACTTCTCTTCAGGTTCTCAGCCAGCTTGGACTTATTATCTACAAAAGGCTTAGCATTAACGTTGGTAACACTTTGGCACACACTGCTTGAAGCATTTGGTTGTGTGGTTGACATTATAAATGGCTAATACTTTTTAATATATTGTTGCTTGGCTACTTTTATTTGGTTTTTAGAATGGTGCCAGAAATTTACTGTGCTATTAAAATGTATGTGTGGAATGAGAGTATCATTTAGACAGGGTCATTTTTAGAATAATGGATGAAATACATGCCATAATGTAGGAACTCTGGGCTTTGCCAAAGAAAGATAGTGAGTTATAGTCCTTCTTCTTGTGTATTGTAATGTTCCTTAAAATTTTTTTTTTAATTTATGCATCCTGTAGTTTCTGTCCTCATCTTACTTAACTTCACTTTAAACACAATGTTTCAGTTATTTCATAACAATGTTTCGATTATTTCATTCTTTTCCCCTACAGATTCTGTTGGGTCTGTTATCAAAGGAACAAGACTGAGACAAAGTGAAAGTTATGCAAAGCCTTATTCTATGTCAAGCATTAGAAGTCAGATTGACTGGCCAGGGCAGCCTCCAAAGAGAGTGATCCCCGCTTTGGTCTTACAGGCTAGTTTTATAGGGCACAACCGCAGACCTCTATATATGTGGCTTTGGCTGATTGGATGTCTCCTACCTGTGTGTTTTAGTAACGGTTACCTGGAACCGATACTAATAACTGCTGAGGTATTTATTAAACAACAAAATGGCCTTGTTTTAGGTATGTGTTTTAACAACGGTTACCTGGAACTGGTATCAGTAACTACTGAGGCATTTATTCAACAACAAAATGTCTACCTAGGCAACATGGAGTCACTTTGTCTAAGTAGGCCCATGCAGGCCCTAGGGGTTTAACAGGTTTTAATGTGGAATCGACCCCAACAATTTCTCCAACGAAATATAAACTTTTTAAATTAGTATATTCAGTTGCTCTGCCCTTGCCTCATTACAGACTCTCCAACACCCACACACACACACACACACACACACACACAGGGCATCAACACTCTTTGACTTCTTTATATTCCTTCCCCTAAATGCCTTGTTTAGTTATCTTAATCAATCTATTCTTCGTCATGTACAAGTGTGAAATCTGTCAGTTACTGCTACATAAAAAATAACCTCAAAACTTCATGGCTTAGAACAATAAGCATTGGTTTTTACCTCCTAAGTTAGTGAGTCGGCAGGAACTGAACTTCAGGCTGCAATCACTGCAATGGATCATTTTCACATGTCTCTCATGCTGACCCTGGGATTATCAGGCTAGCTGGCATATTTTTCTCATAAAATGGCAAAAATACCAGAAAATAAGCCCTATTGTGTCAGGTCATTTCAAGCCTCTGCTTGTGTGACAGTTGGAAATCAGTACATTGCCTGGTTAGGTTCCCTTTCAAAGCTTAGTAATACCCAAAGACACTAAAACACATGAGAAAGGCAACAGAATAAGAAACAAGGAACACTAGATCTACAAAACAACAAGAAAACAATAACAAAATGCAAGAGTAAATCCTTACCTATCAGTAATTGCTTTAAATGTGAGTGGATTAAATTCTCCAATTATAAGACATAGAATGGCTAAGTGATTGAAACAAATAGTGGTGCCTGGGTGGCTCAGTCAGTTAAGCATATGACTCTTGATTTCAGCTCAGGTCATAATCTCAGGGTTGTGAGATTGAGCCCCACATCAGTCTCTGCACTGGACATGGAACCTGTTTAAGTTTCTCTCTCCTCCCTCCCCTCTAAAAACAAACAAACAAAACAAAATCCAACACTATGCTTCCTATAAGACACTCATGTTAGACCTAAAGACACATGTAGACTGAGAGGGAAGAGATGGAAAAAGACATTTCAAAACAAATGATAACAACAAAAAAAGGATAGCTATCCTTTTATCAGACTACTTATAATCTTTAAGCGAAAAATGGCAGGGGTGCCTTGGTGGCTCGGTTGGTTAAGTGTCTGTCTTCAGCTTAGGTCATATTCCCGGGGTCCTGGGATCCAGCCTACATCCATCAGGCTCCCTGGGCAGTGGAGAGCCTGCTTCTCTTTCTCCCTCTACCCTTCCCTGTCACTCACGCTCACATGCTGTCTCTCTCAAAATAAATAAGTAAGATATTTTTAAAAAACTAAAAATGGCAAAAAGGAGACAAAGAAGGTCATTATATAATGATAAAAGAGTATATACATCAAGAAGATATAACAATTATAAATATTTATGCATCCAGCATTAGAACACCTAAATATAGCAAAAGCTAACAGATTGAAAAAGAGAAATAAATAGTAATACAATAATATTTGGGAACTTTAATACCACACTTTCAACAATAAATAGATCATCCAGATAGAGAATCAATAAAGAGATAGTGAGGTGTGGGGGCAGGGATGCCTGGGTGGCTCAGTTGGTGAAGCACCAGCCTTCAACTCAGGTTATGATACTGGGGTCCTGAGACGGAGCCCTGCATTGGGCTCCCTGCTCAGTGGGAAGTCTGCTTCTGCCCCGACTGCCTACTCATACTCTCTCTGTTTCTCTCTCAAATAAATAAATAAATAAAATCTTAAAAAAAAAAAAGAGAGAGAGACAGTGGGTTTGAACAACACTGTAGACAAAATGGACCTATCAGTCATACACAGAGCATTCTATCCATCAACAGCAGAATATACATTCTTCTCAAGCACACTTGGAACATTTTCTAGGATAAACGAAATGTTGGACTATGAAACAACCTTGGCAAATTCGAGAAGATTGAAATCAGACCAAGAATCTTCTCTGACCACAATGGTAAGAAACTAGAAATGAATGACAAGAGGAAAACTGGAAAATTCATAAACACCTGAATATTAAGCAATACCCTTCTGAACAAACAGTGGATCAAAGAAGAAATTTAGAAAGAAATACAGATGGTTTCTTGAGACAAATGGAAATGAAAACACAACTTTCCAGAAATAATGCAATCCAGTAAAAGCAGTTCTTTTTTTTTTTTTTAAGATTTTATTTATTTATTTGACAAAGAGAGATCACAAGTAGGCAGAGAGGCAGGCAGAGAGAGAGGAGGAAGCAGGCTCTCTGCTGAGCAGAGAGCCCGATGTGGGGCTTGATCTCAGGACCCTGGGATCATGACCCGAGCCGAAGGTGGAGGCTTTAACCCACTGAGCCACCCAGGGGCCCCAGCAAAAGCAGTTCTAAGGGAGAAATTCGTAGCAATAAGCATCTACATTAAGAATCAAGAAGGATCCCAAATAAGCAATGTAATGCTACACATTTAGGAACTAGAAAAAATGTCAACTGAATCTAAAGTTAGCAGAAGAAAGGAAATAATAAAGATGAGAGCAGAAATAAATGAAATAAATAACAGGGAAATAATTGAAAAGATTAACCAAACTAAGACTTAGTTCTTTGAAAAAATTGACAAACTCTTAGCTAGGCTAACCAAGGAGAAAAGAGAAAGGACCCATATAAAAAATTATAAATGTAAAAAGAGACATTACAATTGATTACATAAAAATTCAAACGATCCTAAGAGACAACTGTAAGCAACTGCTGGCATATAGCCAACAAATTAAACAACCTAGAAAAATGGGAAAATTCTTAGAAACGTAACTTAGCAAGACTGATAAAGGAGAAATAGGAAGTCTGAACAGACCAATTACTAGTAGCGAGATTGAATCAGTAATAAAAAAAAAAAAAATCCTCCAATAAAGAACAGCTCAGAAGTAGATGATCTCACTAGTGAGTTTTAGCAAACATTTAAAGAATTAATACCAATTCTTTTCAAACTGCTTCAAAAAATTGAAGAGGAGGGCCCTTGTTTTATGAGACTAGCATATCCTGATACCAAAATCAGAAAAGAACTCTGTTAGAAAATAAAATTACAGGCAAATATCCCCAATGAATATAAATGCAAAATTCTCAGTGAAATAATAACAAACCAAATTCAGCAATATATCAAAAGTATCATTCACTATGATGAAATGGGATTTGTACCTGGCTGCAAGGATGTTTCAACATATACAAATCAATCAATCAGTGTGATTTCATTAAGAAAATGGAAACAAGAATCATATGATCATCTCAGTAGATATAGAAAAAGCATTTGACAAAACTTAACATATATCCATAATAAAAACTCTTAACAAGTTAGGCAAAGAAGGAATGTATCTTAACGTAATAAAGTCCACGTAAGACAAGCCCACTGCTAACATCGTACTCGATGGTGAAAGAAGCTTTTGCTTTCAGATCAGAAACAAGAAAAGCTGCCCACTCTCACCACTCCTATTCATTATGGTACTGGAAGTTCTGGCTAGAGCAATCAGGCAAGAAAAGGAAATAAAAGATCAAAATGGGAAGGGAAGAAGTAAAATCATCTCTATATCTAATCAGTGAATTCAGTAAAGCTGCAGTTTTTGCAATATAAAATTTACATTAAAAAAATCAATAGCATTTCTATATACTGACAGCAAAATTTGTGAAAAAAAAATTGATCCCATTTAGAATAGCATTAAAACAAATAAAAAAAAACAAATACTTAATAATAAATTTAAGGAAGTGAAAGATCTCTTTGCTGAAAACTACAAAACACTGATTAAAGAAATAATATAAGACATAAATAAGTGGAAAGCTATCCTGTGTTCATGCATTCATCTTCATAAACTGTTAATATGTCAGTACTACTAAAGACCATCTATAGATTCATTGCAATTCCTATCAAAATTCCAATGGCATTTTTACAGAAGTAGAAAAAATACTCCTGACATTTTTATGAAACCATGAATACCCATTCATGAGACCGTGAATACCCAAAGAAATCTTGAGAAAGAGAAGAATAAAGCAAGAGGTTTCCCACTTCTTGATTTCTAGCTATACTCTAAAGCTATAATCATCAAAATGGCATCGTACTGGCATAAAAACAACAGTGGAACAGAATTGATAGCCCAGAAATAAACCCAAACACATACAGTCAAATAAATTTAACAAGGGATCCAAGAACACCAAATGGAGAAAAAACAGTTTCCTCAAGAAAATTGTGCTGTGATAATGGGATATTCGCATGTAGAAGAATAAAACTGGAACCATATCATATACCATTCACACAGATTAACAAAGAATGGACTAAAGACTTATATGTAAGATCTAAAACCATAAAACCCCTAGAAGAAAATAAGAACAAAGCTTCTTGACATGGGTCTTGATAATGATCTGTTGTATATGACATATAATGGGCAAGCAATGGAATAAAAATAAACAAGTGGAACTACATCAAACTAAAAAGCATCTAAAGAGCAATAGAGAACATCAACTAGGTTAAAAGACATCCTACAGAAAAAATATTTGTAAACTATATATAATATGGGGTTAATATCCAAGTTAATATAAAGAACTCTTACAACTCTTTATTTTTTATAGAACACCAAATAACCCAACTAAAAAATGGGCAAAGGACCTGATTAGACATTTCTCCAAAGACGATATTTAAAGGGCCAACAGGCCAAATGAAAGGTCAGTTTTAATATTAGGGAATTGCAAATTGAAACTACAATGAAATATCATTCATGCCTATTAGAATGGCTGTCACGAAAAAGACAAGAGATAATAAGTGCTGGGATGTGAAGAAAAGGGAACCCTTGTACACTTTTGGTGGCTTGTAAGTTGACAGAGCCATTCTGAAAAACAGTATGGAGGATCCTCAAAAAATTAAAACTAGTACTACCAAATGATACAGCAATGCCATTTCTGTAAGCATATCCAAAGAAAAACACCAAATAGAAAATACATCTGCACTCCCATCACCCCCATGTTCATAGCAGCATTATTTACAATTGTCAAAACATGGAGACATTCTAAGTGCCCACTGATGGATGAATGGATAAAGATGTGAGGTAGGGGTGTGTGTGTGTGTGTGTGTGTGTGTGTGTGTGTGTGTGTGTTTTGGTATATATAATGAAATATTACTCAGCCATAAAAAATGAGAAAATCCTATTCGTGACAACATGGATGGAACTTGAAGGCATTATGCTAAATTAAATAAGTCAGAAAGACAAATACTGTATGATCTCACTTATATGTGGAATATAAAAACAAGAATTCATAGAAAAAGAGATCAAATGTATGGTTACCAGAGGTGCAGGGTAGAAGCAGGAAGAATTGAACAAAGTCCGTCAAAAGGTGCAAGCACCCAGCTATACGATAAACAGTACTTGAGATGTAATGTACAGCATGATCAATATAGCTAACAGTGCTATTTGATATATAAGAATGTTGTTAGGAGAGTAAATGCTAAGAGTTCTCGTCACAAGGGGACTTTTTTCTTCCTTTTTTATTGTATCTATTTCAGAAAATAGATGTTAGCTAGACATTTTGTGCTAATAATTTCACAATAAATGTAAATCAAACCATCATGACCTATACCTAAAACTTATACAGTGATGTATGTCAGAACAAAATATTGAATACACTTAATGCATACTAGAATGACTACATTTTTAAATCCTGAATATACTAGGTCTAGTGAGTATTCAGAGTGAATTATATTGCTGATGGGATCTCTTTTATTGCCAGTGGGATCACAAAATAGTTCAGTCACTTTGGGACATGGTTTCCATTTTCTTGTGAAGTGAAATATATACCATAAGAAATAGCATTGCCATTCCTAAGAATCATTTGCTTTTATCTAGGATGCAAAAGTGGTTTTGTTCTGCGACACCTGGGTGGCTTAGTTGGTTGAACATCTGACTTTTGGTTTCAGCTCAGGTCATCTCAGGGTCCTGGGATAGAGCCCCATGTCAGGCTCTGTGTTCAATAGGGAGTCTGCTTGGAGATTTGCTTTCTCTCCCTCTTCTCCTCCTTCTCCCTGCGCTCCTCATAAATAAGTGAATTATTAAAAAAAAAAAAAAAAAAGGTTTGTTCCTTTGGGGCTTCTCCTTAGAGATGCCTTGTTTGTTTTGCTATCTTTTATTTGTTTTTCAATCCCTCCCCCAATTACTAACTTTGTTTATTCATGTATTTTTCTGTTCTCATTTCTCATGATTTCAAAGTTGCTGATTGCAAAGTTATCGATGTAGCTCTTCTTTTAGAGTCAAACTATATTCTACTCTCTCTTACCTCTGCCTGTTATGCAAAAATGTGTGTTAATGGTACTGTGTGTACTGTGTGCCATCAACTAGACCAAAAGCCTGTGGTCCTTACAAATAGTCTTATTGTCATGGTCCTTAATTCTTTTTTGACTGCTGGAGATATATTTTATGATTGCTTATTTAGAAGGTGAAATACCGAGATTTCTCTGGCAAACAGAAGCTGCTGGTTTCAACTCTTTGTTGGCTACAGTAAGTGCTGTTACATGTGTGTATAATATAGTCATCTGCTTCAGGAAACATCTTTAATATTTCTTCATGGTATAAATATGCTGAATGGTGAGTCACATCTGACATACACCATTTTTCACAGTGGATGCATTTTACATGCTGGAAAAACTTAATTAAATATGACATCTAAGTTGAAGAGAGTTAATGTTCCAATTTGTAGAGTTCATTGTTTGGTGACCATGCAGGTCTACCCGAAGACTGCCATGTCCGGGGTCATATAGTCAGTACACAGGGTAATATATCTTCCCTCACTTCCTCTTTTTGTTTTTTATATCTTTCTCACCACTGCCTTCTGACATTTCAATAAGTCTTCATCATACTGACTAAAAAAGGAAAACAAAAACCCAGATAATCCACAATGAAAAAATTCCATAATGCGTTTCTTTTCCATCTGTTCTTTGATCACTGACAAAAATCACAAAATTTTGTAGTTCTTTACTACATCTTCATCACCCGGTACTCTTGAAGACTTGTTTTTGAGCTTAACAGTCTCTGGTACCTGGATGATGCTGCTCTTTTGGAGTCTCCAATAAATCCCTACTTGCAAAGTCCAAGTGCCTCTTCCCAGGTCTGACACTAAGGTAAGTTTCTGCAGTAGTTGACATCGCTGACCACTCCTTCCTTCCTTCTGCACATTGCTACTTCTTGGCTTCTTTGTAATCTCCTCACTCTTGTTCTGTGAGTTATCAGCCTTCTCTATGATCTCTGTCCCTTCATCTATCTTTTCGATGTAACTTTCTCAAGGTTATATCTTGATCTCTTACATGCTCTCCCAGCTGAAACTGGGGCCACCAGAGTTGCAATTTTCGCCTCCCTTCAAATGATTCTATCTCTGTATTTCCAGCCTGTTTCTTCTCTTAGACACAACACTTAATATTTGCAACCCCTTTCTACACAGGGATTTTTGTTAACGTATCCCTACACTCAACATGTTCAGAATGAAATTGGGCAATGAAGAACATTGCCTTCAGACTGAGACAAATCTGGCTTAAAATTTTGCCCTGACCACTTATCTTCTGTGCACCTATGGATTAGACACTTAAATGGTAAATACAGCTATCATTTGGGGGGAAAGCACTCTACTCTGCATTACTGTGAGGATATGTAACTCACTGCCTGAAATAAGGTGGCACTCAGTATGTAGGAGTATTCTGTTACTATCCCCTCTTTAATGTCTCTTTCTCTTACTGGAACTCTGTATCCCTTAGTAGCATCATTGTAACACTATAGCAGTTTCTTCTTATTCTATCTTCATATTCTATTGGTAGTCAAGTTATGTTGACTGTATTTTTTTCATTTTGTCTTATATATGTATACTTGTCTTTCTCTGCCTTGGTTCTTAGTATCCATAACTCACGCTATTGCAAAACTTACCAATTGTTTCTTTTGTTTTTAGTATCTCATTGCTCCAAATCATCCTTCATACTGTCATTGACATTATTTTGCATCCTTCATACTGTCATTGACATTTTTTTTCCTAAGGAACAGCAATAAGGGCTTTACATTTTCCCTCAGATTGCTTCAGTGGCTCCTAATTGCCTGAAGTATAATGACCAAAAATCTTAAATAAGCATTCATAGTCCTTCTTGGTCTGATTTTTAGTTATCTTTCTTGTTTCATTTCTTACTGCTAGTCTTCATAAACTCTCCCCTCTAGCCAGCTAGGTTAACTAACTGACCTCCAAAAAAGCTCAGTAAAGCAAGCTCAGTGCATTTCCTCCCTTGCAAGGTCTCTCTTCCCTTAATAAATTCCACACAACTGCTTGTGTGGAATTAGACACAACTAATAATTGTGTCATAACTGTAACACTTGTGTAATAACTGTGACATAACTGTAATAAATTAGACACAATTGCTCCCTCCTCAAGATTCATGTAACATGTTGCTTATATCTCTGTTAAGTGCTTTATTTTTTCCTTTTTCTCTTATATTGTTGTTAGGCTTGAGTATCTTTACTACAATCTGAGTCCACTGGAAGCAAAAATGGCAAGGCAATAAAGCTCGCAAAACAAAGAAAAGTAGAAACTCATGACTAAGAAAAAGAACAACCCCAACATTATGGCCCAATATAATTGCTGTGATTATTGCCAAACATGCTCTGAACTTTTTTTTAAATTGAACTATAATTAATATACAATGCTATATTAATTTCAGGTGTACAACATATTGATTCAACAATTCTGTGTATTACCCAGTGCTCACCATGATAACTATAGTCACCATATAACATTATAACAGTATTATTGACAATATTCCTTATGCTATACTTTTCATCTTCATGACTTACTTATTTTATAACTGGAATTTTGTACCTCTTAACCCTCTTTATCTATTTCACCCATCCCCTCTCTGTCAACGGCCAGTATGATAATCTAATAATCTCTGTATTTAAAAATCTGTTTGTTATGTTTTATTTTTAGATTCCACTCTAGTAAAATCATGTCTTTTGTCTTTCTCTGTCTGCAACAAAAGCAGTTCTAAGAGGGAAGTATATAGCAATACAAGACTACTTCAAGAAACAAGAATTCTAAAATTTATATGGACTCACAAAACACCCCAAATAGCCAAAGCAATCTTGAGAAAGAAGAACAAAGCTGGAGATATCACAATTCTAGATTTCGAGATAAACTACAATGCTGTAGTAATTAAAACAGTATGGGACTGGCAGGAAAATAAACACATTGGTCAATGAAACAGATTAGAGAGCCCAGAAATGAATGCATGTTTGTATGGTCAATTAATCTATGACAAATTAGGCAAGGACATACAATGGGCAAAAGGCAGTCTCCTCACAAGTGTTGCTGGGCAACTAGACAGCTATATGCAAAAGAATCAAACTAGATGACTTTCTTAACACCGTATATAAAAATAAACTCAGAATTGATTAAAGACCTAAATGTGAGATGTGAAACCATAAAAATCCTAAAAGCGAACATAAACATAACAAAACATAAAGTAATCTCTTTGACATGGGTCTTTGCAAATTTTTCTAGATATGTCTCTTCAGGCAAGGGAAACTAAATAAATAAAAAATAAACTTTTGAGACTATAACAAAATTAAAAGCTCTAAACTTCTAGCTGAATAAAATGCAATTATTCATTTCATAAATACATTTTGAATATCTTCCTTTAGTCTTGCACCATGCTAGATACTGGGGATACAAATGCATAGTTCATGGAGGATTTAAAGTAGCAACTTAGATACCCCAAATTTTCTGAGAAAAAAAACCCACTATTCTTCATAAGAAGTAAAATTTCTCTCAATACTAATGTTTGAGTGAGATTTATTATTCTGAACCTTATAACGGGGTCATTGAAAAAAAAAAATGAAGAGAAGCCTCAGCAGTTCTCTTCACAAAAATATGGAAGCAAAGATCCAGATCACTGTTAAAAAAGCTATTTGTACCACTATATTTTATGTAATATTCAGAAGCATTATCATCTTAGTTCATCACTGTTTTCCTTAAATGTATAGCCAAACTATTGACAAGTGTCTTTGACACATTAGTCAAATTGTGTCTATCCATTTAGCTTATGTTTAAGCACTAAGTAATACTTAACTGATAGCTTTTATTATAGGCCTTTCTCAAAGTATTGTGTGTAATAGTGACTATGACTACTAATTAACTATTTAAATATGTAAACTTGATAAAATAAGTCTGCACCCACCTCTTGGAACAAATATGTCTTAGTTTGCCTTAAATTTGTAATTGTATGTGTATCTTTAATTTAGAACATGAGCATTTTTCTCTGACTTTCAGTGTTGGTCTTTGGAATCAGAAAAGAGTAAGCTGGTGTGTTCTGGTAGGTTTCTCCCATGAATGTCTTCCCTGAATGTCTGAATGTCCTTCTTAGGGATTATCTTCATTACCTTACGCCCACTGTCTTTCTAGTTTTCTAGATCTCCTCACCTGATGTGTAATAGATTATGGATTGAAACTAGTTTATTTCTTTGATTGAAGCAAAGTGAAACAATAATAATAATATCTACAAACAGTGGTTAGCTCTTATAACAACTGACTTTCATTCTTACAGTAAGATGTATTTAGTTGTGAATAAGCTCCTTATGTGATTTCCTGAATAATGATAATTTTGCACTGTGTGAATGATTTTCCATTGTTTGCCAAAGCATCTGAGTGATTAGAAGACATACTGCTTTTGAGTCTACTTGCTTCATTTTACAAAATTTTAAGAATCTTGGATACTGTAGATAAAAAATCCAGATGCGTGAAGATTTTTGATTTGAGTCTTGAATGTGAACAAAACATAACATGCTGCTTCTAGATATGAGTTACTCACTGGGACTTATTTAAAACCCACACAGGCACTGCATCAGCAACTGTTTAGTTCTGTGCACATAGCAAGAATTCAATAAATGCTGAATACATAAATAAAAGAAGTATTTTCTACTCTTTTTTTCCCTTGTCACCTTCATATTCTTGCCAATGGAAGTCACATGGAATCTGAAATCAGGTAGAAATAATTAACACTGATGATCCGATAACACTAGTATAGTCATACATGCCATCTTTGGAGCTAATGCCCATACTAAGACATCCTTTATTGTTCTAAAGAATACAGCATACTAGCTCTTTTTCTGATCTAATAATAGTAATATAAATATTATAATATTTATAATAACTATTACTGTTTTAAATAATTAAATTAAGTTATTAAAATGATTAATAGTAATTAAAATTATACTCCACGAGGTGGGAACAGGAAGCTTAACAATAGATTTCTTTTTTGTTTGCTTTTTAGTAGAAGGGGAATTACCCACTAATTAGATGAAGGACTCAATATTAATACTATTCTTTCTTTCTTCAACTATCTCTTGTTTACATGTTACAGCCACAGTTAAAACAAATTAGTCTGCATATTAAAAGCTCAATGGAATTTTAAACAGTCATGATGCCTGTATTAGACTGCCCATTGCAAATATCACAAAGGGTATAACTTGCAGGAGGATCCATGAAAGAGGTGGGAGGTGGAGTGGTAGTAAAGTGAAGGGATTCTTCCAGCTCATGTATCACTGCCTGTAAAATGCCAAGGTTCACCTTCATGGCACAAAAAGTACTAAAAAGACATCTTCACATGTGCAAGACAGGATCTGTTGAGAAGCGTAGCTAAATTACAATTTTGTTAATAAGGCTTACTAAAGGAAAATCATAAGTCATTACTTCCAGGGAATAATTCCTCAAATGTCCTATTCCCTAAGAAGCCCTCTTCAAAGAAGTCATATGACATTAAAGAACAGGCACTTGAACCAGAAGCCCTAAATTCTAATTCTGACTCCACCAATTATGATTTGATTTTAGGCAAGACACTTCATTTCATTTTTTGACAAAATGGGAATCCTCTTGGCCCTTCCAACTGAACTCTTAATAGCTTTTCTTCTGCCCTTGGGTTTCTCTACCACCATCTCATAAAAGAAATCCACCCTTGGTCTCAGTCTTTCCAGGTCAAGTTTTCAGAATCATATTTGCTCGTTTTAGCTTCTTTCTATATTTCCAGCTTGCTTTGGGTACCATTTTCTTTCTTGCCCAATCTCACCCCCAGCCCTGTGGAGTTTCCTTTTGCTGCACATGTCAAACTCTGACCAAACTCCTAAAGTGTCTATGGCACCTGAAACACCAGCCAGTGACATTCCCTACGTACCTTGTTTGGGAAAGGACATGCTGTTAACCTAAGAGGCCCAGTTAGATGTATTTGGAGAACCCAGTGGGAGTGTTTTTGGATATGCTTGCTGAATTCTGTAGCATTATACAAAAGTGAACTTCTGACCCTGATTCAGGGATGCACACTAATATGGCTCCTTCACTCTCTTCTCATTCAGTCTTTTAATAGCTTATATATACATATACATATATACCATATGTACCATAATATATGGATATCATATATTACATATATCATAATCAATGTCAGATATAATATATAATCCATGTATAATTAGCATGCATTATATTTTAGTACATAATATTTGCATGGCATGGCATTTTCTATCATTTCCTTTCAACTTACTTAGCCTGCAGAATTTGAAATGAGTTTCTTGTAAACAATGAACAGTCAGGTTGTGTTTTTTTAAATCCATCTGTCAGTCTAAGTCTGTGTATATAGATGTGTATATAGATCATTCTTTTTTTATATATAGGTTATATTCTTATTTAAAAGAATTACTGATATGTTTGAGCTTAGTCTGCCATTTCATTATATGTTCTATTATGTTCCTTTGGTTCTTATTGCTCTATTTATTTTTTCTTCTTGTCCTAAAGATTGTTTGAAATATTTTTAGAATTCCATCTTGGCTTGTTTATATTTTGAGTGTCTCTTTGCATAATTTTTATTGGTTGCTTTGGATATTATAATATATATATGTGACTTGTTAGATTCTACTAATATCAGTATTTTGCCACTTAGAGTGGAATGTGGGAACCTAACTTCCACTTAGGTTCCTTTACCATCCCCACATTTAAATATCACCACCTTTAAGAAAGAAGGGCAGAAAATGTATTTGAAGAATAGCTGAAAACTTTCCTAATCTGGACAAGGAAACAGATATCTAGATCCAGGAGACACAGAGAGCTCCCACCAAACGTAAGCAAAGGGGGTCTGCACCAAGATACACAGTAATCAGAATGTGAAAAAGTAGTGATAAAGAAAAAAATATGAAGAGCAACAACAGAAAAGAAGACAGTTACATACAAGGGAAACCCCATAAGGCTATCAGCAGAAAACTTGCAAGCCAGAAGTGAATGGCATGATATATTCAAAGTGCTGAAAGGGAGGAATCTACAACCAAGAATACTCTATCCAGCAAGGCTTTCATTCAGAATAGGAGAGATAAAGAGTTGCTCAGACAAATAAAAACTAAAGGAGTTCATGACCACTAAAGCAGTCCTGCAAGGAATATTAAAGGGAACTCTTTGAGTTGAATGTAAAAACCATAAGAGAGAGTATGTAAATTAAGAAACACGAAAGCAGTAAAAATAAGTTTATTCCTGTAAAAAATTAAAGGAATTTACATAATAAAGGATACTAAGTATGACACCATATACCTAAAATGTGGGGGAATAGGGGTAAAGGATGGATTTGAACTTAAGTGACCATTAATTTAATATAGACTGCTATATGCAGAAAATGTTATATATAAGCTTAATGGTCACTACAAATAAAAAATCAGTAATAGATGTGCAAATAACAAAGTAAAAGGAATCCAAGTATATCACTAAAGAAAACCAGCAAACCAGGAAAGAAAGATAAGAAACGGTTAGAGAAAAGCTACAAAAACAATCACAAAACAAAGAGCAAAATGACAATAAACACATATCTAAAAATAATTACTTTGAATGTAAATGAGCTAAGTGTTCCAATTAAAAGACATAGAGTGACAGAGTGGATAAAAAAATTAAAACAACAACAACAACAACAAAAACAAGACCCATCTATTTGCTGTCTACAGAAGACTCATTTCAGACTTAAAGATTCCTTAGACTGAAAGGAAATGGAAGACATTTATGGTGCAAACTGATGTCAAGGGAAACCTGGAGTAGCAACACTCAGACAAAATAGACTTTAAAACAGAGACTGTAGGGGTGTCTTGGTGGTTTAATTATTGGAGCATCAGACTCTTAACTTCGGCTCAGGTCATCATCTTGGGATCCTGGGATTGCGCCCCGAGTTGGTCTCTGTGCTCAGTGGGGAGTATGCTTGAGGATTCTCTTCCTCTCCCTCTACACTCCCTCCCCACTCTGTCTCTCACCTTCTCAAATAAAGTAGAAACAAATCCTTAAAACAGAGACTGTGAAAAGAGACAAAGAAAGACAGTATATGACAATAAGAAAGGGGACAATCCAACAAGAAGATAAAACAATTGTAAATGTTTATGCACCCAACATGGGAGCAACCAAATACATAAAACAGTTAACAAACATAAAGAACTAACTGATAGTAATACAATAATAGTAGGGGACTTTTACACCTCACTTACATCCTTTGACAGATCATCCAAACAGAAAATCAACAAACAGTAACTTTAAATGACTCACTGGACCAGATGGATTCAGAACATTCCATCCTAAAGCAATATAACACACATTCTTTTTAAGTGCACATGGAACAGTCTCCAGAATAGATCACATATTAGACCACAAAATAAGCCTCAGCAAATTCAAGAAGATAGAATTCATACCAGGCATAGTTTCTGACCATAATGCTATGAAACTAGAAATTAGCCACAAGAACAACAATGTAGAAAGAGCACAAATATATGGAGGTTGAATAACATGCTACTAAACAAGGAATAGGTCAACCAACAAATCATGTGAGAGATTATATATATACACACACACACACAAATGGCCTAAAACAATGGTCCAGAACCATTTGGGTGCAGCAAAAGCTGTTCTAAGAGGGAAGTTTATAGCAATATAGGCCTATCTTAAGACGCAAGAAAAATCTCAAACAATGTAACTTACACCTAAATAAGCTAAAAAAGAACAGCAACCAAAACCTAAAGCCAGCAGAAGTAAGGAAATAATAAAGATTAAAACATAAATAAATGATCTAGAAACTTAAAAAAAATGATAAAACAGATCAATGAAATCAGGAGATTTTTATTCAAATGATCAACAAAATTGATATACTTCTAGCCAAAGTCATTAAAACAAAAGACTCAAATAAACAAAATCACAGCTGAAAGAGGAAAAATACCAACACCACAGAAATATGAACAATTGTAAGAGAATATTATGAAAAACTATATGTCAATAATTAGACAACCTAGAAAAAAATGGGTAAATTCCTAGAAACAACCTACCAAACCAAAGGAAGGAAAAATAGAAAATTGGAATAGACTGATTATCAGCAAGGAGTTCAAATCAATAATCAAAAAACTCCCAACAAACAAAAGTACAGGAACAGATGACTTCACAGATGAATACTACCAAAACTTTAAAGACGAATTTATACCTATTCTTCTCAGATTGTTCCAAAAAATAGAAGGATAACTTCCAAATTCATTGTATGAGGCCAGAATCACCCTGATATCAAAACCAGATAAAGGCATCACAGAAAGAAAGGAAAGAAAGAAAGAAAGAAAGAAAGAGAGAAAAAAAAAACTACAGACCAGTATCTCTGATAAAAATAGATGCAAAAGTCCTCAACAAAACACTAGCAAACTGAATTCAACAATACATTAAAAAAAAAAAAAATCATGCACCACAACAAAGTAGGACTTGTTCCTGGGATGCAAGGGTAGTTCAGTATTCACAAATCAATCAACATGATATATCCCATCAATAAAGAAAAAGGATAAAAACCAAATGGTCATTTCAGTAGACACAGAAAAAGCATTTGACAAAGTTCAACATCCATTAATGAATAAAGCCCTCATCAAAGTAGTTTTCAAGGGAACATACCTCAACATAGTAAAAGTCATATATGAAAAAACTCACAGTGAACATATTTCTCAGTGGGGAAAAACTGAGAGCTTTCTGCTTAAGGTCAGGAGTAAGACAAGGATATCAACTCTCAACCACTGTTATTCAGGATAGTACTAGAGGTCCTAGCCACAGCAATCAGACGACAGAAAGAAATAAAAGGCATCCAGATTGGTAAGGAAGAAATAAAACTTTCACTATTTGAAGATGACATGATACTATATAGAGAAAACCCAAAAGACCCCACCAAAAAACTAATAGAACTGATAAATGAATTCAGAAAAGTCACAGGATACAAAATCAATGTGCAGAAATCTGTTGTTTCCATACACTAATAATGAAGGAGAGAAGGGGAGATTAGGAAAACAATCCCATTTATAATTGCACCAAAAATAATAAGATACCTAGGAATAAACCTAACCAGAGATGAAAGACCGATACACTGAAAACGTTAATGAAAGGGATTAGAGATGACAGAAAGAAGTAGAAAGACATACTATGCTCAGGGGTTAGAAGAATGAATATTGCTAAAAAAGACCATACTATCCAAAGCAATCTACAGATTGAATGGGATCCCTATCAAAGTACCAACAGCATTTTTCACAGAACTAGAATAATCCTAAAATTTATATGGAAACTTGAAAGACCTCGAACAGCAAAGCAATTTTGGAAAAGCAAAACAAAGTGGAGGTATCACAGTTCCAGATTTCAAGTTATATCACAAAGCTGTAGTAATGAAAACATTATGGTACTGGCACAAAAACAGACACAGATCAATAGAACAGAATAGAAGACCCAGAAATAAACCTACTGTTATATGGTCAATTAATCTCTTCAACAAATGGTGTTGGGAACTTTGGTAAGCTACATACAAAAGAATGAAACCAGACCATTTTCTTACACCATACACAAAAATGAAATAAAAATGGATTGAAGACCTAAATGTGAGATGCAAAAACATAAAGACCTAAAAGATAGTATAGACAGTAATATTTTTAACATTGGCCATGGCAACATTTTTCTAGATGTGTCTCATGAGGCAAGATAAATAGAAGCAAAAATCAACTATCGGGACTACATCAAAATAAAAATCTTCTGCACAGTGAAGGAAATAATCAACAAAACTAAAAGGCAACCTTCTGAATGGGAGAAAATATTTGCAAATGATGTATCTGATAAAGGGTTGGTATCCAAAATATATAAGGAACTTATACAACTCAACACCCCTCAAAACATATGATTCAATTAAAAATGGATAGAAGACATGAACAGATATTTCTGCAAAGAAGACATCCAGAGGGCCAACAGACACATGAAGAATGCTCAACCTCACTCAACATCGGGGAAATGCAAATCAAAACTACAATGAGATACCACCTCACAGCTGTCAGGATGGCTAAAATCAAAAATACAAGAAGCAGGTGTTGGTGAGGATGTGGAGAGAAAGGAACCCTCTTGCATTGCTGGTAGGAATGCAAACTGGTGCAACCATGCTGGAATCACTGATTCTAGAAAAGAGTGTGGAAGTTCCTCAAAAAGTTAAAAAGAGAACAGTTTATCTAGCAATTCCACTACTGGGTATTTACCCAAAAAATATAAAAACACTGATTTTAAGTGATACATGCATTCCAGTGTTTATAGCTGCATTATTTACAATGGCCAAATTATGGAAACAGCCCAGTGTCCATCAGTAGATGGATGGAAAAAAAGATGTGGTGTATATGTATCTATATCTATATCTATATCTGTATCTGTATCTATATCTATACCTATACAATGGAACATTATTCAGCTATAAAGAAAAATGAAATTTTGCCATTTACAACAATATGGATGGGGCTATAGAGTAGAATGCTAAGTAAAACAAATCAGTCAGAGAAAAACAAATGCCATATGATCTCATTCACATGTGGAATTTAAGAAATGAAACAAATGAGCAAAGGAAAAAAAGAGCGACAAACCAAGAATCAGATTCTTAACTATAGAGAACAAACTGATGGTTACCAGAGGGAGAGGAGTTGGGGAGGGGTGAAATAGATGATGAGCATTATACAGTGCACTTGTCATCATGAGTACACAGAATTATTGAATAGCTCTGTTGTACACCTGAAACTAATATAACACTGTATGTTAACTATATTTGGAATTAGAATTTAAAAAACAAAAAATAGTTGTAAAAAGACTATTTATTATTAAATTGTACTTTTGAATCTTCTCAGTCTCATCCATTAATCTGAAATTCCACTATTATACTTGTTAAGATGTTGTGTCTGGAAGGAGCTTTCAGCCATACTGTGGGTCTAGATGCTAAACTTCACGAGTATGCCAAGGTAGTTTCTACAAGAAAATCTGCTTTACTTTGCATTGAACAGCCAGTCTTAATTATTGTTCTAATTATATATTATATTAGTTCAATCATAATTTTTATATTTGAGCTGCTGCATCAATTTCAAATGTGGCTCTTGTGTGTGGAGTCCGTTTTTGTAACATATTTAAGTTTAGGTGAATTCTTCGTTGTATCTTTATCCTATCTTATCAGAAAAAACTTCTCTTTACTATCATTTTCATTTTCACTTTCTCTGAACACAGAGTACATTACCAACAATTTTTCAGACGTAAGTAAATGTTTAAAAAGTTGTGGCAGCAAGGTGTGTAAAATATCATTATGAAAATGACTTCATCACAGCATTGGTTCCAACTGACATCAGGAAAACCATTAATGGAAAAATACAGACTCTTAAAGGAAACTGATTTGGATGGCATATCTCCTTTCCAAGGCAATTAATGGGGGAAAATAACTTCCTTGTCAAAGCATTGATACACATGGACAAAAGCACTGCTATTTAGCCTACTATAAATACTTATAAGGCATTATGATAAATAGATGCATCATACCTCTCTAAGAGAAAAAAAACTAATTTATTGCAACCAATTGTAACATAGATTTCTTTCACACTTCTACAAAATTACATTCTATCATATCAGCTAACACAGTATCAAACTTAAAAAGAGAGAGGAAACAAGAACATTTACATTTAAAGTGAATTATCTTTAGTGCACTTGTGGCCAGAAGACATGGTATACATTCATCTGAATTTCTCTGTTTTGTGTTTTTTAAGATACTGTCTTTTCTCTATTAGAACATAGCTAAAGGTGCACATATTTTGTTCCACAGATTTCTCAAACAATTTATTTGCGCAGTGAGGAAGGGTAGAGCCAGGTTTATTCAATTAGGGAAATAACTTACATTCCATTTTGTCTCATAGACGGGCCTGTATTCACGGATTAAATTGTTTTGCATTGTACGTGCATTAATGTATGAGCTCTTAGAAAGCAAATGTCTGAGTATCTTACATGCCTAGGCACTAAGTAGAGATGTAACAAATTTTTAATTAATTAATTAATTAAATTAATGCTTAGTATTGATACACTGGTATCAATTAAAACTTTAATTCATTGTGAAAATAAGGGTGATTTTTTTATTTGTACACAAATATTTTTATTGAATAAATGAAGGTAAAATTAAATAGGTCTGGTGGTGATGATTATTTGTGCTTCTCTTACTCTAATACATTAATTAATTGTATTATTCACTGTATTTATTGACAATGCTACCAAACCCTGTTCTCTGAGATATTCTATTTTCAGTGTGAAATACTGAACATTTCTGAGCCCTCTATCCCCAGAAAACAGAAATGGTTAAGAAATCTCTCTATCCATTTATGTTCCTGGAAATAACTAAATCACAAAGAACCACCTTTTCTTATTCAGTGATAAAACCCACCTCCACCCCAGATTGTGACTCCCATATGACTCACTTTCTGATGGCCATCTTTAGTTGTCTTCACAAGACCCCAAGTTTTCTCCTTCTTTGAGACATTCTGCATTAATGAATATTTTTCCTACTTCAATAGCCTGAATAAAATCATCCCTTAAATATGCATTGTGGTCAGCTTCCACATGAGAGATGTCTTGGAATTGAAATACATGATTAGGATAAAATGAACAAGATAAGTAAAATAAAAACATTAAATACTTTAAAAGATAGAATTATATTTTAAATTTTACACACATATACAATGCAGGTATTCAACAGCAGATCCTAGAGACAATAGTGAAGTTCAACAAGTTACTGGATTAAAACAGTTTCAAAAAAATTATTTCATTTTGTGTATTTTAAAGAGTTCATTATTAAAATAAGAGCAAATATGAGTTTACAGTCATTTCAATAATAATTTAAATGTAGAGAAATAGCAGTTGAACTGTACTTTAAACTACTTTGGGTAGTGTATTTACTTTCTATTACCGCGATAACACATTATCACAAAATTAGTAGCTGAAACACACAGATTAACTATCTAATAGATCTGGACATCCGAAGTCCAATAGGTGTCTCATTGCACTAAAACCGATAAACCAGTAGGGTGTGCTCCTTCTGGAGGCTCTAAGGATAATCTTTTCTTTTGCCTTTTCCATCTTCTAAAGGGCATCCACATTCCTTGGTTTATGGCTTTCTATCATTTTCAAAGCCAGCAATAAGGTTTGAGTCCTTATCACATCACATCACTCTGACCTTCTCTTTTCATTTTCGTCTTCCGCTTCAGAGGAGCCTTGTGTGGGCCCAATTGTGTAATCGAAGATAGTACTCCCATCTTAAAGTTGGCTAATTGCCAACCTTAAGTCCCCTTTGTCATATAACATAGTCTATTCATAGGTTGTGGGGATTCACACTTGAACATCTTCAGGCAGCCATTATTCTGCTCCCCACAGATTATATATTCATCTTTTATTCTAAGCAGAAATACCTTGAGTTTTTCTAATGCAGACTGGTCTAGGCAAACTGTACCGTAGATGAGGTTTCTAAACCTACTCTTTTTTTTTGATATTTTTATTGTTTATAAACATATAATATATTTTTATCCCCAGGGGTACAGGTCTGTGCATCGCCAGGTTTACACACGTCACAGCACTCACCAAAGCACATACTCTCCCCAATGTCCATAAACCCACCCCTCTTCTCCCAACCCCCCTCCCCCCAGCAACCCTCAGTTTGTTTTGTGAGATTAAGAGTCACTTATGGTTTGTCTCCCTCCCAAAACCAACTCTTACCTAAGATCTTTTACTTCCCTTTATCCAGACTTGCTTTTGCCCCAGGTAGGCCTTTCACCATCCACTCCCTTTTTGCTTCATTGTCCTTCTGCACAAACCTGCTCTCAGGAAAGATGTCTGCATTCAGTCCTGGTACAGGTATATGCAACCAGTGGTCTAATTCATTACAGATCTTCCCTCCCCAGACTTTTGTAATTTAACAGATGGTAGCATGTCAATTTTAAAGATGAATGTTTGGATGTGGGAAGCATTGTGCTGTTGGAGGTACTTGAAAGAGCTCTGAGACTGTGCTATGTACAAAACCAACCATGTAAATGAGATGGCTACAATTGTGTTCTTAATAAAGTTCTGTCAGAAAAGAGAGATTTCAATTTTGGACCTCAGTAGGAGCTTAAGTAAATGACTACCCTAGCTGTTTACCTTAATCTGGTCCCAAAACCTCCATGTGGCATAGAAAAGGAAATAAAACAAAAATCCTTTAAACATGCATTGGCCATGAAGTCACTGCTTCTCAGTAAGTCTTTTTTTTTTTTTTTTTTGCATCTGAAATCAACCTAAATTTATTATTTCACAGTTTGTTTTTTTTTTCAGTATAGTTAACATACAGTATTATATTAGCTTCAGGTGGGCAATATAGTGTCCATTTATTACTCACTGCTTATCAAGATCAGTGTACTTTTAATCCCCTTCACCTATTTCACCCATCCTCCCCATCCACCTACCTGTAGGTCACCCAGAAAGAAGATAAAAATTATTAACACCAGGGGCGCCTGGGTGGCTCAGTGGGTTAAAGCCTCTGCCTCCGGCTCAGGTCATGATCCCAGGGTCCTGGGATGGAGCCCCCACATCAGGCTCTCTGCTCAGCAGGGAACCTGCTTCCCCCCCCCCCTGCCTGCCTCTCTGCCTACTTGTGATCTCTCTCCCTCTGTCAAATAAATAAAATCATTCAAAAAAATTATTAACACCGGGAAAAAAAGATAGGCCCTCACTATAGAACCTAGATATCAAAAAGATAAGAAATATTATGAACCAAATTTTATTCCATTGAATTCAGTGACTTAAATGAAATAAACATATTTTAGAAAGATATAAAATATTAAAACTCAATGATTAGGAAATAGAAACACATGAATGGTCAAGTATCTATTAAATAATGAATTCATAATTATAAATATCCTCACATAGATTTATAAACTTGAGAGGTTTCTTTTTTTTTTTTTTAAGATTTTATTTATTTGAGAGAGAGTGAGTGCTGGGGAGGGCCAACTAGAAGAGGGAGAGCAAGAGAATCTCAAGCAGACTCGGCACTGAGTGCTGAGCCCAATGTGGGGCTCGTTCTCATGAACCCAAGATCATGACCTGAGCTAAAACCAAGAGTTTGATGCTCAACTGACTGAACCACCCAGGAACCCCAACTGGAGTTTTTCTTGGTGAATATTCCCAAGAAAGAAGAAGTAATACCCATTACATTAAAACCTTTCAAAAAAAAAAAAATAGAAAAACCCATCCTCGTTTTAGGATGGCAGCATTTCTGATATCAAAGCATTGAGACATGACAAGAAAACTATTTATTATATTTTTCAAGAACATGGATGCAAAATTCCATAAAATGTTAGTGAATCATTTCTCTTTATCATTATATGTGATAATAATTCATGAATTTTCAACAAATGGTGCTGAGACAAGTGTATATATACACACAAAATAATAAAGTTTGACCTTTATCTCAAAACATATACAAAAAAATTAACTTAAAATGGGTTAAATGCCTAAATATAATAGATAAAACTACAAAACTCTGAGGAGAAAAGGTAGGATTAAATCTGTGTGACCTTAGATTTGGCAATACAGCCTTAGATATAATATCAAAGAAAGAACAACAAAAGAAAAAAATAGATAAATTAGATTTCATCAAAATTTAAAACATTTGTGCTTCAAAGGATACTAACAAGAAAGTGAAAGCCAACGAACAATATAGGAGAAAATACCTCAAATCACATCTCTGATGAGGGGTTTGTATCCTGAATATATAAAGAACTCTTACAAATGCAAATGAAAATTACAATGAGATACAACATTACAACCATTCGAATATCTATTAAAAATACTTACAAATTTTGTTGAGAATGTGGAGAAATTAGAACTGTCATAAACTGTTGGTCAGAATATAAAATGGTGCAGCTACTTTGAAAAACAGTCTGACATTTTTCAGATTGCAAAAATAGACTCAAATAGGAACCAGCAATGCCGCTTCTAGGAATATACTTAGGAGCAATGAAAACATATACCCACATAAAAACTTACCCATGAATATTAATAGCACCATCACTCAGGATAGCCAAAAAGTTAGAACAATCCAAATGTCTATCAACTGATTAACAGATAAAATGTAGTATACTCGTACCGTGGAGCATTATTTGCTTATGTGGATGAACCCTGAAAACATTATGCCTGGTAAAAGAAACCAGTCAATACACATTTTGTGATTTACTTACCTGAAATGTTCAGAGGCAAATCTACAGAGACAAAAGGTAGATTAGTGGGGAGGATGGGAGGGTGGAGGTAAGAGCTAAAAGATTCAGGGTTTCTTTCTGAGGTGTTAAAAATGTTGTAAAATTGTGATGATGGCTATACAACTCTGAGAATATACTAAAAGCCTCTGACCTATATGTTTTAAATGGATGAATTGTATGATAGGTAAATTATATCTCAATAAAGCTGGTGACTGCACCCTTCCCCAGTCTGAGGGGACAGCTAGCACATACCTGGCCTGCATTGTAGATCTACCTATGATCCTGCCTGGAGCCCAAAAGAGCCAGTGGGCACTTTCCACACCTTCTCCCTCTGGCTCCCTTTAAAAATAAGACGAAGTCGCTGGTTTCTCCCTGGAAGGAATTTGTGCACACTTTTAGCATTCCCACCACCGGAACCATCTGAGTAACTGGCACCTAAATCATCTAGCTCTGGGTGCATATGTCCCACAGGACCATACAAAACAAAGAGGCAATTTTACTTGGGTAAAAAAGTAGTCCCAGCGGTTATACCTTTTGGCTCAGCACAGAGGAAGAACATAAAAATACCAAGTTCTGTATTTATCCCTGATAGGGCTAGACTGTGTATTTAATGTCCTGTCATTTCCAGCTGTTACCTGAAGATTGGGCTTCCAAGTAGCCTGCATTGGGAACCTGAAGGGGCAAGAAATTAGTAATCCTTTAGAAGCCCAAACAGGAGTACATGCTGAAACAAGGATAAATTTCCCAAATAATATGTTGTATGAAAAAATCCCGACGTAGAATTTACACTATGTGATTCTATTTATGTGAAATTCAAGAACAGGCAAAACTAATTAACTTAATATAGAAATTAGAGGAGTCGTTGTGTTGCCCATAGGGAATCAAGATTTACAGAAAGACAGCATAGAGGTGAAATTGAGTAGGAGAAATAATTTAGAAGGCATATCATGGTCCCAAGGAGCTAAGATGCCTCATCATATGCATATATGAAATAAGAATTTATTTAAATATTGGTAAGAGATAGGGCAACTGCTACAGCTTGAACCAAATTTCTTCCTTTTTAAAAAAATTTTTAAGTAGGCACCATGCCCAATGTGGGGCTTGAACTCATAACCCTGAGATCAAGAGTTGAATGCTCTATTGACTGAATCAGCCAGGAGTCTCCCCAAATTGTTTTTTTGTTTGTTTGTTTTTTGCTTACCTGACACACTGTCTCAATATCTTGTCTTTCACAGTAGTTCTTATTAATTCAACTCAATCCATAAAACATAGTAAAGTGGTTCAGAGGAAAAGGAACAGTTAACTCCCTAATACAGAATAGTTAAATAACTAACAACTACTACCCTTTGTTATCCAGCAGGGATCTGCATGGGGAAAGACTTGTTCATGCAGAGAAAGAATAGAAATGACCACACCATAGGAGTGCCCAAAGTGGGACCCACTAGAGTTGACAAGATACCATAGAGGAAATGCTATGGTTTCTACAGGTAATAAAGGGACCAATTCCTAAGTTTTTTGTTTGATTGATAACTGCATTTATTTATTCATTCATTTATTTATTTATTTATTAATAGAATTTGGACTTTGATTTTATTAGCTTGGTGGGTTTTTTTCAATCTAATTTAATTTTTTTTTCAGTGTTCCAAATTTGTTTTTTATGCACCACACCCAGTGCTCCATGTGACACAAGCCTCCCAGGCTCACAGAACTCCCCACCCCTTCCAAAACCCTCAGTTTGTTTCTCAGAGTCCATAGGCTCTCATAGTTTGTCTTCCCTTCTGAGTTCCCCAACTCATTTCTCCTCTCCATCTCCCAGTGTCCTCTGTGTTATTCCTTATGCTCCACAAGTAAGTGAAACCACAGGATGATTGACTCTCTGTTTGATTTATTTCACTCAGCATAATCTCTTCCAGTCCCGTCTATGTTGATGCAAAAGTTGGGTATTCAGCCTTTCTGATGGAGGCATAATATTCCATTGTAAATATGGACCATATCTTCTTTATCCATTCATCTGTTGAAGGGCATCTTGGTTCTTTCCACAGTTTGGTGACTGTGGCCATTGCTGTTATAAACGTTGGGGTACAGATGGCCCTTCTTTTTACTACATCTGTATCTTTGGGATAGATGCCCAGTAGTGCAATTGCAAGGTCATAAGGTAGCTCTATTTTTAATTTCTTAAGGAATCTCCACACTGTTCTCCAAAGTGGCTGCACCAACTTGCATTCCCACCAACTGTGTAAGAGGGTTCACATTCCTCCACATCCTTTTCAACACTTGTTGTTTACTGTCTTGCTAATTTTGGCCACTCTAACTTGTATAAGGTGGCATCTCAATGAGGTTTTGATTTGAATTTCCCCGATGGCTAATGAAGTTGAACATTTTTTCATGTGTCTGTTAGCCATTTGTATGTCTTCTTTGGAGAAGTGTCTGTTCATGTCTTCTGCCCACTTTTTGACATGTGTGTGAGTTTGAGGAGTATCAGCCCTTTGTCGGTGGTGTCATTTGCAAATATCTTCTCCCATTCTGTGGGTTGCCTCTTTGTTTGGTTGACTGTTTCCTTTCTGTGTAGAAGCTTTCAATCTTGATGAAATTCCAAAAGTTCATCTTCACTTTTGCTTCCTTTGCCTTTGGAGACATTTCTTAAAAGAAGTTGCTGTGGCCAGTGTTGAAGAGGTTACAGTACCTATGTTCTCCTCTAGGATTTTAATAGATTCCTGCCTCACGTTGAGGTCTTTTATCCATTTCAAGTTTATCTTTGTGTATGGTTTAAGAGAATGGTCGAGTTTCATTCTTCTACATATAGCTGTCCAATTTTGCCAGCACCATTTACTGAAGAGACTGTCTTTTTTTCCACTGTATATTTTTTCCTGCTTTGTCGAAGATTATTTGACCATAGAGTTGAGGGTCCATATCTGGGCTCTCTACTTTTTTCCACTGATAACTGCTTTTAAACTTCACCCCTCTGCTTTTTTTTTTGTGCATCGCATCTGGGAAAGTTAAGAAAGCTCAAACATTCCCTCTTTAAGCACATATGGGACAATCATACAATGTAAGTCCCTGCTTTCCCACGTACAAAAATCTTCACACACACCCCCCTCACTAACCAAAATAACAACTCCTGTTCTCTCAAGCCATTTTTGGACCAGCTTGGGAAGCCTGCCTTGCTCTCCCCCTTATGTAGCTAATAAACCTTTTCATACCGTTGTGTGTGCGTGTGTGTGTGTGTGTGTGTGTGCGTGCGCGTGTGTGTGCATGAGAGAGACATCCAAACAAATTTTGAGGGTGACAGATGCTAATTCTGCCAGAACATTATATAGTCTCAAGGACATTGGGACTCTAAATGTTGGAAGAGGGGAAGGCATTAAGTACCAATAAGCAGTCTGTCTGTTTGACGCTTTGTGTATGTTTAGCTGTATTTACATAGGTGGAATGACCCAAAACCAATGTAGAGATATTGAATTGGATACCAATAGTACTAAGTTAAAAGCTGGAACTGCATCAAACCCTTTAGACTGGAAGGTTAAGTAGAAATCTGGCTGGCTTTTTATGGTTCATGAAGTATTACAATAACTTTAACAAATTTTTCATATGTAGCTTTGATAATCAAGATTGATGATAGAGTCTTAAAGGTCTATTTCAATCTTTTAAGTTCATGGATTTTTTGGGGGCAGGGGTAAGCTTTGTATCACATACCCAGATAAAGACAAGACATTTTATATTAGTAATACTGAAAACTCACTAATCTTTAACAGTGCCTTTGCATATATATGCAAAATAGAAATAGTAGGAAAAATAATTAGAAGTTATGAGAGTGCATCCATCCAAATAAAATTCTAGTCGGTTTACCACTGAATGATTTCGGGTAACTAAGAATTGATCTTATGGTTTAAAAAAAAAAAGATGATATTAGATTAAGGATATATTTATTTTAAAAAGACAACATGCTATTTTCCTGATTTATAAATATTCCCAGTGGCATCTCCAAGATTTTCTATTGTGATTTATGCTGCCACTGGTCTAATTATGAATTACTGATTAGATTCATTTTGAGATCAGATTGACAAATGAACATTCATTCATGAAGAGAAATTGTCAGTGATAAGTGACTCCATACTGATGATCATAAAACAAGAATATAAGAAAAATATTGTTTGCCTTTAGTTGACCATTAACTTTATCCCACTGATATAAAAGCTTTTTAAAGTTTATTTATTTAATTGAAAGGGAGAAAGACAGAGAGAGCACAAGCAGGGGGAGGGGCAGGGGGAAAGGGGGAAGTCAACTCCACATCAAGCAAGGATCCCGGTGCAGGAGTTGATCCCAGGACTCCAGAATCATGACCTGAGCTGAAGGCAGACACTTGACTGAATGAGCCATTCAGACACCCTGATATTAACAATTTTTTAAAAAGATTTTATTTATTTATTTGACAGACAGAGATCACAAGTAGGCAGAGAGGCAGGCAGAGAGAGAGAGAGAGAGAGAGAGAGAGAGGAGGAAGCAGGGTCCCCACTGAGTAGAGAGCTGGATATGGGACCTGATCCCAGGACCCTGGGATCATGACCTGAGCTGAAGGCAGAGGCTTTAACCCATTGAGCCACCCAGGCGCCCCTGATATTAACAATTTTTAATAGCATTCCTTAATTAATCATGTTTCCATACTTTATGTAGCTATCCAGAACTTTTCAAGTTTGTTTTCTTTTCTTTTCAAAGGTTTTAATCAGAACAAGTGTGATATTTAAACTCTTTTATATTCAAACTATTTTTAAGAGCTCTCTGTCCAATTCATTTGAAGTGTAGTTACTCTGCTCACAACTGAATGCATCTTGACATTTGAGAATAAGTATCAGCCTCACGAGAAAGTGCAATTTATTCAGGTTTCACACCTGCTCTTATTTAGTGATATGTATGATCATATTAAAGAGGTACTAATTGCACTTCAGGATTAACTCTGACTGAAGGGTCTATGAAAAAGAGCCCACACACAGTTATTTATTGCTCTCCTTATTCTTTGTAAAGGCTCCTTTCAGGAGTTTGGAAGGGAGAGCAACCAATGAAGGGTAAATAAACCCAAATGCATTTTTTAAAAGTCACGAACAATTTTATTATTCCTGCTTGAAGCCATCAACTGTCCTCAGATTAGCTTTAACGGGGAGTTGTGTACCAAGAATCCTGACACAGAACCTCCTAATTAGAGATGATTACAGTTTTTTCAAATGCTTACTCAGAGAGGCATACTTAATGGTGAATTGCAACCTTTCAGAAATTGAAATTACAAAATAATTGAATAAGAGGAAGTAGAAGAGGATTCAAGGGAGAGACAGTTTCATAACTAGAAAAAAAGGTATCCTCAGAAGGAGCCCCTCCTTCTGATAAACTTGTGAAGGCATTCCATGGCAAACATCTCTTTCTCTTGTTTTATATACCAGTTTCTTGGTCTACTTGAGAGTGCAAAAGGCACTGGCATTAGTTTGAGTTATTTACATCAGAAGCTTTTAAAGTGGGATAGTTTTCCCGTAGCCATTTGGCATATAAGTCATTGCAAAAGCTTTTGTTTTAATGTTTGTTCGGCCCCTATCTTTTCTATTAATAATTTAATCTTGTTTATCATTCAACTTAACCTGAATGAATAGCAGGTTTCAAGATCCTTTAGGTAAATTGATCTTTTGTAAAGTCAGTTCCCTACGTTTTCTCTATAGCAATAAACATGGAAGATGACTTTTATATGCAGTACACTTCTACTATGGGATATACATAGAGTAATCAACCTCTGACATGTCAACTGTAATTCTACACCATTTCCTTTGAGACTTGAGAAAAGAGTACATGGAAACATAAATGATAATGATGCTATTATAGATATAATCTTGACTTGGTCTACTAGAGTTCTTTCAAGATTAAAGCTTTAAAAAAGAAATAAAGTACATATTATAGCTGATGAGTATGTCACAATCAACAGGACAGGATATGAAATAAAAAATTATAGAACCCCCAATGAGTAGCATTTGTGCTACATGGGAATGGAAAACCTTAACTTCAACGAGTATTGTTGATGGCCCAGAGAAGTCACTACATAATGACTTTTGACTGAAGGAATTCCCCACCTTTTAAGAGTCAAATTCTAACTGCCAGGCACCTGGGTGGCTCAGTCAGTTAAGCATCCCACTCTCAGCCCCACAGAGGCTCCTGCATGGATGTGCAGCCTGCTTAAGATTCTCTTTCTCCATCTTCTTCTACCCCTGCTCCCACCCTAACACTTGCAGGAGCTCTCAAATAAAGAAATAACTGCTGATCCAATCACCTATGTTTCCTTCCACATAGAAATCTGGATTGTTGTCCTGAAAGAATAAGATTCCTTACAGTCTACCTAGTCTACCAGTGTTTCCCCTATTTGCCAGAGATGTAGACATAGACTTGTCAAGTCACACTGGAGAGTCAGACACGTTACTTTACTTTCATGCTGTTGATGCTTAAGAAGATAAAGGACATAGAGTTTGTGGAATCTCCCTCAATTGGAGTTTTACTGATTTTTTTCTGATTACTTACAGTTTATTCTTCTTTAACAGGGATATCACAAAATTGATGTGAAGCATTTTTCTCTTTGTATTCCATCAGTTGGCACACATTTTCTATGTGTACCACTACTGATGATGTTCATCTTGATTACTTTGTTGTGGTGATATCTGCCAGAATCCACTGTGAGGTTACTCCCTTTATCTACATGTATTTTTTTCTTTATCTGTATTTAATAACAAGCCTTTTGTAGAGAGAGTTTTCTGTGTCAATTTGGCTAGGCTATAATACCCAGTTATTTAATCAAATACTAATTTAGGTGTTGCTGTGAAGGTATAGTTAGCATCTGTCATCAGTGACTTCAGTTAAAGGAGATTGCCCAAGATAATGAAGTGGGATTCATTAAGTCAGTAGAAAGGCCTTAAGAGCAGAAACTGAGGAATAATATCTGCCTCAAAACCATAGACTTCTACCTGAGTTTCCAGCCTGTTTGCCTGCCCTATATAATTTGGACTTGCAAGCCCCCAAAATTACATGGGCCAATTCTTTGTAATAAATCTTTTAATATAACATAGTAAAAATCACTGCTTAATTATTAAGTGAAATATATATTTTGTCCATATATATCTAATCCTTTTGGTTTTATTTCTCTAAAAAACCTTGACTGATCTGACTGATAGGGGTTTTGGTATTTGGGAGTGGTTTAAAAGGGACAGAATCTTAAGGATGAGATTTCTGAATTGATGCTTTGGAGGTACTTTGAGATTATGAAATGTCCTGTTCTTCATCAAAATGTCAGTTTATCCATTTCTCATTTACATCAATATGGAATCATGATTTCTTTTTTTTTGTTTTTCAAGATTTTGTTTATTTGACAGAGAGAGATCACAAGTAGACAGAGATGCAGACAGAGAGGAGGAAGCAGGCTCCCCACGGAGCAGAGAGCACAACGCGGGGCTCTATCCCAGGATCCTGGGATCATGACCCTAGCTGAAGGCAGAGGCTTTAACCCACTGAGCCACCCAAGCGCCCCAGGACTCATGATTTCTTAATTTATTAAGGGGTTTATAATCTATGTGTTGTAGTAACTATTGAAATATAATTCACATTGTATATAATTTGCACTTTTTAAGTATAGAATTCAATGATTTTTACTGTATGCAGAGGATTGGGCAACCATCACCACAATTAATTTTTGAATACCTTTCTCACCCCAAAGTGAAGACCTATACACTTTCTCTTTTATCCCCCAGACTCCTCATCTCACCCAGGCTTAGCAACCGCTTATCTGTTTTCTGTCTCTATAGATTTTGCCTGTTCTAGGTATTTCATATAAATGGAAAAATGTAATATGTAGTCTTTCATGACTGGCTTATTTTACTTAACACAATATTTTCAAGTTCTTCGTGTTTCAGTATGTATCAGTATATCATTCTTCTTTATTGTCAAATAACATTCTATTGTGTAAAACACCACATTTTGTTTATCCATTCATAATTGATAGAAATTTAGAATGCTTTCATTTTTTTTGGCTGCTGTTGTAAAAGGACACTAAAATCATTTCTTTGTGGATATATGCTTTCGGTTCTCTTGGGTATCTACCTAAGAGTAGAATTGGTGGGTGAAATAGTAACTGTATGTTTAGCTTTTTGAGGAACTTCCAGACTGTTTTCCAAAGTGGCTCTGTCATTGTACATTCCACCAGCAGTTTATGAAGGTTCCAATTTCCCCACATTCCTGCCAACATTTGCAATTTTTTGTTTGACTTTAGTCATCTTAGTAGGTGTGACATGGTATCTCATTATAGTTTTGATTTGCATTCTCCTAATGACTAATAATGTTGAGCATCTTTTATGTGCTTGTTGGCCATTTATGGTTTTCCTTTGGAGAACTGTTTATTCAGATTCCTTGTTTTCTTTTTTAATTACATTATTTGTCTTTTTTATTACTAAGTTGTAAGAGTTCTTTACATATTCTGCACTCCCTCATCAGATATATTATTTGCAAATATCTTCTCCCATTATGTGAGTTGTCCTTCTCTTTTGTGATAGTATCCATTTAAACACAATGTGTTTCATTTTTATGAAACCACATTTATCTACTTTCTCTTGTTGCTTATGCTTTTCATGTCATATCTAAGAATCCATTGCCAAATCCAAGGTCACAAAAATGTATTCCTATATTTTCTCTCAGTTTTGCAGTTTTAGCCATTACATTAGATCTTTGTTTAATTTTGAGCTATATGGTATGAGATAAGGGTCCAGCTCCATTCTTTTTCATGTAGAAAACCCATTTTTTCACATCATTTATTGAAATATCTATTCTCCATCCATTGAATTGAACTGTGATATCATGGAAAATGAAAAGGCTGGAAGCTAAAATAATTAGTACTTCAATTGGACCAACCCTTAAGCTGGCAAAAACTGATAATAATCAACTTTTTTGGAACCCTGCAATCTAAACAAAAGCTACTGCAATGAAGCAAGTGCTTGATGAGGGAAAAATAAATACCATAAATTTCAATATGAAAACATTGTCGTTTTTTGCTTAACTACCATCCTTCATTCTCCAGCTCAGTAGTGCCTGTCTGGACAGTGAACCACATTACTAGGGAGACTTGGTGGTGCTAATGTGGCAATAGAAACCTTGTTCTCAAAAAACTGCAATTGTGAATTTTGATATGTCTGATATTTACCTGAGGGATTGGCACTGAGGCTCAACTTTCTTTTGACTCCTTCAGGGCTGGAGCAGCTTTCTGGCAGTGCTGCCATTTGTCAAACGCATCTAAAGACATATACTGTCTGCTTCTACCTGGAGCAAGCAATAGCAGATGGGGCAAGCTGCAGACAGACTCCAAAGCCTGAGAAGGGGTCTTGGAAGGAGGATTCTTGGAGGAAAAAGGGCTTTGAAGGGTTCCTATGTGTACCAATGAAGCCAGAGTGCAGTGTGCATTCCCAGGACCATAAGCATGCTCAGAAAATGCATGAGAGGATGATAGGCTTGCATCTTCTGCTAATCTGTGTGCTCTATGTGAGCAAGAGGTATAAAGCATAGGTAGAGTTGTAAGTAGCCTGGTTTAGTGTTGAAGAAGTGTCCCAGCTCCAAACTGTCTTGGCTCCAGGCATTAAGGAAATCTCTCTGCCAGCTCTCTGGGTGGTGACTGACTATGGAGATAACAGAACTGAGACTTAGGTGACACATATGACTAGGAATACAGTCTTTGCAAAAAAATAGTTGAGAAAGAAAGAAACAACTTAACTTTTGCTCTCAACAAACAAAAAACCTTGGGGAGTGGAGAGACTCTTATTTACAGAGTTACCACATTATATATTCAAAATGTCAGGTTTTCACCAAAAACTTACAAAGGCATATAAGACACAGGAAAGTATGATCAATTCACAAGAAGAAAACCAAGTTGGCAGAAACCATCCTTGAAGAAGTCTAAGCATTGGATTTACTGTAATTTATTTTTTTGTATTTTACAGACATGCTGATCCACAACAAATTGGAGAAAAAAATTTAAAAACCATGGATGGTTTGAGATCATTGTTCTAGGCAACATCATTAGATCTCCTAGGTCAGGCTCACTTATTTGGGAATATACTGATTTTCTAAAATATCAAAAACATCTGTGTTTCAATGTGAAAACAAAATTGACAAACCATTGGCAAAACTGACAAAAAAGAGAAAAGACTCAAATTTTAAAGTCAGGAACAAGAAAGGGAATACTCCTCACATTCTGGTGGCCCCTTATTTTTCAAAGAACTACTTTTGGTTTTGTTAATGATATTAATTGTCTATTCTTTTTAGGTCTGTTTATACTCTAATCTTTATTATTTCCTTCATCTGCATCTTCTTGGATAAGTATGCTCTTCTGTTTCCAGTTCCTAAGGTGGAAAGTTAAGTTATTATTTGACATCTTTCTTTTCTTTTAATATAAGCTTTAATAGCTATTAATTTTTAATAACACCCCAGTTGTTTTTCTCTCTTTGTGCATTTTCTAATTATCTAAAAGTAACATAGACAGTTCCAAAGGAAGTGTTTGTAAACAGTCACTTGTGAAACAGAGTTAGGTAGAACAGCCATATGCACTGCATATGTACATGCTCATTGGATTTCAAATTCTTTTGCTTGAACACTTTGCTTTTAAGTAGCATTATGCATAGAATAGTGAAGGAGAACCCCCTCATGGAGTCATTCTTGACATTTAAATAATTACTCAGTAATTTCTCTGTTGCATCAAGAATTGATAGAGCTGACAGGTAAGCACTGAGTGAAAGCCACAAAAACTTTGAAGTACATGTGGTGTATTTACCTTTTTCTTCTTAACACTTAAACTTTCTAAGGTAAAGATTAAAGTTAATGGGAACTATTGTCTAGAATTTAAAAAACAAGTGTTTTAGTGAACACACTAATTTGAAAAGTTGTATGTACCCCTCTGATCATTACTGCAGTATTTGTAATGGCCAAGATAGGGAAGCAACCTAAGTGTCCATGGATGAATAAATGGATAAAGATGTGTGTGTAGAGACAATGGAATAATATTCATCCATGAAAAAGAATGAAATCTGGCCATCTGTGTCAGAGGGTTTCATGCTAATTGAGATAAGTCAGATTGAGAAAGATAGGTACTATATGATTTTTCTATGTGGAATCTAAAAAACAAAACAAATGAACAAAACAGACATAGATACAAAGAACAACCAGTTGTTTTCCCAAGAGAAGGGGGTTGAGGTAGGGTTGGGTGACATAGGGGAAGGGAATTAAAAGGTACAAACTTCCACGTATAAAATAAATAAGACACAGGGATGCTGTGTACTGCAGAGGGAATACAGTTAATAATATGTAACAACTGTATAGGGGGCCAAATAGTAGGTAGGTTTATTATGGTGATCACTTCATAATGTAAGTGTTGAATCACTATGTTGTATACCTAATATAATACTGATATAATATTATTAGATCAACTACACTCCAATAACTAAAGAAAAAAACTCACTGCCCTTAAGTAATTTTGTAGTAATTTCTGAAGACAAGACTCACTCAAAATTAAAATTTGGAAAAAAATTACATTAAAATTTGGTTTTATTACTTTCAAAAGTTAGGTCTCATAGGCTCTTATAATGATTGGCCTAAAAGTAACATATAACATTGGCCTAAAAGTATGGAAGTATAGCCCTCATTGCTTTCTCTCCTTATTTTGGAAAAGTATGTATAACATCCAGTAACATTTATTAAATACTGTATGCAAGATACCTGCTATGCACTGACTTAAAATTGACAGATAATATACAATCCCTTCTTTCAAATAGCTATCTCCATATTGCAATGATATAGAACCTAGTAAAAGAAAACTTACATTATTCACTTTAGCTATATTTTTTGGATATAGGAGTAGTAAGAGACATTTTCCCTGGCAGGCGAGAATTCTACCACTGAACCACCAATGCCTGGTGAGACATTTTCCCTGGATTTTCTCCCTAGTGTTCTGGCTTCTAAGGAGCTCCAGACACAGTCCTAAGAAGGACTGGAAAAACATGTATCCAGAAAAGGCTTCTGTAACTGTATGGCTCACTCCAGAACAACATATCAACCTCTCTTGAGGCATTTCTCACTTCTTTTTGTCATCTGAATTGTATTCACTTGGCAAAGGAGATGGCTGAATTTCATTCAGTCAAGCAACTTGCTTGAGTTCTCTTTAAATTGATGTTAGCCACAATGGCACTGGGCCTCAGTTCAGCAGTCTTTATTACCTAAAATGCAAACCAAGATCCTCTCAGCCTAACTTCTGATACCACCCATGCTCTCATACCAAAATGAACTGATCTCTTCATTACACTCGGCGTCACCAAACATCTCTATTTCCCCTATGCTACATTCAGAGGGAAAGAACCAAAAGTCAGACATAAAATTACTGACAGACATGGCACTGCATTATGCAGTGTTGGATTTTTATGGTAAATACAATAGTAATGCAGAAGAGAAAAAGGCTTCTACCACTGACTTTTCTTTAGCATGGATTCTGGGTGAAGGCACATTTCCAATGATGGAAAAATACTAATACATCGTAGTGCTTAGGAAGAAGTACCTTTGTAACTTAGTTGTCATTTAAGAAGGGGCCCCTGTACAGTTTCTGTGTGGGTGAAGCTTAAGAAGAATATGTTTGGAAGGATATGCTGAGTGACTTTTTAAATAAATGTACTGTTTTTACTTATGGTATACTAGCAAAGTTTTCCAAAGATAATTTAGTTATACCTTATGGAATATTAATGACATACAAATATGTATATATATAAATAAATATTGAACTGTTTGAAATAATATAAATTATATTTATATATCTACATAGCTATTGTATTTTTTCTCTATATGTGAGGCAGCTGGGATTATTTTTGGAGAATATTAGGGGTATAAAGATATTCCAAACCCCTCTTTGCTGTCACTATTATGAGTAAAAGAATACAAATTGAGCCTTAGCTTAGTATTTTGTCCAGAACTTGTACTGTGCCACAAATCAAAGAATGAATCTAATCAGAAACAAATTCTCCAAGCTTCTCAGAAAGATTCTTAGTTTTACTTTCTTATTCCCCACAACTTCTACCTAATTGGATCTCATTATGTTTAGTAATGCCCTAATTGCCTTGTGCCTTTTTATATTTATATCTTTGCTATAACAGCCCTTAGTCAGAAATTCCTTTGAACTTCATGCACAGTTCCACAGAGGCTGTTATGAATTCTTCAGGAATCTGAGAAGTTAGGTTCTAACAGAAGATACGAGAGCTTTAAAATAAAATCTTTCAAAACATGCAAAAATGCAGCAAGTGACTTCTAAAATCGACTTAGATTTTCTAAGCCACATTGATCAGATTCTGGTCAACAATGTACTTTTCAGAACGTTATGCAGAATAGTGTATGTTCCTCACTTCTTGACACAACCTCAGAGAGTCTGAGTTCAAGGGCAAATCTGTGTCATCTCTGTGCCACGGCCCTTAGTAATTGCAGCTCTGATTACAGACCAGTCTCCCCAGACCAAGTCCCCAGAAGCTGGTACCCCTGACAGAAAGCAGATGTCTGAGCACTGGGAATTGGGGAATGAAATCAGCCTTGAGGAGCTTCAGGAAACAATAGTTCTGACCAACCTGTAAACACATACTTTGCAATAATTGTCCTTGCTGTGGGATAGGTTGCATATTTTTCTCTTTCCCTTATTATTTTTTTCTCCAAAATAGATTGAGAATGGATGTTCAACAAAGAAGCAGTTTCAGAATGAATGTTATTGTCATAAAATTCACATTAACTTCACCCATAGAAGTGATTCTTGTTCGATTTCTGCCTTATGGTGTGATAAGCGGGTTTCTCTGCTACGAACTGATTTCAAATAATTTATAGCACTGAATGTGATTTCAACCCTGAGCATTTATTTAAAGCTAATGAATGATTACTTAAAAATGAAATCTTAAAAAAAGAAAATAAAAAATAAAAATAAAGTTAATGATGATTTCTCTATTCTATGTCATTAATATTCTTCTATACTAACTTTATCATATGGTGAAATTCTAAGTTTTCCAGTTTTTAGAATTTATTCCAAGAATAAAAAGGAAAAGAAGGAGGAGAGGAAGAAAAAGAACATGTTCAAATGCATTTAAGAGGTCAATGAAATATAAGATAGCATCACTTCCTCCCATAGTATACTTTATTCTATCTGAAATATTACACACTGTCGCTACCATTAGAATGGGGATTTTTGCCCCCCTTCCCTAACAGTGCCAGTGACAGAGGAGGCATTTAATAGATGTTCCAATTCTCCTTATTTTAAAATCTGAAATACTCTACACACTAATTCCACTGTCTTTGCCATCAAATCTTTGGCAAATCATTCTCACAGGGGTTTGGAACTATCCTGACTCAATTTGTGAATATTGAATCAGGTTGACCCTGTGAGGAGCAATAATACACTCCAAGAGTTTATTGTAGTTAATTGAGTCCTAGAATTTTTATCAAAAAAGGACACTTTTGTATCTTAGAAATTAACCACTTTAACAATGCTAATGACAAATAGCAGTCCTTTGCCCACATTTAGTCCTAATTGTTCCTCTCTAGAAGAAACAGTTATGAAATTTCTGATAATTCACCATTTTTACCTACCAACTGGCAATTTCATATGGTTCCACATCATATTTTTACTACGTACATATCCAGGCCACATTATATATCTGCTTGTTCTTTAAACATGGAACTCTTTAAGGGCTCCTGGGTGGCTGGTCAGTCAAGCGTCTGCGTTTGGCTCAGGTCATGATCTGGGGGCCCTGGGATGGATCATCACATCAGGATCTCTACTCAGCTGGGAGTCTGCTTCTGCCTCTCCCTCTGTGATCTCTCTCACTTTCGCTCTCTTTCAAAGAAATAAATAAAATCTTCTAAAACATGCAGCAACAACATGGAACTCTTTAATCAACATTATTTTCATAACCTATATGTATAACTAGTGAATTCTGAATAATATCCCATGTATTTATCCATTTCACTCTTGATAGGCAGTTCAGTTGCATTCATATTTTTCTGTACAAACAGCATCTGTTCATGTCTTTAGGTGTGCCTATTTTACAGTTCCTCGGAGTTATATACTTAGGAATGGAATTTCTGAATCATAAAATATATGTCTTCACCCCTACTAGCTGTTGACTAATTGTTTTGCAAAGTAGTTATATTGATGTACCCTCCCATTAGCAATGTACAAGTGTTCCTTTGCTCCTTTGCCTCAGATCCTTTGACGGTGCTTATCAGAAGTGTTTCCAAAATTTTCTACATCTACCTTGGTGCTTCACTACCCTATCTCCACCCAGAAATTGCAGAGAGCACTACTTCCTGAGGTTCTGCAATGCAAATCAGGTTACAAGCGTTTTTTCCACTCCCCGCTTTGATCAGTTTTCTTGCACATGTTACATCGGTTTCTGCTTAGTGGGGTTTCAAGTAGGAATTCAGATAAATCCCTGCTTTCAATTGCTATCTTTAACTAAAGTTTAAAACTTTCATAGAGTTTAATTTGCTAACACATCAATATGTTGCAAGTACTCAACTCTGCATTACAGCTCAAAGCAGCTATGATGATGTATAAATGCATGGGTGTACCTGTGCTCAACGAAACCAATATTTGCAAAAATAGCCAGTGAATTGGATTTAACCCAAGAGCCATATTTTATTAAGCACCTAACAGAAATCCACTAGTTGTCTAAGAATGTCAACAGTGTATGAAAAATCCATTCCCCCATATGCATTGCTTCAAGGACATTTGTTGGCCAAACCTCCATTGTTAATACCTTCGTTGTGAGACTTTATAACTCAGAAATAAAAATTCAACAGGGTTTCTTTGTTTTGTTTTTGTTTTGTTTTGTTTTGTTTTAAGTCTACTAACAACCCCGGGTTTTCCTGGCCATCACTGTCTGAGCAGGTGGGCTAGAAAAGGCTCATAGAGAACACTGGCTGCCTCCAAAAACCAAAGTCAGTTTTACAGTTGAACTCACATCTGAACTCAGGAGCAGCAACTGAAGCAGTGTTGGGCTGGGTTCTCTGTCAATTACTTCTGTGCTTGGTTTGTTTCTGATCAGCGAACCCATGTGGCCACCCATTGTGTTTTTCATCTGCTTACATAATTCCAAGTCAGTCACCACTGAACACCAGAATTCTCTGAGTTGTGAGTTGAACTATTTGTCATTTTCCTTTCATTTGAGTGTAAATTTTAAGCATGTTGGGAAAGAGGAAGAGGAAAATAGCATTTCAAATGTTTAGAGCTTTCTGTAAGCTTGCATTCTATCCCCAGGATTCTGACAGAAGAGTACCACGGGGCTGGCACAGCTGTAAATATTGAACGATGGGATTTGTGCCAGTGCAGCATATGGTTTTATGTGAACAATGAATATTCTATTATCTGGTGTGTGATGCCAGGGAGAAAGTGGGTTTGTAGAGGCCTGGGGCAGCTGAGCCTATGTTACAGACTCCCCTTTTTTCATCACTGGTATATAAGATCTCATGATGGATTGAAGGACTCCCTGGAGGGAGGCAGACAAAGGGGAGGTTGTTCATGAGTTACAGCTGTGCCCCAAAATGGCACTGGCAGTTGCTACAATCAAATACATTTTGAATGACTTGCTGGTGTCCCTTGTGATCTGCGCTTTATCTGAGCTGCCAACATGCCTGGATTTTCAAACATTAAGTACCATGGTATTTTCATTCTTGTCTCTCTAGAGGTCTCCATTTTAAGACCTTCATTTTTACCTTTTGATTAGTTATTAAAGGATTTAGCTATTCACATCTTTCTAGCATATAATATTATACAATGTTTTATATATGTGTGTATATGTAAATATTTACACACACATACTTCTCTTTCGTGAGTTTCCCAAAAGCAAAATTCCAATTAAACTAAGAGTATTTGTTCAAAGAAAAGTATCATTTACATTTAGTAAAAATGACATTTCAACTTGCGATAGCTTCAGTGGACTGTTAGTGCCTTCTTTTCTTACCTCCTAACTTATTCCTGGTCAAGCATGTAGACTGTATGTGGTCAAGAAGAACTCAGAGACTGGTGTCTAGTCATACAAATCTGTATTTCTTAATATTAGTGACTAGAAATGTTCTAATGTTTGACTTTGTTTTAAAATATTTGAAGAATTCCCATGAGTGATTCTTTTTTTTAAAAAAGATTTTATTTATTTATTACCAGAGAGAGAGATTGAGAGAGAGAGATAGCTCAAGGAGGGAGAGCGGCAGGCAGAGGGAGAAGCAGGCTTCTGCTGAGGAAGGAGCCAGACTTGGGACTTGTTCCCAGGACCCTGGAATCATGAACCTGAGCTGAAGGTAGACGCTTAACCAACTGAGCCACCCAGGTGTCCCACATCCATGAAATGGATTAAAATGGAATAAATTGCTACTCCAATTAACAGCGAACAAAATCCTGATGTGGTATCAACTCTCCTGGGCTTCAGGCTGCAGAGTAAGTCATGAATTGCTTCATTAATTGGCACACAGGGTGTCATGAAATGGAAATGAGGGGTTGCTTTTTCAATTTTAATATATATATATATATACACAAATCACCTGACATCCTGTTAAAACACAGATTTTCTTATTTTCTTATTTTGTTAATAATTATTATTTGATGTTTAAATTCATATTTTTTACATTTCATTATTTTTCAATTATTCTGGCTTATCAGAAAATAAAATTAATACAAAAGGTCTGTACAGTCTTATATGAACTGTAACTATAATCATATTCTACAAAACTATTATTATAGTGGACAATCAGGGGAGAGTAAACATAATCAAAAACATCCTTATGAATTGCTTTGAGCATTATAACTAGAGTATCTGAAAGACATGGAAATGCTTATGTAATTGATGTCCTAAATTAAAGTAGTTCAGTTATGATAAGTTTAGTTTGTCAAGACTGTGCTTTCCTTGGTCTTTCAGTCTTTCTTCCTGCTTATCCTAAATGCTTACTGAACATGCCCAATTGTAGTCGATCAATTCAAAGGAGAACAACCTGTAGGTATTATTTTCACTTTTGACCTATTCTACTCTAAGATTAGGTTAGTTGTTCAGAACTAAAAAAAAAAAGTTAAATATTTCTAGTTGCTAAGGGGTTTTTCTATATTCCCCTCCCCATCAATTTCTCTCACCCTCACACTAATATTTGCTCTATTTTCTAACTGGAAGATTATTTTCTTTTTCTTTTTTTAATGTTTTGTTACTATGTTCAATTAGTCAACATATAGTATATCATTAGTTTTTGATGTAGTGTTCAGTGATTCATTAGTTCCATATAACACGCAGCACACATCAATCACCACATGTGCCTCCCTTAATACCCATCACCTGGTTACCCTATCCCGCCATCCCCTTCCCTTCTGTAACCCTCAGAGGGTTACTGAGGGTTAAAATGCAGAGATTCCCATTCAGTAGGTCTGAGGTGGCATCCATACTTTTGCAATTCTAACAAGCTTCCAGGTGACACTTCTGTTGCTGGGCTACAACCCAGAAGAGCAAAGTATTTGGAACCAGTGATCCAGGGGCATAATGCTTCCTTGTCAATTACTGAGCGATCTCCCCTGGAACTCATTAACCTGAGAATCACTTCTGGGTTTTATAAATTTTTTTTTTAAGATTTTATTTATTTATCAGAGAGAGAGAAGGGGAGAGAGCGAGCACAGGCAGACAGAATGGCAGGCAGAGGCAGAGGGAGAAGCAGGCTCCCCGCTGAGCAAGGAGCCCGATGCGGGACTCGATCCCAGGACACCGGGATCATGACCTGAGCCGAAGGCAGCTGCCCAATCAACTGAGCCACCCAGGCGTCCCCACTTCTGGGTTTTAAAGACAAACTTTTTAGCAGAAAAGCAGGCTAGATATGTCAACCTAGGCATTTTGGTGTGGCTGCCATCTAGCTTTTGTGTATACATCTATGTCTTTGGTGTATATGTCTATCTGAAGCAGGTCTTGCAGACATATAAGTATTTGCACCACTGTCCCTCGGAGGTCGTTATAGTTTTTAGATGCTATAAAGCCTGGATGGAGGTGGGGGCGGGCATGGAAATGTGATAGTCTAGATAAAGCTATCAAGTCTTATGTATTCTATAACTTTGTTTTCTAATCTCATAATCCTGTTTTGTTTTATTTTTTCTTTATTTATACCCCAAATAATTCTTTAAAAATATTGAAACAGTTTCCTTTTGCCTTCACATACATTTTTGAAGTTAAATGTATTATAGGGATAAGCCAGCCAGATTTTGTGGAGGATATATTTGAATCTAAACTAAATTGACAAAATACAGTATGAAAGTTATTAAGTGTATCACTTTCATAGTCAATCATTCATTCTTACAAATATCTATAAATCACTTACTGTATGGGCCAAGCTTCATAATAGGAACTACAAGGATGTACATGGGAATACAAGGATTAGTAAAATAGTTAAATTTCCTTTTCTTGCCAATTACAGGCAATTGAACTGTTTAGTAAAAATAGCACATTGTGCTAAGTATCATATCAGGGAAGTACAACACTATGGTAACACATACTTGGAGGAACTAACATGGCTGTTTATAGTATTTCCACCTCTCTGTAAAATTCCTAATCTGTTCATAAATTAGATCCACTGAGTCTTTCAACATATAAACTATGTTTATTCTTAAGTCCCTGTCAGATAATTATGATACCTCATATATTTCTGAGTCTGAGTTTTTTGATTGCTTTATTTCCTAACAATAGATTATTTTCTTTGCTTCTTTGTATGTCTTATAATGTGTACTGAAATATAGACATCATGAGTAAAAACCCAGAGAATTAGGTAGAGAATGTTTACACCGGAAACTGGGCATTCCTCTTCTGTGCCATTAGTGTGAACAGTTGAGATAATCTAACTCAAAGTTGAGTGGTGTTTCAGTTCCCTTGTTGTTGCTTATCTCCAGTGCATCACAAGCTTGAAGTTCTTCCAGTGATGGATTATTATCATCTTGGGCTTAGTGTAGGGCTCGGAGTGCTTGAACATATTTCTTATTGTCCCTATTCTTACCTCAGTTTTCAGCTGGCCTTGAGTAACTGTGCTATACTGAGGGCTTCTCCGAGCTTTTGTTCCTTCCCTGGAAGTACTCTGCTGCAGCTCATTATTTGGTGCCAGGATCATAGTAGGGGTAAGGTGCGGTAGGTCTTTGGTCTTGTGGCTTCATCTCAGACTCAAGCAGGCCCTGTGGACATGGGACTTTGGAGTGTGGTTTTCTAAGCATCCCTTTACCTCCTTCACCAAAGTAGCTAACTTTATGATGGATCTTAAGCATTTCCTGCGCCTCCTTCAGTGGCATCAGACCTCTGCTTTTATAGCTGTGTAGGAAACTGGATACAAAAATATTCCTCGTCTACCTCCTCAAAGAGGAAAACTTTTGTTTCTGTTCTCCCAGCCTGGTCTTTGGTTCCTTCCCAATCTGAAGAAAACTTACCTCAAGGCAAGTCTTTTGCTTTTTATTAGAGAGTTGTGCAGGAAGTATGTCATTCCACAGATAACGAATCACAGCTTGCATGCCTAACCCACTGGTCTTTTGCCCAGCCCTCAATTTTTTACATAAGCACTCAGTGGAGACCTATGGAAAAGATTTTTTAAAGTTAATACACATTTCCCTTGTATTTATAGCTTTAGTTATTAAAAACTGTTATGCTAGCCCATTCTTGGTCATTAAGAATTCATTAAAATTTTAGCTAATTTCTTATTATCCTTTTTTTTGGGGGGGGGGAACTACTTCTGTTTCCTATTCAGCCAAAGGTGAAAGAGTTTGTTTTCAGTCTCCCCTTGGATTGATTGTTTCTATTTGGCATTCATTTCACTTGACAACATTGCTACCTCAGCTCTTTGATGGACTCAAGAAAATTTATGATTTTGTAAATTACAGCTTTTTCCTGGTTGTTAGGATGGAAGTGATGTTCTGTTATGGCTTTGCACACTCTAAACAGACGATGCACAAAATAATTTAGCTTTCAAGAAAGAATCAGTAAGGTGTGTCATAAATACTATTTTTGATTTGAGAACAGAGAATAATGTAACAATGGGACAGAGGAAAGAAAAGCATTTGGGAGGAGGACAGTATGTGTGAATACCCAGGAAACAGGAGACAATACTAGAGAGAGTTCAATGTGGTCTAAAATTCATGTTAAGGATTTTAAACTTTACACTAAAACAAGTAAGTGGACATTTAAAAATGTTAAGTATAGAAGTGATGTAGTGAGATAGTATCTTAACGTTAGTTCTCATCTTGCTTTGTGGAGAATATAAGCAAAGTGAGGGTAGAGTGTGAGAAAACCAGTCTGAAGGATTTTCAGCAGTCCACAGGTGAAATGCTAGTAATTCTTTCAGGATGGGGCTATAGTGATGGAAAGAAGTGGGTAGACTCAGGATAAACCTGAGAGATGGAATCAGTAGAACTTGGTGAATAAACTAGAACACACTTTAAATATGAAGAAGTCCAGTAAATAAAAATTTCTACAGATTTTTTGGTGGGGATTGAATAATTAATCATTCAGTAAGATGGATTGGTGACTAGAAAATAAGAATGAAAATTAAATGTAAGGGATCCCTGGGTGACTCAGTCAGTTAAGTGTCTGCTGTCAGCTCAGGTCATGATTCCAGGGTCCTGGAATCAAGTCCCACATGGGACTTCTTGCTCAGTGGGGAGCCTGCTCCTCCCTCTGCCTGCTTCTTCCCCTGCTTGTACTCACTCCCTTTCCCTCTCTCTCTCTTTCTGGCAAATGGATAAACAAAACCTTAAAGAAAGAAAGAAGGAAAGAAGAAAGGAAGAAAGAAAGAGCACAATTATTTCTTACACATTCACATTTTTTTCATAAAAAAGGTGAAGTAAATTCAATAGACATTCATTTCTACAGAATTGCTGTTATTAAATAGAAAATATTGGCAAGGAGTCAAGATGGTGGAGAAGTAGCAGGCTGAGAGAACATCAGGTAGCAGGAGATCAGCTAGATAGCTTTTCAAACCATTCCAAACACCGACAGATCCAACAGGAGATTGAAGAGAAGAAGAGCAGCAATTCTAGAAACAGAAAATTGACCACTTTCTGAAAGGTAGGACCGGCGGGAGAAGTGAATCCAAAGCCATGGGAAGATAGACCACAGCGGAGAGGAGGGACCGGCTCCCAGCAAGTGGTGGAACAACAGAGCACAAAATCAGAACTTTTGAAAGTCTGCTCCACTGAGGGACATCGATCCATAGGCTAAATATGGGTGAAGCCCATGTGGGGACAGCATGGTCTCAGGTCCCACCGGGTCATGGAAGGATCAGGGGTGTTTGAGTGTCACAGAGCTTACAGGTATTAGAGCAGGGAAGCCAGCTACAGAGACAGAGTCGAGGAGTGAGCTCTCAACTTGGGGTTACCTTATTGTGATCCATGGCACAGGTCACTGTTCTGTGTGTAGGGACCCCACAAGACTCGAGGAGTCTCCCCTAGAAGAACTCAGAGATCTGCAGAGTTCAGAGACTCCAGGCAGGGCTGTGTGCCAAAAACAGAGATGCTTGGTCACAGGCTGGGTGAGCTTGGAGCACAGCCAGAGGCCAGGGAGACAGAAGTGACTGAGCGCTTTTCTCTGAGGGCGCACTGAGGAGTGGGGCCCCAAGCTCTTGGCTCCTCTGGGCCAGAGATTGGGAGGCTGCCATTTTCATTCCTGTCGTCCAGAGCTCTAAAGAAAGCGTTCAGGGAACAAAAGCTCCTGAAAGTAAACCCAAGCAGATTACTTAGCCTGGCCCCTGGTAAGGGCGGTGCCATTCCGCCTTGGGCAAAGACATTTGAAAATTATTACAACAGGCCTCTCCCCAAGAAGATGAGCAAGAAATCCAGCCAAGACCAAGTTCGCTTACCAAGGAGAACAGTGGAATTCCAGAGGAAGAGAAGCAAAGCATGGAATTCATGGCTTTCTCCCCATGATTCTTCAGTCTTGCAAAGTTAATTAATTTTTTTTAATTTTATTTTTTTCTTGTGCTAATTTTTTTAAACCTTTACCCTTTCCTCTTTTAATGTTTTTTTAACTAGTTTATCTTAACAATACCTTTCCAAAAAAAAATCTTTTTGAAACTTCATTATAATAGTCACATTTTATCCTTCATTGTATCTAACTTTATTTTTTGTATACACATAGAGTTTTTTCTTCTAAAAAAATTTGGGATACAACTTCTTCTAATAGATCAAAATATACCCTAAATCTAGCACAGGGCTTTGTTCTAGTCTCCAGCCTGAGCAAATTCTCTCCACTTTCTTTTTCTTTATTCTCCCAACCAACTTATCAACTCTTTTTTTAGAAATTTAAAAAAAAATTTTCATCTTTATAGTCATATTCCATTCCTTCATCGTGTTTACCCTTATATGTGTTTCTCATTCTTTAAAATTTGGGGAGGTAATTTCTTCTAAGAGACCAAAATACTCCCAAAATTAAGTGAACCTGTTCTATTCACCAGTCTAATATATATATTTTTTCTCTTTTATATTTTTTCTTTAATTTTTTCTCTTTCTATTTTTTTTCCTGAACTTCTTTTTACCCCCTTTCTTCCCCCCATGATTTGGGGTTTCCTATGATTTGGTTAAAGCACATTTTACTGGGGTCTTTGCCACCCTTTTAGTATTTTATTAGCTCCTTCATATATTCTTATCTGGTTAAAATAACAACGCAGAAAAACTCACCATGGAAAAAAGAACAAGAGGCAATACTGAAGGCCAGGGAACTAATCAATATGGACATTGGTAATATGTCAGATCTAGAGTTCAGAATGACTCTTAAGGTGCTAGCTGGGCTCAAAAAAGGCATGGAAGATATTATAGAAACCCTGTCTGGAGAAATAAAAGCCCTTTTTGGAGAAATAAAAGAACTAAAATCTAACCAAGTTGAAATCCAAAAAGCTATTAATGAGGCACAGTCAAAAATGGAGACTCTTACTGCTAGGATAAATGAGGCAAAAAGAGAATTAGTGATATAGAAGACCAAATGACAGAGAATAAAGAAGCTGAGCAAAGAGACAAACAACTACTGGACCACAAGGGGAGAATTCAAGAGATAAGTGATAACATAAGATGAAACACATTAGAATAATTGGGATTCCAGAAGAAGAAGAAAGAGAGAGGGGAGCAGAAGGTATATTGGAAGAAATTATTGTAGAGAATTTCCCTAATATGGCAAAGGAAACAAGGATAAAAATCCAGGAGGCACAGAGAACTCCCCTTAAAATCAATAAGAATAGATCCACACCCCATAATCTAATAATAAAATTTACAAGTCCTAGCGACAAAGAGAAAATCCTGAAAGCAGCCTGGGACAAGAAGTCTGTAACATACAATGGTAAAAATATTAGATTGGCAACAGACTTATCCACAGAGACCTGGAAGGCCAGAAAGAACTGGCATGATATATTCAGAGCACTAAATGAGAAAAACACGCAGCCAGGAATACTATATCCAGCTAGGCTATCATTCAAAATAGAAGGAGAGATGAAAAGCTTCCAGGACAAAACTTAAAGAATTTGTAAACACCAAACCAGCTCTACTGGAAGTATTGAAAGGGGTCCTCTAAGCAAAGAGAGAGCCTAAAAGTAATAGATTGGAAAGGAACAGAGACAACATACAGTAACAGTCACCTTACAGGCAATACAATAGCACTAAATTCATGTCTCTCAATAGTTACCCTGAAGGTAAATGGGCTAAATGCCCCAATCAAAAGACACAGGGTACCAGAATGGTTAAAAAAACAAAACCCTTCAATATGCTGTGTACAAGAAACTCATTATAGACCCAAAGACACCTCCAGATTTAAAGTGAGGGGGTAGAAAACAATTTACCATGCTAATGAACATCAAAAGAAAGCAGGGGTGGCAAACCTTATATCAGATCCATTAGATTTTAACCTAAAGACTATAATAAGAGATGAAGAAGGACACTATATCATACTCCAAGAGTCTGTCCAACAAAAGATCTAACAATTTTAAATATCTATGCCCCTAACATGGGAGCAGCCAACTACATAAACCAATAAATAACAAAATCAAAGAAATACATCGACAATAATACAATAATAGTAAGGGACTTTAACACTCCCCACACTGAAATGGACAAATCATCCAAGCAAATTATCAACAAGGAAATAAAGGCCTTAAATGACACACTGGACCAGATGAACATCACAGATACATACAGAACATTCCATCCCAAAGCAATAGAATACACATTCTTCTTTAGTGCACATGGAACATTCTTCAGAATAGATCACATCCTGGGTCACATATCAGTTCTCAACCAGTATCAAAAGATTGGGTTCATTCCCTGCATATTTTCAGACCACAATGCTCTGAAGCTAGAACTCAATCACAAGAGGAAATCTGAAAAGAATCCAAATACATGGAAACTAAAGAGCATCCTACTAAAGAATGAATGGGTCAACCAGGAAATTAAAGAAGAATTGAAAAAAATTCATGGAAACAAATGATAATGAAAACACAACATTCAAAATCTGTGGGACACAGCAAAGACAGTCCTGCGAGGAAAATATATAGGGGTACAAGCCTTTCTCAAGAAACAAGAAAGTTCTCAAAAACACAACCTGGAGAAATAACAACAAAGAAAGCCTAAACCCAGCAGAAGAAGAGAAATAATAAAGATCAGAGCAGAGATCAATGACATAGAAATAAACAAACAAAAAAACAAAAAACAATAGAACAAATCAATGAAACTAGGAGCTGATTCTTTGAAAGAATTAATAAGATTGCTAAACCCCTGGCCAGACTTACCAAAAGAAAAGAGAAAAGACCCAAGTAAATAAAATCATGAATGAAAGAGGAGAGATCACACACAAACAACACCAAAGAAATACAAACAATTATAAGAACATATTATGAGCAACTATACACCAGCAAATTTGACAATCTGGAAGAAATGGATGCATTCCTAAAGACATATAAACTACCAAAATTGAACCAGCAAGAAATAGAAAACCTGAACAGACCCATAACCAGCAAGGAAATTAAAGCAGTCATCAAAAATCTCCTAACAAACAAAAGCCCAGGACCAGACGGCTTTCCAGGGGAATTCTACCAAACATTTAAAGAAGAATTAATTCCTATTCTCCTGAAACTGTTCCAGAAAATAGAAATGGAAGGAGAACTTCCAAACTCATTTTATGAGGCCAGCATCACCTTGATCCCAAAACCAGACGAGGATCCCATCAAAAAAGAGAATTACAGACCAATATCCTTGATGAACAGAGATGCGAAAATTCTCACCAAAATACTAGCCAATAGGATTCAACAGTACATTAAAAGGATGATTCACCACGACCAAGTGGGATTTATTGCAGGGCTGCAAAATTGGTTCAACATCCACAAATCAATTAATGTGATATGATGCATTAATAAAAGAAAGAACAAGAACCATATGATACTCTCAATAGATGCTGAAAAAGCATTTGACAAAGTATAACATCCTTTTCTGATCAAAACTCTGCAAAGTGTAGGGATAGAGGGTATATACCTCAATATCATCAAAGCCATCTATGAAAAACCCACAGCAAATATTATCAATGGAGAAAAACTGAGAGCTTTTCTGCTAAGGTCAGGAACATGGCAGGGATATCCATTATCACCACTCTATTCATCATAGTAGTAGAAGTCCTAGCCTCAACAATCAGACAACAAAAAGAAATTAAAGGCATCCAAATCAGGAAAAAAAAAGTCAAACTCTCACTCTTTGCAGATGATATGATACTCTATGTGGGAAACCCAAAAGACTCCACTCCAAATCTGCTAGAACTCATACAGGAATTCATACAGGAATTCAGTAAAGTGTCAGGATATAAAATCAATGCACAGAAATCAGTTGCATTTCTATACACCAACAACAAAACAGAAGAAAGAGAAATTAAGGAGTCAATCCCATTTACAATTGCACCCAAAACCATAAGATACCTAGGAATAAGCCTAACCAAAGACGCAAAGAATCTGTAATCAGAAAACTATAATGTACTCTTGAAAGAAATTGAGGAAGACACAAAGAAATGGAAAAATGTTCCATGCTCATGGAGTGGAAGAACAAATATTGTGAAAATGTCTATGCTACCTAAAGCAATCTACACATTTAATGCAATCCCTGTCAAAATCCCATCCATTTTTTTCAAAGAAATGGAACAAATAATCCTAAAATGTCTATGGAACCAGAGAAGACCTCAAATAGCCAGAGGAATATTGAAAAATATTGAATATTGAAAAGTTGGTGGCATCACAATTCCAAACTTCAAGCTCTATTACAAAGCTGTTATCATCAAGACAGTATGGGACTGGCACAAAAACCAATACATAGATCAATGGAACAGAATAGAGAGCCCAGAAATAGACCCTCAACTCTATGGTCAACTAATCTTTGACAAAGCAGAAAAGAATGTCCAATGGAAAAAAGACAGTCTCTTCAACAAACGGTGTTGGGAAAATTGGATAGCCACATGCAGAAAAATGAAACTGGATCATTTCCTTACACCACCCACGAAAATAGACTCAAAATGGATGAAGGACCTCAGTGTGAGAAAGGAATCCATCAAAATCCTTGAGGACAACACAGGCAGCAACCTCTTCAATCTCAGTCATAGCAACTTCTTCCTAGGAAGAAGGCAAAGGGCAAAAGGCATTGGTGTGGGGAAGAAACAAGTGTGGAATACTCTAGGCTTGGTTTCTAACTCTGCTTTAGTTCACTTCATAAGTGTTAAATTTACATCACATTTGTTTAAGATCTACTTTATGCCAAAGTTTTATGGTTACATTTTTTTAAAAAACTGAATGTACTGAATCTGAGATACATTTCAGTTACTAGGTCATAAAGAGTGCATTTATATATATCTCAAATGTCTGAGGATGCTAAGCAACAGGGGATTAAGAAACCAAATTAGATCTCTGGCAATATATTTGAAGTAAGGTGAGAAGGTTTATGAAAAGGTAAAATTATTGGTAACCGCCCTGCAGGTTTGAAAATATTTACTTTGTAATTAATACAATTGAATAGTTTTGCACCTATGATAATCTGTGCCTTGGTAATTACTACTAAAATGAAAAATAAAGATGTCTTAAACATTTTTAAAAATCAGTAAAAGGGGGGCACCTGGGTGGCTCAATCAGTGGAGCAACAGATCTTGGTTTTGGCTCAGGTTGTGAACTCAGGTCTTAGGATGGAGGTTTTGTGCCTTGGGATTTGTGCTCAGCAAGGAGTCTGCTTGTCCCTCTCCTTCCAATACTGCCCCCTCTTTCCATGCATACACACACACACACTCTCTCTCTCTCTCTCAAATAAATAAATAATAAAAATCTTTAAAAAATTCAATAAAAGAATTTGTTTCAAAATTTATTGTTAGAATATGGTAAACTATTTCTTGTAAAATTTTGATCCTGTCCACATATGTCAGAGAGGACCAAAAGCTGTTTTTTCCATTGAAGAGTTGTTTTTTAAGCTTTTGAAATGTATTTATAACTTGATTCACAGGAAACAGGATTTAATCATCCCCCCCAAAAAAACAATGAACACCACCTTAAAACTACCTTGTAGTTTTAAGAAAATATTTTGGGTTCTGAAGTCAGACAGGAAAAAAAAAGTTATCCCCTAAAGTTTAACAAATTATCTTGCTGTCAGAGATATATCTCACCAAGAACATTTTTATTATTTTGCTTATTGAGTTTGATGAGCCCTCTCTGGAAATACTTAATTATCACTTTGATTTAATTAGGTAGAAAAAAAATAATTTTTAGGTCAAATTTCTTTCAAGCTGCATATTCTGAGAATCCTTAATATGTGCCAGTAGGTACGTTGGTAATATAAACATAGTTGAGGACTTTACACCAGATTTGTTATTCTTTGATTAGGATACATGTTTACTTAAGGTGCAACTTTAGCTTATGCACATGTCATACATATTGTACTGCAATACATATATAGCTTGGAAAACACAGAACAAGAACCTTGTTAGTATCAGATGTTGCCCAGATGTTAACTTGGGCAACATTTACAATTTATGATCAATTGTGATGTTTCATGTTTTCTACTTCCCATTTCTCATTTATTTATATGAATGTTTATTTTAATTATCTTAGTCACAGTTAAAAATAATAATGCAAGAAAGCATCAGCAAAAATGGTTGAGTAAAAAACTTCTAAACCCTTCCCTCCATAAAAACCATGAAAAAACAGGCAAGAACTATCAGAATCAACTTTCATAACTATGGAAAATAATGAGAAGCTTGCAACAACCCAGTTAGCCTGGTAAGAATAGTGAGTACTTTAAGTTACTATAAACCCATCTCTCACTCCCCAGCTCAGTTAAAGCCTTGAAATTAAAAACCTGAACCATGAGAGACTATGGACTCTGAAAAACAATCTGAGGGTTTTGAAGGGGCGGGGGGTGGGAGGTCAGGGTATCAGGTGGTGGGTATTATAGAGGGCACGGATTGCATGGAGCACTGGGTGTGGTAAAAAACAATGAATACAGTTATGCTGAAAATAAATAAAAGACCAAAACAAAACAAAACAAAAAACCCTGAATTTCTTCTACTAGTACCGTAAAGAAAAGAACAAATCTGGTTTGCAAATTATTGTTACTTCATCTTCCTAGAGGCTCCCTATAAGAAACAGTGAGAAGGCTTGTTTTTATCTTATCTGACTGAAACTGTCCTTTGGTCTACTGCTGTCCAGGGGCATTTCTTAAAAACATTTAAAAATATTTACTGTTCTCTGAAACAGTGGATAATTGTTGTGCAAACAATAGACCAACCAAAATCCTGAGTGGGAAGGCTAAGAAATGAGATAGCTTGAGGAATTGGTTCTTTGAAAAGCCCTTATATATTAAGAGAATCTAAAATCCACATGCATACCCAGCATTGTGCATATGATCATGAAAGACCTGAGAAGTCCCTAAGCTTTCACCTCTAGCTGAACCTGGGACACTGGGCAAGCAGGAAGTGAAGGAAAAGAGAGTTGTAAACTTCTTGATTGAGTGTTAGTGGCATACTCCAACAAAAACAGAACACATTGGCAAAGACTAGAAATTCTTCCTGGTTCCAAGCATTTAAGAAAATCCCTATCCTATTATTAGCTTACCACTAAGGTAATGGAACAGAGATATCAGTGGTCACATGCAATAAAAACAGCAGATTTTATGGAATTAATTAAGAAAAGGCACCAAACAAATAGTAACTACAATGAGCAACAACAAACCCTGAGGAACAAGGACAGAGGAGATTTCTGACTTGCAGAGTTGCCATATTACAATATAAAAATGTCCATATTTCTATAAACTCACCAGCACATGAAGAAATAAGAAATTATGGTCCATGCACTGGAAGAATCACAAAGAGTAGAAATTGTTTCTGAGGAAGCACAGATATTGGATTTACTCAACAAAGGCCCTAGATGGAGCTTTTAAATATGTTTTGGGACTTCATCAAAATCAAAAGCTTCTGCACAGCAAAGGAAACAGTCAAGAAAACAAAGAGGCAACCCACAGAATGGGAGAAGATATTTGCAAATGACAGTACAGACAAAAGGTTGATATCCAGGATCTATAATGAACTCCTCAAACTCAACACACATGAAACAGGCAAACATATCAAAAAATGGGCAGAAGATATGAACAGACATTTCTCCAATCAAGACATACAAATGGCTATCAGACACATGAAAAAATGTTCATCATCACTAGTCCTCAGGGAGATTCAAATTAAAACCACATTGAGATATCACCTTATACCAGTTAGAATGGCAAAAATTAAAAAACAGGAAACAACATGTGTTGGAGAGGATGTGGAGAAAGGGGAACCCTCTTACACTGTTGGTGGGAATGCAAGTTGGTGCAGCCTCTTTGGAGAACAGTGTGGAGATTCCTCAATAAATTAAAAATAGAACTTCCCTATGACCCTGCAAATGCACTCTTGGGTATTTACCCCAAAGATACAGATGTTGTGAAAAGAAGGGCCATCTGTACCCCAATGTTTATAGCAGCAATGGCCACGGTCGCCAAACTATGGAAAGAACCAAGATGCCCTTCAACGGACGAATGGATAAGGAAGATGTGGTCCATATACACTATGGAGTATTATGCCTCCATCAGAAAGGATGAATACCCAACTTTTGTAGCAACATGGATGGGACTGGAAGAGATTATGCTGAGTGAAATAAGTCAAGCAGACAGAGTCAATTATCATATGGTCTCACTTATTTGTGGAGCATAACAAATATCATGGAGGACAAGGGGTGTTAGAGAGGAGAATGGAGTTGGGAGAAATTGGAAGGGGAGGTGAACCATGAGAGGCTATGGACTCCAAAAAACAATCTGAGGGGTTTGAAGTGGCGGGGGGGTGGGAGGTTGGGGTAGCAGGTCGTGGGTATTATGGAGGGCACGGATTGCATGGAGGACTGGGTGTGGTGAAAAAATAATGAATACAGTTTTTCTGAAAATAAATAAATTAATTTATAAATAAAATAAATATATGTTTGAAGAGCAAAAGATCATTTTAGATTGAAAGGACTAAAGCAAAATAAGAAAACAATGTTTCAGCAAATAGAGAATATTAACAGAAATTGAAATGATAAAAATTAACCACATAGAGATTCTGAAGTTAAAAAATGCAGAAACTGAAATGAGAAATTCACTGGGTTGCACAACAACAGATTTGAACTGGCAGAAAAAATAGTGAACTTGAAAATAAGTTAATTGAAATTATTCAACTTAAAGGGCATAAAGGAAAAAAAAAAGAAAAATTAACCAAGCCTAAGAAACCTGTGAGACACCACCAGCTATGCCAACATAAGCACAATAGAAGTCCCAGAAAAGGCAGAGGAAGGACTGAAGGACTATTTGAGGAAATAATGACTGAAAACTTACCAATTTTGATGGAAAAAAGTTTATATTTACCTAAAAAATTTCAATGAACTCCAAGCAAGATAAACTCAAAGAGGTAGAGACCATGACACATCATCAACTATCAAAAGCCAAGAACAAAGAATGTAGAAACCAGCAAAAGAGAAACAACTCATCACATGCAAAGGATGTTCAATAAGATTAACAGTTGGTTTTTCATCAGCAATTGTAGAAGCCAAAAGATAATGGGATGATATATTCAGAGTGCTAGAAAAAAAATTATTAAAAAATTATAAAATTATAAACCATCAATCCTGTATGTTGCTAAAATGTCCTTCAAAAGTGAGAGAAATTAAGATATTTCCTTATAAAAATATAGAGAGAAGAGTGAAAGCAGACTCACTCTTCAAGAAATGATAAATGGAGTCTGTCAGGCTGAAATGAAAGGTCGTAATGAACTCCTGTAAAGATAACTACACAGATAAATATAAAAGGTAGTATTGTGTTTTTGTTTGTAACAGTTTTATTTTCCTATCTAGTTTAAATGACAATTGCAGAAAGCAATACTTGTTAACTTATGTTCATGACCATACTTTGTATAAAGATATAATTTGTGGTAATAACAACATATGAAGAGTATAAAGGAAGTATAAAAGAAGCTATAAACAATTGTACAACTTAGATAACATAGTTGAAATAGACAAATAGCTTAAAAAAAACCACCAACTACCAAAGCAATCTCAAAAAAGAGTTAATAAATCTGAATACACTTGTAACAAGTAATTTAAAATCTTTGTACAAAGAAAATCCCAGGGCCAGATGGTATTTCTAGCATTATGTTTTATTTTTAGCGCTTTTCTTTTTCTTTTTTTCTTACATTTTTACTCAGGTAAAATTAACCTACAGTGTTACATTAGCTTCAGCATGCAATATAATGATTGAACAGTTCTATCTATTTCTCATTGCTTATCAAGATAAATACACTCTTAATCCCCTGTATCTGTTTTCCCAATCTCTCCATTCACCTCCCTGGCAACCAGTAGTTGATTCTCTGCATTGAAGTGTCTGTATTTTTTGTTTGTCTCTTTTTCTCTTTGTTCATTTTGTTTCTTAAATTCCACATACAAGTGAAATCATATGGTACTTGGCTTCCTCTGTCTGATATATTTCACTTTACATTAGAGCCTGATGCTGTGAATGGCAAGACTTCATTCTCTTTTATAGTGGAGTAACATTACAGAGTATATATGTCACACTTTCAATCATTCATCTATGGAGGGACACTTGGATTGTTTCCATATTTTGGCAATTATAAATACTGCTGCAATAAACATAGGGGTGAATGTATCCTTTTGAATCAGTTTTTTCATTTTCTTTACATACATATCCAGTAATAGAATTAATTATTCTTATGATAATCCTATTTTAAATTTTTTGAAGAACGTCCATACTATTTTGCACAGTAGTTGCACCAATTTGCATTCCCACCGGCAAGGCATGAGGGTTTCTTTTCCTCCACATCATCATCAACACTTGTTATTTCTTGGGGTTTTGATTTTAGTCATTCTTTCAGGTATAAGATGATGTCTCATAGTTTTAATTTGCATTTTCCTGATGATTAGTGATGTTGAGCACCTTTTCATTTGTCTCTTGTCCCTCTCCATGCCTTCTCTGGAAAAATGTCTATTCATGTGCTCTGCCCATTTTTAAATTGCATTATTTGGAGTTTTTAAATATTGAGTTCTATAAATTCTGTACATATTTTGGATTTTAATTTTTTAGTCACAGTAGTTCAATTTTGCTTTTGTTTTCCTTGCCTCAGTAGCCATACCTAGAAAAATGTTTCTTTCTTTCTGTGGGGCTTGAACTCACAACCCTGGAGATGAAGACCTGAACTGAGATGGAAAGTCGGACGCTTAACCATCTGAGCCACCTAGGTCCCCCTTTAAAATGTTTTCGGTGGCCTATGTTAAGAAACTACCGACTTTTTTCTTCGAGGATTTGTGATTTCCACTTTGAGTTTATTTTTGTGTATGATGTAAGAAAGCAGTCCATTTTCATTCTTTTGTATGTAGCTGTCCAGTGTTCCCGGCACTATTTGTTGAGGACACCTTTGCCCATTGAATATTCTTGCTTCCTTTGTGGAAGATTAATTAACCATACAGTGTAACCATATAATTGTGGATTCATTCCTGAGCTCTCTATTCTGTACCACAAATCTATGTTTCTGTTTTGTGCCAGTACCATGTTTTGATTACTACAGCTTTATAGTATATCTTGAAATCTTGGGTGTGGTACCTCCAGTTATGTTCTTTTCCTTTTAAGACTGGTTTGGCTATTCAAAGTATTTTGTGGTTCCATACAAATTTTAGGATTATTTCAGTTAGGTCTGTAAAAACTGTTGTTGGTGTTTTCACAGGGATTGTTTTAAATCTATAGACTGCTTTTGGTAGTATGGGCACTTCAACAATGTTGGTATTTTTCCAGTCCACAAGCATGGAATATCTTTCCATTTGTTTGTGTCATCTTCAGTTTATTTAATCAGTGTTTTATAGTTTTGAGACTACAGATCTTTCACCTCCTTGGAGAAGTTTCTTCCTAAGTGCTTTTTTTCTTTTTGGTGCAATCGTAAATGGAATTTTTTTTTTAAATTTCTTTTTCTGCTACTTAATTATCAATGTCTAGAAATGCAAAAGATTTCTGTATATTAATTTTATATCCTATGACTTTCTTATTTCATATATAAGTTCTAGTACTTTTTTGGTGTAGTCTTTAGGGTTTTCTATATACAGTAACTGCAAATGGTGAGTGTTATGTCTTCCTTACCAATTAGGATGCCTTTTTTTTCCCTTGTCTCATTGCTGTGGCTAGGACTTCCAGTACTATATTATATAAAAGTGGTAAGAGTGGACATCCTTGTCTTGTTCCTGATGGTAGAAGAAAAGCTCTCAGTGTTTAACCTTTGAATTAAGATGGTAGTTGTGGGTATTTCATATATGGCCTTTATTATGTTGAGGTATGTTCTGTCTATACCTACTTTGTTGAGTTTTTATCATGAACAGAAGTTGCTCTTTGTCATATGCTTTTCTTGAATCTATTGAGTTGTCTTATGGTTTTTATCCTTTCCTGAAGCAGGGCTTAATCCCAAGACCCTGGAATCATGAACTGAGCCAAAGGCAGGCACTTAACTGACTGAACCACACAGGTGCCCCTCAAAGTAATTATTGATAGTTACTTACTGCCATTTTATTAACTGTTTTACAGTTGTTTTTGTGGTTCTTCTGTTTTTTCTTCTCTTTCTTTTTCCTTATGGTTTGATGACTTCTTTATTAATATGCTTGGATTCCTTTCTTTTTATTTTTTTTTTTTGTATTACAGGTTTTTGATTTGTGATGACCATTAGGCTCATATAAAACATATTATGCATATAGCAGTTTGTATTAAGTTGATGGTCCCTTAATTTTGAATCCATTCTAAAAGTACAAAATTTTTACTCTGCCCCCCCATGTTTTATGTATATGATGTCATTACATCTTTTTATTTTGTGAATCCCTTGATTGATAATGTGTAGATATAACTGATTTTGCTGCTTTTGTGCTTTAATCTATTATTTTATAAGTGATTAATCAATTATTATATTTATAAGCAATTAATCTATTATTTTATTTGTATTCACTTATGAAATTTTTTCCATTCATAATTTTCTTATTCCTGGTTACGACCCTTTTTTTTCACTCAAAAAGAACCCCTTTAGCATTTCTTGTATGCTTGGTTCAGTGGAGATACATTCCTTTGACTTTTGTTTGTCTGGGAAGCTCTTCATCCCTCTTAGTATGCTGGTTAGAGTATTCTTCTTTTTTTTAAGATTTTATTTATTTATTTGACACAGAAAGAGAGAGGGAGAGATCACAAGTAGACAGAGGCAGGCAGAGAGAGAGGGGAAAGCAGGTTCCCTGATGAGCAGAGAGTCCAATGTGCGGCCCTATTCCAGAACCTTGAGATCATGATCTGAGGTGAAGGCAGAGGCTTAATCTACTGAGCCACCCAGGCGCCCCTGGATAGAGTATTCTTAATTGCAGATTTTTTTTCCTTTGAGCACTTTGAAGTCAAGGCCCACTAGTTTTCAAATCTAAATGTTGCAGGGACCCATCTTCCCAGTGCAGGTCCCCTGTGTCTGGGTTGACTAATGTGAGGTATGCTCCTCTCCCTTCTCTATGCTTATGTTGCCCTTTCCATTTATGGTTAGTCTCAGCTGGAGTTTGGTTCCTGACACATATCTCTAACCCTCCTACCCATTTCAGTGTGGCCTCCTCTCTAGGGTTAACTGTGGAAAGTCTGCTCTTCTAGTCTTCAGGCTGTTTTCTGGGTTAATTACACTCAAGTGGCTGTTACCGAGCTGTGTCCATGGGATGAAGTGAGTTTAGCATACTCCTACTCTGCTATCTTTCCAGAAATCTCCTAGCAAAAATTTAAAGATTAATTAATGTTATTCATTTTCAAACACTTCCAAAAAATAGAAAGAACACTTTTTCATTCTTTCTGAGGCCAGCCTTACACTGATTGCAAATCAAATCCAAATAGCACAATAAATGAAAATTACAGATGAAATGAAAATTACAGTATCCCCTACAAAGATGGATGTAAAATTCTTCAGCATATACTTACAAACTGAGTCTATCAGTATATTGAAAAAAATGTTACATAATGATCAAGAGAAATAATCCCAGCAATACAAGTTTTTTTCCAACATCACTCAATGTGAATAGAGTAAAGAGGGGAAAAAAAAAAAAAAAAAAAAGATCGTCTCAACACATACAGAGAAAACATTTGACAAAATTCAGCAGCCTTTTATGATTAAAAAATATATATATACCCAACAAACCAGGAATGGAAGGGGACTTCTTCAACCCAATAAATGATATCTATGAAAAACCAATAATGAAAGACTGAATGAAAGTTTTCCCCCTGAAGTCAGGAAAAAAATAAGTGTCAACTTTCATCATACCTATCCAACGCTGAACTAGAAGTTGTAACTAGGGCAATTAGATATGAAAAATAGTTAAAAAGCATCAAAATTGGGAAGGAAGAAGTGAAATATTTTCTATTTATGGATGGCTTGATTTTATATACAGAAAACCCTGAAGTACTCACAAACACACTCTTAAAGCTAATAGTATGCTAATGAGCATGTTCAGCAAAATTGCAAGATATAAATTAATATATTAAAATTAGATCCATTGTTGTATACAAGCAACAAAAAATCTGAAAAAAAATGAAGAAACTGGTTCCATCTACAATAACGTCAAAAAGAAGAAAATACTTAGTAAGAAGTGTATGACTTATATACTGAAAACTAAAAAAAACATTATTGAAAGAAATTTAAAGAGTCAGATAAATAGAAAGATCTTATAGTCATGAATCAGAAGATTTAATGTTGTTAAAGGGCAATACTCCTCAAACTAATTTACAATTTAGTGAAATCCCTATAAATACCCAACAGCCAGTTTTGAGGAAGAAATTGAAAAGCCAATCCTCAAATTCATATTGAATTGGAAGGGATTCCAAATAGCAAAAACAATCTTGAAAAAGAACAATTTTTTTTATTGTACTTTCTTATTTCAAAAACCAGACAGGTACTGTCATAAGGATAGACATATAAATAAACCAATAGAATGTAATTGAGAATTGAGAAAGCCAGACATCTATAGCCAAATAGTATTTGACAAAGATGCCAAGACCATTAATGGGGAAAGAATAGTCTTTTCAACAAAGGATTCTGGGATTAATGGATAGCCATCTGCCCAAAAAAAAAAAAAAGAATTTGGACACCTACCTCACTAAGCAAAAATGTTAATTAAATATTGAACAATGACCAATTGTTAGAACTAAAAATATGAAAATTTTAGAAGGAAATATAGATAGAAATCTTCATAATGTTGGAAAAGGAAATGAAAGCACAAACAACTAAAACCACAACACTGTTACCACCACAACAAAATAGATGTATTAGACTTCATCAAAATTATTTTGCACATCACAGCAATGTAGTAAAGATACAACCCACAGAATGGGAGAAAATACTTGCAAATTATGTGTTTAACAAGGTTCTAGTATTCAGAACATATAAATAACTCTTAAAACTCAACAAAAAGATGCAGTTACTGTGGAAAACAGTTCCTCATCAATTTAAAGATAGTATGACCATATGACCCACTAATGCCGCTCCTAAGTATATACCCAAAAGAATTGAAAACAGGTATTCAAACAAGTAACTGTACACAAATGTTCATGGTAGTACTGTTCACAACAGTCAAAACATAGAAATAATGTACATGTTTATCAAGGGATGAATGGATAAGCCAAATATGGTATATCTAAATATGAAATACTATACAGTCATTATAAAGAATGAAATACTGATACATGTTATGACACAGATGAACCTTGAAAACATATGCTAAGTAAAAGAAGCTACACATTAAATATCACATATTTTATTATTCCATTCATATGTAATGTCCAAAATAGGCAAATCCAAAAAACCAAGAAGTAGATTTGTGATTCCAGAAGTAGGGAAAGGGTAGAATGAGGAATAACTACTCAGTGAGTATGGATTTCTGTTTGGGGCCATGAAAAAGTTCTGGAACTAGACTGTAGTGATGGCACAACATTCTGAATGTACTCAATGCCATTGAGTTGAATTTTAACCACTTTAAAATGGTCAAAAGAGTAAATTGTTATATTTTACCACATTTTAAAAAAATCTCAAGAAGAAACAAACAATTCCAATAAAAATGGGCAAAGGATTTGTATAGACATTTCTCAAAAGAAGATAAACAAATGCCTGAAAAGCACTTTGAAAGACTAAACATCATTAGTCATTAGGGAAATGCAAATTAAAGCCACAAAGAAAACCCACTTTATATCCACTAGCATGGCTCTAATAAAGGGGGGGAGTTAAATACAAGTTTTGACAAGGATTTGGAAATATTAGACCCTTATGTGGTGTTAATTGGCTTGTAAAATGGTTGTGTCTGTAAAAAGCAATATGGCTGTTCCTCAGACAGTTAAAGATGGAGTTGCCACAGGTCCAGCAATTCCACTGCTATATATGTATCCAAGAGAAATGAAATCATATGTCCACACAAAAACCTGTGCAAGAATGTTCCTAAGCAGTGCTATTTGTAATAGGGGAGAAGTGGAGACAAACCAAACTGTTCATCAACTAATAGATGAATAAAGAAAATAAAGTGTATCCATACAATGGAATATCTTTTGGCTGTACAAAAGAATGAAGTACTGATACCTGCTATATAACATGGATGAACCTTGAAAACATGCTAAGTGAAAGAGGCCAGGTGCAAAAGGCTACATTTTATATGATTTTGTTTACATGATTTGTCTCTATTAGAGGCAAACCAGTTAGTGGTTTCCAGGGGCTGGGGAAGGGAGGCGTAGAGAATAACTACTTAATGGGCAAGAGGTTTCCTTTCCAGGTGATGAAAAAGTTTCAAAACTAGATAGTGTAATGATTGCATGGCATTGAAAATGTACTAAAAACCACTGTATTATATGCTTTAAAATGATGAACCTGATGAGGTTTTATGTTATGTGAAGTTCATCTGAAATAAAAATAATTATTATAGTACATGTGTGCCTAGATCATCATTGTCAAAGAACTAGTCATTATATTTTCAGCTTTTGACAACACAGATATGATATCTTTCTTAACAGCTTAAAACTTTGTTTCCTGGGTATCTGCCATAATGCGAAACTTTGAAACTCATCTTTTTGGGATTCCTCTTAGTTGAGCTACACAGTTGAAAGTAAGTTCTAAGTTCAATATGAAACTTATACCCATTTTTGTTGTAGTGGTTGCCATTCTATGACTAAGTGGTGAGTCCATTCTCACTATATTATATCCAGGCTAACCTTCATGCCAGCTCCCCTTCCTTTCCAAAATATTGCTACTATGCTGGATCTCAGCTGTTGCTGTTTATACCATGAGCACTTCAGTTGCTAGCTAGATCTTTACTCTTAACAAAAACAACAGCGAAACAAGAGCAAAACTGATGCAGTAGTTCTGGCCATAAAATTGCTTTCAGGATGACAGTATTTTTCCCTTATAATCCCACCCCAGCCCTCTGTCAAGTGCTCTAAAATGCAGCAACACAGCTGTTGAAAGGGACTCTGAAAACAGAAAGAAAAGTAGATTCCTGGTTGACAGGTGTAGGGTTAGATAAAATTTGACACAATTGCAACTGTGCTTCTAAGTCAATGAGCATCACTTTGGAGCGACAGATTGTAAAATACCAATGGTGATGATTGAGTAAAGACAAAGGATGAATGATGTCTTTCAGTATAAATGTTATGTAGAATTTTAGAATATATGGAAAAGTATCATACATACTTATGAAGCTTAGGTTACTATATTAATCATACAATTGCAGAAACAAACTAATAGAAGCATCTTACCAGTCATCATTGTGTTAAAGACATCCCCCAGCAAGTAACTTATTTCCTTTGGAACATGTTTTGTGAGATTCTTGCCTGGAATATTAACAACTTGTTAGGTATGAAGAGACAACAATTATTGCCAATTAAGGCCAATATGCCTTATTCAAATATGGCATAATGTGTTTCATATTTATATTAATAATTTTAATTCTTTAAATTCTTTAGGAAACTAACATCAACAATGTTTGTTCTTCCAATCCATGAGCATGGAATGCTTTTCCATCTTTTTGTGTCTTCTTCAATTTCTTTCATGATCATTCAGTAGTTCCTGGATTACAGATCCTTTACCTCTTTAGTTAGGTTTATTCTCAGGTATCTCATGGTTCTTGGTGCTATAGTAAATGGAATTGATTCTCTCATTTCCCTTTCTATAGTTATTTCATTTTTAGTGTATAAAAAAGCAACTGATTGGGATGCCTGGGTGGCTCAGTGGGTTAAGCCTCTGCCTTTGGCTCAGATCATGATCTCAGGGTCCTGGGATCAAGTCCCACATTAGGCTCTCTGCTCAGTGGACAGCCTGGTTCCCTCTCTCCCTCTGCCTGCTGCTCTGCTTCCTTGTGAGAGCTCTCTCTCTCTCTCTCTCTCTGTCAAATAAATAAACAAATCTTTAGAAAAAAAAAGCAACTGATTTCTGTGCATTGATTTTATATCTGGCCACATTACTGAATTGCTGTATGAATTCTAGTAGTTTGGGGGTGGAGTCTTTTGGGTATTCCACATAAAGTATCATGTCATCTGCAAAGAGAGAGTTTGACTTCTTCTTTGCCAATTTGAATACCTTTTATTTCTTTTTGTTGTCTGATTATTATTGCTAGGACTTCTAGTACTTTCAATGCCATCCTGGTCAAAATTCCACTGGCAATTTTCTTTCCTTTTTCTTTCTTTTTTAAAAAATTTTGTTTATTTATTTGACACAGAGAGAGAGATCACAAGTAGCCAGAGAGGCAGGCAGAGAGAGGGAGAAGCAGGCTCCCTGCTGAGCAGACCCTGATGCAGGACTCGATCCCAGGATCCTGAGATCATGACTTGAGCTGAAGTCAGAGGCTTAACCCACTGAGCCACCCAGGTGCCCCCACCGGCAATTTTCTAAGTGCTGGGACAAACAATCCTAAAATTTGTATGGAACCAGAAGAGACCCCGAATTGCTAAGGAAATGTTGAAAAAGAAAAACAAAACTGGGGGCATGATGTTGCCTGATTTCAAGCTTTACTGCAAAGCTGTGATCACCAAGACAGCATGGTACAGACAAAAAACAGACACGTTGACCTGTGGAACAGAGTAAAGAGCCCAGATATGGACCCTCAAATCTGTGGTCGAATAATCTTTGACAATATACAGTGGAAAAATGAGAGTCCATTCAATAAATGGTGCTGGGAAAATTGGACAGCTATGTATAGAAGAATGAAACTCGACCATTCTCTTAAACAATACACAAAAATAAACTCAAAAATGGAAAAAGACCTCGACGTGAGGCAGGAATCTCAAAATCCTAGAGGAGAACATAGGCAGTAAACTTTTAGACATTGGCCAGAGCAACTTCTTTCAAGATATGTCTCCAAAGGCAAAGGAAACAAAAGTGAAGATGAACTTTTGGGATTTCATCAAGATCAAAAGCTTCTGCAAAGAGGCAACCCATGGAGTGGGAGATGATATTTGCAAATGATGTTACAGACAAAGGGATGATATTCGAGATCTATAAAGAACTCCTCAAATTCAACACTCAAAAAACAGATAATCATGTCAAAAAATGGGCAGAAGACATGAACAGATACTTCTCCAAAGAAGATATACAAATGGCTAACAGACAAAAGAAAAAACGTTCATTATCATTAGCCATCCAGGATACTCAAATCAAAACCACATTGAGATATCACCTTACACCAGTTAGAATAGCCAAAATTAACAAGACAGTATACAACAAGTGTTGGAGAGGATGTGGAGAAAGGGAACCCTCTTATACTGTTGGTGGGAATGCAAGCTTGGTACAGCCACTTTGGAAAACAGTGTGGAGATTCCTTAAGAAATTAAAAATAGAGCTTCCCTATGACCCTGCAATAGCACTACTGGGCATTTACCCCAAAGATACAGATGTAGAGAAAAGAAGGGCCATCTGTACCCCAATGTTCATAGCAACAATGGCTACAATTACCAAACTGTGGAAAGAGCCAAGAAGCCCTTCAACAAATGAATAGATAAAGGAGATTATACTCCATATTTACAATGGAATATTATGCCTCCATCAGAAAGGATGAATGCTCAACTTTTGTATCAACATGGACGGGACTGGAGGAGATTATTCTGAGTGAAATCAGTCAATCAGAGAGAGTTAATTATCATGTAGATTCACATGTGGAGCATAAAAAATAACATGGAGAACATTAGGAGAAGGAAGGGAAAAGTGAATTGAGGGAAGTCAGAGAGGGAGATAAACCATGAGAGAGTGTGGACTCTGAGAAACAGAGGATTTTGGAGGGGAGAGAGTTTGGAGGTTAAGTGAGTCTGGTGGTGGGTATGAAGGAGGGCATATATTGCATGGAGCACTGGGTGTGGTGCATAAACAATGAATCTTGGAACACTGAAAAAAATCAAATTAAATTAGATTAAAAAAAAAAAAGAAAACTAACACTGAGCCCTTCCTTTTTCAAAGTAGCTATTGGTACAATGCATGACTTTTTAAAATGTGACTTAAAGTAAGAATGGTCTCAACTAAATTATTTTAAGAGTTTACTGACTTAGGGAAACTGATTTCCTATAATTCAATCACCTGAGTTTAAATGTCTGTACATTGAATTAAGGGAATTGTAACACTGGAGAAGAACTGGTTTAAAAAATCTTGAACTATGAATAATCCCAAATCCTAAATCCTAGCTCTACACATTACATTTTTTGATATGATATTTCATGTCCATTTGCAAATATTTAATCTCTATATTTGACTTACTAAAAGACTGAAATGGATTTACCTTCTCTACATGCATATTGAAAGCAGGGGAAGAGCAGGACGATTACTGAGCAAGATGAAGAAGCTCAAAACTACTAGCTTTGAGGCATTATCAAAGTTGATGATTCACATGTGGCTTCAAGCATCCTTAAAGGAAGAGGATGTCTTATCATTGGCTTCTTTATTTGATACTGTGTATAGTAGCCATTCCCTTTTCTCTCATGGATGATTACAGTAGTTGCCAGCATCTTCTATTTCCAGTGCAAAATCCCTTCCATCAGAACAAAACAAAAACAAAACTCTTCAAAACTGCTGTGAAGAGTGATTTTTTTTTTCCTAAAGCACAAGTCTGATCGTGACACTGCCTTATTTAAAGACCTTAGCCATTTTTTCCCTGTATCTGTAACTCCCAAACTCTCTACTAAGTCCACAGTACTCTTTAATGTTGGCCACCAAACCATCTTTTCAGAATTATGCGCCTGTACCAATGTACTGCAGCTATGACCCAGCAGTTCCTAAAACTTAACCTAAATATGGCGTGGGGAGGGGTGGAAGGGGGAGATGACATCTTAAAGATATATTTAACAGATATATTTATATTCCTAAATAATCAATAAATAAGGCAGAAAAATGTGTGAAAAGATATCCATTACTATTAAGCAAAAATGAAAGGAAAGCTACCTAGATGTCTAAGAGAAAATAACAAAGTAAATTTTGGTGCCTTCACATAATTTTAATGTATATGAGAATGAAGAATCATTTTTGAGTTTTTAAAAAATATTCATACAAATTAGTGAAAAAAGAGGGCAACAAACTAGATACTCATTCTGATCACATTTACAAAGAATATGCACATTATGAAAATAAGTCTACATGTCATAAACATGCATACATTTACATTTAGAAATGAGAAAAAAACTGTGTTAACATGAATATCTATTTATGTATCATGATATTGGGAATAATTCATGTGATTTTATTTTCTTCCTGACACTTCTTTGTATTCTCACATACTTGACAGTAAAAAAAACATGTTACTTTTACAAATAATGAAGTTTACAACTGACATAATATTCACTAACTTCCTAAAATGATCTATCATCATGTGATTTGTGTGAAATATATGCCTGTACCATTCCTATTTTGGAATCTGAAATCTATTCCATGGATTTTCTTGTGAGTAAAATAACAACGTCATGAATTTGTTTAATGCCAGTAAAGTGGTTTGAAGATGAAAACTTCTACATAAGTGCTAAGTATTGTTATTGAGCATTAAAAATCACTTGACATATCAGAAGTGCTTCTCTTCATTACTGGCATGAAAGCAATTTTCTCTAGGCAAAGGGTAAGGACTTACAATATTGACATTTTAAAAAGTGTAATACTAGGAGACATGACATGCTAAAAAGACTTATCTTTCCTTTCATCTAAATCCTATTGTTAGAATTTTATATTTTATAGAGTCAGTTCTATATTTATTTATGTCAAATGCTAATATTGATACATTATAAGTTTTACGGAATAGTGCTATATCAAATGCAATTTTCATGAAACAATGTCTCCTGTCAGTAAAAGTGACTTCGGTGCAGGTAGGTTTGCTAAAGAAGTACTGGTCGGCTCAGTACAGGATTGATGGCAGTTGCAGCTGGAAAAGATAATAATGTTAACTCAGAAATAGATTTTTGGGGTTGAGTGAGGAAAGGGGGGGTATAAATTTTGCAAGGGCTGCTATGTGCCTACTGAGGAAAGATGTTTTCTGAGTTTTCCCCTTGAATTATGGTCATATGATGATTATGGTCATATGATGGCTCACCAGTGCCATCCAAGAGGGATCTCTAGGTTGAGCAGGCAGCAAATAACATCTTTCACTTACTGACTAGTATCTAAGTTTTACAAGCATTCAAGTGCTAATAACTACCTGCAAGGAAACAGTTAACATTACATATTCTAGACAATGAAACTGAAACTCAGAGTTGTTAGTTGGGCAACCTTACACAGATAATAAGTTGGTTTTCTTTCTTTTCTTTTTCTTTTTTTTTTTTTTTTTAAGTGCCATATTACTCTTCTAAAGGATAGGGAGATTTGTACTGCCCCAACTAAGTGCTAAAGGTTCAAACTAGGAAGAGGAGAGGATAGAATGGGAAAAGCTCCATCGTGCTGCCTGTGTTATTTCCATCTCTGGTAGTAAAACTTATTTTGGAAATCATTCTCATTAAACAAAGAGCTTTTTGCTGCCTAATTTCAGGGTGGTATGATAGAAATAAAATATATTAAAATGAAATTAATATTCTTAGCTCTGTTGCTAATTGGCAATTGTTTCTGTTCTCATATATTCAGTAGAAATAACCATACGTTTATTAGCATCATTATTTGAGATTAACAGATGCAGAAAAATTTACATGTTAAATGATTTCTTACCCATAGTATTGCTATTATTTCAGGTATTAGAGCATTTCTTGAATACTTCATCTTCCTCCTACACACAGTGAGAAGTTGGTGGAGTAGTTGTTACTGGTTTCCTATGATTTCATTGTCACTCTGCCAGTTGAATGCTGAGTCAGTGCACTGCATCACCGTGAAGAACCTTTCTGAGGGTGTTTGTAGTGCACAGATGCCATTCAGGGGTACCATTTCAGCACTTCAGCTTCCATGAATTTGTCCATTCACAATGAAGTTTATAACATCACATGAAAAGTGCTTTAATATATTATTTCCAATCCCTATTTCCATATAGAGAAAAATTTTCTCTATTTCCAGAGAGAAAAATTGCAGCACTTTATGTAACTTTTCTCCAGGTTCCAAAATTGTCAGGATCATGTAATTCACACATCTATTATGAGTCATTGACTAAATTCCAAGAACAGGTTGTGCTCATTAAACTCCCTTAATGTATATGGACTTAAATTGGAAAGCAAATTTACAGGAAACTCTTTCAAATATTCCAAGATAATTACTCACCCAGTAATGCTATTTTGAAGAACAATTTGTACAATTATATTTAATATTTTTTAAAAATTGCCCTATCCATATATTCATAGTCCCTTCTCATTCGTAAGCATTACATAGGTGCTAATTAAAGGTCATTTAGGCCACTAGAGCTGTAATAAAAGAATAGGAAAAATAAGTAATATTTTAAATTATTTTGCCCTTTATCTACTTCATTTAGTTCCACTCAATATTGGGTTCCTATTTTAGAGATATAACTTTTATAATTAAAAGAATGCAAAAAAAAAAAGATAAAGTCATAAAAACTGTGAAAAACTTAATACTACCACTTTAGCATATGAAAAGAATTCTTTTCATGAAAAAGAACCCATCACATCTCTATACCTAAAGAAATCCATAAAGACCCTTGACATAGAATGTTCTCCAGAATTGGAGCCACCTCAGATTCTCCAAGTCACTAGCACTACTGGTAGCAAAGCTCTATGAAATCTGTGATATAAGGGCCACTGTATCTATTAATTTTCGGATCATAACCAATATTCAGAGAAGCATAACTTGAAATATAAGAGAACATAAATTGTCTATACCCTGACTATGCACAGAAGTTAGGAATCAACTCCAAACAAAAAAAAATCTTTGGGGGAATGATGGAGTATTGGGAAATTTTAGAGCACATAAAGAAACAGCAAGCAGTAGTGGTGGCAGTGGTAGATTTGTGGGCTATAAGGATGAACCAGGTCTAAAGATGTGCTGTATTAATAACCCAGGACTATCATTTGAAATTCTCTGGGAAATTATCAGTTTAACTAATGTGAATCCCAATTAAAGCTTTTAAATTCCATTTTAAAGAAAGAATATATGCTTCATAGTACAGTGATTATAAAATAATTTTGTACCTGACTTCCTAACCTATTAAGTAGAGTTATTGAGAAAACAGCATCAGTTTACACAATATGCTTAAATTTCTGTTTGATTCATGACTGGTAGTACAGCTGTGAGTGGGCCTATATTGATCCTCATGTTACAGTGATTTTGTTCTTTCTGCCTCTAGTCAACAGGAAAGATAGGAATAAAAGACTGTTTACTTTATTTACAATAAAGTTGAATTTCCAAAAGTAAGATACACAGTTCTTTAAAAAGAATACTCTTACCCAGTTTTGTTTTGGACAAAAAGCATTCCATAGATTCAGCATAGGTTAGTGTCCAGGAACGTGCTCTGTTATCTGGAATTTTTTTCAGTATCTATCTAAATAAAACTGAATTTAACAGATGTTTGTTACGCATAGATGTGCAAAGTATATTAGGTATTTTAGGCAACACAGAGGCCAATAAAAAGACTACTCTTAGGAGTTTGCATGTGCATGTGGGTGTGTGTGTACCTTGGGCATTACATACCAAAGTAGGTCCATCTCTGGAGGTATTGAAAATGGATAGGTAGGGACTTCCAGAGAAGATAGCAGAATAGAAGGATTCTAGGCTCACCTCATTCCATGGATACATCAAGATAACACCCACATCAGAATAAATAATGTAGAAGATGACCCAAAGACTGGCAAAACAAACTCTCCACAGCTAAATGTAGAGAGAGAGGACACATCAAAGTGCGTACAAAGGCAGAGACCTAGTTGGGAGCCAAACTGATCTCTGGAACTGTCCATGAAGGATGTCACAGGTGTGGGGAGAGAAGATGAGCAGACCCCACATTAGGCATCCCACCACATTAGGAAGACAAATCTCTATAACACTGAGCTTTGAAAAACAGAGGGACTTAAATTCTTGAGTTCTTACAGCTAGTGAGGCTTAACACCTGGAACTTTTTTTTTAACTTATTTTTTTAACCTCTGGAACTTTAAAAATCAGACCCTAGCTTCTGGGAGAGCCGGAGGGTGATAGGAAACAGAGTCCTTGCCCTTAAAGAGATAGCACAACAAACAGCCCCGTTGAGATACAACACAGAAGCAGCAGTTTAAAAAACAAAACAAAACACCTGGGGTATATAGAAGGGAGATTTGTTTACTAACCTCAGATAACTTGTACTGGAGGGCCAGAGATCTTCGGGAGACTTTTCCAAGAATTAAAGAGCTGGCAGGTGGTGTTTCCCTGCTCTACCCCACTTCCTAGATACATGGACACCTGTGAAAACCAGCAGAGCATGAACACTCCACCTAGCTTGCTAACTGTGAACTCTACCATGACATTCTTCTGTGGACACATTCTCTCTATCCCAGTCTTGGCAGGAGTACATCCAAAGTGGCACCGCAAGCATGGTAGTATGAAAGCAGCCACAACAGGGATCAGCACTACCTTAAAGTGGATCCAGATTGAGGGAGAGTGGAAGAAAACCACTGTTCAACTGTGGCCCCAGTAGTAGGCTGGGGTAGATTTCTGGCTTGACTTCAGGCCCATCCTACCAACAAAAGCTTTTCAAGGAATAAAACAGGGAGAGTGCCCCTGCGATTCAGTGCTACTACATCTCTGGCAAATGCCTAGACTGACCAAGGCAGGCCCAGACAGGCCCACTAATGCCAGGACCGAACACTTCCCACAATAGGCAAAGAAAACCATGGCAGATGACTGGACTGAAGGCAAACATGACTCAGTCACAATAGTAGGGTATGTGCAACATGCAAAAGAGACACTGCTGAAGCACCAGGATCTGATGAATAGGGGATAGTGCACTGCAGGCCACTACAGGACCACTTCTTCACAAAGCAACTACTTTCAAAAGCAAGAGGACATAGTTGACTTTCCTAACACATAGAAACAGAGAGTTAGAAAATGTGGAAACAGAGGAAGATATTCCAGTGAAAGAATAAGACAAAATCACAGTGAGAGAGCTTAATGAAACAGAGGTAAGTAATATGCCCCATTGAGAATTTAAAGTAGTGGTAATAAAGATATTCACAGAACTTGAGAAAAAGTGGAGGACGTCAGTGGAGACCTTCAACAATGGGACAGAAAACATAAAAAAAGAAGCAATCAGAGATAAATAACTCAGTAACTGAAACTAAAAATACACTAGAAGGAATAAATAGTAGAATCAAGGAGCAAAGCAATCTGGAAGACAGAGTAATGGAAAGCAACCAAGCTGAACAACAAAAAGGTAAAAGAATAGTAAGAAATGAGAATAGATTAAGGGAACTCAGTGACCAACAAATGTAATAACATTTGCATTATAGGGATCACAGAAGGAGCAGGCAAAGGGGACAGAAGATATATTTAAAGAAATAATAGCTGAAAAATTCCTGAATCTGGGAAAGGAAACAGATATCAAGATCCATTCAGGAGGCAAGAGAGTGCCCAACAAAATCAAGGGAGGTTGAAGGAGGTTCATATCAAGACATACTATACTTAAAATGGCAAAAAGTAGTGATAAAGAGAGAATTTTTAAAGCAGCAAGAGAAAAGAAAACAGTTCCATAAAAGGGAAACTTAATGACACTGTCAGCTGATTTTTCCAGAGAAACTTTGCAGAGCAGAAGGGAGTGGCTTGATGTAGTCTATGTGCTGAAAGGAAAAAAAAAAAAGTTCAATCAAGAATACTCTATCTAGCAAAGCTATCATTCAGAAGACAAGGAGAGATAAAGAGTTTCCTGTATCAAAAAAAGAAAAAAAAAAGGTTAAAGGAATTCATCACTAAATCAATCTCACAAAAATTGGTAAAGGGGACTTAGTGGAAAAGAAAGATCATAGTGAGGGTAGGAAAAGTAGGAAGCACAAAAGAGTAAAATCAAGTATATTTATAAAAATCAATCCAGGGATTCACAAAATAAAAAGGTGTAAATTATGTTGCCATATACCTAAAATGTGAGTGTGAGAGGAGTAAAAATTTAGTGCTTTTAGAATGAGTTCAAACTTAAGTGACCATTAACCTAATGTAGACTGCTAAACACATAAGATGTTGTATATAAACCTAATGGTAATCACAAATCAAAAACTGGTAATAGATATGCAAAAAATAAAGAGAAAGGAATCCAAGTATATCACTAAAGAGGGCCAGCAAACCATGAGGGAGGAAAGCAAGAAGAGAAAGGAAAGAAAAGAACTACATAAACAACCATAAAACAAACAGCAAAATGGCAATAACCATATACCTATCAATAATTACTTTGAACGTAAGTGGACTAAACACTCAAATCAAAGGACATAAGGTAATAGAATGGATAAAAAAATCAAGACCCATCTATATGCTACCTATAAGAGATTCATTTCAGATGATACACGCACATTGAAATCGAAGGAATGGAAAAACATTTATGAAAATGGAAATTAAAAGAAAGCCAAGATGGTAATCCTTACATTGAACAAAATAGACTTTAAAACAAAGAGTACAACAAGAGAAAAGAAGGATACTAGATAATCATAAAGGTAACAATCCAACAAGAAGATAAAACAATTATAAATATTTATGCACCCAACCTGGGAATAGCCAAATACATGAAGCATCTAATAACAAACAGAAAGAAGATAACTGATAGTAATACAACAATAATAGGGGATTTTAAAACCCCGCTTACATCAATGACTAGATCATTCAAACCGAAAATCAACAAGAGTGGCTTTGCAAGATACATTGAACCAAATGGATAGGACAGATATGTTCAGAACATTCCATCCTAAAACAGAAGAATACATTTTCATTTCAAGTAAACATGACACATTCTCCAGAATAGATCCAATACCACAGAAATAAGGGATTATAAGAGAATAATATGAAAAGTTAGGCAAACAAATTAGACAACCTAGAAGAAATGGTTCAATTAATAGAAACCTGTAAGTTCCCAAAATTAACTCAGGAAGGAAGAGAAAAATTTGAACAGACTGATTATCAGCAATAAAAGTGGATCAAAAATTTTAAAAACTCCCAACAAACAAAAGTCCAGGGCCAGATTGCTTCACAGGTGAATCCTACCAAACACTTAAAGAGTTAATACTTATTTTTCTCAAACAGTTACAAAAAATAGAAGAAGTAGAGCTTCCAAATTCACTCTTTTAGGCCAGCATTACCCTGGTACCAAAACCAGATAAACACACTACAAAGATACAGATCTACAGGCCGAAAGCTCTGCTGTGCATAGATGCAAAAATCCTCAACGAATATTAACATACCAGATCCAACAATGCACTAAAAAAATTATTCACCACAATCAAGTGAGATTTATACCTGGGATACAAGGGTGGTCCAATATTCACAAGTCAATTGCTGTGACACATCACGTTAATGAAAGAAAGGACAAAAGCCATATATGATCATTTCAGTATATATAGAAAAAACATTTGACAAAGCACAACTTCCATTTATGATTAAAAAAAAAAACTCAACAAGTTAGGTTTAGAGGAACACCTTAATATAATAAAGGCCATACATGAAAAACCCACAGCAAACGTTATACTCAATGGAGAAGAGAATGACATCTTGCCATTTGCAACAACACAATGGATCTAGAAGGTATAATGCTAAGTGAAATGAGTCAGAGAAAGACAGATAACATATGATTTCACTCATATGCGGAACTTAAGAAACAAAACAAAGAAAAGAGAAAAACAAACAACTCTTAAACATAGAGAACAAACTGGTGGTTACCAGAGGGGAGATCAGTGGGGGGTGCGGGGTGCAGGGGTGAAATAGGTGAAGGGGATTAAGAGCACACTTATAAGTTCTGAGTAATGTACTGAATTGGTGAATTATTATATTGCATACCTGAAACTAATATAACAGTGTAAAACCTTTTGTACAGTGTCTGGAACATAATAAGCTCTTACTAAATTGAATCTCTTATTATTAAGAACAAAAAATTGAAAATGGATAGAGATATGTTTAATGATTGGTGTTATGGCAAATAAACTGGTGTCCAGTTAAGATCGTGATTTTTGCTGTCATGCCAAATGAAAAAAATGTCTGGCATTGTAAAAAGGGTTAAAAAAACATTCTCCTTTTGCCACACATGGTACATGACAGAACTTTCCACAACTCATGCCTTTTGTGTAATACACTTAGATATTATTGGATATGCTTATGCTTACACTCCAATCACAACTCTAATGAAGTTTTTCATGCTTTTTCTGTAGCTTGATTCTAAATGTCCTAAACCAATAATTTTATTAGCAGAAAATGGATTTTTTTGTCTTATGTTTTTCATCAGTTATCTTAAAATTTTAATTCTTGTCCATTTGTGTTCAGGAAAATTCCCACAGTATTAACTCCCAAATGTTTAAAATGTTTATTTCATCATATTTCTAGTGCCCAGGTCCTTTATCTTCTCTAATTCTCTATTTTTCTTACCACTCTGTTATTCTTATGAGCGTGAAAGCTTTCTAGCTTTCTCTGAAGGTACAGACACCCTATTTAAAAAAGACTTTCCATGACTTCTTTGCTTTCTCCGGATCTAGCTTTCTCTCACGCACTTAGTCTTATTCTGCTGAGCTCCAGGCTTTTCTCTATTTACAAGTGAGCCTTCATTATTTGTTCATCACTACATAATGTGGCACCTAAGAAACAGACTGGGAACATAGTTCATATGGGCAAACTGTGTCACTTGGCACACTTGGCTTGGAGCTGAGTGTGCAAGAATTTGGTACCTAGTGTGGGGGGGAACTGAAACATTTGAACATGGAGAGTTCTCAAGTTTTCACCACCCACACTATCCACTATAGTTCTCACCATGCAGTTCATTCAGTTTCTTCAGAGAACAGTACATGTGTGCCCATGTGCATCCGTGAGTGAGTGTGTGTGTGTGTGTGTGTGTGTGTGTGTGTATTTAAACATTTACTTTATTTATTTATTTGGCAGACAGAGATCACAAGTCAGCGAGAGGCAGGCAGAGAGAGAGGAGGAAACAGGTTTCCTGCCAAGGAGAGAGCCGGATGTGGGTCTCAGTCCTAGGACCCTGAGATCATGACCTGAGCGAAAGGCAGAGGCTTAACCCACTGAGCCACCCAGGCGCCCCGTGTGTGTGTGTGTGTGTGTGTGTGTGTGTGTGTGTGTGTATTTAAAAGAGAGACAAAGACATAGATAAATAGTGGAAGTAGATAAAGGTAGACTGGCTGCTAGATTCTGCACGCAAGGTGAAGTGTGGGGAAACTTCTTATTCACAAACTGAGAGTTTCTCCAGTTTTCATGACCACTCTCTGTATTGCTCAGTGTTTTGAGTCTGGGACTCTTTGCATTTCTTCTGGTCAGTTGTCATCTGAGAGCCCAGTTCTGTCTGCTCTCTGTTTTCCAGTTATGTGGTGAAGTTTCTCATCTGCAAATGAACACCCCTATCATTCTCTTCATTGCTTTCAAGTAAATTGTTTCCAGTCCTTCTCTAAATTTTAGGAACTGCCATGTAAGGGTAGGTACGAATACTTTCCATTTGACCTGGAAACCCCGATTAGCATTTTTAAGATTGAGGAAGGTCTTCACTGTTCATTTTCTCATAATCAGCGTATAAAGAAAAAATACCTCTTTCCCACACCTTCTAAATTAGGAGGTATCTTTGAAATCATCAGCCAATATAAAGGTTAAAATAATGGTATCTTATTAATAACCTATAAATCATGAAATCTGTTTTGTCCTCCAAATGCATCAAGATGATTTTAAGATCATTTCAGAACTATAAAACTCCATCAAACTTACTCTGAACTGGTTCTGTAATCTAATCAAGCATAAATATATACTGCAGAGTCCAAGGGACGGAACCAGCATATTTCAAATGCTGAACTCTGACCTTTATTTCTCTTCTGTGGACCCAAATAGAACTGCATATCAAGGATTCAAGAAATAAAACACCTGAAGTTACTAGTTAGTAGTTTTAATTTATATGATGTAATCTAGATATTATTTTTTTTCTTAAGCAAGTAGCAATACAATTACAAAAGCCTTGGTGTTTCTGTGTTAGCTTCCAAGTTTCAGTAAGTTGGATTTCAGGAAAAGTGATTTTTCTATTTACACATGGAGTAAATATACTCATGATTTTGGAAAGTGGGTTTACTATAACATAAATGTTTTATTTTTCTTCTAGCGTTTATAACCACAAAATTTATATCTAAGCTTCAACTTCTTTTTTTCAAACTTTGGCTTTTTTCCCAAGTTTCAACTATTTACCTTAGTCTCTAGCACAAGAAAATGCAAGATCCAGAAAATAAGTCTATTTCAAAGTTAGAAGAATGTTTGTATTCAGACCCTTTGGAGGGTTTAGAAATTCTTCTTCCTTTTAGTGGTGATTATGATTTACACATAAATAGGTATAAACATTATATATAAAGTAAGTATTTTAAATTTGCAAAATTTTATTTAAGTCTATGATCTTATTATACTCTATATTTTTTGGTGGTACTGTGTCAGTTTGGAAATATATGTTTATTGTAAATATTTCTTGCTATGAAATTTATAGAACAAGAAATCCTTATTCACTAATACTATGTAATTAATTGAAAAAATTGTTAGTTTTGATAGTAAGGTTACGGATTAGCCCCATTTTTTATTAAAACCAACTAACAAAAATATTTTCAATATATATTGGAAACTTTTTCAGAGCTAACAGAGCAGTAGGATGGATATATATATATATATATGTATATGAATCTATATCATTTTATTACATATATACATATATATCATTTTATTACATTATATATAATGTAATTTATTATATATATATTACATTATATATAATGTAATAAAATGATGTCTTTAGACAAGTTTTGAAATGTAAACATACCTTTGCTGGAAAATTACATGACTAAATGGCCAAATGATTTAAAAAGTTGTTTGCTTGCTTTCTTTTTGTTAGTAATAGTTTTCTTCCACTAGTATGGCACCCAAATCTACTTTTAATAGGTTTGATAGCATGTATTATAAGTTTTCTTCAACTGGTCTGCTTCTTGGTATGATTTGCTCATTTCATTTCCTATTGTTTTATCTCATTTTGCATGAATTATTTTAGGTGACCTTTCATTTGTGCATTTATTTCAAGGCACCTCAAGTGTATTTTTGAGGTATTCATGGAATAGATCGATGGATAATAGATAGATAGATGATGTATAATAGTCTTCCTCAGTAAAGAATATAGGTCCCCAAATAGGTGTCATTATTTAGTCTCTTTCATTATGTACTGATTGCCTGGTATCACAAAATGGAATGTTACCCATGCATTTTCTGACAGAATAGGAAATTGTGTTTTTATCTGTTTGAAAATTTTACCTTGAACATTTTGTCCTACATGACAGCTTTAAAATAATGTTGCTTTTCAGACTGTATTGCCTGCAGCTGCTCTTCGGGGATCTTTTTTTCTCTCTCTTTCTATCTCCCTCTCTCTCTGAGCACAGCACTCATTTTTGTACCTTTATTGCACAAATGGATTGAGAAGCAACTGGCTGCTTTTTCAGAAACTGTTCTTGGCAACTAATTAGAGTCACAAGTAGAGACAAACAGAAAATCAAAAGGCTACCCTTTTATTTACATTACACTGATCATTTGCTTTTTGGCCATTTTTGTACATTTTTCAATATGTGGATACAGGAGATGGTGACAAGTCACTTACTAATCGGGAGATACCCGTGAAATGCATGTGGTTCTGGTGTGGTTGTCTTCAGGTATTTGCTCTTTTATCTTCTCCACAGCTTGCTGAAGGTGAATCTTAACCAGGATAAATTCAGCTTATTGGATGAAGGACATTTCTTTTTGTCAAAGGAGATTAAAGCTATTCAGTTCAAACACCTGCTGTGCATACCTATCAATATACTTCCCGTTCCATTTTCCCTGCTAATCTGTTGCTTCTAGTGCCATTAGCATAGCTAATCATTGGTTCACTTTTTGGAATTATTATATCATCACTGTAAATCTCAGAGGACAAGGACTGAAATATGTCAGATAGTATCCTAAGATGGCAGATGGGATTATAAAAATTATAGACATAGAATGTAAAACTCATTTATACATAATAGTGATCTTGTTCATAATTTTTGAACTTGATAAAATTCAGTCACATCATCATAAGTTAGATGAGTGCATTTTTAGCATTTTTCATAACTGCTTAACAATATTACATAGGTAATGAAAATAGACTCATACATACCTGAACACTCTCATGGTTGTGTAATTTTAATTTGATTATTTCTAAAGAGTTTTATTTAAGAGAAATTTTCTTTTTTTTAAAGATTTTATTTATTTATTTAACAGAGAGAGATCACAAGTAGGCAGAGAGGCAGGCAGAGAGAGGGGGAAGCAGGCTCCCTGCTAAGCAGAGAGCCCAATGTGGGGCTCTATCCCAGGACCCTGGGATCATGACCTGAGCTGAAGGCAGAGGCTTAACCCACTGAGCCACCCAGGCACACACAAGAGAAATTTTCTTATAAAGGTTAGGTCTCAACAAAATGTGCTTCAAAGGGACTGCTTTTCTCTAATTTGCTCTAGGGCTTCAGAATATAGTAAGTAATAAGCAAGGGTTTTTTTTTTTTAAAGATTTTGTTTATTTATTTGACAGAGATCACAAGTAGGCAGAGAGACAGGTAGACAGAGAGAGGAGGAAACATTCTCCCTGCCAAGCAGAGAGCCCAATGCAAGACTCGATCCCAGGACCCTGAGGTCATGACCTGAGCCGAAGGCAGAGGCTTAATCCACTGAGCCACCTTGCAGGCACCTGCAAGGTTTGTTTTTAATAAATGGTTAGTTCTCATCAAAATTACCATTCTTTTGAGAAAAAAAAAAGTGTGTATTTGCACATAGGGAGACAATAATGTAAAATAATTTCCTCCGCATAGCATTACTTCTGCTGTTGTAAGCCTGCAGATATTGTTCAGAAGGTATAATAAGCCAACTGTTTTATCAAGCACAGTAGTAAATTTAAACCATAAGTCTTTCCCAATTTTGCTAATATGGACAAAAACCTAAGCATGTGTTTCTCCATATAGCTTCAACACCTATTGTATACTTGAAATCATAATTTTCACATGATGCTTGGCATATTCTGAGGAAAGTTGCATAAAATAGTATATGAAATTAGTAATAAACATCTATTATTATATGAAATTTAATAGGTAGATCTCACTAGCTGTTCGATTTATTATGATTGTGGAATTTAGTGTCTTAAGCAACCATTTATTATGCTCACACATTTGGCTGTAAGACATTCAGTCAGGGCCTGTGGGGATGGCTTGCCTCTGCTCCATGATGTCTGGGCTCTCAGCTAGAAGTCTCAAAGGTTAGAAAACAGGGTACCTGATGGCTCCCTCGCACACAAGTCTGGCAGTTAATTCAGGCTACTGGCTGAGACCTTAGCTGGTGTTGCTGTCAATCAGAATCCCTTTAAGAAGTTTCACCAAGTGTCCTGGACTTGTTCACAGCACTGTGGATTAGTCTAAGGAAGAACATCATTTAAAGATTGAGGAGCCCGGTAAAAGTCATGCAACAGATGAACTAGCGCAGAGTTCCCAAAACACCAAATCTGTCCCATTCTCCTTGTCAAGGCAACCGTCGCCTGCCTACTTTCAAGGGTGGGGATGGGAAGGAAGGTTGACAGGTGAATAGCAAGTCTCTGGAAGACCCTGGGATATTTTTGCTTTCCTGACTTTTTTTTCCCCACTGGTTTCTGTCTTTGGTAATTTCCTACATATAGTAGTTGCTGATGTAGGAAAGACATTAAGTTTTGAAGCCACTGGCTGAAAAAGAATTCTTGAGCCATCTTTGGTGCAAAAAGGTGGTTTTATTAAAGCACAAGGACAGGACCTGTGTGCAGGAAGAGCTGCACCTGGGTCATGAGGAGTGCCCCATTATATACTTTCAAGTTGGGAGGGGGTTAGGGATGGCGTAAGTCTCTAAGGAATTTGGAAGCAAGGTTTCCAGGTCCTTGAAAGGGCCAGCTATCATTGGAAAAAGGTCATTTGTTACTGTCTAATAAAACCTTAGTCATGAGACCCTTCAGATGTCTATCAGTGGGCCATATGCTTGGGGGATGATTGCCAACATGTATCTTGGGGGGTTTAAAGATAAGGAATTTTCCAAAGGAATTTTTTTTTTAAAGATTTTATTTATTCGACAGAGAGAGATCACAAGTAGGCAGAGAGGCAGAGAGAGAGAGAGAGAGAGAGAGGAGGAAGCAGGCTCCCCGCAGAGCAGAGAACCCGACATGGGGCTCGATCCCAGGACCCTGGGATCATGACCCGAGACGAAGGCAGAGGCTTTAACCCACTGAGCCACCCAGGCGCCCCCAAAGGAATTTTTATATGTTAAAGTAGACTTACAGGATCCTGAAGAGGGGCAGGTCAGACTAGGATTACCATTTGCCCTTAGCAAAGTGTTAACACCTAACATTGAGGCAGTTGCGTTCCTAGAGGAATATCATTGTGCCTGTTTCAAGGACTTATTGATGGCTGTAGGTAGTAAGGAAATTTAACAACTTTTCTTCTGCCTTTGTTTCCCACATCGGTTGCTGTATGGGTTAGCTTAGAAACAGTCAGTATAATTCTTAATGGTTGGAAATGTCTTATTTTTATCATATCTTTTCATTGAAAAGAGCTACCAAATTGTTACAAGAGGGTGAATGAAGTAATTGCTCATTTGCTTTGACATGTTACTGTAGAATTATTAACCTAGAACTCAAATTTTAAATTATGTTAAGAAAAGATTGTCTGCAAGGAGGTTAGCAATGGCTTTCCCATGTTGAATATTCCGCAGTGAGAACAGAACAGATCACCGAGCATAAATTGATACTTTGTCTAACAACATATGTAAAGTCAAAATTTGCCTTCGCTCCATGGTGTCTGCGGTTGAGCTAGAAGTCTCAAAGGCTAGAATGGAATCTGATCAGAATCAGGGGTTGGATTTTTGGCCTTGTAATAAGGAAAAGAACACAGTGTTGATCAGAATATAAATAATAAATGGAAAAACCCTGAAACTCATTTAATATCATTTTTGTTTGAAGATTGAAAACAGTAAGGTAATTCAAATTATAATTGATTTAGTAAATTATAAGTACATATAGTGAATTTATTTCTGACACATCAATGATAAATGGCTTCCTGCATATTATAGAACATTTCTGCAAATCATTGATTTTTGAGGAAAAAAAAGAATACACAAAAACTCCATATTCTTTCAGACATGAATGATACATACCCTAGGGCAAGATGAAGACAATATACTATGAGCCACAGTCTAATCAAGTATTACTATACTTAATTTCACCTTCTCTAAAGATGATATTTAAGATTACATGTGCAAGAAAAAAGGAAATGGGCAAAAAAGCTAGTGCTATAAGTAAATGTGAATAAAATTCTCAATGTAATTATTTAAACATATAATACTCAGAATTACTGAGTATTTTACTCTGAAGGTCATAGTTTTATAGAATATTTTTTCTCCCCAAAGCATGCCTGTGTTCAGTTCTGATTTAAATTTATCCTTTTCTTTCTAAAAAATAAGGCCACAAATCATTCTCCAAAAGTAACAGTTTTCAGCTCTAAAACTCAAAATAGACCTTATTTTATATCAAATCACATTGGTGAAGATAACTAGGACTACCGAATAGTCTCTGTGCATAAAATTCCTGCCATGGGACACACTGGGGACGTTGATATCAGCTGTTTTATTTCCTGGGGCGAGAAAGTTCTGCATTATTTTTAATTCTGCCAAAGCTATCCTCTGCTGTCTTCTGCACAGTCTCCTGAAGATGTGTCCCTTGGTGTTGGGGTTGCCAGTGTGATGATGCCTTTCAGAATATGAAACTATTATTGAATTATGACTCTTGTATTCTGTTACTAGGAACATAGAGTACTTTACTTTTTAGTGGCTTTTTATTTTATGATACAGGTACTCTGCTTAGTCACTAAATGCCAGATGGCCAGTTGCTTCTATTAGACAGAGAATGCACAGGATAGTATTGTTTTCAAGTCCTTTTGCTTTCGCCCTCTAAACACCAGCCCTTCACAATTGTTACACAACTCCTGGTTTGATTCTTCCTTCTGTCATTTCTTTCATCGGCTATGATTTGCTGTTTGACTTCAGCTCTTACCTCCCCTCCAGCACCGTCCATCTTTCACATCATTTCCTAAACTATATTGTTCCTTGCCGGTAATTTCTTATTTGCCCAATATTGTCATCAGAGAAGATAGCTGGTAAGATCTGTCAGCGGGATAAAGTGTAAAATGTAGCCCACCTTCCTCTTTCCTTGCCCACCTACACGACCAAATATTCTTACGCTGTTCCTTCTTCTCCCCCCTCTCCTTCCTCCTCCTTTCCTAGGCAGAAGGGGTCAGGGCAGGAAGATTTTACAGGCTTTCTTCTGCCACATGGAATCAATAACTGGTGGTTTTCATTTATTCAATTAGGGACCTACTACACTGTGCTAGTGCTGGGGAAGTAAAAAACAATACAAAATACAGAGCCTCTACTCTCTATTTAGTAGTTAATTATCCAAATTAGGGAGGCAGAAGCTGGATTGTGGGCTCACTTGGAGGACGTGGTAGTGACAGATGAGGAAGTCTGAAAGCCCAACAAGGATGACAAGATAATAGCAGATAATTTGTGTCCTCTCTCTGTTTTCTTTTTAAAACTGACAAGAGATTGATCAATTGTATGGATCTTTTCAATGTACCAGCTTTTGGTTTCATTGATTTTTCTCTATTGTTTCCTTACTTTCAATTTCGTTGATTCATGTTGTATTCTTAAAATTCTTACTTCCTTTCTTCTACTTGCTTTGAGTTTTGTTTCCTCTTCTTTCTCTGGCCTCCTCTGGTGGAGAAGATTTGATTAGTGGTTTTAGATCTTTCCTCTTTTCCCATGTATGCATTCAGTGCTATAAATGTCATAAGCACTACTGCTTATGCTATATCCCACAAATGTCCATGTTTTACTTTTAATTTTGTTCAAAATATCTTTTAATTTTTCTTCAGATTGCTTGATCTGTGTGTTATTTAGAAGTGTGTTGGGTTAAAGTAATGCAACAGGGAAGCCAATAGACTGAGGTGGCTCTAATGCCTTGGCAATGCCTCAGGCTCTAAGGCCTGAGTAAACCAGAACCTAAGCCAGAGTCAATGCACTTGAATCTGAGAAAATAAAACTTAAGAACAACCAATCATAAATAGCCAACTGGCTTTCCCGAGTAAAGCAACTGCTTAAGCTATAGACAATCAAATAATTTTTCTGTTCTTCTCCCTTGTCAGTTCTATAAAAGTCTCTTCCTTAGTTTTTTTTTTTTTTTTAAGATTTTATTTATTTATTTGACAGACAGAGATCACAAGCAGGCAGAGAGACAGGCAGAGAGATCAGAAGAAGCAGGTTCCCAGGACCCTGGTATCATGACCTGAGCCAAAGGCAGAGGCTTTAACCCACTGAGCCACCCAGGTGCCCCTCTTCCCTAGTTCTTGTCAGTGAATCCTTCCTAAATGTTTCTTTCTGTTTGTCACTGCCTGACTCGAATCAAAGTATGCTCGACTAAACTGTTGAAAATTTTAATGTGCCTCCGTTTAGCTTTTAACAGTTCTTGACAAAATGCTTTTTCAGCCACGTTCAGAGCAATCATGTAAATTATGTAATAGGAATGACTTGAAAAAGAAAAATTATGTCATTGACCCTCACTGGATTTGTAGGTGAAATGTACAGGTGAAGCATTTCATGGAAAAGTAAGCTCTTACAGGTAATGGTGTCAAGTCAAAAAACGAAGATAGGTTCTATTGTTGCCACTTTGAAAGATTCTTTCTTAAAGAGTCAAAATACTGACCAACAAGCCACTATATAAAAAGATCACAAACATTGTACATAACAAAAAGAAAGCAAGTACCTAGTCAGAAACCTGTATTTGCTAAAATGTATCATATTTGGACTAAATCTGTGTGGATGGTGGTGTGTGGTATTGGGCCCAAATCTGGTTGTCGAGACCTGGAGATAAAGCCCATCTGCCCAATTTACTATATGTAAATTGGCATCTTACTTAGATTCTTTGGGTTGAAGTCCCTCATAGAATAAAGAGTATAATATTTACCTTGAAGGGTTGCTGTAAGACTAAAATAAAACACATAAATGTAAAATAATGTGTACAGAGTAGACAATCAGTAAATGCCCCCCATCCCTCTTATCATTGCTTATTAGAAGGTTTTTGATCAAAGTTCATGATTAACATAAGCTAAATCTTAGAATGTCTTCATATTGGTCTATTTCTGTGTATATCTTTTTTAGGCATAATTGTACACATGCTGAATGCTTTAAGAATCTGACACATTAAAGACTGTCTAGAATCACTAAGGTAAAAATTCCACACCTCTGAAGAAAAACAAATAATAGGAAAATTAGCCGGTAATTTTAGTAATCATCAAGATGTCACTACAAAGTCAAGCTAGTTTCCTTGGAGAATATAGAATGTTCACTATATTTCTTTGTATCTTAAATGTGCCAGAGGAAACATGACTTCATATTTACATGCTGTAGCTATTACTTGGAAGGAAAATGATCCACATCATGTAATTTCCAAGGAAGCAGCAATAGCTTAATAGTGCCCTTGTTAATCTTAAAGTGTAGCATGAAAAACGGCCTTGGAGACTTCCAAAGATGCCCAAAGCACTCCTAAAAGGAGCAATAGAGACACCAGGAGAATCTAGCTATGAATGTATTTCAAAAAGCTATTTACATGTTAAGGGACAGAATTAATTAATAGCGTTACAACTGTGAGGTTAATGCGCAGATCTGAGATTCTATCACAAAGGACCATTATATGTACTTAACATGCCACTTTGTTCCACAGTTTCCCCTTTCATAATAATGCATGGTAATGAATGTACATTGAAAGTACTGCATGAGTGTGATGGCTGTTAATAAGAGCAGTAATGATGAGCATGATTACCATTTATTAAATGATCAAAATGTGTTGGGTCTTTACTAAGCACTTTCTATACATCATCTCCTTTGATTCTTTTAGCAACCCAGTTAAATTGATGCTGTCATTATCTCTATCTTGAAGAAAAGGAAATGAAGGCTTTAGTGTAAAGAGTAATTTTCTGAGGAGGGCATGTTTGGTTAAATACCCAAACGACACTCTTCATTGTTCCCACAAGCTTATTCCTTGCCAAGGAACATCAGTTTTTGTTTTGTTTTGTTTTGTTTTGTTTCAAGAATGAAAACACCTAAAGATGTCTTTTCTCCGTCTCCAGGGACTAAAAACTGAGCAGTCTCATTCCAGCACGTTCCTTCCATCCCCCTTGGGACTGACTGAGAAGTGAGCTTGAACACGTATCTCCAAAAGAACTATTAAGGTTACGTTTGCTGTACCACTTGTGGGTAAATTTTCTCATTCTTTAACGCAAACAAACAAATGAAAACAAATGTTCTAATTTCTGGGACTTGGGTGTTAGAAGGTTGTAAGACTCAGATCTATCAGCATCTTGATACTACAGGATGAATGAATGTAAAGTCAAAAGCCTCAAGCCATCCCCTACCCAGTACCTCAATGCCAGTTCCTCTTACCTGCTCTGTTTTTTTCCATAGACATCCTCATTTTTTAGCATACTATATAATTTCTTGTTATTATATTCAATGTTTTATATATGTTATATATTATTATAATCCTTGTTTTTATATGTTAGCAATATATTATTATTATATTCACTATTTATAGTTTCACTCCCTTGGCAACAGTGCAAGTTCCACAAGAGCAGTGGTCTTTTTTTTTTCTTTTTCTTTTTTGTGATTTTATTTACTCATTTGAAAGAGAGAGAGGGAGAGGCAGAGGGAGAGGAGAAGCAGACTCTATGCTGAGCAGGGAGCCTGACGTGGGGCTCGACTCTGGAATCATGACCCAGACCGAAGGCAAACACTTATTATCTGAGCTACCAGTTCCCCCAAGAGCAAGGGTTTTATGTCTGTTTCACTAATGTATCCTGAGTACCTAGTGCCTGCCACAAGGAAAGCTCTGCTGAAGACAAGAGTACAAACAACAGAGAACAGGATCACTGAGCTGCTGAACTAACCAATTATCTTACTGCTAGACTTCCTGTTTTGTGAACAGTACATTCCCTTGAAATCAGAATTGTTTGAGTCTGGGTATACCTTTACTGAGAGTAAAAAAATATATATATACATATATATATATATCAAAACGTAATCCACATATCAAGTTTTCCTGCTAGAAAAGATAAATAATGAGATTCAAATGCATGTCTGCCTGATACTCAAGACCATATTTTTACCAGCATGCTATACTGTGTTGTAGACATTAATAGGAGATGCTATGAGATCACCTTGAAGTGGAGAAGGAGGTAGAGTGAAGTAATCATTCTGCAAACTATTGACCTACTGTGTGTTACGCATTAGAATGGACACTAGAAATTCAAGGGTACTTTGTTGTGTTTTTTTTGTTTTTTGTTTTTTGTTTTTTTTTTTAGAGATTTTATTTATTTATTTGAAAAAGAGAGAGAGCACAAGCAGGAAGAGTGGAAGGCAGAGGGAAAGAAAGAAGCAGGTCCCCTGCTGAGCAGAGAGCCTGATATGGGGCTCAATCCCTGGACCCTGGGATTATGACCTGAGCCAAAGGCACTAACCCACTGAGCCACCCAGGTGCCCCCTTCAAGGGTACTTTGAACTTGTTCTTCATCCTAAGACTAGACGGTTTGATATACAATGGAGTTGGGGTAAACATGATGTAACTTACTACTATCAGTTAAGATGCTTTTAACAGTGAATAACAGAAAATCCCAAATGAATTTATTTGCTCAAACTGTATAATTTATCATTTTGTTTAATAAGGATCTGGAAGCCCATGGTTTCAAGACTGTTCAATTCAGACATACAATAAATGTTATTAAGGCCACAGATTCTTTCTGTCTTCCTGCTCTGCCATCCTTAACTAGCAGTTTTCCTCATTATCTCAAAGTGGCCGAGTAGCTCCAGCCCTCATATCTTCCCCCATATTGGTGTCCAGTAGCAGAAAACAATAATGAACTTTCCTTTCTCTCTAGTTTTCCCAGCTTCACTGAGGTAATACTGTGAAAGGATTCTATCACCTCACTTGCTTTTATTTATTCCTTTTGGTGAGAACATTTATCTTAGAAAATTTCAGTTATACAATATATGTTATCGACTATAGTCACTATGTTATACTTTAGACCCTTAGACTTTATGTTTTTTTTTGGAGAGTGTGAATGTGGGAGGGGAAGAGAAGGTGGGAGGAAGGAGAGGGAGAGGGACATTCAAGCAGATTCCCCACTGAGCACAGAGCCTGTCACGGGGCTCAGGCCCACAGCCTGAAGACCAAGATAAGAGCTGAAACCAAGAGTCAGTCACTCAACGGACTGAGCAACCCAAGTGTCCCAGACCTTATTCATCATGTAACTGAAAGTTTGTACTTTCTAGGCCAACCTCTCCCCATGTCCCCCACTCCTAGCCTGGCAACCACTCTCCCACTGTTTTCTATGACTTCAACTTGTTTCTTCCGCCCTACCTCCCTCCCATCCTCTTTTCTTTTTTCTCGTCTTTCTCTTCTTTTCTTCCTTTTCTCTCTCCCCCACTTCTTTTTAAAGATTCTACATATAAGTGATACTATGCAGTATTTGTCTGGTTTACTTCCTTCAGCATAATGCCTTCCAGTTTCATCTCTTTCATCATCTTCTGTCAGAAGTGGCCGAGTTTCCTTGTTTTTAGGGGTGAAAAATAGTCCTGTGTGTGTGTGTATGTGTGTGTGTTACACTTTATTTATCCGTTCCTCTATCAGCTGACAATTAGGCTGCTTCTAGGGAACTGCTCCATGTGTAGCTGTGCGTTCAGTGTGTCCATGAAAAGAGGGGAGCTGAGGAGTCTCCTCTGTTGCCTTCTTGGTCAATTACCCTTCACTCTTTAAGAGCTAAGGAGACTTCCCTAAAGTACTCCCTATACAAATTTATTATGTTTCATTGGCTAGATTTGGATCATGTGCACATTTCTAAGCCAGACATGAGGAATATAACAGCCATGATTAATGTAAAGACAAAACAAAACAAAAAACAGGCTCGTGCCCTGAATCCGCAGAGGTTTATCGAGGGGATGCATTTTATGTTGGATAAGGGCACATAGCAGAGGACTGATATCTGAAAAATCATAGTACTCTTGGTAAGAAAGGAAAAGGGGTTGGCTATTGAGTGGACATCAAGTGTTTGTGACTTTGGCTTAGTTCTCATGTTATGTGATCCCTCATGGGTATTTGACAAAGTCGCTCAAATCCTTTCCTGGAGTTCTATGAAACAACTTTCTGTCATTCATTTCTTAATTACTGTAGAAGTTAGATATAATGAACATAAAATATCCACATATTGTTTGAGGTATTATGGGTACATTAAAAAAACAACAAGGCTTAGTTGCTTAAAATAAAAATACTTATTTCCCTTTCAATCTGCATCTTTAACAGGGCTCAGTAGGAATAGTTTGTCTTTGTTCTATGGGGCTAGCAGGACTTGGAGCACTGGGCCTAGGATCACTTGTGACTTCTACATGTGGCACATGGGCTGAGAAGACCAGCAGCTGAGGTGCCTTGGGCATCTCCTCCATTCTCTATATTGTCTCACCAGGCGATCTCTGAAACTGTGGGCTTAAAGATTCCAAGGTGTTCTGATCTTTATGATTTCTCTTCTCCTGCTGGGCTTAGGGTTTCTTTCTTGTTCTTTCTCCAGCTCCTTTAGGTGTAGGGTTAGGTTGTGTACCTGAGACCTTTCTTGTTTCTTGAGAAAGGCTTGTACCGCTATATATTTTCCTCTCAGGACTGCCTTTGTTGTGTCCCACAGATTTTGAACCGTTGTATTTTCATTATCATTTGTTTCCATGATTTTTTTCAATTCTTCTTTAATTTCCCGGTTGACCCATTCATTCTTTAGAAGGATACTGTTTAGTCTCCATGTATTTGGGTTCTTTCCAAACTTCCTTTTGTGGTTGAGTTCTAGCTTTAGAGCATTGTGGTCTGAAAATATGCAGGGAATGATCCCAATCTTTTGATACCGGTTGAGTCCTGATTTAGGACCGAGGATGTGATCTATTCTGGAGAATGTTCCATGTGCACTAGAGAAGAATGTGTATTCTGTTGCTTTGGGATGAAATGTTCTGAATATATCTGTGATGTCCATCTGGTCCAGTGTGTCGTTTAAGGCCTTTATTTCCTTGCTGATCTTTTGCTTGGATGACCTGTCCATTTCAGTGAGGGGAGTGTTAAAGTCCCCTACTATTATTGTATTATTGTTGATGTGTTTCTTTGATTTTGTTATTAATTGGTTTATATAGTTGGCTGCTCCCACATTGGGGGCATAGATATTTAAAATTGTTAAATCTTCTTGTTGGACAGACCCTTTGAGTATGATATAGTGTCCTTCCTCATCTCTTATTATAGACCGATATCCTTGATGAACACAGATGCGAAAATACTCAACAAAATACTAGCCAATAGGATTCAACAGTACATTAAAAGGATTATTCACCACGACCAAATGGGATTTATTCCAGGGCTGCAAGGTTGGTTCAACATCCGCAAATCAGTCAATGTGATACAACACATCAATAAAAGAAAGAACAAGAACCATATGATACTCTCAATAGATGCTGAAAAAGCATTTGACAAAGTACAACATCCCTTCCTGATCAAAACTCTTCAAAGTGTAGGGATAGAGGGCGCATACCTCAATATCATCAAAGCCATCTATGAAAAACCCACCGCAAATATCATTCTCAATGGAGAAAAACTGAAAGCTTTTCCACTAAGGTCAGGAACACGGCAGGGATGTCCATTATCACCACTGCTATTCAACATCGTACTAGAGGTCCTAGCCTCAGCAATCAGACAACAAAAGGAAATTAAAGGCATCCAAATCGGCAAAGAAGAAGTCAAATCATCACTCTTCGCAGATGATATGATACTATATGTGAAAAACCCAAAAGACTCCACTCCAAAACTGCTAGAACTTATACAGGAATTCAGTAAAGTGTCAGGATATAAAATCAATGCACAGAAATCAGTTGCATTTCTCTACACCAACAGCAAGACAGAAGAAAGAGATATTAAGGAGTCAATCCCATTTACAATTGCATCCAAAACCATAAGATACCTAGGAATAAACCTAACCAAAGAGACACAGAATCTATACTCAGAAAACTATAAAGTACTCATGAAAGAAATTGAGGAAGACACAAAGAAATGGAAAAATGTGCCATGCTCCTGGATTGGAAGAATAAATATTGTGAAAATGTCTATGCTACCTAAAGCAATTTACACATTTAATGCAATTCCTATCAAAGTACCATCCATCTTTTTCAAAGAAATGGAACAAATAATGCTAAAATTTATATGGAACCAGAAAAGACCTCGAATAGCCAAAGGGATATTGAAAAAGAAAGCCAACGTTGGTGGCATCACAATTCCGGACTTCAGGCTCTATTACAAAGCTGTCATCATCAAGACAGCATGGTACTGGCACAAAAACAGACACATAGATCAATGGAACAGAATAGAGAGCCCAGAAATAGACCCTCAAATCTATGGTCAACTAATCTTCGACAAAGCAGGAAAGAATGTCCAATGGAAAAAAGACAGCCTTTTCAATAAATGGTGCTGGGAAAATTGGACAGCCACATGCAGAAAAATGAAATTGGACCATTTCCTTACACCACACACAAAAATAGACTCAAAATGGATGAAGGACCTCAATGTACGAAAGGAATCCATCAAAATCCTTGAGGAGAACACGGGCAGCAACCTCTTCGACCTCTGCCGCAGCAACATCTTCCTAGGAACAACGCCAAAGGCAAGGGAAGCAAGGGAAAAAATGAACTACTGGGATTTCATCAAGATCAAAAGCTTTTGCACAGCAAAGGAAACAGTTAACAAAATCAAAAGACAACTGACAGAATGGGAGAAGATATTTGCAAACGACATATCAGATAAAGGACTAGTGTCCAGAATCTATAAAGAACTTAGCAAACTCAACACCCAAAGAACAAATAATCCAATCAAGAAATGGGCAGAGGACATGAACAGACATTTCTGCAAAGAAGACATCCAGATGGCCAACAGACACATGAAAAAGTGCTCCATATCACTCGGCATCAGGGAAATACAAATCAAAACCACAATGAGATATCACCTCACACCAGTCAGAATGGCTAAAATCAACAAGTCAGGAAATGACAGATGCTGGCGAGGATGCGGAGAAAGGGGAACCCTCCTACACTGTTGGTGGGAATGCAAGCTGGTGCAGCCACTCTGGAAAACAACATGGAGGTTCCTCAAAATGTTGAAAATAGAACTGCCCTATGACCCAGCAATTGCACTATTGGGTATTTACCCTAAAGATACAAATGTAGTGATCCAAAGGAGCACATGCACCCGAATGTTTATAGCAGCAATGTCCACAATAGCCAAACTATGGAAAGAACCTAGATGTCCATCAACAGATGAATGGATCAAGAAGATGTGGTATATATACACAATGGAATACTATGCAGCCATCAAAAGAAATGAAATCTTGCCATTTGCGACAACATGGATGGAACTAGAGCGTATCATGCTTAGCGAAATAAGTCAAGCAGAGAAAGACAACTATCATATGATCTCCCTGATATGAGGAAGTGGTGATGCAACATGGAGGCTTAAGTGGGTAGAAGAAGAATAAATGAAACAAGATGGGATTGGGAGGGAGACAAACTATAAGTGACTCTTAATCTCACAAAACAAACTGAGCGTTGCCGAGGGGAGGGGTTTTGGGAGAAGGGGTTGGGATTATGGACATTGGGGAGGGCATGTGATTTGGTGAGTGCTGTGAAGTGTGTAAACCTGGTGATTCACAGACCTGTACCCCTGGGGATAAAAATATATGTTTATAAAAAATAAAAAAAGTATAAAAAAAAAAAAAAAAGAAAATCATAAGGAACAAAAAAAATTATAGTACTATAGTATAAAAAAGTCTACCTATAAGTAAACCCACACAATTAAAATTGGTATTGTTCAAGGATAAAAAAAAAAAAAAAAAAAAAAAAAAAAAGATTCCAAGGTGTGTCTGCTGAGAGAAAGAAACCAAGAACTAGGAAGAAGTTTTATTGGCTTCTAAACTTGGACTCAGGTGTCATATAATGTCACTTCCACGTAGGCCTCGCATCTCCACACGTAGGAGGAAGGAACACAAATTCAGCTCTTGTAAGGAGTGTCAACATCACATCCCAAAAAGAATAAATGGAATGAGACCTATTAGAGCACAGAAATTTCTATGTATTTTTAGAATATTATTGGTAACATTATTGTATAGATTATTTGGGTAAGAAAATAGAAAACATAGAGTTTGGTAGAAGAGAAACACTGGTAAAACCTATAATATATTAAAGTTCTTACAAAACCAAATTAACATAGTACTGATGGCATAATATATAACGAATCAATGAAACCAAATATATATCTTAGGAAAAGGCCCTAAAACAGTTATTATATCATTGAAAAAGTATGACAAATCAATGGGAAGACTGCTAAGTAAATATTGTTCATACAATTGTTTGCAAAATTAAACTCCAGAGGAGTTAAGCAAAACCAAACAAAACCTTGTATTACCTAGAGGTAAAATGTTAAAAATACACATTAGCAGATATTAAAAAATGAACTGTTTGTTTAGTATATAGAAGATGTTCAGCCATATGCATAAACAAAGAAACTCCCAGCCCTGCATTACAAACAGTATGTATTAGAAAGCAAATCAATTATGTTGATATCAGTTATGTCAGTATCAGACAACATAGACTTAGGGCAAAAGAATTATCAGCTTCAACATGGAAACTGAATACCGATAAGAGTCAGGAACACAAAACATTCAGGAACCTATTTTCACCTGATAACAGAGCTTTAAAATCATGGAGCAAAGATTGACAGGAGAGACAATTCTACAAATATTGTTAAAAATTATAACACATATCTTTCAGGGGCGCCTGGGTGGTTCAGTGGGTTAAAGCCTCTGCGTTCGGCTCTGGTCATGATCCCAGCGTCCTGGGATGGAGCCCCGCATTGGGCTCTCTGCTCTGTGGGGAGTCTGCTTCCCCCTCTCTCTGCCTGCCTCTCTGCCTACTTGTGATCTCTGTCTGTCAAATAAATAAATAAAATGTTTTAAAAAAAATTATAACACGTCTTTCAGCAATTAATAGAATTAGACACACACACACATACACACACAAAACACTAAAGACACAGATGACCTGAGTGATATTATCCAACTATCCTGACCTAATTGATACTTATAGAGCAATGCATGCAACAGTTGAAGAATACATATTTTTTGCAAGTATGCGTAGCATATATACAAAGATAAACTATATGCTGGCCCATAAAAATATTTTCTTTACTTAAAAGTTTAATTCTAATATAGTTAGTTTCAGGTATACACTATATTGTATACCCGATATCTTTATCAAGATAAGTGTACTAAAATTTTTTTGAATAAATTTCAAAGAATTGAAATTTTAAAAAAATCCTGGTTTTTTACTACCAAAGTAGCAGAGGTAAGAAATCATTTTAGTAGTAAATTTGGAAGCAACATAACTGGTGAAAAATAGTGAAATAGTTAAGAAAATTATTTATCTACTTGGTTATTACAAAATGTTTAATAACATTTGAAGTCTATAATAATGTTCACATTATGTCAAACAGAAGAAAGTATATAAATTTTACCTACAATATGATCACCATAATTGAAAGACTTAAAATATAATGGGACACTTTTGGCTATGAGATGTTAACGGTTCTGGAATTGTCCTTTTGATAAAAATAACAGCACAACTGGGGAAAAAAATACAAAATAACTGTTTTCAGGCATTGAACATCAGGCAGCTCAGGAATTTGAATCTCAAAAGAAGAAAAATACACCATGTGATACATAAGATAGATCACCCTGGCTTTCCAACTGGAGACACTTTCCCACTGTGCACCCGTGGTCCTGCAGAATGGAGCAAGATCAGATATTTGGGTTGTTGAAATGTTGGAAATCTGTGTGGCGGTACCTGAGAAAACAGAGGGGAGTTGTAGGATGGTAGGGAGAGAACCAAATGGCGTGGTGGGGGTGGGGGCGGGAGGGAGCAAATACAATGGTGACACGTGGGAGCTCTTGAAGGAAAAAATGACCAGTGATAAACTTCCTGTGAAGGAGATGGTCAAGGTTCACTGAATCTATTGCTTAAGTCAAATTCTTACTCACAGTGTGTCCTTCCATTTACTTTTTTTATTTTTTTAAGATTTTATTTATTTATTTGACAGAGAGACACAGGAAGAGAGGGAACAGAAGCGTTGGGAGTGGAAGGGGGAGAAGCAGGCTTCCTGCAGAGCAGGGAGCCCAATGCAGGGCTCGATCCCAGGACCCCAGGACCAAGACCTAAGCCGAAGGCAGACACTCAACCACTGAGCCATCCAGGCGCCCCTCATTTACTTTTTTATCACAAGTCTCCAGTAAGTGTCTGCTATGCACAGCAGTCCTGTGTGTGTAGTTCTGACAGAACAGAAGTGGGTGGAAGAAGGGAAACATCTCGGGAAACGGGGTGATACTGAAGAATTTAGCAAGTAGAGAAACAGGTTATATGTTACCACTCCTGTAGGACACACCTTCTCTAGTCTAATTTGACGATCTATCCCAAATCTATGTTGCATAGAAGTACGTAAATTCAAATTACAAGATGCAAAATGTGTTGAAATACAAAACAAAACTTAAAGGATATAATCATTTTATTCATAAATTCTGAAATTATTTTCTAATCTGCATGCAATAGAAGACAACTCGGCAATTACTAAATAATCACACATTATTAAAGGGAAATAGTAGCTTAGAGATATTGAACTTAGGGTGGAAAATCACTGTATAGTTCACTAACACATTCATTGACATGAGAAGTAGTGACAGGTTCTAACTGTACAGTGATTATAATGGAGGATTAACAGAAACCAACTATCTCTGGGGTTCTAGAGGAACTCCTCTGGGGGTTTCTTGCTGCTTTACTGAATCAAATGCCCTTTACTGGAAAAAGTTCCCGCTGGAGTCTTTGTTAGACAGTTCTATAAGAATCTATGCTGGTCGAGGCAGATTCGCTAAACTGTAAACCATGTGGGCCAGCAGAGGCACTTCATGGTACCTAGTAAGCTCTGGGAGTGACTTAGAACAAAAGCAGACATCTAAAAACTATAATTGGAAATGGGGAATTTGAAAATAGATATGGTGTTTTATTTAATTATACCATTTAGTTTCTTCTTTACAGTGACAAATTATGTTGTATACAAGAAAATATTTAAATCACTTAAATAAAAATTCAACACAAGCTGCTCTCATATTTGCATGGAAATCCATTACTGCTTCTACAGGCATCATGAAAATCCTGTGCTCTACTGACGTTTGTGCTAGATAGACTGACATAAGGGGGTGTGTCTGGGCTACTCTCTGCTATCTGATCACGAATTAGAAATATGAATCGCTACAGTGAAATATCCAGTTGTTCATAAGTAAATGTTCTACCTAAAGATGCAAAGATGTCATCCTATGTAATATGCATAGTTTTCATGATTTATACAAACTGTGACAGCAATTTGCCATGCATATTGTGGTATTGACATTCTTACTCAATTCCTTTTCCTGCTTTAATAACAAGAAGGTGTAAAACAATGTATCACTTACCCATTTGGAGCCATGGTCAAGCTGGTAGGAATTCACTGAAAAATGTGTGTTAACAGGGGCACCCTAGTGGCTCAGTCGGTGAAGCCTCCACCTTCAGCTCAGGTCATGATATCAGGTTCTGGGATGGAGCCGCATGTTGGGCTCTCTGCTCAGTGGGGAGTCTGCTTCTCCCTCTCCCTCTGCCCCTCCTCACCCCCATGCCCCCTGTGCTTGTGCTGTCTCTCTCTCGAATAAATAAGATCTTTTAAAAAAAAAAAAAGGTGCATGAGGATATCTGGGAGGCAATTCCCACTTCAGCATGAAAAAACCAAAACATGGACTGCTGTTTTGAAGTTCTTTATATTTACGTATTTACAATATCATTATTTATTGTTTAAATCAGCATTTCTTTATCATATTATATCAATTGCTACATTAACAATATTGTGTGCTGTAATTTTAAGTGTGTTTTTTCAAGCTAATAGATGATAAACTACAATAAACAGCATGAAAAATTTACTTTAGAGAGACTACCTACGTCCAAATCAAAATAGGTAATAAAAACATTCTTTGGGTGCCTGGGTGGCTCAGTTAAGGCAACTGCCTTCTGCTCAGGTCATGAACCTGGAGTCCTGGAATTGAGCCCCACATCAGGCTCCCTGCTCAGTAGGGACTCTGCTTCTCTCTCTGACCCTCCCCTCCTCACGCACTCTCTCTCTCTCTCTCTCTCATTCTCAGTCTCCGTCAAATAAATAAAATATTTTTTTAAAAATAATAAAAAAACCAAAAACAATCCAAGTGCCTCAAAGAAAGGTTCACACTGTACACAAGACTAAAAATAAAAAGAGAAAGAAGAAAAATGTTGGGATGAAAGGTATATATACAAAACAGATCAATAGTCAAAATATCACTAAGTTTGAATCTTCTGGAAAGAAAGAAACAGGGAGCCCTCAGCAAAGTATGCTGTTTATAAGGTCCACTAAGACCTTTCAAATTCAAAGTTTCTCTTTTCAGTACTTGCCAGTAAAATTACATTAATTTTTAAAGTGCTTTGCTGTCCTGAAACTATGACTTTATCCTGAATGCTCCCTTGATTACTGTTTTCTGAGGATTCTCCTGTTATACCATTATGCAAATTTTATGAAGCCACCCATGATATCAAAATACATTATACTAATAAACTGTCAGGACTGGAGATAGTCAATGACAGCATTACCATAGTCCAGATAGAAAGCAAGTTCTAAAAACAGATATTTGGGGGCACCTGGGTGGCTCAGTTGTTAAGTGTCTGCCTTCGGCTCAGGTCATGATCCAGGGTCCTGGGATTGCTCAGCGGGGAGCCTGCTTCTCCCTCTCCCAGTCCCCCTGCTTGTGTTCCCTCTCTTGCTGTGTCTCTGTCAAATAAATAAAATATTTTAAAAATAAATAAAATAAAAACAGATATCTAGACTTAAGTAAGTAAAGCTGGGTTTTGGGGTTTTTTTTTTTTTTGGTCAATTTTATAAAAGTGGAAAATATGCTTTCTGTGGATTATATGGTGAAAAATATTAACTAAAAGAGGCCATGGAATTTTGATGAATAGGATTAGGATGAATAAATTAACACAAATTTCCGTAATAAAAGAAAGGCTTCCAATCAAACCCAGCAAGCTGCAAATCTGTTGATATCACAAATTAGTTTTTATTGATGACTCTTCGCGTAAGAAAATACCTTAATTACTAGAGAGCATTGGTTATCTTTAACTTAACCGGTTACCCATAGATAGAAATCTTGAGGTTCACCAGCCACTTTTAGATTCAGATAAAGAAACTGTGCCCCTGAGAACTTAATTATAGCTTGGATAACTAAAAATGATAATTTCCTTGGAAAACTATCACTGCATTAAATACAATTTTCTCTCATTTATTTTACTTTATCATAAAAGATCACGAATTCTTGCTTTTCTTTAATTTCATTATGTAGGCACATGGATTCTATAATTGTTCCCTAGCCATCATGATGACAAATGAATTTTAAGTGATATAAAATTATAAAGAATATTATATTTGTTTAAAAATTAAAAAATAAAAAAGAATATTATATTTGTTTTATTATATTTATTTCTTTAAGTTATTTTGTACTCTACCCATTATTAGAATTGTGAATTGTAGGCAGTGCCTGTCCATAATTACAGTCATTATTCTCAGAGGCTCATCATAGTCACAAAATTTAATTTATATTCTCTGCGCTTTTTGTCACTTATTTTTTTTTAATGTGTAGTTCCCAATTTGATTAAGTCAGGTATTGTATCTCTCATTTTGCCTTGAAAGTGAAGGTTTGCCTAGTTCAACTTATTTCGGAAGACCATACGCTGTAAAAATAACACAGGCTGGGGCCTGGGTGGCTCAGTGGGTTAAGCCGCTGCCTTCGGCTCGGGTCATGATCTCAGGGTACTGGGATCGAGCCCCACATGGGGCTCTCTGCTCAGTGGGGAGCTTGCTTCCCCCTCTCTCTCTGCCTGCCTCTCTGACTACTTGTGATCTCTCTCTCTCTCTGTCAAATAAATTAATAAATAAAATCTTTAAAAAAAAAAAAATGACACAGGCTCCTGACTCTGGAGGTTTGAAAAAATTGGGTCATGTAAATAGTTAAGAATAGGTTGGGAAGTCCTTGCAGTTCACTTCCAAATGTACAAGAAAAGCTGGACAAACTGTAAATCAAGATTTTTATTGGACTTATCAGAAAACAGAGGTTTCAGGCACATTCAGGGACAGAACTAAGATTTGCCTGCTTGCAGCAGGAACTTCTGGCATCATAAACTCATAGGAACACTTAAATGATGGAGCCATAGTTTTAGGGGGCTCCCACACTTCCAAGGCCTTTTCATCTGGGAAACCCACCGGATTCTCATGTGAAGATTTGAGAATTGCCTCCTAGGGCTTCCTTGGAGGGTGAGAAGTGAGGAAGAAGAGCCACTGTGGAACGGGCCCAGAGCGCTTTCTTTTTTCTTTTTTTTTTTTTTTTTTTTTTTAAGATTGTATTTATTTATTTGACAGAGATCACAAGTAGGCAGAGACAGGCAGAGAGGGAGGAGGAAGCAGATTCCCTGCTGAGCAGAGAGCCTGACACGGGGCTCGATCCCAGGACTCTGGGATCATGACCTGAGCGGAAGGCAGAGGCTTTAACCCACTGAGCCACCCAGGCGCCCCCCAGAGTGCTTTCAATAAGGAAGTCCACCCTGGAAGAAAGGACTTCATCAGAGCCTTATTCCAGCTTGAAGAAGAGGATTCCTCCTGACTCTACCCCCTCCAGACTTCTAGTCTCAGCAAAGAAGGAAGAAAACACTCAGAAGAGGTCAGGGCTTTGAGGCAAGAGATTGGGAACCGGGGAAGGGAGGAGGCAATAGGAGGACATTTGGGGGAGGGGGTGTAGCAACAAAATAGCAGAGATATTGTGAAGTCACAGTCCTGGGACAGTCTCACTGAGCGACTTAGGTTTAATTGAAATATAAATACTTCCCCTCCCCAACACCTTGCCACCAATCAGTAGCTTTCTAGTATAATAATAGGATTACAGCTCAAAGAACTTCAAGACACAGGGTGCCTGGGTGGCTCAGTGGGTTAAGCCTCTGCCGTCAGCTCAGGTCATGATCTCAGGGTCCTAGGATCAAGGCCCCACATCAGGCTCTCTGCTCAGTGGGGAGCCTCCTTCCTCCCTCTCTCTCCCTGCCTCTCTGCCTACCTATGACCTCTCTGTCTCTCTCTCTCTCTCTTAAATAAATAAATAAAATCTTTAAAAAAAAAAAAAAAACTGCAAGACACAAACTCTCAGAGATGGATTACAAAGAGGGGGTCAAAGTCAAGAGAGGAGACAAGACAGTAAAGGAATTCAAAGACTCTGGATACCATAACTTCAACAAATGTTTAACATGCCTTAATCCTACCAGACTGATAGGAATTCTCCAATGAAAGTTCTGTTTACCTCAATTCCTACTATCTGATAATGATGTGTCTAGTTTAAAAAAAAAAAAAGATACAAGGCATGCAATAGACAAGAAAAACTACTCTCTGAAGAGACATGGCAATCATCAGAAGCAGATTCAGGTGTAGCATACATGTGGGGACCATCAAACAGAGAATTTAAAATCACCATGGTCTGAGATGCCTGTGTAGCTCAGTCAGTTGGGCAGCTGACTCTTGATTTCGGCTCAGGTCATAATCTCGGGGTCCTGGGATCCAACTCCAAATCAGTTCCTGAGCTCAGCAGGGATCCTGCTTGAGATCCTCTCTCTCTCCCACTTCCCCTTCCCTCCTCCGCTCGCTCTCTCTCTCTGTTTCTCTCTCTCTCTCTCAAATAAATAAATAAATAAATCTTTTAAAGAATAAAAAATCCATGGTTAATATGTTAAGGGCTATAATAGTAAACACAAACAAGAACAGATGGGTAAAGTAGATGGAAAGATAGAAACTCAAAGAAAGAATGAAAAAGAAATGCTAAAGAAATTTTGTAGCAGAAATGATGGAAAGATAGAAACTCAAAGAAAGAATGAAAAAGAAATGCTAAAGAAATTTTGTAGCAGAAATGAAGAATGCCTTCAATGAGTTTTGAATGAGTATTCAATGAGTATTGAAATAGCTGAGAAATGGATCCAGGAATAGAAACTTCCTACACTGAAATGCAAAGAGAAAAGGAAATAAAATTTTTTTAAAAAATCGAACATCCAAGAACTGTGAGACAATATCCAAGGCATACATACATACATACATACATACATACATGTAATTGGGAGATCAGAAGTGGAGGAGAAAATGGAACAGAAAAAATATTTGAAGTAGTAACGGCCAAAAACTTCCCAAATTAAAGATCGACCCCAAGCCACAGACCCAGGGAACTCCGATGATACCAATGGGATAAATTTTAAAAGAAAAAACAAAAAGACACACATTCAGTCTTACTACCATTCGACTGCAGATAAAAGCCAAAAAAAGGAGAAAAAAAAGTGTTATCTGTAGAAAATAAGGACTTCTCATCAGAAAGCATGAAGCAAAAGAGAATGGAGTGAAATATATAAAGTGTTAAAGGAAAAAGCACCAACTGTGAATTCTTCCGCCCCCCCTTCCACCCCGTTTTCAACCTTGCATTCTGTCTGCAGAAAAATTGCTTTGGAAAATAAAAGACAAATACTTTCTCATAAAGAAAAAATCAGAGAAATCATTGATAATAGACCCACCCTCCAAGAAATGTTAAAAGTTCTCCAGGTGGGAGGAAATTATATAGATCAGAAACTTGGATGTACATAAAGAAAAGAAAGAATTACATAAAGAGAAAGAATAAATGAAGGTTTTAAAAAAAAACCTCTTATTTTTCTTCTTCCTAATTGATATATAACTGTTTAAAGCAATAACAACATAATTGGTATATGGAAAAGTAAAATAAATATCAACATTTCCACAAGGGATAGGAGAGAGAAATTGGGAATATTCTGTTATAAAGTAGCTGTGCCATATGTTAAGGTATAGTGGTATTTGAAGATGGACTTAGTTAAAAATGTATATTTTAGGAGCACCTGGGTGGCTCAGTCAGTTAAGCGTCTGACTCTTGATTTCAACTCAGGTCATAATCTCAGGGTCCTGGAATGGAGGCCGGTGTCAGGCTCATTGCTCAGACGAAGTCTGCTTCTCTTTCCTTCTCCCCCAACCCTTCCCTGCTCTTGTACTCTGTCTCTTTCTCCATCTCTCTCTTAAATAAATAAATACAATTTTAAAAAAAATGGGTATTTTTAAACTAGGGAAACCAATAACAATTTAAAGGTAAGTCTAATTGATATGCTTAGAGAAGATAAAATTGAATCATAAAAAATACTCCATTAAAACCATGAAAGGCAGGGGTGCCTGGAAGGCCCAGTCAGTTAAGCATCTGCCTTCAGTGTCAGGTCATGATTCCAGGGTCCTAGGATCAAGCCCCACATCCAGCTCCCTGCTCAGCAGGAAGTCTGTTTCTCCCTCTCCCTCTGCCCCTTCCCCTGCTTGTTCTCTCCCCCACCCCAAATAAATAAATAAATAAAATCTTTTAAAATAAAAAAATATAAAAACCGTGAAAGGCAGAAATGAGAGAAAAAGGAACAAAAAACAAATGCAATGAATAGAAAGCAGTTACAAACAGGATAGTATTAGTCTATTTGTATCAATAATTACTTTAAATGGTTTAGATATACCAATTAAGATTCAATTTGTATCAATAATTACTTTAATTGGTTTAGATATACCAATTAAGATTCAATTTCTTTCTAAATTTCAGGGTTTGGTTCATTTTTCTGTGGGGCATGATATTTATTTTTATTTTTTAAAAAATATTTTTATTAACATATAAGGTATTATTAGCCCCAGGAATACAGGTCTGTGAATCATCAGGCTTACACATTTCATAGCACTCACTGTAGCATATACCCTCCCCAATGTCCATAACCCAACCACCCTCTCTCTACCACCCCCCACCCCCAAGTAACCCTCAGTTTGTTTTGTGAGATTAAGAGTCTCTTATGGTTTGTCTCCCTCCCAAGCCCATCTTGTGTTTTTTTGTCCTTTTCCTGCCCCCCCCAAACCCCCTGCCCTGCCTCTCAAATTCCTCATATCAGAGAGATCATAAGATAATTGTCTTTCTCTGATTGACTCATTTCACTTAGCATAATACCCTCTAGTTCCATCCACGTCATTGCAAATGGCAAGATTTAATTTCTTTTGATGGCTGCATAGTATTCCGTTGTATATATGTGTATGTATACATATCTTCTTGATCCATTCATCTGTTGATTGACATCTAGGTTCTTTCCATAGTTTGGAGATTGTGGACACTGCTGCTATAAACATTCGGGTGCACATGCACCTTTGGATCACTACATTTGTATTTTTAGGGTAAATACCTAGTAGTGCCATTGCTGGGTCATTGGGTAGCTCTATTTTCAACTTTTTGAGGAACCTCCATGCTGTCTTCCAGAGTGGCTGCACCAGCTTGCATTCCCACCACCAGCATCTGTCATTTCCTGACTTGTTAATCTTAACCATTCTGACTGGTGTGAGGTGGAATCTCAGTGTGGTTTTGATTTGTATTTCCCTGATGCCAAGTGATGTGGAGCACTTTTTCATGTGTCTGTTGGCCATCTGTATGTCTTCTTTGTCTTTTTTGTCTGCTCATGTCCTCTGCCCATTTCTTGATTTAGATTAATTTGTTCTTTGGGTGTTGAATTTGATAAATTCTTTATAGATTTTGGACACTAGCCCTTTATCTGATAAGTCATTTGTGAATATCTTCTCCCATTCTGTCGGTTGTCTTTTGGTTTTGTTGTTTCCTTTGCTGTGCAAAAGCTTTTGATCTTGATGAAATCCCAGTAGTTCATTTTTTCCCTTGCTTCCCTTGCCTTTAGCGATGTTCTTAGGAAGAAGTTGCTGTGACTGAGGTCAAAGGGGTTGCTGCCTGTGTTCTCCTCAAGGATTTTGATGGATTCCTGTCTCACACTGAGATATTTCATCCATTTGGAGTCTGTTTGTGTGCAGTGGTGTAAGGAAATGGTCCAGTTTCATTTTTCTGCATGTGGCTGTCCAATTCTCCCAACAGTGTTTGTTGAAGAGACTGTCTTTTTTCCATTGGACATTCTTTTTTGCTTTGTTGAAGATTAGTTGACCATAGAGTTGAGGGTCTATTTCTGGGCTCTCTATTCTGTTTCATTGATCTATGTATTGTTTTTTGTGCCAGTCCCATACTGTCTTGATGATAACAGCTTTGTAATAGAGCTTGAAATTTGGAATTGTGATGCCACCAACTTTGGCTTTCTTTTTCAATGTTCCTCTGGCTATTCAGGGTCTTTTCTGGTTCCATATAAATTTTAGGATTATTTGTTCCATTTTTTTGAAAAAAATGGATGGTATTTTGATAGAGATTGGATTAAATGTGTAGATTGTTTTAGGTAGCATATACATTTTCACAATATTTCATGAGCATGGAAGGGTTTTCCATTATTTTGCATCTTCCTCATTTCTTTCATGAGTACTTTATAGTTTTCTGAGTACAGATTCTTTGCCTTTTTGGTTAGATTTGTTCCTAAGTATCTTATGGTTTGGGGAGCAATTATAAATGGGATCCGCTCTTTAAAACTTCTCTTTCTTCTGTCTTGTTGTTGGTGTATAGAAATGCAACTGATTTCTGTGCATTGATTTTATATCCTGACACTTTACTGAATTCCTCTATGAGTTCTAGCAGTTTGGGAGTGGAGTCTTTTGGGTTTTCCACATAAAGTATCATATCATCTGCAAAAAGTGAGAGTTTGACTTCTTCTTTGCTGATTCAGAGGGCATGATATTTTAAACTGGAAATATTTTTGAAGAACAAAGTAAGAGTTCTATAAACATAGGGAACCCAAATTTTGGCATCCTCTAATTCATCTAGTATATTTAATAAAATTTCTAAATATGTTTATGCCTCATTGATTCCTTTTTATTTTCAGTTGACTAAACTTGGGCAACTGTGCTTGGCATATTTTATTTTTATTCAAGTAAAATTTATTTAATCAATTTATTACAATTAATTTATTTTTAAATTAATAAAATAGATATACTTTACTACTACTTAGTCTTGGCTTTCCCTTTGAGTGATTTCTTCCTACCCAGGAACTGTGAAAAGAAATCTTGAAATATGATATTTGTGAAAGTCTAGAAACTACTAATACCTGCATTCAAGAATAATTACTCTAGAAAGTGATCCAGAAGCATTTATCAAAAAATTCTGTAAATGAAGCAAAATCTATGCCTTCTCTTGATCTACAAGAATCATGTCTCCCTTAATATTCTAATTAGTATCAAGTAGGCATTTTTTAATGCATAAACACTTCTTGGTTACCAGAACTTTTTTGTAAGTCTGAGAAACTATTGTATATATCCTGCTTTTCTGTTTTTATTCTCAAATGTAGATGGGAGAGAGGAGTGACAGAAGGGTGGTGATAGGGGTAACAAGCAAGCAAAATCAAGGGATGCAATTACATTAAAGAAAATAGGAGAAATCAGCTTAAAGGTACATAGTTAAACTCCTTATTCCAAAGACCCTATTGTTCTAAGTGAATATAATTTCTGAAAAATAAAGTTCTAACATTCCCTGATGTGGTTATCTATTTTTTTTCCTTTGTAACCTATAAAGAAAAGACATATGCAAGTTGAAATCTGTATGGTACCTTAGCATTATATTAAATGCAAATACAAAGATCTTGACAAATGTTTTCTCAGGAGACAACCAAGAAATTACTGCCAGGATATACAGTCTAATGGCAAGTAGAATCAGTCCAAACTTGCAAGTAATCACTGTAGCCTAGGTTGCATGAATTGCTGTTATGAATAATATGAATAATATGCCCCCCTTTAGTGCAAGCAGGTGGCTGTTTTTCCTTTTCAAGCAGTTGGGTTAATTTTCTATACATAGTAGCAGCATTTATTGCTCTATGTTAGCATCACTGTATTGAACAGGTCTGTGCAAATATAATTGAATACACCACAGTATATTGTCTCTGCCATGTTTAATTTATACTAGTCTCTCTCCAAATTAAGAAATGAGAATGAACAAATTTTAAATAGAAATAAAGGGTTGGGGGCACTTGAATCCACAATTGGTTGAGTGGCTGACTTGTTTTCAGCTTAGGTCAGGATCTTAGGGTTGTGAGATCAAGCCCCATATTGGACTCACACTCTTTGTGGATTCTGCTTGAGATTCTCTCTCCCTCTGCCTCTCATACCAGTGTGTGCACTCTCTCTCTCTCAAATAAATAAAACAAATCTTAAAAAAGAAGTAAATGTTTTATCTGTATAATTGTTTAATAGTGTCAGTTCAGGACTATACAAGCATGAAATGGTTATATTATCTTCACTAACTCCCTCCCTAATGATTCTGTGTCAAATCCCCCTTTCCAGTTCCTTAATGCTCCAGGCATAGAGTCTGCATCAACTTTACCTGTTAAAACTTTCATTGCTAAAACATGCTCTCATGTCTCCTCCCCTGACCAAAAAAAACCACATGCATGGCTTGTGGCTCGAGGGTTTACTCCCCTCCCCACACTTCCTTCCCCAGACTTTGCCACCTGGGCAGGGGACAGAATAGAGCAGTGGTGCTCATCTTACTTAGCCAGACTAAAACTGGAGGTAGGTGGGGAAGGGATCCTGCTTTCCTTCAGCTTTCCTGATATAACTGGGGCTCTGCTCTTGTGATGATCTCCAGATATATCCAAGTCAGTCACTTCATCAGTGAAAGCAAGATTTCTTTCTCAATAAATCTTTAGTTGTTTCAATATATGAGAAGTAGGCTACAGTTTGTCAAAAATACACCACTGAGAATGGACTGTGGAGGTGGCTGATCGGGGTTAATGAAAGCAATATTGTGCTCCAGAAAATGCAGCTTTAATAACAGTCTAGTACAACATGTTACTCTGCTTTTTTAAAAGAAATTCAAGCAGTATGGGTGGAAGTCATGATGGAGCAAATTGAAATAAGGTCATTCTACAGTAACAGTGTGTAGAACAAACGGAACACTAGTAAATGCCATTAAGATTGTCGGTTCTCTTGCTGTGATGTTAATTCGTGTTTTTAATGGATACAATCTCATGGTTGAGAAACCCCAATTAAGAGGAAAATCCAAATAAAGAACTTTGGATGACATTCACAGTGGTTCCAAAGATTATAGAAGAGAGCCTGATAAGCATGTTTATTTGCATGTCTCTTCTTGTTTTCCTTAACAGAATAGCAATTTATGCCTTCAAGTAGTTTTGTACAATAACAAAGAGTACTACCACAGATTATATAACTGATGAACATTTAGTCGAAGAGCTTAACAGGCATAGAGCTTACAGTATGATTATGCAGCCCTACCTTCTGGGAAATTATAAAGGAAAAAAAGCCATTGAATTAGATATACAAATTTGCCTCTGCAACTCACTTGACATAAATCACATTTTTCTTTTAATCAGTTCTAAAAAATTTCTCTTCATGCAGAGAAGGTTTATTATTGATGCATGAAATTTTGAGTAAAGGCTTTGGAGTGGCCTTGAACAAGAGAAGCAGTAGAGTAGCTGTGCATTTGATGTGTGATTTTCTGGAATGGCAGTCACAGGATGCCCAGATCCTTCACTCCAAAAGAGCAGGGCTGAGAATGCTGGTCACGCAGAATGATGAGGAAATCAAACCAATTATATAGGGAAGGATGGGGAAACAGATTGGCTGGAGCCTGAACAGCTTGGACCATAAGATAACCTTGAGAAGATAAGTTATTGATTAGGATAATAGAATGGAAAGATAGAAGGACTGCCTGGGACCTTATATCTTTGTGAAGCTATTATATCATCTCTAATATTGGATTTCTTTTATATGAGAAAATATCTCTTAAGCTATTGTTTTAAGAGCTTTTCTGTAGTATACAACCCAATCTAACAAAACAAATGCACACAAATTTTACTTTAGAGATCATAAACATGGCAACAGGAACATAAGAATATACTAGATGGTCTAGATGGTCAGCTTCTATCTGCATGAAATTTTCTATATAATAGGAAATGTAGACAAAAAATAGCAACATCAGCAGTAACAATAACAAAATGCAAAAGTGTTAGCTTTTGCCTGTCTGGGTAACTCTTTTGATTATCTTCTTCAAATCTGAATGACAAACTTGCTGGGAAGAATATTCTTTTTTTTTTTTTTAATTTTTTATTTTTTATAAACATATATTTTTATCCCCAGGGGTACATGTCTGTGAATCACCAGGTTTACACACTTCACAGCACTCACCAAAGCACATACCCTCCCCAATGTCCATAATCCCACCCCCTTCTCCCAAACCCCCTCCCCCCATGCAGCCATCAAAAGAAATGAAATCTTGCCATTTGCAACAACATGGATGGAACTAGAGCGTATCATGCTTAGTGAAATAAGTCAAGCAGAGAAAGACAACTATCATATGATCTCCCTGATATGAGGAAGTGGTGATGCAACATGGGGGCTTAAGTGGGTAGGAGAAGAATCAATGAAACAAGATGGGATTGGGAGGGAGACAAACCATAAGTGACTCTTAATCTCACAAAACAAGCTGGGAAGAATATTCTTAAAGTAAGATTATTTTCCTTTCAGCTTTTTGATTATGTCATGCCATTCCCATCTAGCTTGCAAAGTTTCTGCTGAGAAATCTACTGATAGCCATATGAATTTTCTTTGTATGTAATTACTTGCTTTTCTCTTGCTGCTTTTAAGATTCTCTCTTTAACTTCTGACATTATATGTGCCTTGATGTAGCTCTCTTACTTGGTTTCAACTTATTTTAAACTCTCTGGGCTTCCCAGGCCTAGGTGTCTGTTTCCTTCCCTAAATTAGGGAAGTTTTCAGCAATTATTTCTTCAAATAATTGCTCTCCCCACCCCCCCTTTTCTCTCTCTTCTCCTTCTGGGACCTCTATCATGCCAACATCCTTATAGTTGGTGTTGTTCTAGAGGTCCTTGCACCTTGGTTATCTTCATTTTTTCTCATTTAAAAACATTTAATTAACATATAATGTATTACTTGCTTCAGGGGTACAGGTCTGTGAATCATTTGTCTTCCACAATTCACAACACTCACCATAGCACATACCCTCCCCAATGTCCATCACCCAGCCACTTTTCACTGTTCTGTCTGGATGAGTTCCAGTGTCCTGTCTCCCAGTGCCTGATCCACTCTGCTATCATCTGGTCTTTTGTTGAAACCCTCTACCTATTTTTTAGGTTAGTTATTGTATTCTTTAGTTCTGTGGCTTCTGTTTAGTATTTTCTTATGTGGTCTATCTCCTTGTTAGGTATCTCTCTGTGTTAATCCATTCTACCACATTCAGTTAGCATCTTTATGACTATTACTTTGAATTCTTTATCATGTAAATTACTTGTGTCCATATCATTAAGGTATTTTTCTGAGGTTTTGTCTTGTTCTTTCTTTCAAACATATTTCTCTCTTTCTTCATTTGGCTTGACTCTGTGTTGTTTCTATGTGTGAGGCAAAAGAGCTTCCTCTCTTAGTGTTGAAAGAGTATCTGTGTGTAGGTGATTAATTCAACCTTGCCCCAGCTCTTGGTTTTCTAATGAACTTTTGTGATTGTCCAAACTACAGGATTTATTTTTTTATATGTTGGTTTGTGGAGGATGCGCCAAGACCTGTCAGTGGTCCTAAGGGAGGAATCTCATTTAGTGCCTGATTTCAGGCTGATTGGAAGCCAGACTCTCAAGCAGCAGTGTCAATATATACAGTGTCATGGGCCTCCAGTTGTAAACCCTGCTGACCTCCAGACCAGGAGGCCTGAAGGTGTCCCCTAAGTGACAGTTGCAAAAATCAGGGCTCCAGATAAATGCACAAGGTCCTTTATAGGAAGTTTCATTGAGCTATAGTGAAGTCAGGGATGGGGTCTCCCTGCTTATGTTTCCTGGAAGCACCTCCTGAGCCTCTACATGTGTGGGAAACCTGAAGCAAGTTTCTTAGGCTGAAGCTCCAGGCTAAGTAAATCTATATCTGTGCACTTCCCTGGCAGTGGTGGCCTGCCAGGTACTATCTTCCCAGTTGTTAAAGCCCCACAAAACTCTAGAAGACCATCTCTCTTGTCCACCACGGCCAGGCAATGAAGGGATACTCTTTATGTGTATTTACCTTCTGGCTTTAGCAAGACTACTGGAGAGTATAGTGGGTAGGCTACTCACTGTCCTCAGGAGGACAGTAGGAAAATGTCTTGACTACATGTACCCATGGTTTCAGCAGTGCAGTATGAGTGTGCTTTGTCTGTTCACATGCACTGCCTTTGGGCTGGGATTGGAAGAATGCCACAGCTATTTGGCTCATCAGCCAGAGGAGCACCACAACCACTGACATTCCCCTGCCTCAGCAAGTGCCTTGAGCACTTTCCCCCAACTCATTCCAGCAAGGGGGTGTGCCATGACCAAGCTTACCGACCTGTGCTAGCAGGCTATGTGGAGTGTGCAACAATGTCATCTGCCAACCCTTCTACCTCTGGGGAACACCTTAATGCCCCCCACCTCCAGCCAATATCCCCAGATCAGCAATTGAGTCTTCCCTCACATATAGTCTAGACATTTAACAAACTGCTGGGTTTTTTTCACTGGGTCTAGTGGTGAGTGTGATTGCACACAAGCCCTCCAAGAAGGGACTTCTGGTTTCCTCTAGCACTTTGGAACCCCTGATTTCAGCCCCCTTGGTTTTCCAAGCCAGATGTTCTGGGGGTTCACCTCTCTAGTGCAGATTTCAGGAACCAGGATGCCCAGTGTGGGGCACCATTCTCCACTCCTCTGGCAGAAACAACTATCTGGTGAGCTTCCACCCTATTGTATGTTACTACACCAGGCTTGATGTGGTACTTTTATTTGTTGTGCAGAACAGTCACTCTAGATTTCAGATCCTTTTCAGGAAGAAATAGTCCATATGTCACTGTAGATTTGGTGTGTCCTTGGGAGGAAGTTAGTTCAGGATCTTCCTACATTGCCGTCTTTCTGCTTACAGTTTTAATTTTGCATTTGAAGAGAATGGAAATAATAAGGTGGCAAATTTTGCTTCAGTATAACAGTTAGAATTATGGGTCCCTCAAATCAATGGCTGTCAATCAAAGCCTAGACACTAGGCGATCTGATGAATAATTTAAAACTGATTTATTAGCTGTGCAGAAGTGAAGTTAATCGTGCAGGGAGACACAATGTCAGTTGCCAGCAATTTACTATGTTTTTGAAAACCATAGGCAGCAATTTACAGAAAAGATTAGGCCAGTTACTGTACACACATGACATTTTCCTGATTTAAGATGTCATTCTGAAAGCTGTAAACTGACAACTGGAGTTTGGAATGAGGTTATAAAGTTTATGAGGAACTGCTTTTACCTGAGAATGTCTATATTTCTGCTCTGGGAGACCCCTGAAAGCACACCTCCTGCTGGGATTAAACATGTGTATGCAAATGAGCCCTGTCAGCGAGGTGATGCACCTTCTCTCAGTGCCATTAAGCACCTTTGCATGACTCAGTGCTCTAATGCACTGGCTTGTCCGGGAGAAAGCACGGTGATGGGACGTTATTTCTTAGAACTGACGCTATTTCAAAGAAAACACTATGAATATATCCTATTTAGTCCTAAACTATCCTAGTAATTATAATTACTTTAATCCTGTGCCAGAATTATTTTTTTAGTTGCTTTTCAAAAGAATATGGTATGCACAAAGTAGAAAATCACCTTTGGATGGCACAGTCATAATTGCTGTGGGCAAGCTTCACTGAGGATGGATAAAATTAATGGACAAAAATTTGAGGAGAAGTAAGTTATCTGCACAACCTCAAAGTATCTACCCCTAACTATTCTCTAATTACTGTGTTGGCTTTAACCTATGTCCACAAATTCTTGACATTCCTCTTCCCTCTGGGAGATAAACCTTTGTTTTCCTCCCTTTCAGTGTGGACTGGACATAGGATTTGCTTCCCAAAAATAGAGCACAGAAAGGGGGAAATGACAGCATTACTGTGAAGAAATCGGTCATACAGCACCTCAACCAAATCATCCAAGATGGTATCACTAAGAATACGCCCATGTTGGTATCAGATGCCCCCCTGATACGCTGTGATGAGCAGCACACTTTGCCACTCTGATATCCTTCCTCAAAATTCATAATCCTAGTGTAATTATGAAGAAAAGCCCAAATGAAGGACATTCTAAAAAATAGCCAGTATTCCTCAAAAGTCTCTATGCCAAGCTCATAAAAACCAAGTAAAGACCAAAACATTTTCATAGATTGGAGCTGCAACTAAGTTTAATAAATGAAATTTGATATCCTAGGCTGGATCCTGGAACAACAAAAATATTTTTAAAAATATTTAAATCAGGTATCAGTGGGAAAATCAGTGAGGTACAAATAAATATCCCTAGCTTAGTTAATAGAGTTTATCAACGTTAAGTTTTTAGTTTTAGTTTTGACAGCTATATCAGGGCTATGAAAGTTGTTTACATTAGTAGGAGCTAGGTGGGAGAAACGTCTGTACTATTGTTGAAAGTTTGTGATTATCTAAAACTGTTTCGATACAAAAATTTTAGAAAAACATTTTAAAGAAGAAAAAGGTCAGTGGATGTTATGGGTTGCATCGTCTTCCTCAAAAGATATATTGAAGTCCTAACCCCCAGTACCCAAATGTGACTTGATGTGAAAATAGGATCCTTACAGACATAATTAGTTAAGATGATGTAAAACTGAAGTAAGGTGGGCCCTTAATCTAATATGACTGATGTCCTTTTTTTTTTTTTTTCTTAAGATTTCACCTATTTATTTAAGAGAGAAAGACAGGCAGGAAGAGCACAAAGGGAGAAGCCGACTCCCCGCTGAGCAGAGAGCCTGATGAGGAGCTCCATCCCAGAATCCTGAGATCACGACCTGAACCAAAGGTAGATGCTTAACTGACTGAGCCACACAGTTGGCCCATAACTAGTGTCCTCTTGAGAAGACACACTGACACACAGTGAAGAGAACCCTGAAAAGACAGAGGCAGAGTTGGGAGCACTGCAGGTATGAGCACTTGCAGGAGACCAGCAAGCCTTGGTCTCCCCCAGAAGCCAGAAAGAAGCAAAAAAGTTTTTTCCCCTATGGGTTTCAGGGGAGTGTAATGTAATTCTGCAGACATCTTGAGTAGAGACTTTCCAGCCTCCAGAACTGTGAGACTGTTCTCTGTTTTAAACCACCCAGTTTGTAGCATTTTGTTACATTAGGAAACTGGTACAATTGAGAAATAGAGTAAGTTTCTCTCCATGCTTTTTTTTTTTTTTTTTTTTTTTTTTTGGTATGTGCTCTTTTAATTTCTTTTTTTTTTTTTAAAGATTTTATTTATTTATTTGACAGACAAAGATCACAAGTAGGCAGGGAGGCAGGCAGAGAGAGAGGAGGAAGCAGGCTTCCCGCCAAGCAGAGAGCCCGAAGCGGGGCTCGATCCCAGAACCCTGAGATCATGACCTGAGCCGAAAGCAGAGGCTTTAACCCACTGAGCCACCCAAGTCGCCCCTTAATTTCTTTTTGACTGGTGTTAGAGCTAGAACAAAAATTATTTTTTCTTGAATTTTGAAAAAGTTAAAAAAAAGTAAAAATTATTAGCCTCAGTTGTCCTAAGGGATGGTGGCTCCTCAAAGGAGGAGCAGAGATACCATAATTCAAATGCACTTGTGGGTACAGGTTATGTTTGATCATTTCTCTGTGATTGGGAAGAAAATAAATTTGCTGTGTATGTACACTTTTTTTCAGTGTTCATATTAATTTATTAAATTCTTCGATGTTTTGCAGGCAGTTTAAAGCGTGTATGCCAAGGTTCTTAATTGCAGTTCTTACAATGAAATTGCATGTGCCAATAGTTATCATTAAAATAAAAGCTGAAATTTTGTTTTTCATATGAAAACAAGGCAATACATCCTTTTTATTTAGCAATAAAAAAAATCTGAAGAGTGACACATATAGCTTCTTCTGTCTTAGAGTTTACTGTCAACTCTGATGATTTGTTTCAATAATTCTTTTCCACTATTTTTTCCTCAAAAAGAAAAAGAATGAAGACTGTTTAATAAGTTACTGTCTTATCTTTGATCACAATTTTCAAAGGTAAAATATAAAATGGTAGATTTGATGATAGAAGTCAAACAGTGAAGTGTCTTGTGAGTAAAAATTGATATTAGACCATTACCTTGATTCTGCTTAGGATTTTTTTTTCACTACTGCAAAAGGACACAAGTGTTTCTTTAAAACAAATCATCAGAATTGACATTGTACTGTACAAGATGGATTATGCACCCAGATAAGGGGACAGATGAAACAGAAATACAACATGAAAATAAATTGGCTGGGAGCTTTTGGTCTACTCTCAAAACACTATTTTGAAGAATGACAGATTCAGCTCTAAAATGTCTCAGCTGTCATTTTTATTCTGCCACGCAGGGCTCTCCATTACAGATTTCAGGTTATGAATTGCTAGCATACTTATGTTGTATTAGGTAAAAGCCCAGCATGGTTTTGGAATGGCAATTGGCAACCATTTAGACCATTTGGGTCCACAAAAATAATAAATATATAAATATATTAAAAACTATTACAAGCAGAAAAGTATTGTTAAATTCTTCTTAAAAATTTGACAGTTGAGACTAATCAATGAAATCATATAACTTTTCATTGTTTGTTTTTTCCTTAAAGATATGGAGTAAGCATAATAGAAGTCCTGAAATATAAGTCTGAAAGTCCTTTCAGAGGAGAATGTTAGCTTCTCTGGCACCAGCCTGCACGTCTTCCGTCTTCCATGCTTAATGTCTTAACCTTCCAAATTCCATTCAAGCATCACTTTTCCTGTGCCTGTATGTCAGCTCGGGGGATGCTATGGTCTAGCATAAATTGGCTCACTGTCTCTGACCAGTTGCCAAGCCTCTACAGACAGATTAAATGTCCTATTTGTGTTTATAATCCTGGGACACAGCAAATGGCTGGCACAGAGAAGACATCAAATAAAGTCTCAGTCACATCTTAAATTATGTGTCATATGTCTAACATGGTTACATAATCATGGATATGGAAGCACAGAACACTGAAAAGATGAGCATGGCATCACTCATAGAACATGCTAGAAAGGCTGCTTATAGTTCATGCCCAGGAAATTGATCTTTCTTTATCAGAGCATCTTTCAGGTAATGCTCCTTTCACAGACACAATACCCTTTTTCTGAAAAACAACTCCTCATGTAAATTATTTAAAATATAAAATTTTATAGTTTTTGCATTTTATATATGCATATGTTTGTACACATGTATGTGTGTATAGTATAATATAGTGTTAGCCTATTTTTTTTTTCCTAATTAGGAATTCCTATTAGAAATGGACTCAAGAAACACTAGTGTTCCCTCCATAATACCTTGTGAAACACTGAGCCAAGGTTTTAAGTGAAAATACCAAGCTTCCTTTTGAGTATATCAACATGAATTTTAAGGTGCTTTACTCTTTTAAGTTCTGTAGGTTTGAAAATATATTCTTAGATTGAAATGGAGTTTGAAGAGCAAAGTATCCACTAATACAATTTTGGTACAATATCTTTAATTAGAAGATAGGATATAAGTGGCCCTGAAGGATTATGAAAGAAAATAAATTCACACTTTTATTAGAATGGAAATTTTACTGAAACTTAATTAAAACACATCACTGTCAGGTTTTTCCTACCTGAGGGGAAGTATTCCATCTCTAGCTCATTCTGCTGGGAGAGGCTAAGGACTGGAGATTGAATGGCCCTCTGCTACAGGGACAGAGCCGGACAGCTCCCACAGGATTCTTAGATGATATGTGCAGAGCTACAATGCAGCAGACCGTCACTCTGGGCCCGAACAGCTGGCCGCCTAAGCCAGCCACCTAACCTCACTCTGCTTCAGTCTCTGCTTCTGTAAAAATGAGCTCAAATCTCACACGGTTGCCATGGGCATTATTTGAAGGAGGAAGTTTATTACACAGTGAACATTGCTCTTATTAGACAATATTTTAGAAATTAAAAATGAAATGATTTCTGAAGATACACTTTCCTCTTCTTCTGATTCTCCATGTCATTAATTACTTTTTGGGTTTTATGTGTGTGTATGTGTGTATGTTCTGTGTTTCTATTACGGACTCCAGAGTCAAATAACTTAACATCTAAAGCCACACAAGAATTCACATGCACATACACTGACACATATGCAACCACATACTCATCCTATGATTCTCCCCTTCCTGCCAAGTAGTTCTAGATGAAATACCTTTCTGCCCTTAAAAGATAAAATATGTAGGGGCACCTGCACAGCCAAGTTGGGTAAGCCTCTGTCTTCTGCTCAGGTTATGATCTTGAGGACCTGGGACTATGTCCTACATTGGGCTGTCTGCACAGCAGTGCATCTCCTTCTCCCTCTACCTCTGCTTCTCCCTCTCCCTCTCTCTCAAATAAATAAATAAAATCTTTTTTTAAAAAAAAAGATGAAATATGCATTAGTAAGCATCAACTTTTAAAGTATAAATCTCTCAGAAATCTTGAAAAGTCATGTCCTTAGCAGTTCAAAGAAAAGTCTTAGCTTGAATATAAAACCCTCCCTCTAGGACTAAATTTAAGTATATGTAAATTGAATATATATAAATACTCAATACGAGGATATGTAAATTTAAGGCTAATTTGAGTCTATGTAAATCATAACTGCCCATGTGGCCACATTTTGGTCAGTGTCCTTCTGTAACTTCATTGACACTTATTGAATGCTTTATCTCCTTTCTCCAGGACTGTCCTCATACACTGGATGGCACTTGTAGAAGTGTGGCTATCAAGTGCTAGAGAAGTAAGTTATTTGTACGTCATTCAGTGCATTGATTTCCTAAATGAGAGGAAACTATGCCATCATATAAATTCTGCTGCAAAGGATGGCAAGAGAGAACTAAGAATGTAAATTTTAAATTCATTGAGGATGATGATGGTATCTATTGTTGGTAAATGGCACAACTATTACCAAATCTCGTTGCTGCATTGGAGAAACATAAAGCTATGCTTTTACACTGTTTAAAGAAAATTTGATTATTTGTAATGAATTGTATCTTTATATTTTTATTTTAAAATGCAGAATTTTCTATTTCATATACACACCAACAGAAATCAAGTTTTTCTTTTAAATTAAATGCATTTCAGTACTTTGTTGGGAAAGTATTGTTTAAAGTCTCTTATTCTAATGAAGACTATTTTAATGAAGACAAAACCAGACATAAAACAAGTATATTTCCTCTTTCATGAGTAGGAGTCTTTGAAGAGCACCTCTGAGATTGCTCAAAGTTTCCTTGTAATTGTCACCTCTTTGCTACATACGACAAGCAAGCTTTAGAGAGAGATGCTGGGCATCTCTTGCAGTAGGATATGCATGCAATGAGCTTCTTATCTCAGCCAACCCTGCCGGATGAGGTGGCTTCTACTTATATCCTACCCCACAGGAAAGCTCCAGTAGGAAGATACTGTTAAGGTCGCAGTGGAATGAGCGATGGAGATGAAAGCCAGAGTTCACTGCCTAGAAAGGAAATAAAGACATGGAGAAGTAGCAGGCCTCACAGAAAGTGCTGTTCAGAATTGTCTTTAGTGGTCCATCAAAAGGAATCCTCTGTGTCCACTCTTCTTGTTCTTTGGATTCTTGTGTTTGAGCCTAGATGGACTTCTCGGTCTTTCTGTTTCTACAAAGGAGAGAATTCTGTAATTCCTAAGAGTCCATGGTGAATGCATTCTAGAGGATCAAGGTGCATGACAGTGCATATAATAGGACAGAAAGAGATGTTCCAAAGGTCAGAATTCAGGGGTTGGGGCAATCACCTGGGGCCTGGGATCAAGGCCTTAATGTCTCAAACATGATAGTAAGAAACAAAAAGAAGAGGTAAAGAGCCAGAATGCATAGTGAAAGGGTCAGTTTTCTACAGGGTGAAATAAGCATATTTTAAAATATATGTAAACATAAAAGTGCTTTTTAAAATAAGTGATTTTGAAAAGCACTTTTGCCCTTCATTCTCCCTGTGAATCCAAGGTTATATAGGTCTTCCACACCTGCGTTCCTGGTGCCAGAGGTAAGGGGAAGGTAAGTGGAAATGAGACACAGAGTCAGACAGAGATGAGATAGGCTGTGAAATGTATCTCCCATGTGTGTCCTGGGTGTAAAAGGGATATCATATTCTCTAAGTTGCCTGAGAGGATCTTCTGATCTACAGGTGAATGCACCTAGCTAACCCTCATGGTCGCAGATTTAATAGATAAAGCAGGGCTCTAGACTGGTGTAGGACCAGGCTCTGATTGCCAAATGCAGCAACACTTACTAATGTTTCTGATATGTTTTATTTTTTTTTCTCAAGCCAATCCCCAAGTAAATAATTATTACCAAAGGTGGCCCAGTCTGTTGAGTGACCAACTCTTTGTTTCAGCTCATGATCTCAGGATCATGACATTGAGCCCCGCATTAGGCTCTCCACTCAGCACGGAGTCAGCTTGAGATTCTCTCTCTCCCTCTCCCCTACCCTCCCCATCTGCCCCACCCCTCGCTCATGCTCACACACATGCTCTTTCTGTCTCTCTCTCAAATAAATAAATAAATAGTCAATCGATTGATCGACCAATCTTTGGGGAAAAAAGAAAAGAGGTAGCCCACTTCTAATTGTTCAATAGCAGGCTGCTTGTCACATGCTATTGATTCTACTTCACTCCACAATCAAATGCTGTCTGGCCAGTTCACCTAAAGTAAAACCACTTTCCCAACAGAGACAATCAATCACCAATGATTCAGATTCCCATAAATTTATATGAAGGATCTTGGATGTCCTCTTATCCCCCACATTCTTCTCAAAGACCACTTCTTTCTTCCTCACTTTTCCTTCTCCTTGGAAATGTCTTGATGCTTAAGTGGTTTTTTTTTTTTTAAACAAACAAACAAACAAACAAACAAACATTTTATTTATTTATTTGAGAGAGAGGAAGAGAGAATGTGAGCATGGGGAGGGGCAAAGGGGAGAGGAAGAATCTCAAGCAGACTTCCAGCTGAGTGCAGAGCCCACACAGGGTTAGGCACTGGCCTCCGAGCAGGTTCAAACTCGTGACCCTGAGGTCATGAACTGAGCCATCCAGGAGACACACACTTAGGTGATTCTAACCCTCTTGTCCCTGTAGCATGGAAGCGTCCCATACTACAGCTAGCCATCCTTAGAACTGGCCCTGGAGATGTTAACGACTTTGTTTGCATCCGTGTGCTGTCAGCTAAAACCTCAGCACTGTTCTGTCACCTCCAGAGGCAGGAAAAACTCTCAGACTTCCACACTTCCTATTAAGATAGTATTGAAAGCCAGGGCACTAGATGAGCTCACCTATGAGCAGGATAGAGAGAAAAGAGAAAGAGAACATGGCTGGTCCTGGGAACGGAATTCTTGCATGCAAAGGCTGATCAGAGAGAGGGAAGTCACCAAAAGATGTGAAAGAGTGTGAGACAGGGAAGCCTGAGAAAAGCCTGGAGAGTGATGTTTTGGAGAGAAAAGAATGTTCTAAGAATGAGAGGTGCAGTGAAGCAGGCCAAATGCTGCTGAGAACTGTAATAAGATAAGGAGGGAGGATTGACCGCTGGTTTTGACAGAACAGAAATCTCTGTTGTCTTCGACAGGAACCCTGTCATGGTCAGGTGAGGAGTGGTGCTCCCTAACACTGTACAGAAAGAGGAATGGAAGAGAAGGATTTGGAAACCATATTCCCAGTTTTGTTACCCAGGTAAGTAAAAAAATGAAGTAGTAACTGAGGAAAGGGAAACATTCAAGGGAGCGCTGGATTTTTGGTTTTGTTTATTGAAATATAGAAAGAGTGTCAATGAGAATGATCCATTTCGGAGAAAAAAATGATTTTTAGAAGGCAATAATTTCAGAGATGATCTTGAGTGAACTAGAGGTGATGAAGTCTAATGAACTAGAGGTGATGAAGTCTAATGAACAGGTTGAGGGATTGGACTCAGGCACAGAGACGTATTTGAAAAAGAGAAGGAGGGAACTACGGATGCAAGGGAAGTAGGGAATTAGATTTGGTTAAGGCAAGATGCTGTGATTTTCTTCTGGCTGCTTTTGTATTCTTTTGTATGCTGACTTGTGCCAACAAAGGAATCCAGTGGGTCCCTTCTGAAGATCCCTGAGGCAGGTCCAACTTAGCTATGTTTTCGGTCCATCAGTCTTGGTCTACACCATTTACTTCTTTTGAATGTTACATCACAGTCCTCCAAATTTTTCTATCTCCCAAGAACATGGTAGAAAAATCATAGACTTTTCCATAGGAATTGAAAACAGCTTTATTTTCTAGATGAAAGAAATCTCCAAATACAATTATGCAATTATGCTAATGGTTTTAGAGAATACTTGAAATACTTAATGGATTTTTTTGACTAGTGTTCATAAAGTTATGCAGTACTGCTACATTTCTGCTGGGTAAATACTGACCTACAAAACAGGAAGGTGATCGAAGTAATTGTCAGGCTGGCGGAACTTTGCTTAGAAGAAGCTGCCTTGTTCCCATGGATGGGTCTTTGAGGCTAAGAAATGAACCATGAAATACCTAGTCGCAATAACAACAATGCTCTCAGAAGCCCGCAGATGCTTTATACCATGTTTGCTCTTTTAGGCTTGTCATAGGTAAGCCAGTCCGAGGACAGCTGGCATTCAGGAAAATTACATCAGTGTCAATTAAAGGCTAATCTTGGCACTAAGTTCCCAAGCACAGGGAAATGTTTCCAGGATAGAATATAGTGTAAATCCAGGAAGAGATTACTTCAAAATAAGAAAGTCACAGAATTACCTTCACGGAAGTACTTGGGAGGACTAATAATTTAAACAAACAAACAAACAAAAAAACCTTTAGGTATAACCTTCCCCTGTGCCACAAATCTCACAAATTTTTTTCAGAGCCTTCTTTTGAAGGAGTTATTCTCCACTTAATTCCACTTAATTTTATGACACATAAATCCCCTCTATGCTTTTAAACCCGTATGAGAAAATGGCCAGCAGCCACAGAGCAGGTCCTTAGAGTTAGTGGCCAGAAGAGGTCCAGTGTTTACGGGTAAGGATAGGTTGGGACCTTAAGCCACACTAGCATGCAACCATGCATCAGTGAGGAAAATGGGAACTTTTTAGAATAAAAATAATTCAAGTTTATTATTAAAATTCCAGAAATTCAGAAAATTATAAAGAGTGAAAGACAATCCCTCAGGGACAAGGATATTTAATCTCTTGATATAGAAACTAGTTATTATTATTTAGAAGAATCAAAACATATTTACTATGTGATTTAAAACTTCAAAAATATTTAAAGGAGTTTTTTTATTTCATTTTGTTTTTTGGTTTCTTTCTGTCTTACTCTCTTTAAACACAGAGGTGTTATGCAAATCACTTCATCACCTGTTAAGTGCAGGTCAACTAGAATTGAGCCTTTTCTCAGGTATATCCCTCCTATTTACCTTAGCTGACATTTGGGGCTGATTTTCAATGTCCTGGTGTTTTTTAAAGTAATTCATAGGGAAGCCAATCCTAAACACAAATCTTTGCTGGTAAACCCAAAAGGAGGCATACATTTCCTATAACGTCATGGGTACGTTCAAAATTCTCCCAGTACTCACTATCTAGCATTTACAAAGTATTAAACAGACACAGGTTATCTTCAAAAAATTTTTTCAGGTCATAATTTTAAGAACTTTGATGAGGACTAGACACTGATAACAATTACAGAGGGTACAACCACAGGATATTAGATCAGAAGGAATGATTCTCAGTAACCTGATCCAGCACCCACCTGATCATTCCCCAACTACTATTTTGAGAAAAGTTAAAGCCAGAAAAAGGAAAGAACTTGGCCAAGCTCATCTCATTAGAATCAGTCCTGAGATCAGAACCTGTGACTCAGCGTGTCTGAGTCCTAGTACTTAAAGCCTCCACAGAACTCCAGCATTGCTTAAAGAGCCCTCAATCTGGTAGAAACGGAAGAATGTCCTGATCAGCTGGGAAGTTACTACACAAAACCTTACCCACAGAAGTAAGGCCAATTCTCTGTGGCTGGTCTCCTACGAAATTGTGTCCTATCCTAACCCTCACTGCAATTAAGCCTTGTAGAATACTGAGGCAGCATGTTACACCACAAGACCAAATCATACTAACTCAGCAGCAAAGCTTAGACCCAGTTCCTAACTGTGCCGGGGTCACGTTGGTTCTGCCACAGTCATAGAGCTTAAGAGCCACATTGCTCAAGGGCTGGGTCTCCCTCGTAGAGTCTGATGTTGGGCCTTATTAGCCTCCCATGGGCTGTCCAGAGAACAGTGGACGAAAGGGGTCCTATTAACCTGCTCCACCGATAAGACCCATTGTCTTCCTTGTTAGGTCACTTGCCTTTATAGTTTAACACCCACCTAAGGGAATTTTCCCATTCGGGGCTTCAAACGTTCGTAACATAGCCTCCCCTCTATTGAGAAAGAACTCTTCCTGTCAAAGAAGCTGTGAAGTCACTAGGTGTGTTTTTGTTCTAAAGGACTAACCCTAGTGACATAAAAGAACAATTAGTTTTGACATTGTGCTGACTATCCTCCATTTGCCCTTCCACTCCCCTTATCCATGCCTTGTCCATCCATTCATGTCTAGCCCAAATTTAAAGGACACAAAGAACTCACTTGTTCTCAGCCTTATTTGGCCAATGGGGAGTCAGTAGTTGAAAAAGAGGAGAAAGAGAGAGGACAGGGATTATTCTCCTGCCTAGCTCCTGTGAGTTCGTGTCAGGCTAACTGAGTATTCCCCAAAGGTCACTACTATGCTCGGTCTGACCTTTATGAAAGAACTTTCTCCTTCCTCATGTCAATAATCCCTCATTCTTTTAGACAAAGCAAAGGCAACATTTGCACTACTATTCCATACTCTGCACTAACCTATGTGGTTCCCTACACTTTCCCCCTATCTTTTTAATTATTTCCTTTGTCAGTGACACTTCTTCAACATACTCTAATTTCAGTGTGCTATCTATTTCCTCGTGTGACCTTGACTGATACAAATGGCAAAGTTTTATATCCTTACCTTTATTAGGGAACACTGATCAGTACCAGTCTTCAGGTAGGACTTAAAAATGATTTGTGTTTCTATGTTTGGAAAGTGGGCCATTCAACAGTGAAATCCTTCCAAATGACATTCCCAGACAGGCATCTGTCTATCTATCTGACACTATCCCAGTTACTAGACATTTGGGTTTATGACTCTGAGAGCCTTTGAAAGATTAAGTCAATCAGACATTTACCTAATTGTCAGGGCTCTAGAAAGAACAAGTATGAAGTAGCCATGTTAGTAACTACTAAAAGCAAAGTAATGGCTATGCATCGATTTTAAATATTGATCCTGCCTTTTTTCTGAATGATTTTATAATGTTTATTTACAGTAGTTTCCCAAAAATCAATATAAATTTTAAAGGTCTTTGTTCTGCACTGTTTAGAACACCTAGCACAGTGTTAGACATCAGGCAGATGATTTGTTTCCCTAATTATACACGCAGTCATCTGCATACAGCTGTGTAGTTATATGTGCAGCTTGCTATTCACAGCTTTACTATCTTAAAAATATGATTTTTAAAGAATTTCTTCCTAAATAGATTAAATTAACATCCAGAGAGAAATTGTGTGACCAATACTACTGATAGAAGGGATCTACATTACTTCGATAATGATATACCCTCCTAAGTCAAATCACAGCAGAATCTTGACCATTCTCAATGCTAATTGGACAAGGGGAAGCTTATCAGTATAAAAATAGAGATTGGGTAACTACTACAAATACCTCTTCACCCCCTCTTCATTTTGATCTCAAAGTTAGTTATCATAAGATCAAGGATAATTCAACAGAAAAGCAGCTATTTTTTGAGGATGATTTTTTACTTCATACTTAGCAAGAACTCAACCAAAGTTCCTGCATTTTCTCAAAATTATTACTTCACTTTTTGTACATTTTTTAGGGAGCGGGAAATAAAGCCTAAATCAATTAAATGATATGTAAATGATACAGTTTATTCACCTACATTTAATAAAATAACAAAATCATACTAATTTTTGAGTAGAAGGTGGTAGTAAAATGAAAACTAATTTTTCTGAATGGGATCTTATTTACATATGAAAGAGCATGACTATGCTTAAAGTAATAAAGAGGTGACAGTATTTTCTACACATATACATGAATGTGCACACATACACGCACAGATACTTTTAGATCCCAATTTTTCAAATATCTTCCCAAATTGAAGATAAAAGAATATACTTATTTTAAGTATTTGCTAAATATGCAAGTTATAGTAAGAGCTTGATTCTGTGGAAACCCAAAGATCTTCTTAAGTAGATCTACTCTGGGGTTTATGTGAATGAAGTGCATTACTGATGTAGTGTCTGTTTTAGTTTGGACAACTAGGGGTCTGCTGGGATTCCCATGCTATATTTCCATTTTGGAGACTTTGGACTAATTTTGTGATGTGAATGATCTTTAACTCAGATTTCACATGTGACAGTTTTGAATCAAAATACTTCAAAAATCACATTTCCCATCTAATCCAAAATCCACTTAAATATACACAAAAAATGACATTATTTCCCCAAAAATATACTTCCCTAAGATGTTACTATTCTCCAAAACTTTGCCTTGTTTTATAATTTACTCTTCAAAATTATTACTTTGAAATGAATTGAAGGATCTTTTGGGATATATCATCATATCTCTTAGACATATTTCAGATAATCAACTACCCACAAAATGAATAAAATAATGGAACCATGGCTTAACAGTAGGTTATATTTTTAAATATGTGTTAATAGAGCATCCCAACAATCACAGCCTCTGGTTTTCTAATAGTCTCTCCAAGAGGCCTCTTTAGTTGTCATCTACCACTCAGCGTATATTTACTGATGAGCTATAAAAAGACTGGTACTGTGCTTGACCCAGGGCTACAATGTGGGACAAAATACTATCCTCTACACTTGAATCACTCCAAGTCCAAATGGGAGAGAGAGCTGTCTCAGGCATTTCCAAGGACCATGGAGCTAGATCTGCCTGGGGAGGAAAAGATGGGGCAGTTTCATGGAAAGTGCCACATTTGAGCCATCCTAGAAGACAGAGTTAATCTTGAGACTGAAGAAGATACTACTTTGAATGATTCTTTGTACAGAGCCTGGATGAAATGGCCTAAAATTTAAAGTTATTTTCTCATCCTGTAGGGAAAGTAAATGTAGAAATTGTTGGCTGACAGGACTTTTTTGGTCATATATCTCCTAGACAGTTTAATTTCTGCAGCCTGGCTTAATTTAGAGGTACAAGTAAAATAGAGCTTAGAAAATGATTTTCAGAGACTTAAACCAATTCTCTTCATAATATATGAGACACCTATTTACATTTAAAACTGCAAAACAGTGCACAGGACAAGGTTTTGTATCTGTCTTATGGTGCTTGCCCTCTGTTTTTTCCATTCGCTTCCAAAATTGCCAACTGAAGCATTTAAATACTAAAGAGAAAGCAATTCTAGAAGATAATATGCTTAGATATTAAGAATCCCTTGCTGAGTTTATAGAACTTGCTCTAGACCTAGAATTGAGAAGTGGAAATCCCTCTGGGCAGACCCCTCCCTGTGTCAAACCCGTCCCCTATCATGCAGGTGCATTTATATATTTCCGGTGTTTATAGTTTAAAGCTATACTATTATATGTATACAGCACTGTATTATGTTCAACACTTGTAGATTTTATTAATTTTGATATCTTTGGAAACTTACCACATTTTCTAAATTCTCATTCTTTATGAACCCAAAGTTCATTTCATAACCCTACAAATCACTATCATTAATTTCTATTCAAGTGATGATAAACTGTAAATACAGGAATACATAAGATGGAAACAATGCATGATAACTGCCTATCTCTGATTGACTTATTTTGCTCAGCATAATACCGTCTAGTTCCATCCACATCGTTGTAAAAGACAAGATTTCATTTATTTGATGGCTGCATAGTATTCCATTGTATATATATACACCACATCTTCTTTATCCATTCATCTGTTAATGGACATCTAGGTTCTTTCCATAGTTGGGCTATTGTGGACAAGCAATGGATTGTTAAAAGTGAAAGACACTAAGTGTGTAAGAATGCAGTGTGTGTCATGGGAACATCTGTATGGGTGACAGTCCATGTCCTGGCAGGCAATCCACCCCAAGTCCTTCAACAGTCACTTCCTGTGAAACCCATTCTTAAAAACTTTTTTTAAATGATAAGCATTACACTCTATATTTTGTCAAATCCAGCATTCAAAACAGAAACCAGAGAAACTTTGGATTATGTAATAGGAATTGCATCCACATCTCAGTGGTGTTATTTCTTAGAATGAGTGATAGTCCATTTTACCCTAGAGTTCAGTGTCTTCAAAGTCATTAAAATGCCACCTCCTGTCATTTTTTAAGGAGAACTTCTAAAATAATCTAAAAAGGCAAGACTATCCCCATTTGTTTTCTGAAATTTTGGAAACCTGCAATCAGAAAAATGATTTTAAGTGAGGTTTTTGTGTTGGTTTTCTTTTTTTTATTTTTTCCAGTATATATTTAATCAATTACTGTGTGTTGGTCACCATGACACTTTTTGAGGGAAGCAGTTATGGACAAGGTAGACATAGGCCTCATCCCTATATACAAAGGAGAAGGACAGTGAACCTTTCTGATTAAATGCTCTAGTGCAATGAGAGCAGACATACAGGGGACCATGGAATCTACAGCAAGAACAGTCCTCATGAACTAATGGAAAAGAAGATCCAGGAGGGCTTCCTGAAGAAAGTAATATGTAGACTGAGAACTGAAGTATGAGTAGAAGTCAACAAAGTGAAGAGGAGAGGGAAAGCCATTTCAAGAGAGGGAAAGCCATTTCAAGCAAGGAAAATAAATATGGAAAGACTTAGAAGTGAGAAAGATCATGGGACTGTGGGGAAAAAAAAAAATCAGTAGAGCTGAAGCCTAGATTTCATAAGGACAGAAAAAGTAGCCAGAAAGATATGCAGGAGTAATACAATAGAGCCAGACGACATAATACTAAGGAAAATTTAAGAACAAAAGAAAGCCTTTGAGATATGTTTTACAAGGGCCGCTCACTAAAGAATGGGCTGGAGAGCTATAGGAGAAATGGGGGAATGGCTTGGACATGCTGTGACAGTGAAGATGAAGTGAAGATGGATGTGACCAAGGTGCCCTTAGGAGATGGAAGTGCCAAAGCCTGGGGAGAGACAGGCTGTACTGCGTGGGATGAATGGAGTCAGCAATGATTCTGATTTCTAACGTAGGCACCTGACTACTTGAAGAAGTCATTCACAAGATATGAAACGTCAAAGCACAAGCAATTTGGAGTAATAAGTGCAAGATTCTATTACTTAACTTTTGGACATATGGGCATATTGTGTTTGAATACCTGCAGAGCATCTGAGTAGTGATGTTCGCTTGGAGCTGGTTCTGGAACTCAGGAGCAAAGCCTGGACGGAGACCTAGGAGTCTCAGGGATTCCAATCATGAGAGCAGATGAGGCCTCCCCAGGCAGAATGTGGGTTGTGAGGAATGGAGAGGACCTGGGAAGTACCCCCGATAAATATCAAATTTGCATGACAGGCAAAGAAAGAGTCTTGTATCTTATGCCAGTTTCTCTGAGAGGTAAATGCTGAGACAAAGCTGTGTGCTGGTAGTTTTTTTAGGGTACCATGCCTGGATAAGTACAGTATGGATAAAAACACAAGTAAGTCTAGGAAATAGGGAAAGCAAGTAAAAGGTGATGCATTGCCCAACTAGCCACAGACTCACAAGACAAAATAATCACAGGCCTTTTCATGCCAGACTTCTTCAGAAAAGTCATACGAAGCCCATGAAAGGGATTTTGTTTCAGGGTAAGAAAGGGCAAAGTTCAACTTGGGTGCTGGAGCTGCTACAGCATCCCCATGGTAAGCACTATACAGGATCTGCAGAGGTCAGACCCTTGTCCCCACTGGAAGCAAAGACCGAAGGTGGAAAAGTTGACAAAGCAATCAATGGCAGCGGAAGCCAGGAGTTTAGAAATGTTGGAATATGAGCCACCACTAGTCTAAACAAATCTTGGCACGAGTATATGAACTACGGAGAGTACTGATAGAAATGGCCCAAGGTGGTCAAAAAGTTAAATAATCTCAAAGAAGGCAGGGAAGAAGTATTTCATAGAGGGGCCATCTATGCCAAATACTTCTCACAAGTAAGACAAGCAAGGTAACAACTCTAATGGATTTTAATGGATTGTCCCTTCTTCAGGCAACGACATTCTAACTTTGCTGTGGGGAGCCATGCTTCCTCTACTTTTGGCTCTTGTGCTCTATTTGGAGTAAATTCCCCTAATAGCCCCAGAGTTAGAACATGACTCAGGCACATACCATCAGACAGTCATCTCTGTGCTCATAGGAATGGCTTGCCAACCAGCCAGGTCATTTCACAACAATTGGGGAAAAGCTATGAACTGAGACTTTTCAATTACATGATCCAAATGATCCTTTTTCCTAAGCCAATTTTAGCTGGATTTTTATCATTTATAACTGAGAGTTCCATGATAACTCCAAGAGCAGATCGTTGTCCATTGGATTGCATGTCAGATCAGTAGGGGTCTTGGAGAGAACAGTAGCAGTGGTGAAATCCTGGAAGAAGTGATTGTTTCGTTATCCTCTTTTCAGCTCCTCAAATGCCAGTTCATCTACTGGTAAAGAACTAAGAAGGACAACTTTAAAATGTTTAAAGCATCTGCAGGAGGAAGGAGAAATGACAGCCAAAAATGGATCCTGCTTGTCATCTCTACAAGACGTGCTTGCATAGCTTCCTTTCTGTTAGCATCTGTGATTCCGCCTCTCAGGTCCGGGACTAGTGGCACGTCAGCTGCTACTGGGTTCCTGCTCTGTCCCCTGTGGTCCCATATACCCTGACTCTACCATGGTAATTCTTTTCTTTTCTTTGTCAATAAAAGGCTCTTTGAAATACCCAATTTGAGCATGCCATCTCTTTCCTCTTGGAATCCTGAAGCTGATCCAAATGTCAGATTTTTATATCCTAATGTTTAAAAAGGAAGCTAAAGCACAACATTCTCTTTAAGGAGGAGAGCTGGTTTATTGTTGGTGTTGGGGTGTAGTTTGTTTTGTTTTTAAGGAAGTACTTAAAGCAGCCAAATCCTTCAAAGTGATATTCTTAGACAACCAGAAGAACATAACTCAATTTGTCTTTCTGTCTGAGTCTCATCCACCCATCCCAAAGTTACTAGACAGTTATGTTTGTGATTTAGGGCCCTTTGTAAATTTAAATGACCTCCTCAAGTCAGTGGAAAGGACAAGTGTAGAGCAGTGATTTGGGGTTATGACTGAAAACCAAATAATGACTGCACATTGATTTTTAAATACCAATTGCCTTTAACTTGAATAGCTTTTGTTATTTTATTTCCCAAAATAATTCCCGAGAAACTAGCATGTATCTGGAAGGCCATCACTCTGCATCATGTGCCATCTAGCACACTGCTAGGTGCAGAATAGTTGATTAATAACTGCAGGCAGATTGACTTATTTGCATAATTAATTGTTTATACGGTTGTCTGCAGGCTCTGGTTGTGTATGCAGGCAGACCATGCTTACTTTTATTACCTCTGAAAAATGAGACCTATTTTGCATTGTCTCATTAGATGGATTAAACTAACACCCAGAGAGGGACTCTATGTTTAATATTCCTTACAAGAAAGGTCCTTAAATTTATCACCCTTCTTCCACCCCTGTAATCAACTCAACCCCAACATTTAAATAACTGAAGATCTAGAAATGATTTTTCAGAGACATAATACAAAACAAATCAATTTAGAAGAGAGTATGCTTCAAAATAAAATATCCTTATTAAGCCTATAATACCTTTTTCTGAACATAAAACTGAAAAAGAAACTCAATTTACATATTTTAGTTTGTTAAAAGTCATTAGAATGCCCATTCCTAACAGACTTATCTTTGTTTTGAAGTTGATTTTGGGGAGAAGTTTTGGAGATTTCTAAAATTCTCATTTATGATCTGAGCCTATAATATATTTAATAACCCTGAAAATTGCCACGAGCAACTTTGATTCAAAGTGATAAATTTGACAGCTTTCACAGTTGTTACAGAGCAACAAATTTAATGGAAACTATGTATATGTTCGCATAAAGTAACACAGAATCCCACATACATGTACACATACAAACGGCTTATTAAAAATAATGCTGGAGAGTAGAGCACATGCGTGGGAGCACACTGGGCTGTCTCTGCCAACCGGACTGGTCTCACCACCCTAGTAAGTCAAATATATGCTAATGAAAATGGCCTCAAATTCTTGGCTGCATTGTTTAACTTTACTCTCTGGATCAGCAATCCTATTTTTCTTAGGTTCTCAGTTATTTAGTATTTTGCTGGAAGAACAGGGTAATGTCCAGCCTAATATTCTGAAGAATTACCCTCATGTAAGACTTCTAGATGATACCAGCCAGACTCATCTAGAAAGACAGATGACATTGACAGCAGATACTAGTTATCATAAACATGGAAACACTGTTCACTGGACCTGGAACCTTATATCAGGTGAAAATTCTTTGCTGGGTCCAAATATATCAGAGCTACAAGGACCCATTGTTGTAATAAAGCATGGTTTATGAACCCAGAAGAAAATAAAGACTTTTCTACTACAGAATTAAGCACCAAAGTAGGCAGAGATCAATTGCACTGGAAGACAATTAAAGCCCTCCAGTATGTCTGTGATCATTGTCTAGAATATGCTGACTGGTTCATGAAAGCAGATGATGATATATATGTCATACTGGGTGACTTGAGATGGCTGCTTATAACCTGTGATCCTGAAGAACTGTCTACATGGGAGAAGATGCAAGTGTGATGTGAAGCAGGGCTACTGTGAATGGAGGCGGGAATGCGCTGAGCAAAGACCCCTTGAGATTAGTTCATGTGGTTTAAATCCACATCTATACCCATTTCCACCTCTGAAGTCATAGCCCTGAGGAGATGCATGGAAATACTAAACATAGAACAAGGGAATTCCAGAAATCCTGTTGGAAAAGAAGCTTTCTATCCCTTTTTGCAAAAAAATAAAAAACAAAAACAAAACAAAACAAAACAAAAAAAACCTGCACCATCTAATGTAAGCTTCTCTGGGCAGACCTCTTTGGAAATGTAACTACTACATCCCTCCTATAGAGGATTCCAGTTGCTGTTCTGATTTTGCAATTTCTTCTCACTATGGAAAGGTACAGCTATGCCTGTGTTAAATACGTAGTTGATCATTTTCATCCATATGATTATTTATATGGCTATCAACTTGCCTTACCTGAGAATCTACTAAAGGAAATGAGTAAAACAAACAAAAATAAAGGTGCAGAAGCAAACTGAGGAAAACCTTCGAAAGAAACCCATAAAAGAACAAAGGTGTGTAATGTAACACTGAAAAAAGACCTCTGCATCTTTGAAGGCAACACTAGGGTCCCAGTGAGCGATTCTTTCTAAGTGAGTATACGGTACTAGAATTTTCCATAAAAATGGCTGCAAACTGAAGCTTTAGCAGGAGCGGTAGAGTATTTTAAAATATGTTTTGGTACAGTACTCTTACATGTTGTATTTTAAAACGGTGGGAGGTTGGAGAAACCAGGTGGTGGGTATTATAGAGGGCATGGATTGCATGGAGCACTGGGTGTGGTGCAAAAATAATGAATACTGTTATGCTGAAAATAAATTTAAAAAAATAAAATAAAACAGTGGTCAGGATGAGAGATATTGTTTCCTGTTTCTGACCAGATGTTTAGTGGCACTAAGAAAATAAAGTAGCTAGGGGTTGCCTGGTTGGCTCAGTTGGTTGGGCATCTGCCTTCGGCTCAGGCTGTGATCTTAGGGTCTTGGGATCGAACCCTGCGTCGGGCTTCCTGCTCAACAGGGAGCCTCCTTCTCCCTCTCCCTCTGTCTCTCCCTTTGCTTGTGCTCTCAGATAAATAAATAAAATCTTTTTTTAAAAAGGGGGGGGAGAGAAAGCAGTTAAATTACTAAACCTACAGTTCACCATGTTAAGTAAAACATCCACGATAATAAATAGATTTGTCTTAATGAAAGTTCTAGAAGGAAGCATTGATGGTCAATGTTAGGGCTGATTTAATGTTAAAATCTGTTTAATTATTAGGGCCTACTTAGCCAGAGCGACTCCATATTGCCTAGGTAGCCATATTGTTGTTTACATCCACGGACTTCATTCCGGGAATAAACGCCCCCGTAGTTCCTAAAATCGGTTCTGGGTATGATTATGGGAGTAAACGCTTTAGCAATAGAAGCCACATACCTTGGGTTTGGGGTTATGCCCTATAAAACCAGCCTATGAGATCTCTTTGCAGGCAGCCCTGGCCAGTCAGTCTGACTTCTAATGCTTGGCATAGAATAAGGCTTTGCATAACTTTCACTTTGTCTCAGTCTCGTTCCTTTGATAACAGACCCCAACAGTCAGCATGTTTTTAAACTCAAGATGTGTGTTTGAATTGCAATATGATATAAATGAACTGAACTCACCTCTACCCACATCATTTCTAATAGAAATTTTGTTGTGACTATTTATAATTAGTGGTATTTCTTCCAGAAAAAAAAAAAAGATAGAATAAGAATTCTGCTTGTTCTAAAATACACTAAAGAAATCACATTTTGAAATTATGGGTCTTGATTGTGTTTTATATTTGGCTCTTCTTAGGGTGCCTGGGTGGCTCAGTCAGTTAAGCATCTGCCTTTGGCTCAGGTCATGATCTCAGGAATCAAGTCCTGCCTTGGGCTTTCTGCTCAGCAGTAGGTCTGCTTCTCCCTCTCCCTCCATAATCTCCCTCTCTCTCTCTCTCAAATAAATAAATATATAAATATATAAATATATAAATATATAAATATATTTTTTTTAAAAATTGGTTTACCACTTCTTGAGTTTCATTCTCCACTATTAATATTTATTTACTCAAATATTAACAGCACTCTATAAGCATGCCTTTTAAATTTCTTGTCCCAAATGTACCCATTTTTAGCTTTGAATAGCTGATAAATAGTAGATGTAATGCTATTTCTTACAGGGGTATCATTTCAATGCTTTTCTTAGATCGGTGTCACTTATATTAGTACCACTCTCAGAGATTCCTAAGTCACCTTCATAAATGATTAATCAGAATTCTTTCCAACTACATAGTTGTGGTTGTTTGTATCCTTATCATGTTGACAGCTGAAAACTTATTTATGTCTTTCAGGACTTACATAAAGTGGTTTTAAATCCTTCCTTTTTAGTATCTGTTGTGGCCACCAGTTATACTGACAAAATAGTCTGAATGCAGAATTTTGATTTAAAAAGTAATTAAAAATATTAGAAAATTTTTAGTGCTTAAAGAAACTTTTAAAAATCAGAAATTAGGGGTGTTTGAGTGGCTTAGTCAATTAAGTGACCAACTCATGATTTCAGGGTCATAAGATCGAGCCCTGCACCAGGTGGGGAACCTGCTTAAGATTCTCCCTCTCCCTCTTCCTCACACCCTCCTTGTGCACTTTCTTTCTCAAAAAAAAAAAAAAGTCAGAAATTAAAAGACCAAATAATTTATGAACAGTAGACTGAAGTTTGCTGATTTTTACTATTTCTGAATGATAACTTTTGCGAGTGGATAATAACTAAGGAGATACTCATTCAAAATGGTCTTTCAATAAATTTGAGATCCTCTGTTTAAAGTTTCTGGAAAAAAAATTAAACGTTGAATCCTTTTTGAATTTACCAATAGTATCCAAATACATTGTAACAGGATAATTTAGACTTCCTAAGATTATCTTCAAAGTTATAGATGTCAAATTCTTACATGTTTAAAATCTTGTTGCTAATCTTAAATAACTGAGTGATTTATATTTATTTGCAAAAACTTATGAAAATCATGACCACTTTGGCTGGAATTGAGAAAGGATCTTCATTTTAGTGATAAATCAGAGTACTATCCCCAAAACATTCACTAATATTTACCCATTAAGTTTATTTTTGCAATGGTAGCATTGACCAGAATTTGAAGGAATTCAGATCCATTTTTGTGAACAACTCTTTATATTAATGTGGACATCAATTTATTTGTACTTTTTTATACTGTAGGTATACATAGTTTCTGGTAAATAAGAAACCTTAAAATTTACACACAAACCTTAAAATTAACATGATGAATAGCCTTGAGCAACTTGCTTGGGCTCTCTGTGCTCCTGTTTCCTCCTCTATAAATCAGAGGTGACACTGCCACACACTTCAGAAGATATGTATTAGGAGTAAACAAGCTAATATATGTAAGGCTTCTAGAACACAACCCAGCACAGAATAGGTGGCTAATAAATATAAGTTTTAATTATTATTCTGTTGCATTGGAGTATGACTGTCATTCAAATGAATGAAAAAGCCTACTTTGATCAAATCAAATACTAAAGACACTATTTCTTACATTTATTATAATAATTTGGGAAACATTCTCTGTGTCACAAAGGTGGTGGGTAGCAGATTAGGGTTCGTATGCAAAGTCTCGTGTGTTCTTTTCACCATGCCAGGCATGGGGTTAGTCATTTAGTATCATTTCCAGCCTCACAGATGACATGTGGCTGATCTGTTGGTTAATGATAGTTAAATTAACCTAACAAATTGTCACAGTGGTTCTCAAACTGTGATTTGTGAACTCTTACTAAGGTGCTTGTTCAAATGAAGACAGCAAGAACCCAATTCCAGAAAATCTGGTGCTAGCTTGGGCCCCTGGAGCATGTGTACTTACCACATACCCTACGTCAGTTCTCAAAGTGTGGTTCCAACCAGCAGCAGCAGCATCACCTGGACACTTGTTATAAATGGAAATCTTTGGGCTCCATGCCAGACCTACCAGAGGAAAACTGGTAGGATTTAGCAATCCCTTTAGCAATCCCAACCGGGATTTTAGCAATCCCTTCAGGTGGGGCTTACTCATGTTAACATCTAAGAACCACTGCCCTAGGCAATTCTCCTACAAACAATCCTTGGACCACATTGAGAATTACTGACCAATAAATCAGGTATTTTTCAAAGGTTTAGACAATTCATGTTTTTAAGTCAGTGTAGTCCAAGATAACACTATATCAAATGGGACTCTTGGGTGGCTCAGTTGGTTAAGTGGGTCCCTTGGGCTCAGGTCATGATCCCAGGGTCCTGTGATCCAGTTCTGCATGGGGTTCTTTGCTTGACGAGGAGCCTGCTTCTCCTTCTGCCTGCCACTCCCCCTGTTTATTCTCACGTGCATTCTCTTTCTCTCTGATGAATGAATAAATAAAATCTTTAAAAAGAGAGAGAACATTCATTTTAGCAAAATTCTTTAGCTTCTCAATTTTCCTCGCACTGTCAGTCAGTATGTTGATACTAACACCAGAGTTACTAGCACTAGAGCCCTCAGTAAAATCTATATTTTTTGATAAGTGGTAATTCTATATTTGGGACAAGGGTTTTTTCCCCTTAAGTACTAAGTACACATTCATTGAAATAATATATAAATGACTTTCACTTAAAAATGTCCACAGTTAGTAAACAACAACAAAAAACTAAATTAAGGTAGCTATAATGTCCAAAAAAGGGAGGTGCTTAATTTTCCCTGTTGAAAATAATGGAAGAGATATCTCTCCCCTCTTTTTTATTAGAACACTTATCTTAAAAAACTTGTGCCTTTGAAATATTTATAAATCTTTTTAGAAGCTGAATAAGCTTCTTGCAAGCACTGTGACCCAGGAGTGTCTTTCTCTAGGACCTGTGAGCCATCTCTTATGAAATGTAATCATCAAGAAAGCTTATACCCCTCTCTCCCAGTTTTCGTGAGGATAGGAGTCTAATTTGGATGAGCTCCTGGCTCCCAGTTACAAAACAACTTCTTGTAGTAAAGATAGAAGAAGTTTATTTTCCTTTGTCTAAAACCAACCAATAGAGAGATATGGTCACTGGAATTATCAGGTGATTTTAGGAGGAACTATATCTAATAAGCGGTGATGCCAACTCCTCTAACTTGAGGACGACTTATGGTTTCTCTTGAGAACATGGGGATTATATCTGCTTGGCTTTACAAAAGGATGAGATTTCTTTCTTTCTCTGCAGTCCTTTCGTAAATTGCCTTTAATCATCACATTCTGGTTTAATGCTCATTCAATAACAACTGTTTTCTGTCTCTGATACTTTAATGGAGAACAGTTTTTGGATTGGGAGAAGTTTTTGTTCTTAATTCTATTTCCCCAAAATAACAAAATCCTGTTTTAGAAATGTAGAATTTTTTTTCCTGCTAATTCATATTACCAGTTGAAACTTTCATTACTTTTAAGAATCAGTTTACTTCATATACAAACTGATAAAGCAAAAACATATCTAAGACCAATGGAGCATATAAAACCAGATTTCCTGGTGATGATGTTTTATTCACCATCTTTTAGAAACAGAAAATCTTTCTCATAAGGATAAATGATTTTAGTGTGGTCTCAACAAAAAAGGCTTTTGCTGTCTTATGTTCTTAATAACGATAGGCTTGAAGGTTCTAGTGGGAAGAACACAGATTAAAAAGTAGTTTTCAGGGACGCCTGGGTGGCTCAGTTGGTTGGACGACTGCCTTCGGCTCAGGTCATGATCCTGGATTCCTGGGATCGAGTCCCGCATCAGGCTCCCAGCTCCATGGGGAGTCTGCTTCTCTCTCTGAGCTTCTCCTCGCTCATGCTCTCTCTCACTGTCTCTCTCTCAAATAAATAAATAAAATATTTAAAAAAAAAAAAAGAAAAGAAAAAAAAAAGTAGTTTTCAGGGGTGCCTGGGTAGCTTAGTGGGTTAAAGCCTCTGCATTCGGCTCAGGTCATGGTCTTGGGGTCCTGAGTTTGAGCCCCGCATCAAGCCCCACGTCAGGGTCTCTGCTCAGCAGGGACCTGCCTCCCTCTCTCTCTCTCTCTCTGCCTGCCTGTCTGCCTACTTGTGATATCTGTCTGTCAAATAAATAAATAAAATCTTTTTTTAAAAAAAAAGTAGTTTTCATCCCAGACTTCAAATGATTTACTATCAAGTACCCTAAATTCCAAAGATTTGGTAGCTGCAATAATGTTAAAAAATAAGTAACCAATATTTAATATTTTTTAAATATGGTAATTAGTTCAGCATTAACTTTCCAAAGTGGTTATTTTATGATCATTTGAGTATTATTTTTTTATTTTCCTTGAGCCTACCAAACTTTATTCGTGCCAAGAGTAGGCACTATTATAAATGGTAGAATCCCTAATTTGATTTATTAGATATTTTTTTCATGGCTAGCTTTTCTTCTTCATTTAAGTTTCTGGTTCATTAGACTATTTCCTTCTTTGACAATTTAAATTTCTTTGTTCACAGACCTTTATTTCCTTCATAATTAACTTCTATTTTTTACTACTCTTAATGTGGCTGTGATACACAAGGTTAATCTGGGTGCTGTTGCTAGTGAGATTAGAGTTTGCGCCCCTCACTTATAACTTTTTAATGACAAACTGTAGGTTTCTCAGGAGATAGAAAGGAGATGGGGAAGATGTCTTAAGAGTAATTCCTGCTAACCCCTAAAACTAACATTATAAATCAATTTGACACATACACTTATTAAAAAATGAAGTTAAAAGCTATTTAGGTTGTTTCTCCCTGCCTTTTTCCCCACTTTATTTTTTTTTTAATTTTTTATAAACATATATTTTTATCCCCAGGGGTACAGGTCTGTGAATCACCAGGTTTACAGACTTCACAGCACTCACCAAAGCACATACCCTCCCCAATGTCCATAACCCCACCCCCCTTCTCCCAACCCCCCTCCCTCCAGCAACCCTCAGTTTGTTTTGTGAGATTAAGAGTCACTTATGGTTTGTCTCCCTCCCAATCCCATCTTGTTTCATTGATTCTTCTCCTACCCACTTAAGCCCCCATGTTGCATCACCACTTCCTCATATCAGGGAGATCATATGACAGTTGTCTTTCTCTGCTTGACTTATTTCGCTAAGCATGATACGCTCTAGTTCCATCCATGTTGTCACAAATGGCAAGATTTCATTTCTTTTGATGGCTGCATAGTACTCCATTGTATATATATATACCACATCTTCTTTATCCATTCATCTGTTGATGGACATCTAGGTTCTTTCCATAGTTTGGCAATTGTGGACATTGCTGCTATAAACATTTGGGTGCACGTGCCCCTTTGGATCACTACGTTTGTATCTTTAGGGTAAATACCCAGTAGTGCAATTGCTGGGTCATTGTCAAAGAAGGAAATAGTCTAATGAACCAGAAACTTAAATGGAGAAGAAAAGCTAGCCATGAAAAAAATATCTAATAAATCATCCCCACTTTATTTTTGAGTAGGCCTTTAGAGATAGACTTAAGGAACCTAGTGTTGTTGGGGGTGGGGGGAAGCTACAGCTTAGTTTTTGCCAAATGTAGCTTAGACTAATTTTAAAAAAAAATAGAGTTCTGGGGTGCCTGGGGTGGCTCAGTCGATTAAACATCTGCCTTTGGCTCAGACTCTGATTCCAGGGTCCTGAAATCAAGCCCCGTGTCCAGCTTACTACAAGGCTAGAAGCCTGCTTCACCCTCTCTCTGTGCCCCTCCCCACTTGTGCACATACTCTTTCTATTTCTGAAATAAATAAATAAAAATCTTTAAAAAAATAAGTCATGTTTACATACAAAATTGAAATAGAAACTTCAGCACAGATGTATAAGAAATTTTACAACTTCTCTTTAGGGAATTCCAATCCAAAACCAGTTAGAGAGCTGAATTGTTCTCTGTTTTGACTCCCTTATCCCTACCTCTACTTCATTTTATGTTAGATAAGTTTAAAAAACATTGTAGGACCCTGAAAATTAATAATTTATATGAACTGAATATGTTATTAAAAAATTAGTCTTATATCATCAAAGCCATCTATGAAAAACCCACAACAAATATCATTCTCAATGGAGAAAAACTGAGAGCTTTTCCGCTAAGGTCAGGAACACAGCAGGGATGTCCACTATCACCACTGCTATTCAACATAGTACTAGAAGTCCTAGCCTCAGCAATCAGACAACAAAAAGAAACTAAATGCATCCAAATTTGTAAAGAAGAAGTCAAACTCTCACTCTTTGCAGATGATATGCTACTTTATGTGGAAAACCCAGAAGACTCCACTCCAAATCTGCTGGAACTTGTACAGGAATTCAGTAAAGTGTCAGGATATAAAATCGATGCACAGAAATCAGTTGCATTTCTATACACCAACAACAAAACAGAAGAAAGAGAAGTTTTAAACAGTGGATCCCATTTACAATTGCTCCCCAAACCATAAGATACCTAGGAACAAATCTAACCAAAAAGGCAAAGAATCCATACTCAGAAAACTATAAAGTACTCATAAAATAGAGGAAGACACAAAGAAATGGAAAAATGTTCCATGCTCATGGATTGGAAGAACAAATATTGTGAAAATTTCTATGCTACTTAAAGCAATCTACACGTTTAATGAAATCCCTATCAAAATCCCATCAATTTTTTTTTCAAAGAAATGGAACAAATAATCCCAAAATGTATATGGAACCAGAAAAGACCTTAAATAGCCAGAGGAATATTGAAAAAGAAAGCCAAAGTTGGTGGCAGCACAATTCCAAATTTCAAGCTCTATTACAAAGCTGTCATCATCAAGACAGTATGGGACTGGCACAAAAACGGACACATAGATCAGTGGAACAGAATAGAGAGCCCAGAAATAGACCCTCAACTCTATGGTCAACAAATCTTCAACAAAGCATGAAAGAGTGTCCAATGGAAAAAAGACAGTCTCTTTAACAAATGGTGTTGGGAAAATTGGACCGCCACGTGCAGAAGAATGAAACTTTCCTTACACCATGCATGAAAATAGACGCAAACTGGAGGAAGGACCTCAATGTGAGACAGGAATCCATCAAAATCCTTGAGGAGAACACAGGCAGCAACCCCTTCGACCTCAGCCACAGCAACTTTTTCTTAGGAACATCGCCAAAGGCAAGAGAAGCAAAGGCAAAAATGAACTCTTGGGACTTCATCAAGATCAAAATCTTCTGCACAGCAAAGGAAACAGTCATCAAAACCAAAAGACAGCTGACAGAATGGGAGAAGATATTTGCGATCGACATATCAGATAAAGGGCTAGTATCCAAAATCTATAAAGAACTTATCAAACGCAACACCCAAAGAACAAATTAATCCAATCAAGAAATGGGCAGAGGACATGAACAGACATTTCTGCACATCCAGATGGCCAACAGACACATGAAAAAGTGCTCCACATCACTCGGCATCAGGGAAATACAAATCAAAACCACAATGAGATACCACCTCACACCAGTCAGAATGGCTAAAATTAACAAGTCAGGAAATGACAGATGCTGGTGAAGATGCAAAGAAAGGGGAATCCTCCTACACTGTTGGTGGGAATGCAAGCTGGTGCAGCCACTCTGGAAAACAGCATGGAGGTTCCTCAAAAAGTTGAAAATAGAACTGCCCTATGACCCAGCAATTGCAATACTGAGTATTTACCCTAAAGATACAAATGTAGTGATCCAAAGGGGCACATGCACCCGAATGTTTATATCAGCAATGTCCACAATAGCCAAATTATGGAAAGAACCTAGATGCCATCAACAGATGAATGGATAAAGAAGATGTGGTATATATATATATAATGGAATACTATGCAGCCATCAAAAGAAATGAAATCTTGTCTTTTACAATGATGTGGATGGAACTCGAGGGTATTATGCTGAGTGAAATAAGTCAATCAGAGAAAGACAATTATCATATGATCTCCCTGATTTGAGGAAGTTGAGAGGCAACGTGGGTGGTCTGTGGGGTAGAAAAAGAATAAATGGAACAAGATGGGATCGGGAGGGAGACAAACCATAAGAGACTCTTAATCTCACAAAACAAACTAAGGGTTGCCAGGGGAGGGGGGGTAGGGGGAGGGGGGTTGGGTTATGGACATTGGGGAAGGTATGTTCTATGGTGAGTGCTGTGAAGTGTATAAACCTGGCGATTCACAGACCTGTACCCCTGGGGCTAATAATACATTAGATGTTAATTTAAAAAATTAAAAAAAAAAGAAATTAGTATTATGCTAAACATTGTGTTATATGGCACAGAGAATATTTATGCATTGGAATTTTTAAAACACTTATGTTAACAGCATCATAAATAGTGTCATAAATATTTTAAAAAGAGTCTGGTAACTTGCTTATTTTAAGTGAAAAAGTATTTTTTGGAAACATTTTGATGTGCCTTTTGGCCACTTTTAAGTAACAGGTCTAAACCACTGCATTAAATAATTACCATGCTAAAAGAAACAAGCACTACAAGGGGAAGAAAAGAAACTTTTAAGGGTCTATTAGGCTAAGCCAATCACAAAATAAAAAGTCCAAGGGGGGGGGGGGGAAACCCACGAGTAAAACGTCTGCACTATAAAATAAGTGTGTAATAATGTGACTTGTGTCCTGGGCTCTTTGAGCACAAGTGACAGGTCCTGGCAATAAAGGCGAATGAGTCACTTGCACTGAAATCAATTTTTAAAGACTATAGATTTTAAGTTCTATGTTTCAACAAAACCAGAATGTAAAACAGAAAGCAAACGAACTTTGAAACATGGAGTAACAATCTCATTCACATCTATGTGGTGATATCTTTTAATAATTGATGTTATAATCTAGCTAAAAGCTTGATATCTTAAAAGTGATTATAATTCTACCTCATATAATTCTGTAATGAAAGCTGTTAAAAGAATCTGCAAAAGCACAATGATTCATGCTAGTTTCCTGAAATTCTTGGGAAAGGAAACTGGATATTCTAGAGTTGACAAAATCAGAAGACAAAAACATTCACAAATGTGCTTAAACATCAGACATATTTTTAAGCCTATCACTGTGCCAGGTTTGTGGTAAAGCAGTTATGGGTAAGGTAGACAGAGGCCCTCCCTCTATACAGAAAGAAAGATATCTAAACAACCCTCTCTGGGTAAGTACAGTGGGAACACAGGTACAGGTGCAATGATAGCATAGCAGGAAACCCAGCCCTGCTATGCTGGGAGAAGGAGTAGAGAGTCCTCCAGGAGGACTCCCTGGAGGAAGGGATAACTAGGTTGGAACCCAAAGTATAAGTAGAAATTAGCAAGGTAAAGAGAGACAAGATTGTTTCAAGCAGAGAAAATAGCTTATAAGAAGACTCAGAGGGGAGAAAAATCATGGGCCCCCAAAGAAATAAAAGTTCAGTAAGGTTGGAGATCACCTGGATTGTTAAGAGGCAAGAAATGAACCTGAACATATAGGTAGAAGGAAGGACATAAAAAGCAGACTTCATAACATCAAAGAATATTTGCAAAAGGACAACAAAGAGCCTTTGAGATTTGTGTTTCACAGGGATCGTTCTCTAAAGAATGGGCTGGAGGACCGCAGTAGAGGCTGGATGATGGCTTAGAGAGGTTACAGTAGGGAAGGTGGGATAATGTCGATAAGAAGATAGAATTATCAAGACCTGGTGAGAGACGATGTGGACAGGAAGAATGAGAGACAGCGAGGGGTCAAGGTGGCTCCAGGTGTCTGATTTAGGCAAACATGGTGGTGCCATTTACTAGGAAAGGACATGTCAAAAACAAGAAGAGGAAATGTCAAGGGAAGAGCAGCATGGATTTGGCCCATAGATAAGTTTGAGGCATGTTAGTTGGAGATTCCTGTGAGCCCTCCCAGGAGAGACCTCCAGTAGGAGCTGGGTCCATGGGACTGGAGCTCAGGAGAGGAGCCCAGGATAGAGGTGGAGGTCTGGGGGTCATCAGATTGCAGATTATAGCGTATGATTTGATATATATAACATATGTGTATGTGTATCTGTATAATATTATATAGGATATATATTATATATATCACAGATATATACCCAGATATATCACAGAAATAAATATACATAAATATACACAATATAAATATATTTGAAAATATTATATATTTAATTTAATTTATGAATATCTCAATAAATAATTAATTAATTTAAGTGATTAATTAAACTATTTAATTGATAAATAATTAAATAAGTAATTTAAAAATATAGATCACAGGAACCTCAGAAGTGGGCAGTGTCTCTCCAGAAGAACATGTGTTGTGAGAAAACAAGTGGTCTAGGAAGAAACCCGAGGGGAAAGACAGTCCTGTGTCTTAGCCCAGGATCCCTAAGAAGCAAAGCCAAAGCAAGGGACGCACTAACACTTCACTGGAGGGCTGTGGGGGCACTGTGACAGGGCAGTAAGAATAAGACAAAAATAGGAATAAGGTTGGAAAGACAGAAAAGCAAATACAAAGGGTGCATTATCTAGGTGGTCACAGCCTCACAAGAAAACACAGCCTGGCATTTGGTCATGCAGTCTCAAGAGAGAGACCCTGTGTAAACGTTGCCTTTGAAATATTCTGTCAGGCAGACTTCTCGTTCCTTCTCATTTCTTGCCTCTTACAAATCACTTACCCTCCCTGTGAATTAACTTCCTGGCACTTCCTAGTTATACTAGAACCAGTCCTTCCAGGCAGCCATTGAGGAAACAAAAGTCTTTGCGGGTCTGTTTTTTTCAAGTCTCAGTGCTGGAACTTCTAGTTCCTTCTCCAAATGGGCACAATGGGGCTTTGCTGAAGCCCAGCCCTCAGGGGGTCCCAGACAAATGATAGTCAGGTGTTGTGGCCCTGTTGGCAGGGGTTGGGCTTTTGCAAATGTTGAAATGATGTGAGTCTCAGTGGAGCCTCTAGAGCTAGGAATACAGACAAATCACTGAGAGGAAGAAAAACTTTCTGAAGTACAGAAAGTTTTAAAAGGGCAAAGTGAAAGTGGGTCTGATACATCCTGTGAGGAAGACTGGGAAGTTGGAGTGGAAAAAGGAATATCAGAGAACAAAGGAAGAAGTGTGTCTAAGGTTTCTTTCTGTCTAGTCATACACAATAATCACTGACCTGGAGAGGCACGCCTTCCTTCTGCTCCTGGTGATACGCGTTAGTTTTCCTGTGAAACCACGCCTCCCCCACTCTTGGTTCATATAGTTTGGATCCAGTGAGCCCCACCCAACTGGTTCCCAGATCCAACCAATCAGGTGACCTCCTGAGCCCACCAGGCCAATGGGACTCCATGCCAGGAATTTCACTGGAACAACTGGTAAAGAGCTGGAGGCCTGGGACTTTCAAGTTTTATGAACCAGTGAATTTCCTTTCTTTGCTGAGGTCCGTTAGAATTCTGTTTCTCTCCTATCTGCCACTCCTGACTGCTACAGAGACGGAGAAGCGTCCATTGGATTTCATGATAGAAACCGCTGGTCTTGGTGAGGATGATTGCAGTGCAGCAGCACTGGAGAAGTCAGGATGATTCTAACCACTTCTTCATCCTCTCTCCACAAGCTTTAGAAAGCTGTTTCACTACTTGCCAAAGGACTAAGAAGGACAATCCTAGACGGACATTGAAATAAAGTGAAATTGACAAATAATAAATTGACAAATAAAGTGAAAATGACAAATTGAAATAAAGTGAAATTGACAAATGCAGCGTGTCTGGCATCCTCGAACCTATGGTTCTGGACCTCTGGGGTCAGGAGGGCTGCCAGAACATAGCAGACCCCTCAGTTCTGAAAGATTGCAGGCAATCCATGATAAAGACTAGGTTTGATTTTAAGGTGTATTCTCCAAAGTACCTAATCCCATTGTGGGATTAGGACTGGACTTCTGTGGAATATGGGTTCACTTGAGATGCTTGGCCTACAGGATCACTCAGTCTGCAGTTTTCACAGAATATGGTGTCCCCCTCAGGCCTGAAAAGATTCTATTTTGGTGAAATTTCCAAAGTCTGATCACTCTCAAGACTAGATGTAGAAATGTTTAGATCCATTTTATGATTCTTTCCTTCATTTTTTTTCTTAGAAATGTAACAAATCAGTTACTGGAACCCCCGTTTTCTGTCATAATAATTCTCATATCTGCTCCTTTCTCATTCAAGTTGCATTCCCAGATTCAGGTGCTCGTAACCACTGGCCTAGAATAAAGGAACAGAGTCCTAATTGGTCTTTGTGCCTCCAGCCACTGCCTGCGTTACTGCGCCCTTATACAGCTTAATAATTTCGTAATTTCGCCAAATGTCTGAGCCTTAGTATGCAGAGGTATTAGATAACCCTATAACTACAGTGTATTTATACTTCTGTTATAGCATGTGTAGTAGCCAACCTTTTATCAAAAGTAGCTGTAGGCATTTGTGTGTTTCAGTTTATCTGTCAGATCTTCCATAAAGCATTGTAAATTTTTTGAAGTTGGAGAATGATTCTGTGGACTTCAATTCATTAATAAGGCCACAAGGCAATTAAATGGAAAGAAATGTCCTTAAATACTCATGTGGCAAGTAGATATTGAGTTTCCTTTTTTTTTTTTTTAAAGATCTTATTTGTTTATTTACCTGAGAGAGAGAGCAAGAAAGATAATGGGGGAGCGTCATTCTCTCCCCCATTGCGTGAGTGAGAAGGGTGAGTGAGACACAGGCTTCTTGCTGAGCAAGGAGCCCAATGCGGGACTTGATCCCAGGACCCCAGGATCATGACCTGAGCCAAAGGCAAACGCTTAGCCAACTGAGCCACCCAGGCACCCCAATATCAAGTTTTAATTTAGCTCTTGGAAGTATAATCTGAGTGCTTATCATTTTGCTACATGGACCAGGTCAAGAGGGAATCCAGTGTCAGTCTTGGTCCTACAGTTTTAATAAATTGAGTCATCATGGTTTAGATCATGAAAAATTGGTGGAGCACAAGTAACAGTGATGACTGACTAAAACTTTAGATGAATCATTCTTTGCCCCATTTCCTTCTGCTTTTTATTTCTGCAAGATCTTAACTGAGACTTTACATTCTTCTTCAGACTCTTACCTGCAGTAAGCTATTTCTGTACTACCTGCAGTAAACAATAAGATGTATATGCTGAAAATCAAAATGCATTTGAATATATTTTCTGATTTCCCATCTGCATTGGGAAAAAATATTTTCTTAAAAGAAAAAGGAACACATTTGCAAGCTTCATTTCCTCAGGGAAAAGTGGAGTTTTCAGAACCATTTTAACGTTTTTATTTTTCTTTAATTTATAACTCATGATTTAATTTTTATTCGCATTTCATATTCACATTTGCATGATAAAAAGATGCTATGTCACTTTTAAACGCCTTTTTATCATCTGAGTAACCGAGGGAAAAGAAGTAAGGGATGAAAACGGGTAAGGATTTTTAAAATCTCATATTGGATCAACTTCCCTAATCCTCCAGAATTCAGCACTAATTAGCAGTGGCAGACAACCATCTTCCTCCTGGAAGGTTTGGAATGAATATTTCATCACTGTGTTCAGATTCATGGCAGTTCAGTAATGGCAGCTCCCCCACACCCCCTCTTTTCGAATGGGATCACCTCTGGGATGGAAGTTTGGGCTTTCAGTGATAACAATAATCATCTAAGTTGTTCCTTACCATTAGTCAGCATAGCTTGGTTGGCATATGATCCAAAAGCTCTCCTCTCACTTTTGATCGAGCAGCTTAGTCTGCGGCACTGCCAGACAGATGCCAAAGCCGTGTAATGCTAATAACTGATAAAGCCTTCTTAGAAGGGCAAGGAAAAAACCCCTTCCAAAAATGACAGAACAAATAGAAAGCTCCGAAACCATCTTTCTTCCTTCTCTGTCAGTTAATTTGCAAAATATTTCTGAGGACATTTTGAAGAGGGTAGTTATGGGGCATAATGAGAAGTGGCCTTAGACATGCCAAGTCCTTATTCCTTGTTTTTAATTATGCCGGTAAACGAGGGTGAAGTTAGAGTATTGCACTGTTCCTATCTGCCAGACCTCTGCCAACCACTTTATTCATGTCACCTTCTTATGTGGTTCCACATAACACATTGAAAAAGATGAGATTATTATACATTTTTTAAAGAATTTATTTACTTATTTGACAGTGTGAGAGAGATCACAAGTAGGCAGAGAGAGAGGAAGGGAAGGAGGCTCCCCGCTGAGCTGAGGGCCCAGTGTGGGACCCTGGGAACATGGCCTGAGCCAATGGCAGAGGCTTAACCCACTGAGCTACCCAGGTGCACCAGATTTTTATACTTTTTATACAGAAGGAAGCTGAGGCCCAGCTTCACAACTTAAGAGAGTCAGGTCAAATACAAAGGATCAAAATTTAGAGGCTCATCACATTTCTCAATAGTCACCCTGAAAGACAGAGAACAATGAAGGGACACTTCAAACATTAGTGGGAAAAATATTTCTTATTTAGACTATACACCAAGCCAAACTATGAATCAAGCCAGAGCAAAATAAGGATGTTTTCAAATAAGAAAGTTTTCAAACAAAACAAAAAAGAACACCGTTTCTTAGGAGAATATGAAAAAAAAAAAAAAAAAGAGTGAAGTGGAAAGAGAAAAGAAAAAGAGCAACTCATGGGTAAAGGGAAGAGATGATAAGTGATAGAGAAGAGCTTCCTCCATAACCCCTTGAATCTAGACTGGCCTGGCACTTTCTTAAGACAGTAAAACAGTAGCAAAAGTGACACAAGCAAAGCCTTCATTTTTTGTCTTAGAGCTTTCTCAAGACTATGCTGGGGACCCCTACCATCTCCACTGTGCAGGAAAACCATTGCCCACTGTATGATGAAAACCACATGGCCCCTCCATACTCCCATCTCTCCTGCCCAACCAGGTAACACAGAGGTCCCTGGCTCAGTTTCATTCAGACCCAGAGTGAATCCACAGTGCCGATTCAGAAGACTATAAGTCAAATAAATGGTGATTGTGTTAAGCAACTGAGTTTGGGTGGGGGCAGGTTTCCTACTGTACAACACAATTGATGATGAAATTGGGAGCTAGATGCGGGGTGCTGCCGAAAGAAAAAGTTAGAAGATGTGACCCTGGCTTTGAGACGAGGCAGCAGGCATGAACAGCTGTTTGCAAATTTGGAAAGACAGTGACCTGCATTATATAGACGAGTACATCGGACAAAACTAACACCTGTCACGACCTGGGAAAGAGGAGGTACCTAATGAACTTTTTATATCTGCTAAGGAGATCACCAGAAAGAATCTCAGACGTGTCAGAAATTTCTTTTGTGATCAAATGTGGGAAGAGGGAGATAAGTTAAAGATGTAGTTTTTAGAGGATCTCTAATAGAATTATTTAGTTTCAGGGCACCTACGTGGCTCAGTCAGTTAAACATCTGCCTTTGGATCAGGTCATGATCCCAGACTCCTGGGATCAAGCCCAACATCGGGCTCCTGCTGGGCAGAGAGCTTGCTTCTCCCTCTACCTCTGGCGCTCCCCCCGCTTGTGGGTGTGAGTACTTTCTCTCTGTGCCAAATAAATAGATATAATCTTTTAAAAATTATTTAGTTTTAAAACAGAATTTAGAGGGAATTTACAAGGCTCAGGACCTGTTGAGTTAGACAGTAATTCACATTCTGCTTTTCTATACAGTAAAAAATTCTATCTTAATGGTAAAGATCAAATCAAGAAGGTGGCTCTAAGAAAAATTGTTAAGACCTATATAAAAGATTTAGGATAATACCTAGAAACACCTTTCAACTACATAAAAAAGCTTCTAAGAAAACTGAAAAACATGTTTTAAGGGTTTTATTCAAGCAAAAGAACACTAGCTTTAATTTACAGAGACTGAGATTGTTCAAATTGCAAAAATGCTTCTAGACTCCCAAAGCTGCATCAGCAGAAAGCAGGTTGAAATTGCTGCTCACCTGCAAAATGGGCCACTTTTTTCATGAAAAGGAAAAGACTTTTCAGAGAAGGAACCAAAAGCCCAAAAAAGAACAATGGATCAGGCAGCCATTGCCAGGTCACGGTCAAGGAGATGGGCTGCCAAGTACTCAGAGGGAGCATAACCAAGCTCTAATTAAGGAGTGCCCTCTGCTTCTGGTGTGTTTGTCCTACAGCATTTCAGAATTCTTATGAAATGGTCACTTTTTTTATTGGTAGAATCTGTTATGGTATGTCATATTTATCTGGCATGACACGGTATGATAAGGTATGGTCTGTCTGTATGGCATGGATGTAGGGAGTGTGTGTGGCAGGGGCATATATCTTATCTTCTTTTGTCTCTGGATATAAGGGACGCACATTAGAAAAGATGCTGAGACCTTGGACATCAAATCTGATGCCCTAACCAGATAAGACTTCTTAGGGATCTGAGATGAAGAACGTATGTTGCAAGTGAGAACAGCACGAGTTACTGCAGCCACAGGTAACTGCAGAACCACCCCTGTTGCTTTGTAGCTCCTCCCGCCAAAGGTAAAATCTACTTCCATCTCCATGAGTCTAGACTGGCCTTGTGACTTGCTTTGGCTAATTAATTAGAAGTAAACATGATATAAACAGAAAATTTAAAAGTGCAAGGGCATTAGGAATTCCTCGCTTGCTGCTTTTGGAACCTTGTGAAGAAGTCCGGGCTGGCTGGTGGGGGTGATCTGAAAGATGTGATCAAATCACCACCTTTGTACCAGCTAAATAATCCCATAAATACTTGGAGTCTGAACCACCTAGCTGACAGCTACCGAAGACACATGTATGATAGATACTGGCTCATCGACCAGCAGAAGACCCACTCAGCTGATCCCAGACCCATTTTCTGCCTCACAGATTATAAGCTAAATAAATCATTTGCTTGGGGGTAGCTTGTTACGTAGAAATGGCTGATACACTCACTGTGCAACCATTGGCAGGCGAAACGTTCCTTCTAGACTTCAGAAAGTGACATATCCCCCACTCATTTCTGTTCCTTATCCCTACTGGCCACACTTTCATTCCAACCAGTCCCAGTTTGGATGGGCATATTTTTAAATGTCAGAATATACTGCATGTATAGGCAGCAATCTGTCTGCAAAGCAGGGATTGTTCATTGTCTTGGAAAAAGAGCGGTGATACCCTGAAATATCAGAGGCCAGACCTATCGTAGAGACATTTCTCCATGTATCCCTCCCCCATAAGGATAGTTATCGTTATTTCATTCCTCCAGCATCTATTTTGTTTAAATATCATTTATATCTCTGTGCAATCTCGCTTTCACACTCATCCCCAAATTTCTAGGGTCACAAAGTTAAATTAGCACCACAGCCGGAGGTAACATGAGGGACACACATTCCGCTCCCTCTCCTGGTCCCTAGCAAGCCGGCTTCTGAAAGACCTACCCTGGTTCGTCTCTCCCATCCCTAGGAGCAGCATTGACCCGCTCCGTAAGGACCCGCCTTCTGCTCTGAGAGTGGAGGATGCCCTGAGACTTGGGTTCAGATCCTGAACAGAGGACACGGGCCGGGTGTCAGGATAATTACATGTATCTTGTGATGCTTTGGAAGGATTAAACGGAATGCGACATGAGAAATACATCAGAGTCATGCATGTATTAAACTCTCAATTTTTTAATAGATTAATGTGACTGTCTGGAACACTGCATCTCTGTGTTTGCTGTCACTGTGACGATGAAGGGTTTATGAGACTGACGTGGCCCAGCACAGTCTGTCGCATTGAATGGAGATGGCCAACTGCTTCTTTGTCATTCTGTAATCCTTCTAGTCTGTGCTGCTTTCTGGTGTAAGGGTCCAAAAAGATTCGGCCTTGCACGCTCTCTGGCCAGCCAGACACCTTGGGGGAATGTCTTAGCTGAACTGGAGCCAGGCTTGAGTCAGTGTCATGGTTTGGGGGCAACAAGTTTTCCTGGATGCAACATGAGGGCAGGAATCATGGGACCTGGGCTTTATGCCGGGTCCCAGCACTGATTTGGCAAGTGACCTTGGGAAAACCACTTCCCTTCTCTTCTTTCTATTAGAGGAATTTTAATAGATTTTTATGACCACGCCTCACAAAGATGTAGTGAAGATTAATGTAGGAAATCTGGAGCAATTTCACAGGGAAACACCACAGAGATTATAATTAGTTTTACAATCCATAATTAAGTCTATAAATAGTGAGGAGAGAGCCACACCTGAATTATACATTTAAAAATGAGAGTTCACATTTTAAAAAATCTTCCTGAAGACAGTTACTTGATCGCATCCAGAGAGATGATGAACTGGAAAAACACAAAGATTGTGACCTTAACGCAGCCTTCGTTTTGGACTCTCCAGGGAGATAACAAAGCTGATCATGGAGAATAACCCATCAGATCTTCTAGACTAAACATTTAACTCTGTAGCTCACAAAGGAAAAGTATGGAGGGCATTAAAGGATGAAAAAGATGGAGTCTTAACCCAGTTCTGGCTATGGGGATTTTATGAGGGAAGGTTAAACGGTAGAGCCTTTGGCAAACAACGGAAAGCCCCTTTCCTTACATCTTCCTTCACATCCTTCAGATCCCGCCAAGAATGGAATGCTGTGGGAACAAGGAAGGCTTCCCAACAACAACCAGGAGCCCATTTAATCATTGCTGTCTTGGGAACTTTTATGTTGTAACCCTCTGGGCGTCAAGAGACTTTCCTTTTGTTACCTTTTCCCCTTCCGGTCCTGCAATGGAATAACCTCTACCCACAGTGCCGTAGGGCATGGTGTCAAGTACATAATTGAATCTCACTGCCTTTTAAGGGATTTCAAAATACTCAGCCCAGGCAGTTTGGGAGAGTTGGTGCTCCACAATGTAGAATCCTAACACAAACACACTTACTTTATTCAGGGTGTTGAAAGCAGATTCAAAACACAGATAACCCTCCTCCAGGCCAGTCAGCTGTATTCCCTGGGTCAGTAAGTTCATGCTACGGTCTGGACCTTTGGCTGTTTTCTGCTGTTTTCTGTCTCCCCACCCTTCCGAGTTAGGCTCCACTATCCTTGTGTGACCATGAATGCTGAGGACCGTGTCCTTTTCTGTCTGAGCCACAGGGCACCCCTTGGTTTCTGGATGAAACTGCCCTTCTCACAGCCCTGGACCTCCAAGTTGACAGGTCACAGTTTCACACACTGAATTCATAAAAACAAAATAGCACCTTTTTATTTTCTCTGGCTGACCTACTCCTGCTTAACAACCTCTGCTTCTCAGGGCTGGGCCAAGAAGGTCGGGGAGATGTAGGTGATGAGTCCCCATTTAGTTTCAGTCTAGATCACATCTGTTGGGTGAAAAGCCTGTGGATGTGGTTCACTTTGAACATACCTGCTCCTCCCCATCTCCCCTGTGCCTTCCCCACAAGGTGGTTGGCTTCCCGGGAGTGACAGCTTCCTGTCCTCCTGATGTCGGGATAAGGAAAGAGGTCCTGGCCCTACATGAGGTCTTGGGCTGGTCCCCCTGCACCAGCTCTTTGGTTCTGGCTATCTTCTGGCTGATCTCTGTCGAGACGAAATAGATCCAGTCTTAACTGTAGAGTCTGCCTGTGTCTCTCCTCAGCCTAGTGGATGTATCTCCCAGTGTATTCACTCAGTCAGGGCATGCTCCGGGGGAGCCCAGCACCCCACTGCTGAGCAGGCCTCTTTCTGGCTCCAACCAGTAAAGTTCACCTGTCAGGGTCATTTGTGAATCTTGAGGGGTCCATCCATCAGCCCTTAGATTCGGGGTCACTTAGCTTATGCCAAAATGAGACCCACTGAGGCTCTGCAATCCTGTCTGTCCACCTCCGTCAGTTTTCCTGTGTCAGGTAATGTAAGAAGAAATGCTAGTCTGTGAGAAATTGAGTTGGGGATGCACATCGTTCGAGTTCAATGGCTTTTGTTTGTGTAGTTCACAGACACATATGAGTCTTGTTAAATTACTGTGTTGTTCCAGGACAGAAGTAACTTCTCGTATTTCCCTGGTTGGGCTTGAAATGTTCTTCCCCCACATCTTACTGTCTTTTTCATTCAAACTCCCTCTTGTCTGAGGAGGCCTCCTCTGACCACGAATGACCATGAATAAAATGGCATTCTCTCTCCCCTTCTGTTGCTTTATTTTTCTTCATTGCATTTATCTATCACAAATAATATCACTTGTTTTCTTGTTGACTTTCACTCCCCCATTAGAATTTAGGCTCCCAGAGGGCATGGTCTTTGTCTTGTTCACTGGAATATCCCCAGTACCTCAGATGAAATAGTGTCCTTAATGATTTTTGATAGTGTACATTTTAATGTTATTAAAATAAAAGTGCATATCAAAATGTGCAACAGAATAAATTTTATTTTGAAACTTAGATATTAACTAGTTTTATGAACCGTAAGAGAAGACTTTGAGACCAGAGCTGTCTTCTCACTTTATGCCTGGTATGATTTCCATTATACCACTCAAGCTGTTCTCCTCGATGGTATGCTAAATAAAAATGTATTGGTTTGAGATGACATATATTTGTATAATAGTCTGCACTAAGCTATCTGGTTGAAAAATTAGATTTATTGCTGAGTCAACACCTGATAATCTTAAATAGTGATATATGCAGGGCAATGTATTTCAAAACAAACATAGGAAAAGAAAAGGAGAGAACTGGTTCTTTCCGTTTATTTTATTTATTAATTATAGATATATAGCTCTCTATATATCCATATTGTTTATACTTATTTTGAAGTGACTCTATAAACATTTAAATGTACATAAAAACATAGTCCATTTTTCCTGGAATTATTGCATAAAGGAAAAAAATTAGAGTAAATGCTATAATTGTTACTTTTATACTCTACCTGACTACAAATTTTAGACCGTATTTCTCTACAGCAATATAAAAAAAGGACAAAGTAAAGAGGTGACACTTTTTTTTTTAACCTTCATCTTTGACTAATCTTGCGTAGGTAGTAACAGAATCGGAATCAATTTTAATGTAGCTACGGCCTTTTCTGAGTTTATGTTTTTCTATTTTAGGGAAATGAGTTTTGTTTATGAATTTGTGCCAAGTGTGTAATCATGCTGGCTTTTACACACAGGCAACAAAAGGATGGGGGAAGAGATACATATTGCAAAGCTATATCAAAGGGCTTAAGTGATTTCACATTATATATTTTCTCTGGTGCGTTCTATTTGCCTGGTTGAATGACTGTCATCTTGCATCCATTCCTCTGCGGCAGTGACGGGATGTGGTGGATGGAACCGTCGGACACACTGAGTATTTAGATATTGCACTAGTGTATTACATTTACAAAGGGCTGTGTCATAGGAAAGTGGGATTGCTCTTCTGTGACTATTCTTCTGAGCGTTAAGGACAGGGCCTGGGAGTTAAAGAACAATGATGCATTTTTCCCTTTCCTCATCCTACCACCTCTTCCGTGTTGCTTAGCTACGACTGAAGCAAACTCCAAAGCTTTTGTTCACAGGCTTTAGTCTAAGGATGAACACTCCTTCCGCTAGCTTTATACAATCCAATACAGCAAAGGCAAGGCACTTGGAAATCAGGTTCCTCACGGCAGATTCTATAGACAAGAAAAATAAAGCACATTGCTTACTAGAAACTTAGAGGACAAAGACTTGGAATAAATACACCACTTTATTTTCTTTCACAGCGTGCCATTTCCATGACAGACCCCCTTTCTCACCGCCCACCCTTGCCATCCTATGAAAGTTAGGGCATTCCCATGAAACCTTCTGTAAAGTGACTCATGTCCTCCACTTTCTGAAAGTGTGAAGGTTCATGTTGGGCTACTTTGCTTTTCTGAAAGTCCTACATTAGTACCTGTTTTCTCTAACCAAGAGAAATAATTGGATTTTTGCCTTTACAAAGTCACACCACCTAGTGCAGGTCTTTCAGAAAAGAGGGATACTTGTAAAGACATTTTCATGAATTAACTGACTTCATCTGCTCTTTTCTCCTTAAAGGTGGATTTGAGAAACCAGCCCTTTCTCTTCAGTAGAGTGCTCTTTAGGACTGGCATGGGACTTAAAAGGGGCCAGTCGCCTTAGGAGGCAGAGCATAGCTTGCAGGCTTACAATCTCAAGCTTTTCTTCATACTACATTTCAAAGAGTCACACAGCATGATCTCTATGTAATTCCCTCCTCAAAATTGTCCTACCAGAGGAGTAGCATTTTACCTTCAAGATGTATATTTCTAGAAACATGGCAATTTTCTGACCAGCTTAAAATGACAAAACAAAATGCGAGCAATCATGCTGTTTACTCCTTTAGTATCCTGGCTATCTGAGAAGCTAAGAATCCCTTTGGATTCCTGTTCTGAAGATCCTGCACTTGCCAGTTGCACCAGTTTATCTGAATAGAGCCCAGGCCTCTTCTTAATAGTACCCCAATTTCTTCTGGGGAGAGGAACTCCAGGGGTTTACTTCTCATTGCAGAAGCACAAGCCAAAGAGACCTGAACCTCTTTTTCTTTGCATGTTGCTTCCATTTGACCATATGATCCATGTCTCCTGGGAACTTGCATCCTGACCCAAAAAGAGGGAAGGTTGACAGTATTTCATCCCTCTTGTAGGGGGACAGGATTCCTGCCCAAGGTGTTAAGAGCTGTTTAGAGATGGTTACGGTGCTGCCTGTTTCCAGTTGTATGCATGTATGTGTCCCTTTGTTATTCTTTGCTGTTTCCTGCTTCCAGGCTTGCTACCTTAGCCTTGCATCAGTTGTGTGAGATTTCATACCTGGGATTGCACACGCACACACACACACACACACACACACACACACACATACGCTAACTGTAATATCCTTTTTTACAAATACCTTTTGCTCAGGTTAGAATGAGTTTCTGTTGTGACAAAAAATAATAAATAAATCCCTAATACTGATACCATGATTCTAAATCTTATAGAACAGGAAATAACCAAAATTCTAAGGGTGTGTATTTGACCCAGTCCTCCAAAGTTGAACATTCATAATTAAATTTGTGAAAAATGGAAGTGTGGCATGAGTGGTGTGATAGAATAAAAAAGTTCATGAAGCATCTTAGGATGCAATCATGTTTTCATGAACACTTCCATCCTTACATGAAATGTTGCAGTGTGCTACCTTCATTCTTGAACATTTGAAATGTTAGATCTATGTGGGAAGTGAGAGGGCACAACCAATTTGATTGTGAGACAAAATGCTGTTAGGCTTTCTCTCATCCTGTTTTCCTTGATGAATTGAGTGTTTGAGTTTCTCTTTTTCTTTATTTCCTTTTTTCTTTCTTTCTTTCTTTCTCTCTTTCAATTTTTTTTTTTTTTTTTTGAGAGCTTATCTCTCAACTTTGTATGTTTAAGAAATCTATTTGTGCCCAAGAACATTCTGTTATTACTTTCAGGTGCTCTTCATAGTGGTTTAAGATTAAACTGTGAAACTGAAATTTTAGTGCCAAGATTAAATCGATTTGATGGCGCAGATAAGTAAGCACTTGGGTTATTAGAAGATTGTTCACACTGTTAGAATCTTTCCTAAAAAGATAAAATTGATGTGGGTTTATAAATTTCTATTTAACTCTGTTTTTTATTTAAAAATTAGAGAAAATAAGTATCCAGTCATAATAATGTCCTATTAAGTACAATATGATGGGGTACCTGGATGGCTCAGTGGGTTAAAGCCTCTGCCTTCGGCTCAGGTCATGGTCTCAGGGTCCTGGGATCGAGCCCCACATCGGGCTCTCTGCTCAGCAGGGAACCTGCTTCCTCCTCTCTCTTTCTGCCTGCTTCTCTGACTACTTGTGATCTCTGTCTATCAAATAAATAAATAAAATCTTTTTTTTTTTAAAGTACAATATGTTTCTGTATTCACATGGAAACTTTATGCTGCAAACAAATTCAGTTCACCTGACCTAATCAATAAATGAGAATGTATTAGTTTATATAACTGAGATGTACAAATATAAATCCATCATTAGACACAGATTCATCTTTAGGACTATGATGTCATAGGGACTTTGTCTCTGTCTTCCTAATTCTCTTGGTTCTTCCTTTCTCTTTGTTGGTGGTGTTAAAATTGGCTGCTTTACTCCTAGGCCTCACATCTATACCTTACATCAATTGGATGACAGTCATATGCCCGTGTCTCACAGTTCGAAACAAAACTTTGTATATCCACTTCAATTTAATTGAATTCAATCACACATCCACCCCTGAATTAATTACTGTAGTGGGAGTAATGAGATAAATGTACTGCTTCATTAATTCTCCATCATTTGTTCCACCCCCATAGCAGTGGTGGTGGGTAGATACAGCTCTTCCAGAAGCACATGAATCCCCCCTAAAAGAAAACTGGGAGCTGTTGAAAAGGGTCAGGAAGAAAAGGAAACTTCACAGGCAGCTGGCCAACAAGTGTCCAGTGATCCTCCATTATGTTGCTATTGTAAGGGAATATGAGTGACATCTGGATGTTTCATGTAATGTATATCTTCACCATTTTGCACCAGAGCTTGTGATGTAAATCAACAAGAGCGTGCTTTATATAGAGAATATTTGCAGAGATTAAATATGACAAAGATCTGTTTTTAATATATCCCAGGCATTTTAATTTTAATTCAGAGCCATGAATTGCTCCACTGAAACCTTTCTCTTCCCTTTTGTCATCCTTGCTAAGCAACATTTTTAGGGATGTTCTTCATGGAATGTGAATTTCCTACTTTGTACAGTGTGAAATGCAAAACAAATGGACTTAGTGTTTTATCGACTGATAAGGTAACTGATAAAGTTACCTCAGAGTACAGATTGTATTTTAGCAAATTCTCTCCTCTCTTTACTTCCCTCAGTAGTACCATAATACTTCCAGACTATCTCTCAACTCTACTTCACTTTATGGAACTTGATTAATAGGTAAATACCTATTTTTCTCTACTCATAGACATAAAATATTAAGTAGAACAAATTAAATTCTCAAAATTGGACACTATCTGGAAAGATTATCTGGCATTGAATTTGTTCTAGCCACTTTCTCTTACAGTTTCAGAATTTTGACCTTGTGTGTGCCTCAGAGCAATTGGAACAATAGATACTGATGCACTGATCCTTGCTGATTGAGCTCATACAACATCAATGTATTCCTGAAAAATACAATTTATGTAAGCAAAAAATAGATTACTAACCATAAGGGCCAAACACTTGCATACTCTGAGCAATACAGTCTCCTCCTATAAGTAAGCTACATGGAAGAGCTAAATTATTATTTGAATATTACCTCATATATGGGGAACTAGAACAAGGTGATTAGTTTTATAATTTAGATGTTTAGTACCATCATACTATTAAAGTCAGATGCCTGCATCTCCTCAACATAGACTTGGGGCCTTCATGTGGCCCTTCTTTCTAGAACACCTTCTCTTTAGAACAAGGCTCTGGTGGGCACTACTCATGTATGCCAGTAACTCTCCACTTTGTGACTGATCAACATCCTTTTTTCTGAATGCCTCATTCTTTCTTTAGACAACTATCTTCAATCAAACCTTTCCACTGACGAACTCATCTATATGAAATAAGTTTATATATCTTGGCCTATTATGTTTCAAAGTCAATCAAACTAGTAGAATCTTATTTTATCTTTTATGTATCATGTAATTTTCATTTTCTTTTTAATTCATTAAGGGAGATGTAATTAGTTAAGCGTCCACTGTTGGTTCAGTGCTAGGCATTTGACCTATGTGATCATTTTTAAGCATAAACAAAGCAAGTAGCATGATTCTTATTTTAGAGTAAAGGACACTTAAACTCGAAGAAGTCAGTGCAACTTGCTCAAGGTCAACATCTAATTAGTTGATAGATATAGACTTCAACTAGCCTATCATGATTATGTGTTGTGATTCTAACATCAGTGCCCTTTCAATGAGTATTACCTGGGAGGACATATTAAGATGGGCTTTGTGTTCTCCTACCGTTTCTAAAACTATTAATGTGTCAAAGTCTTGATAGCTGGAGAAAATTAAAATTCTTAATTTACTGTATCATTTTTATGGAAAAGTGTGCATTTGTTATAGTATTTCTTCCATGCCTATAGTGAGCAAGTCTGTGTGTTGCATAGTATATAATAAAAAAAACAAGATACACTATGATCTTAAAATAGGATAATTAAAAAATGGTTCAAATATCTATACTTAACTGCATATTAATTAATGGTTATGGTGTAGAAGTGCAGGACTGTGATCCCTGAGATAAGTGAAAAAATGAGATAAACATTAAAGATTTCCCTCAAATTTATTTCCTAGAAACAGTTCCCAGGCTGCAGAGCAGAGCTATGTAACCAGGCAGAGGTCAGCATTCTCAATGACTTAAGAGACAGAGATCATATATCAAAAAGGCTAAGGCAAATAAAAGTTTCAGGGATGTGTATGAGAAAAGAGGGAGCTATGGAAAGAAAGAGAGAGAGACACAAACACAGACAGAGAGAGATCCAGAGATCTGTGGAGAGAGGTCCCATAGAGGCTTTGGTTCACATATGAGCCTGAGCAAAGAACCAACACAAAGCAATAGCGTGAACAATTCTCAGAGCTCATGCACGACTGTAAATAGTTGTTTTCCTACTAACTAAAGTTGGTATATTTCCTAATATCAAAGAGATGAACTCATCCTCAGATGAGAAGTATACTAGCTGTGGGGCTAAATTAGCTCTAAACTAAAGACAACTCTGGATCTGCCTTAGCAAAGCCTAAAAGCATGACTTCAAAGGACCAAACCTATTACAAATAACTGCCTGCGAGAACAAAACCCAATACTTTTTAAGGGAACACAGCAAAATCTAGCTTGCAACAATATAGCAAGTTCACAATGTACAGAATTCAATTAAAAGTTTCCTGACCTACAAAGAAGCAGAGAAATATGATCCATAACCAGTAAAAGCAATCAATAAAATAGACCCAGGAGTGACCAAGGGGATGGAATTAAACAAGGACATTAAAATAGCTATTAAATATATGTTCCACATATGTTTTAGAAAAGAGAGGGAAACATGAACAATATGAGGAAAGAAATCTTTTTTAAAACTTTTATTAAAAGACTAAAATAAAACCTCTACCGATGAAATATAATATTTTTTCAGCATATTAGACACAGCTGAAGAAAAGATTAGTGAACATAAAGATAGAGCAATAGGAATTATCTAAAATGAAGCAAATAGAGAGTAAATACTGAAAAAAAAAATGGCCTGTGGTACAATATCAAATAATCAGATATTATCAAATATCTGATCAAATAATTAGATTGTTCAAGAAGGAGAGAAAAAGTTGAGGGTAGGGGTATGTTCAGAAAAATATTTGAAGTGATAATAGCTGAAAATGTAAACAATTTTGATGAAAACTATAAACCTACTGACCCAAGAAATGCATAACAACCAAAATAAAACAATGAAAGAAAAACAAGTAGAATAAAAATTTTTTAAAAAACCAAACCAAGTTATAATCAAATTGCTGAAATCAGTGATAAAGAGAAAATATATCTAGACCAGCCATAGGAAAAACATGATATGTAAAAAGACAGAAGGATGAGTACAGGTTTCTTTTTTTCTTTTCTTATCTACAGGCTTCTAGTCAGAAATTATGCAAGCCAAAAGATAACATAGCACATCTTTATAAAATATTGGGGGGAAAAAAAGATTACCTACAAAGACACAAAGAATGAAAATATCTTTAAAAATAATAAAAGCCAGTAAGACTTTTAAGATATGCAAAAGTTTAGAAAATTCATCACATTGGACTTTTAAGAAATGTGTGGCAGGAAGAAAGAAAATGTCACACAGGTGTCTACAGAAAGTCATGAGACACAACAGAAACGGAAATTATTTGGATAAATATAAAAGACATATTCCACTTTATCTTTCTTACTTACAGAATTTCTTTATAAGATAGAAAACTGTTTAAAGCAAAAATGGCGTTTTTTTGTAGGATTTATGAGTGAAATGTAGAAGTAAGGTAATTGACAACAATAGTACAAAGGTTGAGAAGGGTAAATGGAAGTAGACTGCAGAGTAGTATAATAAAGTAGTTTATTATTGTTTGGAGGTAGACTATGACAATTAAAAATGTATTTTGTTAATCTTAGAACAATCACTAGAAACAAAACAAAGGGGCCTTGCTAATAGGCCAACTGTAAAGATTTTAAAAAATCATAAAAATATTCAATGAAATCACAGGATGGCAGGAACAGAAGAAAAACGAACAACAACAAAAAAGAAAAAATAGCAAGGTGGTATAAAACCAACCATAACAATAATTGCACTAACCATAATGGTTTAATGGCTGGAGTGCCATTAATTAATATAACACAAAGCTGATTACAGAACAAGGAATATTATTCGGTTAAAAAATGGTGTATTTCCTAATATCAAAGAGATGAACTCATCAGGAGCACATAACATTCTTAAATATGTATGCCACCGATAATAGTGCTTTAAAACACGTGAAATAAAAACTCATCTAGATATTAAAATAGACCTATACACAGTTATACTTGGAAGTTTCAATATCACTTTCTCTACAATTAATAGAGCAAGCCAAGAGGAAATCAGGAAGGATAAAGAATAGCTGAATAATATGATTAACAAACCCAACCTAAGGCTAATTGACTTTATAGAAAAAACACTCCACCCACACACATTCTCTTCAATAGGGAATATTCACTTAGAGACCGTTCTGGACACTCAAAGTGGTCTCAGTAAGTTTAAGAAGAAAGAAAGCATACAAAGTAGGTTTTCTGAAGGAAACAGAAATAAACTAGGAATTAATAATAAAAGGATTTCAGAAAAAGCTCAAACATTTGAAAATCAAACAATATCCTTTTGAATAATCCATGGGTCAAAGAAGAAATCAGAAGACACATTGGGAAACATTTTTAAGTGGGTGACAATGAAAACACAGCATATCAAAATTTGTGAAAAGCAGGTAAAGCATGCTCAAAAGAAATGACAGCATTAAAGAAAGAAACGAAGAAGTCGCCTTTTCTGGATCTCTTTGCACAAGTGTCGCAGCCACTATCCCTCCTTCGGGGGATGGGATAATTCCAGCCTTGAGTTGAATTCACAACATGGATGAAGTTAGTCTGCACCATAGTCCATTTGGTATCTGGTGAATTCTCTTCAGAAGGCTGTGAGCCTCAAATGCAGACTAATGTGAAAAGCCTCATGACATCTTCAGAAAAGCGCTCAGATGAGCACATTATGTGCCTAATGCATTTCCTATGTCTCACAGGTCCCAGTGCAGACTCAATGACACTAATGGTAGCTTTTATCCCCACTTCCACTGTACACCATACGTTGCGCTGACAGGTGGTAATGCCGAGCACATTTTGTTTTCCCTTTAGGGTCTTGTTATTTCAGTTTTGTTTTTAAGTTAGAAAGGAGACAATTTGACACTTTTTCCTTTCACCTTCTATAATAGCTTTGTTTGCTTTAAAGTACCCACAAACAAAAGATACTTTCTCCTGTTGCTCTCTGGAAAATACAGTCTAAAGAAAATTCCCAAGCAGTAGAGGAATTTCTCAGAAATCCACATGGGGATAGAAATAGGCACCTAACATTTATTAGTTGCCTCAGTCCTTTCACACAGGAAATTTACTGACCAGGCTCTTTGGTTCTTAGTCTTCTGCTTACCAGTCTTCAGCACTGAGTTCCTGGAATCTTCTTTAGGGGATTTTCCTATATGTGACCCCAAGCCTATGCAGCTTGTCTGACATCGCTGAAAAAGTCTTTGGTTCACCAGACTCACAGAATTTGGCCACACTGTTGACCATGGTCCCTCCTAGATTGACCGAGTCTATCCAAGTTGCAAAACTGAAAATAAAACAGTTCTATTTCATGCCTGTGAGTTGAGATAATAGTCTCATCAACGCCAACAGTGATTAGGTGAACATGAATCTATACTTCAAGTAGGAAAAATGGGGAAAAAATGTTGCTTGTTAGTGTCAGAGGTCCCATGGGAATAAGACTTAGAGAAAGGATTGGCTGCAAGAAGTTGATTAGAAAATGCTTTCAGAATCAATACCCCTGAGGGAGGAATGGGAGCAGAATTGATCAGGAGAATGTAACAAATAACCACAAACTGTGTAGCTTTAAACAACACAAATTTATTATCTTACAGTTCCATAGAAGTCTGACACATCTCACTGGGCTAAAATAAAAAGGGCTTCCAGGATAGGCTGAGCATTCCTCTGGAAGCTCTAGGGAAGAATCCATTTTCTTGCCTTTTCCAAGCTTTTGGAAACCACTTGCATTCCTTGGTTCCTGTCTCCTTCATCCATCTTTGAATCCAGGTGTAACCTGTAGAATCTTTCTCACACTGCATCACTCTGGTCTCCTGTGTCCCTCTTCTACTCAGATCTTGCAGGGTCATCACCCTATCTTGAAGTCAGCTGATTAGCAACCTTAATTCTATGTGCAACCTTAATTCCTCTCTTCTATTGAAACTAACATATTCACAGGTTCAGGAGATTAGGTTGTGGATATTTTTGGGTGAGGGAGGAAAGCATTACTCTGCCTACAAAGAGAAACTGAAATAAATTCATTTATCCTACAGAGAAGATGACCCCTCAGAGTTGTGATGAATTGGAACAATGTGTGTAAACCCCAGAGTTTATATAGAGTTGAGGTATATTAATGGAATTAGAGCATCATCATTCAGTGTATTTTTCCTAATACCGAGATATAATAAAACAAATTGCAAAATTATTCTCCAGAGTTTTCATATTTTGTGATTGTGGCTTTACATAATTTGTGTAATTGAGAGTATATCATAAGTAATAGAATCCATTTTTAATTAGGTATGAGGAAGGGGTATACAGAAATCTCAATCTCTTTGAGCCTCAGTTTTCTTATCTCTAAAATAAGTATATATTTCCTTTTAATTAAGGATATGTGACATATACATTCCCTAGATGGTACTTGGGGAAATAATATTTGCTCAATAAATTGCAGCTAATATGATAGGACATACTGTGGCATAATCCCAATTGTCTATTTGACTATTCTGCTAAATAATTATAACTTACAAGATGGAACACTCTATTATTTATCATTTTATACTTACTCCCCAGCACAGCGCCTGGCATGTAGCAGCCACTTAATCCTTATTGGTTGGGCCACTGTTTGATTAGGTGGCTAACAGAATAAACCAATGTCATTTCCATTCTTAATTCTTTGTCTTGGCCTTCTCTTAATAGTCTTCTGTAACGTCTTCTATAATATCTTTCTAAACTTCCCTGCTCAATGCCGGATCTCCATTCCATCGGACTCCACTCCTCATTTCCTACAGTCTAAGGATAGTTTAATTTACTCTGACCCCACACCATATTTCTTATGTCTCTCCTCCTTCCCCCCCACCAAAACCCAACCCAGGTATTAAGGTCCAGATTGAGTCCCACCTTCCCATGAAGACTTCCCACCTTACTGTTCTTCCCAGAAGTTTGTCAAGTTTGAGTTCTCATTTTCCTACACATCTGCAACACTCATTTTGCCCTTTAATATACTAACTTGTGTTGTTGCTTGTGTTTTATCTTGTTAATCATAATGAGATCAGATGTCTCTAAACGCTTTTAAAGCAGGAATGCAGTTCACCTCCTCTTTCATCTATTCTAAGATGCATTTTTGCACATTTTAGCACCTCTGAAATCAGAATGCATTTTATAATCAGTGGCAATTTGGATCATCATAGGTTTGAATGGTCCGTGTTCTCGTGGAGAGTATTTGAGTTTGCTTCTGCCAGAAACTACAGATCTGAAACCACTTCAGATTAAATCTGGGTTGTATATTTAGACCACAAAGATGAGTGAGTACCAGCTTCACATTTTTCAGAGGAGATTTTTTTCCTTCCCTCACACAATGGCAAGATTGAAACATGCAACTTCCCTCGCGCTTTTCTGCCTGTCAGGTTTATTTCTTGTTTAAGCCTTTAAAAAAAAAAAAAGAAAGAAAGAAAGAAAAAAAAAACCCTATTTATTTATTTAGGGGAGACTTGGTGGCTCAATTGGTTAAGCCTCCGACTCTCCATTTCAGGCCAGGTCATGAAGCCCCACACTGGGCTCCATCTCAGCAGAAATTCTCTCCTGTTCTGTCTCCCTCTGACTCTCGCCCCACTCACACACACTCTCTCTAAAGGTAAGGTAGTTTCTTTTTTTAAAAAAAAGATTTATTTATTTGAGAGAGAGTGCATGCGGCATGTTGCAGGGAGGGGCAGTGGGAAAAGGAGGGAGAGAATCGTTAAGCCGACTCCCCGCTGAGTGCAGAGTCTGATGGAGGGCTTGATCTCACCACCCTGAGATCGTGACCTGAGCCAAAATCAAGAGCCTGACACTTAACTGACTGAGCCACTCAGGTATGTTTATTTCTTGTTAACTCTTATATCGAGTGTATAGCCTTTGTCTCAACTTACGGTAGGGTCTCCTCTTACTCATCCCCCACCCTGGGCACTTGTTCCATAATTGAAAATAAAGTAATGATCTGTATGACAAGTGGTGGCATCTTAGAGTCAATTAAATATCGTATCACTTTGTATTCCCCAAGACCTTGGCCTAGTGTAATTAGATTAATATGTATGCTAAATTGCATTAAAGTCGCTCTAGAAGCTCTTCTTATTATTATTCCACAAACTACCTCTTTGTTAAAGCCATGGCACTTGACTTCTTTAATGACCTGGATAGTGGGTGAAGGGCTGGAGCTGGTGGAGTAACACCAGTAACACAGATTCCTTCTGCAGTCCTTGAAATCAGGCTGCTGGGTTTGTATCTTAGCCTTTTTTCCTTCGAACTCTAGTACCTCAGACATATAACTTAACCTCTCTAAACGTTAATTTTCTCATTGGTAGAATGGGTGTAACGCAGTATTGCAGACAGAAGGTGGGAGGATTCATTTAGAAATCCATGTACAGGGGCTCCCGGGTGGCTCAGTCGATAAGTGTCTACCTTCGGCTCAGGTCATGATTCCAGAGTCCCGGGATTGAGCCCCACATCGGGCTCACTGCTCAGTGGGAGCCCTGCTTCTCCCTCTCCCACTCCCCTTGCTGTGTTCCTTCTCTCACTATGTCTCTCTGTCAAATAAATAAATAAAATATTAAAAAAAGAAGAAATTAATGTACAATGTTCAGCCTAGTTCAACAGTTAATGTGATATTGGTTCACTCCATGTTAGCATATTTTTAATCAAGTAATACATAAAAGTCCTTCATATATACCAACAAAAATGATATTTATTGAGATCTTACTACGTCACTGTCAATAATCTGTGCCTGCATTTCCTTATCTGACAGTGGGGTATACTACTGATTTTCTAAGGCTGTTCTGAGAATTAAGTGAGACAGTACATTAAAAATGCTCAGCATATGGCAAGGTACACGAGTTGCTTTTGGCACCTCAATGCATTACCTTATTCCATCCCCCCACAGCCCTTTAAAATTGGTGATGTTGGGGCACCTGGGTGGCTCAGTCAGCTAAGCCTCTGCCTTCAGCTCAGGTCATGATCTCAGGGTCCTTGGATGGAGTCTTGCATCAGGCTCTCTGCTCAGCAAGGGCCCGTTTCTCCCTCTCTCTCCGCTGCTCCCTCAGGTTGCGCTCTCTCTCTCTCTCTCTCTCTCTCTATTAAATAAATAAATAAATAATTTTTTAAAAAAAAATGAAATAACTACTATTGTTGCCCCCAATTACAGATGACTAGGATTGGAATAAATTGCTCAACAATTTAGTGTTGTCTGAGCCAGGATTCAAGCCCGAATCTGTCTGAGATCAGAGTCTGAGCGCTCCATCATTCCACTTGCCAATGGAAAGTATGAAATGTGCCTTGCTATTTTAAGCTTTTTCTGCTCAACACACACACTAAGTGTGCATACTCTCTATCACACATGAACATAAAAGGAGGCACTGAAAGTGATGTGGAGTTATTTTCCGAGCTGGGAAATGGGTGAGATTAGAAATATGGTTGTAGTTTAAACTGAGAACATATGGTTATGATTTAAATGTGAGTTTAGCAAGTCAAAGAAAATGAGCAAGCAATAAAGAGAATATTTTAAGTAGAAACTTCTGTTTTTCCTGAGCTTTTATAACAAATGACTTACCAGAAATCTCTTCCCTTTATCATCTCTGCAGCCATGTCAATAGTGTGCAATAGTTGCTTTTCCCCACCCGGAGTGCCTTTTTATATTTCCAGGGTCATGATAAAATTCTATCAGGGCTTTTCAGTAAATGGGTGCTTTTCTAGAATGATTAAATGGTCCCTTTATCTGCCTAGTACCTTCAAACCAGACCAGAGAAGAATAGTAATAGAGCATATTAGTAATTACCCTGTTAGAATTTATAAGGCAGTAGGAAGCATTAGTAGATAATTACTGAGTTTTCCAATCTCCTGAACTTCAGCATCAGTACAAAACCTTTAAAAATGCCCATATTTTATAATAATTAATCTTGAAGAATGCTATACCTTTCTACAGATAAATTGACATTTATATTTTAAGAATTAATGGTTTCAGATTTGCATATTATTTCCCATATAATTATTCGGGAAACTGTAACTATAAGAATGCTAGCTCAGATAATGAGGGAATCTTATTTATTAAAGTTATTACTAAACATTAAACATCAAAAATAAATAAATAGACTCCAAATAAAATTCTTTTAGTGTATGAAGTCACTACCGATACTTCCTGAATCTACTTAGGATTTCATTTAGTCACTCAATCATCAATTCACTTAACATTTTGATCGAGCATTTAAAATGTACTAGCCAGTGGAACATGACAAGGAAAAAGACAATGTCCCTACTCAAATCAAGTCCACATTTTGATGGTGAGACACAGCCCTTCACCAAAACAATCAATAAGAAAATACTAGATAACAATAAATGTTCTGCAGAGGGTTGAAACAAGGAGGAGGCCAGGTAGCAGTTACCATTTATTACATTCTTACTGATAAGCTGTTACTATTGAGAAGAACTAAAACAAGTAAACCATAAATTTTGCCCTCTAAAAATTTAACAGTGACACAGACTATTGTATGCATGTGGGTGTGCATGTCACAAGAAAAGTGTGGGTAAAGTTTAGAGAAGATAAATGTCAGAGGACATGCTTCCAAAAATGAGGACAAAGAAAGGAGGCTTTATAGGAACAGGATAATACATTATGTGAGTCTTGAAGGGTGGGTAGGATTCCACGGGTGAACAATGAGAAGAGAATGGGAAGAGGCATTTGATAGAATCAATGCATGTGAGCCAGGCAACAGGGTAGAAGTGTTAAGGAGAAGAGCAAGAAGTCTTACTGCACGGAATACAGGGAGTAACTAACTACAGGTAAGTAGGATGTAGAGAGACCACAGAGGAAGACATTTTGCATTGTTCCACTAGACTGGATGTCCAGCATAATTCTCTTTCCCCAATTCAAATATCTCAAGGTTCAAATAAAATGACAGCTTAAATATGTTTTATATATTGAACATATATGTAAATAACATATATGTAAATAATAATACGTATACAAATAAATATATACATATATTTGCTAAGTGTCTCATCTAGAATCGGCATCTTTTTTTTTTAAGATTTTGTTTGTTTATTTGACAGACAGAGAGATCACAACTAGGCAGAGAGGCAGGCGGAGAGAGAGCAGAGAGCCCAATGCGGGACCCAATCCCAGGACCCTGAGATCATGACCTGAGCTGAAGGCAGAGGCTTAACCCATTGAGCCACCCAGGCGCCCCTAGAATAGGCATCTTTCTTAATGCCTGAATGCCTCTTACATTCTTCTCAATTCCTTTAATGATTTACATGTGATATTGTTATTATATCTGTGACATTATTGTAGACCAGAAGTCAGCAAACTTTTACTAAAGGTGAGGTATCTCTGTAAATATTTTTGAAAAATATTAAATGTAATTTATATTTTATAATATAATTTATATTTTTATATTTTTATAAAAAATTATATATTTTATTAAAATTTTTATATATTTTTATATTTTTATATATAATTTATATTTTTTATTTTTATTAAATGTAATTTAATAGGAGTAGCTGTGTTCCAGTAAAGTTTTATTGATAAAAACTGGCAGCTGGCCTGCCAGCTCTAAATGGACTATAAACCAGTGAAGGTAGAATCCATGTCTGCTCACTTATAGTGCAGTGTTTTATACATGATGAAGAGTATAAGTTGAGTAAAGTCATGTAACACTTGACATCATCTTTTAAGAAATTTTTTAGCAGTATCTCCTGAACTCTATCCATTGACCCCATAATAACTGATCACCAAATAGCTGGTTAGATTAGTACACTGGTGATCCAGTTTGTTTATTAAATCATAGTCCACTCATTTCTGACATGTTAGCAGGAATTATTAGTGCAACTGCAAAGTAATTTAACTATTTATTCAAAGAGTATCTTATAAATAGTTGGCCCAAATGGTATATGCTTTGTTTTTTTTTCTTCTATTCATTCAGAGATGAGAAATTTAGAAAATAATTGAGATTATCATATCATCATAGGATAGGAATTATTGCTTAAACTATATTTAATAAAAGTGTTAAAATTCCATCTCAGTACTGGCAAGACTGGGGCTAGGACCAGAGAAACTAAAGTGTGGCTTGAGGAAACAGGAATAGGAAGACACGCTGGGAAGTCCCAGGATGAGGACCATGGGTTCAGAAGCCACGCTGACCCCTGGGACTGGGTAGGGAGAAATACCAGATACTGCAGTGTCCAAGCAGATAGTTGAAAACAGATAGATCTGCCAGAGCTGGAGGGATGCAGTGAAGCAGCCAGAAGAGTGGAATTGAGGGGCCAGGATGAAGAGATGTTGAATATGAGGCCATTTCTGAGAAGTGTTTTTCAGTCATCCGTGAATGTCAGGGGCAAATTTGGCAGTGACAAGAGGTAAGAAGATAGGGAGAAGATCAACACTTCAAAGAAAGTACCTGCCCTGAACAGAAACCGACTCCATAGAGCTGTCAAGACCTTACCTAAGTCACTTGTGGAGGGAGCTGGCTGTTTCCCTTCTTTTCTTTCCTCTTTTTAGGAAAACAAGGGAATGTTTTAAGATTCTAAAAAAAATGTCTCATATTCATAACCACGAGAGAGGCAAAAATGACTTCCCATTGTGAATATACTCTCATAGTGTAAACTTTTATGGTAGGAGTATCCATTTCCTCAATACTGAAAGTTGATGAAGTTAAACATAATGATAATTTGAATGAAAATATGATTTCTTTTTAGTTTTTATTGAAATTCCAGTTTATTAACATATGGTGTAATATTGGTTTTGGTGTATAATACAGTGAGTCAAAGCTTCCATACCACAAAAAAAAAAAACCCCAAAAACCCAATTATATATATAATATAAATATAAAAACTATATATATATATGTAATGATTATATTTGTATCTCTTATTGCCTCTGTGTCTAAAAACATAATAATATTTTCATATTATAAGCTTACAGGAGAGTAATTATCAGTTTGATGAAATAAATTTTAGTAAGAAAAAATGCTTATAAATTCTAAATAAATTTTCTTCACTTAAAGTGTTTTTTAAGTATATAAAATGTGACAGTAACTATGTTTACCAAAACTTGAGGTCCAGTAAAACAACTAGAAATGATTTTGTCTCAAACTGAATGTGAAGGTCTGGAAAAGTTTAGAGAAGTTTTATAACTCCTTTGTGTTTTAATCATAACCATGCCAATCTGTCTGTAGGGGTTAAAAAAATAAGATGTCTGAAGATCAAATATACATTAGAGAGAGATTTTCAGATATTCTTATCTGAAAAGTCTTATTTTTTGAATAGTCTTATTTTGAATAGTCTTATTTTTTTTTTTTTTTTTGAGAGAGAGAGACAGAGGGAGAGAGAAAGAGAGAGCATGAGCAGGGAGGGAGGGGGGGCAGAGAGAGGGGAGAGAATCCCAAGCAGGCTCCGTGCCCAGCACAGAGCCTGATATAGGGCTCCATCTCATGACCTTGGGGTCATGACCTGAGTGAAAATCAAGAGTCAGATGCTGAATTGATTGAGCTTTCCAGGCACCTGTGAATATCCTTTCAATTAAAAGAACCATGTGTTCTTAAATTATAATTCTGATTCTTAGTGTTATATTAAAATTTTAATGCAGATAAAATCTCAGTCTACAAACTCATGTATACTACAAAAGCATTTTTTCTGACATTTCTACAGCAACATAATTTGCATTTTAGAGAACTCATTCTGTGGGCTGTTTAAAGCTTAATCTTAAATTAAGGTCTTTCCCCATCAACTTCTCCAGAATGGTGACTGTGTTATATGGATTTCCTTGATGCCAAGACCTCAGGTTGGAAGTGGAAAGAATAGGATGGAATTTGTTGATGTCTTTTGTCATCTATGGACTAGCAGCCACCAACACGCCCTTTTCCCTTCTGGTCATTTGCTGTTTTCTTCTGGTCATTTGCTGTTTCCTCCTGACCATAAACTTTCTTCCCCATCATTAGCTCACTATGTCAAGTTTGTGTCACTCTAGGGCAGAACAGATATTCCCCTGCTCCGATACTGATTCCAGGCCAATCTCCCTAGACATATCATGCAATATTTTTCTCTTCCCTAAAACTTATTGACCATTTTATCTTTAGAAAGCACAGTGTAATTACTGGGTAATGAGTACTTTAGATTACAATTTTTCCTCTGTCATTTCTCTTCCTAATAGAAAAAAAATTAATAAGCCTATCTTCAGCATATTCTTCCTTTATTATTTTTTCTCTTTTGGCCTGTATCTTACATTATGTTCATATTTAGTTACATGCTTTATAATCTTATAAAAATATCTCAAATTTCCTCCCTGTCTCCACCATTTCCTAAACCCCTAGTAACCACTAATCTCTTCTCCATTTCAATAATTCTGTTATTTCACATATGATATATCATTTTTGACAAGAGTGCTGAGATAATTAATGGAGAAAGAACAGCATTTTCAACAAAAGACCCTAAAAAACTAGATATCCACATACAATGGATAAATAATAAATAAATGATAAAGTTGAACCCTTCTCTTACACTCAGCTGACCTGACTGGTTGCCTATGAGATCAAAAGCACAATCAACAAAGGAAAAAAGTAATGAGTTGAGTTTCATCAAAATTAAAAAACTTTGCGCTCCAAATTGTACCATAAAGAAAGTGAAAAAAAAAATCCACAAAATAGGGAAAATATATTTACAAATCATATATCTGATATGATGCTTGTATCCATAATGTAAAAACTCAATAATAAAAAGACAACCCAATTAAAATGGCAATTTCTGATGAACATTTCTCTAAGTAAAATTTACAAATGGCCACTAAGCACATGAAACAATACTCAACATCATTAGCCATTAGTTAAATCCATATTAAAGTCACAATGGGATACCATTTCACATCCACTAGGGTGGCTATAATAAAAAGATAACAAGTTTTAGTGAGAGCATAAAGACATTAGAAAATAAACTCATCGTTGGTGATACTATGAAACTATGCAGCCACTTTGAAAAACAGTTGGGCACTTCCTCAAAAAGTGAAATACATAGTTACCATATGAACAAGCAATTCCAGTCCTTGTCAGATACCAAAGGGAAACAAAAACATACAACCACACAAAAACTTACACACAAATGTTCATAGCACATATTCATAGTAGCCCAAAAGTGGAAATAACCCAAATTTCCATCAATTGATACAGGGATAAACAAAAGGGAGCATATTCCTATGATATAATAGTATTCAACAAAAATAGAGTGTTGATACATGTTACAATATGGATGAACCTTGAAACCAGAACCTATTCATAAAAGACCATCTATTACATGATTCAGTTGATATGACATGTCTAGGAGAAGTAAATCCATAAAGGCAGAAAGAAGTTTCATGGTTCTAGGACGAGAATTAGAGTAACTGCTTAATGGGTCCATGATTTCTTTTCGGAGTCATGAACATATTCTGAACTCAGATTTTGGTGATATTTGCACAACTCTGTGAATATACTACAACCATTGAATAGTACAGTCTAAATAGGTAAATCTTTATGGTTATTAAAAATATTAATAAAAAGGAATGTTATATAAATGGAACCTACATTATAGAACCACTCAGGATGCTTTTTCACACAGCATAATTCTCTGGAGATTCATCTAGGTGTAGGTTTTGTGGGTACTGGTAGTTCATTCCTTTTTATTGCTGAGTAATATTCCAAACAAATCAGTTTGTTGAACCATTCACCAGATGAGGGGCTCCTGGGTTGTGTCCAATTTGGGATATTCCAAATAAAGCTTCTAAAAACATTTGTGTATGGGCTTTTTTGTATTCATAAGTTTTTCCTTCTCTAGGATAAAGGCTCAGGATATATAAACACTGGGATAAATAGCTGAATCATATGGTGGTAGCTCCATGTTTGGTTTTTTAAGAAATAGTCAAAAGCTTTACTAGAGTAACCATACTATTTTACCTTGTTGCCAACACTACATAACTAATCAGTTTCTCCACATCCTCAGTAACGTATGGCATTGCCACTCTCATTTTAATGATTCTGATAGATGTTTATTAACATCTCATTGTGGTTTTAGTTTATACTTCCTTAATGATTAATAACATTGAATATCTTTCCACGCATATCTGCCATTTTTACATCTATTTTGTGAAATGTTTCTTAAGTCATTCTGCCTCTTTTCTAGTTGGATTGTTTGTTTTGATTTTACTTTTGAATTTTTAGAGTTCTCTCTATAGCCTAAATATTAACCCTTTGTGAGATAGATGGTTTGCAAATGTTTTCTCCCAGGATGTAGCTTGTCTTTCCATCCTCTGAAAGGGTCTTTTTAGATCAAAACTTCTTACTTTTCATGAATTCTACCTTACTAATTTTTTATTTTATGGATTATGCTTCTCATGTCAAGCCCAAGAACTCTTTGCCTGGATCCTAAAAATTTTTTCTTAAAGTTTTTGTCTAAAAGTTTTATAGTTTTAAACAATGTATTTATGCATTAATATCTGTGATTTATTTAAGTTAATTTTTCCATTGATCTGAAATGTAATTTGAAATTTATTGCTCTTCTTATTTTTGTTTTTGCCCATGAATATCCAAATATTCCAGAACAATTTGTTGAAAAACTATCCTGTCTAAATGTAATTGCTTTTGCACCTTAGTCACAAATCTGTTGGGCATATTAGTATGTGTCCATTTCTGGATTCTTTACTTTATTCTATTGATCTATGTGTCCATATGACTTACTTGGTTCCACTGATCTGTGGGTCTATCCTTCTGCCAAAACCACACTCGTGGTTATTGTAGCTATGTAACTTGAAATTGGATAGAATGATTCCTCCTACTATATTCTTTCTCAAGATTGTTTTAGGACCCATATATTTCCATATAAATTTTAAAATGATTTTGCCTGTATCTAAAAAAAAAAAAATTCTTGCTGAGATTGTGATAGGAATTGCAATGAACATCTGTATCCATTTGGAGAGAAACATTATATATTTAAGTCTTCTCTGATTTTCTTCATCTGTGTTTTATAAAGTCCTTTACATGAGTCCTTAGATTTCACCTGAATCTTTAATTTTGGGGAGTAGTTATAAATGAAGTCTATATTTAATTTCAATATCTATGTGTTTATTGCTAGTATATAGAATATAATTAATTTTTGTATTTTGTTTTGTCTCCTTAATCTGACCAAAGTTGCCTGTGAATTCTGAGAATGTTTATGTAGTTGCCTGGTGATTTTTTTTTTTTTTTTTTACATAGACCTTCATACCATCTGCAGATATGGATGGTTTTATTTCTTCATCTCTGATCTTTTCTCATCTTGTACTGGCTGGATCTTCCAGAACTTTGTTAAATAAGAGTGTTTAAAGAAACCACAGAGGTTTTCACTGTTATGTATTATGTTAGCTGTAGGTATTTTGTAGTTGCTCTCTACCAAGCTAAGAATGTTCTCCTTTATTCCCTTTTTCTGGCGTTTTTTTTCTTAAAGATTTTATTTATTTATTTGACAGAGAGAGATCACAAGTAGGCAGAAAGGCAGGTAGAGAGAGAGCGAGGATGCAGGCTCCATGCCGAGCAGAGAGCCCGATGTGGGGCTCGATCCCAGGACCCTGGGATCATGACCTGAGCCAAAGGCAGAGGCTTTAACCCACTGAGCTACCCAGGCACCCCGACAGTACTTTTTAAAATCATGAATAGGTGTTGAATTTTTTTTCAGATATCTTTTCTGTATTGATGAATAGGTCATGTTATTTTTCTTCTTAGTCTATAAATATGGTGGATTATATTAAATGGTTTTGAAAATTAGACAAGGATTACATCTTTGGAATGATCCCCACTTGTTCGTGGTGTATAATTTTTGTATCTATACCTGGTGATATTAATCTGTAGGCTTTTTTTTTTTTTAATACTGTCTCAGTCTGGTTTTAGTGTCAAGGTATTAATAGCTTCATATAATGAAGTGTCAAGCGTTCCCTCTTCTATTTACTGGGAGAGACTGTATAACAATGCACTAAATTCCTTAAGCATTATAGGAATTCTCTAGTGAAGTCATCTGAGCCTGAAGATCTCTTCTCAGAAACTTTTTAAATTAAAAATTCAATTTCCTCAATTATTTCTGAGCTAAATCTATTTCATAATAAGTGAATTTTGACAACTTTTGTTTTTCAGTGAATGGGTCCATTTTGTCTAAGTTATCAAATTTATGTGTGTACACTTGTTTGCAGTATTCTCTTATTACCCTTTTGATGTCTACAAGATGTATAGTGGTATCTCATGTTTCATTTCTGATATTGGTAAATTGTGTCTTCTCTTTTTTTCTACTTCAATTTGCTAGAGTATATTCAATTTTATTGGTGTTTTCAAAGAATCATCCCTTTTTTTCATTTATATTCTTCATTTGTGTTGTTTGTTACATGCATATTTAGAATTACTGTTTTCTTCTTGGACTGACCCTTTTATTAAAGGATGCCCCCATCTATCTGATAATTTTCTTTGCTCTGAAGTCTACTTTATATGATACTAATATAGCTACTCCTCATTATCTTTTATTAATGTTTCCATAATACATCATTTTCCTTCTTTTTACTTTCAGACTGCCTATATTCCTACACTATTATGAATTTTTTGTACAAGACATGTAATTGGGTCATTTTTTAAAAATTTATTTTTAGAGGATATTTAGGTTCATAAGAAAATTCAGCAAAAATAAATAAATAAAATTAAGCAGAAAGTACAGAGAGTTACTATGTAGCACCTACTCCCTCACATACACACACATACACAGACAACTTCCCCACCATCTATATCCTGCACCAGAGTGGTACGTTTATTGCAATCAAAGAACTTAAGTTCACACGTCATCTCCCAAAGTCCATAGTTTACATTAGGCCTTATTCTTGGTGTTGTATATTCTATTACTATGACAAATATTTTCTCCATTATATTATCATACATAAATTTTCACTACCCTCAACACTGTTTGTGCTCTACCTACTCATCCCTCTCTCACTCCAACTCTTGGCAATCACTGATATTTTTACTTTCTCTATATTTTTGCCTTTCCTGGAATATCATACATTTGGAATCATACAGTGTTTGTTCCATTGACCTATTTATCTGTTCTTTCACTAATATCTTGCCATCTCGATCACTGTAACTTTACAGTAAGTCTTGAAGTTGGATGATGTCAGTCTGCCAAATGTGTTCTTCCACTTTAATACTGTGTTGACTCTTTTGGGTCTTTTGCTTTCCATATAAGCTTTAGAATTAGTTTGTCAATATCCACAAAAGTAAGTTCCTGGGATTTTGATCAGGATTACATTCAATCTCTAAAGTTGGGAAGAACTGACATCTTGACACTGTTGTCTTCCTATCCATGGATATGGAATATCTCTCCACTTATTTTGTTTTTTGATTCCTTTCATCAAAGTTTGGGTATGTTTAATCCACTCCTCCATCTTGTGTCTTTTAATTGATGTATTTTGATCATTTTACATTTAGTGAAAGTACTGGTGTTAGGTATGAAGCCTGCCATTTAAATATTTTTCTGTCCTTCCCTGTGTTTTTCATTTCCCTATTTTTTTTTAATCTGCCTTCCTGTAGGTTTATTTTACCTGCCCCTTTGGTAGCAGCCCCTCTGTGGAACTTTTTTTTTTTTTTTAAGAATTCCATTCTGATTTATATGCAGTGTTTTTAAGTATGTCTCATTTTACAGAATTTTTAGTGGTTATACTAGGTATTAAATTTTATGTACAAAACATATCAGTCTGCTGGTGTCAAACATCTACTGATGTAAGAGTGAAGTATAGAAATTTTGCCTCTCTTTATACTATTTACCTTTCCCCACTTACAATTATCTTAAATGTTTCCTCTACATATATTGAGAACCATATCAGACAATACTGTAATTGTTCTTCAACCATCAAACATAATTTAGGAAACTCAAGAGAAGGACAAAGTCTATTAAGTTAAGCCATATTTTTCTGCCATATTTTTCTTCCTCCTTGATGTTAGGATATTTTTTCTTTTATTATGTTTAGAGTAATTCCTTTAGCCATTCTTTTAGAATAAGTCTCCTGATGAAAAATTTTCCCATTTTTCCCTCATTTGAGAATGTCTTGATTTCCCCTTCGTTCCTGAAGTATATTTCCACTTGATGTAGGATTCATGTTGGCAGTTCTTTTTTTCACACTTAGAAATGTTTTTGTTACTTCCTTCTAGCCTCTGTAGTTTCTGATAAAAAGAAAAAATCTGACTTTTGAATTGCTTTGCCTCAGTAAAATGATGCTTCTCTCTTGCTGATTTCAGTGTTTGGCTTTTTGTTTTTTGTCTTTCGTTTTCCTGAGTTTATGTGTCTTTTTGATTTTTTTTCCTTGTGTTTTTCTTGTTTGATATTTACTCAACTTCTTGAATCGTAGGTTCATGCTTTTGTTATTTTGGAAGGGGTCTAGTATTATTTCTTCAAATAGTTAGCACCTTTGTTTTTAGGAGTGGATCAGAAAGGCAAGAATAGTGGTTACAAGGCTAGGTGAGAGGGGGAAAATAGGGAGTTACTGCTAGTAGATATGGAGTCTCTTTTGAGGGCTATGGAAATGTTCTGAAATTGGGTTGTGGTGATGATTGTACAACTCTAAATATACTAAAGACTACTAAATTATATACTTTATATGGATCAATTTTATTGTATGTGAATTATGTCACAATAAAGCTTTTTAAAAAAAACACATAGGACAAAGACATTAAAAAAGAAAATAATATGAAAGGAGTTTTGGTAGATGTTACAAAGTAGAAGGTAGGCATTCTTTAACATAACTTTTAATAATTTCAATAACATAAATTTGGGAAGAAACTCTTAATATTGAATATGCAAGAAACAGCTGATGAGAATAAACCAAAGAATTGAAAATGCAAGCACAAAATGTTACTTATTTTTCCCAGTCATCCCAGACAACATGCCTAATTATTATTTTTGTCCTAATTACTAAGTGGCAATAAATAAATATTGGTTAAACATCTTTTAGAAAATTGCTCTGCCATATACTGTGTTGGTTAAGAATTCATACTTTAGAGTCTATCTGAGGGAAAATGCTGACTCTCTACTAATACTAATTATCTCACTGCAGGCAAATCACTCAACTTTACCTTACCTTATGTCCTCATCAATGAAATGGGTATAATAATAGCATCTACTTTATAGGGTTACTTTCAGTTAACCTATGTAAAATGTTTAAGAGTATCTGGCACATAATCAGGTTTTAGTAAGTAGCTGGTGTTATCTTCTCAGAAATCATCTTATTTTACTAGGGTAACTGTGAGTTTCCTGTCAAAACATTATTCTCTGCCTCTTGACAAAACATTAGTCGTTATGTATGACAAAACTGCTTTTAATGTTCAGTTGTCAAACTCAACATTCTCCCACTCAACCAATATTTAAGATCCTGTTTTTGATGAAGTGGCATTTTGTGAATGAATGAGAAATCACGGGAGTAAAGAAACCACATCCTTTAAAAATGAATGTTGGTGTAATCAACGTCCAGTTAGGAGCAAATGTTACTTCATTCTTAATTTGATGTGATTAATAGTGAGAAATTATTTCAGCAGGTAGAATATAAAAGAAAACTAGAAAGGGCACTTCCTCTTGACACAGAGTTTGCTTTGGACTCTTAAGAGGCAGATTATGCAGAATGTACTCACACCTGTGTTCAGTAGAGAGCCTGTGGGGGAAGCTGTACAGTGCCTTCTGGGGCAACACAGTGCTTGAACTAAGTCTTGATGGACTCATCTGAATGTCAAACAAATAAGACGTGACCTGAAAGGAATACTAAATGCCAAGTAGTCCAATCTCCATAGCAGATATTTAGAAGAATTGATATAAAAGGCAAATAACAGAGAGAGTCAATTATCATATGGTTTCACTTATTTGTGAAGCATAACAAATAGCATGGAGGACATGGGGAGTTAGAGAGGAGAAGGGAGTTAGGGTAAATTGGAAGGGGAGGTGAACCATGAGAGACTATGGACTCTGAAAAACATTCTGAGGGTTTTGAAGGGGTGGGGGGTGGGAGGTTGGGGGAACCGGGTGGTGGGTATTAGAGAGGTCATGGATTGCATGGAGCACTGGGTGTGGTGCAAAAACAATGAATACTGTTATGCTGAAAATAAATAAAAAATAAATTTAAAAAAAAAAGGCAAATAACCAGCACAATGTGCACTACACATTGTGCACTACAGTGATGTACACTACAGTTATGTACACAATGTGCACTACAGTTATGCACTACATTTCTAGCTGTCCCAATTTGATATTATTGTTATCACAAGATTGTTCAGTTTTACGGCATTGCAAAGTTCTATAGACAAGTGAGAAGACCTCTTCAAAGATGTTTTCAAATCGGAACTTTAAAATCTCCCCTACCTAGCTACAATTTAAAATAGAATTTTAACATTTCTGTATAGGATTTTAAAGAAAATTGTGCATAATACTGGTGCTTCTATGAACTATTGGTTCTCTTTATGAGCCAGCAGGAGGAGGGAGTGAACTGTATTATCTCATCGGTACTTCATGGGTATAACTGCTGTAATATCCATCGTGTAACACAGTTGTACCTGTTGCAGTCTTTTCCTTTTGTTTTTATTTAAATTAAAAGCCAACATATAGTACATCATCAGTTTCAGATGTAGAGTTCAATAATTCATCAGTTGCCTGTAACACCGAGAGCTCATCATATCACATGAAGTGTTTTCAGTGTACCAGAGAGGTGGTAGGCCTCCATTAAAATTAACAATACTAGCCATAAATCTAGGAGATTTCCAAACTATTTAATTCTTACTTGAACTATTTAAGCACTAAGTCATATATATTTTTTGCATCAAAGTGATCTTAAAAACAAAGAAGGGCATATACATTCTATGGACTTTAAAATTGTGTACCAGGAGAAAAAAAAAAAGAGTGAATCCTGTGTGAAGGAGGTGGATGATATTCTTGCACTTGAAGGGCTAAAATCAGCCTCTACAGCTTTAAGAACAAGGGGAATGGCAGAGTCTGGTCACAGATGTCGCTGCCAAAACATTCCACTTTTAGATGTCATGAAAGCTGGGTTCCTCTAGCCCTATGCACGTTAGTGATTTCACTTGTGAACTGTTGGGACCATGGTGATCAGAATAAGACTGGGGCTGAGTTCTCTGTTCCAAGAGCAAATAAATGATACAGCAGTCTCTGCCTTCTCTTCCCTTTCTTATGCTCATCCTAAAACTCTTAATGACAAGAGATGATTTACAGTAGCAAGACTGAGGGCATTTAGTAAAGTGAGCAGAAGGAGGCTGATATTGGGATCCATTCCCAAAGAACCAAAGCAAATATCCATCTGCAGACAGGGGAGAAACAGAACCGTGAGAATTCTTCAAGCACCTTATTAAATTCAGTTCTCTGTGTCCCACTGCCCAGATATTCTGCTTTTAGCTGGACTGAGATGGGGCTAAAGGAATCTGTGTGCCTGAAGACACCCCAGGGGATGCTGATGCAGGTCTGGAAGGCAGGTAGTTGAATGGGGTAGTCAATGATCTTTCTAAGTAAAGTAATAGAAAAAGCAATGGCTTTTACTACCCATTGTAGTATCATCTATGAAGATTTACCAACTTTGTAAAATAAAAGGGAAAGTGAGAGAAAGAACAAAAATCCCAGACCAAATAGGGAAATTCTGATGGAACTATGGAGGAACAAAAGTATTAAAGGGAAAAAAAAAAAAAAAAAAAAGGAGGCACTGTGTTATTCTCAAAAGAAAGCATCAAGGGTGGAGGTTGTCCGTAGCAATAATTCAAAATAACACATAAGTAGCACTTACTCTGACTGATGTACTCCTTTAAGCACTCTACATGTATTAGTTTATCTAATCCTCATAATCCTGCAACTAACATATGGTTAATATCCCCACTTACAGATAAGGAAATTATGGAAACCACAGTTACTTGAAATTACCAACCTGACAAGTAATAGAGCTAGGATTCTGACCTAGGCATTCTGGCATCATAGTTCTAACTCTTAACTGAGACACATGCTCCCTTTAATTTACTGCCATAGGTATATTCATGTGTATGTTACTTGAATAAAGGGAAAGACTACAGTATTTACAGAGTACCTAACGCGTTCCTGGCACTGTGCTTGAAATGTTACCACGCGAAATAGATATTACCTTATAAATGATCTTGACGTTTCATGGAACCCAGCACTGGATGACTATAATTCCCTTGAAAGGTATAGTTAAAAGTTGGATTTGAGCTAGCAATTTGTTAACAGGCTTTATGCTGGTGAGGATATTTGTGAATGTGAGGAGAGAGGCACCATGGAAAGCAAATACGTGAAGATGGAAGAGAGGACAGCACTGTCCTATGAACTGAATGTTTATTTCCCCCCAAAATTCCTATGTAGGACACCTAACCCTAAAGGTAATGGCTTTAGGAGGTGAAAGCTTGGGAGGTAACTAACTAAGCCACAAGAATCCAGAGGCCCCCGTGATGGGAGTAGTGTCCTTCCAAAAAGAAACACCAGAGCTTTTCTCTTTCCAGCAAGTGAGAACACAGTGGGAAAACAGTCATCTGCAAATCAGAAGAGAGTCCTCGCTATGAACAGAAACTGCTAGCACCTTGGTCTTGGACTTCCCAGTCCTAGGAGGTAGAAAAGCTTGTTGTGAAGGCACCCAGCCTCTGGTAATTTGTGATAGTGGCCTGAGCAGACTGATACAGAGAAAGAACAGAGATGACCCCTGATGGGTTTGCATTACGTGTCACCTAGCCAAATGGACTGATGCTTTCCCTAGCAGACTCTAACGTTTTTGCACCAGACAACAGAGCATGTTTTGAGTAGCACTGGTAAAAACAAACATCTCAGAATTTTAGAATTATTCACCAAAAGAGAGATGGAGCAGCTCCCCAGGGTGACTGATTCTAAAGAGAGACCAGGGATTTGATGGTGTCAATTCCCCGATACGTCCAGTCTGCTATGTATATTCAGGCGGCCCAGCCCTCAGGAAATCCTGAAAAAGTTCCCAGACACAGAAAGACAGAGCACAGCCGAATGACAGGAGAATAGGCCTTAAGGAATATGGGCATCTGTTACACAGCTTGTTGCTGGGTGTGGGAACTCACCGTGCCCCCATGTGAGATAAGAGCGTTAATGACTCTGGAAACAGCATTCAGTCAATGACAGATGGCCAGTTGGAGGATAACTCAGCTTCTCAGAGCATCGACGTGAAGCATGTTCTACACCACCTCCCTTGGGTGGGTGTCTTGCCCATCCTCCCCCTAATCTGTCATGACAAGGATTGGGTGAAAGCCTCGCGGTTTACATGGTTGGTGAGCAAGAACTATCCAAGGGCATGACATAATCATTCTGCTTGCTGCTTTAGTTGAACACATGATTTCAAAGGTTTAAGTTTGCTGGACAAGCACTATAAAAGATTTTTCTTTCTCACAGTTTTACTTTTCAACCGTAAACCCCAGATATACCAACTACCTGGTCAGGAAACCAAAAAAGCCATTGTAGCAAAATGTATTACATTTGGGATTTTTATATTTTGCATATTCTCTTTAATAGTTTAACATAAAATATACTAATAACTACTTCCACTTTGTATTTATAATTACACATCTTGTTAGCTCTAGAGTTAAAAGAAAGAAACAGTCCTAGGAGCAGAATAGTTGGTTTAGCACTTAGACACCATCTGTTTGTTTTCCTTCCTTCCTCCCTCTCTTCCTCCCTTCCTTCCTTTTTCCTTTCTTTTCCTTTCCTTTCCTTCTTATATGCACGAAGCGTATCCCTCGTGCTTATGGAATATTGAAAAGCCCCCGTTCACCTAGCTTTACCCACCCCAAAGCCTTTTGGTGACATACACAAGTTAACATGAGTGTGAATTCAGCATTTGGTCTCCTTTGCAACACGTTTAGCCATGTTAGAAGAGTGGAAATAGTATCAGAGTGCTAACACAAAGAGTCATTTAACTTTTTTCCTCTCATTCTTCCCAGTGTCTCTTTGAGTAATAACAATCTCCATGGCCTAGGTTCCCGAGAAAACAAAGTCCCTAGAAAGCAAAAGTTCATGTGCTAACATGTTTTGAGCATCTCTCAGCCAGGGAAGCAAGAATGAAGGGGAAATGCAGGCGGGAGGGAAGCAGGAAAGGTGAACAAGAGAGTGCACTGCTAGAGGACAGGGCCTGGTGATTCCAGGTTGAGTCTGGTCTAGCCCAGCATCCTCAGAGAGGCTATATAGGAAACTACGGGCGTTTCCAGACTCTGCCTGAGAGAGGACAGTAGAGGAGCATGTCCATTGCTTCCATCTCTCATTGGTTCAGCTCCCCTGGGGCAGTAACCTCTCTCCACCTCCTGACCAATCAGATCCTTTGTAGCCCCCAGCCTCTGTAGCATCAGGGATTGGAAAGCGGTAAGTGGAAGCCCTGCTGAGCGCCCTTCCTGGAGCTTGAGAGCGTGAGCGCTGTCAGGGTTCCACCGCAGGAGTAAGGAACCTCGCCCTGGTCTGCAGCGCTGATGGCTGCTGGGGGGACAGCGAGGCCAAGCCCGTGACAGCAGCACTAGCCACCGTCAGGATCTCTGGGGCCAGAAAGCAAGGCTAGTGACGGAGTCCACCGTAGACTGGAGCACAGTGCTTTGTGTAGACCTCTCGTGTTATCTTAAATGACACACTTACAACCATTGTAAAATTCAACTATTAGGTAGTGTATTGGCCCACTCCCCATGGCCCACTGTAAATGTTCAAACCTTTACCTAGCTTGAGACTACGAAGAAATACATTAACTTATCATTTAATAAAGAAATCAGTAGCCAACTCCTGGATAATTATCTGAAAAAATTTTACTCATCTGTTTTCAACATTATTTGTTTTTAAAAGGGTGGGAGGGGTCTACATAATTGATCATAAAGGATTTGTGGAGTAAATGATGGTTCATCTCCTTGAAGGATTATTACCTCACTTTGGAAAGGATAATTATTTTAAAATACTGCACATTGTGAGAAATGCTAATGACATAATGTGAGATTAGAAAAGCAGAATGCTACACTTTCACATTGTGATTCAAAATTGCATTGGTCAGGAGAGGCTAGGTCACAAAACAAAGCAAAATCTTAAAAATCATAGTGGCCTGGGTGGCTCAATGGGTTAAGCCGCTGCCTTCGGCTCAGGTCATGATCTCAGGGTCCTGGGATCCAGTCCCGCATCGGGCTCTCTGCTCAGCGAGGAGCCTGCTTCCTCCTCTCTCTCTCTCTGCCTGCCTCTCTGCCTGCTTGTGATTTCTCTCTGTCAAATAAATAAATAAAATCTTAAAAAAAAAATCATAGTGGTTTAAGACAATAAAGGTTTGTTTACCACTCGCAAGGACTGTGTCCTATGTTCAGGAGGTTCTCCCGGCTGCTGTCCCTTGTCTTGTCCATCACTCCTGCTGCTTTGCTGGAGTGGAGGATGAATGGCATCCCTCCTGGAAACATCGTGCAATCCAGTCACTAGAGTTTCTTCCTGTCCCTATAAACATGTGACTGTCCACAAGCAGAAATCATCAAACATGTCAATGTCAAACATCAGACAAACCAGAACAAGCATAAAGCAAGCAAACAAACAAACAAACAAAGAGGTCCTGCCCTGGAAATGACTCCCAGTAGTACCGGGGTAAGGGCGCTTGGGCTCAGGGGCCACAGACATTAACAGGAAGCTTGGCACAGCCCGTCCTCATCAGCTCAGACTCAGAGTGCCTCCTGAGATGGGCTGGAAATGTGTGTCTGTGCGCATAACCCATCACCCCGATGGCGCAACTACGACTTGTCTGGCTTTGTGTCATAGTTCATTTTGTGCTGTCAGTGTCAGTCCCAGTGCTAACATGACTCGTGAGAGTTCAAGAGGGTTATGACTAAGATCATTTGATGACAATGGTCCAGCTTCCTGCAGCACAAGCAGTTTGTGGAGTTGAGCACTTGACTGAAAATTTCTTGCTCCAGGCCAGAAAGGTAGTAATTTCCGTTTATTTTACACAGACAGCACTTCTTCAAGAGCCTCTGTGGATGTCTGTTTCCCTAGAAAAGGTAATTCATTCCAGTGATTTAGGATTGAAACTCAAAACCTATATGCCATTAGTAATTTAATATGGATATAAGAAAAAATTTCTGAGAATCGTACGGATTATTAAACACTAAAATGTGCTTCCGGAGAAAATTGCAGGATGTCTTCGTGTGAGGTTTGTTGGTTCTCTATGGAACCAGAGGTGCTGAATACTTGCTTCTCAAGCTTGGGATTTTTATGATAGGATCTATAAAATCAATACACTGAGTTGAGGAAAATTACATCTTACCAGTCTGTGAAAAAAATAAATCTAAAATCTTCTAGATTACCATTTATTGTGCACTAAGCAAGTGTTGCTTCCCTAGCAAAGTGATTTACCCAGTTCCTTTGATTGCAAAGATTAGAGAGACGCCAACACACTTGGGGAAAAGTTTAAGTGCCCAGAGCATTTAGTGTACCAATGAAAATGGCAAAGATGAGCAGTCTTTCCTTAAAAGAAAATGTATCAAACTCCAAGTGTAATTCTAATCATGTGCTTGTTTAATAGCAATCTATAGTTAAAAGTCATTCAAAGGAATAGCACTAAATTCATACTATAAAAGGATATGAATACATAAGTTGACTGGCAAATATGCCATATTTTTGAAATGACAAAAATGTTCTCAGTTTTTTATATTCATAGTTAAACTGTTCATGCAGTTGTTTCATTCATACATGGGTTGGGTTCTAAAAGTTTCTGCGTAACTTGGCTGTTAGGAAAATGCATTTTTCCTAAAACACAATTAGTACAAAGAGACTAATAACCAGAGATTACTAGAGGCTAAAGATTGTTTGCTTCAGTATTGCTTCCTGGCTTTTCATCCATTCTGCAAGTTTGGGCTCAGCTCTTCTGATGTATGCAAAGACAACGACAACTTTATGCCACCTGTCAAACAGTGACTTCAACACCCCATTTCAGAGATGTATAAAAAGATGTGCCTTAGAGTCAATGGAACATATTATGTAGCCGACTGATACTCAAAGACAACCTATATACCAACCTGTATTATCCAACTTAATTCAAATATAAATCCTAAAATATATGGTATTATCCCCATTTTGCAGATAAGGAAACCATGGCTCATCAAAGGTTGGGGACCTCTGTCAGATAATACAGGGCAAATTTAATGGTCAAGACTTTGTTGGATTCCAAAGGCTAAGCTCTTAACAGTGGGCTGCCCACAGGTATTTAGGATCTGCTTGGTAAAACAGCACTAGGATTTCAACTATACTAGGAGGATCCATTTGATGATAACATTCATGAGGAAGTAGGAGGTGTCTGGGGTGATTCGAAGTGCTGAGCTGAGGCTGAATAGAGGAAGGTAGGTCGCCTGGGGGAAGAACCAAAATGGAGCTTCCCGTTACAGGGAATGGAGAGTAGGGAGGATAGAGACATGACGCCACATGACTGCATGAATTATTAGTTAACCCACAAAGAACAGCAAATAACCAAGACATCTAGAAACTAGCTATCTGATTCTCTTGGACTTGAGTCAGTCTCAGATCTCTCCTCATCATTCGCATTTCTATCTTGATCCAGAGGTGTGCTCGGGTACATACGACCTCTTGAGCTAGAGAAGGTATCTAGGAATGTGGTAAGTGTGGGAAAAGAAGACGTATTATTCCTTAGCACAAAACTATCATTCTAATTTTGAGTAAATTATAGATAGATGATAGATAATGGATGAATACAGAAACATATGCACACACACACACACACACACACACACAAAATTAATTGCAAATACCTTGCAAATATTCTCCAGTATTTTTTTTTTTAAATTTTTTTTTAATTTTTTATTTTTTATAAACATATATTTTTTATATACATATATTTTTATCCCCAGGTCTGTGAATCACCGGGTTTTTTAAGGTCTTATCATCTTTTGCTTTTAGACCTCCCTTGAAATATATTTAATATGATTTCACTTGTGTAAAAGTTTATGGAAGAGAAGGATTGCACCATGCAATATGACCCAGGCCCTGCATTTTTTGGATTCTTGGCTCACTTTCACATTTCAGTGATAGAGATTTAAAATATATATACCGATTTTTAAAGCATGCTTCACATTCATCAATGTAAAGATATGTCTGGGAATTATTTCAAAATAATCTAGGTGGAGAGGAAAGTAGGTGGTATTATAAATAAAACAAGATTGGCCATGAATTGATAATTTTTGGAGTTGACTGATGAACCCATGGGGCTTCATTTGACTATCCTCTCTGCTTTTGTGTTTATTTGAAGGTTTTGGCAATAAAAAAACCTTCTTTAATGAAAAGAAACATGTTTCATAAAACTGAAAAAAATGGTTGTCACATTTTCTACTTAGAGATATTCATGGACCCTGTTTTTGGTCAAATGCTTCATGGCTTTATGTAGTTCTAAGACCTAATAGAAAGGTAAAGTTCTCTCTTATTACAGGAAACACTGTTTTCCTTTGATACCAGTGTAAATTTACCTTATCTACGTTGACCTATAAATTATAAAAAGTAACTCCCAGATCTACAGGGCTTGGTCTAACCCCCACATCTCAGTGTTTTATATAAAAATGGCAATAACAGATTATGCCTTCTGTGAAATAAAGTGAGTTTTAGACATTGATTGTAATATGCGAATATACCTGTGAAGTGCTAAAGGCATACTCCTGAGATGTTCACGTGGAACAGCCTTTCCTGTGCCAAACCTCCAGTAGAGACTCCTTAGAAAGTGCTCTCACTGCTCTTGTTCTCTGTCCCCAAAATGATCCCTGCTTGGCATTTTGGATCAAGTTGACTGACTCTGACTTATATGAGCTAGCGAGGTTTTTTGGTGCTGGTTTGCTTTCTAAACACAGTCATAAATTCTCCCCAAATTTAAAGGTTCATTTACAATTTACTTTCCTCAATATTATTGACAATATTTGACCTGAGAAAAGAAGCTTTCCTTATATTTACCCATTGTCTTTTAAATCTTTTAGAAAATGTCTGTTGATGATGTAACTCTGTCCATTCTGAAAGTGTGATGAAGTAGGATCTTGCTTTAATAAAATGCTCATTAAGGGTTTTTCTTGATTTTTTAAAAAATTTTTAAAATAATTTAAATTCAACTGATGTAACATATAGTGCATTATTAGTTGCAGGGGTAGAATTCAGAGGTTCCTCCTCCGTTGCATGTAACACCCAGTGATCATTACATCATGTGCCCTCCTTAATGCTACCATCCAATTACCACATCTCCTTCCCACCTCTCCTCCAGCTACCCTCAGTTTGTTCCCTGTCATTAAGAGTCTCTCCTGGTTTGCCTCCCTCTTTGTTTTTAATCTTACTTTATTTTTCCTTCCCTTTCCTCTGTTCATCTGTTTTGTTTCCTAAATTCCACATATGAGTGAAATCATATGGTTATTTGTCATTCCCTGATTGACTATTTAACTCAACATAATCTGCTCTAATTCCATCCATGTCATTACAAATGGCAAGATTTCATTCTTTTTGATGGCCAAGTAATATTCCATTGTAGACATATACCACATCTTCTTTATCCATTCATCTGTCGGTAGACATTTGGGCTCTTTCCGTATTTTGCCCATTGTGGACATTGCTGCTATAAACAGAAGGGTGCATGTGTGCCCCTTCGAATCACTATTTTTGTACCCTTTTGGTAAATGCCTGGTAAAGAACTGCCTGGTCATAGGGTAGTTACTTATTTTTTCATGTTTAGTTAGCCAGTGTATAGTACATCATGGGGGTAGTTCTATTTTTGAGAAACCTCCATGCTGTTTTCCAGAATGGCTGCACCAGTTTGCATTCCCACCCAGCAGTGTAAAAGGGTTTCCCTTTTTCTGCCTCCTTGTCAAACATCTGTTGTTTCCTGAGTAGTTAATTTTAGCCATTCTTACTGGTATGTGTGGGGTGTGTCTCATTGTGGTTTTGACTGGTATTTCCCTGATGCTAAGTGATGTTGAAATACTTAGTAAGTTTTACCCCATTTCAAGAAGAAGGTGGAATTTAGCTATTAGAAGAATTTCTTTATTGAGGCACCTGGATGGCTCAGTTGGCTAAGCATCTACCTTCAGCTCAGGTCATGATCCCAGGGTCCTGAGATAAGGCCCATGTCAGGTTCCCTGATCAGTGGGGAGTCTGCTTCTCCCTCTCTCTCTGTCCCTCCCCACCCTGCTTGTGCAAACTCTCTCTTTCTCTTTCTCAAACAAATAAATAAAATCTTTTTTAAAAAAAGAATAAGAGTTTATTTATTTATTTATTCTTATAAAGAAAGAACATGAGGGGGCTAGCGAGAATCTCAAACAGGCTCCTTGCTTACTCTGAGTCCCTACAAGGGGCTCAATATCACAACCCTGAGATCATGACCTGAGTCAAAATCAAGAGTTGGACACTTAACCCACTGAGCCACACAGGCACCCCCTAACAGAAATGTTTGAAAGGTAAATATCCTCGCTGCTTTACCACTGGTGTCAAGATAATATTTTTAAAAATTCTAATGGTGTGTCTGAGTATGTGTCCGTGATTCATGTGGTGGCTTGCACTGGTTTTGAGCATGGCAGTCTACATGCCTTCTCCCAGAAGGCTGCATGTTAGAGCACTTTACACAATGCTGCTGAAACAACCATAGCAGGTTTGTGTGAGATGATCAAAAAAGGACCCTGCAGGAACTCCTGCCCACCTGTCAGGGGATCCCAGCTCTGTAATCCAGCGTTTCTGCTGTTCCTTCTCCCATCAAATGCTGGCAGTTTACAAGTGAGCAAGATTAACTTTTGCTCTGGTCTATTGGATACTTCTTATAATGGTCAGGTCCCCTTCTATTTTCAAAATTATAAGCTTTGTGCAGTGGCACTATTGTAGCCAATGAGGTTTATCCGAGGTGTGATTATTGCTAATTGAAAACTTTTTTCAAAATTGTGTAATATTCCCAGTGATTTAAGCTCAGTGAAAAGAATTCATGGACTCACGGTTCCTATTGCATTCTTTAATATATTATCTCACAGAAAAGTAGGATTTACAGGTAAAAGCCACATGAAGTCTCCAATGTCAGTTCCCTGAAACTTGGAATGTCTGCATTCTTATGTTGATAAACATTACATCGAACACCTCATCATTCTCTCCCTGATTTAATCTAACTTATCTCCCTCTAGTCCACAGACACAATCCTCTTCTCATTTTCCAAAGGTCTCTATGCTGTGAAGCAAGATCATTTGTCTTGATCTTTCTCTGCCTTCTGGTCATCCTTAACATGGTTAACACCAACTGCTTCTGCAGAACTTCTCTAACTATAGCTGTCGGCTTCTCTACAAACTTCAGTCATCTGCACAAATTTTCAGTAGAGGAATATTCCTTTTTTTTTTTTAGGTTTCTATTTATTTATTTAAGAGAAAGAAAACATGAGCAGATGGGAGGAGCAGAGAGAGAGGGGGAAGCAGGCTCTCCACTGAGCCAGGAGCCTGATGTGGGACTTGATTCCATCACCTTGGGATCATGACCTGAGCCCAAGGCGATGCTTAACCTGCTGAGCTACCCAGGCATCCCAGAGGAATATTCCTAATTCAGCACTAATATAAGCATTGTGTCCTTGACCACTTACATGTGACCCAGAGCACCGTCATCTAAAGCAGTGTTCTATATTATTTGGTACAGTACAGCTTTATAGAAAAAGAAAAAGTCTTGGGACCAGATAGAACAGAATTCATATACCACTGTTAATTTTCTCTTGCTGTGTAGCCAGTGACCACAACATAATGGCTTCAAACAACACACCTTTGTTATCTCACAGTTCCAATGGATCAAAAGTCAAGGGTCCTCTGCCAGCTCTAACAGTGCAGGAAACAAATAGGTCTTAGAAGAAGAGTGTGGATTCTCCTAAGATGAGCCAGATAGTAACTCAAATCCCACTTGCTGTTTTGGGATGTGGTTTCATTGTTGAGAAAATTAATCCATCCCCTGGTACCTTCAGGGTCTTAAACTGGCACGTGCTTTTCTTCTTGGTATCTGATAGTAATGACCACCAGAAGCAGTTTCCTTTTAGCTGGCAAGGCCACTAATATATATACCTTCACAATCCTACCTCAGGGGTGTATTGACTCCCATCCTTATATTTAGATATTAACCCAGTTATAATTTAGTCCATAGGGAAGTTGACATCATTAGACATAAGACGTCACACTGGCCCATTACACTGATGGCATTATGGTGATTGGAGCTGGTGAGCAGGAAGTAGCCACTACTCTCTATATATTTATAAGACATTTGCCTGTCAGAAAAGAGCACAATAAATCCTACAAAATACCGAAGGCCTTCTACCCGAGTGAAACGTAGAGCTCCAGCGGCATGAAGTCAAGGTACTCTTCTAAGGTGAAGGAGAAGTTACTGTATCTGGCCCATCCTGCATTCAAAAAAGGGTCACAATACCGAGTGGGCCTCTTTGGGTTTGGGAGGGAATTTATTTCCTTGTTCAGGTGTGATAATCCTTAGTTGGGTGCGATGCTTCAGCCCATTTACTGAGTGAGTGAGCTGGAAAATTGCTTGTTTTGAGTTAGGTCTGGAAAAAGAGAAGGTTCTGCAATGGCCCAGGTAGACATGCATGATGCCATTGGTTATTAAGAGAGACATGACACCCTGAGACTCAAGATACCTTGGTGGAGGGACTGCTCAGGAACAAGAGCAATAAAAATGTCTCACCTCCTTATCATACTTGGGGAAGGAAGGATAACAAGTGGAAATATGTGCTAAAAAAAAAAAAAGTAACTCACCTGCCTATATGTATATATATATATATATAAATATATATATATATATATATTTTTTTTTTTTATTGAAGTTATGAACTTTCTGTGAACATAAACAAGAGATCATCCCCAAAGCAAAAACTTATAGTGTTGGGTTGTGTTTTTTTGTTTTTGTTTTTGTTTTATTTTCCCTTCTGTATCAGCAGACTCAGAAAGAAGGAGGGACTGTCTGCCCTGTTCTTAGTCCTTACCCCAGGCTTTTCAACTCCACCTATGGGCTCTGCGAAGAGTCCATAGAGGAGGAGGCATCCTACCTGTGTAGGTCTGGAAAGATTTCCTAGACTCAAATTAAAAAAAAAGGTAGATAGATAATTTGAAGGGCCCTGTAAACAATAAAACCATTAAAGGTCAATGGATCCAAACTGTCCGGCAGCCAGAGCCCAACAAGTCAGCCTCAGTGACCTGGAAGCAAGGCTATGAAGGACTGGGTCGGCACAAGACAGATGACTGACCAGGAAAGTTCTTCCTCTTCACTCAGACTGTCTCAGTACCAAGAGCCTTCTTAGGAAAAGCTTCCCTCTGGACACATCGTGATACTGTTTTATCAAATGATTCTTCTGGTAAAGACCCTCTCATTGAGAGATGGTTGATCATAGTGGTCAACCAATGTTTCTGGAAGTTGAAAAATATTTTGTGGGTGACTCCCCCTCTCTTATGGAGCACTGCAGTCTTCTTAAGGATGCACATTTGCCTGGTGTTATGTTGGCAAAATGTAAAATGGCTTATGACTGCTCTCTTGAAACTTGTACTCTAAATTAGGGGAAAATATATGTATTTTTTTAAAGAAAAAAAAGTTAATTTTTTTTTCTTTAACAGTTCTTTTTATATAAGGTAAGAGGTAGATTTGATCGGCAGAGAAATTTTTCCAACTAAATTTAATCCTGTCTGGCCTCATTGTTCTGGAGGATTATCAGGAATTGGAACCTCCCCATTTGCTCTTTGAATCATCTCAATCCAGGTTGCATTTTTAAAAAATTGTTTTCCTATGCACTTTTACTCTTTTAATATACTTGTCTTGCTGTTACTTTGGATTAGCTAGTCTAACTAGCAATGAATTAATTCATCTTGACAGCAATGGAACCATGAAGAACTTCTTGTGATGTTTATTTATTCCAGTGTGTCCAAGTGTGTGAGTGTGGCTGTGTGTGGTACGCTAAAATACATAAGCAAGTGTCACTTAGTACTAAAGTTAAATAAATAAAAAATGACCATGTAAGTGCAACACAACCTAGATATTAAAATCAGTTAGGAAGTAAGTTTAAAAAGAGTTTTTTAAATTATATCTCACTGTGACTTATTTTTTTTGGTTTTCAAGGGTTTCTGAGTATATAGGAAAATACAGTTGCCATTCTTACTGTACTTGTGACTTCATTATGTAATATGATGAGGAAAAGGAATTGGGGCAGTTAGCATAAGAAAAGATATAAGAGAATGTGGATTGCTTACTATTATTCATATGATTCTTTTTTTTCTAAAGATTTATTTACTTACTTTAGAGAGAGAGTAACACACACACACACACACACTTGTGCAGGTGAGTTGGGGTGGGGACAGAGGGAGAGAATCCTCCAGCTGACTCCCTTCTGAGTGGAGCCCACTGAGTCAGGGCTCAACCTCAGGACCCATGAAATCATAAACTGAGCAGAAACCAACAGCTGAATGGATGCTCAACCGAGTCACCCAGGTGCCCCTATTGATATGATTCCAAGATTTCTATCTATATATTATTCAAATTATTACGTTTTGTGTGCTATTATAAGGGAAATCTTTGGCATAAGTACTGAAAGTATATATTTTAGTACTTTGACTTTTAAACTTTTAAGAAAGATCTTTCAGTATGAACAAATTGTGAATGTGTGCTAAAGTAATAGAAAATGAGAATCCAAAAGACTTCATTAAAAAAAGCACATATCTAAATATCCACAGGACTTACAATATGACTTCTTTTATTTTACTTCAGTATGGCTTATTTATAAATCTTCACAGAAGGTAAAACAATTGGAGGGGAAGTTCGAGCACAACAGGAAAAATACAACTATTCTTTGCCTGACCCCTACTGTTCACAGAGAGTAAGTGTGGCAAAGGAAACAGCAAAGGCAAACCTTGGCAGTTTGTTTTAATCCGTGGTATTTTGTTTCATTCAAAAGAGAGACTGGACTTTGAGAGACAAACTGAGGGTTTTGGAGGGAGGGATAGGGGGTGGGGTGAGCCTGGTGGTGGGTATTGCGGAGGGCATGTATTGCATGGAGCACTGGGGGTGGTGCATAAACAATGAATCTTGGAACATTGAAATAAAATCAAATTAAATTAAGAAAAAAAAAACAAGAAAAATGTGTTTCTGGATAAAATAATTCACTAAACCATACACTTAGCAAAGAAACAGAAACCTAGAACCCAGACATTTTCAAAGTCGGCCTCTGAATCTGATAGAAAGGAAATTTGAGAAACTGATTTCAAGGCCATGGAGCGCAGTTTGGATTGGTTTGTGGAGTCCCCTTACTTCTCCCTCATTCCACTGGTATTGAATCCATTCTACCAGTGCAGGAAAATAATCTTCTGGATTTCAGACCCATCTACCACTACCCTACCACCCTAAACAGAATCACCATCATCACCAAGATAAGGAATGTCATCCAGGACAACTCCCTCTCTTTCCACGAAACCGGTTCTCTCTCCTCCCGGTGGCTATGAAGACAAACAGATGTTACTCAAGCAGAGTGAAAGACAGGGAGGCTGTCTTTTCTGCTTTCCTTATGGCAAACTGAAGTCATTGCTTAATATTGCTCCCCAACAATCGCAATGGATATGGCTTTCCTTTTTGACACAGAGCTTCTTAGGATTCAACCCATTAAGTTTTCTTCGCCATTTTCTCTGCCTGTGGATAATCCCCTCATGTAATTGGAAGACCCCTGAAGATTTGCATGGACTGTCAAACCACGTGACCTCATCAACCAGTCGGTTCTGCTTCGCTGTAGAGCTCCGAAAACCAAAAAGGAGAACAGATCGCTCTCCTTTTGTCTGCTTGTTGGTTTGTGGTTCTTTATTATTTTCTTGCATATGACCTTTGGCACATGCCCCTTCGCACTTCATACCATCCTTCCTTTAATTCCCAAATCTGCCTTCTTAAAATACTCTTTATTCAAATTTTTATCCTCTTTACTGAATGCTGAACTCAGGCAGTTCATAGATGTTTTCCCAAAAGTATTTGTCTAGTTTTACATCTTCAAATAACTCAACTTTGTTTCCAAATTAATAAGAGCATTTGTCCTAATTAATTTCTCTAACTCTAAACCAGGAAATTATCCCCCAGGTGTTTTCAGATACTTTAGACAAGACATGACCTTTCAGGTTGGTTGTGTAGCAGATGTCAATGTATCTAGTGTTCCAGTTACACTCGTTTCTTTCATTGGGAATACTGCTAAATGGCTCACAGAAGGTCATGCTTGAAGATTGGGCAATTATTCATCTCTGTTCTCAGGTGCCTCTGTCTCCTAGACTGAATATTTAGAATATAAAAACTCTTTTTAGAGATAATGAAAACTGCTTTTAATAAAATTCTTCAAGTATTTTACAGGATATATGTATATTTAAGTTTGCATGCTCTGTTTCAAGGTCTGCTGGGGTCAAAAGCAGTGCACACATGCTAAGAGTAATCATTTCTAAGAGTAGACCTACTTAAGTATGCAACCATGAGGCGCAGTGGACTCTGACATCACTGTCCCTCTCTCAGCAAACTGTCACTCCTCTCCAGCCTGGCTGGATTTCCTAATCCCAGCCAGCTTTCCAGGCCATGGTCCAGCCCCCATCAATTTTGTGAACTCCTCTAATAGTATACTGAAAAATCTTTTTTTGAAAAGAGGTGATTTCTGCTGAGGCACCTGGATGGCTCGGTTGATTAAGTGTCCAACTCTTGGTTTCGGTTCTCAAGGTCATGGAGTCAAGCCCCGTGTCAGGCTCTGTGCCCAGTGCAGAGTCCGCTTGAGATTCTTTCTTTCCCTCTCCTTCTCCCCCTCCCCTGCTCAGGCTCTCTCTCTCAAGTAAATAAATCTTTTTTTTTTTTTTTTTTAAGGGTGACTGCATCCAAAAAACCCTACATGATACAGACATTATTTCTAAAGTATGAGTTGTAGACAACGGGCTCTCGAGGAAACAAGTCCTGCTTTGTTAGGGTGGAACAAAGTCCAGATCTCAGAAACAGAAGCTTCTTTTCAGCAACAACAATGGAGACTTGATTCAATCCTTAGATGTCAATTATTTCATAAACAAAGAGTTCCTTGAATAAAGAGAAGACTAGGTACTCTTCAAGAAGAATTCTACAGTAAATCCATTAAATGTTACATGTTTTGAGTAGATGTTCTTAAAAATTGTCAGAATTCCCACATTGACTCCTTGATAAATGGTATTATGGAAGAAAGGGCCAAGTGGAAGTCTCCAGAATTCCTTGTTCCTAGTAAGTGTGCATTCCCTGGATAATCCTAAGGATAAAAATACAATTAACAGCATAAAAAATACAGAGGTAGTGATTTCTCTCAAGTCCTGCATTTAATCCTCTGGTATATTAACACCAAAGATGAATGGTTTTTTGAGAATGACTTTGAATAATCATAAATTTAATGTCAGGTGATGACAGAAATAAAAGCTGACATTTCAGATTTTATCTCAGGAAAGCAAATCCACACAGACCCACAGTGTGGTATACAGCTTTTTATCTTGCAAATGTTCTCTTTTCTTTTTCACTGAATATAGAAATTTCAAAACAGTTTACTTTCACCTGACATGGGCATCAGTAAGCCATTATAGACAGCTTCAAAGATACAATTGATTCCACAGGATCTTTGGATCCTTGCACAGTCCCTTAAAATATAACACTAGACTGCTATATTGGTAACATCAAGCTGATGGGACTTGGGGTATGTATAGTAGCAGGAATAGTAGCCTTATAGTATATAGAGGTATGGAATATATCTAATGATACAGAAAGTGGCCATCTCATTGAAATTGAAATTTATTTTTTTTATTTTTTTTAAAGATTTTATTTATTTATTTGACAGACAGAGATCACAAGTAGGCAGAGAGGCAGGCAGAGAGAGAAAGAGAGAGAGGAGGAAGCAGGCTCCCTGCTGAGCAGAGAGCCCGATGTGGGACTCGATCCCGGAACCCCGAGATCATGACCTGAGCCGAAGGCAGCGGCTTAACCCACTGAGCCACCCAGGCGCCCCTGAAATTGAAATTTAATCTTGGGTAGTAGCTGTCAACTAGAGGTGACTCTCCCATTTGGAAATGTCTACAGACGTTTTTGGTTGTCAACAAGTGAGAGAGACAATGCTACTGTCGTCCCCTGTATAGAAGCCAGAAATGCTGCTGAGCGTCATAATGTGCCAGATAACCCCCACAACAGAGAATTATCTGACCCTAAACGCCAGTGGTGTCAAGATTAAAAAGACTACCCTGTGGCCTCAATGTAAAGGAAAGTGCACATGAGGTTTCTTTTTAGGATAAAAAAAATATTTTAAAATGAGATCGTGGTGGGGTGCCTGGGTGGCTCAGTCCCTTAACCATCTGCGTTCAGCTCAAGTCATGATCCCAGAGTCCTGGGATTGAGCCCCATTGCTCAGCGGGGAGTCTGCTTCTCTTCTCCCTCTGCCCCTCTCCCCACTGCTTGTGCGCTCTCTCTCTCTCTCTCTCTTGCTGACTCTCTCTTTCAAGTAGATAAATAAAATCTTCTAAAAAATAATAACATGATGATGATTGTAAAATTCCAAGTTTACTAAAAACCATTGAGTTGACACTTAAAGTGAGTGGAACTTATGGCATATAAATTACACTTCAAAAAAGTTGTTGTTTCAAAAGAAAACAGGAAAGGAAATGCTGTACTTCCAGCTTCTCTACATTAAGGAAAATGTGACATTTCTGGATTTTAAAGACGTAAGACATATGTTGGTGTGGTGCTCTGAGCCCCCGAGTGTGTGCCTCAAAAATCAGAGTGTGTGCTCGCTTCAGCAGCACATGTACTAAAATCAGAAATCAGAGTGGGCCCAGAGCAAGAGAAGAAATGTATCTGGTCCAAATTGCAGTGAAAGTTGATACTCCATTTTAATCTTAATCCTCCACACTAACATAGGAATTCACCTGAATTTTCTGTAGGGAATCACAGAGTTATACGGAGCCTGTGACAAGCCCCAATGATATTTGTCCTCTAAGATCATGTTGCATAGCGCTGCTGGTTTCAGCAAATAATTATTCTTTTGAGAGTAGTTTATGGCTTGACAATTTGCTCTGGTGGATATCAAATGACCATCCAGTAGGTTGTAAATAATGCATAATCAAGATGTTCCCCATGAACATTAATTGATCTATTTTGCCCTAAAGTTGGACATGCTCCACAGCACACCATCAGGTAAGGGGGTAGCATATAGAACCATGTCTAGGCAGATACAGAAGACAGCAATCAACTATAACAGAAACAGCTAGACATCTACCAGAATGCCTTCCCCCCTTCTCGTGGCATGCATGTCCCGATGGGAAGGAGAGTAGTGTACCTTGTCCCAGGGGCAAGGGCAGGGTATAACCAATTGCACCAAGGTATAACCCACAGGTGGAATATGAATGAGAAAGATGCGTGCCTCCTCTGAGCCAAGGAATTTTGAAAAGCAGATGTGGCTTCTTCAGTTTCCCTAAGACTGTCTGGAAGCAGAGAAGTGCATAGCTTTGTAGGGTGATGGACTGTGTGATTGGAAGGAGTCTAGACCCCCGAATTGCCAAATGCAGGAAAGCTGCTCACCATCTATGAATAGACACAATAGACTAGGATGTGTATGGAAAATACACCTTGTGGTATTAAATCCCTGAAATTTGAGTTTGTATTTTTGGCAGAAATAGATCTGTTGTATGTACACATCTAGCATGTTGTCCAATACTTACTCTAATCATACTTCCTTCTCTAACACCTTCCTCTGATTATCCTCCTCAGGAATTCTCCACCGTGGAATTTAATGACTCTGAGATGGTATTATATGGTATTGTGCTCTAGCAGCTCGAGCAAAGAAAATTCATCTCCTCTTTCCCCAGCCTTTCAATAGATGATGTATCGCAGGTAGTTCACTTCACGGTTTTTCAATTTTGTTCATAATCATTGGTGATAGTCATGGGATCACTCCGACCTGCCTATAGGATCTGACTGGACTTTGCATCCTCTGTTCCTTTTGCTGTATGAGAAATAGTCTCACCCTATTTGGTGGAAGTAGTTTTATTATGAAGCATAAATACATAAATATGGTGAGTGCAGATGCTGGATAGGCAAATGTGAAGTCCAGAGTTGGCATTGATCAATTTTGGTCTATCTAGCACCCAAGCATTCAGTTCTGCCACATCCCTAACTCTTCTGGGGAAGTTTTTCATTGTAGGAGTCTGAGGAGAGAGATAGCCACTTACCATTGTGGAATCTAGAGTTGCTGATTGCCCATCTTTCTGGGTTTGTGACAAATTTTATTCTATGGGTGAGATTGAAGTGACTGAAGGAAGAGAGGACAGCTGGCCATCTGAGTCATTAAGTTGACACCTGCTGTATGAATAAGGTTACAGAACATAGTGTTAAGTCTTCCAGAGCTCTTTGGATTCCTCTTCTTTGTCCAAGATTTCTCATACAAACTGAGTTCCTGATGTCCGCTAATAAATTCTTTTTGTTGTTGTTGTTTGTTTAAAATATCCAGAACTTGGATTTCCAACAAAGTATCCTATTTTCAACAAAGAATCCTAACATACAATTATTGTTGCTTCATTAACGATGTAGACTAAAGATTGATCACGTTGAGAGAGATCTAAATGTGAGATCAAGCACCGTGCCAGGCTCTGCACTGAGCGTGGAGCCTGCTAGAGAGTCTCTCTGTCCCCCACCCTCTGCCCGCCTCCACTCACATGCACATGCACTCTCTAAATAAATAAATACATACATAAGTATTGTCAGCTATTATCTTTTCTCTCCTCTCTTTCAAGTACCCATATTCAGACTTCCTCATTCTATCCTGTATGCCTCTTACCTTCTTTTCTGTATTTTAATCTTTTTTTTAATCTCTGTATATTTCAGTCTGGATAACTTCTTGTGATCTACTTTCCAATTCATTAATTCTATTTTCTGCTCTGCCTAATTTGCTGTTAACCTGTCCAATGAGTTCTCAATTCCTTTTTCAAATCTGCTCTGTCACTGTTTATACTTTTCTACCAATTTTAGATATTTTCAAGCATTATTTTTATATAAGCATATCCTATATCATGGTCTATATCTAATAATTCCTATATTTGAAAGTTGGGAGCCTTATTATTTCATTTATGCAGATTATTTCATAGTGTCTTGATTCTTTTTACAGCTGGATGGATACCTTTAGCTATGTCATAACGTAGCATTTTTAGATTTTACTTTTAGAAAATATCTGAGGCTTGGGTTAAGATATCTTCCTCCCAGAAAGGTTTTTTGTTTTTTGTTTTTTCTTTCTAGGAACCTACTAAGGAGTAGCTTAAGTTGAAAGACTGAGGTTCTCATAATGAAAACAAGAACTGTAAGTCAGGATGAGCTTTGTTTTAGTTCTAGTTCATGTGATAGGCATAGTCCTTCAGAAACCCAGTTTAAAGTGTATGTGCCAAGAGTGGGGAGGAAAGAAAGGAGGTTGTCTAACTCCCCACCCTAAGTACCCTGCAATTGACTTCCCTTCCACCTTGCTGAGAAAAACACAGGTCTGTAAATTTCTTCGATATTGGCAAAAGAAAGTAGTTTTGAGTAGTGAACTTGTCTCTGGATTCTTATTTCCCCCAGTAATTTCTCCCAATAAGATTAGTTTTTACAATGCTGTCAATAGATGCTTTTCATATTTCTTCTGCTTTTAGGGGAATTATCCTGGGTGGATTAGTCCCGAGTACCAACACGCCTTCCTTTACTTTTTGACTCTATTACGGTACACTGGTATATAGCTGATCATTCCATAATCTCATCTTTATTTTCCTTTCATGCTTCATTTCAAAGTTCTTTGTGAGGGAAATAAAACTTTATTTTTGTTTAATTGTGTTTTAAAAATCAAGTCAAATAAAATAGATAATGGGCTAGATTAAACATTTCATTATTAATAATACAATACTGTGAATCTGGGTGAATATTCAAGCCAATCACACGCCTAAAAACATGCTAGTGTCAAATATCTGCTTTACGTATGTGTATGCGGTCAATGGGAAAAGTGAAAATATATACACCATAATATTAATACTAGTAATCTCTATTGTGGATTAAGAGTTAAATTAGTTTTTCTTGCACTTTACCATGCAATAAACGTAATCAGGGAAAAGCAAATACTGTTTTGGATATGAAATGTCATTGTCGCAACTAATGAAACAGCCCCAAGGATATAAAGAAAATAATTCTCTCTTGCCTATACAGCTGACAGGAAGATAGAAAGATGGGCGGACAGGCAGAGAGAGACAGAAACATCGGAAATGTTGGCAACTTCCTGTGGGCCCTCACTAAGGAATTTGGAGGACAATGACTTTCCCATCTAATCTGAGGCTCTAGGCAATCCATGGTACATTGCTTTAAAAAGACATTTCCTGCTCATTTAATCCATAGTGTGGAATTACCTGCTTTGTAGTTATGGCAGAAAAAAATATTCTTAGCCCTCCTTGAGGAATCAATCCTTATTCTCAACTTGGATTTAGAAGAGTTTTATTGCTAGTAACAAAATCATGAGTGGGTCTGTAATATAAACACTATGGAGGGACTCCTTGTATTCGTTCTGTGATTTTCTAATGTAGATTGATTTCAGGTTTACATAATTTTTTAACTGAAACAGAATTAACACACATTTTTTAAACTGAAATAGAATTGACATTCAATGCTACATTAGTTTCAGATATAGAACATAACAGAAACAGACCCATAACTACAGAAAACAAATAAGTGATTACCCGAGGGTGGGGTTAGGAGATGGGCAAAATGGGGGAAGTGGAGTAAGAGATACTGGCTTCCAGTTATGGAATGAATATGTCACAGGAATAAAAGGTACAGCATATAGTCAGTGGTATTGTAATAGTGTTGTATGGTGACCAATGGTAGCTACATTTGTGGTGAATGTAAGTTCAAAAATAATTCCAAAGTTTCTTATAAAATAACTTAAGATCTTCTTGTTTTAAAGACATGACTTCTGGGAAAATGGAAGGACTTTCATAGCCAACCAGGAAAGTTGAGGCAATGAACACAAAATCTACTCCTATGTTCTGAAGGAGCTTTGGAACCCTGAAGTTCTTAGCACCAGCAGTGCCACTTGGTACAGGGTGGGTGGTGGGATTGGGTGGGAAGGGACAGAGTGAAAGGGATGAGTGCCCACAGTGCCTTATCTTAAAGAGGTCAGGAGAGAATTAAAGATACCACTCAATTGTCTTCACTCTTCCCAAAGTAAAAAGCATACTTTCTAAAATCTGTATTTTTAATCAACTTTATTGAGTTATTAAATTCAATAAAATGCACTCGTTATAAGCATACAAAGAGTTTAGAAAGTGCATTTATGTTTATCTATCAGCACAAGCAAGACATGAACATTTCCAGCATTCCAAAATTTCTCTGTGTCCCTTTGCAGTCAATACCCTCCCACCCGACTGATCCGTCTTCTATTACCATGGATTAGATTTCAAAAAAAAAAAAAATGTAAATAAAGGAATACGTGGGTGACTCCGTCAGTTATGTCTGACTCTTGGTTTTGGCTCAGGTCGTGATCTCAGGGTTGTAGGATAGAGCCCCACATTGGGCTCTGTGCTCAGCAGGGAGTCTGCTTGAGCTTTTCTCTCTCCCTCTCCCTTGGCCTCTCCCTCAACTTGTGCTTTCTCTCTGTTTATTATAAAAGAAATAAACAAAATCTTTCTAAAAAATAAAATAGGAGTCCCTGGGTGGCTCAGTCAGTTAAGCATTTGCCTTCGGCTCAAGCCACGATCCTGAGGTCCTGAGATCAAGCCCCACATCAGGATCCCTGCCCAGCAGGAGCCCGCTTCTCCCTCTCCTTCTGCCACTCACAGCTGCTTTCTCCTTCTCTTTCTTTCTTTCTCTTTCTCTTTCTGTCAAATAAAATCTTTAAAAAATAAAATAAAGCATATATTCTGAATGAGAAATAAATAAGTTGTATAAAGTCAGCTCGGTGAAGGATGGTAGAAATGTGTTACCACTCGTTTATGAAACCAATTCTGATATCCTAAAATAAACCTCACAAACGTGCCTATTTGAATACCTCTGTATCAGGGCTACTACTCAAGGCACCAGCCCACACAGTGTTTGTTACCATTCCATTTCAAGATACATATAGGATTTATGAGCAGGGGCTTAGAAACTTTTATAGCTGTTTGAGATTATCATGTCATCTCACTGCATGATGATTTTTCTCTTTTTCTTTTGCTTTTTTTTTTTTTTTTTAGATTTTATTTATTTTTCACGGAGAGAGAGAAAGAGCACAAGCATGGGGAGTGGCAGGCAGAGGTAGAAGCAAGGACCCCAGTGTGGGACTTGATCCCAGGACTCTGGGATCCTGACCTGAACCAAAGGAAGATGCTTAACTGACTGAGCCACTCAGGCATCCCCATGGTCACTTTTCTTAGAACTTTAATTTTACTGGATTTAATAAAAGGATTGGTGGACAAAAGGACGGAAACTTGGAAACACATCAAAAGCTGGTACTTGCCCAGACCTTCAGAGAAGCACGGTTCATAGGCACTGTGTCTCAACCCCCACCTCCAAGAGTATAGTTGCCCGCTTTCTGTTCTGTGCATTGTGGCTTTTCGGCTTTTAAAAGAGAAGCACTGAATCTAGTGCAGGAAATGTATGAGTATTTTTCAAGATGTTTTAAAATACATATATAGAGAAAGAAATCCTAAGTAACTCACCTAGACCTAAACCAAAACAAGTGTTCAAGCAGAAAACAAAAAAAGTCCCTCATTAAAAAAAAAAGGCTGAGGAAATTGCTGCTGTCCATTAGTTGATTTAAGCTAATGGTGTAAGTAGCCATTAGTTCAACTAATGGTAATGGACCTTCTGATGAGTGATTTAGTGAAAATGTCCCAGAGGTTTCCATTCTGCAAAAGGCTCAGAAGAGGTTCAAAAAAAAGTATTTATTTTTAAATTAATGGTGACCAGATCTTTGAAGTAAAAGCAATATATTAGGATATTCTTTAGCAATGATAACTAATAAATTATTCTTAAAATCTCTAAATATGTTGTCCCCTATAAAATGATTTACTAACAATCATATAGGCAAAGGCAGATAGCATGTTTTATATGCCAGGCACTGTTCAAAGTATTTGACATATATTATTTCATTTAACCTTCATTATCAACTGTCTGAGGTAACCACTATTATCACCATTTTATGTGAGAAAAAACTAAGAATAAAGGGGTTGAGTGACTTTCCCAGCATCACACAAGTAATTAGTAGTCTGGCTGAAGTTTAAAGCCAAGTAAGGTGGCATTAAACCTCCGTGTTTGCTGTCTTTGCTGTTAAGAAGCATAACCTTCACCACAGAAGCCATTAAATGAGGGAGCTGGGGGGAAAAAATTAAAAAGTAAATTCGTGTTCTATCTGAGGTATTTTCATACAAACTTGCTATATAATTTAATAAGTTAAGGCATCGAGCATTAATGTCTTCTTCTTTCCTGAGATATTTTCACAGTGGCTTTTGCTGGGATTATACAATGCCACAACAATCAACTGAAAAATTGGGGAAACAAATAAACCACCAGCCAACTGGTTTTTTAATTGGGTTAAAAAACTATTTATTTTTCCTACTTAAATAATTATTTACTTCGAGTGTTATTAAGTCATGGTCTTCTTTGATAATGGCATAAAGTCTGATCCAGACTGCTGATATTTATGCTTTGCTTCTGATAGAAGATGGTATCAGCTCAATGACTGAACTGTTTCTCTTATTTTATATCTGTCCGAATCCAAGCAACACACACCCTCTAAATAAACATTATAGGGCATCTGCTTTAGATCTCACCAAATTAATATAAAAATGATTCTGAAGTCTGGTCATATTACAGAAATTCTGTGACTTGAATTTTGAGTCTAGAGGACTTTGAGGGAGAAGAGAACTTTAAGAGAATTCAGTTTTTTCATGATGTTTTCACCAAATAGGATTAATTCCACTAAAACAGGACTGATTACTTCACCAATGACCTAAGTGAGTTTAGCTTCTTAACATTGTATATTTGTGTGTATTCATTTTCCATCAGTTCAAAAAGTAGACTCAAAAATGTCATTCAAGGGATCCTGGGTTGCTCAGTTAAGCACCTGACTCTTGATTTTGGCTCGGTCCAGGATCTCTGGGTCCAGAGATAGAGCCCCACCCCTGGCTCTGTGCTCAGCAAGGGGTCTGCTCGAGATTCACACTCTCTCTCCTTCTGCCCCTCCCCTGATTCATGCTTGCCCTCTCTCGCTCCATAGAATAAATAAATAAATCTTTAAGAAATATATCATTCAGATATATCAGCATCAAAGAAAGTAGGTCTCCACAGTTTTCCATAATGACAGATGCCTCTCGTGCAAATTCCCATTTAGATATCCCCCTGAAGTTAAAGCAATCAGTTTGTAAAAGAAAAATGTGAAACTACATCACACTTCTGAGGCTAATGCACAAGCTAATATGTAAGTTCTTTTATATCCATTATGAATATAGCACAAATGCAAATCTTGAATTAGAAAGAAAGTAAACCTTCAGGTTAAAAAAAGATAATCTGAAAAGTACATTTAGTTCACTGGAAGAGCATCATTAGACATGCACCATATACTGTAATAAAAGCATATTTTTTGGAGCATATTTTTGTTTTCTACACAAGGATTTTCTATTTGAGAAATGGCAAGGCATAACATGCAAACTTCAAAAAATTTATACCGGAAGGCGTGATACATGTCCTTGGCAAAGGCAACAGAAGAAATTCTGTACATCAAATTAGCGACAGATTAGTTCCATAAACATTTTAATCCTCTGACAAGATTGCTTCTAATTACATGCACCAAAAAGATAAAAAAACAGGTGTTCAAACAGAGATTGGTACAATAATGTTTATAACAGTATGTTTACAAAAGTGAAAAAGAAAAGCAATCTAACTGTCCATCAGTAGATGAATGGATAAACAGAGTGGTAGATCCACGTAATGGAATATTATTCAGTTACAAAAAGGAATGAAATACTGATACATGTAACAATAGGAATGTACCTTGAAAACATGCTGAATGAAAGAACCTGGTCCCAGAAGGTCACCTATTACAAAACTGCACTTGGAGGAAATGTCAAGAAGAGGAAAATCTATAGAGGTAAATGCTCCATGGTCACCAGAAGCTGGGAGGAAATGTATATGGAGAACGACTATTAATGGATATGAGGTTTCTACTGGGACTGATGAAAATGTTGTAATATTAGGTCATGGGGTTCATTACACAAGCCTTTAATATACCATATATTATATATAGCCAATATCATACTAAGTGTTACATAAATTAATACACAGATTTTACACTTTAACTGGTGGATCTTATGGTATGCGAACTATGTCAGCAAAACTTTATTTCAAAGGTAGCACACATAAATTTTTCCATCTGATTCTTTATAATCCTTATATTCTTGTATAACCTATATCCTTCGTTATCCCATATGTTTGAATCCCTCCTGCAAATGAGCAGATAAATTCAAGCTACAGTATCTTCAAAGAAAGCATTCTTTGAAGCTTTCTTTCTTTCTTAGAAAGCATTCTTTCTTTCTTAGAACAATTCTAACGTTCTAAAATGAAAGCATTAACAACGTAACTATCCCGATGCCTCAGGTGTATAAAGGTGTGCCAGGCAAGGACTATCCACTGCTGTTCTAAATAGGTGGTCTAAAGCTCCAGGTCACCCAAGAAGGAGCTCCTCAAAAGAGAGTTCAAAAACTGTTGAGTGAAAAGACAGATGTAAAATGCAGGAATCCTCACCACCCAATGCGTTTTATACCTCCAGGGATATTGAAAAAGAGGCTTTCCTTTTTTTGAGCAATTTAAAAGACCTTCTTAAGGTAGGGTCTCCATAGAAACCTCACCTTCACTCTCTGCTCTCAGCCTTTGCGCCCTGGAAGAATATTCTCTTAAACATATGCTAATGTCATCCTTGGAATGAATGGCTTTTCATATTTCGTGAAAAATGCTTGAAATATAGCAACTCTTTTTTCCTGTTCTCAAGACACAACTTAAAAAAAAAAAAAAGCCTTGGGGCGCCTGGGTGGCTCAGTAGGTTAAGCCTCTGCCTTCAGCTCAGGTCATGATCCCAGGATCGTGGGATCTAGCCCCGCATCAGGCTTTCTGCTGAGCAGGGAGCCTGCTTCCCTTCCTCTCTCTCTGCCTGCCTCTCTGCCTGCTTGTAATCTTTGTCTGTCAAATAAATAAATAAAATCTTTTTTAAAAAAGCCTTTAATTTGAGTAATAGTCTGTAATAATAATATTCTGACTGGAAAAGATCTGCTTTGTTTTGTTTTTTAATTAAAACTACGAACATCTAAGCATCAGCACAGTGTGGTGTGGTTGGTACTTAAGAGGTCATAGAGTAGAAAAGAGAGTTTTAGGGTTACAGTCCTCATTTTTAAATTTTTTAAAAAGATTTTATTTATCTATTTGTCAGAGAGAAAGAGAGAGAGATGGAACCCACAAACAAGGGGAGTGGCAGGCAGAGGGAGAAGCAGGCTCCCCTCTAAGCAAGGATCCCCACACAGGACTTGATTCCACGACCTGAGCTGAAGGCAGACACTTAACTGACTGAGCAACCCAGGCATACCATCAATCCTCATTTGAGGGGGTTAGGGGTGGGCACAGGGGGCGGGAGAGAGAGAATCCCAAGCAGGCTTCACACCCAGCAGGGAGCCCAACACAGGACTTGATCTCACAACCCTGAGATCATGACCTAGCTGAAATCAAGAGTCAGATGCTTAACTGAGCCACCCAGGTGCCCCATATAGTCCTCATTATCATTAGAAAAAACTCAGCTGAGTCTCTCAATCCTTCTCAGCCTCTGTTTTCTGTCTTGCGAAACTGAGAGATGAACTTTAAATTTTCCTAGATTCTTCATCCATTAAATATTTTACATCCCTGCAAATTTAAAAAAGAACTGAAATTCTGGACAATTCTGGCAGTAGAGCATAATAACCCAGTCTTAAATGCGCTGGAGCACTGGGTGAAGGCCTTACCTACATAAGACTTCTATCCCTATGATCAGGGCTAAATCATCAGGACTGAAAAGGTCTGGTTGTATGGAATATATCAGCCTTCCCCCAGAAGTTTCCCTAAGTCTGTCTTTACCAGTCACTACAGAAAAGGAGAACAGGCTCTGCTCAGGCCTGAGACTATAGCTCTAGATCCCTGATAAAAGAGAGCAGAACAGCTCTGGTCATCCATAAAAGCTTACAGCAACCCCTGGGAATAAATGTCCAGGAACTTACAGACACTAATCTAGCCAACCTCTACTTGAAAAATAAAAGATGGGTGGTCTTTTCGTTCCATATGGAGGGACGTGCGTGAAAACAAACATCTGTGCCTATTTGTATTATTTATGCCACAGTTTTCTTAAATTAATAAAATATATGGACTCTCTAGTATCTACTCACATTTTCCACAAGGTCATTTAAATAAGTCAACAAACAGAAATAAGCAAATAAATACACAAATAAGGTGGGAAGAGCAGAAGATCTTTATTTATTTGTCAGAGAGAGAGACAGAGAGGCCAAGCAGGGAGAGCAGCAGGCTCCCCGCTGAGCAGGGAACCCAATGTGGGACTTGATCTCAGGACCCTAAAATCATGGCCTGAGCCAAAGGCAGATGCTTAACTGACTGAGCCACCCAGGTGTCTGCAGAACATTGTGATTTAGATTCACTTTGCAAATAGTCTATACAACATTGACTTGATGTGCAATCCTCAGGTAAAGTTATAATTTTTTTAAGGTTAGTTTAATTTCAATTCTGAATACAAGTCATTATCAAAATGCAAGGGATTTAGTTTACCCTAGCAAAAGAGCTCTGTTCACTAATTACAGACTTAATGTTAAATTAGATCCTCTTTCTCTGCAGCAGCAAAGTAATCAGATGAGAATCCTATGCCTCTATTAAACATTTACATTAGAACTGCCTAATTACTCCAGGATTTGTTTAGGCAGCACTATGGGATGTTCTGAGATGCTGTGGAAAACGTAATTGCTATTTCACGGGAGATGGGTACCCACTCAGGGCGATCCTGATCTCTGAGCAGGGTACGTGAGTGACCACGGGTGTATCAAGAAATGTACCAGGTGTTTCTCAGTATAATCCAGCCCAGTGGATCATCTGAGCGCCTGTAATGAAGGTGTTTGTTCTCCATCTGCCTTGAGAGAACACAGCAAAGCTTCACAAAGGATGTTCAGTTATCTTCAATATTTCCACAATTGAGTGCTATGGAAACAGAAGGTTATGTAAATTATTATCATCTGAGTTGTAATCTCACATTAGAAAGTCATAAATCCACTTCGATCTCCATGGTACCAGGAACAGGACATTTTCTATGAATTCTTTAGGCAACATAAAGCATGAGATTTGAGGACTATGAGATTTTTGCTTGCTTGCAACCCTGGTGGTTCGCAGTGGAGTGGGTGGCACCCTGCCAGCCATTTCTGCTTGACAAAGGAGTGAACATAGCCAGGCTCTGTTTTCTGTATCCCATCCATGCTGGCATACTTGAAGGGGTAATTGTGGGCCAGACAAACGACAGATGGCATGTTTGCGCCCATGAGATGTGCCAGTGCAGGAAGCTCCTTCCCCACAGCCATACCCAGGAGATCGGCCATGGCTCCAGATACATATGAGATTGTTCCAGAAAGGCAGTCCTGGGGCACAGTGGCTAGGATGGACGGACTTGGCATTAACTCTGGAGTTTGGCAAATGTCAAGGATGACCCACATTTGGCTTACCATGGTTCTGAGCAGTCACACGACATCTCCTTCCTCTAGGAGATGTCCCAGAACAATGAAGCTATTTCCCACCAGAACCAAGAACTCCCAGCACTGACTTTTCCCTTATTTGAAGTCAGATCATGCCTGAAAAAAGGGCAAAATTAAGTTGATTTCTGGAAGGATGAAATCCTCCTTTATAGGTAGTTTGGGTAAAAATCTGAAAATGTTATCCTGCTTGAGTCTGACTTTGTAAGGGTGGTTTTTTTTTTTTTGACCAATTGAGCATAAGGTAAGATATGTTCTATCAATTACAAAGCAGAGTCCTCAAAAGATTTTGCAAATTCCAGTCTTGCTCTCTTGGAAGACAGAAGCCAATTCCAGTCTTGCTCTCTTGGAAGACAGAAGCCAATGCATTGTGAAGAATCTGAGTCTAAACTATTAGGGGATGAGAGGTCACATGGAAGAGAACCAAGTTGGCCTAGTCCACAGCCAATATCCACCACCAGACCTGTAAGTGAGGCCCTAGTCAAACCATTCAAAATCAGCAAAGGAACCACCCAAGTCACACACCAGTAAAATCATGAGAAATACTCAATCACTATTGCCCTGTTGGGTGTCATTTGCCCAACAGTAGATCACTGAAACACCCCATGCTGGTTCTCTATCACAACACTACAGCTACTCTTTCAGGTTCAGAGGATTTCTTGGGGTCCCCCAGCCAGCCACTGCTCAGAATCCATATGCTTTTATCTATGTTCCTAAGAGTCTATATCTTTGCCTCATACCTGGATCTTCTCTTCTCTAGTTCTCTCCCACAAATCAGTTGGTTGAGTGGTCTACTAGAATTTCATTTGAAATTTGTCCCCATGAACCTACTACTTGGTTTCCTGATCCTGGGTTTATGCAGTACAGCCCACAGAGGACTGCCTCTCTTCATATCCACCCACTTCTCATTGAATCTGACCAGAATCCCAGGACACACAATGCCCAGAAATCTGGTTCTTCAAGAAAGGGGTTCTGTAGGGTGCTTGGGTGGCTCAGTTGGTTAAGTGCCTGCCTTTGGCTCAGGTCCTGATACTAGGTTTCTGGGGTTGAGCCCCACATCAGGCTCTCTACTCAGCGGGGAGTCTGCTTCTTTCTCTCACTCTTCCTCTGTGCTGTCTTTCTCTCAAATAAATAAAAACTTTAATTAAAAAAGGGGGTGGGGTTCAGACCAGTGCTTCAACTTAGAATATTTTAAAGAAAAGAAAAGGTGCAAAGTGATCATTCACATGATGGAAAAATAATTGAAACATGATCTTGAACACAAAGCCGTGCCCTCTCTCTGTGTTCCATTAGGGTCTTTACTACTACTTGTAGTAAGTTATTAGACTTTATATCTGCAAAGTCTCAACAGTGACTTCCAGGAAGCTCTTGATTTCATTGTTATTTATTACCTGAAGAGTAGCCTTCTCTGTTTACTTGGTTCTGTGTGCTCTTTACAAAGTGAATGTCCTTTGACCTGGGTCTACGGGCTTCTTCTCTGGGGACAATCTTTTCTCATGAACTTTCCATATACTTTAGAAATAATAGTCATTTCAAGTTCTCCTTTAGTGGGAACTTTCATTATCTGGTTGGGGTCCCAGATAAAAATGACAACAAAACCCTTCCCGAATTCCAAAGTTCCAGAGTTTGTGTGACCACGAATCTGTCCCTGGCAGCTGCTGCCTCATAGGGCTGTTTCCCCACCACAATCACTGCACCTGCAGAGCCAGCCGCTGGGCCAGTGGCAGTGTGTCATGGCAGGTGGCATGCATGTCACTCTCCTGCTCTTCCCTGTGCACAAGCTTTCTCTCCAGGCCATGGGCTTTCTCCTGAATATTCACTTGCAAACCCAGATCAGAATTTAGGCTGAGAACTGAGCACTGAACTTTCCATTTAGTCTCACCTATTGACTGCCACTCTCCAAAAGCTATAGAGGCAGTAAGCTTTCCTAGAAAAAAAAAAAACTGAGTCACTCTGACAATTATCTTCCTATAGTGACATCATACCCCTGTGTCAACAGCAAGAGAGGGCATGACTCAATGTCCACCAAATCTAAGTGCATCTCTCAGAATGAATATTCCCTTTTTAATTCAAACTTTAACATTTTTTATCATAATGTTAAGGTGAAATCATCCTTAGGAAGACACTAGCAGAGATATGCCGCAGGGACTTAGAATTTTTGATATTCTCTGTTAAGAGTATTTCTGATCATTTTATTTTATTTTATTTTAAAATATTTATTTGTTTTAGAGAAAGAGAGTGAAAGCAAGCAGGGGGAGGGGCAGAGGGAGAGAGGATCTCAAGCAGACTCCTCACTGAGTGTGGAGCCCAACGTCGAGACTGACCAGACCCTGAGATCATGATGGGAGTCGAAATGTAGAGTCAGACACTTAACCGACTGAGACACCCAAGTGTCCCTATTTCCTGTCATTTTAAATGAGGGCCACGTAGAAGAGGAATAAATGGGAGGAAATAAGCAAAGCAGTTTCTCTCTTCTTCACTCTTCTTCACCATGCCAACACTAAACCAGAAGAAGATGCCATGACCTGTAACCTGGCTGACGCCCACATTTGTTCAAACCTTGTGTAAGGAGGGAACATTGAGAACAATGAACCAGAGAAAGTGCAGCAAAAAGTCCTACATAAGCAGATAGACACAGAGCACCTGTCCCCAGAGCAAGAGCTCCCATCCTCAGGGATTTTGACATTTTCTGGGGGAACCAAGATGTGGTAGCGTATGGACTGCACAAGTTTTAGATTTTGAAAGACTTGGGTCCTAATCCAGACTTTGCTACAGTCTCACTCCAGATTTTTGAGCACTGTCTTCATATTTACAATGTTACCTGCCATGCGTGTGGTGTAAGAATGAGGATAACAATGTAAGTAAAGAATAAAATATGGTAGCTGTTATTGCATCTGTAGCTGATATTATGAATTCATATGTTTTTTACTTTTTATTTATTTATTTGACAGATAAAGATCCCAAGTAGACAGAGAGGCAGGCAGAAAGAGAGGAAGGGAAGCAGGCTCCCTGCTGAGAAAAGAGCCTAATGTGGGGCTCGATCCCAGGATCCTGGGATCATGACCTGAGCTGAAGACAGAGGCTTTAACCCACTGAGCCACCCAGGCGCCCCAAATATGATTCACAAAACTAAGAAATACCCTTAAATGATTTCTCTATAGTGGGTTTTTGTTGTTGTTGTTATTGTTGTTGTTTTTAGTTTTCAGGCTGCTGGAATATTTTGTGACATACCTGCTTACCAGCTTAGTTTATCAAAAAAGAACTAACTAAAGCAGGGGCACCCAGGTGGCTCAGTCAATTAAGCGTCTTCCTTCAGCTCAGGTCATGATCCCGGGGTCCTGGGATAGAGCCCCACATGGGGCTCCCCTCTCAGAAGGGAGTCTGGTTCTCCCTCTTCCTCTGCCCCTCCCTGACACCTGTGCTCAATCTCGCGTGCTCTCTCTCTCTCTCACTTACACTCTCTCTCTCAAGTAAGTAAATAAATTCTTAAAAAAAAACAAAAAAGTAACTAAAAGCATACTACACCATTATGTCACACTAGAGCCCAATTCCATGAAAAAGCCCTCCTCGTTTCCAAACCTGAGTTGCTAGTTATCCAATGTCACACCTTCTTCACGGCAAGACTACCACAAGGACCCCAGGTCACTATAAGTAGGGTCCACCATTGGACCTAGAGATGCATTACAGACCAGAATGCTCTGTGCTGAAACCGAACGCAAGGATCACTATGATCCCAGAATGCCGAAGACCATTCTAGAGCCTTCCTAAATTTCTAGAGCTGAACTAATAGTGATGGCATAACAAGCACCACTGCATACTAAATGCTGACTGTGTATCAGGCATCGCAGTAAAAGTCTCGAGTTCCTTGTCAGCTCTTACCCGCAGAATACCCTATGTGATATTATTACCTCCACTTTACAGACAGATAATTGAAAGCTTAGATGAGATCAGAGACCTGGATAGTGGTAGAGCCAGGATTCAAATCTAGCCCTTTTACCCATTTTATGTGTGTTTTCCAAACTTTTTCTCCTTTTTTCAGCAGCAAATGCCTTTTATCGAAGTGTCACCCAGATCTCTAATAAATAAAATTGGCAAGCCCAGCTTGTACGGTTTAATGAGCGTGTCGATGCTAAGAAATCCCCCCACAGAGCCCTGAGGTCAGTGGAACAAAGTGGAAATCGTTCACTCACTAAACTGCCTCCAAGTGGTGTGCGGGAGAGTACTTTGAGGAGAATTGAGCGCTACAGAGTTCTTGGGAAAAATCTAAAGGAACAGAAATGGAAGTGCTAGGATGTTGGGAGGCCCAGTAGTCAGGATGGTTTCCCCACTGTTAGTATGTTCTCTTGCCTTCCATTGAGCCATTGTAGTGACAGCAGAAGGCCCCTTCCCCAACCTCCAATAGGAAAAAAGTGTAGGTCATCTAATCTCCAGCTGGGTTGGCTACCAGAAAAGAGACTACCAGGAGCCAGGAATCTTCTGAAAGAGAAGTTTCAGCATCAGCTGCCTACGCACAGGACAGGTTGACCGGCCCAGAACCACCACCCAGGAATGAGGCTGCGTGTCCTGCCCATCCCCTGGATTACTGCCGCCCGGCAGGTGCAGCCCGAGCCCTCGACCGCCCCTGTTCAGGCCAACCTACTCGAACCGGGCCAGCTTCTTCCTTGCCATTTCGGCCATCCGTGTGTCTCAGCCCACTTCAACTAAGGTCTCCATGTGCATTGCCTTTCTCAGTGTCAGCATTACTGACTTTTAATGTGGGAAATGGTCATTTTCTCAGAAGCTGCAATTTTCAGATTACCTGTGAGAACTATCCGTTTATAGAAAGAGGCTTTGATTCCTAGCAAGGGCCCAGAGGAGTCAGCTCTGTTTATTTGATGAGCACATGAAAAGGCCCTTCTCCATGGTCTGTTAATTAGATATGTTTTGCTGATTACTTTCTAGAACTGTGCTGGCATTCATAGTACTCTGTTTAGGGAAGCTGCTAACCCTCCACCCATACCCTGAGTGACAATCTTTGGCAAATAGTGATTCAATGGTGCAAGACCTAATAATCCATAAGCACATTTTTTTCTTCTTTTAGAATTCCTTTTTAAGATGATCAAAACAAATCAAAACAAAATTGTACAATATGTACAATTTTCGCAAAGAAAGAAATTTAGAATGACTTCCCAGTAATGTCCCATGTGATACATACACTATAATCCTCTTCTCTAAATTCAGTTGCCCAAACCTGCTAAAACCAGCAACACCAATATTTCAGATTTACTAAAACTGGAAGACATAGAGAGGAAATATGTGCAAACACAAGGTGTTTAAATTTTAAAATTCTACTCTTTATCAGAATAGTACACTTGTAAGGGAGACTACATATCTAGCTCATTACTAGAGTATTTTTCTTAACTTTTAAGCAATTATCTCCTGGGAAATATCAGGGCTCATTTGAAAATCTTTCTCATGTGCCCTAGCTGGGAATCCTTCCAAGACGTTCTGCTCTGCTTACCTATAACCCACATCTGCTCTGTAAACAACCATGACTGCTTGCTTGAAAAATAAGCACCAACTTGGATTCTAAAGTAACCAAGTGATTGCTTCATCAGGAAACATAAAATGAAAAGGAAAATATCAAAAAAAAAAGAAAGAAAGAAAAGAAAGAGAGAGAGAAAGGAAAATATCAAACCTATTAAAATATGAATAGGACTTTAAAAATATTCTTTTACTTATGGGAAGGGGAAAAGACTGCTTTAGAGTCAGAGAACTATTTTAACAAGATAACTATATTTGTATTTTTAACAGAATTTAATAGAAGCCTAAATAAGAATTCAGAGGAAATTATTCCTATCAAGAATTTACTATACATTTTGGGGCACCTGGGTGGCTCAGTGGGTTAAGCCTCTGCCTTCAGCTCAGGTCATGATGTCAGGGTCCTGGGATCGAGCCCCACATTGGGCTCTCTGCCCAGCAGGGAGCCTGCTTCCCCCACCCGACCCCCCCGCCTACCTCTCTGCCTACTCGTGATCTCTCTGTCAAATAAGTAAATAAAATCTTTGAGAAAAAAAAAAAGAATTTACTCTACCTTTCACTTAGGATTTTTGCCATAATTTAATGGATGGGTCTCCTATCATATGTATTTATTTACTTATAAAGATTTTTAAAATTATTTGAGAGAGTGAGCAGGAGAAAGAGAGAACGTGAGTGGGGGTGAGGGTAAGAGTAGAGGGAGAGGGAGAAGCAGACCCCCGCTGAGCAGGGAGCCCAAAACAGGGCTCCACTGGGGGCTCTATCCAGGGACTCTGGAATCATTACCTGAGCCAAGGCAGCCACTTAACTGAGTGAGCCGCCCAGATGCCCCTCCTATCACATTTAAAATATTATTTAAGACATGAAGTTAAAGGTAAGATACAATTACATGAGTTCTAGAAGGAACTAATCTAATTCATAGTGCTGGCAAGCAGGTCAGTGGTTGCCTGGGCTGGGGAATGGGTGTAGAGAATAATTGAGGGGGTGCCCAAGTGAAATTTTGGTGGTGATGAAAATATTCCATGTTTTGATTGTGGGGATAGTTTCATGGATACATACATTTGTCAAAACCTGCTGAATCACTCACTTAAAAAAGGTGACTTTTACTGAATGTAAATTATGCTTCCATAAAGATGACAAAAAAACAAAACAAAGATATGGATATTTCAAATATATATTTAATACATAATAAATATAATAAAATATTTATATATCATATATTTTATGTTTTGTTATATTTATTACATTTTAAAAATACATATGCATATTAAAATCAAGATATATCTCTAACTTCATTTTGAGAATCATACATAAAACTCTTCATATGTCCCCAAATTCTTCATATTTATTGTTTTCATGGCTTTATCTTTTTCTGCCATGCTCCATTACTGACCTCTACTGAGCACTAAGTGGATTTTACAGAAAAATTTATTATAAATCCTCATCTTAATATCCTTTCTACTAGTTACTGTTTCCCCGCAAATACATCTGTGTATCTCAACTATCGCACCTAAGTAATACATTTCTGTTCGAAAGTCTCATAGAGGGATCTGCAGGGTCCAGGTCATCCTGTGCTCACTGGAGGGTCTTAGTGGACTTAAAACTGATTTGCCTTAGGGTAGAGTCTGTTGAAATCGTTCTCACACATTTTTCCAATGAGCTTTAAATTGTTTTATTATATTTTAAAAATATATCTCCTGTCCTCAAAACGACTGGATTTGTATTAGTTTCCTATTGCCATTGCAACAAATTTGACCACAACTTTTGTGGCTCAAAACAAGACAAATTTATGATCTTACAGTTCCGGAGATCAAAGATCAGAAATGAGTTGCACAGGCCGAAAGTCCACATGTTGGCTGGCCATAGTCCATTGTGCAAGCTCTAAGGGAGAATCTGGTTTTTTGCCTTTTCCAATTACTAGAGGCCTGCGGGGCATATGGTCCAAGTTCATAGTCCACCACATCAACCTCTGTTTTCATTGCCATGTTTCCCCTCACCCTGACACTCTCATCTGGCTCTTCTCAGGACCCATGCCTTTACACTGAGCCCATCCAGATAATCCAGAGCAGTCATTCCATCTCAAGATCCATACCTTAATCCTATCTGCAAAGTCCCTTTATATAAGGTAGTATACTCACAGGCTTGGGGGGACTAGGAAATCAACATCTCTGGGAGACCAGTCCACCTACTGTGGTATCCAAAAACAATTGGCACTATATCTCTTTTTTCTAAACAAAAGGGACCTAACAAAAAGCAAACGACACAACTTTAAAATGAGCAAAGGATTCAGGTAGACATTTCTCCAAAGAAGAATTGTGAATGATCAAAAAGCATAGGAAAGGATGCTCAGTGTTATCAGTCAGTAGAAAAATGCAAATCAAAACCACAGTGAGGCACCATTTCATACTGACTAGGATGGCTGCTTTGAAAAATGGAAAATAATAAGGGTTGACAAGGACATGGCAAAATTGGAATCCTTATAGTTTGCTGATGGGAATATACAGTGGTGCAAACTCCATGCCAAACAGTTTGATGATTCCTCAACAACTTAAATATAAAATTACCCTAGGCCCCAGTAATTCTACTCCTGGATATATACCTAAAAGAATTAAAAACAGATTTTCCAAACAAAAACTTGTATGATGTTCATAACAGCACAAGTCAGGGTACGTGAAAGGGGGAAGCAACGCCCACAAGCATCGGTGGATGAACGGGTAAACAAATGTGTAGATACACACAGTGGAATGTTATTCAGTCATCAAAGGAATGGAGTACTGATAATGCTACAATACAGACGAACCTTGAAAACACTGTGCTAAGTGAAAAAAGTCCTTCCCGAAAGGCCACATATTGTATATAATTTCCTGTATTTGAAATATCCAGATTAAACAAACCCAAGGAGACAGAAAGCAGCTTAGTGGCTTGCAAGGGCTTGAAGGAGGTGGGATAGGAAGTGACTGCTTAATGGATAAGGGATTTCCATTGGCGGTGAGAAAAATTCTGAAGCTCAATCGTGGCGATGGTTACACAACATTATGAATTGATTTTATGTCACTGAACTATACATTTAAAAATTGCTAAAATGCGGGGGCACCTGGGGGGCTCAGTTGGTTGAGACTCTGATTCTCAGTTTGGCTCTGGTCACGATCTCAGGGTCATAGGATGGAGCCCGAGGGCTCCCTGCTCAGGGCGGAGTCCACTTGCGATTCTCTCTCCCTCTGCCCCTCCCTCCACCTCTGCTCATCCCCTCACTTGCACAAGCCCCAGGGCTCTCTCTCTCTCTTACTCTTGTAAATCACTAAAATGGTAAATTATGCATTTTGTGTCTTTTACCAAAATTTATAATTTATAAAAATTATATAGAAATGTTTCTTAATTCGTGTCTTTCAACGTTTCTCTTGATAAACACCTTCGTACCTGTATCTCATGTTCTTGCACATGTACAAATTTTCATACTCTGAGCCACTCTTTCCTCCACACTTAAGCAGACTTTACTCCACAACTAGTAAAGTGCACTGTGTTCAGCTTCCAGAATTCACACGAGAAGGGTGTCAAGCCTGATTCCTGGAGTAACACCCAGGTTATTTTCTACAGTGAGTCATGTTTAAAGGACATTCTAATGAAACATCCCAAATTATCAGCAATGTCAATCAATATCTGACTAATCGGTAATGTTTGAGGAATTAAGAGAGACTGTGTATCTAGAGATCCCCTTTAAAGAGTCTCCCTTTTCTCAGACCCAAACGGCCATTCTGAGCTGACCTTCGAGGGGATTTGCCAAGTCCAGCAAGTTGCACACATAATGTTTGCCCGGTGCTTCCTTCAGGGTGCAGTGAAAAGCTGCTCCTTGAAAACTGAGCTTTTATTTGCAAAGTTTATAGATTATAAAATGACAATTATGCTTTTATAAAAAGTGGATAAGAACAGGTTCTGTGTAAGATGTACAGCTGAAAATAATGTTACATTTTATGTTAATTTGCCTTTTTTGTGCTTGCGTAAATCCAGTTGGCACAACAGGTCTCTTGAGTATTTAATTTATAGCGTGATTATCACCATTTCACTGAGGAGAAAGTAGCACAGGGAAAGCAGAGAAGGTCCAAATGTCTGGCTTCTAACAGCAGGGCTGACTTCTTATTACAAGTAACACAGTTTGTAACCTATAGAAAGTTGTATTATAAAGAACACATTAGAATTTCATGTACACATTGGTATTTATTTTTATCTTGCCCTTAATAATTAGCTCGTCGGAGATAATATGGTCTAATGTAATGCAGAACGTGGGAGCTCGTCTTCACTCAGGCCCAAATAATGTGCTATCATCTGCCAGTTATGATCGCAAGCAGGTGAATCACATTAATAGTGAGTATGAGAATTATATTACCATCATTAAATCCTACCACTAATTATACATCGACTGGAGAGAGCAGGTGTCCATAAAAGCAAGAAAAGGAACAAATGCCCATTCTTCACAGGACCCTTGTGAGTTGTATGATAAAGATTAGGAGAGGGACACCTGGGTGGCTCGGTTGGTTAAGCAGCTGCCTTCGGCTCAGGTCATGATCCCAGCGTCCTGGGATCGAGTCCCACATCGGTCTCCTTGCTCAGCGGGGAGCCTGCTTCTCCCTCTGCCTCTGCCTGCCACTCTGTCTGCCTGTGCTCGGTCTCTCCCCCCCTCTCTCTCTGATAAATAAATAAAATTTAAAAAAAAAAAAAAGTAAAAAAAAAAAAAAGATTAGGAGAGCTACTGCTGGAAAGCATGTGCTAGGAGTCATGTCTACAGACCAGGAGCTCTGTGCAAAACAGCTTGGGGCAAGTGGCCTTGGGGAACTCCTACTCCAAGGGAGCCCTGCAGTGACTCGAGGGAAGTGGATGGCTGAGGGGATTAAGGGAGAAAACAAGATGTCCTTTGACCCTCTTCTGCAGCAATGGCTCAAGTTTTCCCATCTCTGTGAGATCAAGACCCAACACTAGGTAGAGCAGTATCTCCATCAAGGTGACAGAGGCTGACAGCAAAGGGAGAAGAGCGGAGAGCTCTGTGTGTGTGTGTGTGTGTGTGTGTGAGAGAGAGAGAGAGAGAGAGAGAGAGACATCAAGCACACTGGAGTGTTATTGAATGTTCATTCCTCTTCAGTTGTCTAACTGAAATCTAAAAGTACTTGTCCACTGTAAGAAACAAAAAAATCTGTAAGGCCATTTTTACTAAGAATGTCCAACAAAAACTCCTTCTTCTTTCACAGTTGTGTGCATAAAATGCAGTGTGCAGCTTTTTGACCTTACACTCAACAGTAGCAACTGGCTTCCTCCAAGGATCATACATGCGGAAAGAAGTATCGTAAGTACATAAAAGCGTGTAGAGTAAACATGCTCAGAATGGTATGCTTAAACAGCGTGGCAAATTGCTGGGGACTACCAAACAGCAACCCCAACAAAAGACTTGTGAGATCGTGGAGAGATGATCATTTGATTGTATTTAAAATATCTACAGTTTTCAAAATGTGCTTTAAGACATCGCTGGGTACCACAACATACTTACAGGAATATAGCAGGTTATTTTAAATGTTCAAGGGAAACACGATGCTACTGGGCATCTGCCAGTCACCCTACAAACTACTAGCTCCAGTTAGTTCCCATGCTCAACAACAGATTGGGCTACATTTCTTTAGACACTTGTACTTTTGCAAAGCTATGTCTTTTGTTTTTTTGTTTTGTTTTATTTTTTGTTTTTTAAGATTTTATTTAGGGACACCTGGGTGGTTCAGTTATGTGTCTACCTTCAGCTCAGGTAATGACCCCAGGGTCCTGGGATTGAGCCCCACATGGGGCTCCCTGCTCAATGTGGAGACTGCTGCTCTCTCCTTCTACCTGATTCTGCCTGCTTGTACACACTCCATCTCTGTCAAATAAACAAATTAACTAATGAAAAATAAGTAAAGATTTTATTTATTTGAGAGAGAGAGAGATCAGGAGCAGGAGGAGGAGCAGAGGGAGAGGCAGACTCGCTGAGCAGAGAGACCAATGCAGGGCTCGATCCCAGGACCCTGATATCATGACCTGAGCTGAAGGCAGATGCTTAACTGACTGAGCCATCCAGGTGCCCCAAAGCTATGTCTTTTGTAATGACTATGATAAAAACCAAGTGCCTCAATGAAAAGCAATGTGGAAAAGAAAATGAAGGTGGAGTCCAATCTGATTCCCAGCTAGTTGCAGATGTTTCTGCCTCCTCCAATCACTACTGAGAACAGGAATCATTTCTTATTCATCATTGCACAGCATCCAGTAGGAACACAATGTCTTGCATACAGCAGGTGCCCCATAACTGTTTGTGAGGAGTTATTGCTGGATAGTGCAACAGAAAGTCACACATCACTACAGCGCAGAGTACTCACAAGTACTCTTTCGCAAACCAAAGCCTATGCTAAGGAGTCTGTGGGGAAACCATTTTCTCCAAATGCAATAGAGCAAGGAAACCCAGGGTCTTTTCTGACCCATCCGAGATACCATAAAGGCCACAGGTTTCCTCAAACAGTTAAAACAATGTGTGCAAAATAGATTCATAAGTGAAAGAGGAAAAGCATCACCAAATAAACCCCTCAAAGTTAAGAATGGGATAAAGGAGGCACCAAGTGTCCAAATGTTCCAAATGTCCTGTTTCCCAGGAAAAAGAGAGTGAGTGTGCAGCCCCTTGGGGGAAATGAGTGAGGAATGAGAGTCACAGAGACCCCGCCATGGAAGGGGGGAGACGGGGAAGGAAGGAGACATTGTCAAAAAGTACAAAGCACAGCTGTATATGCAGAGCTTTAAAGCTGCATCAGGGATGGTGGGGGAGGGAAGGTTCGGAAGAGGAAGTAGCTGACCCACAGGGAAGCCATGTCTGAGCTGAGGGTGCCCTGGTTAAGTAGAAGAAGGAACTCAGTGCAGCCTTACTAAGAATGGGGAGGAGGCAGGAGGAACGGGGCCACGCTCTCTGTTGGCATAATCGATAGTTCCCCCAGATGTGCCAAACAGAACACCGTAGGGGATTTAGCTAGTACTGAATGAGGATGTGTTTTCATTGTAACAGATGTACAAACATTTCCATGCATTTCATTTTACATCTAGCATCAGACCCAAAGTGTCACAGTATTGTTGCCAACAAGAGGGAGGAAGTTGTAAGCTTTGTTGTTACCCACCGAGCACCAGTGGCATGGACTTCGGTTTGTCCCAGAGCTACTAGCTGTTTATATCTGAACTCATGATGGGTAAATGTCGGAAAATGGAAAAACACTTTTTGTGATGACTCCCCAGGAGATTGGCCCTGGCTTTTCTCAAACTTTGCAAGGTCTTGTTAATGCAATTTTTTTAAACATGCAAAGCCTGACTTTGGAAGAAGGAAACATATTTGCTGGTGCATCTGGGCAAGAGAGCAGTTGCTTGGAAAACTGTGAATGGAGCAAGACAAATATTTCGGGCCCAGACAAACACAGGTTAGAGCTCCCCAGATGTAAAAGGAAAGGAAAGACCATGAGTGTGTATAGTAGCAATATCAGGCTTCCCTTTATTTTGAATACCTAATGTGGCACAGGTCTAATTAGGAAAAAAAAATTCTTTAACCATAAGTTTTCTCATTTTATACCCGACCTTTCCTTTTGCCCCAGAGAAGAGAGGAGTTTGCACTTATTAGAGTGAGTTTATCATTCTGAAGGAATAATATAATAATTAAATTCAAGAATAGAAATATTTGCATTATTTTCTTCCCTGCATCATGATCATCAGAAGGGGAAAAAAAAACCTTAAGAGAATAATATTTTGCATTATTAGTTTCCCACACTGATTTTCAGCAATTTCCAAAGTATTTCCTGTTTTTAGTGCTGCAATCCACTTACACTCTCCTCAGGGAAAAAAAGATGATCAAAGAGTATTTCTTGGTAAATGCTCTGGATTTATTCCATTTGTTTTGTAATTTAAAAAAATTCTGGAACATATTAGTTAGTAGAAATGAAGCAGGGATGGCAGGAACAAGCTTCTTTAACAACAGCATATTCCATGTGTGGAACATGTTGAAAATGCTACTGAGACAGAAAATCGAAACAGAACTGAGTATTGAGAATTACTGAGACCACTGTGTGTGTGTGTGTGTGTGTGTGTAGAGAAAGAGAAGTATCCTTACTCAGTTTAAAAAAAAAAAAATGTGTATTTGCTTTTAAAACCTGAAAGCAGTATTGATTTCTAGTATTCTCATTTATCACTAAATCATTTTCCCCAAGGAGAAGAAAATAATGCAATAGAGAATTTGTTGATATGATGAATTACTACAGAATTACTAAACCACAAACAAACCCATACTTCTGTGGGTGCAAGTGTGATTTATTAAACACAAAGTAATCGTGATGGTATCCCCAGCTCCAAATCTAGCTGTATGTGAAAATTAAGAGCAGGAGCTCCTACAATATTTAAAACTAACTTCAGAATTCACTCAAGAAGTGGATTAGTGTATAAATGAAATTTCTAAAACAGGATAGGACCCAATATTGTCAGTGGGCATACAGAGAAGAAAGCAAACACAGGGTTGAAAATGGTTTGTTCTAAAATGAAGTGTGGTAGAAGTTAAGAAGAAAGAGTTCACTGTCCAGAGAGCAATCAAGGAAGAGGCATTTGATTTAAATCCTGAAAAGTATGACTGGGATGTGCAGAGATAGGTAGGAAAAAGAGAAAGAAGTTCTAGACAGAGGAAGCAGAATAAGCAGAGAAACACAGAAAAGCATAGCGTGTTTAGCCTTCAGGAAAATGAAATCTGTTGGGAAAAAGCCAGTGTCTATGAAAATAGGAAATAGAAAATTAGGAAATTACTCATAATAACTAGAATTAAATATGAAATATATGTGAGACACTAAGATGTAAGTTTAGTTAAGCCCTTTCTTCTGCTGGTTAATATTCACACATTTAAACACAGGTGTTGGGGCCTCTGGGTGGCTCACTTGGTTAAGTGTCCCACTCTTGACTTCAGTTCAGGTCATGATCTCAGGGTGGTGAGATGAAACCTGGCACAGGGCTCCACACTCAGCCGGGGTCCGCTTGAGATTCTCTCTCCCTTTCCCTCTGCCACTCCCCCAATGACACACGAACGCACACTCTCTCTCTCTCTCTCAGATAAACAAATAAATCCTTGAAAAAAATAAATAAATGAACTCAGATGTTTTTTCTTCAGGGGAATCACACTACACAGTTGGTTGGGGTTCCCTGAGCATCCTCTCCTCATTCCCACATTTTTCTATCAATGCATTTATCACACTTGACAGGAATTGCTTATCAGTCTATCTCTTTTATCTATCTGCACATTCTAGAAAGGCATGGATGGAGTTTGTCTTGTTCATCAGCATATTCCCAGCACTTAGTATAGAGGCTTTTACAATGTCTAATGATCATTTGTGTAGGGAAAGGAAGGAGGGAGAAAGGAAAGCAAAAGAATAAGAAAAAAAAAAAAAAAAAAGGACAGCCAGTGCCATATCCTGGGAAGCCTGAAAGTCAGATCAGAAAGTTAAAACTTGGGGCACCTGGGTGGCTCAGTTGGTTAAGCCTCTGCCTTCGGCTCAGGTCATGGTCCCAGGATCCTGGGATCGAGTCCTACATTGGGCTCTGTGCTCAGCAGGGAGCCTGCTTCCCCCTCTCTCTCTCTGCCTGCCTCTCTGCCTCCTATGATCTCTCTCTGTCAAATAAATAAATAAAATCTTTAAAAAAAAAAAAAAGTTAAAACTTCAGGGGATAAAGGTATAGCACTGAAAGTTTCTGAGCTGGGAGATGGGGTGGCTGAGATGATCAGACCACAGGTAGAGGATGATTCATTGGGATCTAATGCCGAGGATGAACGGTGCAGTCCAGCTGGACAAACCATCACACGCCAATAGCTTAGTCACATACATATGGGTGGTTGGCAGAATCTTAGGTGATGGAGAAATTTCTGCTCTTTAGTAGCCACAGATGATGTGAGTTTCAGGATCCTCTATCTTCTTCAGCCAGTGGACTCTACCTTGTGTCTCCAGAGACATAAAAATGCCACCAGAAACTTCTTGGTACAGAAAGAGAAGCAGCTTCTTCTGGAACAACTGATTATTTATTCAGGATAAACATTTCTTGTTGAACTATAACCCACATGTAATGTCATACGGAATTAAATGGGGGTGTGTGGCATGGTGCAGCTCACAGGTTCTGATGAAATGCACGAAGGGCCAGATTTGAGGTAAAGCCTGGATACAAGCCCAGCTCTACCATTTATTAGCCTGACTTAAATCCTTTTTTTTCTCTGAAAGTATTATTTTAAATATTCACTAAGACTTGAGTTTCATCATCGTAATCATATGAATAAATTTTTCCTCCTTCCAAAGCAGAAGAACACACTAGAAAGAGCATGTTTCTTGAAAAGCTGTTGACCTTTTTATTCTTACATAGACATGGTTGAAGTATACATATATTATTTACTAATTAGCTTAAACTAATATTAGTTTAAGGTCTTAAAGCTAACTGAAGGTCTAGATATTACAAAATTTACCGATGCATTAAGCCCTTACAATTTCACAAGGCTCATAAGATTAGAGCATATTCATAATTAAAATTTAACTGGACTAAGTACAATTTTGTATTTTTAAAAATTAAATAATTTGTGATTACAGTAATAACTTATTGGGCTCATAGAGCTAATACAGAATTTTTTTCAAATTTTAATCATGAGAAATTATACCCATATCTTGCTTTACCTAAAATATTAAGCTAACATTTTTTATGAGGTAACAAGAACAGAGAAAAGTATGTAGAGTTTCTATAAGCTAAAATTAAATTACCCTTATGTGGTAAAAGTCTTCTTTTTAAAAATGAAACTCAATTATGTATGATCCATTAATCTCCAAAGTTTTCTGAGAGAAGTTGAAAATGGAGAGGAAGGAAAAGAAGATAGGAGAGAGGGCGCTGGCTTCAAATATGAAATCATCACTGTAAAAAGCTAATTACCTTCTTTCCTCACAGAGAAGAAAGGTGCGCAAGGAAGACCAGTCTCTCTCTCATTTACACACACACATGCACACACTCAGACAAAACACTTAGGCACCAACACTATAAAGTAAAAAGGAATATCCTGTTTTAAATAATCTCTTAGATCAAAAAAGCAGATGATCCTTTCTGAGGGTTTCTTCCCCTTTATGTTCTAATGTATAGTTCAAATAGAAAATCATGATTGTGTCAAAAGTTTCTCAAAGTGGTCATTGCAATTCCAGTTCAAACATAGTATAATGATGCCAATTAGAGAGGCATACACTTAAGTTGAAGCTTTAAGGGAGCAGGTGTTGGTCCCAGAGGGCCAAACACACTGAGAAGGTCCCACGAGAACTGCAACAGACAGTAGGAATGGTTCTTGAACAACTTCTTGTCTCTAGAGTATGCCTACAGACCAGTCATCACTAATTGGAAGCCCAAAGAATTTCCTAAACAAAGGGCAGAAGAAACAAAATAAAACATTTCTCAGGGATACAAAGATAAGACTGAGGGAAGTTCTGATACGTTTTTGAAGAGGTGACCCAAACCAAAGTTTGTCCAAAGAACATCAGTCTAATGACTGATCATCAACCATTAGAGTTGTCTGGAGGATGAGTTTCTGGAGCCTGTGCCCATCCTTCCCTTTAGACTTCCGCCCCTACCTCACAGGAGAAGGTGAGGAGGGTACATGGCAACAAGTGGAGTGGAGGTGTTCATACTGAGGCAGTTTTTTTTTTACCACAGATAATAATGTTCATATTTAATGAGATAATGAAAGGATTCTTAAAACGGTCTCTCATTCTAGGAGACAAAATAAACTTATTTGAAATAAACTCAGCAATATCAAATAAGAAGTCAGGAGTTCAGACAGAACCTGGGTCCCACCAATTCTCACAGTGGAAGCAAGTCTTGAGTGGAAGGCTCAAGGGCCCCACAGGAGCACCCACTCACGAGTCAAGCGTCCTGGGCCTCAACAGCCAAGGGCTCCTATGTACATCTCAGTGGAACTTCCAGGATGGTTGGCTAATGGCTCCCCCAAATACCATGTGGAAAACTTATCACTCAAAGACAAGTTTATTAGGCTTACTGCAATGAGGGGGTGACACCTTGACAGAGTCTTAATAGGAAATCAGAAGGACAAGGCGGGGAAGGATATTTATGGCATTTGAGGGGCTTGGCTGAGGGATTTTCCGCAAAGCAAGAAAATAGCCAGCATTGGGCAGAAGGGATGCCATATTTTCGAATGGGTGGGACTCTCCCTAGTGAGGAGAAAGTCTTAAAGTGGCTCCCGTCAATGATGTTCATACTGATAAACAATTTCAGTTGGTTCACAGTCTTATCTTTGAGGAGCAATTATTTCTTGGAGTAAGCAGCTAACTTACTTTTGTCTGGTCTCAATATTTTGCTTCCTCTTAGAATTGTTTAGCACCGGGACAAAATCCGTCAGTTTGTGTTTTCATGATATACGGTACCATAGAGGTTAGAAGTGTGGGCTCTGGACTTGGAGTGCCTGTTTTCAAATCCTACCCGCTTAGCTGATGAGCTGTGTGATCGAGGCCACTGAACTACCTTTCTCTCTCTCTGTTTTCTCATCTGCATGATCACAGCTTATATTTGCTGACTTATGTCTACTGTGTTCCAGATGCTGTTTTAAGTATTTTATTTACTTCTTTACAACCACCCAATGGGGAGGGCACAGTTGAACACTATTGTCAAGTGAAGAAATGAAAACAGAGAAGTTTAAGAATTCTCCACCAAGTCCCAAGAACATGGGGGAACCACGATGTGACCTTGTGTAGGCTTCAGAGAGCTCCCAGTTGATTGCTGTCATGGACTGCCCACCCCAGGCTCACCGGGAGGATTGAATGCGATAATCCATGTGAGATTCCTGCCATGTGATAAGCAATTGCTAAACGTAAGCCGTTTAAATGAAAATCCAGCAGAAGTGCAGAGCTAGAAAATAGGATATAGAAGTTGCTCTGTCTCTGATGTTGAGATTTCTGAAGGTGAGAGGTGGAAAAGTCATAGCTGTTTTGTAAAAGAGAAGAAAAGATTCCCTATACCATAAAAACAGGTAGCAGACATTATAGTCCCTCTCGCTGCACCGAACAGAAGTTACAAGACTTGAAGAAACTCTGTATTATGCGCCAATCGCTACGCCTACCTGAGACACAGGAAAGAGTCTCCCAAGTTGGAAGAGAGGCTAGCACATTGCCATGGGATGGGACGGTCTCTTCTCTCCATCTTTAAGATTTAGTTCTAATCTACCTCCCCTGCATAGTCTGAAAACTGCACTGACCAGAGGAATGAGCAAATGCCTTATCCTGTCAAGGCAGCTCTGCTCCCAAACCTAAAAGTCTCAGGAAGCAAAAGAGCCAAAAAATCCTACAGATGGTGTGTGTCTCCCTGATGGAGCAACATGATGGTAATAAGAACATACATGTTCAGTACTTGCTGTATAAAGCCCCCTCTAAGTGTTCTGTTTCCGTTAATGTTCGCTCAGTGAGATGGCTCATTCAGTTAAGAATCTGCCTTCGGCTCAGGTCATGATCCTGGAGTCCCGGATGGAGCCCTGCTTTGGACTCCTTGCTCAGCAAGGAGTGTGCTTCTCCCTCTTCCTCTGCTTCTCCCCAGCTCCTGTGTGCTCTCTCTCAACTAAATAAATAAAATTAAAAAAAAAAAAAAGATAAGTACTATTATTGCACCCATCTTCAAGATGAGTAAACTGAGGTATATAGCAAAGTTAAGTCCTTGCTCTGAGTCAACAGCTAAGTAAATCACAGGTCCAGCATTTGGACGCAGGCAGCTCTGTTCCTGAGGGTGTGCTCACAACAAGATTGCAGGGCTGCTGTGGGAACCTGGTGGGTCAGCTACCTCCCGGCTCTTAAGGCTCTGTGCTCTACTTCTGAGGAAGCTGAGATCCTGCCAGCCTTGTTCTCCACCAGCCAAAACAGCAAGGGGACTGGTTTCAGTTCGTTGCAGAATAGGTAAGCCATAGCTTCCTAAAGAGAAGTCTGTAGTTGGACGTGACCCAGATCTGAAACACAGGGTAGCAGAACAGAGAAAGGAGAGGCATCGTTATAATTAAGCTCGGTGATACTTTTGAAAGGGCATATATTTAGTTAACTACAGGGGAAGTTTGCTGGGGCCTGGGAAGAAAAAACAGAAGCAGGGAGCCAGGTAGATTGAAAGAGACGTGGGAAAAATTAAAAGGCAAAGTTTTTACTTTGTGGAGGAAATAGTAAAGATAAACCAGAGGGAAGGAGTCCTGGCGCTGGCTCAGAGAGGGTGCAAGACAGACAGGAGCGAATGGGCTGATGGTGAGCGTCGTTAAACGGTTGCTCTCAGTGGAAATTTCTTCATCAAGTGACCTAATTGTATCCCTGAAGAAAACAAGATCTGTTGTTCCTAACTGGGTGATAGGCACAGTTGGGTGGAGCACAGAGTAGACATAGACAGGAATGAGACCGGCAAGAATGAAAACCCAAGTAGGCTGAAGAAGCCAGCCAGGATCTGGGCAGGTGAGCTTGTGGAAATGGAGTGTAAAAATGAGAATAAATACTTGAGGCTGTCTATATTGAGGGGTTGAGTGAATGCACCTACTCTGGGGTAGAAGCTGAGCCCCAGGGCCTCAGTACCAGACGTCCCATGCTTGGGGCAGGAGAGCAGAGGAATTTGGCAGTGGGGAGAAGGCAGGGGGTACTGGAGAGGAGAGAGAAAGGGAGCCCTGGAGGCCAGAGCCAGCAGGTGACTGATTCAGGGGAGGGCCTCAGTGCCTGGGGCGGGGGGTCGTTGAATTGTCCCTGCACAGGGAGCTAGGCGATCCTCCATCTCCATCTCCAGGCTGAGGTCCTCAGAAAGGACTGCCCTGCATACTCACTAGCTGGCTTGTGCCTGTGTAGTCACGTGCCTGGGCCCTCGGGTCACAGCCCCACTCCCCTAGCGTGGGATCTGGAAGTGCAGGGGAGTTCACAACACCGGTCAGCTGCCGGAGGGGACAGGCCTGCTGGGAACAATGCTCCAGAGGCCGGCTGCGGGGTTCCCAGAAGCCGTTCCAGAAGGAAGAAGCCCTGGGGGCTGCAGCAGCGACCCCAACCGGAAGCACAGCCCACCGACCTTCCTTCCCTCGGCCACTCCCACGCCTACTCCCTGGGCCTGCTTCCCGAGAGCACCTGCCAGGTGGGCTCCCCCCACTCAAGTCTTGTCTTGGTTTGCTTTGGGGAAAACCCCAAACGGAACCGGTCTCCACTGCTTTTGTGTGAGCCGAATGCAAAGCCTTCGCAGCAGGAAACTCTGCCCTGAGTTCAGCCTGACAAAAAGCACAGGAGAAAGTGCCTCTCTGGAAGCCGAGTCCCACACAAAGGAGTAGGGCTACCCGGGGAGCTCTGGGACTCACAAAGATGCATGTGTCCCGTTGCCTGAGCCTCCCTTTCTTTCATTCTCCTTATCTCCCCATCAGAGTGTCTGGCTGCCCCTCTCCTCTGTGTCCTGCCAGCAATGATACTAACTGCACAAACAGTCCAGTTAAAAAACAAACAAACAAACAAAAACCGGGCAAAAGGATTTGAATAAACTCTTCCCAGAGAAAGACATGCATGTGGCCAGTAAGCACAGAAGGGGTTCTCAACATCACTAGTCCTGGGGGAAATGGATCCACATGGGGGAAAGGGAAAGACCCTACATGCTCACTCAAGTGGCTAAAATTCAAAAGAGTAATGGGAGTTCGTAGGAGTATAAATGGTACAACCCCTTTGAAAGGAATTAGCAGTTTTATATAAGCTGAACAACACTCATGGCTCAGCAGTTCCTCCCCAATGGAAGACATATGACCACCAGGAGATTTACACAAGAGTGTTCTTACTGGCTTTATTCAGAATAGGCAAAATGTAGAAGCCATCCAGGTGGCCATAAGTAAGAGAACAGGTAAATAGATGCCAGCGTATTTCCATAAAGTAGTAAGCATGGATTGACGTGAAAATACTAGGCTGAGCAAGAGGAGACTTCTCAAAAGAGAATGTAGTAAATTCTACATGAATTTTAGGACACACAAAGTTAATCTGTGTAATTGAGAAATGAAAAAGAATGATTGTCTTGTTGGGGGGTGAGGATAATGATTGGAAAGGGGTAAGAGAGAACTTTCTGGGTGTGAAGGAAAAATTCTGTATTTTGACCAGTTTTGGGTTCCACAATTTTATGCATCTGTCAAAACTGATGATGATATATTTCAGATATGTGTATTTCATTCTGTGTAAATTTTACCTCGGAGGGAAAAGAAAAAACCATAAACAGGTATTGAATTCTAATTAATGATACATATAATGAGGTATTTAGTGGGAAATGTACTAAAGTCCATAACTTACCATGAAGTACATTAAAAAATGGATTAATGTATGCAAATACTTACTTTAGTAAGTGTGGGAAAATGTGACTTGTAAGATCTAGGACTTGGTATATGGTGCTTACTGTGTCCTCTTTTCAGTGGCTTTGAAATTCTCCATAAAGTAATGTTCAGAAAATCAAGAATGGCAACCAAAAGAGAAAAGTTGCTTTTATTGAGAAATTATTTTGTGCCAAGCTCTCTGTTATCCCTATCATACCTTATTCTTTAATTCTTTCAAAATCCTGGGGTAGATTTTATTATCCCCACTATCCTCAGAAGAGAAAACTAACACTCTAAGAAGTTAAATTTACTCCTCCAAGATCAAATGGCATTAAGATAAAATGATGCACCTACTTTGGAAACATTTTAAGAGTTTTACATAAAACTAAATGAATATTATGGTGCAGAAATTCCTCTCAAGAAATCTTTCCCAAGGGAAATGGAAACATATGTCCACGAGAAGATCTGTACAAGAATGCTTGGAGCAGCTTTATTTATAGTATAGAAATCAAATACAGGTCTTTCTTAGTTTATGCTCTTAACTTGCATGATATCCTGGTATTAAAAAAAAAAAAAATGTGAGCATATTCTCTGTCCTCGAGTGGCTTTTGTTTAGGTGGGCAACCAGGTGTATATTTAAAAAACAATTTGCTTCTCTTGGTTCTCAATATCTCTCTTGATCATGACTCCCAGACAATGCTGGGGTAGGAGGCTAAGAGTGAGAAGTCAGAGCCAAGAAGATGAGACGCTGTCTGAGAGCCAGGAAGGGGTGAGAAGGGCAGGCTTCTCAGGTAACCCTAGTGGTACCTGAGTCAGAAGGGCCACACATCCACACACAGTGGCCAGCAGAGATTTCCAGCTCCCTGGGACCAGAAGAAAATCACACCAAGAAGACATTATTAAGTCCCAGGCCAATATAAAGTCTAAGGCAAGAGTTTAGGCCAATAAAGAAATGGATTTATATCCATAGGACCTACTTGCTGCTGTCATTGAATAGATTTTACTTTTTGAGAGCGGTTTTAGGCTCAAAATGAAACTGAGCAGAAAATACAGAGACTTCCCATATATCCCTTGCTCCAACACAGGTACAGCCTTTCCTGTTTTCGAAATCCCCTACCAGAGGGGCACATTTGTCACAACTGATGAAACCTACATTGATTGACACACCATTATCACCCAAAGCCCATACAGTACGTTAGGGCTCAGTCTTGATGTTGGATTTTCTATGGGTTTTGACAAATGTATAATGGCATGTGTCCACCATAATAGTACCATACAGAGTAGCTCCACTGTCCTAAAAATCCCAGTGTGCTACCTGTCCCTCCCTCCTTCACTCCTAATTCCTGGCAACCACTGATCTTTTTCTTTTTAATTAATTTTTTTTAACATATAAAGTATTATTTGCCCCAGGGGTACCGTCTGTGAATCATCAGGCTTACACATTTCACAGCACTCACCATAGCCCATACCCTCCCATCCACTGATTTTTTTAATGCCTCTATAATTTTGTCTTTTACAGAATGCCATATCATTGAAACCCTATAGTAGACAGCCCCTTTAGATTGGTTTCTTTTAACTAAAACTTGCATTTAAGATTCCTTCATGTCTTTTCATGGTGTGATTGCTCATTTCATTTTAGTGCTAATTAATATTCCATTGTCTGGGAATACACAGTTTATTTAGCCATTCACCTACTGAAGGACATCCTGATTGCTTCCAGGTTTTGGCACTTATGAATAAAGGTTCTATAAACGTCCATGTGCAGGTTTCTTTGTGGACATAATTTTCTAGCTCACTTGGGTGGATAGGAGCATGATGACTGGATAATACACTAAGAATATATTTAGTTTTGCAAGAAAGTGCCAGACTGTTTTCCCAAAGTGGATGTACCATTTTCCATTCCTACCAGCAAAGGATGAGACTTCATATCGTTCCACATCCTCACCACCATTTGAAGTTGTCAGTTTTCCAGAATTCGGCCATTCTAATAGGTGTGTAGTAGTATCTTGTTGTTTTAATCAGCATATGCCTAAAGATATGTGATCTTGAGTATCTTTTCATGTGCCTATTTGTCATCTGCATAGTGTTGGGGAGGAAGAATTTCTTCTACCCTTTAAGAACCTTCTAACTGGACTAAGAATCAAATTGACATGAGACAGAGTAACAGGAGAAAATCAAATTTAATAGCATATATACAGGGAGACCACACAGACATGGACATTTCAAAGACAGGCAGGCAACTTGATGCTTATACAAGCTAAGGAGAGGAGTAAGGCCCGAGGTTATAAAGGGGAGAAAGACGGTTAGCACAAAGTGAAAGGAGATGTTTGGAAAACAAAAGTTGCTCTGTTAGGTAGATAAATTTCTGAGAAAGACGGTTAGCACAAAGTGAAAGGAGATGTTTGGAAAACAAAAGTTGCTCTGTTAGGTAGATAAATTTCTGTAGATAAATTTCTGTTAGGTAGTAAAGGGGAGTCTCTGATCATAGCCCTGTTCCTGGTATAAGCAGGAAGTTGAGAAGGAGGCAAAGAGCTTTTCTTGAATCTGCTGGGTTTGGGTTTCTTTTAACTCAAAATAATGCTCATACCAAAGTGGCCCATCTTGAGGAGTCCTGCCTTTAGCCCCTACAATAAATTCTGTGGTGAGGCATCCGTTCAGGTCCTTGGTCCATTTTTTTAATCAGGTTGCTTCTTTTCTTACTGTTGAGGTTTAAGAGTTCTATGTACATTTCAGGTAACAATCCTCTACCAGATATGCATTTGAAAACATTTTCTCCCTCACAGTCTGTGGCTTGTCTTTTCATTTTTTTGACAGTGTCTTCTGCAGGCAGAAGGTTTTGATTTTAATGAAGGTCAGTTTATCAATTAATTTTTCTCAGGGATCATGCCTTTGATGTATTTTTTTTTAAGATTTTATTTATTTATTTGACAGAGATCACAAGTAGGCAGAGAGGCAGCCAGAGAGAAAGGAGGAGGAGGCTCCCTGCTGAGCAGAGAGCCCAATGTGGGGATCGATCCCAGGACCCTGAAACCATGACCTTAGCTGAGGGCAGAGGCTTTAACCCACTGAACCACCCAGGCGCCCCTGATGTTGTATTTTAAAAGTCATCACCACATCCAAGGACTTCTCCATAGGGCTGAGGGTACCAGAGTATGCCATCCCAAAATATGTTTCTTTGACATATGGATTTGAGCAAAGGTCACTGAGCACCAGCAGATAAAAGAAAAGCTCTAAAAACAGGCCAGGGGTTCCTTTTCTGGAGGAAATCTGCATTTAAAAGGAAGTTTCCATTTGTAGAAATGTCTCTCTCTCTCTCTCTCTCTCTCTCTCTCTCCCTTACCAGGAAGTAGACTCCTACTTTCATCAATGGAGAGGCAGTGACTTCAATCTGCATAAGAAACATGCCTAAATAATGTCTACTTACCCTACTTTCCCAGGTCGCCTTCCATAGCTTGCTGCCCCAGCCCGGAAGACCAAAATCCTGATGCCTTGGTTTTAGCTGAAAATGACATATAATCCAAAATTCTAACCCCTTAGAGTTACCCATCTCTGGATGTTGCTTTGTATAAGCCAATGCACGTGCTAATAAACTTCTGTTTGTTTTTGTCTTGTTCATCTGTCTCTGGCCAGTCTCATCTCAAGGAAACCTGCTAGAGAACCTACGATGGTAGAAGGAAAAAAAATTTCATCCCCTACAGGACCAAGTTCTGAGGACCAGTTTTCCAATATATCCAGTGACCAAATATGAGTTACCTGAATTTACCAAATAGGGCCATCTGGGTGGCTCAGTCATTAGGGGTCTGCCTTAGGCTCAAGTCCTGATCCCAGCGTCCTGGGATCTAGACACACAAGCCTGGCATGGGGCTCCCTGCTCAGCAAGAGGCTTGCTTCTCCCTCTCCCACTCCCCCTGCTAGTGTTCTTTCTCTCACTTTGTCTCTCTCTTGTCAAGTAAATAAGTAAAATCTTTCTTAAAAATAAATAAATAAATAAATAATAAAATGGGTGAAATAATAGTTTATATAAGGTTTTTTAGGGAGACTGAGGTAATGAATATAAGGGATCTCTCTGTACATTAAAAATTTAAGAAACTTATTATTTAAGGGTTTTAAAGCACCAAGAATATCATTATGGAACTATATAAAAAAACAGTAATCAAAGCTAAAAAGACTAACCCATTTCCACTCGTGGGGGAGCAAAATACACCTCACCAAAATTTACCTCTGACATATTGATTATTTTGAGCTGCTTATTTTTATGAAACTGCAGGCACAGGGAAAGCTCTGAAAATCTTTTAAAATTACCCTTTTGTAGGAGACATTTACATTTTTAAGGGAAATCTCCATTTGTAAGGTGTCTCCCTCTCTGCACCAAGAAGAGAAGGACTCTTAAATCTCTAGAAACTCTTATCAAAGGAAAAGGCAAGAACTTAAATCTCCTAACAACCTTACCCTTGTTGATGCTTTTCCTGGTAACCTCCCATAACTAGACTCCCCTCCATATTTTCTTTAGTATTAAGCTACTGGTTATTTAAGGTGGCAGCGTGGGCATTTCTGAGAGTTAGTTTTGTTTTGTTTTTTGGTATCTCCCATGTACATGGAAAGTATACGTGTTAGTAAACTTTGTTTTTCTTCTATTAATCTGTCTTTTTATTACAGTGGTATTATTGGCCAGCCCTCTTGCTCAACTAGATTCCAACAATTAAAACCAAAAATAGATAAAACTGCTTAACTCATACTCTAACTAAAACCCACTGTGTTTATTTCTAATTGCACTTTCTTGAGGAATTGAGGAAGGTGTTTTGCAATGACCTGGAACATCCCAATCACCAGAGCAGAAAAGCCCTATAGCAATGGAATGCCTAGAAGACTACACCCCACAAATCCCCTCCCCTGCCCATGATCATGGATTGAACACATGGCTGACCCCCCCACCCATGATCTTTTGCTGGCTCTCTGTCACTCGCCCCTCTGAACCTCTCCTTATAAAGCTCTAGGAGTCTGTCTTGCCAGGAGAGAGGTTAGTTTTTAAGGCTCTAGCCTGCCACCTCCCCTGGCTGCCAGCATCCAAAATAAATATCTCCCTTTCTCTTTTCCAAACTCTTGTCTCTTGAGTTATTGGAGTTACTAGTTTATCTTGCAAAGAGTCATCTGAGTGTGTTCAGCAACAGTGTTGGTAAACCCAGCCCAGGAACTATGCTTTTGATTTGTCCAGCATCTTCAAGATCTCCAGGATGGAGCAGGTGGCTGTGGCAATGTACCAAAGCTTATTAATTAATTTCATTCATTTCTTGAGTTAGCAGCTTGGATAGATGGTTCAGTAACAGTATCTCAGCCAAGAACCTAAAAGAGTAGAGGGAAAATTATTTTTCCTCCCTGACACACTTCACCTGTTTTCTGAGTAGTGTGAGAAAATTCCAGCAGAAGTTAATTTGGGACTTGCAAACAGATACACATGTCCTTATTGTTGTGAAGACTTGGACAAATAGAGTATCTCTCTGCCTTAATTTCCTTGTCTGTAATGGGAATAATGATAGTTTTGTAAGCAGAAAGAGTTAGGGGTTCCTAGAAAAAGACAGACATAGCTCTCTTGAGATAAGAAAAGTCAATTTAGGTCCCCATCCACCTTGTGAAAGAATGTAACAACAAATAGCCACTATCAGGCCAGGAAATAGCCTAATCACACGAAGGACAGCAAATCAGTGGCAAAACTCCCAGTGCTGATTCAAAAGTGAAGACTGATCCAAGGCACCTTCTTGAGTTATCTTTGCATGATCTAAACCCCTTTGAGCACTCAGACATGGATCAGTAGGAGCCAGAGAACTGATGATTCTGACCCCGGCTACCTGCATGACCTTGACCTGGACTCAGTCACCTCTAGATGACTTCTGCTCCAATTCCATGTTTATTCCCCATTGTGAAAGCCCATTCATGAATATGCATGCACCCTTAGCTTAAAACTTCCCCAGTTTTGTTGTTCAGGGGGGGACATTGCTTTGGGAAAGATCCCCGGTGTTCTCCCTTACTTGTTGTAAATAAGTAAAATAAGTAAACCATTCCTTTTCTTACCCTTTGGCTTAATTGTGTCTTTAGACTCAATGTCCACCACAAGGTAAACCCCGTTTACCATAATAGTTCTAAGGCTTGGAATTGTTGTTAGTATTGCCCAATGACAAAACTGAAACAATTTAGTGACCCGTGAGATGTCCTTTATGCAAGGAAAAACAATCCATGTGCTGGGGCAGTACAGCGCATCACAAGCAGTGGAGCACTGATCCGGAGGATTGCAGGGCAAGAGCCAGTTTTATAGAATGGTAGAAGTGACTACGTGGAGACACACATGACTGACTAGGAGTTCGGGGGGTTCCTTAAAAGGCTAGCAAGTTCTATTTCCCAGGGCGGGCTGAGTGAGCTAAAGCTGATTTGGGGGATTATGACTGGTGTTTGTTACGATATGGGGGATTATGACAGGTGTTCCTTGTAAGCTCAGGCTAACTTAAGTTGTGATGTAGGCTGGGCCACTGAGGAGGCCTCCATTTTGTGGACCCCAATATGAATTACCTTTATCAGCATTAAATGAGTTAACACAGACAAGAGGTCCTGGCACGTAACAAGAAGTCATTGAGGTTAGATATTATTGGTAATGATGGCTCTTATTAGCCAATCAGAGATGTCTGAGCTGTAAGGTCTTAGGAGCTTCTGGTTAGCTTCTAGTTAGCCTCTCCTGACACTCTCTTTCTGTCAGCCTCTCTGGCTCTGTGCATCTTTGCCTCAACTAGTCATAATATGGAGCTCATGTATGTATGAATGCATGTATGTGTGTATTTTAATTTGTGCTTTATTTATTGTATATATAATTTATTGCACAAATAATAGTTTCTTGTTCCTAGCCTCTTCTATGAGTTATAATCCTTTTAATGTCTCTCTGTCAACATACCTTTTCCTCATCCTTACTCCCCAACTGTTACCAAACTCAAACAAATTAAACTTAGCTTAAATGGCTTTTTACTGGGATGCCTGGATGCCTTAGTCAGTTAAGCATCTGCCTCCAGCTCAGGTCACATGCACGTGGAGCTCCTTGCTCAGTGGGGAGCCTGCTTCTCCCTCTGCGTCTCCCCCTCCTTATGCTCTCTCTCTTTGACAAATGAACAGATACAATCTATTTTTTTTTTCTCAGAAATAGCTTTTTACTGTGTATTGCCCATGCTGGACCAATAGCTTTCAACAGGCCAAAAACCTTATCCTTCCTCTAAAATTTCTGCTTGCTTCTGTTCCCATGCTCATTGCATTGCTGAGAAGACAATCTCATTTTAAGATTAAAATGATTTACAGAGATATTCAAAACCACCAAGTTTGACTAGTTCTCAAAATCAATGTCAGTGTGGCATTTCTAAACATTAAAAAAAAAACAAAACAATGCCACCACTGATGTAGCAAGTAAGAAGTCCGTAACTATAGAAAACACATATCATAGGCAATACAGAACTGCTGAAAGGGCAGGTTTGGAACCCTAACCTGCTTGCTACAATTTGCTGAGTGACATTGAGCACAAGTAAGCTTGCTTGCTGAGCCTCAGTTTCTTAATTATAAAATGAGAATAATACTGTGTACCTATGTGAAGATTAAATGAGATATTTACCTTAAAATGGCTGGCCTTATAAAATACTAACCAATATTTTTGAGTCAAATAGTTCTAAATTTGAATTGTCACTTTTATGTACATCTGAACCTTGGGCAGTACCAAAGTTTTTCTAAAAATTCTTCAACTCATGAGATGTGCGTAATTTTGTTCTAAACTATTTCATGTGACTCACAGCCACAGACTCAACTTGTTTGTGTGTATGACTCATTTGATCTGGGAGCTGGTGTGTCCCTGAACTGGGACAAGGATTTTGAGCCCTATTATCATGCATGACCAGGAAGAGATCAAAGTAACCTTTATTTTTCTTTCTGAAACTTAATACAAACTGACAGACCATAAGCCGCCATTTCTTCATCCTATGACAGTTCCAAGGAGCACACCCCACCGCCTGACCTTTCCCTGACCTCTATCATTCCCCCAGGCTCGCAAGGAATCTAGTTTCGAGAGAGATGGCTCCAAGATCGGCCAACTAAAATGTGTTCGACTTCCAGGTTCCTTTCAAAACATACTATACTCGTTTGTTTGATAAAAAGGAAAAGAAGAAGAAGGAAAGCTACATGGTTCCTGACATGAAGAGGCTGAAGAGGCTGACAGAAAGCACCACCACACAATTCAGCAGGAAGTATGCAACTTTTAGGAAGGGGAGGAGCTGACGATGATTTTGGATTTGGTTGGGACCACTGGACCCCTAAAATGTATGTAATTATTCCAATCTTAAGTGGCTACTGAACCGAAGAGGTGGAGGAGAAACTTGAGATTTCATCTCTGATAAACCTTTTGGCAGCTGTGTGAGTTTGGACAGATTTTATAAGAAAGCCAGTAGTGGGGATAGAACCGGCTCTCATCTAATAATGTTTATATAAACTCTTTGGGAACTTAAAAAGTTTTTTGTTTTATTTTTTTCAAAATTCAGGATACAAAAGACAATTAGATAAAGTGAATCTTGAATGTCTCATAATCTGCTTTAAAATTCACACCTTTGGTGTTAAATTCAATGTTAAATCTCACATTTCTAGTTTAATAATACTGAATTCAGTGTGGAATTAAGTATGATTGATGTTTTTGTGTGCAGAAGCTGTGCACCCTACCTGAAAATTTCTAAAAGCCAGTTATTCTTTTCCATTATTATAAGAATAATTAGAGTAGAGCTAACAGACTTAGCAAATGAAGGCATAAAATTCATGTATTCTGAATTTCAATTTTAACCAGGCATCTTGTATTTATATGGTACCACTAAATTAGTGGGAAAAAAAAAGAAATTCAGAATTAAAATGTTGACAATCACATAAAACTATGCTAGGCTGGGCTGGTATCAAATTCGCTGATAGCTGAAAATGAGTATATGAGGCAGGCACAGATACCGAACACTGACTCTGCAGAACAAAGATATCCAGATAAAACCAGAGAAATTGCTTTTAATATAGGAAACAACTAAAAGCTTAATGTCTATAATTAATGTAAGGTGGTTGAGAATTTAAAGGAAATATCAATAACCTATTAGAAAAATTAAGAAAAGTTATGAAATAAAACTCACAGAAAACCAAGTCCAAATTCTAAGAAACATGAAATAAATGGGAAAATGCACAAATGTAATTGGCTATCACTCTCAAATGCCCAACTAGAAAAGGGACAGCATTTTATTCCATTTAAAATGCCTTTTACAGGACCAGTATCTTATACCCTACACATAAATTAACTCAAAAATGGATTTAAAACTTGAATACAAGCATTGAAACCATAAAACTCAAAGAAAACATTGATGGTAAGCTACATATTGTTAGTCTTGGCAATGGCTTTTTCAGTTTGATTCCAAAAGCAAAAATAAACAAATGAGACTACATCAAACTAAAAAGCTTCTGCACAGCAATGAAATCATCAATAAAATGAAAAGGCAAAACATGGAATGGAAGAAAATATTTGCAAATCTTTTATTCAATAAGGAATTAATATCCAAAATATATATGGAACTCATGCAACTCAATGATAGAAAACAAATAATTCAACTAAAAATGGGCAAAGGTAGGGTGCCTGGGTGACTCAATCAGTTAAGTGTCTGACTCTTGATTTCAGCTCAGCTCATAATCTCAGGGTTATGAGACAGAGCCCTGCAGCAGCCTCCCTGCTGGGTGTGGAGCCTGCTTATGTTTTTAGAAATTTTTATTTAAATTCAATTTCTCTCTCCCTTTCCCTCTGTCCCTCCCCCATCTCTCTCTGTCTCTCTCTCTCTAATTTAAAAAAAAAAATGGACAGAGGATTAATTTTTTAAAAAATGGACAGAAAATAGTCATTTCTTCAAAGAAGACATACAGATAGCCAACTGGTACATGAAAAGATGCTCATCATCACTGATCATCAGGCAAATGCAAATTAAAACCATAATGAGATATCACCTCACGCCTGATAGAGTGGTTATTATCAAAAAGGCAAGACACAGCCCAGTGTTAAGGATATGGAGAAAAGGGGACACTTGTGTGCTATTGGTAGACATGTCAGTTGGTGCAGCCACTGTGGAAAGCAATTGGAGGTTACTCAAAAAATTTAAAACCGAGCTACAATATGATCCCTTATTTCTGCTTCTGAGCATTTATCCAAAGAAAATGAAAAGACTAATTTGAAAAGATACATTCACCTCCATATTTATTGTAGCATTATTTACAATAGCCAAGATATAGAAACAACCACATGTCCATCAATGAATGAATGCATAAAAAATTGTAAAAATATATAAAAATATATAACAACTATGAAAAATATATATATATAAATTTCTTATATTTATATATAAAGAATGGAATCTTGTCATTTGTGACAACATGGATGAATCTGGAGGGCATTTTGCTGAGTGAGATAAGTCAAACAGAGAATGACAAAAAATACTATATAATCTCACTTACATGTGGAATCTAAACAAAAGAAAACAAAGATACAAAAAAACACAAGTTCATAGGTACAGAGAGCAGATTGGTAGTTGCCAGGGGGGATGGGGGGAGTAGAAAGGAGTAAATGAAATTGGCGAAGGAGCTCAAAAGTTAAAAACTTCCGATTATGAAATAAGATGAAAACAGAGACGGAGGCAAACCATAAGAGACTCTTAACTCTAGGAAACAAACTGAGGGTTGCTGGAGGAGAGTGAGGTGGGGAGATGGGGTAACTGGGTGATGGGCATTAAGGAGGGCACGTGATGTAATGTGCACTAGGTGTTGTGTGCAACTGATGTGCAACTAAATTCTACCCGATACTAATAATATAGCATATATTTACTAAATTGAATTTAAATTAAAATTTTTTATATTAAATAAGTCATGGGGAGGTTATGTACAGAATGATGTCTGTAGTTGATAATGCTCTGTTGCAGAGTTTTAAAAGCTCAGAGAGTAAATTTTAAAAGTCCTTATCACCCCCAGATTAATGTTTATATCTATGTATGGTGACTGATGTTACCTAGACTTATTTTGGCGATCATTTCTTAACATACCCAAATATTAAATCATTGTATTACCCCTGAAATAACATAATGTTATATATCAATTATAACTCAATAAAATAAAATTGACAACAACAATAAAATTTAAATAAATATACTTATAAAATGGCTTTCAGTGGGTTTATGTGGACCTTGATAATGTTTGTGTCAAGGATTTGGTCCTGAGCATGACTGCCCCCACTTTAGACACCAGCCGTAATTTCAAGGGGTCCCCACATCACCAACACTTCTAGTCAACTGTCTACAATTGAGAAGGTTCCCACAAACCCCCTTGGTTTCAATAATTCAACAGAATGACTCATAGGATTTAAGAAATCAGTATACTTATTGATGGGAGAAATAAAGGCAGAAGAAAAAATACTAAATTTCCTTATTACCTACAACCCATTGACAACTCCTTGAAAGAGGCAGAATAACACTCCTCTAGGGACTCAAAAGTCTCGATGTTAATACTTTGCTAAGGGCAAAAGGCAATCCTAGCCTGAACCTCCACTGTCCATCCCCACCCCAGGATCCTGTAAGTCTACTTTAACATATAAAAATTCCTTTGGAAACTTGCTTTATCTCTAAACCTCCCAAGATATGTGTTGGTAGTCATCCCCCAAGCATATGGTCCACCGATACACATTTGAAGGGTCTCATGACTAAAGTTTTATTAGACGGTAATAAATGACCTTTTTCCAACAAAAGCAAGCTTCCTCAAGGTCCTAGAAACCTTACTTCCAAAATTCCTTAGACACTTAAGCTATCCCAAACTCCCTTCCAACTTGAAAGTATATAATGGGCCACTTCTCATGACCCTGGTGCAGCTCTTTCTGCCCACAGGTCCTGTCCCTGTGCTTTAATAAAATCACCTTTTGCACCAAAAACATCTCAAGAATTCTTTCTTGAATTCTTTTTTTTTTTTTTTTAAGATTTTATTTATTTATTTGACAGAGAGAGAGATAATAAGTAGGCAGAGAGGCAGGAAGAGAGCGGAGGGAGGCAGGCTCCCCGATAAGCAGAAAGCCCAATTCGGAGCTCAATTCCAGGACCGTGAGATCATGACATGAGCTGAAGGCAGAGGATTAACCCACTGAGCCACCCAGGCACCCCTCTTTCTTGAATTCTTATGTCTTATGTCCTAATGTCTTTCCTACATCACTCATCATTAGAGTTTTATAAAAGACACAACTCAGAGATAGTCAAACAATGAGCTAAGACTGTGGGGTTACAAATGTGAAGGCTTGTGTCCTTGCCTCAAAGAATTAGGGTATATCACCCTCCCAGCACATCGATGGGTTCACCAACTGGTAACTTTACTAAGCTGCAAAGTTCCGAATTGTTTCATTAAATGGGTATAATTGATTAAATCATTGCCCAAGTAACTGAGCTCTATCTCCAGCCACCTTCCCTTCCCCAAAGGTTAGTCAGCTGAAAAATCCCAGCCCTGTGTTTGGTCTTTCTGGTGACTGACCCCCAGTCTACAGATCTAAGGGTGAATCCTTAGCATCAACTCAGTGATCCAAGAGACTGGTGAATAACAAAGACACTTCTTTTTTTTTTTTTTTTTTTTTTAATTTACTCATTTGACAGACAGAGATCACAAGTAGGCAGAGAGGCAGGCAGAGAGAGAGGAAGGGAAGCAGGCTCCCCGCTGAGCAGAGAGCCCGATGTGGGGCTTGATCCCAGGACCCTGAGATTATGACCTGAGCCAAAGACAGAGGCTTTAACCCACTGAGACACCCAGGTGCCCCAACAAAGACACTTCTACTTGAGAAATTCCAAAGGTTTTAGAAGCTCTCTACCAGAGGGTATTATGCTTAGCGAAATAAGTCAATCAGAGAAAGACAACTATCATATGATCTCCCTAATATGAGGAAGTGGAGATGCAACGTTGGGGGTTTGGGGGTAGGAAAAGAATAAATGAAAAAAGATGGGATCAGGAGGGAGACAAACCATAAGAGACTCTTAATTTCGCAAAACAAACTGAGGGTTGCTGGGGGTAGGGGGGTAGAGAGAGGGTGGTGGGGTTATGGACATTGGGGAGGGTATGTGCTATGTTGAGTGCTGTGAAGTGTGTAAACCTGGTGATTCACAGACCTGTACCCCTGGGGCTAATAATACATTATATGTCTATAAAATTTTTTTTTAAATTAATTTTTAAAAAAGAACCTCTCTACCAGGAAATCAGGGACAAAGACCAGATAAAGTTTTACACAACAAAGGGTGAAGGAGGAGAGAAGTAAGCAGCAAGCATTTGAAAAGGTGAAGTCCTCCAGATGAGCCAGAACTGGAAGAATTTTGAAGATGGATTGAAGGACACCTTCAGAAGGCTGGTTCTTCTAGAAATAAGAACCGAGCAGAACATTTAAATTCAAAGGTTCAGAAAGCAGAAGATAGAGAAACAAATTCCATTTTATTTTTTTAAGATTTATTCATTTTATTTATTTTTTTAAGATTTTATTTATTTATTGGACAAAGAGAGATCACAAGTAGGCAGAGAGGCAGGCAGAAAGAGAGGAGGAAGCAGGCTCCCCGCCAAGCAGAGAGCCCAATGCCGGGCTCCATTCCAGGACCCTGGGATCATGACCTGAGCCAAAGGCAGAGGCTTTAACCCACTGAGCCACCCACGTGCCCCAGATTTATTCATTTTAGAGAGAGTGAGCATGAGCAGGTTGGGAACAGAGGAAGAACGAGAGAATCTCCAGCAGACTCCCACTGAGCATGGGAACCTACGTGGTACATAATCCCTGCATCCTGAGATCAAGATGGGAGCCAAAATCAAGAGTAAGATGTTTAACCAATTGAGCCACCAGGCGCCCCCAAATTACATTTAAAAAGTTACAGCAGCTGCCACTGTTTCAGAAGTTGATGTTTATCCTTTCATTTGCTGCCCACAAAGTACACATACCAAAATTTCAGCTCCATTTTACATTTTAGCACAAGGTAATATTTAACTCAAGACTGGTACAGTTAATTTAGGCTGAGGGATTGCAAGTTTAAAATGTCCTTTTTTCACACCTGTTTTGCTTCAACTATCATAATAATAGTATTTTTAAAAAGGACCAACATGTGGAATTGAATCATTTCTTAACACTACAAAAATAGAACTTAGTACTTGGAGAAAAGAGTTGTAGACCCCAAATTTGACCTAAAATAAAATTTCCACTTTTAAATCCAAGAGATTGTGCGCCTGGGTGGCTCAGTGGGTTGAGCTGCTGCCTTCGGCTCAGGTCATGATCTCAGGGTCCTGGGATCGAGCCCCGCATCAGGCTCTCTGCTCAGCAGGGAGCCTGCTTCCCTCTCTCTCTCTCTGCCTGCCTCTCTGCCTACCTGTGATCTCTGTCTGTCAAATAAACAAATAAAATCTTAAAAAATAATAAATAAATAAATCCAAGAGATTAATTTATATTTTCTAATCTATTATATAGGTTTTTGGAGAACTTTCAGATGTTTAAACAGATTTTGAATGAATTCTGATGAATTCATTTTTTGAATGAATTTTTGCCTTGAGATACTTGTGTCATTCATAGCCATTTATTTCCATTTTTAAAATAGCATCTTATTTTCATTTTGCCTTTTCTCCAAAAGTTAGAAATAATTTTATTCCTAGAAAAATTCTAACCTAAAAATATTATGCCATTTATACATTCTTTTAATGAATTATCTGGGACTCCTTTGATTGTATTGAGTGAAACAAAGCTCAAATTAATTTGAGCAGAAAAGGGGGATTTTATTGGCTCAGATCCCTACACCCCATGAACTTAGGTAAGACAAGAATTAAAGTAAAATCTTTCTGACAATTACTTGTCTCTTGTTTCTGATTTCCCTCTTCTAGTTCTCTGAAGCTGCAGGTATCTTCAGAGGACTGGAGACGTGGCAGAGACCCTCTGAAAGTCAGACAGTCCACATCCCAATAGTTTTGCAACCGGGGAGGAAAGTACTCTCTCCCCAGATCAGCTGTGTAAAGCTCCCTAGGTGAGAATTCTGATTGGCCCACCCTTTGTCATGTGATAATCTCTGGTCCAATTCCTGTACAGGACTAGGGGCTGTCCTTCCATGACTGGTGGCCACTGATAGACCTAAGTGTATTAAAGGAATGCTTGTGGGGGGCAGGGGGAGGAGTTATAAGTAAAAGTAAATGTTAATAGAAGTTACAGATGACAAAATGTAAACAGAAACATATTTGAGAATAAAACTCATTATTTTAAAGGGTTTTTTTTAATGTGGTGCAAAAATAATGAATACTCTTATGCTGAAAAAATAAAAAATTAAAATTTATTTGACAGATCACAAACAGGCAGAGAGACAGAGAGGGTGAAGCAGGCTCCCTACTGAGCAGAGAGCCCAATGCCAGTCTCGATTCCAGGACCCTGGGATCATGACCTTAGCTAAAGGCAGAGGCTTTAACTCACTGAGCCACCCAGGTGCCCCAAAACTTACTATTTTAAATCGAATGTATCTTCTTCCATCAAAAAGTCCCTTTAACATACAACAGTACTTTGACATCACCTTTTTATGTTTGTCTCTTCCTAGTGGCAAACTCTCCAAAGAAGAATTATATGATATTCTGATTCATAATGCTCGTGTCTAACTTTGTACCTAGCACATAGCAGATGATCAAGTAATATTTTTAAACCAAACAGATAAATATTCATTAAAATCACTTGCAGATAGCAAGAAAAGCATGGGTTACTCACAATCATTGGCCTGTTCACAACTGCAATCCTGGACACCCCCAAGACACACACACACACACACACACACTACTCCCTTACTGTTCTTCAAGATTTTTTAAATTATAGAATAGTAGGTATATGTAGAAACTACAATGATTGCCCAACAAATCTATTCATTATTCACCCTTTCTTCCTGGATCCTTTGCTAGATCACTTTTCTCAGACTCCCTTATATTTGAATGTGGTCATGTAAGTAAGTTCTGACAAGTGGAAGTTACGTATCTGCTGGTAAAAGCCTCCTCAGTATTCTATTCTTCCTTTCTGTCTATTGGAATCCAGATTAGCCAATCATGTCAATGATGACATTGCCTCAGGAGGAAGCCTGGTTGGCTGAATGACCACACTGAAAATGAAAACACATAGTAGAGGAAAAAGAACGTAGATTTTAAACTGCAGGGAACTGCCTGGAGAGAATGAGCCTGCATTGGAACTGAGAAATAGATGTTTCAGGGTTAGAGAAGCAGCTTGACATTTGTAGAATGTGTAGGAGACAGAGAACTGGGTGAGGTGCACTTAAGAATTCGTCGGTTTTGATTACATTTCCTTTTGACTTTTCTTTGACAATTTAATATTTAAAATATTTTAAAATCATTTGTGGCCACTGTACTTGTATTAACTTAAAATGGATAGATCCTGGTAGTAGTCAAATTAAATCAGCTTTTACTTATTACCATAAACATTGAATGAATATCTTTTTTCCCACTGCAGTTGAGATTACTCTCTCAAATTGCTCCTTTTTTTTTTTTTAAGATTTTATTTATTTATTTGACAGAGAGAGATCTCAAGTATGCAGAGAGAGAGGAAGGGAAGCAGGCCCCCTGCTGAACAGAGAGCCGGATGCGGGACTTGATCCCAGGACCCTGAGATCATGACCTGAGCTGAAGGCAGCGGCTTAACCCACTGAGACACCCAGGAGCCCTCAAATTGCTCTTGAAGTTTAAGTTTTATTCTGCTGGCAAAGAAGTTGGTTTTTTTGGTTTTGAGGGGGTTGGTTTGGTTTGGGTTTGATTGTTTTGTTTTTGTTTTTGTTTGGCAAAGAAGATTTTAAAGCCAGTTATTGGGCAAAGTGTAGTAATACTGCTATTGAACAAACACGTTTCCAAATATCATACTGGTATTGAACAAACATGTTTCCAAATATCTATAGAAGTGCATCGGGCTAGGAAGTAATTTAGAAAATGAGGATACTACTCTATCTTTTTATTGTCATTGATCACAATCTTTTTGTTTCAAATTTTTATTTTGAAACATTTCCAACCATCAAAAGTTGTAAAATAGTTCAGTAAACACTAATATGCCCTCTATCTAGATTCTTCCTTGGTCAACATCGTATTGCTTTCACTGGCTCTTCCTATCTCTCTCAAAAATATTCTCATGCAATGTCTGTTTTCTTCTAGAGGATTATATTTCTCCTTTTATAATTAAATTAAAAACCTACCTTACATTGATTTTTGTGTATAATGTGGTAGGGTTCAAAATCCAATTTTTAGTGTAGATATCAGTGCCCTCTTGCTTAATGCTATTTTCTGGGCAATAAACCTTCCTGTTTCTATCTGCTCTGTGATGCTGGATTGCGGGGTGGGGGGGCGGGGCGGGGAGGGAGGGCGGGGGAGGGCGATACTCCATAAACCCCTGTCTCCTTTGCTACCCTGCTCCCTGTCACATCTCACCAGTAGGAAACCATAGAGGGAGATGGGAAATTTGAGATGGGCCAGGAACATGCTCCCTTCTGTTATCTCTGTTAGTGTCACCCTAGCAATGACCCTCAGCACAATGGCCTTGTTTTCAGTAGTAGTTGTTCTGGTTTGTAGTTATTCCTATATCTCCAGAAGCAGCCTCATTGTGCCCCTTCAGGGAAATCAGACTGCAAGCTGGCACCCCATCTCCTGAAATGTGGGGCCCCACTCTAATGGACCTCTTCTCCAAGCTTCTGGATGCTAATAATCACAAGCCCTTCCTCTTGGACTGCTGAGCTCTAACAATGGCAGCTGCCTCCTGCATATACTCTGTTACCTAACTGTGTCCTTTCTGCCACTGCAGTACCCCAACACTTGAGTACCACAGTCCCCACCTCAGTTCTCTCTGTTAAGATAAATGGTGTGATTTCTGGTTTCCTCACTGGACCTTGACTGACACAATATCCAATAACCCAGCATCATGTCTTAAAAGACCATTCTTTCTTCCAATGTACTCTAATATCATTTTGCATGCAACAATTGAATCCACTGGATCTCTTGGTATATTTGCCCATCCTTAGGCCAATATCTAACTGTCTTTGCTACTTGGCTTGAAAATAAATCTTGACATCAATGGTGTTAATCTTCTCATCTTGTTCATTTTCTTCAAGATTAAGTTTTGAGAGTGCCCAGCTGTCAGTTCTTTTAGGGTATCCCTCGACTATAGAGCCCTTTTGTCCTTCTTGAAACAGCCTGCATCCCATGCCTGAGACATGGAAATCCGGAAAGATGAGGCCATCTCAGCCAGTGCAGGATGAACTGATGGGCTCTACTAACCCCTGAGCTCCCTACCAGGATAGCTGAGGTTTGGCTAAACTGTAGGCTGGTTGGACACCTCCCTCTGCCCATCCTTTCATAGATGTTGATCCTTAAAAACATGTCACTCCCCAAAGTCCATCTCTTCATCTGCCTCTGGAGACCCCAAATTGCATTCAAAACCTTATCTCTGACACCCACTGCTCTCCTGGCTTCAGTGCGAAGAACTGAAACTGAGATCCAAGGGTCAGTTTGCTGGCTGGGGTAATGGGAAGCAAATCATGAGCACTGTGGTTAAAAAAAAAAAAAAAAAAAAAATCCATGAACTCAGAAATATAAAACATGGCTTTGTCACTAATAACTAATAACTAATAAATGCAGGAAGAAAAGAAAGATGGATTCAAGAGCTAGAAGCAGGGGGCCACCACACAGACTATAAGACTCCAGTTATTTCATACTATTGTGTCAAGTCTGCTCTCTTCTCTGGATCCGTGTTTCCAGAGATTGGCCTAGTTTAGTTCGTTTTTACAAAACCAACTTGAACTTGTCGATGGCCATCCCTATCTTTGTTTTCCATTGTACCGATTTCTGCTCTAAGTTTTCTCTTTCACACTACTCTTTGGGTTTATTCTGTTGTTCATTGTTTAGCTTCTACAGATGGACACTTGGATCATTAATTTTGATGATTAAGTCTTCTCCAGTAGAAGTATTTAAAGCTGTGAATTTCCTTCAAGCCATCATTTTTGTACAGTATTTTCATTCCTTACTCTGTAAGTGGTGACCTCTTTGTGACTTCTTTGACAGAATACACTACAGAGAGGGGAAAAATGTAACTTCACAGTGAAGAAACTTGACAAAAACTACCTTAGTCAAGCAAGCAAGGTCAACCTCAACAGTGATAAATCATGTTGATAGTAATTACCACTGAAACAATGTGATGAAAATGGTACTTTGCCTGTGTGGTCTTCCTCCCAAATACCATAACCCCAGGCTAATCATAAGAAAACATCAGACGAATTCTAAGAATGGGGCATCCTGCAAAATATCTGATCAGTGCTCCTCAGCAAAATCAAGGAGGGTCTGTGAAACGTTTGCAGCCAAGAGGAGCTTAAGAGACATGACTAATAAATATAATGTGGTATTCCAACATTAGGGAAAAACCTAGAAAATATGAATAAAGTATAGGTTTAGATAACAACAATGTATTATTTGGTTTATTAGTAGAGGCAATTATACCATACAAATGTAAGAAGTTAATAAGTGGAATGGGTGTGGGGTATATGGAAATTCTCTGTATTATCTTCCCTTCATATTATGGTGGGTGCGGGGGATGAGGTGGCAACAGGGGGGACACTGGTGTAAGTCTTAGAGTCCAAAGGCCTGAAAACCAGGAGCTCTGATGTCCAAGGGCAAAAGAAAATGGATGTCTCAGTTCAACAAGAGGGAGAAAATTTGTCCTTTCTGCAGTTTTGGTTCTATTCAGCCCCTCACAAGATTGGATGATGCCCGCTCACATTGGGAGGGGGTGGATCTCTTTATTCAGTCTACTGGTGCAAATGCTAATCTCTTCTGGAAACATACTCTCTCAGACATACCCAGAAATAATATTTTATCAGCTTTGCAGATATCCTTGAGCCCTGCTAAGTTGATACATAAAAATAACCATTATGCTCTTCTTAAAATATAATAACAATACATTGACATTATCAGGTGACTCTAGGTATTCTTAATTTTCCATTTTAGTGCCATTTGTAACTCATGTGCTATTCAATGGTGTTATTTTTTTTCAACTATCTGGGAATTTTTAATTTATCTTTTTTGTTACTAATTTCTGCCTTATTTGCCCTGTGGTTAAACAGCCAATACAGTAGGTCTATATTGAGATATTAGAGACTTATTTTACATGTAGTATATGATCAGCTTTTTTAAATGTTTTATGTCTGCTGGGAAAATACATATATTCTGGACTTGTTAGAAGTAGAACTCCTAACTAAGCGTCCACTGGATCAAACCTATGGTTCTTGGTATTTTGGTCTTCTATTGACTTGCTAATTTTTGTGTTCTTAGCCTTCAGTCATTATGAAGTGAGGTGAGTTGAAGCCTCTCCTTCTGATGCTGAATTCTTCATTGTTTTCCTATTGTTTTGGGTCAGCTGTGAGCTCACATATTCTGAAGGTCTTACTTGGTATTTAATGACTTGAATCTTTTCTCCATTGCCATTACAGTCTTCCGCTCTTTGTCTTAAAAGCTCTGTGAAAATGAGTACACCAAGTCTTATTTTAGTCAGTATCTTTCTGACATGTTTTTAAAATACTTTTACTTTCAACCTTTGGATCCAATACGTTTTGGTATATCTTCTGCAAACAGCACTTATCTGTCAATATTTGCCTTTCAACTGGCACATTTCATTTGTTTGATTTCTTGTTTGATTTGATACTGATTTCTCCTTCTGCCATAGTTATTCATTATTTCAATTTGTCCTTACTCTTTTTGTTTCTTTCTCCCCCCCCCTCCTTTTTGGCTTCATTTTAGTCAGCTCTAAAGATGAGTTTTTCATGTTCCACATCCGTGGGCCTACTAGACCCCCAGTACTCAATCAGGCTAATTCTGTGCAAACCTGTTCTGGGAGGTCATAGCAATCTGTTAGGACAGCAAACGGTATCAACATATTTGATCACCTTTCCTTCAGACTTATCTCTTACAACATCTCCTCGATTTTTCTTTTAATACTTTACGGAAAATTCTTCTCTGTGAGGTGCAAGGTGTCCAAAGCCTTACATTCCTGAGAATATTGTTTTCATGCCCTCATATTTATTTTTTAAATTTTTATTAACATATAATGTATTATTTGTTTCAGCGGTACAGGTCTGTGATTCATCAGTCTTATACAGTTCTCAGCTCTCACCATAGCACATACCTTCCCCAGTGTCCATAACCCAGCTACCCCATCCCTCCCCTGCCCCCTCCCCTCCAGCAACCCTCTGTTTGTTTCCTGAGATTGAGAGTCTTATGGCTTGACTCCTTCTCTGTTTCATTTTTCCCTCCTTTCCCCTATGATCCTCTGTCTTGTTTCTCTAATTCCTCATATCAGTGAGATCATATGATAATTGTCTTTCTCTGATTGACTTATTTCATTTTGCATAATACTCTCTAGTTCCATCCATGTCATTGCAAATGGCAAGATATTGTTTTTGGTATTTTGTTTTCTTTTGTTTTAAAGATTTTATTTATTTATTTGACAGACAGAGATCACAAGTAGGCAGAGAGCAGGCAGAGAGAGAGAGAGAGAGAGAGGAAGGGAAGCAGGCTCCTTGCTGAGCAGAGAGCCCTGATGCAGGGCTCAATCCCAGGACCCTGGGATCATGACCTGAGCCAAAAGCAGAGGCTTTAACCCACTGAGTAATCCAGGCACCCCTGGTTTTTTTTTGTTTGTTTGGTTGGTTGGTTTTTTGGTTTTTTATCATGCCCTCATATTTAAATGACAGTTTGCCTGGATACAAAATTCTGTGTTCTGAGTTTTTTCTTTAGTACCTCTAAAACATGATTTCACTCTCTGTGGTAATCTGATTTTTATTCCTCTGTATTCTCTCTAGATATGCAGTTTTTAGGATTTCCTCTTCGTTCTTGGTGTAATTAAATTTCACTGCAAAGTGTGGATGTTTTTCCTTACTTGTCCTGTTTAGTACTCTGTGTATCTTTTCAACTAAGCCCCATTTTTTTATTAATTCTGTAAAATGTATTAATTATTTATAAATATACAAGTAAAATAAATTTATAGAATTTAATAAATTTTATTTATTTTTATATCTAAATTTCTAAATATTTAGAATGTATTTATATACCTTCCCCTATAGCTGTTTTGTTTTGGTTTTGTTTTGGTTTTGTTTATCAGGCTATCTTGGCCCTCTGTTTTAAGAGTTTTAAGAGTTTGAAGAATTTTCTTTTGAAATGCTCTTCACATGTCTTGTGATTTTGTTTGGTGAACTCCTCTTGGACTGGAAGCTACAGGCCAGCACATCTGGTGAGAACCCAGACAGCATGAGCCTTGAGAGCTCAGGAGATGAGCCATGGGTGGGAAGCCCCAACCACTATCCCGTGTCAACCAACCAGTCCTCAGGCCTCAGAAGGGCTTCTTCACCCCTGCTGGCCAGACCCACCTCACCTGCTCTAAGCAGCGAGGGGTGAGGCCTGGGACCCTGGATTATAATTCCCCAGCTGGGGTCCTCGGACACACAGAATTGTGAAGAACACTGCCCCCATGTCAGTCCCCACTTGTTTTTCTCGGGTCCTCTTAAGCTATGGGTCATCTATGCTGCCCCGATTGTCCTCAGGAGCCCCTGGAGCTGGAACTCCAGCTTTCTGCGGGTGTCCAGGCAGATGCTGCCTGGCCCGAGGCATCAGCTAGCAGAAGTGCTGCGGCCTCCACAGCATGCCTTTCTCTGCTTCACAGCTCCTCCCACTCATATGCTGGGCCAGTTCTTGCCCGCTCTGTGGTTTCTTAATGGATTTGTATCGTTTGCCTTCTATCATTGCTCCAGGGGTGATCTCTTGTGGAGGATATAGAAAATCAGTGTCAGGGCGCCTGGGAGGCTCAGACGGTTAAGTGTCTGCCTTCCACTCAGGTCATGATCCCGGGGTCCTAGGATCAAGCCCCACCCCGGGCTCCCTGTCGTGCGGGGAGTCTGCTTCTCCCTCTCCTTCTCCCTGCTGCTCCCACTGCTTGTTCTCGCTCTTTCTCTCGGTCAAATAATAAAAATAAAGTCTTTTAAAAAAGGAAAAGAAAAGGAAGAAAATCAGCATCTGGGGAGAAACTGGAAACTGATCCCTCCAGTTCCTTAACATCCAAAGGAAAGACTGTCTTTTAAACACAAGCATAGTGTAACCCCCTCCCCTAAATGATCTGTGTTTGCCCAGTAAACCTTGAAGGGCCCACCACTGTTTGGAAACACTTAACTTTCTTTCTAGAAATACCAGCTGCACTCTGTTATTTCAGGAGTGTATAGGAAAGAAAAGAAAACTATTTTTCCCTTTTTTTAAAGCAATACAGATGCAGGATGTCAAATACCTCCACAGGTCAGTCCCCAGAAGAAATGAGGAGCAGCGCTGAGAGCGGCCACGGTGTCTGAGGCCCTGCAGATCAGGTCAAGTACAGCCGGGGAGGCAGTGTCCTCAATTTTAGGAACAGGGAGGTTAAGGAATTCAGAATGCTGGAAGCAGAAAGTAAAATTGAATTAGGGATGAAGTGATAGTGAGAGAGGCAGAGAGTTGTGGGCAACTCCTCCAAGATGTAGGTTGTAGAGTAGAGGAGATGGGGAGATGAGAGGGGGTGGGGTGCACTCGTGCATTGGGCCTATTCAACTGACTAAGGCACTAGATCATCTAATGGCCGCCAAGTAATGCCTCCTGGGAAGCTTTGCAAAATACCGTGGGTAGACCCTGCCCAGGGATGCTGTGATTTAATTGATCTGGAGTGTGGCTCAGGGGTGGGTACTTTTCTGGAAGCTCCCTGGGTAAGTCTAATGCACCACCAGATTTGGAGCCACAGGTCTAAGGGAAGGACCCAGGACAGAGGGAGAGAGAGAAAAATGTAAGAGAGGAAAAAAGATCATTATTGGAGTAAAAGGGCTCCATCAGGGGCTGAGGAGTTGGTCTTAAACAGGAGAGACATTTCTTCTCTTGGGGAAAGGGGGAGGGAGGAAAGAATGTTTCCCAAAGCAGGCTGCATTTTGTCTGTGAAGTAGGGAGAAAAGCCATCTGCTGAGGGGCGTGGAGAAAGCTGGAGAAGAGATTAAGGACAGCAGAGAAGGGCTGGATTGGTTGCCCTAACAGAAACCCGAAGCATCAGGTTTCTGACATAGTTGAGGACCCATCTGAGGCTGGAGCGGAAGCAGTCTGTGTTCCTGGGTGGCTTCTCTGGCCGTGTTAAAAAGACTACAGGTTTGCCCACACTAGCAAAGTGGACGTTTATGATTATATTGGTTCATGATTGGGAGATCAAGGGACACCATTAAAAAATGGTAGTTGAAGGCACCTGGATAGCTCAGTCGGTTACATGTCTGCTTTTGATTTGGGTTGTGATCTCAGGGTCCCGGGATGGAGTCCTGCATCTAGCTCCTTGCTCAGCTGGGAGCCTGCTTCCCCCTCTCCCTCTGTGTGCTGCTCCCTCTGCTTGTGCTCTCTCTCTCTCTGTCAAATAAATAAATAAATAAATAAAGTCTTTGAAAAAAAAAACTGCGATGAAGGGACTCACAGGTGTGGATTGCAAGATGGAGAAGGAACTGAGGAAAACTGGTGGGAAGAAAACCGAGAGTTCACGACCCAGAAAGGATGGATGAGATTGAAGAGTGATACAGCAAAAGAAGCCAAGGAATAAGGGGGAGATCACAACCTTGGAAACAGAGAGTAGATAGAGGAATTCAAGTCTTCAGACGTGGGCAGAGCCTAGCTGACAACCAGGTCTATGTACAAGTAAGGGTGTGCACAGCCAGATCAACATCGGAGAAAAAGCATCCATCAGAACATTCCATTTTGGGGCGCCTGGGTGGCTCAGTGGGTTAAATCCTCTGCCTTCGGCTCAGGTCATGATCACAGGGTCCTGGGATCGAGCCCCACATCGGGCTCTCTGCTCTGCAGGGAGCCTGCTTCCTCCTCTCTCTCTGTCTCTCTCTGCCTGCCTCTCTGCCTACTTGTGATCTCTGTCAAATAAATAAATAAAATCTTAAAAAAAAAAAAAAAAGAACATTCCATTTTGTAGAATACCCACTTTCCCAAATATTTTAATTAAGTTTTATTTACCATTTATAATTATACTACATAATTACACTATAAAGAGTGTGTATTGTAACTGTCCCTCAGAACAATGTATTACTTAAAATATAACCCATGAGAAATTTTACTAGTTACCAAGCATGTTTAGATATAGCCTTAAGAAAAACACATACTGGCAACAGGTCTCTGGGGGAGGATGCCCGGCTCGCTCAGGGCCGAACGCCGCCTGCTTCAGTTTTCTGTTATCTCCCCTTTCCCCCCAGAGAGCACCTGTGGCTAATTAGATAAGTCCTTTGAATGTGTTTGTTCCACTATAAACTTTATACTGCTTGTACAGACATATTTTGCCTTCCTTCTTATTTATGTACAAGACATATGACTAATGTTTGACCTTCTTCGGCTCTTCTGCCGATTACTGTCTATATCTAATAGAAGCGGGACCGAGGAGTTGTTCGGGGCAACAGTCTTTTTCTACTGTGGTCCCCTGCTTCCTTTCTCTTGAGGCTGACTTGTTTGTGCCTCATTCTTCTCCCATGTGCCGTCAGGAAGCGACAGTGTATAAATATACACTATATATAACATAGTTATATAGATTGCCTAGCATACCCAGCACGTTTTTTTTTTAATTTTTTTTTAAAGATTTTATTTATTTATTTGACAGACAGAGATCACAAGTAGACAGAGAGGCAGGCAGAGAGAGAGAGAGGGAAGCAGGCTCCCTGCTGAGCAGAGAGCCCGATGTGGGACTCGATCCCAGGACCCTGAGATCATGACCTGAGCCGAAGGCAGCGGCTTAACCCACTGAGCCACCCAGGCGCCCCCAGCATGTTTTTAAAAGCATAAAAAGGAGGAAGAAAAGGAAAACTTCACATATGTATATGTAGATAAAAAGGACTAGATGAATATAAGCCAAAATGTTAACAGTGAGATCATGGTAAATATTTTTTTTTTTTTTACCGTTCTGAATGTTGTACAACAGTCAAATAATATTTCTATAATTTTAAAAGCAATTCATTTTATATTTTAAAAGAAAATGGGTTACCCCAAACGAACTTCGCTCTTTCAGGATATCTAAGTCTTGAAAGGAAGTAATATTCTGAACCATGGAACATATTGTCATGTGTTAGTATACAGTTCCTAATGCAAATAGTGATTCCAATGAGTCATTTTCTTTCCGGCTCATTTTAAACTATGAGATAGCAATCAGGCCTAATTATTTCAATTTATAAATATTTACTTTCAACACAAGTTCCTTATGTTCATAATGTTGACTTAATAAATGCAGGTTGACATTGATATATTACGAGACTTCCTCTTCCAAGGGTGATGTATTATGTTGAAAGACCTTCACAAAGGAGAAAAAGAATAGAGCAGGCAAAACCTTCTCTGACTACCCCGTTTTAACTTGCAACCTCTCCAATAAGCACATACATTCATTGCCTACTCTTCCTTCAAGTTCACTTCCCTCCATGGCACTTAGTAACATCCTATCTCTACCACTGGCATATGTGAAATCAGATACATAGATATACACATATGTATTCATGTATCTTCGGTATCTCTTGAACTGGAAATTCCAATTTACCTGGTCTGTGGGCATTTCTATTTTTTAAAGCTCCCAAGGTGATTTTTACAAGCAGTCAGTATTCCATATAATCAAGTCAGTTAAATAAAAATGGAATTTTTGTAGCCTTTCTCCTTTGTTCCAAGAATATCTTTTTTTTTTTTAAGATTTTATTTATTTATTTGAGAGAGAGCATGCGTTGCGGGGGGGGGGGGGGGAGTAGAGGGGGAGGGAGAGGGAGGAGCCAACTATGAACTGAGTGCAAAGCCCCACCCCAGGACTCTGAGATTATGACCTGAGCTGAAATCAAGGGTCAGATGTTCAACTGACAGAGCTGACCAGGTGCCCCTCAAGACACCCTCTTGGCTGTTAATGTGCCTGCTGACATTGGTACCCCAGCCATCTTGAATACCTGGTTGTTCCTTTCCCAGTTCATCACCAACAGGTAGAACCCAGATACACCTCTTCTTAGTGTCTGCCTTTTTGTCTCTCCTTGGGAAATTTCACTAAACCATTCAACTGAAAGTGAGGAAAATTGATGCTAAAGCTCCTTTGAAAAATAATTAAGTACCTCTTAGGTCCTTCAAATGAAAAACTAAAAGCAACTCTTTCAATGTCAAAGGCACACCAGCAATAACTGGTCAAGGGCTCCTTGGAAATGTTTAATGGTGAGCACAGAGCCGCAGCTGGCAAGGGTGCCATAGCGAGGTGCCCCAGAAACCCTGGGGCAACAGCTGGCAGAGCTCACAGAAACCTCTCTGCGGAAGTTCATGGGGATCACGAAGCAGCAGCTGGCAGGGCTACCACCAGCAAAATCCACTCAGAGATGTAAACTATACTTCAAAAAATCACTTTCTCAACTCACATTGTCCCTTTTCCTTTTTTTTTTCCCAAACTTTGCCTTCGAAATAATTATTTTTTTTTTTTTTTTTTTTTTTTTTAAAGATTTTATTTATTTATTTGACAGAGAGAAATCACAAGTAGATGGAGAGGCAGGCAGAGAGAGAGAGAGGGAAGCAGGCTCTCCGCCGAGCAGAGAGCCCGATGCGGGACTCGATCCCAGGACTCTGAGATCATGACCTGAGCCGAAGGCAGCGGCCTAACCCACTGAGCCACCCAGGCGCCCGAAATAATTATTTTCTTTAAAAATTGCAACGATAATATGGAGAGGTCCCGTGTACCCTTCACTCAGCTTCTCCCCATGGCAGCACCTTGTGTCATGACGGGAAACCGGCATCGGTGCAAGGTGTGTGATGGCTCTATGCCGTTTTGGTCCCGTGAGGAGACTCACATAACCTTCACTGCAATTGAGATAGGGAACGATTCTAGCTTTCATTTCTCTGGGATAAATGCCCAGGAGTGGGATTGCTAGGTCTTCCCAGCAGGCTGATTTTTTTCCTGGTATGGTCCCCTCTGTATCTGGTGATTTTCTTCACTCTGAAGCCTAGCTGTCCTGATTTTTTTTTTTTTTTTTTTTGACTAATGTTTGCATGATGTATCTTTCCTCCTTTTACTTTCAGCCTATCTCTAGACTTGTAGCTGAACTGGATTTTTTTTAAAGATTTTATTTATTTATTTGACAGAGAGAGATCACAAGTAGGCAGAGAGGAGGAAGCAGGCTCCCTGCTGAGCAGAGAGCCCGATGAGGGCTCGATCCCAGGACCCTGGGATCATGACCTGAGCTGAAGGCAGAGACTTTAATCTACTGAGCCACCCAGGCACTCCTGAACTGGATTTCTTATAGACAGCTCATCATTGTATCTTTTTTTTTAACTTTAAAACAAATCAATAGACCTTATTATTTAGAGATTTTAGGTTTACAGGAAAACTGAGCACCAAGTGGAGAGTTTCCATATACTTCCCTCCCCTTCCCCCACCCCTTCCCTATTACTCCCATCTTACCCTAGTGCAGAACATTTGTTACAATTGATGAGCCGATATTGATACACTATTATTAACAAAGTCCATCATTTACGTTAGGGTTCACTCTACATATTGTATATTCTGTGGGTTTGGACGAATGCATAATGTTATGTATTTGCCATTGCAGTGTCACATAGAGCAAACAGTCTCTCTCCCTTAAAAATCCCCTGTGCTCTGCCATTTCTATCTTTCCTTTCTGGCCTGCAAATCCTTAGCAACCACCAAGTTTTACTGTCTCTGAATGGTCTCTGCAATTTTGCCTACCGCAGATTGTCATATAGTTGGAATCATACGTAGCCTTTTCAGACTGATTTCCTCTACTTAGCAATATGCACTAAAGTTTCCCACAGTTCTCTGTGTGCCTTTTGTGGCTCATTTCTTTTAAGGACTGAATACTATTCCATTGTATGGATATGTCACAGTTTATCCATTTACTGTTGAAGGACATCTTGATTCCTTCCAAGTTTTGGTAATTATGAATAAAGCTCCTCTAAACATTCCTCTGCAGTTTTTTTGTGTATACATAAATTTTCAACTTGCTTAGGTAAATGCATCTTAGGAAAATTACATCTATTCCATCTTTCTGGAAAAGGAAGTCTGCGAGCCAGCACTATTTGAGAAGAAATCAATTGTATTTTTAATCTGTAGCAGACTAACATTTTAGTTGTTTTTTTTTATTCTGACCATAACTTCTTTTAATCATCATTATATTAACCAACCCATCAAGCGTGCTGTCTTTAACCAAAGGATGAAGAAAGGGGTAGCCCAGAAAGACAGAGTATCTTTTTTAGCATTAGCAATCACCCAACATTAATTGGAACATTATCTGACCCAGAGTGCTAAGCTAAATATGTTTAAAAATTGAAGATAGTCTCTGTATAAGGATTCCTCATGTTCAAAACAAATAAGTAGAAACTACCACTCAATATAACTTCTACATAATTCATTGCACTATACCTACATTTATATTTTAGTGTTATAAATGAAGAGATTTAAAAAAGTATGATCTAAATAGTATAGGGAGTCACAACCCACTTACTTGTAAAAGAAAATTCAGTAAATTAAATGAAGTTAACTGAAAAATAGTTCAAGTGGGATCCAATTTCAAAAAACTAAATTAGTTTAACCAATGATTAGTTCATATTATATGAAAATATTACTGTATTTTAAGTTCATACTGAATTTGATGTGTTTTTGCTTAATTATTATCCTTTAAACCATGAATTTTTTCTTCAACTAGATGTCCATGGTTTCTGTTTGCCAAATTACAGAGGGACAATAGATGTTCCTAACATGGGGATCGAGTAGGCTTCAAATGGGTTAATGTTTATCTCAGGAAAAGGTGACTTTGTTACTTCTTATATAATTTAGGTTTATGCTGTTTTCAGCTACTAATATTTTGTACAACTGGGGATGAAACGCAACTTTCTTTTTTTAAAATGAACACTGGCAATGTAAATATTCTACATTTATCTTGAAAGTGATAGAAACTTTAATAGAAAAGGGAAGAATAAAATCTGCTTGGTTGTATAACACAATGCAAAAGTTATTCAGCAAAAAATGCAAATCCCACCCATCAGGCTCAATAACCTTCAGTTTATTCGGAGGATGTGATATCTACTCTGACCCTGCTTTGTAGCACAGCTCAGTTCTCCCCACACCTTCTTTCCAGTTGTCTGCCTCAAGCACCCCAACAGGATGTGTACCATTGTGTTGTTGGAGGCTGTCTGATGCACACCGTGCCATATCTGGTACCTCGGGGGTGGGGAGGGAAACCTCAGGTTAACCCGGGTTTGGGGAGGGGGGAACAGGACTGGTGGTTCTAACCAAGGCCAGCATGGTCTCCCATAATCTTTCTAACTAAGCCTGCCATGGTCTCCCACAGTCCCTCTAACCACACCCGCCATGTTCTCTGACAGAAACTTTGCCTCCTTTCTTGTGTCTGCTTAATCTTAAATGACTAATTTAAGACAGGAGGCACATTGTCCAGATATTCACTTATCTATTCCATAAGTATTTACTGAGGATCCACTGTGTGCCACACATTGTTTTCAGTGTTGGTGAGACAGCCATGAACAAAACTCTGAGATTTTCTGCTCTTGTGGAGGTTATATTACCATGTGGAAGATAGATAATAAAGAGATATATAAGTAGAAAGATATGCACATATAGAATGTCATGCCACAGTGATACACGGCCTGGAGAAAAGTGAAGCTGAATAAGAAAACAGAGATTGGTATGATGAGGGGTCATAGATGTGTCAGAGAAGACCTCTGTGTGGTAGTGACCTCTGAGTGGAGACCTAAGGAAGAAAAGAGAAAGGTCTTATGGATATGTAGAAAAATAAGAATCCCAGGCAAGTGCAAAGGTCCTGAGGTAGGTTCATGTTTTTCACATTCAAAAAGATAAAAAGTGGTCATGGATGAATAAGAGTGAGTAAGCAGGAGGTAGAGAAATGAAGTCTGCAGGGAAGCCAGGGACCAGATCATGTGTAGCTTTAGAGGCCATGAACAGAATATTAGATTTATTCTAAGTCAGGTAGAAAGTTACTGAAAGGTTTTTTCTGTTTGTTTAGATCTGGCCTATCTTCTCCAGCAATCACCCTGGTTGCTGAGGGAAGGGCATTCTACAGGGGCATGGTAGAAACTGGATCATGTATGAGGTTTTTCCAGGAAAGGAGGATAATTTGGGAATAAGTCATTGTGGTAGAAGTGACAAAAAGAAACATCCTGTAAAATATATTTTCAATTTAAAGTCCAAAGATATTGCTGGGAAATTAAATATATGATGTGAGCAAAACAGAAGGGTAAAGGGAGATGATGAGTTTTTGAGGCTGAGCAATTAGGTAAATGGGGAACACTGAAGGAAGAGCAGGTCTCTAGAGAGAATTCCCTGAAGAAGATGCTTGAATTTATCATTTTTTAAAAAACAGGTGTATGCCCTTCAGGAATCCCCCAAATTCATAAGCTTTAATATTCCCCATAAAATACAGTAAAGCGGCCTCTTTCTTTTTTAGTCCCTTAAAAATCTCTCCCTTGCTTGGAACAATTATGGTGAGGCCAGAACACTCTCTTGAAATGGGGTCACAAATATCTTTTTCTTGTTTTGCTATGGGACCCCCTAATGTACCCACCTAGGGTGTGTCTGTTCCACAGATAAATCTGACAGTTCACTCTAGTTTATCCAGACCTCTTCATTTTTAGCTAAAAATTATTTCAGGCATTTCACTTCCATCATCAACATTAGCGGTTAGTTTCCTTTTTGGATGCTTTTCAAAAAGAAATAGAATTGGTTTCATCTTATGAGTGTTTCCAAATATGGGACAATGACTCAGCATAAGAAAGCCAAGTCAAGGAAGGGCTGCTAAATGAGCTATGAGCATCTCTTACTGGCTAAGTAGATCATTCAGGAACATCAACATGCCCATCCCTGAACTATTCAGCTGTATGAATCAGTAAAATTTGAAATTTTTTCAAGTTATGAACCACAAGTCTCACAAATGATTAAAACCATGAATTTGAGATCCAAGAATGTCAGTGATCTACTGTCTGAATTCATCACATTCAGTTTCTGCTAATTTGTTTTACATCCTATATGCTATTGATGAAGGTATGCAGTCAGAGGCTTTTCCCCTTCTGCCCTACGGTAATGCAGAACTTTTCCTGCCTACCTTTAAGAATGTATTAAGAACCTCAATAAGGTTTTAGATATCCTGGAGAGGAGATGTTTGAAACAGACAGAAAGCCCTGAAAGCAAGTCCCGTCTCTGCCACTGAGCAACTGTGTGACATCTGGAAAGTTGCTTGCCCTCTCTGAGCATGTGTCTCTTTCTTTAAGTAGGGATAATGACACCTAACTTGTGAGGTGCTTGAAAATGGCCCAGAAATAAATGTCTGCGGTGGTCACAAAGATGCACTACAGATTATCCTTCAAGAGATCCTACTGTGAGGAGCTCACTGAATTGGCCAACAGCTTCACTTCTTTGAATTCCCTGAGCCCTTACAATATCTAAAATTTTTTTGCCTCCAAGAACCAGTTTTCACCTCAATGGGGGCAACATTGCCCTTGCAGAGAAGGCATGCTGGAAGGCAGCCTGAGTTCTAATTCTGCATTGATTGATTGTTCAACCTTTGACAAGCTGCTCTAACTCTTTGAGACTCAGTTTTTTTTCATTTGTAAAATGAAGAGATTGAGTAGCATGGGCTTGAAATCTCACAGCCCTGGAGCCAAGTGACTTCTGTGTGGTACTAGTGGACACAGTGTAGCTGACTTCTCCGGCCCTCCCTGTTCCCCTGCACCCCACTCCCCCACTCCCCATCTTTGAAGGCAGAAGGTAATTCTCTGTAGTTGTATCTCATCCTGATTGTTAGAATTCATGCTAGTCTCCTTCCAAAACAACCTGAACTGCTTGAAGACAAAGTCCACAGGCATTTGATACAGTAGTTAGCAGGAAGTAGGCCCTTGGTCAATGTTTGTAGAATGGGCTGCACAGTGTACTTACAGACTGAACTAGATGAAACCGCCCAGGTGAGATCTTTTGATGGCAAATATATGGGCTAACTCAGGCACTATGAAATCAAAAGATAGTTGTCTTGTTCTGTGGCCCACAGGGCAGCATCTGACATGCTAAGCAGTCAAGAAATCTTTAAGGAAGGAAAGTTGAGAGTAAGACAGGGGGAAGGTAGACAGGTCATATGGTTACCAATTTTGCATTTCTTCAAAAATGCCTGGTAATTTGTAAAAGGATTTCAATCTGAAATGAAACCTGAGGATACAAAATGGAGAGTCTCATACAGGCATCTCTTAGAATAATGGAACTTATGAAGAGAGAGATGGAGTTCTCATAAATATCGGATGTACAGAAGACCAAGACTTACCTCCTGACCAGTGAACACCTGCCAAGAATCTTTTCCCATCCTCAAGTCATTGAACTCACTGCTTGGACTCTGGCTGGATATCCCCATCTTTGCACTCCTTGCCTCTAAATACAGCCTGCTCCAGACCCTCAACAGACTCATCTGTAGCTTCCAACATCACACATTCATGGAATTAAAGTTCATCTACTATTCCCAAATAAAATAAATTTCTAGTCATTTGAGCTTGCCTCAGTTTACCTCTTTATTTAAGCTTATAAGCTTTTAGCTATAGCAGATTGTTCTGCCACATGTTCAGCAGGTTAGCTAATAAGTTTGGTCAAAGTTGTGGATTGCCATTGAATTGTTTTGCTCTTTATAGTAAACTCTAACATCATAAAAATTAAGAAATAGTGTTTACATTTGTATAGCTCTTTCTACTTTCCAAAGGACTTTCTTATCAATTGTTTCAATGTAGGCTCTAGAAAATTTTCATATAGTGCAAAGGGCATTCAAACTCATTAAATTCACTGAACCAGTAATAGGATCATTGTCAACCACATTTTCATCTTATGTAGATATCTTAAGCACTCTTTTCACAGACTGGTTGATAGTATTCAAAGTTGCCATGGATACCAGATAGCACATAACCCATTTGCCGTTCCTCATCATCAGCCACCAACTCTGTGAATAGACTAAGAAAATGTAAGAAATTATGCCCATTAACAGCTAAGACTTAACATCATAGAATGCAAGAGAAAGAAGGAACTTTATCTTCTGGAGCAGACGTTCTTAATCTTAGATGCATGAGTCCCTAAGATTGACTACCAAACTTTTAGGCTATGGGAGTGTTTCTCCTGATATTCCATAGTTTTCATTAGATTATGAAGGTCAATGGACTCTATCATGACAGCCTACCATTTACATAGGAGATAGCAGATCCTGGAGAAGCCAAGCGAATTTCTTGGTGTTCCACAGCATGACTACTTGGAGGCAGAATTTGATTCATGGTACTACTAATTAAATGCTGTTTTTTCCTGCACCCAAATGCACTTGAGAGCCCTAAATTTTCGATCCCAATCAGAGTATAGGTCTATCCCTGTGTTTCTGAAATTAGAATATGGAAGCGTCTTCACACACCCCTGCCTAGTTTATACTAAGTTTCCAGCATTTAATTGGGATGATTTAGTGTTGTCTGAATTATACAATCTCAGCAGTGAAGTATACAGGAAATGAGTCATTTCGCACTGTGAAAATTTGGTGGGTGCGCATTAAAATTTGAATAGAACTGGTAAATGTTCTATGATTACTCATTAACACATATATTTAGTTTCCTTGGAAATAGCTAGGGCAGAGGAGATTATTTAAGAATTAATTGGGAGCAAATCTCATTTGTAATTCGGAACATCCTTAACTCATATTGTAATATTATGATTTATAAGAAAAAAGTATGCATTTGGTCAGTCAGGTGACAAGAATATATTTCTCATATATATTTGGTTTTTATCTGAAGTTCCTGGCTGATAGCTCACAAAATCCTTGGGATTTCCTAAGGATGAGAGTGATACAGGTGTCTCTTGTAATGTTAGCCAGGTGACTTTTGGAAAGAACCTAAAGACAGGAGCGGGGTTGCCCGTGGAGTCAATCATGTGATTAGCGGTCAGTCTCTCCCCTGACCTCTGGAGGGAGGAGAGGGAATGGAGGTTGAATCAATCACCAATAGCCAATGCTTTGGTCAACCATGCGTATGTAGTGAAACCTCCTAAAAAACCCAAAAGAATGGGGTCGAGAGTTCCCATGAGGAACACATGGAGATGTGGGTATATTGGGGCACTCAGAGGGCATGGCATCTCTGTAGCCCTTTCTACTTAACTTGATCTATGCATCTCTTCCATGTGGCTGTTCCTGAGTCACTATCTAATAAACACAGCAAAATGTTTCCCTGAGCTCTGTGAGCTGCTTTAGCCAATGAATCGAACCCAAGGTGGAGTTTTTCAATCTGGAACCTTGACATACATAAAAGACAGCAGAAAAAGTTTATAATCATGGAAATCTCAAGAACCAGTTTTTAAAAGGAAACAATATTGAAGTTGTAAGTGGGAAAAAACAGAAAATGTTAGTTGAATTACGTGAAATAAGATTTACCTTAGTTTTTGTAGGTGGGCATTTGCCCAAGTTATTTGAGTATCACTTTGAAAAATAGATGGTTATCTGGGCGCCTGGGTGGCTCAGTGGGTTAAGCCGCTGCCTTCGGCTCAGGTCATGATCTCAGGGTCCTGGGATCGAGGCCCGCATCGGGCTCTCTGCTCAGCAGGGAGCCTGCTTCCTCCTCTCTCTCTGCCTGCCTCTCTGCCTGCTTGTGATCTCTTTCTGTCAAATAAATAAATAAAATCTTTAAAAAAAAAAAAAAGAAAAATATATGGTTATCTTATGGGTGAGAATATAATCTAAGGATAAACATTAATGGTACCCAATATATGTAAGAATAGGAAACAGTTAAAATAGCACTTTAAACTTCTTCTGTCCTCACCTTCCTCCATTCTGATCTTTAGATGCTATATATTGTTCCCCCGTCCTATCTCGCAAGAAAAAGATCACGATACCAACAAATGAAGCCAAGACAATATTGTTATGTCTATGTGAGAAACACTGCCAAAAATCTCAAAAACTGCAGTGGGGGAAACCGGAAGAGAAAAAGCCCTATGGGCAATCTCCAGATATTTTCTGGTCTGACGTATTCCTGAAAATAGAGTGTGGATCTGAGGAAAGGAAGCACCAGCTTCAGAATTAGGAGCACACAATGACCGCATTCTCTGGAACCAGGCAGCCAACAGATTTCCCCTGAGTTGGTGGGATGCCCTGAGGGGAGGATGGCAAGAGGAAGGTGGAGGAGAAAGAGGCAGGCCTGGGACACTGGGCCTGGGACACCAAGCTTCCCAACGAGCTGGACCTCTGTGCTCCTGGACTCTCTGGTCCCTGTCTCTCTGGTAGAGAGGGTTTGATATGACAGCAGCCCAAAGATACACAGATGAAGGCATGGACCTCTGGAAACCTTTCTAATCCTAACCATATTGGTGCTCTCTGAGGGAGATGAGTCGAAGATCAGGAAGTAAGCAGTTGGCGAGGAGGGTCTGATGCAGCTTGGGGTAGCCAACCACAGTCACCATCAGGGTCTGATGCTGTAGAAGGGGGAGGAAATGCTATTTTCCTATCTTGGTTAATTGCTCTAGTTTTTAGCCATTTGGAAGAGAGATGGAGACCGTTGCGAGCAGCCACAGAATTATGGCCTTGGGGACTGGTCACGTAGATGCTTGGGGACTGGTAACGGAGACTCTTTCAGAGAAGGTATCTCAAAGGCTTGTTCCTCGGGCCCCATGACCAAGGACCAGCCAACTCGGTGCAGAGTGCAGCAGTGAGAGCTGGGAAAAGAAACACAAAGGTAACACGGATTTCTTTCCCTACCTTAACATCTGATTATAGCCAGCTGATGGTAGGAACTGCAAGCAACACGGTCCACTCCTGCTAGGAGAGCAGAGAAGGGGGTGCCCTGGTGGGGGGCTTCCAGGGTGAGAGCTTGCTTGTGTTGGGGAAAGCAGTGGGCTGCAGAGAGATGGTTTGGGCCCATCAGGCTTGCCCAATGGCCTTGCACTATTGCCTACTGGTAAGGTCTTCCCACTGCCCCCCCACTAGCACACAGTGTTTTGGCCAGTCTCTCTGGCCCAGTGCCTCATTTATTTGCAGAGTTGTTACACTGTCAGGTCAGAGCCAAAAACAGGCCAGGGTTTTGTGAGTCATGCTGAATCTGCCATTCTTTCTCCCTCACAATTTGCATTTCCAATGGGAGTCCTCCATGTGGGGATGGGAAGAAGGGGGTTTCCATGGACAGGTGAAGAAGATTCTTCCCTGAAACCCCAGGCCTTCTCGCCTGCTTTCTAAGCCTCAGCCGTGGAAAGCATTTTAGCCCTGAGTCCACAGCAGAACCCAGACTGAAATTATCTAGGCCTGTGTTGTTGACAGGCCAGGGAGAAAAGGCCACGGGGAAGGGACCCCAGATCATCACACTCTGAGTGCTCCCCTTTTCCTGTGTGCCCAGTATGTGTAGCAGAATGAAACAGGGCTACCGTTGCAGACAGTTTGGGAGGGAAAAAGTTATCAGAGAACAGCAGAAAGGGAAGGGGCAGAGGTATCTCACACATCTTCCCAGGGTGCCAATGCTTTGAGGAAACAGATGATAAAGGAGTGAGGGACACGCCACGGATCTTGGTAACGGTCACCCCTTCCTCTCTAGGTTTCTGAGATACGGGTCACACTGCACGCACAAGCAAGAATTAGACTTCAAGAAGCATGATTCAGTGCCTGTTGCTGCTTATAAGATCTGCTCCTTATGAGAACTTGAATTTGGGTCCCGCAGGTACATATGTTTAATACTTGAAGTGATCCTTTTAACTTTAGACTTGATTTTCTTTTTTTAAGAATCAGACAAAAATGTGAGCTGATGGTACACAATAACCAATGTGAAATTTACCAGATTCTTAACATATAAGCACATGTGACCAAACAACTATAAATAATATGGAGCTCATTTCTGGGGTTAGAGTCAACGTCTTCTAACTTGGAAAATGAAAGAAGAAAAAAAAAAGAAGAAGAAGAAAGAAAAAGTCAGTGGGCTAGACCTTTTCTTCCATCCTACTTTTATTCATAGATTTTCTTCTCTTTCTTATGCTGCTCTGATTTGGAAGTCACATCATTTAATTGAGGCTCTCATTCTAGCTGTAGAGAGTTAGTTTATCTGTTTATGATTGGTTAGATTTCATGTTTTAAATAGATACTGATTAAATGTAGTTCTCTACCTCAGATGACCACATTTCCTAAGTGATTACTGCATAGTTTCATACAAGGGTTCTATGTCTTCCTATGCTTGCTTTTTGATTTCTCAGTTTAGGTATTTGTGGCTGCCCGTAACTGTGTGTTGGGATCATTGCTGAATGGACTGCCCTTACCTATTTTTAAGAAAATAACTAAAATTTTAGGTTGTGTACTACTTGAAAATATTTGACTTTAGTCAGAAAAGACATTGATTTTATATAGTTTTGGCATTACTACCAAATATAGCCCTGGCCTTATAAATGCAGGTGGATTCCCTGTACTTAAATGGCTATTTCATACCTTTGTATAGAGCAAATGGAGTGCTCATTGAGAACATTTCAGCTTAAGAGGTATGGTAAAGGCCTGGGGTTAACCCATTAGGGTGACAAGAGTCCTGGGGTCCTTTGGACTGTCCAGCGAAAGCATTCTCCAGGGAGAGGAACAGCAAGTACAAAGAGTCTGAGGTGAATACACTTACGTAATACTTCGTCTGTGCTAGACACTGACTGATTAACAAGGATGGTTCCCTAGACTAGAGGTCAGCAGTCTTCACCTCGCTCTGCATTCTGCACACAGTTCCTAAGTATTGTTTGTGACTTAGTTTATTTTCATACAAGCCTACACACTCTATCACTCTGTTCACATTTGATTTCAGTTATCTCATATAACTCTTTAAAAATAACCTCTTGAGGGGCACCCCGGTAGCTCAGTGGGTTAAGTCTCTGCGTTCAGCCAAGGTCATGATCTCAGGGTCCTGGGATCAAGCCTGGCATCAGGCTCTCTGCTCAGCAGGGAGCCTGCTTCCCCTTCTCTCTCTGCCTGCCTCTCTGCCTACTTGTGATCTCTCTCTCTGTCAAATAAATAAATAAAATCTTTAAAAAAAATAACGTCTTGGGCTATACCTAAATGATTAAAACTTCTGCACCCCAGTTTTTGCCCAAGTGGTTCTTTAAGGATACCTTTTGGTAGCTGCATTTTTTAATTCTTCTTTTGTGTTGGATCTGGAAAAAACTGTGTGCCACAGTGGATACCATAAAGAAGGAGGGAATATAGAATCAGAATTTGTGAGATGCACAGATGCTTGGAAGGGATTTCCATGACGTTTTACTAGATTGATATGCTGCAGGAGCTGTGAGGAGTAGCTTTAGTAAGGGTTGAAGATACTGGAGACTGTGTCTAACTCAAAGGGATCTGCCATAGAGAAATGAGTTAATTGAGTGATCAAGTCAACCTTGTAGCAGTTCCAAGAAGAATTACAAAACATTCAGGGCTATCAGTTTATAGCCACAACGTAATGCTGAACAAATTTTAAGTGTAATGGATATTGTACTCCCTAAAGGCATATAGTAGAATTTCAAATATATTAGCAGTGGTCTTTAGGTTAATAAAATCATGTTGCAATGATACATTTATGTATCATATACATTTATTTTCTGTGCTAGCAAGTTCTATGACAGAGTCTCTTGAGGAATTATTTTTCTTTTTTATTTCATTCTTTTTTTTTTTTTTTTCTGATATGGGATCAGCGATGCCCGTCATGTGCTTATGAAATTGCAGAATAGTTTTGAGTCAGAATGATGACAGTGTAAAAAGGGCCAAGTCAATACTAATTTGATGTAGGGTATGCATGATTTCTCACCAACTATCAAGGATCTGAGTTGGCTAATTGTTTGGTTTGCATATTGTAATAACATTATTTGTTGTAAGGCAAATATATCTGCTTTGTGTATTTAGATTTGATAAAATTGGAGGATCCTAGAAAGTGGCTTCAGGATACTTTTCTTTTGACTTAGGGGAAAGGTTTATACCTGAAGAGAATGGTAGTTTTCATGAAGTACATAAAAATGATTAGTTATATATACACACACACATTAGATCCTTGAGGCAAATAAAGTTTAAGTAAAACTATTATCTTGCAAACAACTGAATCCTTGAGATTCCTCCACACTTTTTTTTTTCTTTTCTTGATTTCTCTGATACTTTTTAAGGACTCCTAAATCGCATTAATATTTTCTTTCATATACTGCAGAACTGCCATGCCTCTAATCGGTTGTTACTCTCTAATAATTTTGACTTTCTCTCTAGGTTTAAGGTTCTTTCTGGCATTAAGTTTGAGACTTAAGAAGAATCAATTTTATGAGTTCCCTGTACTAGCACACTTAAAACCTAGCAATAACCATTATGTAAATGCTGTTTATTAGGAAGGGAATTTGGCACTAAGAAGTACCAGTCCTGATAGAAAATATCAAGAAGCAAAATGAAAAAAGAAATGATAGATTGCTTAGCTAGTATGTTTTCAGACTATTTTTCCATACTGCAACACAAGATTTCTTTTTAAAACATTTATATTATATTATTTTTTAAAAGATTTTATTTATTTATTTCACACAGAGCACAAAGAGGTGAGCAGGAAAGGGCAAAGCAGGCTCCTTGCTGAGGAGGTAGCCTGAGGCGAGGCTCGATCCTAGAACCCAGGGATCATGACCTGAGCTGAATGCAGATGTTTAACCAACTTAGCCAGCCAGGTGCTCCAAGATTTCTTTCTTTCTTTTTTCTTTTTTTAAATATTTATTTATTTATTTATTTATTCGAGTTTGGGGAGGGGCAGAGAGAGACATAGAGAGAGAGAATGAGAGAGAGCATCTCTGACAGACTTCCTGCTGAGTGCAGAGCAAGATATAGGACTCAATGAGCTGAAATCAAGAGTCAGATGCTTAAGCAACTGAGCCACCCAGGTGCCCCACAACACAAGATATCTAATTCGAATCTGTTTTTGACTAGGTTTAAAATTATTTCTGCTCATATAAATTCATTCCCTATATTTATAATGTAGATACCAGCTAGGCTTATTTTTTTCTATAGTAATATAAAGTCAAGCTGTTTGGTGAAAAAGACAGTTCATTTACCTGTTGAAATATAACCAGTATAAGAATAACTGCTTTGAGGACATTTTGAGTATGAGAGGACATGTTGAGAACGCCTTAAAAGTACTCTTGTACTGAGCAACACAGCCTTCATTGCAACACATTCCACTAATACAAAATGAAAACATACAGTTGAATCATGACTTCCTGAAATTCATTCTTCCTACTATGGCAGAATTTACTATGGCTAATAAAGATGAGGGAATACTCATTTTTAATCTGCAATAATAAAATTTCACATTAGGAGGACTGCATAAAAATGCACTTTCTAGGAAGCTGGTTAAAATGTAACTTTAAAAACAGTGTTCTAGTAGGTATAAGTAAGTCCAGAAATACCTAATTTGGAAAGCATTTGACTAGGGGTCAAGAAAGATCAGTAAAAGAAAAAAAAAAAATCTAGGACAAATCTTGTCCTCAAGTTCTCACTGCAAATCCCAGTGAAGCCAATGGAAAGTTTATGGAAATATCTGAAAGGCACATTTGGCCTAGTTCAAAAGCTCTATTAAATTAGTATTTTAATACATTGTCCTAGTTAAGTCTTGTCTTTATGGTCCTTTTAACATTGCTTCACCCTGGGTTCATTCATAGCTTACTCAGAAGTCACAGAAATGAGGATAGGCTAACAGGATATTTGACCTTTTATCCAATCAAAGAGACATTGACTCCCTAACCTCCCCCAGCCCAAGACTGAGAAGAGAACCCATGTGAAGAAATTCATGGGTCCAAGGCAAGCTTTGTGGTTTTTAATGCCCATACAGTAGGAAGTATAAACAGATGTAAAATGTATAATACTGATTCTTAGCTTTGGAGAATTTGGTCCCTGAAACTAAATTGTATATACAACTGACAATATCTGATGTTATAAATATTGTTATAAATTTTACTTTATGCTACTGAGTATATAAATGTCATTGTGGCTGTTACCTTGTGATAAAAGGAGGAAGTCAGGTAACCTTTAACTTCCTGTGCTCTGTTTTATAGAGCCTCTGTTTTGGCCCAGTACTGCCTCAGTACACAGCAATGGATCCTGCCTATAGCACCAGATTTGGTTTCTGGAAACGCTGGAACAAAGCATCAGTTCATGACATTTTGGAGTTAGTTATCAAAGATTTGACTTCTTCAAAGAGGTGGATTTTGATAAGCACCCACCGTCAGCTTTTAGATTTAACTTTGAAGATATGAGGAGGCTTCAGGGATGCCTTTGCTAAGAGAGGAGGGAGCCAGGTGAGACAATCTCTGTCTGCTCAAAACCAAGCCTTGTCTTGAAAGGCAAATCTGGACCATAGACTCTGGAGCCAGAACTTGAGTTCATGTCCCTGCTCTATCACTTACTACATCTATGACTTTAATGACTTTGTTTAACCTCTCTGGGCCTTAGTGACCGCACCCCTAAAAAATGGACACAAACACAGTGTTTTGTGAGAATTAAGAGTTCAAATATCTAGAGCATTGTTTTTCTTACTTCGGCTCTCATTATTATTTTATACTCTCACTTAGATTTGTCTCTTGGCCCAGCTCTCTGCCTCCCCATTTAAATAATGTAAGGTGGCCTGGATGGGAGAAAGGATGTGTAGAGGCAGAAAGAGATGTGATAAGATAAAGAACAAAGAGCTGCTTCAGTAAAAAACTGTGAGCTCCCCTGCCCCTGTTATATCTTGACAACTATCTGACATCTCACAAAAAGAAGAGAGGACTTCTTTCCTCTATGTAATATGCTTTCTATGGGCCTCTCTGTATCACTAGCCAGTGCTCAGGCAGCACCCGGCCATTCAAAGCGGAAGAGTCAGGTGGGCCCGGACACCTGCCAATAGTGGGGTTGAAGAAGAGGAAGGAAACCAGATGCCACACCCTAAAGCTTTCTCTGGGTTGGAGCCCTCTTGAGACACTTCCAGAGGTAGGGTCTCCAAAACACGGTCAAAAACTGGAGGAAGGTTTTAAGAAGTTGCCAGAAAGGTATCAAATCACCAAACGTTTCTTGCTTAACTGTTACGCACCAGGACTTGGGCTGGCACTGGGCGACACAAAGATGATGGTGACGTCCCTGACCGCAAGTTCCTGTCTGATCATCCATGGGCCCAGATATTTTTAAGACCACGTGTGGCCATCAGCTCAGGCCCAGTCCCTCTGCGACTGCACATGAGGGGACCCATGATTGGGGACAACAAAGAAAGATGCCTGTAGCCGTTAGCTCCGCAGACGGAGATTTCAGATAGAGGATGCCATCCAGGGCAAGAAAATGAACTCTTTGCTTTACATTTACACTCGTGCCTGTTAACTAAGAGTCTCTGAAAATATTGATGACAAACGAAATGAAGTCCTGCTTTAAAACCCAACTGATCAATTACATATGGCTTAAGCCTTGAACTGCTCCTAATATCACCATTTCAGAAATGCCTTAATGTTCATGCAGACGAGAAACACAGCTCTTTCGCAAGAAGCGGGACTGCATTCCTTGGAGCCTATGTGTACAGTGAAGTGGAACGTGAGCAAAACTCCCGGAGAAAGGCCAAGGGGCCGGGCTCGCTGCGAACGGGGCACACGTGTCCGTCGGCCCCGCCCCCGAGCCCCGCCCCATCCATCCAGATTGTACCGGGTCCGCCAACGCTCGCGAGAGCCCTCCTGGCTTCCACGTTTGCCACGTTCCAAAGGACCCGTTCTACTGGAAAGTAGAAGGCGGCTCGCGCTCACAGGCGGCTGCGACGCGCCCAGAACAGCCCCAAGTCTTCATGGGGTGGGGAAGCACGGCAGGGCTTAGTCCCTTCACAGGAGCCGTTGTGATTGGCTCTGGTCTCCGTCACTCAGCCTTTCGCGGAGGCGGGGAGGAGGCGGGGCTCGGGCGGGAAGGGGCGTGGCCGAGGGGGTGGGCGAGCCGCGCGCTCTCGCCAGGGGAGGGAGTCACAGGTTCAGCGCACGCGAGGGTTGGGCGCGCGCAGCCGGCACGCGGGCGAAAGTCTTCGGAGGCGCGGCGGGCGGTGCCGAGACACAGGCGCTGCTGCAGGAGCTGCGGCCCGCAACCCGCCGCAGCGCTCGCTGCCGTCAGCGGCCCTCGCGCCTCCGGTGTCCCGGCTCACTGAGGGACCCACCCCACCCCTCGCCGGTTCCAGTAGTGCGCGCAATGGCCCCTCGCAAGAACGCCAAGGGCGGCGGCGGCAACAGCAGCAGCAGCAGCAGCAGCGGCTCGGGCAGCGGCTCTGGCAGCGGCTCCGGCAGTGGCAGCCCGGGCGGGGGCACCAGCGGCGGCAGCAGCAGCCCCGGGGCCCGGAGAGGTCAGAGGCGTGCGGAGGCGGGAGTGCGGGGCCGGGGTCCGGGACCGGCCCGGGCGTCTGGCTTTGCGGTTCAGTCTCCTCGGATCCCGCCGTGCATCTCCTTCATCCTCCGCGTCGCTCCTCCTTTTGGCGCGGGGCGGAGGCCGCGCGCGGTGGGCCAGGCGGGCGGACCGAGAGGCCGGGCGGAGCTGGGTCCGTAGCCTGGGGTTGGTCGCGCCGGGGAGCCCCTTCCCGGCTGATCCCTCACCTGCCTGGCGCAGCCGGGAGGGAGGTTAGTGATCTACCCTTTCTTCGCTGTGCGTGGATCCAAAGGTGGGAGGGAGTAAGGGAACCAGTTTACCTTTGCCGTGCGTGTTTTGGGGAGTTTGGAAATGAGCCAAAGTCGGAGAAAATAAGTTCCTGCCAAACCAGGGTAATATTCTGTGTGTGTGTGTGTGTGTGTAGGGTGTTTGGGAGGGGAGTGATTTGAATGTTCTTGGCAATAATTTTAAATATTTTTGCTCCTAGGTAGCTTTCTTAACATGCGTTGTTGTTGCCTTGAAAGTATCGTAGAATATCCTAAAATACTGGGTGAACCTCTCGATTTTTTAAGTCTTACCTTTAAAAAAAAATACACGTTGGCTATTAACCTTTTTCTTCCATGTGCTTTCCCCGGCAAAGAGAACAGTGCATATGTTTTAAATCTGTTTCATCTCATATTTCAGCGGTTCTGTTTCTTTTAAACTTCCTTGGACTCATTTAGGATATTGTAACTGCAGTACACGTGTGTGTGAATGTGAGCCGCAGTTTTTCCTTTTTGAGATGATCATTTTGAAATGATAGAGACTTTCTTTTCCCGAGTTCTACAAGTAGTCATTTTATATATAAAACAAGTAAATTAGACAACTACAGTCATACTTCATATAACTATTTTTTTTTAATAAGCACTTATCACCATGTGAAAGTATCTTATTTTCTTGTGTATTGTCTTCTTGCTTTACACCCTCTCCTTGTTCATTCCTATTGCCAACTCCTAGAATAGTCCTGGACTTAATAGGTGCTCAATAAATATTTGATTAATGAGTGAATGAATACATTTAAATGATGAACGTAATGTAATTAAACTCATTGCACAAATTAACATTCTAAGAGTTAATATTTATATCAGAAATGAAAAAAGATACACACAATTTGAAGTTAAAAGACAGCATATTAATTCACCTTTGACAAAAGTAAATGTTTGTGTTCCTTTGTCACTTGTCCCTAAATTCCAGTCAGTTGCTTAAAGAGGCAGAAGAGTAGGTGAACTGTCTTTGGCAGCTTTGGCTCCCCTTTTAAAAATTTCTTAATGGGAAGATCCTCAAGAGCAAGCCGGGAAACCTGATGAACAAGACTGTTTTGTTAATGTTAACTGCTGTCAGAAGTTTTCTGTAGCTGTTTACAAGGGAGGCACATCTTTGTTCCATTTTACTCTTTGTACTCACGGGTAGAAGAGGTCTGATTGCATCTGGGGAAGTCATTGTATTAAGGACTATTACTGGGTTCCATTAGAGCGGGGGGTTGCGGGGAGTTGTGGGGGGATATATATTGTGTTCTCACCACCGCTGGTTCTTCAATCACTGAACCAGTTTTAATAGGCAGGTAATAAATATAGGAAATATTACGACCTAAATTAATGTATTTTGACTTGCCTATTTAGATACTTTTGAGCTGCCACTCCTGTCCATATTTGAGGATCTGTGGCCTTTTACGCATTGTTCACATTGATTGCACAATTGTCACGAAAAGACACGGTATGTAAAAGAGAAAAGTAATTGTATTACCAAAACAAAACATAACAAAAACGGAACACAAAACACTGAAAGAGTTGATATTGGAGTCTTGCATGTTACGTAATGAGTAGTCTTTTTCCGCAGACATTTTTTGTAGTAGTGAGTTCTGACTGTGTGCCAGATAGAAGGCACTGGAGGTGGAAACAGGGATTCTTTGAGTCTTAAACAGTGTGAAAGTGTGATTCTGTTTGTCTTGTTTGCTTATATAGCAGGTTATACCTGGAAGATAAAGCCGACTCCCTTTTTGTTGCTCTGTTTCTTGAGTCTTTGAGGTAGAGACGTTGATTCCCAAACCATTCTCATCTGCTGGGGAAATCACAGAAGCTGAAGAAATTTTAGCAGTGGCATTACCCTAAGGCCCATCTAGTTCCCTCTTCTAATTTTACAGATGAGGAAATTAATGCCCAGAAAAGTTGTGTAGTTCATTAAAGTTTGGGTAGGTTTTGGAAATCCAACTATTTAATGGACGATCCAAGACTAGAACTCAACTTTTCTGTCACTCATTCATGATACCATCATACTTGAATTTGAGGTTCTCTAATTTTTAAGATTTTATGGGAATTTTAGATTTGAAGTAGATTATCCCTTTCCCTCTGTAGATGATCTCTTCCTTTTTGGTTAGGTCTGTGGCATACCACACCAGGTTGCTTAATTAAAAAGTATGCTTTTTTTCATATCCAGTTAAATTTGACTAAAATTAGGTTTGAAATAGTACTTTTGAAAATCTTAGTCTGAGAAGAAATGCACCGGCTCAAATAGGAAGTTTTTCGAGATATGTTGCATTGAAAGTCTGAAGTTGATGATGACATTAGTCATATGAAACATTATTTGTTAAATTTTTGTATAAAGGCATGGGGGAGAAGGACTCAGTCCTTTGAAACGTTCATTTTAGGGAGAAAGCGATTATTTGGCTTTCTCTTTCTCTTGGTGATCATTTTGTTGAAAAGTGATGTTTAGAATTTAGGGGATTTATATAATGGATATTTTAAAGCAACTGCCTACTTTTCATTTAAGTCTTCAACTTAAACTAAAAACCAATAAAATGTCTAGTTTCATAAACTGAAAACCAATAAAATGTTTAGTTTCATACAGAACTCAGTTTTACCTCTTCAGTTTTACTCTTTGAAATATAAAAGAAACATGAGTAAATTGGACATCTTGCCTTTAACTTGCGTATGAAAATTTCACTTGCATGGCCGGTTGGGGCCAGGGGTACCTTAGTTTACATTTATTGATTGGAAAAGTTTTGGTTGGGAAGGATCTTGGTGACCTGTTGGGCTTACTTTGTAGTTCATAGACTCTGGTATGTGTAATGTTTTTGTTTAGCTTTTCCCTTTTGACTATCATTAAGTCTTTTCCTGTAGCTTTCTAACATGTTACAGAGATGTAAACATCTGGTCAAAAGTGGTTTGTCTAATAGTGTCAGGCTACTATGTTACACTTCACCAGTAGGTGTCACTATAGAATACTTTATCCTTTTTCTGTTGAAGTTTTGGTTATGTAATACTACTTAGTTTTTTTATTTAATCAGTTCTGCACATACCCAGAACTATTGATGGACAACTGCTTAAAAACTCATAGGCGTTGCTCTCAAGGTCTTTAACAGCATATTTTTAAATTTAGTAGTAAGATTTTGTCCCTAGCAACCTTATTTATTTAGCTTATCTTTTTTGTTATTTTTAAGATTATTTATTTATTTGATAGAGTAAGAGAGATCACAAGTAGGCAGAGAGGCAGGCTGAGGGGGTGGGAAAGCAGGTTCCCTGCTGAGCAGAGAGTCAGATGTGGGGCTTGATCCCAGGACCCTGAGATCATGACCTGAGCTGAAGGCAGAGGCTTAACCCACTGAGCCACCCAGGTGCCCCTATTTAGCTTATCTTGTTTAGAATTAAATGCATTCATTTTTTTTTAAGGTTTTATTTATGTATTTGAAAGATCTGGAGAGCACAAATGGTGGGGGTGGGGGGATGGCAGAGGGAGAGGAAGAAGCAGGCTTCCTGTGGAGCGAGGATCCGGGTGCCAATGGGATCCCAGCCCCCACCTCCCCCCCATCATGACCTGAGCTGAAGGCAGATACCCAACCCACTGAGCCACCCAAGTGCCCCTAGAATTAACACATTCATATAGTATCTGCGAAACTTCTGCATTCACAGATTCATCTGATGGATACTAATCATTTAGAAATTTGTGTTTTCTTTCTTTCTACTTTCAGTATTGCTCGGACTGCTTAGTAACGAACAGACACAACACGGTGCAGATTGCATTCTGGCTCCCTTGAATGAAGAAGCCTTGGTGAAATTCCCTTTCTTTATCGATAGGCTGTTAGGTAGAGCCAGTCGGTTTATCCTTCGTTAGTCATTCTAGGATGAAGAGATAGGATGAAAGCTCCAAGAACAGTGTGCTGTTTTGTGTTCCTTTGAACAGCATTTTGCCCAACCTGGCCCAGATGATTTGAAACCAAGTACTAAAAAATGTTCTGAGGGAACTCTTGAACACATTTTAAAAAGACCAAACATATTAACCTGTAGGAGGTAAAAGGAAAGGTCTCTATTTTAGTCTTCTTTAAAATCACATATGGCAGAGAGATTACTAAAAAAGGAAAATTTTTCCTTTTCAGCTAATTAGCAGCAAAGTAACTTGGATAAATGCTCTTGTGGACTATCTACCTTATTTTTAGTCAGTACAGAAGTTTAACCCCCGAGCTCTCCAATCCTAGTAGAATAGCCCCATCCCCAAAAAGGAATGTACTTTGGGAATCTGTTGACCTGGATTCATGTCCATTTATAAACCGTGTAGCCAGTCTCTCCAAATCTCTTACCCTGATCTTGGAAGAAGTCTTCTCTCATTTCATGGTTGTTATAGCCCTCAAACCAATTTTCTATGCCTTTGTGTTGACCTCAGATACATTCATTAAAGTTTTTCTAATGGCAAGGGTGAGTACAAAACTTTGGAGGACATAAGGGTGCAGAGCTAAGCAGGTCATTGGGTGCCTGACATTTTTTTATGGTTGAAAAACAAATAATTTTGTTACATTCTGTTAGCCTATGTGTTGCAATTGAAATGGCTGCCCCAGCAGCCATTTCTACTATGTGTTTCTCCTATGTGTTTCTACTATGGCCTGGAGGACCACGTGATGCATTTCTGTCCACCTCTGAAGGCCAAGGTACACCATTTGTAGGTCTGTTATGTTGTTTTATTTTACTAGAACTAAGATACATTTTAGTCTTTTGATGCTGTTTTTAATATGAAAATAGGTAACTTTGTTTGTGTCTTGGATACTTTTTGTCTCCTAAGTAGTTCCAACTTCATTCTGTACCAAGATACAAAAACATTTTTTTTTTTTCAAGATTTTGTTTATTTATTTGACAGGGGGTTGGGGGGAGAGCACAAGCAGAAGGAGTGACAGACAGAGGGAGAGTGAGAAGCAGGCACCTAGCTGAGCAGGGAGCCCAATGCAGGGCTTGATTCCAGGACCCCGGCCTGGGATCGTGACCTGAGCCAAAGGCAGATGCTTAACCGACTGAGCCATACAAGTGTCCCTGCCAAAAAAAAAAAAAATTATATTAACCTACCCTTAGTAAAACTGGCAAGTACGTAGAACCCATCTACAATTTAACCAGTCTCTGGGGAAAGTGTCAGCCACCTGTCGGGGATGTGGAGGTGCTAAGGTTGGCTCAGATGTCTAAGGTCTGCTGCTCCAGGATCCACTCAGCTCTGCAGGCATGGGTGTAAGTGTGTCTGGGCGGAGATGCATGTCGGGTTCCTTTCTACAGTTCTGGTGATTTCTGCTAGAATACTAGATGTTTGTTTCTTTCTTTTCTGTATGCCAGCTGTAGAGGTATATTCTGGAGTCCCATGCTTTAACTTTTTCTCTTTCTTCTGGTGGTGTGGGGAGCTAGGGTGGTATTTTCTTGTCATTCATTATTTATTTTAAAAAAATTTATTCTCCTGGAATGGGATAGCTTAAGGCATTTGGCCTGCATTTGATACTTGTTTTCAGGGAAGTGTCTTACCTTTGGCTGAGGTGGTTATCTTTTAAGGGCAAGTCTCTGAATGCAGTTCAGTTCTGATCCCACTGATGACCCTTGAGGACAAATTTGCTGTAGATAACCTATTAGACTCAAAGGAACATCTGAACTTACTTCACGAATACATTGTTAAAAAAAAAAAAAGTCACATAAGGACTTTTGAAGGGTTTGGACTGTTCTTCAGCCCCTTTTGAGATCCAGGTGGCTTGTCTTGTCATTCTGGCCGTAGTGTAACTGTCATCATCCACTGTAGATGCTCTCTGTGCTCTAAAGCGGGTAGGGCTAGTGAATCAGACAGGGCAGGGCCGGTGGTGGCTGTCCAGTTACAGCAGAGTGGAAGGCACTCTTGCAGGGCTTGGAGAAATGCCATTACTTCTCTCCCACATATGTGCCTGCCCATTTAACCCAGTGACTCATTCTGTATGGAAGCCAGTGAGCCTCAGTCTTCATTTTAAAGTGAAAGAATATTGTTTGATAAAATAATATGGTTCCCTAATTGGTAGGGTGTAGACTCAGCGCTGTTTTGAAGTTATACTCTGTGTCTAACTTCTCTTTCTTATTTATCAGATCACTAACATACACAGTTCCCTCCCCTCCTCCCCATTTTTCACCCGTTTTAATTTCCCAGTTCCCGAAAAGATACACTGGGAATCCCTTTTGGTCTTAATGTTCACATGTAAATTTTACTTAGGAGCAGTTAATTTTTTTTTCTTACATGAAAATAAAAATGTGTGCCAAAAGACTTCTAGCCTTTAACTTCATTTTTCCGTTCTTTGAATCAGGTTCATTTGAACGGTTGTCCCTTTCTGAGTTTTGGAAATTAATTCATGCTTTTTTGTCAGTGAGCCATCTCTAACTTCTACAACCATAGATTGCTATGTACTGTTCTTTCAAACTTTGTCTCTTTGAAATGTTGCATGTTTAAGACCCAGCCACTGTCCAGGTGAAGAAATAAAATGTTGCCAAATTCTTGGTTTCTCCTCTCCTGCAATATCCATTCTCAGCCACTCTTATACGATTTGTGATAATTATTATCCTGCACTTCCTTATAATGTATAATGTATAGACACCCAAGTGATGTCTATTACATAATGTCACATTGCAGGTTGTATAAGTAGGGGTGATTTGTGTAAACGTAACTATTGTCAAAGGCCGTTTAGATACAAGGGCTTAGGAAGTGTATCTATATATACCACTTGGCTTGTTTTCTTTTTGCAGACACTGCTGCTCTGAGCAATCTTGTGGGTGCCCATGCCCTTGTGTACGTTCTGAAGGGCTTTTCTGGCTTGGAATTGGTGGTCATAAGAAAGCATTTCTTCAACTTCACACGCTCCTGCTGTCTGTGTTGTCGTAGTAGGTTTATGCTTCCGCTCACCCAGCCTACAGCTCCTTTTTGCTGCCACCGCATTACCAGCACTTGGTAAGGTTTAATATTCACAAGTTTAGTGGGTGTGATGTTGTTATCTTGTGGTTTCAACTTGCATTGGCTTGATCAGCAGTGAGATTACTCCCGAGAATAGCTATTTGTGTTTCCTTTTCTGTGAGTTGCCTGTTCATTGAGCGTGTCTGTTTTTTTGGGGTGTGGTGGTGGTGGTTTGGTTTGTTACGTGTTTTTCGTTTTGATTTGTAGAATTTATGTTCTATATTCTGAACCTTTGGATTATTTGTAGGGTGAAGGGCTTCTCCCAATCTGATTATTTTCCTTGTCATTTCCTATAGTATATTTAGTGGAGAATTTTAAGATTTTAGCATATTCATATTATAATTTTTACTTTATGATTTGTACCTTTGTGCTTTAAGACATCCTTTCCAAAACAGAGATCATAAAACATTCTCTTATTTCCTCTAAAATATCTTAAATTTTGTTTTCTCACATGTAGATCTCTAAACTACCAGGTGTACATTTCATTGTATATATTGTGGTCGTAAAACCTCTTATTTCTTCTAAAATATCTTAAATTTTGTTTTCTCAATATAGACTCTAAAGTACCAAGTGTAGATTTTATTGTATATATTGTGAGGTAGAGATCTAATTCAATATATTTTAAAAACAGATGATGAAAATTTCCTGTACCATCAGTTGAAGTGTCTTCTTTACACGCTATTCTGCATGTATCATGTATTATGTATAACTCTTGTGTGGCTCTGTTTTATTCCAAGCATGTAGGAATCACTCTACAGCATATTTGGTCAGGCAAATCCTCTGCCTTGTCTTGTTATCATTGTCCTTGATGTTTTCGGACCTTTCCTTGTGCATGACTATACCATTTAGCATAAGCATATCAAGTAAGTTTCATGAGAACTGTTACAGGATTTTGAGTGGAGTTGTATTGAATTTGTAGCATAATTTGGGACAAATATACATCTATAAAACCAGGTCTTCCTATATGTGAACATAGTATAATTTCCTATTTATTTAAGTCTTATCATTCATTTTTGTAATTTCATCCAAAAGGTACATAGATCTTTTGTTACATTTAGCCTGGGAAATTATGTATTTACATTTTTTTTTGTATTTACATTTTTAAACAAGTATTTTATTATGAAAAATTTAGAATGTGCACCTAAGTTAAAAGAATTGTATAATGACCGTACCACTGAGATTTTGTAGTGGTTAACATTTAATAAATTTGCTTCATATCATATCAATCTGTTAATTTGTTCTTTATGGGTTTCCAAGTAAGTTGTAGATATCAGTATACCTCACTCCTAAACATTTACCGATGTCTGATGTTAACTAGAGCTCAACATTTGTTTCTGGGTTTGTTTGTTTTTTTTACCCCCTGAGGTAATATTTGCTTACAGTGAATTGCACAAATCTTAGTGTATTATTCTCAGTCTTTATAAATGTGTACATCTGTGTAACCCAAACAACCTGGTAAGATAGAGAATATGTCTATCACCTCAGAAAACTCCAGTCCCTTCCTTGCCACCACCTCTGCCATCAGAGGCAATTATTGTACTAAATTTTTTCACTGTAGATTGGTATTGTCTGTTTTGGAACTTTGTTTACATCTTTTTTGAGTCAGCAGATTTTTGAGGTCCATCCATGTTGCGTGTATGAATATCTTGTTGTGTTTGTTGCCAAGTGGTCCATTGTGTGACCAGAGCACAATGTTTCTCTGGTCTTTTACTGATGGACATTTGGGCTATTTCTAGTTTGGGCCTATTACAAAGAACATTCTATGAATATTGTAATATTGGAGATTTCTTTCTTTTTTTTTTTAGTGGATATATGTCTTAATTTCTCTGAGTAAATACCTAGGAGAGGAATTACTGGGTTATAAGGTAGGTGTTTGTTTAGTTTTATGCAAGAACTGCCAAATTATTTTCCAGAGTGGTTGTACAATATATATTACGCTTCCACCAACAGCGTGTAGGAATATAGTTGTTCTACATCTGTACCAACATTTAGTGTTGTCAGTCTTCTTAATTTTAGCCATTCTGGTGGGTGTTAGTGGCTTCTCATTGTGGTTTAAAATTACATTTCCCTGATGACTAGTGATGTCATATAGTTTTTCTTCTGCTTATTGGTCATACATATTATCTTCTTATGCAAGGTTTCTGTTTACCTCTTGCCTATTTTTTATTGTCTTTTTTTTTCCATCTTTTTGTTATTGAGTTGTAGCTTTTAAATATCCCAGATAGAAGTTCTTTTCAGATAGATATATGTATTGCAAATTTCTTCCAATATATAGCTTACTTTTTTCTTAATAGTGTCTTTTGAAGAGCACATATTTTTATGTTGATGTTTACTTCATTTTTAATGGTTTTTGCTCTCTTTATCTTGCTAAGAAACTGCCTATTTTCTTTTTTCGCCCTATTTTCAAGATACAAAGCTATCCTGTTATACTGTTTTTTTAGAAGTTTTGGGATTTATTATTAATTAATTAATTAATTACTTTTTGAGAGAGAGAGAGAGAATGCACGCAAGTGGTGGTATGATGCAGAGGGAGGGAGAAAGTTTCAAATGGCCTCCATGCCTAGCCTGGAGCCCAGCACAGGGCTCCATCTCATGATCCTGAGTTCATGACCTGAGCAAAAGTCAAGAGTCAGACCATTAACCAATCGAGCCACCCAGAACCCTCTACGTTTTAAATATCTTTAAATTCTGGATATTTGGGGGCACCTGGGAGCCTCAGGCAGTTAAGCATATACCTTCGGCTCAGGTCATGATCTTAGGGTCCAGGGATGGAGTCCCACGTTAGGCTCCCTGCTCAGTGGGGAGTCTACTTCTCCCTCTCCCTCTGCCCCTTCCCTCTCACCCTGATCATTTTTGTTGTTTCTCAAAAAACAAAAACAAAACAAAACAAAACTTAAAAAAAATCTAGTTATGGGGCACCTGGGTGGCTCAGTGGGTTAAACCTCTGCCTTCGGCTCAGGTCATGGTCTCAGGGTCCTGGGATCGAGCCTCACATTGGGCTCTCTGCTCAGCAGAGAGCCTGCTTCCCCCTCTCTCTCTGCCTGCCTCTCTGCCTACTTGTGATCTCTGTCAAATAAATAAAAAATATTTTAAAAAATTCTTGTTATTTTTAGACAGAATTTTTTCTGAGTTTATTAAAGTGAAAAGTCTTTAAAAAATAGGCTGGATATTCTAATACATGTAAGAAGGTAAACCATTTGGTCCTGGTGATGTGGCTGCGTTGGCTTGGTATGGTGTCCATTTTCCTGCTTAAATGGTAATGACTAGCACTGGATTCATTACTTTGTTCAAAACTGAACTGACTCTCTTCATGAGTCATAGTGCTTGTTTTCTGGAACTTTCAGGTTTATTTGATTATTTGATGGGTTTTAATGGCTCAGTCTCTTTAGTTGTAACCAATAAATATACTTGGAAGTCTAGGGTACCTGACGTAGATTTGAGTGAACAGTTCCTAAATGGCTCTGTCTCCTATGAAGGTACTAGTAGATTTATGTGCCAAACATTGATGTGCCGTGTGTTTCCATTTCCATTTTGTTCTGTTAAATTACAAAGGTAGGACATCTTTAAGGTGAAATTCATATATGTGAAGGTGCAAAGCAACTTGTATTCTTTTCTTCTTTTAGAAGTGGTATGGTATTTGTGCCAATAAGTCCCTAGCTACTTTTTCAAAACCCTCTTGTGACCACTGAGACATTTAAGATGACTGAATCAGGATAGAGTAAGGTTGAGTAAGATTGGGTAAGATAAAGAATTGTTCAGAACTCAGGTAAGTACTGATTTGGAAGAAATTACTTGTATTTGAGATCTTCCTCCTCGGTTGGCCCTGCAACAATGTCTTGCTGTCCTCTGTGTGTTCTTAGTTGATGTTTCCCTGTGTTTTCAGTACTAGGTATTTAAATCTTCAACTCCTTGAGCTCAATGCCTTACTTCTTCCCATTGAATTTTGACAGATGACTTCCTCTCATTGTTTGGAGAAATCAGGGACATCCTTCAAGAGTTTCTCATCTCAGGGCACCTGGGTAACTCAGTTAAGCAGCCAACTCTTGATTTGGCTCAGGTCCTGATCTAGGGTCCTGGGGTAGAGCCCCAAGTTGAGCTCTGCCCTCAGTGGGATGTTTTCTTGAGGATTCTCTCTTCCTCTCCTTCTTTCCCTCCCCTCTTGTCCCTCCCCCACCCCCAATAAATAAATAATCTTAAAAAAAAAAAGTCTTGGGGCATCTGACTGGCTCAGTCATTTAAGCGTCTCTCTTTGGCTCAGGCCATGTTCCCAGGATCCTAGGATTGAGCCCCGCATTGGGCTCCCAGTTCAGCAGGAGGTCTGCTGCTTCCTTTTCCACTTCCCCTGGTTGTGTTCCCTGTCTTTCTGTGTCTTTCTCTGTCAAATAAATAAATAAACTCTTAAAAAACAAATAAAATTTAAAAAAAGTTTCTCATCTCATGCATCATATGTGGGGCTTTGGGGTTTGATCTCTGAAGTTGATGACATTGGGAACCAACTGACATGAGGCTGATTTTTGTGCTCTCCCCCCGACCCTGCCCTGGGTGGGGAAACTGGGGTCTGGGGCCTAGGATGGCTGCAAAAGCCAGTACAGTTGAGAATCTTGACAAGATATTGCTCTAATTGGCATATGAGAGAAAATAAGAACTGAGCTCATAAAATATATCTTTAATGTGTAGTTCAGTACAGCCCCTTTTCTTTCTTTAGACTGAGGAGGAGGCCCAGTAGGGTGGACCGTGAGTGGAGAGGAGCCAGTACCACAGATAGAAAGAGTGTAAAATCTTGGCATTCGCAGCTGTTATAGACCTCTGGGCCCTACCAACCTAAGAGAAAAGGAAAGGCTGGATTAGGAGCCCTGGGCTGCCCAAGGGAGCCCTCACTGGTGTGTCCGTACCATGTTCTCACAGACCTGAGCAATCACTTACCCACCCCTGAGAACTCCTGTTCTCTACCCCTTTTCATAGCCTGTTCCCCTTTCTTTAGTTTCTCTCATTTAATGAAAAACAAAACAAAACCCAAAACCTCCTTCTACCCTGCCTCCTCTACCCAGCCAAATATCACAAATGAGTAATATGGGCTTCTCTTCTTCTCTCCTTCCCTCCAAGTCTTTCTGGTCAGAGTCGACAGAGACTACATTAGCCCCCAGATCTGCTGGGCTCTTGTTCCTTTACTTTGCTCCCGGAAGAGGATGGTCTTCCCCAGGATTCTTTGCTGGGCCCTGTTCTAACCCCATGCTACACACTCTCCATAGCTATAACTACTGTCTGTTGATGGCTTCCAATGCTTGGTATTCCTCCTGAGCTATAAACTTAACTGGCATCCATAATGGTAAAGGACAAACCTAGCTGCCACTTAGCAAGTGCCCACTGTATGTCAGACATTGTTTCTTTAGCTCAACCTTTAATTCTCAGAGTTCTTCTTGACCTCCTCTTTTTGTGGGTGAAGAGATGGAAGCTGAACTTAATTGATCAGAGATTGTGTAGCTAGTAGCAGTGGGAACTGCAGTTGGGATCCCAACCCTTGACTCTAGAGCTCCTTCAGTTGAACATTTTTAGATTCTTTCATTGTTGCTTAGGTTACTCCTAACTGGCCCTGTGTCATCTCTCTGTCATAGCCACCTTTATAAAGTAGAGATGAGGTCATGCCCCTTCTCTGAAAACCTTGAGTGGTTCCTCAGGACTCAAGATACTGTGTAATTCTGTAGCATGATCTAGGGACACTTCATGATCTTGCCCCTCTTACCCTCTCTAGCCATTTTCTGCCTCCCTTTCTATGTTTATACTGATTAAGCCATATTCAGCCACTCTCTGTGGCCTCTGACTATACACATGCTGTTTCTTCTAGGACTGCTCCTTGCTTTGTCTTTTCCTGCCCGACTCCTAAGTATCCTTCACCATTTAGCTCCTTCGTTAGTCCTTCCTGTTCTCTCTTCGGTGTCTTTCCATACTCTGGGCTCTGTAACCCCCATGCCCCTAAGCACGAGGTTCCGTAGCATTCTCCACATATCACTATTTTAGCATCTTCATTCACTTATTGGTTCCTTCAGCAAATGAAAATGTATCAGGTATTGGACAACAAAATATCAGACTGGACTGGACCTGAGTGTTGGCTCTGCCACTTCAATAAAGGCATCAAACCTCTCAGGATCTTTAATTTTTCTCCATCTTTATGGATGACTGTACTTGTAGCATAGTTACAAAGATTGATATGAAGTGTCACATAGTAAGCACTTCATTAATACATTTATTAAGTATGGTGATGGTGATATTCCTGTGAACAAAACTGACATTTCATCATGGACTGTAATGATCGGTGGTCTTCCATTCTTGCTTGATAGTAAGGGTAGCATCTTTGTTAGGAACAGACACCAGATTCAGACTTCCATAAACAATTAGGACTTTTTTTCATTTAAAAAGATGCGATATGTTGATTCCAGACGTGGTATGATCAGTGGCTAGAAATGTCTTCAGGAACTCGTGCTCTTTCTGCTTCTCTGCTCTAGTTCTCAGCGTCCATGTCACCTTGAGGCTGGTTTCTCTCCTGGACCTAGAGCCAGGATGGTAGCCAGAGGCCACTGGGAATGCAGGCTTCCTTGTTCATGTCCTGTGGAAGAAAAGAGCCTTCTTTTTCTCATTTGCTCAGAGTAAGAGTCTGTGCTGCTTATTGGTTTCAGCTGGCATAGGCCTGTGCATCTCATCTGCCACTGGCGGTAGGGAGATGAGCATGATCGTTTAGAACTGGGCTCGGCATTGCCCCTCAGACACAACTCCTTGGAGCTTCTCAGTTTTGCTGCCATAGCTTGGAGCAGCCTCAGATGGCCGTGGAAGAAGATGGACACAACCGGCGTCCAGTAATGCTTTATTTGTGGATGTGGACATTTGAGTCTCAGACCATTTTCTCCTGTTAATAAGTTTCTGTCTTTGATTTCTCTTCACTTGATCTTCTCTTCTCTAAATGTTCATAAGCCGATGGTCCAGGCAGAAGTGGGAGATAGGCTGTAATTTGCTTTCCCTGATCAAGAGTAAGTGCTAGGGTTGAGAGAGGTAGTTTCAATGTTTGTATAGGCAAGCACCATGTTTTGGTTTGTTTTTACCTCTAGTGCTTAAGTGATTGTCAGGACATAGTAGGTACTTAGTAAATATCGGAATGAATGAGCACAGGTAAAAGTCTTTCCTTCCTTACGGTAGATCAAAAGGGCACTGAGGCTAGAGGTGGTGTTTTTGTGTATTCTACACTGCCTTGAATGTAACGAGTGCTCACATATTATGCACTACATGGGTGGATTTTTTTCCCCACCCAGGTTGATGTTTTGGGCAAGAAAGCAGATAAAAAAATAATTCTTATTGACATCATAAGTGTTGGTGCTGAAGAAACAGCAGAATTATTAGGATGTGCATACTTTGTTGATGTGGAAAATTACTGACATAGGTCAGGTCCTTTAATAGGTCCCGTTGAGGCTCCACGCTCATAGTTTCTACATGGTAGTAGCTCTGTCCACGGAAGCTCCTCTCATCCCTCAGGTTCTTCTTGGCCGTTCGTGCATTCTGACGGGGAAGAGGGTTTGACAGAAGCAGCCGTTCTGTTTGTTCTGTATTTTGTGAAATTGGAAAATTTCTCTCTACTTTGTAAGATACTGATTTTCCCATTACTTTGATTTTTATTTATTTATTTATTTTTAAAGATTTTATTTATTTATTTGTCAGAGAGAGAGCGAGCGAGAGCGAGCACAGGCAGACAGAGTGGAAGGCAGAGTCAGAGGGAGAAGCAGGCTCCCTGCGGAGCAAGGAGCCCGATGTGGGACTCGATCCCAGGACGCTGGGATCATGACCTGAGCCGAAGGCAGCTGCTTAACCAACTCAGCCACCCAGGCGTCCCTACTTTGATTTTTAGATATGATTGAAGGATAGGCCAGAATGATTTATGTGAACAATGAAATTCTACTGAATTTTTGTTCCCTTTTTCCTTTTTCTTTTTGATAGTGGCTTTTAAAATTCCTTTGGAAGAACTATGAATATTTCCTCCATAACTTAAGATAAGGTTTTGTCAGGGGCACCTGGGTGGCTCAGTGGGTTAAGCCTCTGCCTTCGGCTCAGGTCATGATCCCAGGGTCCTGGGATCGAGCCCCACATCGGGCTCTCTGCGCTGCAGGGAGCCTGCTTCCTCCTCTCTCTCTGCCTGCCTCTCTGCCTACTTGTGATCTCTGTCAGATAAATAAAGAAAAAATCTTTAAAAAAAAAAAAAAAAAAGATAAGGTTTTGTCAGTTTTGAGGGGCCTGGGTGGCTCAGTCGGTTAAGCATCCAACTCTCGGTTTCAGTTCAGGTAGTGGTTGCAGGGTCCTGGGATCAAGCCTCGGGTAGGGCTCCCCACTCAGCGTGGAGACTGCTTTAGATTTTCTCTCCCTCTCCCTCTGCACCTTCTGCTTGTGCTTTCTCTCGCAAATAAATAGAATCTTAAAAAAAAAGATAAGGCTTTGCCAGTTTTTTTTTTTTTTTTTTTTTTTTAAGATTTTATTTATTAGGGAGAGCTTGCATAAGCACGGGGAGGGGCAGAGGGAGAAGCAGAGTCCTCACTGAACAGGGAGCCTTACACACTGCCTGACTCCAGAACCCCAGAATCACAACCTGAGCTGAAGGCTGATGTCTAACCAACTGAGCCATGGAGGTGCCCCCAAGGTTTTGTCAGTTTCAATTAAAAAATAAAAATCGATGAAGTGAGCAGTGCTAACATTTATAAAGATGATTTCAGAACAGATTGTACCTTACAATGTTGTATCTTTAAAATTCAAGATTATGATTTTTCCCAAGTGATTATTTTTACCTATATGGAATGCATACCCTAATATAGTACTTAGAGAGTGAATTTTTATTTTATTTTCATTTGATTTTCTCCTCCACTGGGGCTGTGAGCTAAGTGGCCTCTCTGGTTCATTGCTGCAGCATAGGGTAGGGATTGCAAGAGTATTTGTTGAATAATGCATGTTCAGATGCATGTGGAAAATTGTGGAAGCCTTTTAAAATTTACCATCCTGTGATTTTTATTACTTTGTGCCTTAAAATTCGTACTGGCTTATAGAGCTATAAGTGCTTTGTTTTGCGGATCTGAATTATGTTGACCAGAAATGTTCCGTTAAAGGGCAATACTTTTATCCAAGATGGTAATAAAAATATTCACCCACTGCTCCAGGAGAGACCCCACCTGATTGGAAGGACAGCACCTGTCAGGCATACCTGTGCTTTCTGCCTGAACATCAGTTTCTCTATACCTTGCAGAGCGCGGTGAGACTTTAGCCTCTTTAGTTAGTCTGATCTTCTTGGGTTCTACTCCTGTGGGCTGTCAGCAGCAGAGTAGTTTTTTATGGAATATCGCCGAAAGAGCAGTATTTGAAAAGTGTTCTCTGCAGTGCCACCTGAGCTCAGGACAGTGGGGTGTTTGGTGACTTTTTTCTGGGTGGCCTCAGTCATGGGAAGGGAGTGCATTTGTTGAAGCTGGAGCTGTGGAAGTGACTGTGGAGGGAGTTTAGAGCAAAATGGGTCAGCAAGAGGAGAGTTACAGGACATCTCTGAACAAGTGATGAGATGACATTGACCATCACTTTGGTTTTGTACTGGGGCAGGATCAGGACAGCATGGACAGCCTTGGAGTGTGGGGCCGGGCAGCCAAATGATGAAGCTGATGGGGTTCTAGGAGTATGTGCACTGAACGCTCCTGTCCCTCACCCAGAACCAGACTGTCCACCACCTCTGTGTGGTTTCGTTTGGTTTTTAAAATGCTCGTGTATGTTACATTTGCTTTACCATTTAGATGGGACAAAGAGAAATTTATATTTTTAGATTTTAGTGGGAATTTCATGTAAATTGTCCGGTGAAGTTAACAAGTTAACAAGTTAACAAGGTCTTCCTGCGTACCAAGCCCCATACTCAGTGGGGAGAGAATAGAGCAGAACACTCTAGCACCAAGCCACTGGGAATGGCTGCATAGCAGTATTTGTTGAAAGAACAAGCTATGCATGATCAAGGAGGAGGGAAAAGGAAGACTAAAATGAGAATGATCGGAGGCTTTTTAAGACTCAAATTTACAACTCCAGCTAAAGTTTTCTGGGTAGTCAGCTTTTGGGGAATCATGAAAATTGGAAGAAATGGCAAAGATACCTGAAAGATAAATGGCCCATTCCATTAAAGAAAGGTAGATTCAGGGCCACTTCAACTGATGTCTCATGATAACCCTAGCAAATTCTCATATTAAAAATTATTATTATACTTTAAGATTTTACTTATTTATTTGAGAGTACAGAGGGACAGTGAGAGGGAGAAGTAGACTCCCAGCTGAGCAGTGAGCCGGATGTGGGACTTGATCCCTGGGCCCTGGGATCATGACCTGAGCTGAAGGCAAACATTTAACCTACTGAGCCACTCAGGGCCCTAAAAATTGTTTTTAAGTGCATAGCAAGGAAAGCAATGAAGACTAAGGAGACACTATAGGTTTACTAAGTGCAACTTGTTTAAAAAGGAAAACAAAAATTAATTGTGCATTTAATACGGTTTCTAGACTAAGTGGTCAGGGTGAAATGTTGATATTTTTCCTGACTTCATCAAGGTATTTAACACCATCTCTGAAAATCTCCCTGAGTGCAAGATGGCGTAACATGGTCATATGATATGGTTTGAATCACAGCCGGACTGTGGAACAGTTCCCACAGAGCTCTGACTTTAATGGGCTGGTGTCAACTTGAAGGGAGCCTTGCCCTCTTAAGATGTGGAGTAAATTCATGGTAGCACTGCGCTCTGAGGGGACACGAGTGCCGGGACGAGGGAAGACACTGCAGAATGGCCTGGCTGGGAAGGTAGACTTTAACAGTTAGCTCGTTTTTGCAAAGTGAACTCACCCTTGAGGATGAGGGGGGAGAGACTTGAAGTAGTAGATACGGTATCTTGGTTTGTTTTTGTGTGTGGTTTCTTTTTTTTTTTTAAGGCTTAGTATTTTGTTTGGGTTTTGGTTGTTTTAATTGCTTTTAGTCTCAGAGGGAGTTGGCCTGCACGATATGCCTGACAAATAAGAATCCCCTTCATTGTTTGTGTTCTCAGTGACCAGAGTGAGGGAGGTAAAAATCCCATTGTGTTGGGTGGGCTGCATCTGGAATGGTGGCTTCAGATGGGGGGGAAGAAGGGTGCTGTTAGGGAGCCCATGATGGCAGACTTCTCGGAGGAGGAAGAGCTTTCTGTGAGGCCCTTGGAGGAGGAAGGGGTGAAAACGCTGGGGCTGGCTAGTCTGGACTGTGGGGTCCCCTTTGGGGACATCTCCATCTCCCTGGCTTTGAGCAGCTTCTGGGTGGTAGAGGAGTTAGGTTTATTCTCCTGGATGCATTTGAGGCAGAAACTGGTAGAAACTGGCCTGCAAGTTGATGGAGGTATGTGAGCAGAACTTGCATGTGGGAGACATTGAGTAGCAGCAGCTTTCTCTTGGGTTTCCATTAAGTTTGAGACCAGTGACCGGATTCATGTCCTTTTCATTACCACTTCATTTAGGACTTGACCCCTAGCTCCTTGGATCTTCTTTTATAAAACCAGTTTATTTTTGTTTTTATTTTTATATTTTTCTTTCTGTTTTGAAACTTTTAAACCTATATAACAGCAAAAATCTTCATACATTGAAAGACTTTTATATTGTTTCTTTGGATTTGCCAGCTGTTAGCACTTTGCCATATTTGCTGTGCAGTTGTGTATTTATCCATTTATCTTTTTCTCTCTTGTTTTTTGGGCATCTTCGAAAGTAAGCTATGGTCATCAGAGCAATTTAACTCACTTAACTACTTCCTCATCTATCTCCTCTAAGTACAAGGACATTGTCCTACAGAACCACAATAGAGTTCTCCAACCCAAGAAATTATGTAAATACATTCCATATTCAGATTTTTCTAGTTGTCTCCAGAAGCATCTTTAAAACTTGAAGCCTTTGTTTACTTGCTTTTATTTACTTATCCAGAATCTAGTCATGACTTAACCTTGGAGTTCTTGACATTTTGGATTCCTAGCCCTAACCCTCTGGAGCATCTGGTTCTTTTTTTTTAAGATTTTATTTATTTATTTGACAGGCAGAGATCACAAGTAGGCAGAGAGGCGGAGAGAGAGAGGTGGAAGCAGGGTCCCTGCTGAGCAGAGAGCCTGATGCGGGGCTCGATCCCAGGACCCTGGGATCATGACCTGAGCCGAAGGCAGAGGCTTTAACCCACTGAGCCACCCAGGTACCCCGGGAGCATATGGTTCTTTAGGACTAGATTGGGCCTGGACATCTGTCTTTTCCTAATTTTTTAATATGAAAATATTCAAACCTTCAAGACAGTTATAAGAAAAGCTCATTTAGATTCACCAGTTGTTAATATTTTGATACCTTTGTATTCTCTATTTGTCTCTCTAGAAAAACACATCATTTTATTAATTTTGCTGCTGAACATTTCAAAGGTAAATCGTAATACTTTACCCCATAATACTTTAAGTCGTACTAACATCCTTCAAATTTTTTCCTCAGGATGAGGATATCCTCCAACATAGTCAGAATGAACTTATCACACTTGAGAAATTTAACACCGCTTTAGTACTGTTACCTAACCTAAAGTCCATATTCAGATTTTCCTAATTTATTCCAATAATGACTTTTCTTTTTAAAGATTTTATTTATTTGACAGGGAGAGATCACAAGTGGGCAGAGAGGCAAGCAGAGAGAGAGAGAGAGGAGGAAGCAGGCTTCCTGCAGAGCAGAGAGCCCGATGTGGGACTCGATCCCAGGACCCTGAGATCATGACCTGAGCCGAAGGCAGAGAGGCTTAACCCACTGAGCCACCCAGGTGCCCCTCCAGTAATGACTTTAAACTGACCCTCCAGCCTACCTTTGAATTCTTAATGTCTATTTTACATGCAGATTTGTTCCATTAAATTATATTCCGCCCCTCCAAGGCTCATAGGTAAACTATATGCCTTCTCTGTAAAACGTGCTGCCTTTTGTGATTTTCTAAAGATTTTACCATGTATTCAATGTGAAGATTACAATAAAGGGAAATTTTTCGATTTTTTCAGTGGTCTGGTATTTTAAATTTGTGGGTCATGAAAAGTTGGGGGAAACAAATACACTGGTAAACTAGTTTTTGAAAAAAAGTTAAGGGGTTCAAGTGTTGGGAGGGCTGTTTATTCAGGTATCAGAAGAATTAGATAGAACTCGCTTAGAATTTGTTTTTGTGACTCATAATAGCTAATGGAGACATTCCTTAAAATTATCAAAATTTCTTTTGCTTTTACTTGCTGTGATACCTACCCTTAAGCGACATTTAGTTGACATCGTGTCTTTGACCTGGTCTTTGACTCTGTGACCTTCCTCCTTGCTGGCACAGTGTTTGAGCTAGTGACAGGGCTTCTGTCAGTGATTGTCACAGGTCCACAAACTGGAATAGATGTCCCATTTCAGAATATGAAGCATGGAGACCTGTTAAAGTTTAAGTTAGATTTTCTCGTTTGGTAATAAGTAAAAAAATAAAATTTTGATAACATCAAAATTAAAAACTGTAACCCATCAAATGAATAGGAAAGTCCTAGCCTGGCAGAAAATTTTGTAACACATAGATCTGTTAAAGGAAAGGTATCTAGGAAATACAAGGAACTCCTACAATTCAATTTGAAAAGGCAATAAAAAAATAGGCAAAAGATTTGAACAGATAGTTCCCCAAGAAAGGATGAATGGCCAATAAGCACATCAAGAAAATGCTCAAACGTTGGTCCGTAGGAGAATGCCAATTAAACCATAGTGAGATACAACTGCATACTCACCAGAATGGCCAATATTAAGAAGACTGACAACACCGAATGTTTTGGCAAAATCCTAGAACAAAAGAACTCTCATACCTTCTTGGTATGTATATAAAATGGTAGAACCACTTTGGGGAAAGATCTGGTATAATGCTGAATGCACACGCGGGCTGTGATCCCGCAATTTCTAGTAATTTAACCCAAGTGAAATACAGGCGTGTATTTCTAATATGCAGTCAATAGTCTCGTATAGGAATATTCCTAACAGCTTTCTTTGTAATAGTCCAAAATGGGGAACAGTCCAGATTTCTGCCAATAGCAGAACGGCCTGATAAACAAAGGAATGCTACCCAGCCACAGAAGAGAATAAACTGCTACTACACAGAACGCACTTGGTTCCCAGGAACATAAAGCGAAGGGAGGGAAGCCTTACACAAACAGGGACATATGGTGCCATGCCATTTTAAGAAATTTCAAGAATTTTTTGACCTACAGTGAAAAAAAAGAAAGGAAAACAAGGAGGCTGCCTCTGGGGTTGGGGTTGGGGGGAAGGTGACTGGAAAGGGCTATGAGAGAACTTAGGAGTGGTGTTAATGTTCTGTGTTTTGACAGGGATTTGGGGTACACAATGTGTATTTTTGTGAAAACTCGGAATGTACACTTAAAATTAGAGCATTTCATTTCATATAAATTGCACATTAAAAACGATAAAGAAATATTAAACTGCAGTTTATGATATAGAAGCTGAAGTACTTAGGGGAAGTGAACCAATGTCTGCAGTTCATTTTGAGCTGTATTATACAGATAACATAGGCTCGTTGATGGGTGCAGGGGGGTGAATGGACACGCCATAAGTGTTGTAATAAAATGTTCGTGGTAGAAGCCAAGTCGCTGTATATGGGTATGCTTGGTAAAATTCTCTCAGCTTTCTTGTGTGCTTGAAAATTTCCATAATAGAACATTGGAAATGACTCATATGTTGTTTTTGGAGGCATATGAAATAGCCATTTGGGGGGGCACAGAATGGTCAAATACTGGCAGGTGTTCATGGGCTGCCCTAATATGTGCATCCCCGTTTTGTAGCTGTTTAATTTAGCAGTCTTTTTCTGACAGGGTGATGATAGACAGTGTCATTTTCTTCTAGTCCTTGTGCTTAGCTGGGCTAGATTAGTCCGTGGGTGGCAGAGGCTCTTGACTGTCTTTGGGGCCGGTTCCTTAACATGCCAGCCAACTCTGCCTATTCTAGTCTGTTTGGTTTATATCAGATCTCACTTCCAAAGCGGAGTTTCTTATCTATTAGCAGTGAGGCAAGAGGGCCTCTCTCTATGTGGTCTGCTTTGGGGCAATGCCCTCTCTAGTTTTTTGGCCTATAATTTTCCAATAATTTGACTCTAAAACCTGTATGTTTTTCAGTTTACACAAGAATCGACTGTATTTGGTGCTAGGGCTTTCATATACCCCTAGGACACTTTATCATAAATGTTGAATTCCTTTGTCCTAGAAGTGGAAACTGGTGAGGAAGGACACCTTTGGATCTTTTGCTTTCTAAAGTGGTTAAGGTCAAAAAGCCTTTGGGGACACAGCTGCAAATCAGTTGTGGTCCTACCTGTTGGCTTTGTTACCTGGTCTCATTGCCTCACCACTGGAGTTAAATGAGTGGGACTAGGCTTTTTTTTTTCATGTTACTCTTTTTAGTTTTGGAAAAAGAACTTTTTGTTTCCTTGAACAACTTTTCACTACCTCAGAGTTTCTGAGTGGACACCACAACTGTTTTCTTTATACCTTCTGCTACTTCCAGTTCAGCAACAGACTGTCTGATTTTGAACTCCATAGTAACTGATCACCACTAATAACTCTTACCCCATACAGATGACCAATTAGCCAAGGAGTGCTTTTTCCCCCAAGTGTTTTCTCTTTCTTGAGTCCTCTGTAGGGAGAACTAATTAAGTTGAAAGCACTAACCTGTTGGATGTGGCGGGAGGATTGAGTTTTGGAGTTCACTACCATTTATATCATGATTTTAGCATTTCACTAATGGACCTTTGGGAAATCACAGATCCATAAGATGGTTGATGAACCTGTGTTCATCACTGCTGAAGAGAATGACTGAATCCAGAACACAAACACAGGTGTACCTGGAACAGTAGTTCCTCAACCTGGCCAAAGAGTAATAAAGGTTCCAAAAAATAAAGGGAGGCTGTTATAGATAGTTGTGGCTAATATTTCACTTTCCCTTATACTGGTGAAAATGTAAATGACTTTCTCAATTTCGTTTTACTAAATTGTAATACCCCTTGTCACTCCCTTAGCCACTCGTGTCTTTTCTCTATGGGGTTAGTCAGGAGAGCAGTGGGAGGCATCTGACTGTGGGGCCAGGTGCATGGGGCTGCAGCGTCCTTCCAACTTGGGCCTTCTTATGCTCAACATAGGTGACAGTCACCGAAGATGGATCAGTGAGGAATTTTTCTGACACAAAGCAATGAATACTTGCTTGTAGACCAGTTTGAGTTCATGACCAGTGTTTGGTGAACACTGAGCTTCTTTTTTAATATTTCTCTTAACTATTTGTAAGTCGTTTCCTATTGTGAGTTCGTTTTAACATAACTCATGGAGATGGAGAAAAATTGAAGCGATGTAGCATTTGTTGGACTAAACTTTGCATCCTTATTTCTCATGTTAGCAGAAAGAGGTTTGATTACTCATAATAATCAGGAATTTGAGATGGAGTTTATGCATTTAACAAGTGTTTATGGAATTCTTACAAGGTATAAGGCAAATATACAGTAATCAACAAGGCAGATGTGGTCCTTGGCTTTATGAAACTTGCATTCTGGAGGAAGAAAGAGATTTAAGAACTAAATACCATTGAAGTAACTTTAGGAAGAAGTACATACTACCATGAGAGCATATTAGAAAGCACTCTCACAGGAATGAATATACAATAGGAAAAGGGTATTCTCTTCAACAAATGATGTTGGGGAAACTGGACCACTTTCTTTCACTATACACAAAAATAAACTCACAATGGATTAAGGACCTACCCTGAATGTGAGACCTGAAACCGTGAAAATCCTTGGAGTGAGAACAGGCAGTAATTTCTCTGACGTTGGCCATAGCAACAGTTTTCTAGATATGTCTCCTGAGGAAAGAGAAATAAAAATAAAAATAAACTTTAGGACTACATCAAAAGAAAAAGTTGCTGCACAATGAAACAGTCAAAAGACTGGAAAGGCAGTCTGTCAATGGGGGAAGGTATTTGCCAGTGACATAGCTGATAAAGGGTAAGTATCCAAGATCTATAAAGAATTGATTCCATTCAACACCCAAAAAACAAATATTCCATTTAATAAAAAGTGGGCAGAACACCTGAACAGACACCTCTCTGGAGAAGACGTACAAATGGCCAACAGACACATGAAAAGATGGTCAACATGACTCATCATCAGGGAACTGCAAATCAAAACTACAGTGAGATCTTACTTAACCTCACACCTGTGAGAATGCCTAAAATCAAAAACACAACAAGCAACAAATGGTGGTGAGGATGTGGAGAAAAAGGAACCCTCTTGCACTGTGTGGGAATGCAAACTGCTGCAGCCACTCTGGAAAAAATACGGAGGTTCCTCAAAAAATTAAAAATAGAATTACCCTATGATCCAGTAATCACACTACTAGATATTTACCCTCAAAGTACTAATTCAGACGGATATATGTACCCCAGTGCTTATTGCAGCATTATTTACCATAGCCAAACTATGGAAGCAACCCAAGTGTCCAATGATAGATGAACGGATAATGAAGATGTGGTATATGTATATAATGGAATATTATCTAGCCATGACAAAGAATGAAATCTTGCCATTTACAATAACATGGATAGAGCTAAAGGGTATAACATTAAGTGAAATAAGCCAGTCAGAGAAAGACAAATACCAGGTGATTTCACTCATATGTGGAATTTAAGAAACAAAACAAACGAGCCAAGGAAAAGAGAGAGTGGCAAACCAAGAAACACTCTTCATTATAGAGAATAAATTGATAGTTGCCAGAGGAGAGGTGAGTGAGAGATGGGGGAAATAGGAAATGGGGATTAAAGAATATACTTTAAAATAATAATAAATAATAAATAAATAAATAATATAATAATAAATATAATACATAAAAATAAATAAAAAATAATAAATAATAAAAAATAAACTAAATAAATAAATAATAAATAAAAAAATAATAATAAAAGAGAGAGACAACAGAAAAAGAAAATGCTGTCACAGTATTTTGGGAGGGTTCCTTGAAGAGGCGGGATTTAAGCAGAATAAGCAGGAGGTAGTTAGGCTGGGGAAAAATACATGGTGTTCCACCAGTGTTGATGTTCAGGAAGAGAGCATAGCCTATGCAGAGACCCTGCGACAGGACCAGAGTGGGGTGAGTTTTTTTGTTTGTTTGTTTTTTTGTATCTGGAACTTAACGCAGCTACAGGAAATGACACAAAATGAAAGCCAGAGTGGCAGGCTGGGGCCTAGTCAAGGCTGTGGGCTTGTAGACCACATCAAAAGTTTTCATTTTATCCCGAGAATAGTGTGAAGTCATTCAGGGGTTTTTAGAGGGTAATGATATAATTGGATTGGAAAAAAAAAAAAAAAAAACATCGTGGGCGTACCTGGGTGGCTCAGTTCGTTAAGCATCCAACTCTTGATTTCGGCTCCGGTCATGATCTCAGGCTCGTGGGATGGAGATCTGTGTCAGATTCCATGCTCAGAGGGCAGTCTGGTTAAGATTCTCTCTGTCTCTCTGCACCCCCACCTTGTGCATGCTCACATGCGCACGCTCTGTCTCAAATTAATAAATACATCCTTAAAAAAAGAAAAAGTATTGTGGCTGCTGAATGGAACAATAAAGGTATGTTAAAGTATTGTGGTAGCCTAGGAAATGATGGTTAGTGAGGATTTGGGCAACCTCAGTAGAAAGGCAGAAAGACGGGTGATTTGAGACACAGTTTCCCATTTTTTTATGTCATGGCACTTACAGATGATTTTTTAAAAAGTATCATACTGTGGTAAATAGGCAAGGATAACCCAGGGGCTGAGGGGAATTTGTACTCTGGCATAGTTGTAACCCATTTGTGTCAGTGTGATGGCTGCATCAGACTCTGAGAGTTGGGTGTTTGGGAAAAGAGGAAGAGAATGAAGTCAGGGATGAATCCCAGGTTTTTTGTTTAACCAAATACTTTGGTTTGATGGAAGTGCTTCTGAGATCTGGACAGCTAGAGAGGAGAGGGGAAAGATCGTGGGTTCAGTTGTATTTATGCAGAGTTTGGAGTTTCTGTTAAGTGTTCAGATGGGATATTGAGTGGGCAGATATTCTCCTTTGAGGAGAGAATTTAAGCCATGTGGAGGGTGGCTCAAAGTCAACTAAGGAGATGGCATAGGACCAAGGCATGCAGAATTTCCGCATTGAAAAGTCAACTAGAGGAGACTGAACTAGCAAAGGACATTGAGAATTAGAAAGGCCAAAAAGGTAGAAGATATACCAGATGATTCTGAAGCAATGAAAGTCAAGGAAGGAGAATGTTTAAGGAGGCAGAAGTCTCTTGAGAGGGCAAGTAAGATGAGGACTGAGAACGTTCCATGGGGTTCAGTGACCTGGAAGTCATAGGCATGACATTAGAGCAACTGTACTGTGCAGAAGCTAGTGCGGGTCATGGGCCACCAGAAAGTGAAAGCAGAGAAGTAACAGCTCTGTTAAGAATGTCCTCTGTGACGGGGAGGAGAGAGGACAGGGGTAGGCTCTGGGCTTGAGTGGCTGCGGGTACAAGAGAGTGAGAAGATGAGCAGAGTGAGGGAGCGAAGGGCTTGGGAGAAAAGCAGAGAATAGAGGTGGTGAATGGAGGTTAGTGATGGTTGGCAGTGCGGTGAAGGGTTTCCTGCTGAGGCTTCTGTTCTCTGTGATGTAAGAGGCGCTGGCATTTTCTGAGTATGAGAAAATAGACTAGGGGCAGAGATGTTGGAAATAGCCCTTGTGGAGAGCAGGAGAGTGAGTGTTCTAGAGCCTGGGCAGGATTGACACGCAGCCCTGACGGCTGATTGGGGTTGGCTCCACTGTGTCTGTGCGTGACTTCTTTGGGTGTGCCTCATGGAGTTCTTCCAGGGAGATATGGCGGATGGGTACCCTGAATCAGGGATAGAGGGACAAGGGGTTTAGTGAGTCAGGGAGTGATTTCACTGATGAACTGTGGACTCTTAAGATGGATATGGAAAGATGTAAAAGCAGGAGGCAAGAAGGTATTCAGAAGAAGGTAGAAACAAGAGAACTACAGGATCCAAGAAGAAGCTGTTGAGTAAACCAGCTGGACAAGTGGGAGGGTTATGATCGGAGTGGGTGTTTTTATCCTATGTATCACACATTCGGCACAACCTAAATCTTCCAGCACTGAGGGGGTGCACTGTGTTTAAGGAGATTTTTACTCACTGTCTGCTGAGTTGCCTTTTGTTATGTCTGTAATACTGGCTATTTAATATTAGGTTTCAAGTGGTAAAAGTTGCTCATGTTTGCTTTGGAGACTATACATACATGAAGAGGGGTATGTGTGTGTATGTGTATTTAAGAAATATATTTTTGGTATCTTACAGTACCCTGCAGTTCTCATGATGGGGTCATGCGAACAGACCTATCCTAGCAGGGTTGCAGGATCTGTGAGGATGATTGTACCAGGAAAGCTAGAGATATTTCAGCAAGGATGAAGATATGATTAGGAAGGTGAATTGAGGTGGGTTTATAAGAAGATCCACAGTAGGGATATAAGAGTGAATGGTGGACAGAGGATGGAGGGGAACAGGATCACTGGAGATGAAGGAACGGAAGGGAACTTGTCATATTTGCCACACACCACTATGTGGTGATGGCTAGTATGGAGGTGAAGACGTCACTGAGGGGCAAGGGCACTGGAGGTTGTCCATGACAGTGACGAGGGAGGGGGAGGGCAGTAGAATTGGATGACATGGGCCACAGACGAGCAGGGTTTTGTTGTTTTCTTTTTCAGGTGGTAAGGAAGTGATGGTCTAGAAATTGGTAAAAGCAAGAACTCTTTTCCTCCTCTTCCAGACCTTGAGAATTAGAGCTGCACCCGATCACCTGGCTGGGAACCTGTTAGATATGCACAGTCTCAGGCTCCACTGACTCAGAAGCTCCGGGGGTGGGCCCACACTCTGTGTTGTGACAAGCCCTCCAGGAGACTCCAGTGTGCTGGTGAGAGCCATTGCTGCCAGTGATAGCATGCTTGGGTGCAGGGAGGGAAGTAGTTAGTGTGACCCGTGAGCTGTCTGATGGGTTTCCCCTGGTATGTTTTGGAAGCAGATAGAGTTTGGACTTAGTATACATGAGATTTGGCTTTTCTGGTCTCCAGTGACGTCAGGCTGATAATAATAGTTTCAGAGCACATGTTAGATGTTTGGTCTTTGCCTGGACCTACGAACTTGCTATTAGCCCCAGCAGTGATTACAAGGACTGGTTCATTTATAACTTTACTTGTCATTGCTAGGGTTTTAAACACACGATTCACTGTATGCACATGTATTTATTTTTAAACTTTTCATAAACATCTCCTGTCATAAAAATAAATTGTTATTCTTTAGATTTTATTTATTTGACAGAGAAAGAGATCACAAGTAGGCAGAGAGGCAGGCAGAGAGAGAGAGAGAGGAGGAAGCAGGCTCCCCACTGAGCAGAGAGCCCGATGCGGGCTCGATCCCAGGACCCTGGGATCATGATCTGAGCTGAAGGCAGAGGCTTTAACCTGCTGAGCCACCCAGGTGCCCCAATAAGTTGTTATTCTTGTAAGTGGTAGTTACAATTCAAAATTTCTTTTTCTTCAAGGAATGTGATTGATTGAAGGTTATTTCAGATTTATCCTAATCATGCTTTCTAGAATACACAGCTATGCCATTATTGTGACACTAAGGAGGGAAAACATTTTATGAAAAAACTGCAAAACTTGTAAAATGTGAAGGAGAAGGTTGTATAGATGTGTGTGATTTGTCGAGTTATCACTGGAGCTGTGTTAAAAGGCCTCAGGGATGAGGTGTATGCGGATTTAGTAGGTGTGACTCCTGTCTCAGTTCAGCGTTGGCCACAGACCTGTAACTGGGATGCAGTTGGCTTGGCACGGGCCAAGGGAGGGAAGGATGGGAGGGAAGGAACCCCAGCAGCTTGGGCAGCCTGGAGGCAGGCTGGCCTCATGAAAAAGAGCTGGGATTGGACATGTGGAGGCTGTGTGTGCGTCCTGTTTGGTTTGCATCATTGGTTCGAACCAGTGATTGGTTCATTGGTCATGTGTTGCCTGGATGAGTTCAACAAACATTGATTTCGCATGCCCGATTTATGCCAGGACACATTTTAAAGACGAGGAAGTTGAGGCCCCCAAATTTAATGTCTTCCCCAAATCGAAGTTAGTGAAGAAGCCAGGAATCGAATTAGGTTCCTTAAGTCTGAAACAGGCTATGGCCCTCCCCCGTGTAAGTATAGTGGCTTGGTTTCCTGTGGCCCAGGGACAGGTCTCTTGTCATACACCCTCTCTCTGAAAACAATAAAACAAAGGAAAGCCTCCAAAATACTAAATTTGCATGATGGCAGTCATCTTAAATCCCTGTCAACAAGTGAGCCACTATCATGTAAGTTTTAGCAAACCCTAACTTCAGCAGGACACATCTTTGAGGACAGGAAAGGGAAACTGGAAATGGCTCTTGGTCAGAGGACACCTAAGACACTTGTCAGTTTTGTTTAGTTGGCCCCGATGCCTTGTTTGCTCTGTTTCTAGTCAAATATTGGGACCATACATTGCTGACTCCTCTTCAGACCATTTAAATGTTTAATTTGCAGGTGAAGTGTTCAATTTGACCGAAAATATTAAACACTCATACTAAATAATTTTGGAAGCCTGCTACCTTGCTCTGGATACTATTTGTGCTTAATTAATTATATACACTCATCAGAGCTCTGATGAATTCTGTGAACTGCTAATCTTAAATCAATGGATTAATGTTGGTAGCACTGGGCTGGTTTTATTTCACAGAAGGGACGATTTGGAGTTAGGGGTGGAGAGACCTGGAAAAAATCAGAATGTAGTTGCACACTCTCTTTCCAGTACCTTCTCTTGAGGTCCTGTTTCCTAGATCACTGCTGTCATGCTAAAGGATTTCTTCTTGCCCTGTCCCCTCTCGCTCTCCCAGCCTCCCTTCCCGCCCTCCATGCTTTCACTCTCAGCTCCCTCTCCCTCCTCTAGTGAAATTTCTTTTTTTTTTCTTTTGCTGTTGGAGGAATTAGACTTGGGATGGTAATGTCTGCATATCAGAATTCTGAAAGCATTAATTTCTTACTATTTAGTGTTCTGTTTCACTGACACAAACTAAGTCATGGTCTTTTTCATGTAAGCATTTGATTAGGTTCTGAAGGGCCAGATCAAGCTGGTCCCGGGCATGGGGCCACATGTTACAGCAAGACTTGTTTCAGTTTTGAATGATTTGGTCATTGGGCTGAAACCATTGAAGATGGATCCCAAGAAAACAAAACTGGCAGCACAATTTGTTCCATTTCCTTCTCTCCAAAATGCTTTTTCTTTTTTTGGGGGGGGGCGGTTTGGGATTTGGAAGACAGGACCAACCAAGAGGAATCCCATAAGTGGGAGAGAAAGGCTATTGCATTGTTAGGAGCATTTCAGCCTGAGTGATTAGCAGTATTTGGCCATGAGGAAGAAGCCTCTAAAAATAACTGGTGAGCAGAGTTTGCAGTCAGGTCCAATTTCAGTTCTAGAGGCCTTGCCTGTGGAGCAGTTGGCCAGGCTCAAGCTCTAGTAGGGAAGGGTGTTCGGCCTGCCTTATACCTGCTGATAGCGCTCTAGTTTTTGTCTTCCATCTGTATTCATGGATTGAAGCAACCAAAATGGCTGAAGGTAAAGGTGCATTTTTATTGTTTGGGTTAAAACTGGTTTAGGATCTAGCTAGCAAATTTTAGCTTTATTTTCAGTTGCGCACTCTTAAAAATATTTTTGGCTAAGTGCTTCGACCACATCTTCTGCATTTTCTATTTTAAACTACTGGAGACATGAACTTCTTATGGTAGCTAATTTTTTCATGGAGTAATCTGTCTTTAATCTGAATATGTTTTGGTGTCTTAAAATATCTTTTCATATATTGTACTATCAGAGACTGCAGTTTACAAACTTCAGAAAAATGTACAAGTGGCCTTCCCTGGTTTTATAATTACAGTGAACTTAAAGAATGGTGTGTATTCAGATCTCAGATTATAGGAAATTTAAGGCCTGTGTGAGTCTCAGCCTATATTAGGGAGCACATTTAATTGGTTTAAGCAAAGCTTGACTCAGACTTTACCATATGTGGAAACTGACCAAATTTTTTTGAAGGGGGCATTATATGAAAAGTAAAGACAATAGGATTTTATTTTGTTTTTGTTTTTAAAATGGAATTATTAACTACAAATGTTCTTTAACAATGTGTCGAATTTACATTTTTGTTTTTTGGTTTTTTTTCCCCTTACTTTGTAGGGTGAGAATCTCTTTCCACTTAATTGAAAGTAAGCTACATTAGCTCATTATGGTTTTGCTTTGTTTTTCAATTTGTTTTGGACTTTTTATTTCTGTTTTTATTTGTCACATTAGATAACCCTACTAGATTGGTAGAAACTACCATAGTTCTGTTGTGATGTATATGTTCACAAGCAGAACACCCTCTCAAGACCTCAGATTTCTATAGCCTTCCCATCCTGCTCATTATGTTGAAATTTTATTTAAGGAAAAAAAAAAGATGTTATTCAGACAGCTTCCAACTCTCAGCTGCCTAAGTGGCCACTGGAAGGAGTCTATTATTAGTATAGAGAATATGAGTATTCCTGCTCTGAACATCGGTGTGAGTAAATGGTTGGAATGGGTCACTTGACTGTTCTGATAAAGTACTTCATGTCGCCATGATGAAGAATTTGAGATATGTATCTTGAGTTCTTTTATAAGACATTTCTCCCCTTTTCTGAGGATTATATAATCTGTGTAGTGAGTGAGGTAAGATAGGCGGTACTTCTGACGTACTGTTAACAGTTCTTGACTCCCAAATGCTGACATTTTGAACATGAAAAAATAATCAGTTTGATGAGTTGCTTGACAGTTTTTGTGCCTTTTTTTTTTTTTTTTGTCAAAATTTTAAAAGTGTGGGGTTTATGTGTAAATACAAACTTAGCAGCAGAACTCAGGCATGGTTGATTTGTAATTTAGTTTGTTGTAACTCAATTAAGTAATTGACTACCTCCTGTTCAGGTGCTGGGGTGTATCTTCTCTTTACGTTTTCTTCAACCAAATGAATAAAAGGACCTATTGTCCCTAGCCCACATTTTGTAGAGAGACACATTTCATTGCTCACTGTGGTAATTTTCTGTGTTGGGTAGTATGTAACAACAGTTTTCTGATTTGGAGGTCATTACTTCTGCTGGGTCAACATGGAGAAAAATGAATCGTGTAGTTCTTGCCATATTCTTAACCCCATTTAAAAAAATCTTCCTGACTGATCCCTAGGACTATGGGTCAAATAATGAGTCAGAAAATGAAATGAAGACTCTTGTTGGATTTATTCTAATCTTGGGAAATAGGGTTAACTGCTAGACATTGCTCCAGAATACCTTTGGAACAAAGTGCAGATTTAAGGTTTGCTTAAGGTGTTTTAAACTCTTTTGAAATGTTTATCTTGTTATGCTTTTTTCAGTTAATTGGACAGGAAATAATCTGCCCTTTGGGACTCGGTATACCATATTTAACAAAGTGACACATCACAGAAATATTATTTGGTGTCAAATAAAAAGTTCCCCTAACAGAGATGTCTTGGGAAAGAGTCCTTTCTATAATTTACCATTTGTTCCTTTGTGGAATTAGTAAAAATTAACAGCAATAAGATGAATAATACTAGAGTGACAATTTATTTGACATTAGAAAGGATAGATAAAGTATTGCTAATATTTTCATATTCTAGCTATTTACCCTTTTTTGACATTCATCTTTTAAAGTGATAAATTTGTTTGGTAAATAGTACTGTAAATGAAAAATATTTCTAAGATTTATTATACCTTTTTTGCATTCTTAAACAGTTTAAAATAATATTTTAATGACAGACTCAATCTGAAGGTCATCATTCCCTTGTACTTAAGATTACTTTAAGGGCAATTTAAGATTACTATCTTTTACTTTTTTTTTTTCTTTAAAGATTTTATTTATTTGACTGAGAGAAACATCAGGAGAGAGAACACAAGCAGAGGGAGTGGGAGAGGGAGAAGCAGGCTTCCTGCTGAGCAGGAAGGTGGACATGGTGCTCGATTCTGGGACTCTAGGATCATGATCTTAGCCAAAGTCAGATGCTTAACAGCTGAGCCACCCAGGTGCCCCAAGATTATTTTAAGGACAGTTCAAGATTTGCCTACAAGCATCAATCATAGTCACCACCTGCCATTTAAGTTTTTAAATTCTTTGCTCTTGCTGCTGGTTTTCATACCTCCTACAGGCCTGCCTTCCAGCAGCAGCACTTTGTTGCTTGAACTCCTATAGGTGAGGTTGTCTTTAAGGTATATTCTTTAGTTTTGTGCAGTATGTTAGTATACTAGATCAGAGTTGTTAGAATCCTGTCTAAAACAAATTTAAGTCGATTCTAGGCAAAAGTATATTCTTTACTGTGTTTTGCTCCCCTTCCCCCCATTCCTGGTTTCTGCTATGGTGCATGCATTTATGTAACTTAAATTTAAAAAAAGAATTTTTGGTATTTGGTATTGCAGGTCCATAACTTAGATGAGTATTTGCTGAATTAATTTGGATAAATGAGTCTTTCCTTTTGAGAATTGTAGAAATTTTCCTTTTCCATTTCTGCTTTAAGAAAGAGAAATGGAGATAACTTGAACTTTGAATTCAGATAATTATTTTATTTCATTACAAGCTCATTTTAAATTATCAATCCATATTTGGAGGTAAATAGATATTCCAGAAGGCATTTTTCTTATTATAATTAGTATTCTATATAAACAGGTATGTATGCATATATTTATATGCTATATAAAAATAGGGTTTTGTTTTGTTTTTTTAATGTATTTCATAGAGGCAAGGAGCAAGCACAAGTGGGGAGGGCAGGAGTAGCGGGAGAGAATTTCAAGCAGACTCTGTGCTGAGTGTGGAGCCAGACCCTGGGCCTCTGTCTCATGATCCTGAGATCATGACCTGAGCTGAAAGCAGGAGTTGGTTGCTTAACTGACTGAGACACCCAGGAACCCCAGAAATAAGGATTTTTTTTTTAATACAGCATTGAAAATTATCTCCTATGCATCAGCGTTTTAACAAATTAAACCTGTAACATTGCTAGTGAATCTGTGGTGCTCCCCAGTCCCCACTTTTTTCTTTCAATTTTTAAAATTTTAGTGATGTTCTGTATTGTTCTTACAGTTTTTATGCTCAAGACACATAGAAGTATTGGAAATCATCATTTTCCCCCATTGACATTGCCAAAGTTTTCACCCAGTCTCCCCCTCCCATGGCTGTGTTCAGATACTGAAACAGTGAAGCCTGTTTTAAGTGGATTTAATATGCGACATTATAATCTATGCCCAGTAAGAACTTTTTTAATGTAAACATTATGATTTTGTGTAGCCATCTTTTAGGAGACTGCTAATAATAGATCTTACTAGAAACAGATTAGATGGTCATATGTTATTTGATAAGTATTCTTTTGTGAATTCACCCTATGACTATAAATCGGGTCCTTTTTGATAGGTCTGTTAATATTTAAAGAACATTAGAAAGAGAAATTGAGTTTTTCATTAAGAATGAAATTTGTCTTAGTCACATTTTTATAGACTTAAATATAGATATTTAGATAAAATGTATGTATTTGAGTGTGTATACTCACACATGGACTCGTTCTCAGACTGGTTTAGTTTTTTATGACCCCTTTTGAAAAGTTGAACTAGTGATTTGTTTAAAAAACTACATATCTTTTTAATAAGAAGAATTTCATTTCATTTTTTCTTCCTGAAGATTTGGCAGTATAGTCGCTTTGAGTCACTGAATACTACTATCAGTATTCTGTAATGAGAGCTGGATTTAGGGGTAAGAAAGCGGATTCTAGATTAGAGCTAGTGAGCTTTGTCAAAGTGATGTAATTCTCACGTGGGTCTGAGAACTCGGGACCAGGGAAGTCAGGGTTCATTCCTAGTCCTACCCAGCTTGTGCCTGGGACTTGGAGTAAACCACGTAATCTTTTTTCTATAAGACAGGGATAATGATTCTTGTCCTTACCCAGTGGTTCTGAACTAGGCACCACCCTTGTAGGGGACACTGGGATGAGTTTCAGAGTATTTTTGTCATCATCGGGGAGCTACTTAGCTTCCAGACCCGAGGAAGCCAGGGAGGCCAGCTGCCCTGCAGTGTGAGGGACAGTTGCACTGGAAAAGAGTTGTTCTGTAAAGACATCCAGAAATGCACTCTTGAGATATATTGACCAACCCCTTGTGAGGGTCACGCACCGCCATGCACATGGGAGCACTTTGAACTACGCAGGCACGTGCTCAACAAAGAGAAGACAGTGTCCTGCTCTACCACCTCCTTGTTAACTTTTCCTTTTCTCAAAGTGCATTTGGGAATATGACATATCCTTCGAATAACATTATGTTCCCTTTCAAGAGACATTTGAATGCAGTCGTCCTTTCTTTTAAAGACAGCGTGGATCATTTTCTGTCAGTTTCACTTGCTTTCATTATTTTTGTTTACTTTGGCTGTAAGAAGCCTATTTCCAGAAGAATAGCAAACGTGATAAATGATACTCAGTGGACCACAGTATACAAAGCTGTGTCCTGCATTGAGATGGATGGTGAATGATGAGCCTTTCCCTGCTTCCTTAGGTCCCAGTGGGTCTTGTAAAGGAGGAGGACTTATGGACTGTTTTGCTTCTCTTCTTCCCTGGTCTCTATTTCCTATAAATAGCCTCCTTCCTTCTTCTCTCTCTCTCTGGCTAAGAATATGGAGCCATTTTGGGGGGAGATATTTTCTGTGGCCCTCAACAGGCTTTTGAAGGTTCTCCAGAAACTAAATGGGTCAGAGAAAAGGATGTGGCCACATTTCTTGTGACTTCATGAAGTTGTTGATATGTGCTGAACTTTGGAGGAGGTTATATGTAAAGAAGTTAGAAGAAAGGTATACATACTACATAAAATATACATATTATGTCAACCTTTATTTAAAGGTTATTTAAAAAAAATTGTTCGCCAATGAGTGCTTTATTTTTTTTTTTTCATTATTTTGAGTAAGAGTTTTATATGTGTGGTGTTGAGTCTGAGTAGAATCGCTTCTTTTTCAAAATCTTTATTTTAGGGGCACCTGGGTGGCTCCACATTCAGCTCAGATCATGATCTCCAGGTCCTGGGATCCGGCCCCACATCGGGCTCCCAGCTCAGTGGGGAGTCTGCTTCTCCCTCTCCCTCTGCCTTTCTCCCTGCTTGTGTCCCCCTCCCCACCTCTTTCTTTCAAATAAAGAAATAAATAAATCTTGGGAAAAAATCTTTATTTTATGTAACATGTTTTGAGAATTAGATTGAAAACTGTTTTTGAAATGATTTATCATTGTAAGTACTTTCAAATTACTGGAGAGATAATTCAGCAAAAAGACGTGTTCAATAAATGTCTTCTTCTATAATGACATTGTTTTATTTTTAAACAGAGACAAAGCATGGAGGACACAAAAACGGGAGGAAAGGAGGACTTTCTGGAAGTTCATTTTTCACGTGGTTTATGGTCATTGCATTGCTGGGCGTCTGGACTTCAGTAGCTGTCGTCTGGTTTGATCTTGTTGATTATGAGGAAGTTTTAGGTAAGGATTTTGGTATTGTTTCTTGTTTGAGTTTGTAAGTATGAAAGACATCCTTTAGTAATCTTAAAAATTTATTATTATTTTGGGGGTAATTTCTTTAGCCTTTCAGTTGTTCTCAACAGTGCAGGAACAAAAGGGGATGTTATCAGGGTTCCCTGGGAGTAGTGGCTTTTCAGCTTCTTCGAACATAATTTGTAGTAAAAATAAAAAATTAGTATTTATGTATGTATATTGCACAGAAAAGTTTTATCAAATAGTGCTTAACTCTTAGGAAATGCAGTACTGCATAATTTCTGTTCCATTGTATTGTATTATGAATTTTAAACATTCTTGGGCCACTGACTTTATGTCAGGACCCAATTTGCAAGACCCTACCTTAGAGAGCATTTAGAAGCACACCCCTTTGTCTTTGTTGGAATGAATCAGTGTGTGTGTGTGTGTGTGTGTGTGTGTGTGTAGGTCGGTCCTTTCTGTATGCTATTGAGGAGATTGCCATGTTTTTTTCTGATAGTTGTCTTCCTTTCTCCTATTTTTCGTTTTCTCTCCCCATAATCACTGCAGTTTTTCATGACTTTTTACATTAATGATTCTTTACCATTTTTGGAGTCATACTTTGAAGTCACAGTCTTTTTTTTAAAGTTGAGATAAAATTTACATAATGTAAAAATCAACATTCGTAATATGTGAAAATGTACAGTTTATTCTTTTTAATATATTCCTCATGATCTAATTCAGAATATTTCCATCACCCCTCTTCCCCTCTCCTGGCAGACACTGATACACTTTCTATGTCTATGATTTTCTTACTCTTGACATTTCCTATAAATAGAATCATACAATATGGGTCCTTTTGTGTCTGCCTTTTTGCATTTAGCATACTGTTTTCAGGGTTCAGTACTTACTGCATTTTACAGCTGAATAGTATTCCATTGAATGGATACACACCACATTTTGCTTATCCATTCATCAGTAGTGGACCTTTGGGTTCTTTCTACTTTTTGGCTATTGTGAATACATGGTCTTCCTCTAATGATCCAGTGAAAAATATGGGCCCTGTCACTGAAAAAAAATGCACGCTCCTCTAGATGTACCACGTTGCATCGAAACCCACCCTGCCTTCCATAAAGCCTCTGCACTTCTGCTCTAGATGTTAGGTTACAGCCATCTTTCGGTGGGGGGAGACAAAACATGCTGTTGGATAATCCGCCGTTGAAATTTTTCATTATTTCTTAAACAGGAGTGTCTCTGGATAGATGATAGAGTAATAAAGGAAGAATTTTAGTTCGGAGACAAACTTCTGAGTACAGATCTGTGCTTTTGTTGACTTACACAGTGCTGTGTTGCTAAGGAACGTCTATTAGACAAATGAAGAGATTTAAAGTCTTTGTACTTTTAAGGGCAAGTTAACAATTTTCATGTTTTTACATGCACGCAGCCAAAGCAAAGGACTTCCGTTATAACTTATCGGAGGTACTTCAAGGTAGGCTATTAGAGGTACATTTTAAGTCTACTTGTGTCGGTCTCTAAAATCTCATCCTTATTCTACTAATTTAGTTATTCCCTGCATCTGAGAAAATAGGTGGTATAGGACCAATGTCCCCCTTTGAGTTTGTCAGAAAATATGGTCTTTTTAATGTTACTTGAGCTCTCTGCTATAGATCGCCTCCATTTGCCAATCAGCCCTTCTTATTTATATTTTCTTAGCCACAGAAATGATAACTTCCTTATCTCTCGGTTATTATTATTGTAATTATTTTTATTTTTAATTTATTTAGTTATTTATTTTTTTAAGATTTTATTTATTTATTTATTTGAGAGACAGAGATCACAAGTAGGTAGAGAGGCAGGCAGCAGGTAGCCTGATGTGGGACTTGATCCCAGGACCCTAGGATCATGATCTGAGCCAAAGGCAGAGGCTTTAACCCACTAAGCCACTCAGGTGCCCCTTTATTTTTATTTTTAATGTGTATGTGTGTGCTTTTTATATCGGACTTCTACTTTGCTAGTTAACTATTTTCCTAAGTATAAGGAGGGCTCTGGGAGGGTAAAGATTGCGCATAGCCACTCTACTTAACAAGTTCTGCCTGCTCTCCTGCAGTGTCTTAACTTACATCTTATTAAAGAGTTGGGAACAGTGCCGCAGATTGGTTTTTTCGTACTAAAGGCTCTGTCTGTGGATGCTGTTAAAAACACTGCTGTATATGATGTCTCCTCACAGCCACTGTCTAGTGCTGAGTTCTAAATGATGTTGATTTTAGGATTTTTTTTTTTTTTTTTTTAGGGAATTGAATGTATTTGACTTAAGTTTGGAGTGCTAAACATGGCAGTGCTCCTAGATGATAAAACCTTAAGATAACATTTTACTCTGCTTGAAGAGGAAAGGATATGGTAGTACTGTCTTCTCAAGTAGTTTGTTTTAAGCTTTGTGTGTTTTTCTTGGTAGTAGATAGCCAGTGCTAGTTAAGGTTTTTTGTTTGTTTGTTTGTTGTTTTGTTTTTTTAAAGGCTTTTTAAAAAGTTTTTTATTTCTTAAAGATTTTATTTATTTGACAGAGAGACAGCAAGAAAGGGAACACAAGCAGGGGAGTGGGAGAGGGAGAAGCAGGCTTCCTGCCAAGCAGGAAGCCTGACATGGGACTTGATCCCAGGATGCTGGGATCAGGACCTAAGCCAAAGGCAGACGCTTAATGACTGAGCCACCCAGGTGCCCCACTAGTTAAGTTTTAAGTGGGATAACTAAGATTATTTTTTTGTCATTTCAGGAAGCTAGTCTTATTAACTATATTTCCAGAAGTCTTTTTTTTTCAAAGTTGATTAGTGATGTTTCTGTTATGAATCATTATTGTAAAATATAAAATTAATTGCCCTCATATTTTTAATATTTGATGTTATTTGTTTATATTTAGTCTTTATTTGAGGCTTGGTGGATGTTCTTTTTATTTTGAATATTGGTGGTGAGGAACTTTCATTACTGTAGAAGCATTACATTTTAATGTAACTGTTAGAAATCAAGAATGTTTCTTATATATGTGGAAATTTTTACCTCAACTGTTTTTGGTAACATAATAAAAAATTCATCTGAAACGATTAAATCAGGGGATTATTAAAACTTTAAGAAGATATTATCTCAGTTATAGTTCTTAGATTGTAAGGCGAACATTTCCTGAATCTGTCAGTGAATCCTCTTATCATTTTTAGGTAATATCTTCACTTAGCACTGCTTTTCAGGATTCAGAGAGCAAAGAATTGCATGGATTGGTAATATTTATGGCTGATGGTCAGGACTGCATTAAGGGGTAATACCTTATCAAACTCGTTTTCCGTTTTCTTCCCATCCATCTTTTCCTCCCTCTTGCAGGAAAACTAGGAGTCTATGATGCTGATGGTGATGGAGATTTTGATGTGGAAGATGCCAAAGTTTTACTAGGCAAGTAGCGTTTTCTTTTTTATTAATGGTGGTAAAATGCTGGAAAAACAGTATCTTTGCCTTGATAATATGTATGTCCAGTCACACACATTTTATGGATGATGTTTTCCCACTTCAATTCTGTATTTCATTCTTACTGAAATGGCTTAATTTTTTTTCCATGGACTTATATTTCAGCATACTTTTATAATAAATGGTTAAGTATAGACCTCTTGCACATATATTTTCAATAAGCCTAATTTCAGATCTGTGTTCAGATTTAAAGTACTTTCTATTCTGAACTTAATATCTGAACATATAGATAATGCACTAGCCCGTTTTCAAAGATGGTAATTATAGCCACTCTTTAGCATCAGTTGGCGTAATTCACTTCCATTTGAAACTAAGTTTCTAAAGGCTTACGTAAATCCATTTTGAAATAAAATCATGGTAGCCAACATTTTAAAATGTCACATGCATGTTTTTAAAGGTAACATTAAAATATGAACCAGTAGTTTTTTGGCCGGGTTTCATTATTTTAGAAATCTTGAGCCCTTCTCTTTCTATCACCAGAATTACCTATCTTTATCATTGAGATATTTTGTGTAATGTATCAACATGTGATATTCCCTCATTTGTTTTAAAATGCTACCTTCCTAGAAGGGATAATGCTGATTTTTAATACGCAAGCTTTGTGTAATCTGGCCTGGTGAGATGTGTGTTTCTGCTTGTTAAAGAGCATCACTTCCTTTTCTTTACTATTAGTAAAGAGTGTATATTAGTATAGTAGTATAGTATTAGTATAGTAGTGTTACATGTATGCTATGTTACATGTATACTATTAATATAGTAGTGTTACATGTATTAAAATCTTATATACTAAAGTATTTAGAAAAATAACAAATACATCATGGTACTCTATACCATGCTTACCAGAATAATGGTGCAGAGAAATTCAACTTGGACCCACAATTTTGTGTTTATTTTATGGATATGAAAAAAATGAGAGGGTATCACATCTATAACCAATGAAACAATTTTTGGTAGATTAATCTTAACCTCCTTATAAAATAGTAAGTTCTAAATATGGAAAAAAGGGTTTTAGTTGTGATTAAATGTAATTTAGCTTCTCAATTTTGACTTTATGTTTTCTTATTACTTCTCAGTGGGAATTATGTTTGCTACTTAACAGTGGAAGCTTACTCTTTTTTTTTTTTTTTAAGATTTTATTTATTTATTTGACAGACAATGATCACAAGTAGGCAGAGAGGCAGGCAGAGAGAGAGAGAGAGAGGAGGAACAGGCTCCCTGCTGAGCAGAGAGCCCGATGCGGGACTCGATTCCAGGACCCTGAGATCATGACCCGAGCCGAAGGCAGCGGCTTAACCCACTGAGCCACCCAGGTGCCCCGGAAACTTACTCTTGATGAAATTTTTTTTTTCCTGTCTTAATCTTAATGGAATTTTTTATGTAATTTTGTCATTACATATCTAAATTTTTCTTTGGATATAGTAAATCCTCAGAAGACTATAATCCTAGACATGAAAAAGAAGTAAGATATATAGAATTTAACCTATCAGAATGATGCTAATTTGCTTGCCTATAAGTGGTTTATTATTCCACTTACTACTTTGCTTTAAATGATGAATTCTGAATAGTGAACCTTGTTCATTTTAAAGATAACTTCATGTGGTCCATGTTTCCTCACTTATAGAAATAATATTCTCATCTGCTATATTTTGTTGTTTTTTTTTCTTTTTTTTTTTTTTTTTGGCTTAAAATCAGCTATGTGGTCTGTCAGGAAATATCAACTATTAAAAATTGAAATGTTATTTCTTCTATAGCCCACACTGTTTTCTATAGAAAACTTAAATTAGGAACTTGATTTTTAATATTTTAATAGATTATAAGAGTTTATTTCCTATAAGGTTTTTAAGCAACCATTAAGAGGTTAATTAATTGTATCTTTGAACATTGCCATTTGCAGTAGACATGTATTTGCTATGGGCAAATCATAACTTTTTCCTTTTGCAAGAATTATATATTTGGAGTGAGAACCAAATTTGGTGAATCTCAGAGTTCATTTTGGTAATTTGACTATTAAATGCATAAAGGCTAAAGTAAATGATTTTATCATATTTTATCATATAAAGGTACTAATTCATAGTTAGCTTGTGGCTTCACAGTTAGCTGGAACAAACCAAAGGTGAACTGTCAGGCTCACTTAGGTCCTCTGATCTTATTTCTATAATAATTGAGTTCTCTGCATGAAATACTGGCTTGCCTGGAATTGAATTTTATGACTAAAGGTCTTGCCTAGTTTAGCGAGGTTATTGTAGCTTAGTTGTGCCTCTCTTACTCGCAGGAGTTTGCAAAGAGAGCCTGGTGAAATTCTTGGGGACATTAACGGGCTCTGTATGTTCAGGGAGAGGTTATGCGGAAGCAAATTCAGTGAGCGTGTACCCAAAAAGAAGCAAGGCTTCCTCGGTGCATTTTCACTGGAGAGGCAGCTCAGAGGTAAGGGCTTTGGATTAAGGCACCAGGAAACCAAAGGGCAGACTCAGGTAGGAAGCTAGAGATTAGGGGAGAGCTTGTTGTAACTGTTGAAATAGCTGAGCTTGTATTAACAGTTGAAATATGCTGAGCTTTACTATGTTCGACATTTCTTTGATGAGTATTTCCTTCTCATTCTTAAATTTGCATAATCTAAATCTTATCAATTTGAGGAAGTGTACACTTTCATATTTATATTTCATATTTTAAGGTTTGGCTTTTCTTTTGAAATACCAAGAGAATGAAATATGTTTGAGTAAATCAAGATATTCTGAACAGCCATCATTAATTTTATTTCATTGTTTCTGGCCATGGTGCTTATGATATACTTTGAAAATATTCTAAACCTTTCCTAGTTTACATAGCTACCTACTTCTGTGGTCAAATTATTAGAATAAATTATCTCTGATATCAGTTTGGGTTATTGAAAACTACATTGTTGGAAATTGTATTCTTTGAAAACTTGTTTCCCAAATAAAATCAACAGGAAAATGGTCCAGGTACCAGTTGCTAAGAGTAACATCCTTTTCGAGTAATGCCACCCAAGGATTGCATGATTGTCCTTTTGTCTGTGACTAGCACCTTGCTGGCCCCATGTCAGGTGTGGCTGGAGAACAAAAGGGAAGCCGGTCAACAATTCCTAGAACCTTGGTAAGCATCTGTAGACCAGACAGATGCATAAGTGAACTGGATCTTGTCCACTCAGAGATGCTCACACCCTGCCCTTGGGGTCAGGCCTGCTCTTAGAGACTAAGGAATTACATACCCAGAGTAATTCCTTTTTCTGTTTGGTATTTGGTAATATTTTTGTCTTAAGAACCACAGGAAGGTTGCATTGTTCAGGTACTTTTGCATATTTGTTGAATCCTTCAGCTTGTCATACTGAAGGCTGGTAAAGTTTTATATTTGATACTTAGAAGTACTAATATTTGAAAATAGAGGAAAAAATAAACATGTTTATTATAAATATACAGCTATAGTGGTTTTTTTTTTTTAAAGATTTTGTTTATTTGATAGAGAGAGATCACAAGTAGGCAGAGAGGCAGGCAGAGGGAGAGGGGGAAGCAGGCTCCTTGCTGAGCAGAGAGCCTGATTTGGGGCTCGATCCCAGGATGCTGAGATCATGACCTGAGCTGAAGGCAGAGGCTTAACCCACTGAGCCACCCAGGCACCCCAGTTATTTATAATGTTTTAAGGCAGGAAGTAGAAAGTATGTTATTCCCGCAGAGATTTCAGTGGGAATACAGATCTCCTCTGTTCATAGTACTTGTCAACTGTTAAATTCAGTGAAAAAATAATCCAGTTGTGTCAACAAATAATTTAAATACCAAAAATACTAACTGGAGTTTATTTTCTCCCCCTGACCCCCATACTTGAACAATGATATGGTGTAGTTCTTCTGTGCACTGAAGTGGGGATAAAACACTGTATACTTTAATATTTATGCTAGCTGTCTTACTGTTGTACCTTACCTGCCAATCTTGATTCCTGGCTCTTACACTACATGGAGAAATGTTGAGTTGCCAAAGCCCAGCCTACTGAGTGAGGTGGTTATCATCAAGAAAGCTCTCAAGTCATGTTTACATTTCTTACAGGCAGAACTTTCTACCCTGTGTTTTTTTCTCTTTCAGAATTACAGGTCTTGTTATATAGGGCTTGGCTGTATTGGTAGATTTTTATATTTACTGGGCTGAGAGATGTTTCTTACCCAAAGCCAGTTCTAAACAGGAAAAAAAAAAAAATGATAAAACCAATACATACTTTGTTTTCTTTACATCGTGGTGGCCCATTTTGGGAATAATATTTAAAAAAACAACAGGAGTCATGGATCTTTTTAGTCGAAGCTAACTTCTTGGGCTTATGGGAAGAGAGCTTTAAATATTCCTGTTGCAAATGACTGGCTGGGGCCTTGGTCAAATTTAATATTGGTTAGCAGAGTGAATTATTACTAATAGCTGACTCTTAGTGGTCAGAATTATAGGGCCATGAGTAAGTAGCCAGAGTACTGGAAAGCTAACATTTGGTAGTGGGAACATTTGATTATCTGACATAATTTGAATAAATTTTATGTTCATCTGTGAATGCTATAAACAGTAATCTTGCTAGTCATATTAATCCCAGAGTTTCTTAAGTAAACTCTATGTCTGAAGGGGAAAAATGTAAGGAAATGAACCTTTTTATTTTCTTCAATGAATATTTATTGATATATGTAAATGCTTATATAATCAACTCTCGATAATATCTGGTTGGTAAATCAGCAAACATGGAGGCTGTCCAGAAGGATCTTTTTACCCTCATATTACTTTTATTCGTTCTTCCCATTGACATTAATCAGTCAATTTTGGCGAATACAGTTTTGTTTTGGGGCTGTAGATTCTCTAATGAGGGAAAGGCAAACCTGGCTAGGGGCTGGTAGGAGTGGCAAGGATTGGTGGAATTATGCCTTTCCTGCAGTACATGATTGAGAGTTGATTGTAAGGTGTGGATCTTAATCGGTTTCTTTGTTTTCCGAAGTTACCTTTTCTGTTAACGTCTGTGACCGTGATGCACGTCCTTTTTGAGATCACTCTTCCTCAGCTTCTTTTTTCCACCTAACTGCTCTCCTTCTTTTCTCTTTCTCTCTTCCTTTATTCTTATGTAGGCCTGACCAAAGATGGCAGTAATGAAAATATTGATTCTCTTGAGGAAGTCCTTAATATTTTAGCAGAGGAAAGTTCAGATTGGTTTTATGGTTTCCTCTCATTTCTCTATGATATAATGACTCCCTTTGAAATGCTAGAAGAAGAAGAAGAAGAAAGCGAAACTGCAGATGGTGTTGATGGTACGTCACAGAACGAAGGGGTTCAGGGCAAGACTTGTGTCATTTTGGATTTACATAACCAGTAACTTTGATTCAGGGACTGAAGTCATTGGCTTATGAAAACCTGCAGCAGTGTCCTGTTTCTTTCTTTCCTTTGCTCACCCAGGGCTTCACGAGCAGTGGGGCAGCTGTGATCAAACCGTACAAGGCAACCATGTGATCTTTCTCCCCAGTCCAGCTCCTAGCTAGTCCCTTGCTTGGCTCCCCCACTTCTAGTGAAGAAAGTGGCATTCCTCATTCTTGTAGTAGTCTGCAAAGTGCATTGAGAATGATATTCTTGGTGGTATAATTGGTTTCTGTATCGTTTTGTTTCAACTTATGTTGTATTCACAGCACTAAATTTAGAAGCTTCATAGCAAATTGTTTTGTGATTAACCCTTGATGCTTGTCTTTCTAACACACTATTAATTGAGATGATTATAATGGACTTGATTATAAAAATGTTTCCAGCATGATTCATAAATTAAATGATTCTCTGTTGATCTTTAAGATGACTGATGTGTAAAGTGATGGTTCTTTAACATGCTGATATTTTTTATTGTAATTTGTTTAGCTTAACTGATTTGTCAGGTTAATACAAATTTCAGTGTAAAATTCTGTACTAATGGTGCTTTTAAAATAATTTGAAAATAACCCCATGTTTTTGCCTTAGGGTAGTGAAACTACTGTATTCAGATAGTAGTAGGTCTGAATATTTGTCTATGAAAGCAAAATTTATTTTTAATTTTATTTCCAAATATACATCCAGAGAAAGTAATTTGTATTTTTTTTAAGCAGGCATATTACACAAGAGGGAAAATGTGAATATGTATCTTAAATAATGCTGTACATATTAAAATTATTCATCCTAAATAAGTCTTTTTTCATTTTTTTCCATGTATCTCCTTATTAAGTGGCTATCACCCTCGGCTTAGGTAGAACAATGGTTTTTAGATTTATAGATTTACTTAAGTGGTAATTCTTTTCAGGAGAATAAATTTTTTGCCATTTGAAGACCTTAAAAAACATTTTTGAATCAGTTCATTTAAAATGAGTTTGCTTCAGTAATAGCAAAAGGAATTATGTTAACCTTATATAACATGCATTCATAAAATGAGATTTCATCTGTTTCCTTACTGCTTGAAAGCGATTAGGACCTCTGGTTTCTGCTACCATTTTAAGGAGTGCAGTTTTGTGTTTTTAAATCTCTGAGCCTCTAGGAAATTTAACTTGGCTTTGATTCCTCATTGAGCTGAAAATTTGAATATATTTCTATTTTTGAACATTTTTATGTATTTAACTCTAGTAATTTCTTCTTTTCAAATATTCATTCCTTGCGTTTTAATATGTAACCAGGTTGCTTTCAGTAAGTGGAGAAGTCACGCATTTTTTTCAGAGGGGAACATGACAAATTTAGTTTTTCTGTTGGCAATCAGGACCCTAGGCTATCCAGCTATTTGTATTTATTTGACCGAGATCACAAGTAAGCAAAGAGGCAGGCAGAGAGAGGAGGAAGCAGGCTCCCTGCTGAGCAGAAAGCCCAATGTGGGCTTCTATCCCAGGACCCCGGGATCATGACCTGAGCCGGAGGCAGAGGCTTTAACCCACTGAGCCCCCAGGCGCCCCCAACTATTTGTAAGTATGTATCATAACTCAGCCATAGCCAGAGAGTTTAAAGTATCAAATGAGAACTGGGGGAAACACATCCGTTTCCCCCTTTGCTCTCGACTTATATGTGTCAGAAGAAACTGCAACTTGCTCATCTTAAAAAGCATTATTTTAAAGCTACTTTTGCATATGGCTGCACACGTTGTACATCGGACAGTTACATGGCTAGTAAAACTCTAGTTTATCTTTCCCTGATTACTCAGGGAGTATGTTTCATTCTGTTCATGTTTCTGACAGTGAAAAGCTTCAGATTTTGAAATGTTAATATCCTGGAACACAAAAGTATGATTTTAGTAATGTTCTTTTTGAAAGTTTATGTCTTTGTGCATATTGATTGTGTCTTCCACTCTGAGCAGAGTACTGTGAAATACCAACTTTCATTAGGTTTAATTTAAAAAAAAGTTTTGGGCCTCTCTCAATGAAATTCACATAGCCAGGTGTCTGAGATGTATCTTTTAAAGCAGTCTTGTTTTTCTGTGCTTCATTACTACTAACTCTAGAATATTTGTGATGAGTTTGAGAAATAAATGAACTAAATTTGCATGTTAAGATGTTTGCAATCATTAATTTCTCATCAGGCTCTTTTTTTTGTCATGGTAATGATACTAATGCATGTTTTATGTACAGAAATTAATTATGCTTTATTTTTGTAAGTGAAAAATAATGACATGAAGAGATAATTTTCTTTTTATCTAGTACCCCACCGCTAGTCAGCCCTGTTGAAAAGTCTCCGAGGAACGTAAAACCTAGGGAGCTGGTGAACCCCTGACTTCTGTGACTTCCTTCAACTTGTAGCAAAAACTTGTTTTTGTGAGAAAAAAATAAAGTTGTTTGCAAAACTAGTGTAGAGTATTTTGAAGCTGATCAAAATTACTTCGCTTAAATTTTATTTATTGCATCTTTATGATTTTTAATTTTTCTAACGATTTATTGTTTCATTTTCATTTCATAGTATAAATATTTCCCTAGTTTTATGCCTTTTAAGCTTATTAGAAAGGCAAAATTCTGTACATTTGAGTACTGATTTGTAGTTGAATGGAGTTTGGAGTTGTATCACATTTACTCTGCTTTTCTAACTTAAAACACCCAGAACTTGGCAGCATGAACTCTGTATACAGATGTCATCTTGCCTCCTCAGACCTGGCCCGCTTGTTTCTTGAGACCCATTGCTATGTGTCCAGTTTTGTTCTCTGAAGTTTGGCTCAAAAACAAGAAAGTGGCACTCTGGGTGTTTCTTTTCTGCACTGTAGCTTCCTTCAGGCCTGATTTTCTCCGAGACAGGAGTGGTGGGGTATGAGTCAGTTGGAGAGCCATCTTCTGGGTGCTGGTCGTATTGAATCCCTGAGGCCTTGCCACCAGCTTGCTGTTTGGGAGAATCGTCAATGCTTCGGGCATAATGGAATGCTGGGTGATCCTGCCTTTTCATCTTATACTCGATTCTTCTGGGAATTACCTACCTGTCTCATAGAGCTGTATCCAAACATGTGAGACAACTTTTCTGCTTGCATTCTGGTTTATTTTTATTTACAGTTAGCTAGACTGAATAAAATGTTTCTGTGTACCCTGACAAAGCTTTGGAGAATTCTCAAAAGCAACTGTAGGCATAGGCAGCTATTCTTAATTTGATTGATTCCTTGGTAGATAACACCTTTTGGTGATTGATACCATGATCTTTTCTTTTTTCTTTCTTTCTTTCTTTTTTTTTTTTTTTTAAGATTTTATTTATTTATTTGACAGACAGAGCACAAGTAGGCAGAGAGGCAGGCTGAGAGAGAGAGGGAAGCAGGGTCCCTGCTGAGCAAGAGCCCAATGCGGGGCTCAATCCCAGGACCCTGAGATCATGACCTGAGCTGAAGGCAGAGGCTTTAACCCACTGAGTCACACAGGCACCCTCATGATCTTTTCTAAATAAGATCCCGGTCTACAAAATAAGTAGTTTTCTGTGATTTGGGCTGTGGAATTTTCATTGATTACAATGCATTATTTGGAGAGTTTTCATGAAATTCACTGACTCAGACTCTGTTAGCACAAGTTGATTGACATAATTGTATGCCAAACAGTTTGCTTCTGATATTTGTTGATCCTTATATAACCAAGTGTAATACATTGGAGTAGATATTAACTAGACTGTGAGGTCCTGAAGTTAGGAACCAAGTCTTAGGCTTCATTTGAATCCCTCTTCAAACCTGAGTCCAACATAGAATATTTATTAAATATTTGCTGGGGTTATTAGTCTTGAGTGATAACCTCGGAAGTTACCCATTGTCTAAGAAAACATGGATGGTTTTATTTTTTAAACCAACTTAAATAAGTGAAAAAATTATTGGACCTTTTTCCCCCAAGAGAAAGGATATTTTGAATTTCATATGGGAAACTGACCTATGCTAACTGGTGTCTTCTGATGAGCTTTCTGGTGAGCTTTCCAGGGTCTTTTATGTTCCTATTTGAGTCTGCTTCTTCATGCAAACTTCCGTCTCTGGATGTCATCCCTTCCTAAACTTTGAGTCATTCCCTTCCCCACTTATCGTAGAATATTGGAAGGTTTGTAGCTTTCTTTTTTCAAAAATGTCTGTGATAATATTGTTACACTTATATTTAAAGATAAAAAGGAAATTGGTGTAGTTAGTGCACTGGCATGCCTTTTAGCCAAACATTCTAGAGCTACAGTCTGCCTAGAGCAGAGAACTGTTACTGGGGCATTTGGGACCTTTCTTTTTTATTATTATTATAATTGTTATTTTTGCTACCGGTAGTCAGTGTTGAAATAAATTGTGATGGTTCAGTATGGGAAGGAGGAAGATGAGAAACTGAAGCTCAGGGTGACTCACGGGTCTCACTAGGGACTGGTTGTGATGGAAGTGACCAGAGTACTAAGTGATACCCAGCCGACCAAGTGTATGGCCAGCTCTCGGGAAACCTGTAGTAGCTACTTAGGTTTCTGTAACAGAGCCAGTCCTCTAAAATTATGTCTGTTGCACAGGTCCAACCATTGGCTTAATGATTCAGCATTTTAATTTGATACAGAACATTTCATCTTGAAAATGTGTGTGGGATAGTAACTCTGGGGCCGTTGCCAAAATAACATTAATTACTCTTAGGCAACTCATGTTTTAAGGGCAGAACATAAGACCTGTTTTTAAAAATTCCTGTTAAAAAATTCTCAAAAAGCTAACAGAGCTATTAACATTGATTACCTTAAAAACCGTGAGAGTAACCATATGGCGATAGGAGGTAAAGAACATGATGATTACTTCTTTGCCATTCCCTTTGGCTGCAGCCACTTCCTGATGCTTTTTTGATGACTGCCTTCAGTTGGAACATATTCTATCAACAAACAACTTTCATCTCAATGAGTTACAGAATACCAAAGTGTTTCCCTTTTAGGCTTTGATTGATATAATCTTCTATATGCTACTTGGAACTATTTTTAAGGAGTTACATTATGTTGTCATGAATTTTATTGATTGACAAATTCCATCCCCCCTTTTCTTTGGCCCTGGACATTGGCTGTCATAGTAGGGAGAGAAAAATAGGGCATGCTTGTTGATTTTTTGACTGTAAAGGGAGTCCACATCAACCATAGTTACAAATTTAATTATCTCTGTAATTAGGGATTATATAAAATTATATAAAAGCAAAATCCTATATACTGCCCTGTGTTTTTCTCTGGAGCCACTTCTTCTCTAATGTCCCCAACTTTTTTTTTTTTTTTTTTTTAATTTTCCTCTATATCCTGGATCACCACTAACCCTTCCACCATTGGGCTTCACATCGTTTATGGAAAAAGATCTATTCTAAATTTACCCAAACTGAGCCTGTGTAAGGGGCTCACTGCAGTGACAGAGTTATTCTTTTCAGTATGTTCAAAACCTTTCCCATGATCTTCCGTTTTCCAGGGTCACTTTATTCTTCTGGAAAGATGATTTTGCTCTCTGCTTACCAAGATAGTGATCTTTGGCTTCAGTTCCATTGTCTTCCTCTTGCTACACTTTACAACATTTCTTTATTCTCAGAATTTTCTTCATTGTTTCCTTTCATTGATCATTTTTGCAGATGTTGCATCTTGCATCTTGTGGTTTCTCAAGTTAAGTCTTTACCTGCATCTCCCCCTGCATCTTCTGGATGGACTCATTATAAGTTCTCCTCTCTTGCTAGCTCTGTTCCTGTTTCCCGTAGGCATGCCCTTTTTTCCCTCTAGCCATTAAACATGCAGATACAGTGAAATCTTGCAAACCCTTATTCCTTTCTGTCCCTTAGGAACCATGGGAAATTCCACATATCATCAGTTTTGTCTTCAGAAGAGAGTCAGGGGCCCCTATTAGCACTCTGGGTTTTTGGTCACCCTTTTACCACCAATGTTGTCTCATTGTAATGTGACCACGTCTTCTACTGCTTGTAAAAAACTGTAATCTGAAGCACTTTATGGGACATTTAATAACTAACAATTCAGTCACATCTTCATTCTAAATCTTCGTTCCTGACTTCCTTCCTAAAACTACATTTTTGACTTGAAGAATACTGTGTTTCTTGACTCTCATTTCTTGTTATGTAGGCACTCCTCTGTTAACTTCCTTTTTTCTTGGTGCTAGGCTTGGTGCTTTCTCTCCTGTCTGTACCCTTTCTTTCTTTCTGGATGTGATCTTTGTGATTTAAATATTAGCTGTGTCGTTATCACATCAAGAATATTGAAAACTTATTGACTGTATTCTTTAAGTTCATCAACTTGAACTAAAGTTGATGCTTTGGAATTTTGTATAGTGCATTGCACACAAACTGGAAAAGTCTTAAATAAAGCCTTATTACTTTATCCTGTTTCACTTAGCTAATGCTAACCTAATATTTTATTAATGTCAAAAGTTAACTCTAGCCTTTTTTTTTTCTTAAGATTTTATTTTTTTGTCAAAGAGAGAGCACAAGCAGGGGGAACGGCAGGCAGAGCAGGCAGAGGGAGAAGCAGGCTCCCCACTGAGCAAGGAGCACCATGTGGGGCTCAGTCCCAGTACCCTGGGATCATGACCTAAGCCGAAGGCAGATACTTAACTGACTGAGCCACCCAGGCATCCCAGCTCCAGCCATTTCATCAGTACAGTTCTTTCAGCTGTCATGACAGTGGCGTTTGGTGGTTGGGTAGTCTGATTCTTACCACTTTGCTTTTTAACAGGAAAATCTGGGCATGCGTTGAGAGAACATGAAGGAGTCAGGAGAGGGACATGAACAGCATCAAACAAGCATTTTAATGTTTTATGCTAGTGTCTTTTGCACATTGGATATGCCCATGTATTTAAAAGTTAGTATTACAAGAATAAGTTTGGTATTTTATTCTGAAATAAAATTTAGTGGGGAGTAGCCCAAGACGGCAGTCAGTCTTATAAGGTGGCATCTGTTTTTAACAGCGCTTAGGAAAGATTCAAGTTTTATTTGTGAAAAATGATTCGTTACACACACACATACACACACACACTAGTTATTCTGTATGTATATGAGTAATTGGACAGGTATAGATAGCCATATGAAACAGTTAACTCACATTTCTTTTTAAAATGGAGTCAGTAGTAAAACATACACTAATACTTTTTTTTCCACAATTATGAGGATGCTACTTTTTTTTAAAATTGAAGTATAGTTGATACACAATATTCCCATTAGTTTCACACGTACAGCATAGTGTTTGAACAACTCTCCATGTTACGCTGTGCTCACAACTTCAGCTACCATCTGATGATAATGGTATTTTCAACCAAAATAAATTGCCATTCTCAAATGGACTGTCTCACTTGATGGAAACAAATTGCGATGGAGAGAGAAAGAGGAAGGATTTGAGGGATGAAGAATGATTTGAAAAATATATAATGGGAGTGAAAACACCTCATACTGACAGTTGGGGGTGTGACTAGGGTTTTGTAAAACACAGAGTGGGTGCTGCTTTGGGACTTTCGTGTCTAACCGCCGCCGCCATTTGTTGCTGAGGGACAGATGGTACTGCCCCCACAGGAGGTTACCAGTAATCACCACACCTCCCACTCTGAGAGCCTAGGAAGTGGGTTGGCAACTTGGAATGCCACCTTGGAAAGTTTGCTGATACATGAGTATAAAATAGTGTTTATGTGATCAGGAGATAGAACTGAGAACATCAGTTGACTGGGATGCCAAATACAGCCTGTTAGAATGAAAGTGTACTGTGAGGTGTAGGGTATTGATGTGTTTTAGAGGTTAAACCCACCATCACAACTCTTATTTGCCAGGACAAGAAATAGCAAACTAGTGCAATGTTTTTATTTTTTAAAATAAATTATTATGTGTGTATGTGTGTTTTAAGATTTTACTTATTTATCTGACAGAGAGGGAGCACAAGTAGGAGGAGCAGCAGAGGCAGAGGGAGAAGCAGGCTTCCCGCTGAGCAAGGAGCCCCATGTGGGGCTCTATCCCAGAACCCTGGGATCATGACCTGAGCTGAAGGCAGACGCTTTACTGACTGAGCCACTCAGGAGCCCCTACTGCAACATTTTTAGATGAAGAATGAAGAAATTTAGCATATACCTACATGATGGTGTAATTCTTGCTTGTATAATTTCTTTTTATAAAGAAAGTTTGAGTTTGTGGAGGAAAAAAGCAATGATTTTTCAAACAGTAGAGATTGAAATTCTATCAAAATATGCTATCTTTGGGGCGCATGGGTGGCCCAGTCATTGGGTGTATGCCCTTAGCTCAGGTCATGATCCCAGGCTCCTGAGATCGAGCCCTGTTTTGGGCTCCCTGGTCAGTGAAGAACCTGATTCTCCCTCTCACTCTGCTACTCCCCCTGCTTGTGCTTGCTCTCGCGCTCGCTTTCTCTCTCTTTCTCTCACTGTCTCTGTCAAATAAATAAATAAATAAAAATATGCTATCATTTTTTTGGGATGGCAGTGACAATTGAGTAGGGCAGTAAACTCCCCTGGTCCTTTCATGTGTGGTGCTTGTAATTGATCATTGGTGCAAGTGGAAGGCCACTGGCAGTGCAGGCACAGCTGAGTGGGAAATGCTATTTCCAGTGGCAATTAGGTTTTTCTAAGCCCACGATTCTTTCAGGTCTACCGTGAGTCATGAAGTTGACTGAATCATAGGCTGATTACAGTGCATTTTTTGTTATAGTGAAAGTAAGGTTTCAAAATGACATAAACGGTAGATATTTATGTGTTGAAGGAGTGTTCTTTTTAAATGGTAAGTTTAACTTAATTTAATAGAGGCATTGATTTTAACTATAGATATTTATTATATTTTTAAAAATACTTCATTTTTAATTCCCTTAATATTTTCTGTTTATAACCTATTTTCATCTTGTAAATGTCAACAGAAGGACCTGGTGGGGTAGCCAAGAGAAAAACTAAGGCTAAAGGTATTTTCTGTTTTTCAAATTAGCGTTGAGTGTATCAAGTTTAATGCTTGAAACTGCATGATATTTTCTAGATACATTAATGTAGCTACTAATGCTAAACATTGCTTTTTGATTTGGGTTGCACCTTTGGCCTGTAGTAGTTTCATCAAGAGGTCTTTAAAGAATTTCTTGCCTCAAGCCTATAATTTTAAGTAATTTCCTTTTTATTGTATCAAAACTTTTGTAACAGTCTTTAGAAACATATAATGATATCATGGTTCTGTTATACTATATCTAAACTTACATCTAAACTTGATACTGTCTAACCTAAAACATTAGTTTGAATTTTTTTAATTACTAGTGGAAAAAAAGATGAATTTTTCACTGATTGATTTCATTTCTTCAGAAGCTCTGGTGACCCTCTATCTTAGAACTAACCTAATAAAAGCCAGTGTGAGCACTTGTAGTTTTCAATGAAACGAAAACTTAGATTTATAGTCTGCAGTACTGCATTTCATTGGTGTAGAGTTTGCTGTGTTTTGATTATTTTAATTTTTCAAAAATTACTGTACCTGACAACCATCATATGTAGGCTAACAGCTTATTGTTACAGCATTTTTTTTTATATCCTTATGGTTTTTCTTGTTCACATGTCAGTATTTATGTCCTTTAGGGATAGGGGCATGGGAAAAGTGCATGTTTTTCTTTATCAACTTGTAATATTCTTTTGTGTTCAAGTGCTTGGCATATGGTTTTTAGTTTGTTTTTTGATAAAATATTATGACTGTGACTTGCAGGGCTTTGTGATTTGTATTTTAATCTTAAGGTTAGGGGATTTTAATGTTTTAATTTTGTGTTCCATCTGAATAATTCCCAGGAAGGAAAACAGTTTTTACATTTTATTCTCATGCCGCTAATTACGAGATAAATGCCCAAAGATTAAGTAGAATTTATACTTCTTGATCTGGAGAGGCAAATCAGACATTAAAAATTTAGTATTGTAAAAGCTGTGCAGAACAAGATTGTAGAGCATTGCATAACACTCTGGCAACCGCGTGATCTCTGTCTCTGCAAACAGCACTGAAGTCAGTGAGGGTTCGGACAGTTGCTTCTTTAGGAATGTTCCATATTTTTAGAAGGTCTTAGTAAGATTTTCAGGAAGAATAGAATAACATTTGAGCTATGTGAATTTTAAGCAATTCTGATGGGCATAAACATCTTCCACATTTTATTAAAGAAATCTTTCGTTCTCTTTGTTTCTGCTTAAATGCTATGTAATACAGTAAATACCTTGCTTCTTTTGTATTTCCTAATGAGAGAGCGAGAAGGTGAAATTCAAAGCTTTTCCTAGCAGCTTGGTTAAACTTTATGTAAAACGGGTTGAAAGCAGGATTGGTCTCACATGAGACTGAGAATTAGCTGTACGTTCCATTTAATTGCTCCCCTGCCTATGAGCATGGATGGACAACATGTTGGCTTGAGTGGCTGTACATAAATAAATTAACTGGAAAACATACTTAAAGGAATACTGAGTTTATAATGTTGGCTATAAGCAGACAAGAATGTCTACTTGTCCATTTGAAGTACTACAGATGATGAATTTAAAATTTCACGCCCGTGGATATTGTTTTTTTTCCTTACCTAAGAAAATTGATGGTATTTACCTTTTTATCTGTGCATTATATTTGTTTTCAAGGCTTGTAAGCACAGTTATTTTAAGGACATAATTTTTTGTTAGAACTGAAAGTTTTAAAATTATCTTTGGATGGATGCTTGTAAGCTGGGGAGATTTTTTTAATGTTGCCAGTATTCCTTTAATTATGTCATTATAATTGTGAAATGTGAGTTGTTAACACTTTGTGTAACATTCATGGATGGATTCATTTTCATAATATTGCATGTTAGCCTTATTTTAAGAGAAATCATAACCTGTTTCAAGTTGGAAAAATACGATGGCGAGTTTCTGGCATTTCTTTGGTAGCTGATACTTTGTTGAGGTTTGTATCTGGTTTTAGCCAATTTAAAAGTAGGGGATGAAAGTCTCTTTCTGAATGACCGTTTCATGTGTGTGCAGAGATAAAGACCATACTTTAGCACTAAATTACTGTCCTGTGAATTAAGAGATGCTTTCAATAAACTTTTTTTCCTTTGGTTGGAAAACCTGAAAGTTAAAGAACTCACTAAAGAAGAGCTCAAGAAAGAAAAAGAGAAGCCCGAGTCAAGGAAGGAGAGTAAGAGCGAAGAGAGAAGAAGGGGGAAGAAGGAAAAGGAGGATGACCGGAAGGATAAGAAAATTCCTGACGCAGATGTATCCAGGAAAGAGTCTCCTAAGGGGAAAAAGGACAGAGAGAAGGAGAATGTGGGCCTAGACAGAAGCGCTATAGCCAAGGAAAGTAGGAAAAAGTCTACAAATGTCAAGGATACTTCCGGTAAAATGGCGTCCAGAGACAAAGATGACGCAAAGGAAGGGAAAAGTTCTGGCAGACATGCACACTCAGCCAAGGGGGAGAACCAGAAAAGGAAGAACTGAAAGCTGTAATATCGTCGTCGCAGGAAATGGTAATGTTCTTCATCGTGATTTGCTGCTAAATGGCATAGAAAATTTTGTACTGCTCCAGCTGGGGAGCTCCAGCTAGCCCTTGGGTGTATCTGTTGGTGCTCAGTACGTACATTGTTTGAAATTCAGATGCACTGTCTTATGCCTCTCCGTTTCAAAGATGATGCTTGTAAAAACCATGTAATAAAAATGTGATGTCATAGCTTCAGTTTTTATTAATTTATTGATCATGTATCCAGATAAATGTATACCTGTAATATGAATTGTAATGAGCTTCTTAATCGACTGAATACTTCTCTCTGAGTTAAATAAGAACGTTAAGATTTTCCGGAGTGCCTTTCGGGTGTGACAGGCGGTGGGGTGGGTGGGAGGTTTTCTTCTTTCTCCCTTTACCCTTTGTCTTCTTCCCTCCTTTCCCTCCACGCTTCCTGCTTCTCTGTCCCCTTCAGCTGCCCTTCTCCCTCTCTCCTTCCCCCTCTCCCTTCCCCTCTCCCCTTCCCCTCTTCTTCCCCATCCTCTCTCTCCCCCTCCTCAGGCTCCTGGGGCAGCCCCTGGGGGCCTCTTTCCCCCTAGTCTCTCAGGGGTGGCCCCTTCCTCAGGCTCTTCCCTGGATTCTCCTTTTCCTTCTCCTCCCCCTTTTCTCCTTTTGAGTCTCTCCTCCCCAAACTTTTGTTGGCTCTGCTACCTCCTCCTCCATCCCTCCATGCCTCCTGGCTACTCCCCCTCTTGGCTTCTCTTCCCGCCACTCCTCCCCACCTGCTTTTGTCAGCCAGTGCATGCAGTGCCTACTGTTCTGAGAACTCTGGATGCAGTCATGAATAAAAGGAACAATTTGATGTAGAAGAACAATTTTAGAACACCTTTACTGATGATATTTTTACAGACTCAGAATAGAAGTAACAAGACTTTAAATATTTCAAATTAAGATACGCTTTCATTTCCTATCACACGGTTTTTCAGTTATTTGGGGGGAGTGGCATCTGTTTTTCATATTTAATTGTATTGTGGTTTACCATTTCTAAGGAGCTTCAAATCTGAGATCTAATTAGAGATCACAGCTTCATCAGACAGACATTTAATAAAATGCAATTTCAATAAGAATCTACTTCTACAAATGGTTTGTGCCGTCCTGTGCATGAAGTCTGAACTCTCTAACTGTGACTGCCAGTGAGACTCAGTTACGGACGGGAGAAGAGCGGCCTGATCTGTTGTAACAGAATCTAAAATGTTGCCACAAAGCTTTTATTTATTTATTTTTTAATAGTTCTTTGGGGGTGCCAGGGTGGCACGGTTGGTTAGGTGTCCAACTCTTGGTTTCGGCTCAGGTCTTGATCCCAGGGTCATGAGACCGAGCCCTGCATCAAGCTCCACACGCAGCGGTGTCTGCTTGGGATTCTTTCTCCCACTCTCTCTTCCCCTCCTCACTGTGCACATGCTCCCTCTCTCTCTCTCATAAATAAATCCTAAAAAATAATAATTCTTCAACTTGTTCTGTGAAGAGCTTAAAAACAGACAATTTGGCCTAATTGAAGATATTTCAAACCAGAAATGAATTAGCATTAAGTGCCAATGTTGCTAAAAGTGTTGTGTGCCATTTTCTTATGGGCTGGCACTCTTCCTGCTTAAAATCAAGCACTTAGACATTTAGTTGACAAAAATTCCATTTGACAGAATTATACAGCAAGAGGGAAATCCTAGAGAATAATACCCAATATAGCTAATCCAATCCTATTATTTTCTTGTTCAAAAACCATGGCCCAAAGAAATTGTAACACGTGTTCACTTGGGGTTTTGTGTGTCAATTAGGGTTTTGTTGTATTGATTACCAGAACATTGGAAACCACACAGGGAATTTTATGGCTTATTTGGTTGGCAGATAGAGGAGCAATGGCTTTGGGTGGGTAAATCCAAGTCCAGACCTGTCATCAGATCTGGGTGTCTTCTACTTCTCAAGTCTTGGCTCTGCTGATGCTTTTCCTTGACTTGTCTATCGGGAGTTGGTACCACTTGATGAAGAAGATGGCCCTCAATGGGCCCCAGACAGATCTTTTATTTAGTGCAAAGAGCCAATTTTCTGGAATGGCTCTGACCAAGTCTCTGAGAGAATTGCAGCAGGACTGGGTAGGTCTGGTGACCATTTGTGACCCTTCCTGTAGTTGGGGATGGTTAATCTTCTCGGCCTGTCTCCTGTGCACAGCGCTTTGGGTGGGGGTTGGAATGGGCCCTGCTAAAACCGTAGGAAATGTTTCCTGCAGGGAAGACGGTTTCTGGGGGGAGAAGAGGGAGGCTCCAACTGGGCACTGACCAGACAAGCAGCAAAACAGATACCACACACATGAAAGTTACAACATCTTAGAAACATATCCTGATGGTAGATCTTGCTGCTAAGATAAATGGATTGATTTTTTAATTCATGTACCAAATTTTAAGTGTCATTTTTTTCTACAGATTTTTTTTCTTTCTTGGAGGAGGGCTGATAGTTATATTTGCATTTACCGAGGGCATTCTAATAATTTCTACACTGATTTTTAAGAGATAAAAGTGATGTGGGATAAAGTATATAAATGCTAAATTTAAGAAAATGAAGGGGGGAAAAAATCTAAGAATAACCTAATCAGCAGTAGCACATTCACATTATCTATTGCTTGCTATAGCTCTTGGAAATATTTTACTTCTGTCATAGTTTTCCTTTGAATATCAGCTTAAGAATTAAATTGGTACATCTCTACTAAAAGCATTTAAATATATTTCAAGAGCTCTTATGAACTGGGAATGGTTTTATTTTCTTCTTTTTTCTTTCTTTCCTCTTTCTTCAGTAAATGAAGGCTTTGGCTGAATTTATTGAAGCTGAGGTCACACTTCATCTAACTGCGTTGGCACTTACTAGTCAACTAAAAACTGAGTGTGGGAGAAACTTTGCTCCTGATTAATGAGTTTAAAACTGTGCTTGTATTCTGACTTTTACTCACTTTTTAATTTGGAGCATAGTTATTTCTATATTCTGCTGCTTCATATTGTATCTGTATCTGTAAAGATAACGATGGTCAGTTTTATAAAAATATTTGGGAGCCTAGCAATTTTTCCAAGAATCATTTTTGTCCTTTAATATTTAGGTGACTTCTTTTGAAGAACTATATCATCCTTTTCTCTTCATTTGTTGTGATGCACAGTGTCTGTTTCATTCATTAAGGATTTGTGTGTGTATTTAAGGTTATTGCCAACATTGTTAGTAATCACTGTTTAGAAATCTTATTACTACTTTTTTTTTTTTTTTACAAGATTTTTGGTTTTACTTTGTGGGTGATTTGCATTGTATATAAGTGGTCTTCTCAACATTTCATGATAAGGGAGAGTTTGCTAGATAAATTGACATAAATCCTTCAGCATGAATGCCTGAGTTAACCCAGGAGGATTCAGTCTATAAGTATTTAGTTCATGGAAAATATTTTATAGTGTTATGAACTGCTTAGTCATACAACTCTGTACCTTCAGACATTTTTGTAATGATTATTTCGATGATAAGGATATATATATATTTCCATTAAAAAACAGATAAAAGTAACCCACAAGTACGATTTTTAAAATTTTAAATGTTTTAACTGTAGTGTCATTTTCTGTGAAATGGGTCTGGTGACTTAGGCTCCATCTCCTGGCTTTGGTTCCTTTCTCCCCAGTCCTCCACTATTCCTTCTTCTGGAATAATTCTCCACTGGTAACAATTCTCCAGATTGATTAACTTGGATTATTTCACTAGGAAATGCATTTTAGAAATGCCAGTTTTCCTCATTTGTAAATTGAAGGTAATACTGTCATGTGGCTGTGGGAACTAGCTGGTATTGGATCTGCGTGAAGAGCTGGCACATTGTTCATTCCCCCCAGCTAAAGAGGTTTTCATTCTTGGGAAACTGAAGGGCGGGTGTTATGTAGCAGATCGGCTAAGTATTATTCTCGTGGAAATCTTGTTTGGAGTAATCTGAAAAGATCCCCAGTAACAGTCTTCAGTCTCTTGTCCTTCCTCTGTTTGCCTGAAGGTAAAACCACGTGCCCTAGATGTTTATTACCGGTTTGGGTATCATTTTTACATAGAAATCAGTTTTCACAAAAGCTTCTATCTTGTAAGCCCTACAAAGCAGGAAGTCCTCTATCTTCCTTTTCTTTGTTCTCATTTCATACCTCATTTGATTTCACTTGATGTGTTTTTATCACTCTACATTAGCATCTGTACATCATAGGGTTCTGTCATTTATTTCTTCCTTGCCTCAAACATTACTGCTCTTGTACCCTAAGAGATGAGAGAAAGATATGTACTTAAATATTAGGAAGACATATACTTAAAGCTTTTGTGCTATTTTTGATAAATACCCATGTGCAGTATCATCTTTTTTATGTATTGATCCATTCAACAAATATCCTGAGTGTTTGCAGCATTCCAGACTGTGCTAGGCACTGGGGATACAAGTGACAAAGGTGACTGTCATCTCTACAGTGAAATGTTAGGAAATAAGGGGTGGAGGAAGAAAATAATGAATTGGAGCCAGCTAATGCCAGCACTGTCCACTCTTCCCCTCTGCCTAGAATGTGTTCCCCCTCATGCAGTGGGCCATGTCCCACCTCTGCTGCAGGATCCAGCTGACTCATCACGTCTGCACTAACATTCTCTCCGATCCTCCTGGGCGGGGGGGGGGGGGGGGAGGACACTGCGTGTCTTCCCAGTTATCACGCTCATCATTTCGTGCCATTCCTGGATTTTGCTTCCTACCAGACTGTGATTTATGTCCAGTGCCTATCATGAGAGCTGAGGATAATAGGCATCCAATAGAGATTTATCGAATGATGAACATACAAAGCCCAGATCATGTAAAAATACTTCAGCTTTGTATATGCCATTGAGTAATACTAAAAAGAATTTTTGAAGACAGGTGTAGGCCTTTCTATGATTGCAGGATGCTTTAACCACTGGGAGGTTGCCGGTTGCTGTGTTCATGTAGTATGCATGCAGGGAAGGTGGCAAATTTGGCTCTTCTGGAAGAAATGAAGGGAAAAGTTAATTTGTGGGAAGAAAATGGGTGTGTATTTGCTGGATTTGAACTCTCTCATTTAATTCTTGCCTTCTAAGACAAGAGTTTTATCCCCTTCCCATACTTGCGGAAAGCCAGGCTGCATCAGTGGTAGTTGCTCAAGATGGGATTCAGGTGGAATTCCGCGGCGGCCCTCTCCGTGCGTGAACCGAGCTCCTGTTTTCTGTCGCGTGTTGCACGTGTTCATGCGAGCCCGCTGAGTTCCAGTCTTGGTGGAGACCCTTCAGCGGTCCTGAAACCCAGCATCTTCGGAGTGCTTTTGGCAATTTCATTCTTCTGAGATTGAGGTCGTCCTCTTCTGGCTGGCTGGCTGTCGATGTTGGATCATGTGAAGACACTTTGAATCTGGACTGGCTCTTACGGTAGATCATGGGGCAGCTTTTTAAATTTCTGACAGGTTCAGAATTTTGACAGGGCTGCAGTTGGGATACCTGCAAAGATCTGTATTTGCTGATTTTACAAGCAAGGAGCTGCAATGATGATGAGTGTGGCCCATCAGTATGTGCGTCTTTCTGGTTTTCGGTTTTCCAGAATATTTCTCAAGTTCATGTACCTATTAGGGTTATTCTTGGGGTATTGTAATTTACACTGTCAGACTACTTGCATTTGAAGCAGTAGCAGTCCTAAGCTCTTCCGCTTTGAATCTCAGCATTTGGAGTAACCTAGGTTGGTGAGATCAAAATTTTCTTCAGTCTCTACACTACTGAATCTGTATGCCAAAGATTGATAAGCCAGTTTTTTAAAATATCTTAGCTTTTATGGGCTAAGTCTTCGAAGTCCTATTTGTAATTCTCACTTTCCCAGATTTTGTTGAGGAAGTGGTTTGTATAGACTCTTGGGAAAAATGAATCCTTTATTTTCAGCCAGAGTAGATAGCTCCATGATCAGTGGCCCCAGGGCCTTTCTGATTCTCGTGCCCTTGCTTCTTTTTTCTAGCTGCACTGGCCACATGACTGTTCCTAGCTCCCAGCACCTGCTCACCCCAGACCAGCTGGGAAATTTGTACTTGCTGGTCCAGAGCCTTACCTGGAACCTTCTTCCAGTGCAAGTCACAGGGCCACATCCCTGGTTTCCTTCAGGAATCTGTTCACATTTTATCAATGAGACCCTTCTTCATCAATTCACTATAGATAATCTGTCCTCATTCCCTGATAGCCTGGCATGCCCTGTCCCATATCTTCCCTGTTCAATATTCTCTAAATATTTCAGGTTTCTTATTTTTTAAATTTTTCCCTCCCTATGAGAAGTAGGGCTTTTCAGTGTGCATTCTCTGGAGAACAGTGCCTTCCATTAGTAGGTGCTAAATAGTTGTTGAGTGAATGAATGCCACATGCAATTTAGTAAGTTCTAAACTGCTGCAAACAGATGAGAAGAAAATACATTTATTTCCTATTGCTCTTGGGTATAGTAGGGTAGCAGTGAAAGAAGTAAGGTAATATTGGACTAAAGTAACTGTCAGATAGTCAAGTTGGCTATGAATGTTTGACTTAAAGTGCTCACGTCACTTACTTTATAACCTTCCATTTTTAATTAAAATTGTAGGAAAAAATTATATACTTATTAAATGCAGACATGTTTCTTTCTAATTTCCTAATTTTTCGGATGCGCCCTAAAAACCAAAAACAAGGTATGCTTTAAGGCAATGAATTGATTCTTCAAATCATGCAGGAGCTCTCATGGTTGACTTGGAACTTTCATTCAACCCTAGAGAATTACCTTCAGGCGTATGGTTATCCTTTTCCCTTTGCCAGCTTAGGAATGGAAGGGGGTTCTGGTTTTGACTCTTAAAGCTGAAAAGAAGAGCTTCCAGCAAAGATTTCCTCACAGCCTGAGAGAAGCAGAGGAAGAGGTGGTTCTTTGTTTCCAGATGTCCTCTGGTCCAACAGAGGAGCTTGCAGCTGGGTAAGCCCTGATGGCCTGGCTGGTGCAAGGGTGACACTAAGTGCTGAGAGCGTGCCCACCTGTCTCTGCACTCCTTGGGAGATGAGACAGTGAATTTCCTTTTCACTGGAGCTAGTGCGAGGCGGTGTTTTGTTATGCAGTCCCAGAAACATCAAAAGTGATGACATTTGTTTCATAATGTAATTTTGAACATTGATTTCAGGACTACCTCCTTACCATTTATACCTCGTCATAAATCCAGTTTGAAAACCTTTGATTACTAGTTGGGGGGAATATATATATATATATATATATATATATATATAGTTGTTTAATTTTTACTTTTGCCTTAAAATCTTCTATGAACCTGGATTTACTGCTGTTTCCTGAGGAACACTTATTCATGGACTAAAGTAGATTTGGGTGGCAATATAATTTCTCAAAACACCAGAATGAAAGCTTATAGGCCTAATTCTTCCCTGTGGCTTAGCAGACTAGTAAGAATTAGTTTAAAATGCATTTTTTTTTCCTTTTTAACTTTAGAAAGTTAATAGGGGTCTAGGGAAGGAGATATGTTAATGTGATCCTCAGCTGCTTTGAAGTTTACAAGACTGTTTACTTTTATGCTGATTTCATCTCTGGGAAATAGCTGTGACCAAGTATCAATAAATTTACAATTCAGCTGCCACTTTCGACAGGAAAGAAAACTGCTCAATATTTTCTCTTGTTAGATGCTTTTGCTTTCTCCTGTAGTTCTACAATTTCAATTTTAGAGACAAGTAACTCCAGCTGATCTAGAGAAGGCTGACAACGAGGGGAATCATATGTCTAAATATTGGTATGCTAGTAGTTTTCAAACAATTCTCACATCAAAAATTGTTTTCAAATGAAACTGCCTAAAAATCTAAGAAGGGGGCGCCTGGGTGGCTCAGTGGGTTAAGCCGCTGCCTTTGGCTCAGGTCATGATCTCAAGGTCCTGGGATCGAGTCCCGCATCAGGCTCTCTGCTCAGCAGGGAGCCTGCTTCCTCCTCTCTATCTCTGCCTGCCTCTCTGCCGACTTGTAATCTCTCTCTGTCAAATAAATAAATAAAATCTTAAAAAAAAAAATCTAAGAAGAATGGGATTTGCAGGCTGTTTAATCTTTATTGTCTGGTGGGGAACTATTTCACTGCTTATTGAACCCGCGGAGCACAATTTGAAAACCTGCTGCATTGAGGATTAGTGAAGAATGACCCTATGAGTTTTCATCCAAACGGAGATATTTCTGAGGAAGAAATAACAATTCCAGCACAACGGACAGAACCTGGGCTGTAGTGGTGGATGCCCGGCACAGATAAGAATCTCTTTGATAATAGTAGGAAACTGATCTGAGTCCGCTTTCCCACCTTTATAGCCTTTCGCCTCTCTAGTGCTGCCAGGGAGCCCTGGTCACAGAGCATCTCTGCAGACCTCAGGAGCCTCACTGTTGGGGGCGTTCAGCCCTCTAGAAGGTGCTTATGGGTACCTGTTATGTGCCAGGCATTTCCCAAGGTGCTGAGAGTACAAAGATCAATGACACAATTTGGAAGGTTTACAGCAGAACGTAGCAATGAATAGTTTCATACCTGTTCCTTTAACAGTTGAGAGACTATTGAGGAAGGAGTTATTTAAATGGGAAAGAGCATGGGAGTTTTCAGTCCTAAATTTGAATTTTGAAATGTAATGGGTTTATTATTAATAAGGCCTTCGTCTCTACCCATCTCCCCCTGAAATTGAACTACATTTAGGATTCATGGTTATTTGTGTATGATCCCTTTGGAGTCTACATTATAGTTCAAAGTCCCTATATTGGTAGGAGTAGAACACAGCTGTATCCACTGGTGTTTGTTTTGATAGTGTCAGGTTTTTTATGTAAATTGTGTGGAAGATAAGTAACTAAAGCAAATATAAGTGATGGGGTAGAATCCTGTGTATCTGTCTCACTCTCTTTAGGACTGGGGAGAAGAAGGTGGGAGTGTGTTTTTGCCAATGAGAGAAAAGAGAAGGGAACAGTCAGGAAAAGTACAAGGAATCAAAAACAAGTAAAAGACATTGAGAGTTTTGCAGATTACAATAGCATATGGACATTAAGAGTGGTCTGAAGAGCTTGAGAGAAGAAAAATGCCTCTCAGATCTGTACTGACCTTTTCACTGTAGGTCACTGACGTGCACGACACACTTCCTCTGGTAACAGTTGTTGGTACAAGATTCTTGCTGGGGTTAACATAGAGCCAGGAGCTGGTAGAGGGAATGACAGACTCTGGGACCTGGGTTAGCTTTCTAAAGAGTTGTATTTAATTGAGGTCGATTTTAATGTTCTTCAAATAGAATATCAAAGAAATAATTTAGTCTAACATAGACTTGTGTTGGCTTTTAAAATCAGCTTTCATGCTTATTTACCCCATGTTTTATTTTCCTTAAGACGTTTAAAAAAAAAACAAAAAACAAAACCTTGTTTGCATGTCTTTTAGCTCTTTATAGAACAGTATGATTGTAAGTGGTACCTTGGGAAGATTGTAAATAGTTATGTATGATTTGATTCTCATTTTTAACTATAGTTTTTAAGAAGAGCAGGTAATTATATCTAAATCAAAATAGGGCATTGAAACAAATAACAAATTCAAGTGTATCTTAGTTGTCTCGCAGCTGGATTCAGAGCTCAAACAGCAATTAATTAATCACTTTTGAACACGGGGAGCTTGAATTCATATTGAACTTCTTTTGGCAAGTATAGACAGGATTATTTTAGAGATCCGTGAGTGCTTAAGCAGGGATTTTTTGTTTTATTGTTTTTAAGTGAAAGGTTAACTTAGGTAAAGAGACAGTCAAGGCCCATATGAGGTTAAAGAGTAGTCTACCTTCCGACTTCAGATTTTAAGCACCTCCACATTCTCAGGGAATACGAAGTCTTGGAAACTAAATTACTTGTACTGTTGATGAAGTGTTCGAGAATGTTGTTTTTCCTGACTTAATATGTCAAAAAAAAAAAAAAAAAAGGAAAGAAAAAAACTCAAGTTAACTTTGTGAATAAAAATGCAGGCCTTAAAGAAGGATCTGCTTCAAAGCCAACAGTCCCACCGGAAGAAGCTGAGCCATACCCGTGGCTGGAGGATCAGGTTCCCGAGGACTCAGGTAAGCTCTCCTCCACCTCCGACCAGATGTGCTTCTGGCTGCTGGCTGTGCCGCGGGCTGTTTCCAGAAGGCTGCTTTACCCATAATTTGTGTCACAATGTTTACGGGAATATGATGTATTTTTTTCTCCTTCTCTTCTGATATTTTGGAGTAAACTTAATGTTTTCTGGTAAAAATTTACACAGGGGAATCAAGAATCGAAGGCACAGAGGAGCAGTTAGGAACTGAATGCCGGGCTTCTCCGGTTCCAGAACTTCTTGCAGTGAAAACAGTCAGACATGCAGTGTACACAAGTGTCGTCATTGACTGTTCCATGATGTAACAGAGGCCTACTGGGCTCCCAGTCTTTCTAATAGGAGGGTCCTCTTTCTCCATCAGAGACTTCCCAGACCCCCACGTAATGCTGTGGAGGCCCGTTGTATATCCACATGAGTTCATAGATAAACTCAGTTATCTCCTTAGTCGCCCAAGGGCCTGTGACCCACAGAAGGAAGATTCCTAAAATCTGTGAATAAATTATTGGCAAATGAAATTCAAATCTATTACTCTCATTTCCTGTTTCTGCTGTGCTATGTATTGCAAAGTGCAATTTAATTTACTGCAAGTCTTCCCTTTACCTAATCATTCTCCCAAATTTGGTTTCATTTTGCCACCTATTGGAAGGGTTTGGTATGACACTACATATTTACTGGCAACTCCAGTACTCTAATTTTATTATCACTGTATGAATATTTGATTTTCTTTTCTCCCTTTTAAGATCCCTGTGCTGCTCTGATGTTTTTATTTGTTCAAAACATAATCCTGGAATTTACTCTCTCCCTCCCGATCCTTTAGAATACCACAACTCAAGCAAAAGAGCTACTTTTTAAAAAAAAAAAGTCTTATAATTAAATGTGTATTTGGATTTAGCATCTCCATTGCACTAAATGTTACGTTGAACTAAATAAATTTATAATTTAAAAATCTTCTTTTCCAAAGGTAATAACTCACTCTGAAATGTGCCATTTGTTTCTGTTCTCCTTTTTAAAAATTTTTCTTAATACTACTCTACATGATAACTTGTCCTTCTGAATCCATCAGTTTATTATCAACTCATATCCTTTCAACTTCTTTGCAATGTTTGGTTTAGTTTAAATGTTGCCTTTCAACCTTTCTACTATCTAGATTTTTGGCTTCTTTCTTTTCTCTATCTGTCCTACAAACCCAGGTACATACCTTTCATTACAACACAGTAAAGTAAACCCTCTCTTGGTCCCTACAGAACTTTGTATCTGCCCTCCAGTCCCCGGCCCTGTAGTAGCCAGAATTTTGAAACAAGAATCTACAATAGCTTTCTTCACCTTATGTTCCACCCAGTTTTTAACTCACTACAGTCTAGCTTCTGCCTGTACTAACCCTCCCCAGAGGAAAGGAGGAACATCACAGAATCATGGAAGGATGAAACAGCATGGTGGACTCTCCAAGTTCAAAGCCAGGGCTAGTAGCAGGTGATTCTGGAGAGGCATGGGAGCAGGTCTTGATTGTGGAGGTCTTCTGTTCTGTTCTGAGGAGCTTAGATTTTCCTCTGTTCGGGCAGAGGGAGCTATTAGAGGGTTAAGCAAAGGAGCAGAGTGCCATCCACTCTAGTTACCAATATTAGATTCTCTGTGGATGGTGCTGTCAGCACTTGTGAAACTAGGAATTGGTTAGGAAGCTGTCATGGGCATTGTGGGAGCCAAGGAGGGAAGAACAGAGATTGGCTGGCTCTTCTGTAATTATATGCAAATACATATAAACGTGGTTTGTGCCATATAACCATCTATAAAAATAGAAGGTACTTTCTGTGCTTCAGGAATGCTTTGGTAATGTGATTAGGCTTAACAGGCTCTTAAACTTTTTCCTACCTGAAGCAGTTCAAAGGAGTTTACTCTGTTTTTGTCATCGAGGATTTAACACGTCAGGGTAACCAACTGATGTCATTGGCATTGCTTCCAGTGACCGCACACATGATACCGAGTCTAGCGCTACTTCAATTTACTGAACATGGATGTTTGTTAAAGAAAATTTATCACAGTGTCACTGTCATTATAGCTTCTTATTTGCTGCGCCACATTTCAACAAACCCCGTAATCCGATAAGCAGCACAGTGTTGTCGGGATGTCGTTAACTGATAGTGTTGACTTTTGTAATTTATATCTCTTGCAATCCGGCGGGATCTGGCGGATGGGCTTCTCCAAAGCTGGAAGGATTGCCAGTTTTCATGTGGGGTCTTCTCAGTTCTGACCCTCTCAGTCCTCACACCAGCCAGGGGGCCCTTTCTCCTGACTGTCAGGGAAGACAGTGACTGGTCATGCCCTTTCGTGTATATTGGCCTCATCTTCCACATTTTAATCTTTGTTTCCCAGTACTTCCCTCCTGAAAGCTTTGCCCATCCCTTTTTCTTTATTCTATCATGATTGTGAATTTTGTTAATTAGAAAACATGTAATTTTGCTCTGTGAGATGTTTGCTAAACATTTATATATTCTGTCAAAATAAAACCAATCTTAAATATTTACTGTGTTTGCCAACTTATAAAAAGGGCGCAAACAAATATGAAAAGGTGGCATAGTTGATGAACCAAATATATTCACTGAAATGTGTGTACCTGGATGTCATGTTTCATGTTATTCATTAATACAAGATATTTTTCTACTTAGTTATGTTTTGTAATCATTTTAGGACCTCGGAATATTGAAGATGAAGTAGAAGAACAAATTCAGCCCCTTCTCCATGAGTCAGTCTACACAGAACATGGTATGAATTAAAACCCATTTTCTCATGCATTGCTTGCTCAAATTGCTTGCTCACTAATTACATGAAGTGACTTTGACATGATTTTTAAATTTAAGTCATAACTGGGTGGTTTTTTTAAATTATTGGAGACAGGTATTTCTGAGAGAGCACTGGTCTCATTTTATCTTCTGCCTTAATGCTAAGGAACTTATCACATAGGTTTAATAAAGAAATGGTAGGAATAAATAAGAAGAAATGAGTTAAGACCAATGATACATCAAGAACAGATGGCAAGAACAGGGAAGAGGAAAGTAGAACACAACCAGGCAAGCTGTAATGGGCTATCGGGCTGCTGTCGACCGCCGAACCTGCTGCATACTTGGGTGGTCGCCAGAGCAAAAAGTACATCAGTCATATTACCAGGGAGGAAATGAACATGCTATCTACATAGAGAATATAAAACATTTCCCCAAATCTTACATCTAAAGCATTTCTTACATGCAGTTCTGTACAGAGAATATTAAATTATACTTTAGAAACCCACGCGTTAAGATTTTATGAGCCTATTTCTTGAAACACCCCTTGATAAAAGCAGAGCGTATAACCCCAAGATGTGACTCACAAAGGGATTTTGAAGAAGGCAGAGCACATGGTAGCCTGATATGCCTAATGGTTTGATATCAGCTGAAGAGAGTCCTAAAGGAAAAAATTATGTTTCTTAAAAACAACTGGGGCTCTCTATCATTGAAATTGCTTTAGCAGGCATGCTAAACCATCTTCCTCAGTCCTGGGTGTTTGGATGTTATGTGTAAAACATCCTGTCCGTCTCTGTCTGTGCCTGCTGGGGAGACTGTCTGCAGCTGAGCTGGGGGTTTTTGTCGTTGGCTCTCTGGGGTCTAGGAGCCCGTGTCTGTGTATTCCTGGCTTTTCTACTCAGCCAGGAGAGCTGCTGCTTCTGAGCATGTGACTCCCCCTCTGGGCAAGCCCGGGCTTTCCCTTCCTACATCTTTGGTTCAACTCTAACCTAACATAAGGATGATGCAGTCTAAATAAATCAGGGATTTCAGTATGATGAGGACAGTGCTGTAACAGTGAACTGTAATGGCTCTGTGTAGGCCTTGCATAGACGTTGGCATTAGCAAAGGCTTCCCCAAAGAGGTGATTTTCTGACTTAATAGCTGAAGGACTTAATAGGTGAAGGTCGTGCTTTGCCAGGTGGGTGTTGTTCGTGGAGGGTCCCAAGCAAAAGGCCCAAGCCCAGAGGAAAAGAAGATCCGAGAGTAGTTCAGAGTGGTCGGCCAGTGGAGTACCTAGGTGGAGAGTGATTGGCAAAGGGTGTTTGTACTTGATTCACAAAGGAATCGGAGCCACTGGAGGGCACTAGGAAGCACTGTGCCATCTGTCTGCCTGTGAACAGGAGCGGAGGAAGCGTGCTGCGGGAAAAGGAGATGGGGGCCCTACTGGTGACCTGAATGGGTCAGGATGGTCGGTCGAACCAAAGTTAGCCAAGGTGGGGAGAGAGAAAAGTGGGACGATATGGTAGACATTTGGATGGGTGGGTGTAGGAAGCCACCCATCCAAATGTCTATCAAGTCTAGCATGCCTGGGTTTCTGGCCGCAAGCCTTCCTCTTGGACTTACTCTCTTCTTTACTTAGAAATTCACAGAGGCCATGGATTTAAATGTAATTTGTGTTGCTTCCGAGTATATATCTGCAGCCCTATGTCCTCTGAGCTCCTGGCTTATCCAACTGTCTGTTGATCTCCATTTGCATGTATTTTTATGGGCATCTCAGACTCAAAATGGACTTAAACACAATTCTCGATTCCTTTGCATTTCAAAACTCTCCCCCACCCCCTAAAATTTTACTTTTATTCTACTCTTTTATATTTAGTCATGGTCTGACCCCTACTTAGTAGCTTAAGCTAAAAACTGGGAGTTTCCTTATTTTTCTCTCTCCTCCTGTTGCCTCATACGGGACCGATGGGCAAGTCCCTCCAGCTTGGCCTCCAGCATGCATCTGGACCGCAGTGTGGCAGCATCACTGTCCCCTTCTGTATGATGGCTACAGAGGCATCCAGTTGGGTCTGTGTTTGATATGCCTGTTCTTTTTCTTTTTCTCCTCTCAGTCAGTTTCCTCCAGTGCACATGCTCTCTTTTCCTTGTGATTGCCAAGTTTGTCTGCCTCAGGACCTTCGTACCTGCTCTATCTCTGGCTGGTGTGTGTGTGTTTTCCGGTCGAAACATGGCCTCCCTGAGTACCATCTCTGTGGTAGACTCTGGCCGCACGTTCTGCACTTCATCGTGGTGTTTCAGGGCCTGTGACTATCATGTACTAGCTGTGTGGCTTTAGCCAAGTTCCTCAAGGTCCTTGTCCTTCAAAGGGGGATGATAGTACCTACTTCCTAGGGTTACTATAATGGCCGAAGAGGGCTTGGCAGTGCCTCAGATGTAGTCAGCCTTCAGGGAACTGTTTTACTGGGCTGTCACTGACGAGCAAGGGAGACTCAGGTAAAGCATGACATTTGGTTGCTTTCCCTACTGAAAACAGAGACTTTCCATTAAGTAGCGGTGGCCAAGAATTAAATCCTGCTCATGTGAAAACCATGAAGTTCCCCTGGATAATATAAGAGTAAGGAAAAAAGAATATGGAAGAGGGAGTGTGGTAAAATCAGGGACAGGAGTTAGAATTGGTGGTTGGTTTGCCGATTAGCTGAAAACCTGAAATGAGGAGAAACAATGTAGCAGGCTGTGACTGAAAGACAGAAAACAAATAAATAGTGTGGCCATAAATGGGCCCACACAGTTCAGTACCAGCAGAGGACATTGCTACGCCGTACTAAAGGTGAGGGAAGGAAGCCTTCCTCCAGTGTTTGAGGAGAGTTCAGTGGCAGCAGAAATAGCAATAACCTGATGATAATGATGATGATGATGATGATGACAACAAGAATAACATAAAACAGTAACACCTAAGTGGTTACTGTGGTCTAGGCAGTTGTCCAAGTGCTTTATTATTTTTTTTTTAAGATTTTATTTATTTATTTGACAGAGATCACAGGTAGGCAGAGAGGCAGGCAGAGAGAGTGAGAGGGAAGCAGGCTCCCTGCCGAGCAGAGAGCCCGATGTGGGACTCGATCCCAGGACCCTGAGATCATGACCTGAACCGAAGGCAGCGGCTTAAACCACTGAGCCACTCAGGCGCCCCTGTCCAAGTGCTTTAAATCTCACAACAATGCTATAAGTAGGGCGTCCTATTATTTTCTCTCTCTTTTTTTTTTTTTTTAAGATTTTATTTATTGGACAGAGATTGCAAGTAGGCAGAGAGGCAGGCAGAGAGAGGAGGAAGCAGGTTCCTCGTGGAGCAGAGAGCCCGATGCAGGACTTGATCCCAGGACCTTGGGATCATGACCTGAGCCGAAGGCAGAGGCTTTTAATCCACTGAGCCACCCAGGCGCCCTACTATTTCCTTTTTATGGGAGAAAATTCTTTGGCACAAAGTAGTTATGTAACTTCTCTGGGGTGTCACAGCTGATGTGGAAAAACTAGATCTGGAGCCACACACTGGAGACCCCACACTCCTGAGCCCTTTATGGCCCTGTGAACATAGCTAAATCGCTTATGTTGCTTGGCTGGAGTGTTATATGTATAAGACATACTCTGCTTGAAGCCACATCAGGTTACTACTGGGAGAGTTTCTTATACCACGACGACAGGCTAAACCATATCGCAGCGGGATAAGTAGCTTATCCAGCATCTACACAAACAAAGCAGAACAGCTCAGGATATCATATCTTCGTCTCAGAAGAGAAGAATAGGCATTTCTGTGTAACTTACAGGCTCCACATAGCAACCGTTAGATGCAAAGTATAGCACATGTGACCTCATGCAGATGACCTAGCATACAGCTGACCAGGGGTGTTTGGCCATTCTTTGCAACAGAGCATTTTATAGAGTTACTTAAGATTGGTATGTGGAGGGGCGCCTGGGTGGCTCAGTGGGTTAAAGCCTCTGCCTTCGGCTCAGGTCATGGTCCCAGGGTCCTGGGATTGAGCCCCACATCAGGATCTCTGCTCAGCAGGGAGCCTGCTTTCCCCTCTCTCTCTGGCTGCCTCTCTGCCTATTTGTGATCTCCCTCTCTCTCTCTCTCTGTCAAATAAATAAATAAAATATTAAAAAAAAAAAAAAAGATTGGTGTGTGGAGTTTTAGACCAGTTCTCAGTGAGTGGTCCCAAGGTGATCTTCTCTCTAACCTGGTGATAGTTGAAGAGGCAAATACATTAGCAATTAGGAATTCCTTTATTCATTCCTTAAATACTTACTGAGCATTTCTTATGGCTAAGCAAGGCCCTGGGTGCTGGGCATACATAGTAAGTAAATATATGAGGTCCCTGTGCTTGGTGAGTTCATGTTCTAGTGAGAGAAGGCTTTTGCCCCCTTCAGGTGGACTAGCACTTGACCAGAGTGAGGACAGAGGCTTAGAGCGGGCAACAGTATGTGCGATGGCCCAGATGAGGGGCAGGGAGTGCCCAGCAGCAGGAGCGGGTATGTGGCAGCCCTTCGGAAGAGGCTTATGCGTTCGTGTTAGCTGCTGCCTCTGGGCCCTTGGTGTGGACTTGTGTGACTTTGTTCGTTGTGACCATTCAAGGAGACGATGATGTGCAACAAGAAGAGGCTGGACAAGCAAGAGAACCACAACTGGAAGATGATGATTTCCTTGTAGGAAGTGATGCAGATGATAGATTTGAGCCCTTGGAGACCAGAACATTTCATGAAGGTAGGAAATGTCTTTTGGTTTCAGAATAAAACCCAGCAGTCACTTTGTAATTATGATTATTGAAGTCTTTCTTAAACACCTTTAAAACCAAAATTTAATTTTTAATCTGAAGTTTCTTTTTAAGTGGAAGCTGGGAAGTCCAATTAAAACTAATTTTTTCCCTAAAATAAATAGAAATCTTGATTTTAATTTAAAGCACCTAAAAAAAAAGATTTATTTATTCATTTGACAGACAGAGATCACAAGTAGGCAGAGAGGCAGGCAGAGAGAGAGGAGGAAGCAGGCTCCCTGCTGAGCAGAGATCCCGATGTGGGGCTCAATCTTAGGACCTCGGGATCACAGCCTGAGCTAAAGGCAGAGGTTTTAACCCACTGAGCCACCCAGGTGCCCCTCAAAGCACTTTTTTAAGGAATCAGAATATATAAAGTCCTTATAAAAATAGAAGGTAAGTGAAATTGCTTCTACTGTGCCTTTCTTCCTGGAGTGCCATGTATCAGAAGAAATTCAGAAAATTGATGAAATATTTTATTTGGCAATCTGTCACAAACGCTTGTTCTAATATGAACTCCATAGTCACAGTTTATAGAACACAGTTTTTAGCTTCTATGCCAGGCATTGACAACATTTTTCTTGGAAATAGCTTAGAGGGTCAATATTTTAGGCTTTGCAAACTATATGGCCTTTATTGAAACTACTCGGTTCTGCTGTCAATAGTGCAGAAGTAGCCTTAAATAATACCTACGTTTTAGGTATATGTAGGTATAGGGATATGTATGGCCATGTTTCAGGAAAACTTTATGTACAAAAATCCTAGTTTGCTGATATCTGTTCTGTATCAGTGTCTTCCATTAAATGCTGGTTATTTAAAAATCCATTGAGTAGTTTACCTTGAATTATCTGCAGAAGGCAAGTTAGAGGTATAGTTATTCACTGTTGACCTATAGAGAGAAGGAATTTCTCTGATGAAGAAAACTTTTTTTCATACATTTTGTGTTTTGCTATGTTTTAATGTGTCACTCCCATGAGTATTTATTTGAAGCCTTATTAAATGAGCACACATGCTTTGTTCTTATGGTATCTATTCTCCGATCTTTTTTAAGGTGGCCCTTAAGACTTTACCGAGCTGTTGAAAGATCCTTTTTTAACTTTTTAATTATTTTTAAAGTAAGCTCTCTCCCCAATGTGGGGCTTTAACTCATGACCCTGAGATCAAGAGTCACGTGCTCTACCCACTGAGCCAGCCAGGTGCCCTGAAAGATTTTAATCCATAGGTTGTACTCTGATTAATGATGTTTTATTTAGAAAATAGAAGCATATAAATGACATATTTGTGTGGATATAATTTTATACCTAAAGTGAATACTACTGAAACATAGTTTGAGATGAGACTTTCATTTCTTAAGAGTAAAACTAAAGAAAAAGGTTGAGAGCATCCACACAAAATCAACCATCTAGTCCATTATGTTCCACCATATAATAATCATCGGAGTCTATGGTTAGCTTGCATCAGGATCCATGCAACAACATGGCCCCACATGCCGCAGAGGATCTGGATAAGAGGTGGCTGGCAGGGTTTAAGGATTAGCTAAGCCTAAATCAAGTTTAGGCAAGTAGACGGGCAGAGAAACAAGCAGTAAATGAAATCCATAGCACCAATGAAAGCAGGAAGATTCAGAGTAATAAGGTCTTGGATTCAGAGAGGGAATTTCTTATGAATATGGGCCATGTAAGCGGTACTTGACATCCCTACAAATATTTTTCAATGTTGGATACAATTAAGATTGCCTAGAGAGCTTTTAAAAGCATGCTTTCAGTGAACCAGAGGGGCAGTCTCTAGAATGGATCTTTGTGCCAGCTCCCCGGGTTCTATCACAGTGCAGCCGCGGTTCAGCAGGAGCGTGGCCAGGCTGTTGATTTTTGCACGTGCCTCCCCTTGTGTTCTAGACTGCTGGGTGTGGACAGGCTAAGGTGTGCACCTCGATCCTCACAGCCCCAGGGGAATCAGGTGAAGGCATAGCACCTGTACGGGCTAAACATTGAGTGGAAAGGTAGCCTGGTCACAGCAAAATTGGTAAATGGTTGTTAAGACCTTTATTTAAAGCACAAAGGAATAATGAAAAAGTAAAGTGTATCTCCTTTTCACAATATGTAGTTTATTGGAAAACTAAAAGCAAGAAACTCTTGATATATGAATGAATATATTTAAAAAAAAACCTTACATTCATGCTTATTGTTGAGAGTAGGAAATATACTTTTCCATAGAAATCATGTTCTCACCAATGGTTTGGTTTCCATACCAAACTACAAAATTGTATATAATGCATAATTTTCTATGAGAAATGTACACTCAGAATGTTTTTGAGCTTGTATATGAGTTCAGCTGCATTGTGCATTGACAATAGGCATTTCTAGACCAGCTTTAGAACTTGAGAACTTTGGGGCACCCGGGTGGTATAAGACTCTTGGATTTGGCTCAGGTCGTTATCTCAGGGTTGTGATCTCAGGGTCATGAGATCAAGCCCCATGTTGGCTCCGTGCTTAGCACGGAGTCTGCTCTAGACTCTTTCTCCCTCTTCCTCTGCCCCTTCCCACTTGCTCTCTCTTCCTCTCTCTCTTCCTCTTTTTCCTTCTTTCTCTCAAACAAGTAAATAAATCTTAAAAAAACAAAAAACAAAACTTTAGACCTTTAGTTATCATGTATCTTACAGTTTCCCTGGGGAAAAAAACGTTTCTAATTTCTAAGTAAGGGATGCCGATTAAATGATTTCCACATTTTCCTGGTATCTCTTGCTCCCTCCTGTCTTCAGCCAAGTTGGGTCAGGAAGATTGACAGTTACTCAGAATTTTGGTATCTTAGGTACTGCTTACATAACACATTTCAGTTAAAACTCTCAAATAACTTGAAACTTAACGAGTTTGCTATTTTTTGAGGTTAGGAGTTATAGATTGGGGGTAGGAAGAAATACTTCTAAAAAGTTTACAGATTGAGAATACCTTACTTTCTGACGTTGTCTTTAATTGGGACATAGATTCAGTGTGAACTTAAAAGTTGTTTATTGATAGTCTTCAGAAATTAAATTAAATTAATTCAGGTAGTTGTTAAATTAACAAGGTTCAGTGGAGTAGTGAGAATCCTGTGGCTGCAGCCTTTTGCTCTGGGGGGTCTGAGGGTTCAATTATGAACCCATTTACCTGTCAGCTCCCCGTCTTAGAAAGTCTCCTCTGTCTCTCCTTGTGTTCCCATCTATAGACTGTGCTTTTGCTCTAGACAGTAGGACACCATGCTGGAACGTGAAGTAGACCACGACAGCCCCTTTTCCAGGTCCAGCCCTGTCACTTGGTTCCCTGTTCAAGTCATCCTCTCATTAGTCCAGGCTCTGGGGGCATTGAGTGGGTCGAAAAGAATGAGGCATTTCTAAGTGTAGTTCTAGTAGAAGATAAAGTGTTTAGCAAAACAGTTAATGGATTTTTTTTTATGTTTTATTTTAATAATTATTTGCTTTCAAAATAAAATCAATGACAAGCATAGATTCAGGATCTAAATCTACAGTATATATGCACACAACTTGATGAAAGTAGTAATATTGATTTGGTGTTATTCTTTTCAGAAACTGAAGATAGTTACCCTGTAGAAGAGACAGGTGAGATTTAAACTTAATACTATTTTTTAATTAGAATGAGTCTCTTCCTATAAAGATCATCGTGAGAGAAAACATTATCTATGGTTATCTATTAATATATTTTATGTCATAAAATATATAGAATATAGTTAATTATTATATATATAACTTAGATATATTATGTCATAATTTCATCTATATGTTTCTTTGTGAATATAGTTTTTGTGCTTTTGAAGTCCACTCCTGAAGATAAATACACTGTAATGGGATGGCTAGGCCAAGAGATACAGTAGAAGTACATATTTATAGTCTTAAATTACAAAGTCAAAGAAAGGTCAAAATTGTGTATTGTCGCTAGTCAGGCATCCTCAGAAGATATGGCCACACTGGAGATGGACATGTCATCTCTCAGTCAGCCTGTGTTGGCCAGTTTTTCTTCCAGTGCTAGAATAGATCCCTTTCTTTGTGCTTGAGGACCCCATGATATCCTTGGCTGACACAGAGGACCTATATCGCTTCAACAAATGCTAGAATTGTATTGCGATCTGGGAGTACTCAGGTATTGGGTCCAAGGGTGAGGGGCTGGGGTGCGTGTGCTCTTCCTCAGGCATGCTCTGCAGCAGGTGCTTGCTGAGTGGACGGGAGGAGGGCTCACCTTCCCCGCCGTCTCTGGTCTCTCTCTCTCTCTCTCTGTCTCTGTCTCATTAGTCTTTGGCTGAATATAGTTGAATTTGTATAATCTAAGTGAGACTATAGCCTCACCAGTTTGCGGCTCAGTTATAAACCCATTGATGATGGGGACTGTCTCATTCATCTTTGTGTTCGGCATTTCCCCAAGTGAGTGCCTGGGTGACTATAAATGTGAGCATCATTATGATTTGATTTTACATTTCTGTCACTCCTGGATATTATGCTTTTCCTATTTTGTGTATCACGTGCAATCCTTCTTGAGATAGATTTGTAATTTCTAATCATTTCTTAACTTACAGCTTCACAGGTTTATAATCAGGATATGGAAGAGATGATGTATGAGCAGGACAATCCAGGTTTGTGATATGTTTCGGTTTAAGGCACTGGCCAAGGCCATTCTACCCCAGGGTTAATGATTGACTCAGATTTGACAGAGTCTTCTTTACAATACTCACAGTCCTTTTTGGTTGCCCAGACATTTATAGAAATTCCTGAATATAGTTTAATATTACATGGAGGAATGAGGAAAAAAGGACATGTATTTTTCAAACCACCACTGGGACTTTGCCCTTTGTAGATAGGATGCTGGGAAGGCAATTCGGGAATTGACGAGGCGGAGTGGTGTAGTGGAGTCTCACTGGTTCTGTTCCTTCCTGTCTTTGTGACTGAGAGAGCAAATTATGGACCCTTATTCAGCTTAAATTTTACTGAATGATAATGATAATATCTATCTCATCCACTGGTGAAAATTGGAATTAATTTGTAAATACTTCAGAATGGCATCTAGTAATGTATTTGGTTTTTTCACATTTGACAAAGGTGTATATGTTTTTCCTTTTAGATTCCATGGAGCCAGTAGTGGGTGATGATGAAAGAAGGTACCACGAAGCAGGTACTGAATGAATATTTTCATTAGACTGTAAACATTACTCAAGGCTTTATGGTTGTAATGCTATGCTAAAGTGATTTTTCTTTCAAGGGAGTCAGAGAAGGAATCCTAACACCTAATACAAGTCTTTTTGCTTTGTAACAAGATTTGATTATGAAAAGAGTATCAGGCTTTCATATTTTAGCTCATCTACACTGGCACCATGACAATACAGGATATTAATCTTTAATGCTACTTTTGCATATCTTACTATATGCCAGCTTGAAGAATTTTTATGAAAATAATTTACTTGTCTAGTGTTTTTACTGTGTCTAGTGTTTTTGGGGCAGAGGTACCTATCACTGACCACAGACACTGATATTTAAGAGAACAGAATTCTGTATTTGAGATTAAGCTGTGTGTGTGTGTGTTTTTTTTTTTTTTTTTTTTAGTTAAGCAGTTGCATAGAATGATCCGTTTAATACTGAGTTTTATGATCTTTTTTGCAGATGACCTTACATACCAGGACTATGATGAACCAGGTTTGAAAATGCTTCTCAACCTTAAGCCATCTACTTGTTTTAAGACTACTCATAGTTTTTAGAGTTATAGAGGGTAGTGTTTTAAGCTTCAAATACCATAACTTAAAATCTCCAAATGAATGGGAGTTTTCAAAGAATTTACTTGGGGAGATTGGTTTCCACCCCCATTGGTTTGGCCATTGACTAAGTAATTTCTTAAACTCTTTTCAAGTTGCCTTCAGAAGCAGCTAAAAATTATTCCTGAAAACGTATCTCATTACTTTATAGTCTTAGCTCTCTTTCGACTAACATAATGATCAGACATAGAAAACTAGTGAAAGTTGAACTACTCTAGTTTCTTCTACAAAATAATCCCACTCTTAAAGGAGATGGGTCTACTAGCATAAAGAAAGGTACAAAAGAATTTCACTGCAGGCTTAAAAGTGGCATAAACAAAAGAGTTTGGGCATGTTTTTGGCATGAGTGGCACTAGATTCAGGTTTGGGCATTTATATTTTCAGTTTGTTGCCAAAGCACTCCCTAGCCTGTTTTATTAAACTCCACAAAGTAGATTCTATTTTTTGCGACTTCCGAGATGAAAGAAATAAGGTTCGGAGAATGTAAGTGATTTGCATAAGATAATATGACTAAGAAATGATAAAGCCAATGGTATATCATTTTTATTCTGCCACCTTCATAGATGACTCTGTAAAAGGAACAGAGTCAGCCGAGCATAACTTCGTGTGTGAAGCAAGAAGGATGGAGAAATGTATAGTGCTTGAGTCAGATATAGAGGACTTTACAGGCTGATGGTTTGGAGGCTTGACATTCAAATAGGAGCAATATGGAGTCCCGACTCTCAAGAAATATATGGTCTCATGACAGTTGGTGGTTCTCAATTGAAGAAAATTAGGACTGGCTGTGTATAAGCCTGATATGCTAATTTATTAAGCACATGTATTTAAGATTTAAGGCCCTACGAAGATGACCAGTCACAGTGGCTATCTCTAATGGAGTATGAATGATGCCATTGGAAGCATCCTGCATTCTTTAAGAATTTTAAGAATTAGTTTCTTTAAGAATTTTAATTTTAATTAAATTTTAATAAATTTTAAATAGATTTTAATAAAATTTAATTAATAATTATTTAATTTAAGAACTAGATTCTTTAAGAACTAGTTCTTTAAGAACTAATATTTTTATAAGAAATTAAATAACTTGGCCAGTATGATTGGATCTAGATTTTCTTTTCAGTTTCAAATTTAAAGGAGAGAATAGAAATTTGGAAATAAAAGTTGTATGTAGAGATGAGATACTTTTCTCATTTCTGCCACTCATTATAGTGTTTGTCTAAATGTGCTAGGAAGAACATGTTTGGAAGGCAGTTTGCAGACTAGATCCAGAGAACCTTAAAATCAAACTGGAAAGAAGTGTAAAATTAGATACTGTGTTAAAAAAGATGTTATAAAAATAAGTGTGTTTTCATAGACAGAGAATCAGAATAAGCACAGTTTAACATGTTAAAAAAGAGTAATAAAGTAGGACCTAAGGGGTCATCAAGATTTGAGACACTTTGAATCGTAAGATTTTGAGATACCCTAGATTACCTTGCTATAAAACCTGAACTTTTTCAAACAAAAGGGGTTTGATAGAAGTATTAATAGGATTATTCACAGTGTTCTAACAAGATACATTTGCGGCATTCAGGAACCAACTAGGGAAGCCAAGTGAACATATGTAAGTGAGTTGTAAGTAGGGTGAAAACAAAACCATTTTTCAGTAGGTCAACAGAATATATTCCGTATTAAACTCCCTACATCTAGAACGTGGAAAACATGTGGCTTTTTAAAGCTATGGAGGGAACCAGCTTTCCACATTGAAAATTAGAAAGCATTAAGCCTACATTGGATATACCTAGGATATGACAGTACCAGCTTACCTTCTGATCGATTTATTCATATAATGCATACATATTAACTACTTTATGTCTAAAACAGGACTAGAGCAGTTCTAATGAGGAACACACACAGTTTGATCACACAAGTAACTTCAATTGTGTTTACTTGAAATTGTACTAAGTGCTGGTGAGAACAAGGACAGTGTGTAACAAGAGCATATAGTGAAGAGACCTACCTAGTTTGTGGACCAGGGAAGGCTTCCCTGAAGTTAGAAGGGAAGATTAGAGCCATTGACAAGGCAAGGGGAAGGTGGGCGGAATGTCGTAAGAAGCCTCTGAGGTGCGAAGATGTGTCTGGAGGGCTGGCAGTCTCATCTGGGCTGAGATTGCACTGTGTCTGGGGTCCAGAGGATGCCTAGAGTTAGTCTGGCATATTCACCTACTCTCAGGGCATTGTTTAAGGCACTACAAAATCAGATGTGTGTTTTGTAAAGATCGATCGGTCTGACATGTAGCATATAGACTGGAGAGAGACAGGAGTGGATATGGGGAGACCAGTTAGTTTAGTGCCATTATTCCAATCTGATCTTGCCCTGGGTCCCATCTCTGCCTAAAGAGCAATCAGAGGAGATGAGTTTCAGCAAAGGGATGTTCAGCTGAGTCCCATGCTGCTGAGGACCCACGCGAGGTGGGCACTGAACACATGCATTGCATCTAGTATGACAGTGGCCCCCTGGTGACCTTGGCCGGAGCTGTTGTCAGGGGACACAGATGAAGGTGGACAGAGATAAAGTAGTTTTAAACCAGGGTGGTGGCAGTAAAGGGAAGCGGACAAGATAAGAAATGTAAGGAGAAAAAATTGACGGGGCATGATGTGTGGGTGTAGCTGGGGCAGAGAGCAAGGTGCCTTTGATGGATGATGGTGCTTTTCCCCTAAGGCAGGACTGGAAAATAGGAAAGGGTCAAGAGGCTGTGAGTCCAGTCTGTACATGTTGACAGTGTCTGTCGTGACATCCAGAGGGATAGGTAATAACCTAGTTGGTGGTGCCTGGATCTCAGCCGAGAACTCGCATTCGTGGCTGTGAGTTTGGGAGTGGTGAGTCTGTACAAGATAATTGAAGCCAAAGTCTGAGATCACTTATGCAGGGAGGACAGTGTAGGGGTATGGGAGGCTCTGTGGCTGGCCTTCGATGAAAGCCAACATTTCGTGCCTGGTAGGACTAAGACAGGTGAAGAAGAAGATTGAGAAGGAGAAAGGAAGAAATGAAAGGAGAACACAGTCACACTGAAGTGTTTAAGGGAGGAGCTGCTGGGAGCGCTAACTCGGTGAGGTGGAGCTCGTCCATTAGATGGAATGAGGTGGTCTCTGAGGAGTCTTGGCAGGGGTGAGTCAGGGCCACAAGCATATGGCAGTGTTTGGGGAAGGAAGTGAGGGGTGAGATAGCAAATGTGAATGACTCTCTGAAGAAATGAGATTGTGAAATGGAGGGGAGAGTTGGGGCAAGGGGAAGTAGGCTCAAGAAAGGGCTTTTTTTCTTTAAGTTGGTAGAGTCTTGAGCAGGTTTAAATACAGCAGAGTTCAAAGTGACAGTGAGCAAAAACGTGCTGCTCCTCTCTCTTACCAGTACCACCAGAAGGACAGAAGATGATGCATTGAAATCGTCCCTTACTCTACCCAGCACTGAGAATTAGTATCTGAAATATAGTTGTTGCTCAAAAAATTTTCTTTATTAAATGATTATAAAGATTACACTGATAACTGTGGTAAGAAAATAAGAAAGCTTGCTCGAAGTGAACCAGAAAATGTGAGGCATTTTGGAGAATGGAAAAAGCTGGGATTGGGTTGACCAAGAAAGATGTGTGACCCAGCTGAGCCCAAAAGAAGAGACCAGAGCCTCCTTTGCAGCAAAGCAAAGGGAAATCGGGCAGTGGGTTCATGGCCTGCCAGCTGAACCCTCACCCTGAGGGGCTGGCACCGGGAGTGTTTGCCTCCAGGTGGAAGATCAGAGAGTTGTTACCTAAACAAACAGAGAATCTGCCTGGTGAAAGCCCAGAATCCTCCCCCACAGACATGAAAGATAGAAAAGGGAAATTCAGTGCCACCAGGAACTAAACAGATTTTGGATCCTGGTAACCAGTAATTGGGGAAGAACCTTAATTTTTCCCATTTTACATGAAGAAAGCATTTGTAAAATGGGAGAAATTAAGGTTCTTCCCCATCTCCTATGGCTATAAGGTGGCCGACCTGGACTTTGAATCTGTGTTTGACTCCACACCAGGCTCTTTCCTGTCCTGCTCTATAGCCTGCCACTTGCCAGTGACTAAGTCCCAGGGGTTCAAGGATGAATTAGACATTGTCTCTGCTCATAAAATCATACAGGGAATGTTGTGTCACAGTGAGTTATGTAGCCCTAAAGGATTATTTTTTGTGTGTATTTTCTAGTATACGAACCTTCGGAAAATGAAGGTCTAGAAAGTTCAGGTAAGCTTTTTCTCTAAATGGGTGTTTCCTGTGAGTCAGCCCCCCCGCCTTGTATTTATTAAAACTCAGATAACTTGTGGGACAAAGACAGATGTAGGCAGAAATCCAAGACATTTTCCAGTCTCCAAGGAGGTAATTGCATATTGTCAATATATTCTTTTCCTTGTACTTGTATTGTGAGTTTTATGTCATTAGGGATGATGTCAGCCTATTTGAAGTATACTTTGAATATAATTTAGGAATTAAAGTTGATATGCTAATATAAGAGTTATGAGTCTCCATAAGAAGGCCCTAGTCTAAAAAGAGCCAAATTTAGTTACCTTAGTAGAGATAAGTTAATTTAGGAATCTAGTGTGAGTTAATGTAAAATGTGTTTGGTTTTTTTTTTTAGATAATGCTGTAGAAGATTCAAACACAATTTTAGAAGGTAAGTTAATTTTATAGAGATAGTTTTACTTTTTGTATTAAAATTATGTTCACACATTCAGCAGATATGTATTGGACACTTTGGTGTCTGTAGGATGCTTGGGGCTAGAAGGGAGAGCGTGAAGACGATGGCTAAGATTTCTGGTTTCCTTGGGGTTGGCATTCTCGTGGTCCGACATGATGAAGTAACTACAGATTATGAAAAGTGCAATAACATAAAACCAGGATAGTCCAATAGCAAATAACTGGTTATAGCAAGGCTCTTCAGCGAGGGTGGTTTTGTCAGACAGGGTTAGCCTTGGGCAGGGATGGGTTGAAAGTTGGGTTCTTTATGTTGTGGTTCAGCTAGACAGACTATTTTTGAAAGTGAAGGGATTGTTCCAAAACAGGTGTTGCCTATATTACATGGTGGTGCTTCGACAGCATGTAGAGTTACAGAGATCCTAACCGCCTGCAGTATTCTTTCACCTATGTTATTTTGGTTGTTCCTCACAGTGGACACTGAAAAGGTAGAGCAATTTATTGCGTGTTTTTGTTTTTGTTTTGTTTTGTTTTGTTTTATGGCTAAGCTGGTATTCAACCCAGACTTGGGCCTACAGTGGACTCTGGGGTCCATGGGCTTTAACGGCAGGAAGTTGCCACAGGGAACAAGTAATATGGCATTTGCTCTTTGTGTTACTCTTAGAATTCATTGCTGAGCCACTCATTGTCAGTTTTCAGGTTAAAGGTTGTTGCTTCTGAGCTTGGTAAGGCAGAATATTTAATAGTACTTGAATGAAATGGGAGAAGATGGGGAGGAGTGAGGGAATGTGGGGATCCCATAATTGCCCTCATTTTCCACTTAGCTGCTGACAGAGACTCTTCCACAGCTGTTGTGACTACTGCACACATGTAAATTTATCTCATGTAGCAGACTGGATAGTGTTCATATTTTCTCCTACCTCCCGTGACTCAGTTGTCTTTGAATAATATAGCCAGGTCTGTTTTTTTATTCAGTCAGAGTCAGAAAAGAGAAACCCCCCATCCCTAGGAAGAACTTTATCCAACCCATCCCACATATATTGTTTTATATAAGAGGCGGAACGTTACAATTATGCATTTGGCCCTGCCTTTCCTGTGTTTGAAGTAGTTTTTCCAAAGACTTTTCCAAAGTCACCATTATATCCTCTACAGGCATTTTGATAAGCCAGTAGAGGATATAGTGGAGACTGCTAAGGAAATTCTTTTTGCAGGGCAGTGGGGCTCTGGACTGTGTGCCATTAGCCCTCTCTGTAGTTTCTGTGCTTCTGTGTTTGGAACCTGAGTGGTCGGTGAGAATGGACTCATCATCTTCACGTGCCCTCTAACCTTCTCATGCCCACTGTTCCTTGACTTGGCTCAATGTATCAAAATATAGTTGGATTCCCACACCAGCAATGACAGTGTCATCATTGACACTTCCTTCATCTCTGTAGCTAATCAATCCCAAGTATTGCTGAATGGGCTTCCAAAACATTTCTCAAATCCCTTCTTTCCTCTGTGGCTCTGGTGATCTAGTTCAGCCCTCATCACCTTCCTGGACAGCAGTGATAGCCTTCTAGCCCATCTTCTCAACTAGATACTTGTCTCCTTCAAATCCACCTGTCATGATAGCATTAGGGTGATCTATTCAAAAGTAGAGGTTAGGCTGTATCAGCCCTGTGCCTAAACCCTCTTTACCGCCCCATCTGTGTCAGGAAGGTTACTTTCTGTTATAGGCAACAGAAAACTAAACTTGAATTGGTTTAAGCGTTAAAGATTCAGGTAACCGATCAGTTGTGAACTTGGAAGACCTAGTGAGGAATTTGAATTATAGTCCAGGTGCAGTTGGAATCTGGGAAAAATACTTAAATGAAGTATGGCATAATTCGACTTATTTTAAGGAATTACTTTCACTCCTAATTAGAAAATGGATTAGATGGGGGCAAGAATGGAGGCAGGGACCACCCTGTAAGGAAATGTTTGGGTGCCAATCCAGGAAGTGATCATGGTGGCCTGGAGTAATGTCGTGGCTGTGAAAATGGAGGGGCAAGTTTTGAATTTGAGATATATTTTTGAATTATAACTGATGGACCTTTCTGATGGTGGTGAAGTAAAGAGAAATAAAGGGAGACTTTGGTTTGGTTTGAATAACTATCAAATGATGGGGCTGTTTACCAACTGTGGGATGGTGGCAAAAGTAGGATCTAGAGTAAACTGGTTTATGGGAGAAAACCAAGGCTTCATATTAGATATTTAAGTTTGGGAGTGATGCAGGATTCCCAGGTGGAGGTATTAAGTAGGGCGTTGGGTGTGCCAGTGATCTGAGCTAGATGGGTGAGACCTGAGACTGATGTGTTTGGGAGCCATCATCATGAAGGTAGGATTTGAAATCTATACTGAAGTGGGTTTTAAAAGTCCTGGAGTAAAGAAAATCAGTCTGTGCTGATAAAATAAGTTTACTGTTTCCTTTTAAAAAATCCTCCCATTATATCATTGCCAAAATGAATTTCAGGTGAGTCTGTTAAATGTACACTTTTTCAGAATAAAACTAAATTGAAATTTTGAATTTCAGATTGAAAATTTGCTTTATCTTGAAATAATAATAAGGCTTTCTTAGTATAACATCAGTGATGGAAATAATAATGTGATTAATACTTTATGATGCACACAAGTTTTTTAGACTTAAAATGACAAATAAAAGACATTCTGAGAACAAATATTGGTAAGGGTGATACAGTGCTAGTAGTTCTCTAACTTACTAAGAATGAGATCAGTAGGCAAACCTTAACAAGCTGTTCATAACAGAGAAACCGAGTTGTTCATAGCACTGCCACTAAAACAACGAAATATGCTAGAATATTCATTGAGATTAGTGGGAATAGGTGAATTTTTTTTTCCTTTTTCCTTTTATGTAAAAAATATTTCCAAATCTTCCATTTGGGTATGTATTATTCTTAAAATTAGAAGCAAATTAATTTAAGAAGAAAAATGGTTAAATAGCTGCATAAATATATGAGTTTTAGAAAATGCTATAAAAATTCTTCCTTTTGACCTAAGTCTGTTCCAAGTCTTCAGGAGCAAAAGGAAAACTGATGTAATCTTATCTCTAGATTAAGGTAATGTTCAATGGGTTGTTAGATATGAAGATCTTAAAATGTGATATAATTTGATAGATGGAATCAGATCAGTATATTATTATACCATTATTTGATAAGGTCTATCTGCGGTCTCTTTAGATGCAAATGGGTTGAAGTGGCCAGGGAAGAAGGCAAGATGTTTAAAAAGTCATATCCTTATTTTTGGCCGGTCTTAGAATATGTTATCTTGAAAATTATTTTTCAGAAACTTTATTAAGGATAGTAATTAACTTTTATGACTCTCTTTCAGTTTCTTTGTGTTGTTTCATTCATGTTGCATTTAGGGTTGTGTATTAAAAACTTTTTTAACAAGATACTTTAGACCTCTTTCCTCAGCTCTCTTATCAAGTCTGATGCAAAATTGTGGTGAAGACCGGGGTTTTAGTTCATATCTCCTTTGCACAGGCAATGAGTTTTGGTCATGGTTAGTCAGTTAGGCAGATATGGAAAGCCTGTTTTACAGCACACTTGAGAAGTATACAACATTTTGCAAAGTTATGGCTAACTCTTCTTTGTTCTAATAGTGTGAAAACCCAATGTTTTTGTCATCATTGCAGTCGTATCCCAGAAATGTCTGTAAAAATAATCACTGTAACTTAAATACAATCTGTGTTTGAAACACTGGTCAACAGTATGTAATGTATTGTAATTTTCTTATTTTAGAAGCGCACATGCCCCCTGCTGAAGAACAACAGGAAGTACCACTAGGTATGACATTTTTTGGTTGAATCCTTTCCTTTTCTGTTTTAACTTAAAATGTACTGTTGATAGTCACAGTGGCTGTAGGAAGTCACTAGTCTATGAAGGGTAAAAATCCTGAGAGAAGGATTAATTGTACTTCAATTTAAAGAGAAAATTGTCTGTGTTTTGATCAGTTGAGCCAAAGTAAAGGAAAATACATGTCAGATTCAGTCAATCCCTGTTTGTTGAGCTAGGAGGTGAGGAGCAGTAATAATCAAAGTACCATGTGATTTTGGCCATTATAGATGGTGGTAATAGTAGTTAGGTGGGGTTCCCCCCCCTTTTTTAACTGATAAGCTAATTGATGATGGAATCTGATTTGCCTTAAAATGAGTTTAGTAGTGCATAATTTAGTGACTTGAGTTTTCTAGTTCCCCATTCCCATGAGGGCATCGTAGTGCCCTGGGCCTCGTTAGTCCCAGAAGTCTTTGTTTCCAGCTCACTGGGTTAATCCATTTCTGCACTTTTCCCTCCCCTCTGCCACATGTCCCTCTTACAGCAGTGAATTTAGGGAATGGGGACATCATTTCAACCAAGGCCTGTGTTTTCAAATGGCATTTTAGAGATGACATTAACTCTACCTGCAACCAGAAATAACATACAAACCTCCTGTTCTCATAGTGGGAAACATGTTTTATCAAGAGGGGGATTTCCAGTACCTCTATCCCAACTAGGCCAAGTGTATTTCCTTTGTTTCTGTATTTTATTTCCATTTTCTTTCTTTTTGTGTCACTTAATGGTTGAATTATTGCTCCTATTTTTTAGACGCTTAATGTGAATTTTGTGGCAATGATATGCATTACTCTTTTTGAGTCTGTAGAAATAATAACTGCCAAAACCTATTAAATAATAAATTTCAAGGAAAAAAAATAACTTTTATAATCAAAGAATATTTTTAGTTGTATACCCCAGCTCATCTTTGCCTGTTTCACGTTGGGATGTTTTAGGTTTTGGTGATTGTTATACCACATACGTTTTTAGTCATCTGTACAAATGCTTAAAAGAACTGGGTTGTTGGTATTATAATGTGAATGAGAATGGAATTCCATGGAGAACTGGGACTTTTACATGATGGATACTGCGCAGGTGCGTGTATTTTGTGTTTAGGAAAGGTGCGCAGAGCAGAGCGAGCTGCTGATTCTATCCTGCCTTATAATTTCTTCTTTCTTGTTGAGTGGTGCTTTCCAGAGGGCCTTGTTTCTGTCTTGAGGAGGCAGAGCATGTTACTGAATTAGCATTTTGATTACTGTCCTGTACTTTAAAGAAATTGTCTTATAAGTATTTTTTAAAATAATGAGTTTTTACAACATTGGCCTTTTTCTAGTTACAGTTCATATTTTTTAATATTGACCTGACTTTAGCGAAGGCATAAAAATAATACTGTTTTCTGGCCAGAAATTTCTGTGCTTTTTTTTTTTTCCATGTTTTATAAGCTGAGTGCAAGAATTTCCTTGCAACATAAATATAAAATACCCAGTGGTTCGGGTGCTGGAAGGAGGTGCTATTTTAGAGGAGGTATTTAACAACCGAAGCACATAAAAATGAAGATTTGCTAAATATGTGTACTCACTGAAATATGATAAGCTCCCAATAAATAAATGGTGACTGTGGCTATTTTTGTTTAGTAATTAATTAGCCTGATCTCCGAGGTGAATCAAGAGAAGTTAAATCCTGAAAGACCTGCTCAGGAAGTTATAACCTATAATTTGGTGTCATAAAAATTGGATTAATCCGCTGCCCAGTTACAGTGCGACCTTTCCAGAAGAGACTGTGAGGCCAAGAGTTAGCAATATGTATTTTTAATGAGTGCGCTTGCTTTGCTTATTTCCCATTATTTTCATAGACTTAGTTTATATTACAACCTCTTTTATTCAGTGTTATAAAAGAATAATCGTTGAAACTCTGTATTTGTGATCTTCATGTACAATAAGCCAACTCCTCTTTTAAGTGCTTAACATCTGTGGGATGACAGAAACTGCAGGAACACTAATGATAGGGCCTGTCTCCCTCAACTTTGCAATGCTCCTTAACTTCCAATCTTGAAAGTCTGTTATTCAGGGGAAATGTTAATGGAGGACCTCTGCAACATGCTAGCTCTTAGTGCACTTTACTCTGACCCTTGGGATCTTAAGTGATGATTACTTTGCCTTCCCTGATCATTCCAAGACTAGGTTATACTGCCTTAATATTGCTTATCAAAGTTCGCAATAATATATTTATTGGCGTGCTATAACCCCGCAGGGCGGGGACTGTCTTAGTTCACCATTGTATTGACCCACACACTAGGGACAGGGAATGTGACCCTTTAGGAAGTAGTAAGCATTCTGTAGGAGTTCTTCTAAGCACATTCCATGAATTAACTCATTTAAGATTTCTGGTTGCCTAAGAGGTAGACATGCTGTTATCTCCATGTTACAGATGAGAAAACTGAGACACTACGAAGCTGATGTGAGAGCCAATGGGTGGCAGAACGGACGCTGCCCCTTGCCTGTTGGCTCCAGAATTCAGACTCTGGGTCTCTGTGCTCTAGAGGACTTTTCATAAGGGAAGGCCTAAGGGCTGATGAGTTCTGAGAGCTGTTCTGATGTGATAAAGATAGAGCTGTCATCTTATTCAGCATCTTTCCCTTACTCTACGTTAGTACTTCAGCTAGGACCCAGAAGTGTGGAATATTAAGATTTATGGTAGAAAGTCAGTTGTCCAATAGCTTGAATTTTGTCATCTTTTCTTTATATTTGTAAATTTATAAGTGCTTTGCTCTTGACAAAGTCAGTCCTGGGAATTGATCATTCTGATATTAGAAGTCGATCATTTTGAATACCAGTCTTTTATAAAAAATTGTTTTTGCAATCCAGGCTCCTTAGTGAGTTTTTACCGGTCTCCTAAAATCCATATTTTTAAAAAATATTTTATTTATTTATTTGAGAGAGAGAGAGAGAGAGAGAGCACATGCCCAAGTAGGCAGAGCAGTAGGCAGAGGCAGAGGGAGAAGCAGACTCACCGCTGAGCAGGGAACCCAATGTGGGACTCGATCCCAGGACCCCAGGATCATGACCTGAGCTAAAGGCGGTTGCTTAACAGACTGAGCCACCCAGGTGCCCCCAAACTCAGATTTTTTACTTGAAATCATAAAGCATGTGATTCTGGCAATATGACACAATAAATATGCATAGCACAAATTGATTCATTTATGAAGGAATCACTTACAAAATTCATCTGAGTAAAATTTCCTGCCAAACTGTATGTTAAGGCCATTTTACTAACTGGTTCCAGTAACAATTTTTTTTCTGTCATACCATGCCAGAAAAAAAAAGAAATTAATGTTTTATGGTGATAATCATATTATTCAAGTTGGAGCTCTGTAAGCATCAGTGTTTCTGTTGCTCCCATCTCTTTGAAAATGGAGGTAACACTTGTAACTCATCCCACTGTGGGCTGGTCTAGCAGTGCTGATGGTTTCACTCTGTGTGAACTTTCACTCATGCCTCCCCTTGTCATCCAGCATTTCCTAACATGATCACTAAGGCACCCAGCCAGACTCAAACAATAAGACAGCGCCTGCCCCCATAGCAGGTCCCAGTCCTCTGGGCATACAGCTGAGTAAAACAACCACTGTGATGTTCTTAACCCCCCAAAAGGGTAGGCAGGGCAGCACAGAAAAGGAGGGATAACTAATCCAACTTTGGGAACAAGGGTATGGAGAGTCAGAAAGGTCTCCCCATGTGTTGTCGTGCTGTTAGAAGTGACACTAGCTGGTGGGTGGGGAGCAGAGGAAGCAAGTGCTTGCGGAACAAGGACTAGGACAGTGAGCCATATAAAGGTGTAAGAAGACAAGTGGAAAAACAGGCAGGCGTCAGTTCCCGGAGTGTCTCAAAAATGATGTTTAAAAATTTGAATCTGGGCCTAAAGGTGGCAGGAGGCCACTGAAAAATTCTAAGCAGAGGAGTCACATGATCAAATCCAGATTTGAAAAGAGCAGACCAGTGAGGAGGTGGAGACGAGGAAGGGGCAGATGTACTGAGCCAAGCTGGAGACCGGAGATGCTTCAGCTGTGGGGTGAGGACTGGCTGACCACCTCATGGGAACTCAAATGGGAAGCAGTTTTCGGGGAGAGAGGGCTGACTGAAGGGAAGAGTCAAGGACGATTCCTATGTTCCTGACCTGATTGAATGAATGGTCAGCCCTTCATGGACCTGTTGGAGGCAGGAGGAAATGGAGAGTAGCAGAGGAGGTGATTGGCTCGATTTCGGACGTACCGGGTTTGCCACTCAGTGAACCACTTCTGAGTAGAGTCATCTTTCAATATGCAGGAGCAGGGGTGCTTGGGTGGCTCAGTGCGTTGGATCTCTGCCTTCGGCTTGGGTCATGATCTCAGGGTCCTGGGATCGGATCGAGCCCCACATCAGGCTCTCTGCTCGGTGGGGAGCCTGCTTCTTCCTCTTTCTCTCTGCCTCCTTCTCTGCCTACTTGTGAGCTCTGTCTGTGAAATAAATAAAATCTTTAAAAAAAAATGTAAATATGCAGAAGCATACTTTTGGGTCCTTCAGAATTGTAACTGGGCTTTTAGGTTATTTGCCCTTTAACCAGTGCTCATCCCTATGCCTCAAACAGCTTCCTACTACCTCAGGTATGTTTGATGGCACAGGTTATAGGAATGCTCATTCCTCTCCTGGGCTAGCTCACTGATAGATTCTAAGACAACCTAAAGTCAAAGGCATTTGTAAAAACATTTTCTGTTGAGGTGTGATTAACACACAGAGACGAGCTCGCTTGCTGAGCGGCTAGTGAAGGAATGCGCCTGTGATCTGTTCCTGTACCACTAGGAACGGGACGCTTTTTTTTTTTCAGAAAGCGTCCAGTACCCCAGAAACCTTCCCTCCTCCTGCTCAGTCACATCTCCCCCAACAGTGAGTGTGCTGATCTGTCACCATTGATTGGTTTGCTTGCTTTTGAATTTAATAAAAGAAAGCCAGAAGCAAACATACACAAACGCAGATACACTTTTTTGATGACTTTTTTTGTTGTTGTTGCATAACATCGTGTCTGGTTTCATCTACTTTGTAGAGTATCATGCTGGTTTTTATTCATTGCAATCATTTACTACATGTACATTAAAAAAATCCATTCTACATTGATAGCTATTGTGAATGTTTCTAGTTTCTGACTGTTAGAAAAAAGCTTCTATGAATAATCCTGTACTTGTCTTTTGTATATAAATGCTCATTTCTGTTAGATATATGAAAGTATACATAAGATTTCTAGTCACCTCACATTAGCACCAAATCTGCTCATATAAAAACTTCTGAATACACATGCACGCACACACGCATGTAGATGGATAGATAGGAAGGGAGGAAGGAAGGCTCATACTCGAGATTTAGAAATTATTTCAAAATTTAGTTGGACCTTTAAGTGCACCATCTTCTTCCCTACTCAGATTGTAACAAATCTAATGCTGTGATGGTAAAATCAACCAGATACTAAAGTTTGGAATGAGAAAGTTTTTGCAAAAAATTTGGACAAGAATGACTTTGACGGTATACTTCTTTTTTTTTTTTTTTTTTGCCTGATCATTTATATTGTCAGTAACATTAAAAACTGACGTATGATTATATTAGTGTATTTTAACTGCAACTTACAGTATCTAGTTGCTCCTTGGAAATCCCTCCTATATTTGTTTTTCAAATTCCATGCTAGATTTTTTTTTCCTCTGTTACATTTCTTATTAATATAGTGAAAATACTGTTGGGAGAAAGAGAGTTAATGCTTGTATTTCTCAAAAGATTGAAATTCTTAAATTTAGTTGTAATTCTCAGATGCTCTAAGAGGCTTAAGTTTCCTTCAGCAGCTTTGCAAATAATTCCCAGGGACTTCTCTGGGTAGTTAATCACTGTTGAAGGAGTTGCCCTTAAAAACAACAATAACGCATAAAAAGCATTTACTTCTGTTGGTGTTTTTGTTTTGTTTCATTTTGTTTTGTTTTTTCTTTTCTTAAAGTAGAATGAGAATGAAGCAGTTACACAGTCTGTGTCTGGTTGGTCCTTTAATTTAGATTTCCCCTTATTTTTGCAGATACTTAAAGCTGCAGAAAGACTGCCCCCACTACCACAGGAGGACCAGCCTAAGCATACGCTCCAAAAGATGGCTGTGATAGATCTTGTGACGTAATTACTGAGCAGACCAAGATCTTTGGGAATGAATACTAAAGATGTTTCCAATCGATTGTAGTCCACTGGCATTTTAGTGTTTTTTTTTTGTTGTTGTTTTTGTTTTTAGAAACAGAAATTACATGTATTGTTACACTCCTGCATGTTCGTTTTCGATAGCATTAGTGGATCCTTTGGGTTTTCTCTTCTCTTTCTTTTTGTGACACAGCTTCCGATCTTACCTACATTTGTGTGTGTTGTTCAGGTAACAGTTGATTATAGTGACGATGTAGCAATAACTTCTTGGCGGGGTTTCGTATATATATGGCGAGCGATTACCCCCACGTCTGTTAGACTGACCTGTGTCAGTGTGATCTCAAAGCCGTGAGGAGTGCCCCGCGCTTGCACTCTGAGGAACACTACTAATGGTTGCTATTAGCTGTGAAGATTGGACTTGTATATATCTGCACTGATACCCTCATAGGACATTTCTACCTTAGCTTGGAGTATTCAGGGTAAAACTCCAATTTGGAGGTTCGCAGCTGTTAGCTCATTGATTAGGAAAATTGAATATTTTGGTGAAAGTCTTAAGTTATCATGGTTAATTTATTTTTTAAATTGAGGGGGAACAATGAAATTCCTTGCTAGGATATAGGCAAAAGGAATGGCCTGCTATGTCATGCAGAAACTGTTGGACACCTCGGATCAGGCATATAATAGCTTTGTCCCTTCGGCATTTGTTTAAATTTTAGAAAACCTGTATAAAGTACTAGTGTGCATTTTAAACGTTGCTCTGCCTTTTGCTGATTAAGTTATGCCCTCCCAACACTGAAGGCGGCACTGTGATCTTACTAGAGAACGAGGCCTCTAGCTGGGTTGATTTAGGACTGTGTGTGAAAAGTGTCCACACAGCCACATTGCCTGCTGCTGTTTGCAACATATGAGCCTTTTCTTTCTACCTTGAAGAGTTTCCTCTACTTTTAATGTGGTTTATTTTAGCTCGGACATAGTTGCTGTGATGAAAATACTCATTTGTTAGAAAAGAAGGTAGTGACATCATCATTTTGAAAGGACCATGAGCTATTAAAAAAAAAAAAAAAAGCCATAAGAAGTAATTTCATTTCCATGTTAGGGTTAGCTCTTGATAATGTTAACATTGTTTTAACATAAGATGACTTTTCTTTCCCCCCTGCTTTTAGGGTTACAATCAAAGAGATTTTATATTTTTATCATTATAGATCATAGTTACAATGTAGTGAGTTATGCGTGCTGACCCAGTGTGTGATGAAATCCAGAAGATTGAGTTACTAAGAAAAGCAATAATTTTCTAAAGCTGTGATATGGGTAATATAGAGTTGCTACTCTAATTCTAATAAAGCTCTTAATTCATAATATGAATTATAGAACACTACTTTTTATAAAGCCTTATTTTTTTAGGGAAACTTAGGAGTGACATAGACCTGATAAATGAGTAAAATTTTGCTGGATTTTTGTAGATAATCATCTCTAGAACTCTGGAAACTGAGGATTCATTATGCTGTGGTCAACTTCCTAATACTTTCTGATTCCATATACCTGAATTAATGAGCCTTGTCTTCAACTATGTGCCACACTGGGCAATATCAATGGATTTTCTAAGAATAATGTAAATGTCTTCTGTTTAATGTTATTTGAGTGCAATAAAATGCAGAATTCTTCTCTATATTGTCATTATTTTGAATTATTATTTTATTATGTAACAAAATCAGTTCATTTTCTACTTAACTAGTATATTGGAATATTACAGTATCTTTTTGATGACTGAAATCACGAAGGTGTACCTTCAATCCTTTTTGAACCTATTTCTGATAGGTGATGTTTATTTTGTTTAATGTTGGCTCTGATGCTACATTGCCAGGGGCTGGATTAAAATGAAATAGCCTCTGCATCCCTCCTTTGGGGGTTTTTGTTTAGCATCAGTGAGGCAAGCCACTCTCCCCGGCCCACAAACACACAGCCTCCCGCTCCCCCATGACCATCATACCACGTGTTCATGAACTCCATCGTAGCTGAGAAGACCAAACAGTCTGAGCAGGTAGAAGGGCAGGACAGGGTATAGCAAGTTGTCTTTCGATTCACTGTTGGGGCAGAAAAGGAGAACTAGACAACTAGGGAAGAAGCCTCTGGGTTCTGGAAAGTGTTGTTTTCTCCTCCAGCATGCCCAAAAGAAACAAAAATAAAGACTTCAGACTCAGGAGAAACAGATCCACTTTTATCAACTGCATTTCCCCCGCCAAGTTCTTTGTGAGTGTTAGGGAGTTGCATTTTTCCCAGCAGAGAGGGCTTAATGCTGCTTGCGGATAAGGAAACTGAGGGGCAGAGGGACCAAAAGGCCTGCCAGCCATGGTCCTTCTTGGTGAGCACGTGGGCAGCAGGTGGAAGGTGGAAACAGTTGGAGGGAGGCCCGAATGCAGGTGGGAGAGCCGGTTGGAGACCAAGGAGTAATGGTGGTGGGGGCAGGGCTGACCTCAGGAAGCACTTGCAGAGACACAGAGAAGGGCTGGGGAAGCTGTGACTGGTTGAGTGGGCCAGCGCTGGGGAAGCAGAGTCCTCGAGAGTCACTGATGTCAGTGAGACGAGATACTGGTGAGAAAAACTAGGCCTTAATGGAAATTAGCTTTGGACATATGTGAGGTCCAAGAAGAACAGGTCAGTAATTGGAGAAGCAGAGTTGCTAAACACCCTAGAGTTCAGGGTATTTTAATTCACAAAGGCAATTTTCTTTAACAGTGTATGATAGTTTTTGAATGATTCAGATCCCATTCTTTTTAGTAAGGTTTTCCTTATTCTGAAAGGGGAAAAAAGTCAGTATAGTTAGAGATTGCATCACGTCTTCTCGGATACAGGTGCTTAAACACTAACTATGAGTTACATGTGAACTTGGACATGGGTAATTTTCAGAATTGGGCTGAGCATACAGCTCCTTTTAACTTAGAGATGTCCCATCATTGGACCATACAAAGTGCGATTGAATTATTATTATAGAGGATACTTTCTAAATCAGTCTTACCTGCTCTGTGACCTTTGGCAAGATTCCTGAGCCTCTGGAAGCCTTCCTTTCCTCATCTATACAATTAAAACTACTTCCCAGGGTGGGGCGGAGTTGATGGGATCCTCTGCAGTGAGTGCTTAAAACAATGCCTGGGACACAGTAAGCATCCAGTAAGTCCTTTTCCTCTGGGGCACAGCGGGTCCACACGGGGCCTCCCAGGGAAGCATTTGTGCAGATAATGAAGTAGAGCAGAGCAACATTTTACTTGTTAGCTCTGCGGGATACTAGTGAGGGACGCTGGATCTCTGTGAAAAGACCTTTACCTACTGAAAATCAGAGGGCCCAAGATGCCTCCCCTGCACATTTCTCCATATCCAAACATGAGTCACAGATGTACCCATGCTGATGTGGGGTGAGGGACAGAAGGGGATGTGAGAGAGAGCTTTTCCCCAGAGCTGGGGAAGTTTGGGTTGGACCTTCTGTCAGACTCATCGCCCTATCCTGAATATGCTATGGAGGAGGAAGAAAGATAGTGGCCTTGTTCCTGGGAGCTTGCCTGGCCAGGGCCCTCCCACACCCATTCAAACCACTCCTTGTTCCTCCCCTGGGGGTGGGAAGATGTGTGGAGAGCTCTAAACTCCTCTTCAAGCACCCACCTGTTTAATCGGGTTAGCAACTTGGATTTTGTGCTTGTGTTTTCAACTTACACTGGCCCCATGCCAGTGCCAGGTGATGGATTACTGGAGGATGAGGCGGGTCACAGCCTTCCTGCAGGCACTGCTGGTAGCACTGGAAGGACTCCTGGAGGAACAGGATTGTTTGTTGTTGTTTTTCCTCAATCCTGTGTCCTTGACACCTGCCAGAGTGCATCCTATGAAATGACATACTGACTAGCTTTTTGATAAAGGAGGTTATAGTTAATAAGATCAGAAATTCTGGGACATTCAACAGAGATCTGGAATGGCTTTTTTTTTTTTTTTAATATCCCTTGTACCTCCTGCCCTGCTGGCAGGAAGGGTGGGCAGTCAGCTCGATAAAACCCACTCTTTGTGGGAGGCAAAGGCTACAGGACCCTATCTCTCCTGTTTCTCTTTCTGGAACTGACGGGATGGGCGCTGGGGGAGGATTATCTGCTTTGGAAGGATGTATACGGCTGACCTTGATACAGTGGGCACTCGACTTTCTCAGCCTCAACTTCCTCCTTTGCACAAAGGGAGGTAGACCTCTCCAAAGGGTAGCAAGAGGCAGGCATGATGTGCTTCGACCAAACCCGGCATGCTGTAGCTTTCAAGGTCATTCCCTTCCTCTCCATTAGTTTCTTGAAAATGCTGGACCTATAAAAATCCCTCCCTTGTCTTGGAATCCTGCCTCAGATTTACTTGTCACTTTCCCAAAATGAAATGTTTGATACAAATCATCAGTGGAGGAAACTGGGAAGCAACAAAATCAAGTGTTCTGTGGTCGTACTCCTGATCTGACCCCACAGCCTGATCTACTATGAGGGAGGAACTGAGTCTGAGTCTCCCAAACTCTGCCTTATCCTGACTCCCACACATATGCCTATACAGGCGTTCTAGAAATACCCAAAGCTAGGTAAGTACCTACGGGAACTGTAATCAACTGGTCTACGTTGAATTTAGCTAGACCCCCAACTTATATGAAACATAGGCCAGATCTGAGATAGTACAGAAATGAAGTTATAAATAAAGTGCATGGTCAGGTCACGTACCACAGTTTTCCATGTAGGGTGGACATTATTTGACTGGTCCAGGTTCTGGGTGGGTTTAACTGCATTCAGTCCCATTCGTGGGAGGGACCCTCTGACTGGTTAACTTAGTGAGAGGTTGACACCAGTGGGCTGTCAGTTCCTCAGCACCTGGGCTCAGTGCAGGCACCCTTAGTGGTCCACCTGTATATGTGTGAAGTCCTTAGGGAAGCGAGACTGCTGTCACCCCAGTGAGGGGGACACGTGGCATTTCTTTAAAGCACATGGTGACTATTATAAAGTTGTCTTCTGGTTTTAGGACACAGTATAAATATTGAGCAAGCTTTGATGAGGGCTTCTTTTCACTCCAGTTTGCCTTTACCCCACAGAGGCATTTAGAATCGGTGGAGGTGACCCACAGCCACTTTTTCCCTGTAGATGAGGAATACTTAACCTGATGCCTCATATCTAGTGACTGCCCAGTGACTTTTATAAATTAAGTCGAATGAGTCTACTCTTAATATTTTGTAACGAATTTCATGTGTAAAGAATTCAGGGTTTAGAAAAATGGAATTCTATGCCCAGAAATATTTTTCTTGAATTATATTTATTTGATTTCATTTAAATATGGTCCTATATTTTGAGATAATAATGGTGACTTTTACAATACTTATTTTATTTTGTCTTTACTTTTCAGAAACAAATAGAAAAACAGACGATCCAGAAATAAAAGAAAAAGGTGAGATCATCAAATAAACTGCCTTTCAAATATATATAGGAAGAAAATCATTATACTACTCATGAATAACATTGTGATTTTATTTTATATCATCAGTTAAATTACCTCTGGGCTTATTATTTTAATGGTTTTATCAACAAATATTTATTAATATTTACATAAGCATTAAGAGCCAAAGAGATTCCCTGGCTTCCAGGTTTTGCCATTCACTATATATGGTCTGAGAATTCCTTGCCCTCTCTGTGCCTCAGTTTCTTCTCTGATGTGGGAATAAAACAGTACCAAGTTCAGAAACCAGAAGACTCCTGTTGCTACAAAGGGAATTAAATGAAAATCTGTGTAAAGTACTTAAAGCAGTGTATAGCACAGGGAAAGTACTTAGCAAATCTTAAATATTGTTTATGTTAACATCTGTGCCAGGAATAGAGGTCCAGAGATTACTAGAACATGTTCTTTTTTCGCAAGAAACTCTGAATTGTTGGAAGGACATGCAAACAAGGTTATATCCGTATAGAATCGTTTCTGCTTTCCCACAGTTGATTACAATACCCAATCTAAAAAATAACCCAGTAGACTTTTAAGTCAGCTCTTACAAAGGTTCCTTAGCTTACTCAGAGTGAGGAAATAAGTTAAAAAATTATATAGATGATATGGGGTAATGCTTTTTTTTCCTCACATTCCACTTCTCTTTGTTCTTTCCAATCCTTGAGATTTTTAAGTATTTAATTCAAGTTAGACAATAAGAATCTCTAAATAGTAAGCAAGGCTACTAATTTTATCCCTCACAAATTTTTTATATCATTTAATTGATTAATTAATTTTCTCATAATAAATGTGCTCTTTAATCCCCCACCTCCCTCCCCTCTGCTAACATCGGTTTATTCTCTATAGTTAACAGTCTGTTTCTTGGTTTGTGTGTCTATTTTTTCTGCCTTACTCGTTGGTTTTGTTTCTTTAATTCCACACATGAGTGAGATCATATGGTATTTGTTTTCTCTGAACTGACTTATTTCACTTAACATCCATTATACTACCTAGCTCTATCCATGTTGTTGCAAATGGTAAGGTTTCATTCTTTTTTATGGCTGAATAATATTCCATCGTGTATATACACCACATCTTCTTTATCCATCCTTCTATTGATGGACACTTGGGCTGCTTCCATGTTTTAGCTATTATAAATAATGCTGCTGTAAACATGGGGGTGCATGTATCCCTTTGAATTAGTGTTTTTGTATTTGGGGGGTAAATACCCAGTAGTGTGATTACGGGATCATAGAATAGTTCTATTTGCTTGTAATATAATTTGAATGATAAAATCTTTAATGATTAAACCTTACAATTTCAGAAGTGCCTTTAATTTTGAGTGAAGAAAGCAGTGTCTACATTTGAGAAGATATAATAGTATGTAACATTATAATATACATAATGTACATGGTCTCAGTGTATAATTACTCGATAAGCATACAGAATTGCTGACCTCCGGCTGTCATTTTGTAGCCCTTACACTGGTAACTAGACATCTAGCCATGCATTTTTTCCCCCTGACTAGTTGTATTTAATTTTTTATGAAAGCAACCCTGAGATACGGTTTTAAAGTAGGACTTCTAATGAAAAACAGCAGTCTTCTACACCCCTACTCCCTAAGAGTCCCATCCCTGACTTTCCTTTAGCGGTTTCTTCTAGTACTTACTGCACATTTCTAAATATCTACTTGTGCAAGTTTCTCGTCAATGTTAGAAGTTGTTGGTTGACTTTTCTACATAGATGACTGGAATTTAGCTCAGTCATGACCCAAGTTCTCTATGCTGCCCCACCTTCATGATCTTCTGTGACATCATGATGTACTCTGATCTTGATAAGTAAGTAGCCACCTTCTCCCTAGTTTTGTTTCCTACGATTTCAGTGACCTGCGGTCAGATGTGATCAGGAAGCAGATGATCCTGTTTCTGACATAGTCAGAAGGTCAGTAGTAGCCTAATGCTTCACCACAATGTCTGTATCCTTCCCCTCACTTCATCGCACTGCAGAGGCATTCTCTTATCTCATATCTTCATGAGAAGGGGGAGTATAGGGCAGTAAGATATTTTGAGAGAGAGAGAGAGGCCGCATTCATATAACTTTTATGACACTATTATTGCGCATGTTCTATTTTATTATTAATTATAATAATGAGTAATCTCTTACTGTGCCTAATTTATAAATTTAAGTTTATCATAGGTATGTGGGTATAGGAAGGAAACATAGTATACATAGGGTTTGGTGCTGTCTGTGGTTTCTGGCATCCGCTGGGAGTTTTGGAATGCGTCCCTGCAAATAAGGAGGGACAACTTTATGAAGGGGACAACAAAGCAAGGAGGAGGATATCATCAGCTTTTGCTAGAACTGATCCCTTTCTCGATTTCAGAATGCTTCCTTCCCTTGGCTTGCTGGTTACCACATCTTCTTGGTCTTTCCCCTACTCTTTGCTGTGTGTGCTGTTCTCAGCCTCTTTGGATGGCTGTTCCTCATCTCCCTGACTGTCTAGCACGCAAGTGTCCCACGACACAGTCCTCAGAGAATTTCTCTTATCTGCACACTCTCCCTCAGTGATCTTACCTAATCTCCTTGCTTTAAATAACTGTCTGCCAATGATGACCGCACTTGCCTGCAGCCTGGGTCTCTTCCCTGGTCTCTAGACTGGGATGTCCAGCTGTTGCCCGGTGTCTGCCAGAGAACCTCATTTGGACATCTGATCATCACTTCAAACTTGTGTGCACTGAACTCCTGACCTCCCCCCTTGAAACCCGCTCCTCCTACGAAATGTCTCTTTCATGCCTCCCTAAATTTACCTCAGCAAGTCCTGTCAGTCCTCTCCCCACAATATATCCAGAATTCCACTGTCCCCTGCCTCTGACAGCCACCAACACCTAGCTCCCACCTACTGCCTTCTCTTGCCAGCATAATTCCAGTTGCCACCTAACAGATCTTCCTGTGTCCACCTTGCCTCTATAATTTTTCTCAACACACGAGTTGCAGTTACCCCTTTAAAACCTAAGCTGTGTCGTGTTGCCCACTGTCTCCAGTATTTTCATAGCTTCCTCAAAATGAAAGTCCTTTGCAGTACAAGCCCTCGTAAAATCCATTCTCCCTTCTCCGTCTTCTCTTGGTTTCCTCCCCAACATCACATCCTATAATACTCTCTCTCCTTTGCTCACTCTACTCCAGCTGTATGGACTTCCCTACCAAGCACTCATGGGACCTAGGGCCTTTGCACTGACCGCTCCCTCCAGCTGACTCTTCTCTCACAGAAACAACATGTCTTTCCATAGTTTTTGCTTGACTGTGGCCTTCTTAGCGAACCTCCCTAACCTTATTTCAAGTTAAAGCCCCCTTACTTTCCATACCCTGTTCCCTTACTTTATTTTCTCTGTAACACCATGTGATGATATTTAGTTTAATTCTTTGGGATTTATTGTTTGAACCTCCTACTGGAATCCAGTTTCCATGAAGACACATTTTTGTCCTGCTCACTGCTGCATTTCCTGTGCCTCGCACATAGTAGACATTTAGTAAGTATTTGTTCCCTGAATTTCTATTATGTTTTAATTTTGAAGGATTTGAACAGACATTACAGACATTCTTAAAGTAAGAACCAGGCCCAGATAGAACTCTTAGGATGGAAATCTATGGGAAACCCAAGGCTTGAGTCAGTGACACTGGTGTAAGAAGACAGCTGTTGTCATCCCTAAAGAAACCGGAGTGAATACGTGGTCCCCTCTGTGACCTCACATGTCATACGTCAGTGGTTGCCTGGATCGTCATACCCATGCTTTCTGGAGCACAGAACTGACAAGTGTTCAAAGCATTAAATATACTTTCATGTTCAGTTTCTGTATCCAGACATAAGACTCATGATTCTTTTTTTTTTTAATTAATTAATTAATTTATTTGACAGACAGAGATCACAAGTTGGCAGAGAGGCAGGCAGAGGTGGGGGGAAGCAGGTTCCCTGCTGAGCAGAGAACCTGATATGGGGCTTGATTCCAGGACCCTGAGATCATGACCTGAGCTGAAGGCAGAGGCTTAACCCACCGAACCACCCAGGTGCCCCAAGGATCATGATTCTTAATGCCTCACAGGATATACTTCAAAACAGGAAGATAGAATCATAAATGCAGTCTACTACTACTATTACTGTCTAAATATCTGCACTCCAGATTGCTTTGATTAGCAATGAAGTTGGGTGATTTGGGGGTGAATGTTGTGCCGGTTTTAAGATTTAGTTAAAACAATGCTTTTTAAAAGATCCATATGTATAGTCATAATCAGTTCTAAAAGAAAAGGCATTTTTAAGCCCCCAAAGTACAACACATATAATTAAAGAATGAAGGTGGGTTTTTTGTTTTTTTTTTTTTAGGTTGTATAAATTTAGCTGTACAAAACACTCACTAAAATGATTCACATCATTCGTTTGGCCTTGGACGAATGTCCATGTCTTGTCGTGGCTCCAAGGCAGAGACCACAGAGGTAGGACCGAGGCTGCTCTTGGAACCATGTTAGCCCACGTCTCACTTGGTGATCCCAGAGACTAACCCTGAGTTAAAGGAAAAAGGAGATAAAACAAATCCTCTTTGTCCTTTATTCTGTTTTCCTGTCCTGTATTGGTTAGGGAAATAAACACTCTTAAGGAAAATCCTGGTTTCTTAACAACACCCTTTTTTTTTAAAAGATTTTATTTATTTATTTGACAGAGATCACAAGTAGGCAGAGAGGCAGGCAGAGAGAGAGGAGGAAGCAGGCTCCCTGCTGAGCAGAGAGTCCGATGCGGGGCTCGATCCCAGGACCCTGGGATCATGACCCGAGCCGAGGGCAGAGGCTTTAACCCACTGAGCCACCCAGGTGCCCCACAACACCCTATTTTTACCCTCCTCCTATGTCTTAAGTGGTTGAGTTGGATTTAGACCTTCCTTACAAATCACACATTCCCATTATAATTAAGTACAGTTATATGTAATTTTTAAAAACCTCAGATTTTAGTTCCTTAAACAAGATAGGAGTTTATTTCTTATCCACATAAATAACCTAGAACCAACTTAATGGCTCATTATGGCCATAGCTCCTTCTCTTGCCATTCTGCTGCCCTTAGTCTATAACCTCATGTTTCAAAAGGGCCATTGAAGTGCCAGTCATTACCACCATATCCAGATAACATGAAGGAAGTGGAGAGAAGAAGTAAAACTTCTTAGGAAAACTACATTTAACTGATAGAACATTGGTAAAGCTAAAATTCAGGGTTCTGGTTCTACAGAGGAAAAGAACATCAAATATTGAGAGGAAGAAGCAATTAGCAGTCTTGAGCATGCAGTATTTTACTCCTGTTAACAGGGTATACTCTACCACCATATTTTAGGGAAATGGCTACTGCTCTATGCTAAAAGTTTCAATAAATCATCAGAATGTTAAAAAAAATACCAGTTTTTCATCATTCACAAAAACATACATGAATTTATTTATCCACTTAAATATTTGCATGCTATCTACGACATGCCAGATACTGTTGTTGTAGGCAAGTGGATGCAGGTGAAAATAAAACAGAATTCCATCTTTCATGGAGCTCACATCCCAGTCGAGAAGAATCCAACAGCACGCACACAATCTGAAATAGTGATAGTGCTCTAAAGGATACGGAGCAGGAGAGGATGCTGGCAGGAGGTGGGGAGGGAAGGGGAGAATATCTCTGAGGAAGTTAGGGATACTATCAAGGCAACTGTGTGAATGCTGAGCTAGGAGCACACGGAGAAGAGGAAGCGCCTTTGCAAAGGTCCTGAGGCAGGACAGCCAAGCCTGAGAACCTGGAGCACCCCAACCAAGCTGAGGGTATATATCATGCAGTCAGAGAGAAATTCGGGGGCCAGGCTGTGGCATAGAGTTTGACATTTTCCTTTATGTAGTTGGGATGTCCTATCCAGGCCATGCGAGTGTTGCAAGTCAGTCTTTCTCATTCGCCCACTTACTTGTTTGCTCCTGGGAAGTCTACTTCAGTGCTTCTGACAAAGATAGAGATGGGGGAGGGTGGACTCTGAACATTGGCGCTCACAGATAGTAAACACATGCAAGCCCTACCCCCACAGCTGCTCACAGCTGTGCTGCTCCCTCTTCAGAGGCTCCATTTTGTCCTCAGGGAGCTGTGCCTCCTTCCTCACCGCCCACCATACTCTGTACGGCTTTGTCCTCCAGGCTTCTGATCCAAAGGGGACTTGTCCAGTGTGGTAGGTGCTGGGCTTTCTGGGCTGTTTCTTCAGAGAATTTGTGGAGAGAATCCTTGGGTCAGCTTTGCCTGCTTGGGTCATCACACTCCCATGGTAGGAAACTGGTAGTTTCTAGTGGTACCGATCAACAGATGTTTGTCTCTGAAGTATTTTATTGGGTGTGAGATGCAGGAATAGTCTTAGAATTAACCCCAGAATCATTGAAAATCGCTTGACATTCATTGTCCGCTTTGGGAATTCCATCCTCTTTTCTACTCAGATTTGTAGAGGGCTGTTAACTGTGGGGAAGAAGGAAGAGGAAATACTCCATTTTTGGAACATGTAGTGAAAAAATGGAATGTGTTTTAATAGTCAGACTTCAGTTTCATAATGATAGAAGTGGAGTTGTTTTTGGTTTGTTTGGTGTTTTGTTTTGTTTTAAATGGCCATTCCGAGTTTGTCTCAGGATGAAATATCAGGTTGCCAGATTCTGTGCTTGTGTGATCTCCCCTCAAGCATATTGTTGAGGAACTGCGGTGAGAGCAGAAGATTTTGCTTTTACTTAGAATTGATAATTCTATGTTCTTTCCTTTTAGAGAGTCATAGGTTTGAAATAGGGTTTATTCCAAAACAGGCCCTATTTGCCAGATTCTGAAATTGAATCAGATTCTATTTGTTTTAGATAAGGTTGCTGTATCCGTTTCTCCCCACTGGATGTCATCTTTTCCCCACATATTCCATCCCCACAACCATAAAATGCATGAACTACAAAGCAATGGCAGCAAAAACATCTTAATGGATGTCAACTCAAACAGTCACTTTTATTCATCCATTTATTCAGTACATTCTGGGTACCTACTATGTGCCAGGCCCTGTTTTAGGCACCGGGGCTAACACAGTCAATAAAAACAAAGTCCCGTTCTCCTGGTGTTTGTTATTTACTGTATGTGTGTTTGGCGGGGGGGAGGTTAGATATGTAATTGTTAAAAATTAAAATATAACAGTGGTAAGTATGAAAAGGAATGTAAAACAGGAAAAGACTACAACAAATGACAGTGGGCAGGGTTGTTGCTCTGTGGAGAGGCCTCTGAGATAGTGACGTTTCATGATGCAAGGGAACGAGTTGTGCACACACCCAGGAGGACCGAGTCTAGGGATGGAATAGTACATGCGTGGTCCCCAAAGGAGTGAGCTTAGCATGTGTGAGCAGCAGTGAGGAGGTGGGTGTGGCAGATGGAGAATGGGGGAGGGGGAGGGATAGGAGTGGGTGGTTCAGAGGGCTCACAGGGTCCGAATCACATAGGGCTTTGAGGGCCGCCACTCTTATGGATTTTGTGTATTAACTTGAGCAAGATGGCCGCTGAGAGAGTGAGAGCAGAAGGTTGGTATGATGAGCCTCATGTTTCAACAGGCTTATTCTGGCTCTGGGGATGCAAGACTGGAAGCAAGGAGACCACGTAGGAGACCCCAGGAGGGAGTAATAGGGCTGGTATTAGGATGTGGCATAATGGAGGTGAGTGGTGGTTAGATTCGCCATGTATTTGCCTGTGAAGTCACTAGAATTTGCTAATGGATAGGATATGAAGTATGAGAGAAAGAAAGACAGGAATCAAAAATGACTTGGAGCTTCTTAAAAAGTGGTGCTTGAGCAATTCATTGAACGTGAAAGTATGCAACATGCGGCTGGTTTAACATAGATCAAGAGTCGGTTATTAGTTGAGGATTTTTGAGTCTTTAAAGGAACCTGAGAAGCAACAATATACCCTTGCCAGCAAAAAGGAAATGTATTTTTGCTCTGTGTGTATGTGTGTGTGTGTGTTATAATTGCATTTGAATCAGGGACTTCTCCTGAAATTATTCTTTGATTTAGACCAATACTGAATATCCTGTTGTATTATTCATTACAATTAAGGATACGCTTAAACAGTATATTTTGTGACTGTCTTTTATGAGACTGACTGTCTTTTAGGCATTTAAAGATGTCCTGGTTGCTATTTGTATTCTTTTAAAAAGTGATAATCAGTGCCCTGAAAGAACACCAGATGGCACTAGAAAACAAGTTACATTTACACTAACAGAAATCCCACTTGTAAAGCAGCTTCAAGGAAAGACCTAGAAGATTATAATGCAGCGGGTAAATTAGCTTGATGCAAATAGTACCTTGTATGGATACCTCGGGGTTTTCTGTGATCATGAGGAAAACAGAAATAGAACCAACACGAGCAGCAGTCAAGCCATAATAAGTTGTCTTGATATTAAAAAATATATATGTCAGTGAAGTTTTTCCTGGGATTCTTACAGCTGAATGGAACATATCTGAGCAAAGTTGTTCACCATCATCCTGAGGATAAAAACTAAATTTATTAGTACAGTACCTGAAGCTTATGGCTTTCCTCTGTTCACAATGCTCTTTCTGGCCTCCCCTCTTCACATCCTCCTGGCAGAGTCCTCCTCCTTAGAAATAAGCTTAGAGGTTACCACTGCTAGGCAGTCTCCCCTGATTACACCTTTATCTCTTACTCCAGACCAGAAGATGTACTTTACCTCTGTACTCCCAAGACACCCCATGCTTATAGATTTTTAACATGTATTTTGAGTTTTTCCCTTGATTTTTAGGCAGAAGGCATGTAAAAGGTAGGAACCCTGATACCCTCCCCCATTTTGTTATTAGTTAAGGTTCTTCAGAGATACAGAATCAATATAATAGGTGTGTGTGTGTGTGTGTGTGTGTGTGTGTGTGTGTGTATGTGTGTGTAGACAGAAACAGAGACACACAGATTTATTGTAAGAAATGGACTCACATGATTATAGAGTCTAGCCAGTCCAAAATCTGCAGGGTAGGCAGGCAAGCTGGACACCCAAGGAAGAGTTGATATTGTAGCTCAAGGCCAAAGGCAGTGTGGAAACAGTTTCCTCTTCCTTGGAGGTGGTTGGTTGGGGGAGGGTCTTTTTCTTTAGGCCTTCAACTGATTGGATGAGGCCCATTTACAGTATGGGGGATAATCTGCTTTACTCCAAGACTACAGATTTAAGTGTTAATCTCATCTAAAATATATCTTCACAGCAACATATAGACATGTTTGACCAAATATCTGGGTTATCATGGCTTTGCTAAGTTGACACATCAAATTAAACCATCACATCCCTCCAATAGCACCTAACGATAATATAAGAATATAAGAGGAGTTGAATAAGTAGTTATGGTATGAAAAAATGTGATTTCATGTGCGATTTTCATCTGATGGTGATATTATCCTTTCATTTCCTTACCTCCTCATCTGATGGTGATATTATAAAATGCAAATGGCCCAGACAATGGGCTGGAAGAGCTTATAGACAGAAATATCACTGTGTGAATGAACCTTACCTGTCTAGAATGTACTGTATTTCGTGTTACCTTCACAGAGGTGCTTATCTAATTCTTATCAAAAAATCTTGTGAGTTCAGTATTTTTCAGCTATATTTAGCCATGTTTCCTCAAACTTTTTTTTCTTTTCCTTTCCACTACTTGTCATAGAATTCCATGTTGGAGTGCATGATAATGTCCTACACGTCTCTGAAACTTTGTTCTTTTTTTTTTTTTTTTAATCATTTTACCTGCTTAGGTAGCATACTTTCTATTGCTCTATCTTCAAGTTCAGTGAATCTTTCTCCTGCTGTTTCAAATCTGCTGTTGAGCCCATGGAGTAAAAATTTCATTCTCACTACTCTGCTTTTCAAGTCTAGATTTCCAGCTGCTTCTTTTATATAGTTTCCATTTCACTGTTGAGATTCCATATCTGGTCACTCATTAATACCGTGTTTTTTAAAAAAATGTTTAAACTTACTTACAGTCACCCATTTGAAACGTTTTTCTAATAAACCCAGCCTCTGGGCACTGGGAGACAGTTGCTACTGACTACTTTTTTCCCTTTAAGTGTGATCAGGAGAGTCCTGTTTCTTTGCATGTCTAGGAATTTTAGGGTGAAAGCTGAATTGTGTATAGAATATACAGAGTGGCAACTCTGGAATTTTCTTTTTCCCTTGAGGATTATTGGGGGCCTGTACACCATTAACTTGCTTGGATTCAAACTAAAAAATCCATATCCCTGCAGTGTGAAGCAACCTCTTTCTCTGCTCAGGTTTGTTGACTTCCAGCTACTATTTTTTTAAGTTCAGCTCTCTGGAGAGCGGGGCAGGAGGTACCCTGAGCCTGGGTGGTTTAGTGGTCTGCTACAGATTTGGGCAGAATTCATACTTTGATTTGGGGGCTTCTTTCTGAGATTCCAGCCTGAAGTGCTGCTGTCTTATACTTCAAGCCATTAGGACTTCAAATTTCTTCTAGGAAAACTGGGTGTGTATTGAGAAATGTACTCAGGCAAAACACAACAAATTTGCACATTTCGCCAGAGGAGTTCCGTCATTAAAAGCAGATTTCTGCAGTAGCTAGCCTCTTGGAAGACCCCCAGAGACTCTTGCCTCCTGGTACTCGAGCCTCTGTGTGGTCTTCTTTCCATTGAATAGGGCTGACCTGAGTGACTAATAGGGCAATGCAGAACTTACAGAGTGTGAATCCCAAGGCTAATATTGCACCTTCTACCTTGTCTTTCCTTTGGATCACTTGCTTGCTCTGGAGGAACCTGGCTGCCTTGTCATGAGAATATATAAGCAGCCTTTGGGTAGTGTAGGTAGCAGCGAACTTGTGTAAGATATTAAATGTTTATGGTGGTTGTAAGCTGCTGGGTTTGGGGGTACTTTGCTTTGCAGCCATATAGAACTAGTCCATCCTTATTGAGGTTCTGCCTGCTTTTTCACCAGTCTCCTAGGAGCTACTCATGAAGATGGAAAGTTATCAGTCAGCCCGGGATTTGTGCCGAGTTTGTTCTCCAGTTTTGGATGTCGGCCCTTCTGTGGCTCTCTTGCATCCAAGATTTCCCTTTTCGGTTTTCATCTGCTCTGTTCTTTTCATGCTGTGATCTGCCCTCTTCAGTGGGGAAGGACTCAGTTTTCTACTGTCTGACTTGGGATGGTTGGGAGCAAAAAATCACAAACTCACCATTCTTACCCAATGTAGAGACTGTCTTTCAAGAATAAATTCTTCTGGGGGTGCCTTGGTGGCTCAGTCGGTTAAGCATCTGCCTTTGGCTCAGGTCATGATCCTAGGATTCTGGAATCGAGCCCTGCATCGGGCTCCCTGCTCAGTGGGGAGCCTGCTTCTCCCTCTGCCTCTTCCTCTACACCCTCCCTAGCTCATGTGTGTGCACTAACACTTTCTCTCTCTCTCTCATGTTCTCTTGCACATGCACACACTTCTTCTTTCTCAATTAAATAAATAAAACCTTGGGCGCCTGGGTGGCTCAGTGGGTTAAGCCGCTGCCTTCGGCTCAGGTCATGATCTCAGAGTCCTAGGATCGAGTCCCGCATCGGGCACTCTGCTCAGCAGGGAGCCTGCTTCCCTCTATCTCTCTCTCTCTGCCTGCCTCTCCATCTACTTGTCCTCTGTCAAATAAATAAATAAAATCTTTAAAAATAAATAAATAAATAAAACCTTAAAAAGAAATAGTAAATTCTCCTGTTATAAGTTTCTACATATCTTTGGTTATTTTCCAGAGCCTTCAAAGTTGTTTTAATATTTCAATGACATTTCATTGATTTAATTGATTGAAATTAAATTAATTAACATTTCATTGATTTAATTGAAATTGATGATAATTCATGGATTTAATGAAATATGAATATTAACATTCTCCAAATACTAGAGAAGCTGAACATCTGAAATTTGTAAGTTGTTCTGAATTCCCTTGCTGCAAACTGCCTAGTCCTATTGTTTTTTCCCTCATTGATTTTCAGGGTTTCATTAATTTTGATATTAATTTCCTTGTTAGTTTTTATATTGCAAAAATATTTTCGCAATTGGTTCTTTAGCTATTAACTTCATGTGCAAAGCTTTACAGATGCATAATTGTTGAGACAAGTGTGTGAATGAATGCACGGGAGTGGCCTTCTCTCACCTGTTATAGTACTTTGAATGTTCCAGTAATATCTCCTTGCTCTCATATACTTTTCTATTGTAATTAAATATGCACAAAAACTTTTGGACTTGATTCAGTGGTTTTGGCTTGGGGAGCGTAGTTCTTCTGTCAAGTCATTCATTCGTTTATCTTACTGAGATAATGTAGCACCTGTCCCTGAGGACACCTGTCACCAAGCTTCAATGACTTGGGTTTCTGAGAGTCCTTCACATGGGCTCAACCAGGGCATCACTGCCTTGAACTTAATTATTGTCTGGTCTGTCTAAGTAGGACTTCAGTCTCGTACTTGCCTGCTGGAGGCACTTTGGTTTGCTGTCTTTATCAGTCCCTAATACACCATCTGTTCCTCATTGTTAGTACCAGCAGCCCACCTAGATGTAACTCACACAGGCTGGTGGTTCAGTTCAGGCCACACCACGATGCCTCTGTAAGTTTCCCAGAGTGTTGAGGCACGATGTAGCACTAGCACACTTAAACAAGTTCTGGGAAAAGCTTCAAGAAAAGTCTCCCTTCCCCCGACCCCGCTTGCAGCTGCGAAAAGAGGTTGTAAGAGAACGGCTGTTAGAGATTTATTATAATCATTACATTCAACAGCTACTGTAGTTTTAGTGGTTCCTAAAATATACCCGCAGTTATTGTCTGATTACTTCTACAGATAAGTTAATTATAGGAGATTTCTGACTCTTATACAAGTCTGATTTAGAGAGAAGTTTAATTACAGCAATTTTGGTGATTTAAATAAGCTCAGCATATATTACCAGTCTCAGCAAGTGTAGTCAAGTTTTTAGCTGTGTTGAAATACACATTTGCTTTGTTTTTATTTTTCATTTCATGATTTTCACCATACTGTAGTACCAGGGATAATTCAGGGCACCTGTTTCCACCAGAATGAATCTTCAGTCAAACACACACCGCAGGACAATAATAGCAAATTCTTCGTTATCATTAAAATCCCATTCTAATGCTTCCCGTTGAGCACTCAACAGCTAGCTTACAGCGCTAATTTCTGCCATGATTGTGACAACATGAGCAGAGGAGTAAAATTGGTTTATTAAGGAAAAAATTCAGATTTAGTGTGTTTGAAAATGGTGAAGATCTAAATTTTCTTTTGATTGATGGGAAATATGACCCTGTCTTCAAGTCAGAGCAATCCACTCTATTGTTTATTAACACATGGTCTACTTGTATACTGAAGCAAATTAAAGATGAAGATATTAGCCACAGATGCCCAAGCTGGTTTAAAATTAAGCTTTCAAAAACTGTCCTAAAAAGACAGTGCTGTCAGCAGTCCGATATATTCATTTACTTAAATAAGACTTCAGACTGGAGAGTGCATTAGTTTGGAAAGTGCATTACTGAAAACTATCTCAGTTTGATTACAGAGCTCTTCTCCAGAGCATTTTTTTATTCTTCTGATCTAAGGGTACTGGCATTTACAGCAGTAATTCTTGCCATATGTTTATAAGTTTTTCCCTTAAAGATCAAATATGTGTTGACAATGAAAAGTATTAGTAATAGTGAGAATAAATCAAATCTTCTCCATTTGGGTGATTTTATTACATTCTGCCCAGGAAGCCAGACTACTTACTTATCCATGACACCACGGAATGGCAGTCAGGCTTTTCTCCTTTGCTAGAATGCTCCTTCTTCTTCCTTGCCATCGACTTAGGTCCTGCGAATTCCTTTGCTGTTACTGAGCCTGGTCGGCAGAGGCACTGAGCAGTGTGGGAGTGGCTGGAGTCTGAGGTCAGAGATGGGACAGATCATTAGGTGCAAGCAGCAGGTGGTGTCCAGTAGGTGGGGCCGTAAGGCCATGGTCAAATATATCTTAGAAACAGGGAAGAAGCCATTATCACGCAGATTCAGGAACAGACAACAAGCAAAGCTGAGAGCAGGAGGACATTTCCTGACAGAAGTATCTCTACATAGAGGAGTAGCTTTGGATCCCTCAGAGGCACTGGCACATCCAGAGTCTCATCGCTAGTCCTGCTCAGCTAAGGAGCTAGTCCAGGGGGACAGCGACAGGGCCTGAGGTCCATGCAGGGATAAGAGTAACACCAGACTGTGAGCCGGACCTATACTGTGGAAAGGACTATTGCACATTTATTGAACAGCTGTCTTAATGGTAAGCATATGAGTTACAAATGACCAGCAAACCTCACTAATATGAATCTGAGAACAGGCCTCTTCCTCATCATGGAATTGGTAGCATACTGAGCTAGGCTCGGGAGCTGTCCATGTCTGAATCCGATTGTGGACCTGTTGGAGCCCATGTTTGTCTCATCTGCAGACTTCTCTCACCTCACATGAGTCCATTCCTTTGCTAAACCTTACGAATTTGAATCAGGATGGTAAAAGGATAATGTTCATAAATTCTCACTTGCCGTCTACATGTGCTCAAACTTCGGGTAGCAAAGAACATGGTTGTTATCAATGATCCTGTCTCTGCCACTATCTGTCTCTACCTTCCTATGGTAGCCAGGGGGCAGAAACTATCCTCTTTGGGATTTTTGGCTTCCTAAGTGTGAGAGCCAGTTCATGTAACCTGCATCGTGTGTGGGTTACAGAGTAGGTGGGGACCTAGGACAGATCATGTATTGAAGATATATTCTTATATGGGATGAAGATACTTTGAGGAAAATAGAAGCCTAATACTAAAAAGCAAATGCATTTTGATTGTTTCACTTTTTGCCCTCTCCCCATGGGACCTGGCTGTGCCTTGCACACAGAAGGCGCTCAGCATTTAAAGGGTCATTGCTGTAGACCCCTTCTTGAGTTGCCAGGGAGAACTTTTTAAAAACTCTTATCATTAAATAATAAGAAAACATCACTGATGTGGATAAAAGCATCTATTGCATACATCCTCCAAATTATTCACTACTACAGATAGTAATCACCTAAGACAACTATGGATCAACTTATATTGCAAATTCTAAATCCATTTCAAATCTTAAATACATTTGTTCACTTGTTGGTTACTGTAGAATGATTTTTGCTTTTGGGTTAATTTTTAAGAAGTCTTCATCTGTGGGTAAAGAGTTAGAGGAGGGATTATGTTTATTTGTAACACATCTTTTTTTTTTTTTTTAAAGATTTAATTTATTTATTTGAGAGAGAGAAGGCAAGCACACACAGAGAGAGGGAGAAACAGTCTCCCTGCTGAGCAGGAAGCCTGATGTGGGGCTTGATCCCAGGACCCTTGAGGTCATGACCTGAGCCAAAGACAGATGCTTAACTCACTGAGCCACCTGGGTGCCCCTCTAGCACATCTTCACAGGGGCCTCATTTGTGTTGGGTGAAGGTGAATCCTCTTTCACCAGGTCCTGGGACTTGAGCTGCCTCCTGGGCATTGACCCTTCTTAAAGAATGCGTGTGGGGACTAACGGACAATAGCTTCTAGCTAAAAGGATGATTTATTAATTCAACAAATATTTCCACTTCCTTTGTTTGCCACCCCCTGTGGAGTCCCCTTAAAACAAAGCAAATAACTACAATATAGGAAGGTAGAGGGTGTGGGCAAAATGCTGAGGGAGCCTGGGAAGAGGGAATAACTCACTGCTGCCAGGGAGCAGGGGTTAGGATGCTGAAGTCTTCATGGAGGAAAGATATTTGAGCTGGTCCTCAAGTAGTGAACAAGACCTGTATCTGTGGAATTCTCTTTGAATAGACCTGTGAATTCAGATACTTCATTATTTTCTAATGACAGAGAGGAGGGGTTGATGTGGAGAAGAGCTTATAGGTGTTTCAGTGTACAACCTGCTCGTCATCACTCTGGGAGCAGTACCCCTGGAGTTCCAGGGGTGCTCTCTGTAAAACAGTCCAAATTCATTAGAGTCCTGTCTAGAAACTCTTGACACTCGCACTTTTGGGGAAATCATCATAATTTGTTTTTTCTGATATCCATTGTTTTTTCCCCTTTTTCTCCCTTAATTGGTCCATACCATTAATGCTACCTTCTCCTATTTTTTCCTTGCCCAGTCCATGTAAAGACTGATGAGAACCTCATAAGAATAGATATCTGTATGTGAAATTGACCTAGAGCCTTCAGGGCTCCAGGGCGTCAGGGCTAATTCGCTACCCTCATTGCGATACCAACCCTATTCAGGTTGTATGAGTCACTCAAAATGAAATTTGAAGTAACAGTGGAAGAATCCTACACAGCATGATGCCTTTAATCGATAGGCTTTACATCAGAAGACAAGGTTTGATAAAGCTATATTTCAGGTAATAACCTGGATTTTTATGCCTCCCTGAAATTTGGCTCCTCTCCCTCAAGGATCACTTACCGCTTTGTGTGTCCATTCCGCCATATTAGTGATGTTATTAGTAATGTCATTCCGCTAGTCGTAGGGTGGAAGTCGCATTAATTACACATTATAGCTTCAACATAAAACCAATGAACTTCGGCGAGCTCTTTATTCCTGTGCCTTGTCACTTTGATTCATACTGCATCTTGCTGCTTAACTGCTGCCGTGAATCCCATGTGCATTTCTCTGCAGTCTAGTTTTTCCATGGCACTTTGCAGACAGTCCCTTGCAGAGCAGGATAGGGCCCAGCAGGCCATGTGTTGTGCCATTAACTGCGTACCTCTGTGTGTGCTGAGAAAGGAGGCCAGAGGCAGATTGTCTTTTACCCCCTGAGTAGTATGATAATAGCTCAGCCATGCACTTACTGGAGTATCTCCCCGTGATTATAAAAAACACGAGTGAAGAGACTCATTAGTAAGAAAGAAAAATGGAGGACGGGGTTTAAATTGGTCTGTAGGTTAATGTCAGATGTACTGAGTCTGTGGGCACCGGAGGGATGGGAGTTCTCATATGGTGTCTCCACTCTTGGTCCGTCATCTTAGACTGAATTTTTGGTGTGATGGTTTGTTTTTGCATTCAAGTGTGGGGCTGAAAGTGGTGCTTGAAGACCGAGGCCCAAAACAACATTAGAGGGAATTTGGAGACAGGCATATTATTCAACCTCCGTCAACCTTGAAAGTCAGTGTTGTTTTTGTCTTTCTATCCATGAACATTTTCCTCGTAGGCACTGAAATTCCTCTTGCCATTGTAAAGTCACTTGACCAAAGCTAGAAAATTCTCGGAGTATAGTGAAAGGGTCCTTTACCAGGAGTCTTACCATTAACCCTACGAATTCTTATTTGCTGCTTGATCCCAAATAAGTCTCTTAGTCTCCGGGAACTTTTTTTTTCCCACATGTGAGATAGGGAGGGGCTTCAGCCTGCCCTCCCACTGTTTCTGCAGGATTCTCCTGTGCTTGGATGAGCGTCTCACCTTGTAGCATCCTGCTATATGGTTAGGAGCGACTGTTATCAGTACTTTCCCTCCTTTTATTATTTCAAAGAAGATGTAAGTGAGCCTCAAATCCAGAGGCTGTTTAATATTATTTATTTGCATCTGTTCTGTTTCTAAGAGGCTCTTGATGAATTTGGAAGTTAATCCTCATGAAACCCCAACATATTTCATGTTTTTAGTGTAAGAGAATACTAGTTCTTCAGGGAGGTTTTTCTAGAAAGTGTTTATATGTAGAAAACGAGCATCTACAAGCTGAATAAGGTGTGAGGGTATCGGAGAGCTATTGGAACAAAGCTTGTCATGGCATCTCATTAAAGAGTAAGTTATGCTTTCCTTCTGCCTTGGGTGTTAAAGCTTTATTAACACTGGGTTTGAAAACACCTCACAAAAAAAAAAGCTAAATGCTTAAGGGATTTATTATAAAACTCCATCATGCCATTTATTTCTGTGGATGCTTGAAAGTGCGAGGTTAAAATAATGTATTCAGCAAGCAAGCAAGTTCTTGCTTCCTCCCGTGAGTCCGCTTGATTGTGCTACTGGTATCTCATTCTTTAATTAAACTTGTCCAAAGATAGGATCCGCTAAAGTGTTTACTGTATAAATAGTTTTCATTCCCAGCGTGCAAGTTTAAAACCCTGGTAAAAAGAGTTTGCCATCTGTTAAAAACCAAAACATGTGGTGTGCTGTTGCATAAAAATAAACTGTACATTATTCATAAAAAGAATCACAACATATATCATATCTTTGGGGCTGACAATAATCCGTGCCTTTTTAGAATGTCACCGCCTTCTCTCTAAGTGAAAGTATGATCAGTAGTGCGTTGCGTTAAAAAAAAAAAGAAAGAAAGAAAGAAAATCTAAGATGTAATGAAATTAACATATGCGTTCTTATTAACAGGAAAAGGGATTTATCTGAATGTGAGTTTTACTGATAAGAAATGGTAATTTTTTTTCTTTGATCATTCCAAATTTAATTATTTCTTAATTTTAGGTTCACATCTTTTTTCCCTCTAAGGTGTCACCATTTAATTTAGCCCGGTATGTTCCTCTCTCCCTGCGTTGCCACTCCCTCATTCCTGTGACAGCGTCTCCTCCCACTCCTGAAATCACCTGTATTTCTGCTCTTTGCCTTTCCACTTGTTGCATATTCATGATGAGAAACTTCCTAAAATACAGGTTATCTGTTGTCAATCATTAAAACCATCAGTAGGGACACCTGGGTGGTGTAGTTAAGCCTCCAACTCTTAGTTTCCGATCAGGTTATGATCTCAGGGTCTTGAGATGGAGCCCCGTGTGGGACTCTGCCCTGGGGAAGGGGGTTGGGGGGAGAGGGCTAGTAGTGTAGGGGTGGGGGGGTTCTATGTGTGCTTAAGAATTCTCTCTCTCCCTCTGAACCGCCCCCCCCAACATATGCTTGTTCTCTCTCTAAAAATAAATAAATCTGTGGGCGCCTGGGTGGCTCAGTGGGTTAAAGCCTCTGCCTTTGGCTCAGGTCATGATCCCGGAGTCCTGGGATCAAGCCCCACATCAGGCTCTCTGCTCCGTGGGGAGCTTGTTTCCTCCTCTCTCTCTGCCTACTTGTGATCTCTGTCTGTCAAATAAATAAATAAAAATCTTTAAGAATAAATAAATAAATAAATGAATAAATAATAAATCTTTTAAAGTAAAATAAAACCATCACTAATATCACATTGTCTGTGGAACAAAGTCTAAATCCCTCAGAATATTATGCAGGAAATTCCATAATCCGGCTCCCAGCCCCTTCAGTGGCCTTGGCCCTCACTCTTCCTAACCCAGAACCTTGTACGGTTCTGTCTGACTTTTCAGGCCTGAACTTGCCTCTTTCACATTCCCATGTTTATATCTGCCTCTTTCTTTGGAAGCTTTCACCTGCCTGTACCTCATTGCAAATTAGATTTTGTTTTAAAACACAGCTCAAACCCTTGATTCCCTTAATTCTTACCTTATTCTTGTAATTACAGGTAATGTCTTGCTTCTCTGTGTTCCTAGTGTATGTTATGATTATTATTTTGCCTGATAATTTTCAACCTTCTATTCTAGTCGTTAATCTACCCCCACCCCCCCGCCAGGTCTAAATTATTTGAGGATAGAGATTTGTCTTCGTCCCTGTGAACTGCTATAGCAAAAATGCCATAAGCTGGATGGCTTAGCGGAAAGGTGTTTCTCACAGTTCTAGAGGTGGGGGAGTTTGAGATCAAATCACTGGCAGATTCAGTATCTGATTCATGGATGGTGCCTTCTCACAGCATCCTCACACTGTGGAAGGGACTAGGGAACCCCATGGGGTCTCCTTTATTAAATGCTAATCCCATTGGTGAAGGCTCTCCCCTCATGAATAATCCCCACTCATAGGCCCTGCCTCCTAATAACATTGCCTTGGGGGTTAGGATTTCAATCTACAGATCTGGGGGAGGGGACATAAACATTTGATCTACAGCAGGACTGTGTTCTCTTCATCTTTGTATCCCCTACACTACCAGCATAGTATTTAGTCAAGTACCCCATAAATGTTTTTTCAAAATTATTTGAAAACTGTTATTTATTTATTTATTTATTTATTTATTCATTCATTCCTCTGAAAAATCCATAATAGCCAAATTTATGCAATGGAGAAATTTAGACTAACAGATCAAAATAGAGTGTCAGATTCTAAACTGGATTTTTTTTTCTATAGAACTATTGGGCGATAGTTATGAATGTCCCAAAATATTCTTGGCACTCTCCTGTTCAGTATTTCTTATTGGGCAATCAGTAGCTCTTAAGAGCCCGTGGGAAGTTCTGACTCATTTGTTTGAGACAAAACCAGTTACAATCTTTGGATCATGTTTGGTTCCTGTTTCAGAATAACAAACTCTAATAATACTTGTTTGTAAGATAGGAAAATGTAAATACTGACTATCCAATGAAATTCAGACATTCAGGAATTACTGTTAATTTCTTTTTAGATATGATGAAACTATTGTGGTTGTGTTTGTTTATGATTATTATAATAGCTTCACTCCAATAGTTAACATGGATAAACTTCTGTTCAGACCTGCAGATTGATAAGTTTCCCCATATATCCAGCCATGAAACCCTCAGATCACACCCAGTGATGTCAGAAGTTTCCTTGTGTCCCTCCTCTAAACTTACCCTCTTCCCCTTCCTTCCCCAGCCACTAGGGTCCCTTCATCTGCATTCAGTTTACATTTCCTAGAGGCTTATGTAAGTGGAATCATATAGTATGTGCCCTTTTTTGGTGTCTGGCTGCTTTCATTCCACAATTATCTTGACATTTATCCATGTTGTACTACGTAGCAAAGGTTCATTTCTTTTTATCAATCCACAGAATCCATTTTATTGATATCATAGTTTGCTTATCTATTCCCCTGTTGATGGACATTTTGGGTTGTTTCCATTTCGGGGCTATTACAAATAAATCTTCTGTGAGCATTCATGTACAAGTCATTTTGTGAGTATATGCTTCCATTTCCCTTGGGTAAGACCATGGGAGTGGAACGTTTGGGTGATATGGTAGCTAGCTCCATGTTTAGCTTTTTAAGAAATTCTGGAACTGTTTTGCAAGTGGATTTACAGTTAATTTTACATTCTCATCAGGAATGTATAAGAGTTCCAGTTCTTCCACATCCTTACCAACACTTGGTATGGTCAGTTTTTTAAATGTTAGCCATTCTAATGGGTGTGTATTTGTATGACAGTTGAATCTTCATTTGAATCTCCCTATGACAAAGAAATGATTTGGAGCAACTTCTCCTGAACTCAGTTTTCATTCTTACCTCGTTTTCGGTCAAGTGTTCATTCAAATCTTTTGCCCCCCCCCCTTTTTAATTGGGTTGCTTATTTTGTTATTCCTTGAGGTTTTTAAATTTTTTCTTATTTTTTATAAATATATAATGTGTTATTAGCCCTAAGGGTACAAGTCTGTGAATCGCCAAGTTGAGTGTTGCTTATGTATTATTTTTTCTCACACCTTTATCACCTTTATGACTTGCAAATATTTTCTTCCAACCTCTGGGTTATCTTTTCATTTTCTTAACAGTAGCTATCAAAGACATTTTAAATTTGAACGAAGTCCAGTTTATGAATTTGTCCTTTTCTGGTTGATACTTTTGGAGTCCTGCCTAAGAGATCTTTGCCTAATCCAAGGTCACAAAGATGTTCTTAAATCATTTTTTCCAGAAGTATTATGATTTTAGATTTTATATTCAAGTTTGTGTCTCATTGAATTAATTTTTGTTTATGGTAAAGATATAAATGACAGCTCATTTTCAGAATATGGGTATTTAATTACATTGGCAGAATTTGCTAAAAATATTATTTACTTATTTCCTGTGAATTTCCTGAATTTGTGGTTTTGTTGAAAATATCCATATATGTATGGTCTGTTTGTGACTCTGTTCAGTCCCACTGATCTGTTTACTTGTCTCTACACTAGTACCACATTGAATGAATTACTATAGCTTTCTAAGTCTTGAAATCACAGGATATTTCAAAGAATATTGGAGGAATAACTTCTTCAAACTTTATTCTTCTTTTTCTCAGTTGTTTTGGCTAGAGTAGAGGTCCTTTATTTTAACATATAAATTTTAGAATTAGTGTGTCAGTTTCCACCAAATAAAAAAGGCTGCTGAGGGTTTGCTCTTGTACAGAATCTATATATTTCTTTGGGGAAAATTGATGCCTTTACTGTGTTGAGTTTGGTAATCTGTTAACCTGGACTGTCTTTCCACTTAAGGTCTCTTAAATTTTCTCTCTGCAGGGTGCCTGGGTGACTCAGTGGGTTTAAGCCTCTACCTTAGGCTCAGGTCATGATCCCAGGGGCCTGGGATCTCAGGGTCCTGGGGGCTGCAGGGTCCTAGGATTGAGCCCCGCATCTGGCTCTCTCCTCAGCAGGGAGCCTGCTTCCCTACCGCTCCCACTCTGGCCGCCTCTCTACCCACTTGTGATCTCTGTCTGTCAAATAAATAAAATCTTAAAGAAAAAAATTAAAAAAAATTTTCTCTCTGCATTATCTTATCATTTTGATGTACAGGACTTCCACAACTTTTGTCAGATTTGTCCCTAAATATATTATATTTTGGGATGTGATTATAAGTGGTATTACTTTATAACTTCAATTTTCTATTGTTTGTTACTAGTCTATGGGGGAAAAATGGCTTTTCCGTATTAATCTTGTATCCTGGAGCCTTGCCAAACTGACTTCAATAGTCCAGTAGCTTTCTTGCAGCTTATATCGTGTTTTCTACAAAGATATTTCTGTCATCTCTAAATAAAGACAGTTTGATTTCTTTGTTTCCAAACGGGATGCTCTCTCTTTCTTTTTATTGCCTGATTCAGTGACTCAAATCTCCAGTAAAATGTTGAACAGAATAATGAGAATAGATATCTTTATCTTGTTCCTGATCTTAGGGGGGGAAAATCAGTCTTATATCAGTAAGTTGGTGGCAGATGTAGATTTTTCATAGATGCTGCTTATCAGATTGAGAAAGTTTCCTTCTATTTCTACACCTCAAGAGTTCTTAGCAGGAAGGGATTTTGGACTTAGTCAAAGGCTGTTTCTTTGTCTAATAAAATGACCATATGGGTTTTTTTGTTTTTGTTTTGTTGCATTGATATATTTTCATATATTGAACCAACTACGTACATTCCTGAGATAAATCTTATCATGCATTATCCTTTATATAGACTGTTGGGTTTAAGAAATTTTGTTCAGAAGCTTTTAATACTGTGCCTATGATGTGCATGAGCATCTTTTTTTTTTTTTTTTTTCATTTTTATCTTTGCCTCGTTTGGATTTCATTATAATGTTGACCTCATAGAATGAGTTGGTTAGCAATTCTTTTTTTTCAAGAATGTATGTATTATGTATTATTTCCTCCTTAAATGTTTGGTAGAATTTACCAGGGAAGATGACTGGGCCTAGAGTTTTCTCTATGGGAAGGTTTTTAACTACAAATACAATTTCTTCGATTGATTCAGGATATTCAACTTATTTATTTTTCCTTGAGTAACCTTTAGTAAAAGTTTATGTCTTTGAAGAGTTTGTGTACTTCATCTAATTTGTTGAATTAATTGGCATGACATTGTTTATAATATTCCCTTATTATCTTTTTACTAATTGTAGAATCTCTGATGATATCACTCATTCCTGACTTTGGTTATTCATGTTTTCTCTCTCTTTCTCTCTCTCTCTCTCTCTTTTTTTTTTTTTTGTCTGTCTGAGGTTTTATCAGTTTATTTCTCTTCTCTTTAAAATCAGCTTTAGGGGTACCTGGGTGGCTCAGGCAGTTAAGTGTCTGCCTTTGGCTCAGGTCATGATCCCTGGGTCCTGGGATAGAGCCCTACCTGGGTCTCCCTGCTCAGTGGAGGGACTGCTTCTCTGTCCCCCACTGCTTGTGCTCTCTCACTCACTCCTTTATCTATCAAATAAATAAATAAATAAATAAATAAATAAATAATCTTTTAAAAAATCAGCTTTAATTTTATTGACTTTATTATTTTTCTGCTCTGTAAGCTATTGATATCTGCTCTGATCTTTACTATTTTCTTTGCTCTACTACTTTACATTTGTTTAATTTGCTCTTCTTGTTCTTGTTTCTTTAAGGTGGAAGCTTGGAAAAATGTTCTGTGTGCACTTGCAAAAATGTGTATTCTGCTGTTGTTGGAGTTGAGTATTCTAGAAATGTCAGTTAGGTCAGATTGGTTCATGCTCTTATTCCAGTTTATATCCTTGCTGACGTTCTCTCTACTTGTTCTTTTCTGTTATTAAATGAGGAGTATGAAAATCTCTGATAGACTTGTGGATTTTTCTAATCTCTTTACAATTCTGTATGTTTCAGAGTTACGGATTTTGAAGCTCTGTTACAAAATGCAGAAACACTTAGATTATTATATCCCTTTAATGAATTGACTCATTTATCATTATGGAATAACCTTCTTTACCACTGATAATACTCTCTGAACACAAATCTACTTAGACATTAATATAGGCTCTCCAACTTTTTTTTTTTTTTATGCTGTTATGAGAATGACGTGCCATTTTCCTTCCACTGGCTTTTAACTTGTTTGTGTTTTTATATTCAAAGTGTATTTTTTATAGTCAGCGTGTAGTTAGGTTACACTTTTTCACTAAAGCTGAAGTTATTTGGTTTTGAATTGGGATATCTATATTTAATGTGCCTATTGATTTGATTAGGTTTAAAACTATTTCTTGCTGTATGTTTCCTTTCTGTCATATCTATTTGTGCCATTTTTCTCTCTACTTTCTTTTGGAGTAACTGAATAATTTTTATGATTTGATTTTATCTATTTTGTTGAGTTATTAGCTATAACTAATTTCTTTAGTGATTATTTTAGGGTTTATAGATTATCTTAGTGTCTATAGGGATTATATAATCCTTAACTTATCAGTCTGCTTTCAAGTGATGTTATACTACTTCACATATACTATTAGAACCTTACAGTATATACTCCTATACAATATATACTCCCACCTCCCCTCCTGCTATTGTTGTTATACATTTTACTTTTATTTTAAAGTCTACACTATGTGGTTGTTGTTTTTGTTTAAACAATTATTTTATTTAAGACGATTATCTTTTGGGGTACCTCGGTTGCTCAGTGGGTTAAAGTGGTCTACTCTTGATTTCAGCTCAGGTCATAATCTCAGGATTATGAGATGGAGCCCCGTGTTGGGCTCTGCTCTGAATGTAGAGCCTGCTTGCAATTCTCTCTCTCCCTCTCCTTCTGCCCCTTCCCTGCCCAAATTCTTTCTCTCTGTCTCCAAAAAAATAAAGGAAAAAACCTTGAAGTATAAATAAATAAAACATTTTTTTTAAAATAAGGATTTTATTTATTTATTTGACAGAGAAAGAGAGCAGAAGCTAGTGAAGTAGTAGGCAGAGGGAGAGGGAGAAGCAGCCTCCCCATTTAACAGGGAGCCCAATGCAGGGCTTGATCCCAGGACACTGAGATAGTGACCTGAGCCAAAGGCAGACGCTTAACCAACTAGAGTTGGTTGCCCCAGCTTTTAAAGAAATTTAAATAATTAGAAAGAAAATGTATAGTAACTCATGTAGTTATCATTTCCAATTCTTTCTTTTTTATGTGTATATTCTATATTCCCATCTATTATCAGTTTCCTTCTGTTTGAAGGATGTCTTTTAACATATGTTAATAGTGCAGGCCAGTTCGTGATGAATTCTTTCAGTTTTTGCATTTTTGCAGAGCCTGTATTTCATCCTTGTTTTGAGAGATATTTTTGCTGGGTATAGAATTCTCAGTTAGCTTTTTTGTTGTTGTTGTTAGTACAGTTGACCCTTGAACAATGCAGGGGTTAGAGGCACTGAGCTCTCTGCACAGTCAAAAATCCACTATAACTTTTGACTCCCCAAAAACTTAACTACTAACACTCTGCTCAGAGCCTTACTGATAACATAAGTGCTCAGTAACACAGATTTTGTACATTATGTTATTTTTTTAAGATTTTATTTATTTATTTGACAGACAGAGATCACACGTAGGCAGAGAGGCAGGCAGAGAGAGGGGAGAAAGCAGGCTTCCTACTGAGCAGAGAACCCGATGTGGGGCTGGATTCCAGGACCCTGGGATCATGACCTGAGCTGAAGGCAGAGGCTTTAACCCACTGAGCCACCCAGTCGCCCCTGTACATCATATTATTATATACTGTATTTTTACAATAAAGTTAACTTCAGAAAAGAAAATACATTTACAGCATCTAAAAAAATTCATGTACAAGTGGATCTACCCAGTTCAAACTCATGTTCAAGGGTCAACTGTATGTAAAAGAAAATTGCTCCATTCCCTTTTCCCTTCCATTTTTTCTAATAAGTTTGCTGTCATCCTTATTTTATTCCCTATATGTAGCATGTCTGTTCTCTCCTGTCTACATTTAGAATTCTCTTTTTATCATTGGTTTTGAAAAATTTGATTCCTCTCTCTCAGGAATCACTACCCTTCATTTTCCAATATAAAGTAACTCAAAAACCACTATTTCATATATGATATGGAAATTTTTAGAAATTTGGTTTTGTTTTGAATATATGCACTCAACCTTAATATTTGAAGACAAGATCCCCTTTCTCATTGTTATTTCTACTGCATCTATTTCAGAAAGGCAATGGCTTTATTTTTAAATATATTGAGTTATAGGTTTATGTTTCTGTTTCTTATTTATATTCACATTTGTCTGTAATGAAAATTCTATCAGTTAAACATGTATTTTTCTATTCATTAAAATATTAAAAGTAGTTAATCTGCCACTCTATTTGCTATTCTTTGATAAACTCAACTATTTTTCATTTCCTGGAGATCCAGATATTTACAGTTGGATTGCTTGTTGAAAATTCGTGGTCATCTTATGTTTACCACCACTCCTACAAACCAAGATTAATAAATTCTATAATATCAGATTTTCATTTTCTTCACATACAGAGAAATTATCAAAGCACTCTAGGAATTTATTATAGTGATTGGATTATACTTAAAGATTTCCACTTGGGTGGTGATTCTCACATAATATCTAAAAACATATGAATCAAATGTAACTTGTGTCTTAAAAGGTATACAGATCATAATCAGCCAATATTAATGCTGACAAAACAACAAGCAAATATATGTTGACATCTGATAAGCAAAAAAAATAAAGTAGCATTAGAAACTAAACTTCCAAATACCTAAATTATTCATTCATATAGGTGTACTAATATTTAGATATATCTGCAGTGTTATACAGAGCAGAGTTACCTGTAACTATTTTTTTTTTTTAATATAGATGTTTATCTCCTCCCCTTTGCAACATCCCCACCCCTAAGATACTTACTCTATGGTGCTTGGGAATGTCTGTTTGTTTCAAGTTTCCCCAGTAGGACTGATGTACAGCCAGGCTTGCTTTATTTAACATTACTGGAATTTATTTATTTTATTTTTATTTATTTATTTTTATTTATTTAACAGCAGCAAGCCATTGCTTGCTTTATTTAACATTACTGGAAAATCAGTATTTCAAAGAAACATTTATTTTTTTATTTTTAATAAAGAGAGAGAGAGAGAGAGCGAGCATGCACACAAGTTGGGGGAGGGGCAGAGGGAGAGAGAATCTTTTTTTTAAAATTTTTATTTATTTATTTGAGAGAAAAAGAGAGGGAGGAGAGAGAACAAGCAAGGGGGAAGTGTAGAGAGAGAGGGATACACAGACTCCACACTGAGCAGGGAGTCTGACATGGGGCTCCATCCCAAGACCCTGGGATCATGACCCAGGTGGAAGGCAGACACTTAACTGACTGACCCATCCAGGCACACCAGAGAGAGAGAATCTTAAGCAGGCTTCATGCTCTGTCTTACAACCCTGAGATCATGACCTGAGTCAAAATCAAGGCTCAGATGCTCAACCAACTGAGCCATCCCGGTGCCCCCATAGAAATATATATATTTTTAAGATTGTATTTATTTATTTGACAGAGAGAAAGACAGCCAGACCAGGTACACAGGCAAGGGGAGTGGCAGAGGGAGAAGCAGGCTTCCTGCCGAACAGGGAGCCTGATGTATAGGGCTCTATCCCAGGACCCTGGGATCATGACCTGAGCTGGATGCAGATGCTTAATGACTGAGTCACCCAGGCATCCCTAGAAAAATTATTTTTTAAAGGCTCAAATACCTTTAAGAACTATGTAAACAAAATTTACGAATTTGGTAGATCTCTAAAATACTTTTTAAGCAACTCTACCATCTAAAATCGTATACTGCACATAATTTAACTTTCCTTGGTGATTGGAGACTATGAAACCCATTTTAATGAATATCAGTTACTGTGCAGTGATGCCTTTTGGGGCTGTTGAAGTGCATAGCATCTCTACACAGTCTGGCCAATACTGAAATAAGCTAATTTCTGTTGGTTTTTCTGTCTTTCTGACTCCGGTCTGTCAGCTTTTACTTTTTACTGCTGAGTATACCTCTGACTCAAGCAGCCTTCATTCTCTCTACTGTGTTACTTAAAGTGAGTTAACGGTTCAAGGACTAGAAGAGCAAGATTGTTATAACTGTATCTAAAATAAAATTGGGGGGGGGGAGTTAGTGGCTGTCCTCTAATGGAACAGTGCACATAGAGATGAAATTCATAGTGTCTGAAGCAGCTGTTGGTAAGGCTGTGGACTGCCTTGGCACTGAAAGGGTTTCTTTTATGTATAGAAAACACATCACTTAGCGTCTCTGAAATTTCTAATTTAACATATGGGGTCACATCTGTTAAAGGATTATTAGTCTAGAAAGGTAGTGATGTATAATTTATTAAAATAACTCTATGGGGAGACAGCGGACTCCATTTAATAAACTGGAATAGTTGCTGCCTCCACTGAACGCTCCCAGTGGAATCCCACATTATTTCAATAGAGGGGGCAGATGAAAACAATTGGCCTTTATATAATGTTTACTGTGTTGTATTACTTAGTGTCTCTCAGCTGAAAAATATTTATGTTAACTGTTCGGTGCATGCTTTGAATATTGAACTCCTGCTGCTATATAGTTGATATTACTTCTGAGGAGAACAAGAGCCCCTTGTTCCTTAGCTGTAGGAGGCAAAGGAAGGGTGCGCCGCTCTCCTTCCCTCCCATGTGCAGTGAAGGACTGGCAGGTAAGACAGTCTGCCTAGAGTTGCCCAGATTTACCTCTTCTCCAGTACTATAGACCTACAAGGTAGATGATATTAGAGGAGGCAGTCTCGGAGGGGGTTCTTTTGGATCAAATGCAGTAATTTTCCTTACTTGAAGCGATAATACAAAGACTCCTGCCAGAAGCACTTGCATGGCTGTCTGCTGATTGGGTTTCTCGGTAGCAAATAACATGACTCTGTCTTGATATGATAGGAGATTTCTTTCACACCCCACTGTGAAGCAAAGCAATAGAATACTGTAGGGGCAGAAAAGTATTCCCTTCTTCCCTTTTAGGTTCTTTGTTTGGTCTAATAAGTAAATTGGCTTAAGATAAATTAACAGCAAAAAACAGAAGTTTAGTAACATGTGTGCCTTCTGTATACACAGGAGAGACCCAGGAAAACTGAGTAGCTTCCCAAAATGACTGAAGTCATCACCTTAAATACCATTCAGTTAAAGGTGAAAAATGGTGGGGCTGGGGAGCCAGTCATGGGAGCTTAGTAGGAGAAACACAATAAACAAGTATAAGGTTGTTATGCAGACTTAAGTCCAGACGTCCTCCATTGATAAGAGTTTCTGCACATTGAGTGATCCCTCCTTCCTGAGAGGGAAAGACACCCTTAAAGACAGAGAGGGAGATACCCTTAAAAATGGATGTCGTTCTTGTTCTATGCTAAGTATGGAGCCTGCTTAAGATTCTCTCCTTCTCCCTCCGCCCCTACCCCTGCTCATGCATGCATTCTCTCTCTCTCTCCCAAAAAAAAAAAAGATAATGCCCTTATAAATGTAAGTGTCTCTTACAAAAAAGTAACTACTTCTCAGTTTTCAGAGCTTCTTTTTGTGTCTCCAGTTTCTTGAAAATAACCAGCTTAAAATAATCAATATGCCAAAGAGGCATATCTTGGAGTGGTAAAATTTGTTCCCCTAAAATACCTTGCACAATTCACACTTTTAAATGAAAGATGAAAGAGAACTAACTGACTGCTCCCATCCTCTTCCCCTGCCCAAGCCATGAAGGAACACGGGTAAATGTGCAGATACGGGCTTGCTCTCTCTATACCCAGCAGAGAGAATTCCATCAAAAATCTTAGCACTGGATTCTTCAGGTCTTGAATGTTTTGCTCTGTTGTTTCCTTCTTCTTTTTTTTTAACCATTTTTCTTAATTTATAGATTTACCTCAATGCCAGACAAATTTATTTTTTTCTTATATTTAAATTCAGCATTGGTTTTAAAAAGAAAAGCAGAATTAACTTCCAATTCTAATACAGAAAGATTTGAATATGTAATGAGGTCTGTCTTAGGGTAACTGTTAATTAACATGAATAATATTGCAATAGAGCATTACGTGATTATTTTAGCTTCAGGCTGCATTTCAGATAGCACATTTTTCTTCAATGTCTTATTTTGGTCTTACTCTTCCTTCCCTTAAAATTATTTTGCTGTTTAAATGTTTTCCTATCATAACCCATCTTTGGATACTTGTAACAAAAAGCAGTCTTTCATATTTTATGTCATTCTACTTGGAGACACATAGCAGGGTCTAGGGAGCAAGGAAAGCAAGGATAGTGTGGCCCCGTAGGTCCTTAGTCCTTTGTTGACTCAGAAAATACAACTGGCTACAGGTATAGTGTGGCAAAGTTATTAGTCACCCAAAATCTCTGTCAGGGAGATGGTTGACTACAGAGCAAATCTGGTATCTTAAAACTAACTAACTAACTAAATAAATAAAATTCCTCAAACCATTTGCTAATAAGGTGTTGGGAATGAGCGGATTTTCCTCTATTCAAGGCTCTTCCAGCTAGACTAAGAAGGAAATTGGCATAAGACCGATAAACAGGAGAAAATCACATTTAGTTTTGTATAAGCAGGGCATCCAGCGCCGTGAAACTCCAAGAACTGTCAGGCAACATGAGGCTTATATGACATCCTGATCTAAGGAGCTTAGACCCCTGCGGTGGGGGTGGGAGGGTGGTCTGAGCTTACAATGAGGAGGTAGACCTTAGCTGAAAGGTGAGAGGGGAGGTTTGGAAAACAAAGGCTGTTCTGTTATGCAAATAACTTTCTTAGATAAACAGAGATCTTTTAATAGCTCTCTACCTGGTGCAAGATTTCCCTTCTAATGTAAATTTAGGCAGTTGAGAGAGGGGTAGAGACCTTTTCCTGAATCTGCTGGGTTTTGATTGTTTTTTTTTTTTTTTTAATTTTTTATTTTTTATAAACATATATTTTTATCCCCAGGGGTACAGGTCTGTGAATCACCAGGTTTACACACTTCACAGCACTCACCAAAGCACATACCCTCCCCAATGTCCATAATCCCACCCCCTTCTCCCTAACCCCCTCCCCCCAGCAACCCTCAGTTTGTTTTGTGAGATTAAGAGTCACTTATGGTTTGTCTCCCTCCCAATTCCATCTTCTTTCATTTATTCTTCTCGTACCCACTTAAGCCCCCATGTTGCATCACCACTTCCTCATATCAGGGAGATCATATGATAGTTGTCTTTCTCTGCTTGACTTATTTCGCTAAGCATGATACGCTCTAGATTGCTTTTAACTCAAAATCTTCTTCATGCCAAAGTGGCCAGTCTTGGGATGGTCTGCCTTATGCCCCTACAAAGATATATCATACACATCTCCCATTTAATTAACAGAATTTTAAGATACATGAAAATAAGGTGTTATAGATGGTGTCCCTGGGTGGCTCAATGGGTTAAGCCTCTGCCTTCTGCTCAGGTCATGATCTTAGGGTCCTGGGATCAAGATCTTGCATCACATAGGGCTTTCTGCTCAGCAAGGAGCCTGCCCCCCTCCCACCTGCCTCTCTGCCTACTTGTGATCTCTCTCTGTCAAATAAATAAATAAGATCTTTAAAAAAATAAGGTGTTATAGAGGGAAGTAATGATTAACATTTATATTGATGTTTTGTGCTCCTTTATGGTTGGTAGGTGAGGGTCAGATATTTTCCCAATTTCATGGAAGCAAAATTAAGCAAGTCACCTAAGAAGGGCAAAATTGAGGCCTCTCTAGACTCTACACTGTGATCATCCTACTAAGCCATGTGTCTGCATAACGTGTAAACCCTGGATCTTTGAGACCTGAAAGGAAAATTACTGTGGTTATTTAACTACCTTTATCCTTTGAGACTACAGTACAACGTTCAACTTATTCCTTTACACAATGTATGGGCCAAGAGCAAGCTGCCTCAAGATGGGCTACTTTGGTATAAAGATTATTTTGCACTGAAGATAATCTAGAACCTATAGGCTCAAGACACACTTCTGCCCCTCTCTTAACCACATTGAAGAATCTAAATTGGGGGGTCTTTCTTGGAATAAGAGTTATTACTAGAGATAAATTTTATCTGAGTGCCCAAACATATGTCAGGGGAAACATCTAATGACCAAATATTTGCTCTTCTTATTCCCCTGTGAATTGTATTCCTTCCTGTGAAGTCTTAGACTCGTACTCCCTTTTTCTTAGTTCAGGATGACATATATAGCTCATTTTGCCCAACTGTCTTTGTGAATTTCTGTATCTGTTTGGATTCCTTGTACACTTAAATTAAATTTGATTTTCTCCTGCTAGTGTGTCTCATGTTAATTTCATTCTTAGTCCAGCTAGAAGGACCTTGAAGGGAAGAGGAATTCTTTGTCTCTGGCAACAGCAATACCAATGCTTAATTCTGTCATCACTCTCAGAACCCTTAGAAACACCCTAGTTTGGGCCAGGTGCTAGATAGATAGATAGATAGATAGATAGATAGATAGATAGCAAAATGGCGAAAGCATAGACACTGCAGTCAGGATAATGCCAAGTTCCAGTCTTGGTTCCTCTTGTTTATAGTTTGCACAGCCTAGGTGAGTCACTCATGTCTAGCAAATGAAGTGCACAGTAAATGTCAGCTATTATTATCAGCAAAGAATTTGATAAGGCATTAAGCAGTGACTCAAAACATAAAAGCAAGATGCTTTGTGAACTTATGTTCTACTAAATTAGCTGAACTTTGCAGTCTAAGAACTTACTGGTTAGTTATGTTGGGAAGAAAGAATTTCCTCTGCCCTTCAAGATCCTTCTTACTGGACTAAGACTCAAATTTGATATGATGCAGATTAACAGGAGAAAATCAAACTTAATTGTATACCAACAGGGAACCCATACACAGATGGAAATTCCAGACAGTCAGTAGGTCATTTTGAACAAAGAAGAAAGGGGGGTAGGATCTGGAAGGAATGCGATTCATGGGGAAATTAAAAAGAGTAAATGTTTGGTAAATGAATGTTTGCAGGAACACTCAGTAACTATGGGACATAGGGAACTTTGATCGAACAGACCTTGCTAAGTTCCTCCCAGTCCATCTACCTAGTTCATATCATAATGTAGTTATCTGTGGTGAGAGCTCTCATCCTGGAGCAGGTCCTCTATCTAAATTCTTTTAGGCAGCTGTTGGGGCGGTAAAGAGCTTTTCCTGTATCTGCTGGGCTTTGATGGCTTTTAACTCAAAATAATCTTAATGTTAAAGTGGCACATCTTCCGGCAGCCTGCCGTTGGCCCCTGTAGTTGTGTCTAGTATTCTGCCATTTGTGTTCTAAATTGCTGAATATACTGAAAAATTTAATGGAATGAAACACAGGAATTTAAGTATCAGTGTTCTCTATGATATTTTCAATGAGGATTAACTTACATACACCTTGTTTCTTTTTCTCATCCTTTTCCTCTATCCCCCCCACTGTTGTCCACTGATACTTTTTGGTTTAGAGCTTCTTTTTTATAAAGCAAGCTGCTCTCCGTTCATTTTCATGTTGCTTATAATTTGCTGCTTTTTAAAAAATAGCTGATAGGCCCAAGTTAAAATTGACATTGTCCCATTCCTTTTCATAATGTCTTGATTCACTCATCCTTACATGTTTTATTAAGTATTTGTTGAGGACTTTCTCTGTAGGCCCGGCCATGTACTAAATGCTGGGAATAAGTTACAAGGAAGGCACAGTTCTTTTCTCGCACAAACTAACAACCAAGCAGCGGTTGAGGAGGGTTGGTAGGAAGAGAGAGAGAGTGAGTATGCCTAAGCTAATTATACAACCAACTTGAACACAGCCTGAAAAGTTTATTATTTCTAGAAACAAAATGCTATGTGGAGGCAGAAGAGGAGGGTATTTTTTTTTTCATGATTAAGTCTTAGATGACTAAATAGAGGAAATGACATTTAAAGTAGGTCTTAAAAGTTGAAATGAAGAGTATCCTGTGGTATAAATAGAGGGAAGTATTTTCCAAAGAAAACACCATGAGAAGATTCACAGAGGTGCCAAAGTTCATGCTGTATTTGAGAGACCATGTAAAGGCAACGTAAAGTGCTTTACAGGTACAGAACAAGAGAGGAAAACAGAGACTAGGGGCTGGTTTGTGAAAGACCGTAGACGTGGTTGAAGGTAACACAACTGTGAAATAGCTTGAGATGAACATTATCTCCCTGAAATAAAGCAAGCATTTTGGTGGTTTTGACTTAATGGGAGAAATTCTCATTCTTTCTTTCTCTCAGAGTGCAGTTAATTTAAGACCCTTAGTTAGCACAGAAAATTGTATTTAAAAAAAATGGTAGCCTGGGGTAGGCGCAGGTGCCATGACCTTCAGCGTGGCACCCCTTGGCATCAAGAATCCCTCATCTCGGTTGGAGTGGGGAGCTAGAGTTGTACACATTGTGTCTTGCATATTTTCAAAAGTCCAAATCTTGCTATGCCACTGATCTTTTACAGTTGGGGAGTACCTCCTCCCTCCACAAAACTTAGACTTCCTAAATGTGGACTTTGGGCCTCTGCTAGCTCTTGAAGGAGGCTCAGCATCACTCAGCATCTAATGCCACATCCTCAGATCTAGGGAGAGACACGTCAGAGCCCAGAGTCCTTGAGCAATATCTCCACCTCAGCTTTCTAAAATTCTGGAAAGCCCTGATTCCCTCAATAAGAGCATTCACATATATGGTACCAAACACTAGCATCCAAGCAGAAGGAGATGTTTGGCCTTTCACTTACAGGAGAAATAACTAATGATGAAAGCACAATTCCCCAGTTGTGACTGAATTACAAAATAGCTACTCTTTCTTCTGCCCAGAATAATGCCGCCACCGCTGGGTATGCTTGATTTCTAAGTTTCCCCAGGAAGCTTTCCCTTCTGCCTTCCAAATGGATTAGCACCACTCCTGGTCCATTCTGAAATTCATTCCTCTCAAGGTTAGTTATCCATTTACATCTTTCTTCTCAGTAAGACTGCAGCCTCCTTGAGGAAGGTCTGTTGAATTCCCAGCACAGCCCTTGGAACACAGTTGCATTTTAGCAAATCGTTGAAAGAATGAATGAGTCAGTGAAGTACCTTTTGGTTGCTGTGAACAGTGCAGCAATGAGTGTGCATATCCAAGTCTTTGTGTGGACGTATTTCATTTCTCTTGGAGAGCAAACAGGATCAGGACTGCTGGCATGGCTTTCTAAGGAATTTCATTTTCATTTTGTATGTTCAGGGATCCATGGGTGTATTTAAAGAGTGGGAGACATGAGCAGGAAGATCCTCAGGACAGTGTAGACCATGGGGACAGACTGGAAGCAGGGAGACTGGTTAGGAAATTGTTGCTTTCTATCTAACATATGGCAGACATTTCCATTTTCATCACTCTTTTTAATGCAGTGGGTTTAGAACACAGAGTAATGCAGAGGTCCTGTGTCTGTTTTTCTTGGTGGTCAAATTCTACCCATGTACCATAATATAAAAACATCTTCATTGATGGACCAAGTGGAAATGGAAGGGAACCAGTATTCATTTTTATATAATCTAAGTATATATTGCTAGAGCTTTCCTCATACTGTTAGTTATTCTTTTATTGTCTTTCTTTTTTCTTCTTATTTCCTCTTAATGTTTCAACCATGGTATGGCAAGGGAATGGAGAATTTGAAATGCAACTGAAACGCACTTTCATGGTTTTGGAAAAAATTAAAATACTTGCAATGACAGTGATTATTTTTATACAAAGTTTAATATAGCATGCACAGCTTCCTTCTAAACCATTGTTTTTAAAACCATGTTCAACAAAATAACAGTTCATTCCAGTGCCTTCTAGGTCTGCTTTGAAAGATTATTAACATGATTTCCATCAACTGAAAATTAAAAACATGGGATTTCCAAGTTCAAAGAGGTCTTAACACAGTCAGCCCATACCATTCATTTGTAGATGAGAAAACTGAGGCCCAGACCACCTAGGAGCCTGGTCCCATCACTAACCATGAGAACTCATTGTCTCTGTGGCTTGGCCATGTGCCTCTCCATAATAAGAAGGAAGAGCTCTGTGTTTTTTAGAATTGGGAAAATTGCCTTGGGCTTTTTATACATTTAAAAATAAAAATAGTCATGATAGGGACCAAACTTGAATTTCAAAGAGAAGAGAAGTGGGAACGACTATACTTGAAGATCTGTGAAAAGAGATAAAGAAGATTGTTAATATTTTGTCTTTTTGTGACACTATTGAAATATTTTGACATCAAGATACTTAAAATGTACAACTGTTTAACAAGCCTATTATTTTACTGCTGACTATGTTGAACTGCCAATAATTTATTTTTCTTCTTATAGATAAATCTCATGTTAACTTTATAAAATGGGTGACAGATTTGGGAAAACCAGTAACGTCCTGTAGTCAGGTGCACGCCAGGCTTTCTTGGTCCCGCTGGTGTTCTGCTGACAGAGACTTCTGCAAAACTGAAATGAGCAATTGAGAGACATAAGTCAGTGAGTCAGTCAAACATCAATTTGTTTTCCATATCCTCAGCATATATGCTAACGTATAATGACATGCAGCTGAAAACACCCCATTATTCACTGTTTTGTCAGTCTCTGCTTTAGCCATTTATATTTCTATAACAATAGGGGTCCTGAGAGCTCAGAGAGAGGGGAAGAAAAAGGTAGAATAAACAAATAAAAGAGCATGACCATTTTCAAAAATGCACGAGGAGTGAAATAAAGGAAAGGTGATCAGAGTGTCCGCTTTCCTGCTGATGATAGTGGAATTGGAGAATGGAGCATAGATGAGCAGGAATAATGGGTTGATTAATAATGAACCCCAGAATTAGACATAATTGCCCACTCTAGGCAGCCCTAGTTCACCCACGTGGGGGCCTCCCTGTAAGACTGCCATCAGCTCAACATACTACATGTGCTACTGGGAGGAAGAGAGAGGGTGGGACAGAACCAAACAAGCTTGTCATCTCCCCCAACCCAGTGAGCAGATAAGTCACACCAACACCCCTATGGGGAGAGGCAAGAGGCCAAGAGTTTTGGGGGAATGTCCCTCCCTTTGGAAACCATTTGAGTGGGAACTAAGTGTGTCTCTTCCTGTGTGGATGGGAGAGGGGAGGTATTAAGGAACTGACCCTTTTGGTACCCCAGTGGCATACCTATGAAGTTAAATTCACTATGTCTGGGAGGTTAAGACAATAAAAGGAGGTATAGGTAAAGTACCCGGCACGGGGGTACACTGAAAAGAAATTAAAAAATTAAAAATTAAAAAAAAAAAAAAAAAAAAGCACCCAGCATGTGGACTGGCACAGAGCAAATGCTAAAAAAAGTCGTGATTCTATTCAGTCCATTTGGACAAATCCACATGCTCCTTCTTTGCCCTGTTCTGTTTGCCGTCTCTAACTAGTTTTGTGATTTGGACAACCAGATGGCTCTGATGTCATCCTCTGGAAGAGGACAGATATGAGAATGATAAGAGTGGTGAGCAGTAGTGCATTCGATTTCCTATCTTGCGTGTGAGGCATCCGTGTCATAAATTATAGGCCCACAGATTTACGATTTTTGTAATGCAAAAGAACATTAACCTGTTAATTTGTAGCCCCATTTGGAAATTAAACTGTTAAAGCCCTGTACAGGGCTGAAGACTGACCCTAGGGAGCCGCAGAGGGCAGGAGCCACAGAGGACCCAAGGAGGACATGAAGAGGCTACAGAATAAGGAGGAAAACTAGGAAAGTGGGCAACACAGAAGTCAAGGAGAGCATTCAGTTTGGGAAGAAGGGAGGAGTCAGCTGTGCCAGGTGCTGCAGAGGAGTCAGGTAGGATAGGAAGGAAAAGGAACAAATGGGCATGCAGAGATGGCAGGAGGCATCAGTCGTTGTTAGGGAGCCCGTAACGTAGGGAGCACTGTGCTCTCCTCTCAAGTGCAATATTGACTTAACTCAATTTTTACAGATGAGGGAAGCAGGAGTCAGAAAAGTTTAGTAGCAGCCTGGCTGAGGTCACAAAGTTTAGAAGTCACAGAGCTGGGACTCAGACCTGTCATCTGACTCTTAGCCACTCAGCACCTCTCTCTTCCAGAAGACTTGCTTCTGCCCTGTATTGGGTGAGGAAGCCAGAGCACCATGAGTTGAGAGGGAGCCAGGAATGAGAGGAGGGTAAGAGAGAATGGCAGGTAGAGGAGGGTAGGCTGAGGTTTGTCTTACTTTAGGACAGCAAAGACCTCAGCATTATTAAATGAAAATAGATGCCCAGAATAGAGCCAGGGAGTGAGGAGACACTCAGGAGGTACAGAAGGCAGAGGACAGGGGTGTGTGTGTGGCGGGGGGGGGGGGGGACCTTAGGAAGGAGAGACCCTCCTCCTGTGTGACAGGAGACAGCAGAGCAATGGATGGATGGGTTCAGGGTCAGAACATTGATGGAGAACATCCCTTCTCATTGTTCTCATTCTCTGTCTCCCCCACTCCATCCCCTGTCCCACCACCAGTCTCCTCCTCTATCTAGAACATCCCACTTACCCTTCCATGCCCTCCTCTTGTCATTCTCCTGAGCCCTCAAGCAGGATGGTTAGCTTTAGGCTTCCAGGGAGCACACGGCACCCATCCACCCCACGGGCACTGCCAGGTGGGCCCCAGCAGGACCTCCCCACCCACCACTGGATGTGACTTCATGCTCAGTGAGCATGAACCAATTCAGCTTGTGCCTACAACACGGCGCCCCTCTGTAGGAGCTTAGGTTTTGGAAAAGGACTAAGTTGCAGAAATTATTATAATACATGTCCCATGAGAGAAGGCCCATGAAAGAAATACGCAGAGTAATGGGGACTTCAGTCCAGAGGGGGAATGCAGTGAGGAAGGCAGAAGGGTTTTGAGTTAGTTGTTGAAGGGTGAACATATTTACAACCAACAAAGGAATAGGCCATTTTACTTAGAGAAAGTAGGGTCAGAAACGGTACAGAGCTTATTTGAGGAACACAGGATGGTCATGTTTGGCTGAAGGATGGAATATAGCTGGAGTGGTAAGCCCATGATGCAACAGGAAGACCGTCCGTGCTAGACTGTGAAATTCTGTTCTTCTCCGCAGTCTTGCGCACTTAGCCAAGAAGTCGATCCTAAGTTTATAAATCACACCTACCATTTTCCTCCCAGAAACTAGGCCAGTATCCCTGTGAGTTTCAGGATACCAGTACCCACCCAGGCTCCTCGGAACACCCCTGAGCATATAAGTAAGGGCTGTGTTATCTCACTTGGCAGCTGCTGCCTATGTCCTCCCGGGGATGGGGGGGTGGAAAGAGGTGAGCCGGGAGTGTGTTTGCTCCTGCACGGAGAGTTTTCTTGTTATTCGTACATCACTATTCTTAAGAACTATTTCTAGACAAAGAAATACAAAATAAAAACCTCTTTTTTCTTTCAGTTAAGAAAAAGAAGCCTAAACTATTAAATAAATTTGATAAGACTATTAAAGCTGAACTTGATGCTGCAGAAAAACTTCGTAAAAGGGTATGTTGATGTTTTCATTTGGCACAGAAATGTGCAATGGGTCAGTTCAATAAATTCAGGCGTTACTGTTGAATTGTTTCAAAATAATAAGAGAAGCAGTCTTTGAGTGGACTGGATTTTTGTATTTCCCAAGCACATCAGCATTCCAGTGAAATGAATCAAGTGAAAGGGAAAATTTGTCCCTGTATGGCCAAACAGAAGTAGAACTAAGGGTTAGGCTGGTGGACGTGGGGTCAGCCTACCACCTCCCCTCCACCAGGTGTGTGGCTTTGGACAAAATACTTGGCCATTCTGAGCCTCAGTTTTCTCATTTAAAAAATTAGAATAGAAAGTGATCTTCCTGCTTGGTTTTTGTGAAAATCAGATGAGGTTTTTTTTTTTTTTTTTTTCTTAAAGCATCAACTGTGTCAAATGCCACATAGGTGAACATTTTTAACTGTCTAGCACCTCAATGCAAAAAGAAAAAAATTAGTCCAGGACGCTTAGGGTAGTTACTGATAGGTGAAATGACATTGGGTTTAGCATTCTTCTCACTAAGTATTAACCTCATGCACCTGCAGTTTTCAGGCTGACTATTATATGGTTTGTGTTGTTCTCAGTTAATTTGAAATATGACATGCGTGTGTTTCTAGATATTGCAGTTAAATAACTTGACACTAGATTGAAGTTCTTGCTCTCTGACTCAGTCATAGTCATCGTCTAATTATCAGGTCCAACATTTATAATAATACATTTAATAACACCTTCACTGAATCATCTGCTCGTTTGTCATGGAAATTTCTCTTTCTCTACCCTGTACTGGAATTAGAGTTGGCATCATGATCATTAGTTTTCCTGTAATATGCTTTTTCATCCTGTAGACCTTGGCTGCAAAGAAGGGACGGGGTATTGTAAATAAATAAGCAACAATAAAAGGACACAAGTTAGGAACTGAGTTGGGACAAGAATATGCTTCCCAAGTATTTATTGGAAACATACCAGGAAGCACGGAGACCTCTGTAACTAGTGTTAGACAAGGTTCCCAGGCCAAGAGTGGCTTACCCTCTTCAGCAGCCAATAAACATGGGGTAACTCCAAAGACTTTTGTAGCAAAGTTGTTCACTGTTCCTAAATTTAATCATGGGAAGGATTTCTGAATCTGTCTTGTTTAACTTTACAAAATGAAGCCACCTACTATTTGTGGGAAATTTGCATTTCTTAATGGAAGTGAAGTAGGAGTCTTCTTTTTCTATCCCCTCGTTTGGCATCCTCCACTTCCTCTTTACTAAATGCCGTATATGAGAGTGTGGGATGCCTGTTTCACAGGTGACTTTAGGGATAAAGGACAAGTGAACAGCTTTGGAGAAGGACTGTTATGTAATTTTAATGAATGGTAAAGAAGGGCTCAGTTTCCAACGGGAAGATAAGTCAGTGGGATTTAAAAGTGCTGGAACAGTCCATGGGGTATTCTCTGGTTCTTGCTTATCTGGAGAAATGATGAGGCATTCCTCCAGGGGCACTCGAGTCTTCAATAAGGGTGGAGGAAGTAGCTACAATTCTTGCTTCTGAAATAGCAAGGAGCCATATTTATTATTGACTGGATTATCAGCATTAACAAAGCTTTTTTAAGGTTATTTTTATGGCTGATATTTTCAAATGATGCAACCGGTCACCTTGGAAAAGCTGAAGCCCATGCTGAGGTATGCCCCAGACAAAGAGGGTCCAGTTTTAGTTCTTGCCTAGCTTTAAGGACTATGTTGCATGAAAGTATGGGGTCACTTTATTTTTCCATCAAAAATGTACAGATCAGGGGCGCCTGGGTGGCTCAGTGGGTTAAAGCCTCTGCCTTCGGCTCAGGTCATGATCTCAGGGTCCTGGGATCGAGCCCCACATCGGGCTCTCTGCTCAGCAGGGAGCCTGCTTCCCCCTCTCTCTGCCTGCCTCTCTGCCTACTTGAGATCTCTGTCAAATAAATAAAATCTTTAAAAAAAAAAATGAACAGATCAGAACCTAATTCAATCATGTGTTTTTCAAAAGTCATATGTATTGCTTAACACTCTTCCTTACCCGTAGAAAAAAGGATCTACTTAAATATTCACTTATTATTATTTCATTTTAAAGATTATTTATTTATTTTATTTGATAGACAGATCACATGTAGGCAGAGAGGCAGGCAGAGAAAGAGGAAGGGAAGCAGGCTCCCTGCTGAGCAGAGAGCCCTATGCGGGGGCTCGATGCCAGGACACTGGGATCATGACCTGAGCCCAAGGCAGAGGCTTTAACCACTAAGCCACCCAGGTGTCCCACTTATTATTACTTCATTTTAAGTGAGAAAAAGAGAGGGAGAAGGGAACATGTAATAAAGTCAGAGTGAGGCTTTCGAACACATGAAAGTTTGCATCACAGGCTCTGAAAGGAGCTTGGGATGAATGGATACGCTGTAGGCAGGACGCAAAGGGAGTAGCGTCACACTCTAAGATGAATGGCGTTCATCAGAGGAGCTGCCCTCCACCAGGTCTAGAGAGAAATGTTCTGCTGTGGATCTTCATGAAGGGTATGCTGACGGATGGCCAGCTCCCGGCCTCACATCGCACCAGTGGATTCTACAACACAGCTGTGGGGGTGTGTTTTAATGTCCTTGGGCACAGCTCATTGGCCTCACGCCAGAACAGTGGGGCCCAAGTACCTGTCTCTCCAATGAACTGTCTTGGTTTTTGGATAAAATGTAAGCTCTGTCGAAAGAGGATTTTTAGGCAATTCTTCACAAGCATCGTATCTTGCCTTTAAGTTTTTCAGTAAGAACCGCATCATAGCCCTAGGAGCTATATTCTCTAGTTAGATTCTAGGGAGCGGAAGTTCCTCCACACCAGAAGCACGCACATTTACTTTGCTAGCCTGCTGGGGTAAGAACAGGGCTGACAGTCCCTTAGCCGGGCAACACGCTTCTGTCCGAAGGGGATTGGAGGGATGCCATGGTCAAGTCACAATATTCCATTATTTTTATATTTTTGATGACCAGCTTTTTATCCAGAAGGAACAAAATGCTTTAGCAGATTTGTTACAAATGTTGTTATTCCTGTGTTTTAGATCGTAATGGTGCATTTAGCATGATTTTCACAAAAATAGCCTCAACATTTGCGATTTAAGTTACAGAAGGCATGTGGTAAGCTAAAAATGCTCCCCCACCCCCAAAATATCCCAAGTCCTAATCCCTGGAACCTGTAAGCCTTACTGTATTTAGAAAAAGGGTCTTTGCAGATAGGATAACTTAGAGATCTTGAAATGGGGAGATTATTCTAATTTATCCACTTGGGCCCTAAACGCAATCACATGTTTCTTTTTAAGAGAGAGTCAGAGGGAAATTGGAGACAAAATAGGAGAAGGCATCACAGAGAGGAGAAGGCAATGTGAAGACCGAAGTAGAGATTGGAGTAATGCATGCACCGTCAAGTAATGCTGTCAGGAGGCAAGGAACAGACCCCCCTAGAGCCTCTGGAAGAAGCGTGGCTGTGCCAACATCGCAGTTTCAGCCCGGTGAAACCGATTTTGGACTGATGTTCTCCAGAATGAATTTCTGTTGTTTGAACCATCAAATTTCTGGTGATTTGTGACAGCAGCTGGAGAAAACTAATCCAGATTTTCGTGCCGGGCAGTGGGCTGCTGCTATAGCCAATACTTAGAAATATGGACATGGCTTTGGAATTGGGTAAGGTGGAGAGGCCGGAAGAATTTCGAGACGCATGAGAGCAAAAGCCTGCATTGTTTTAAGCAGACTTCCTCCTCAGAGGAAGTGAGGAGCACCATAGAGAAAGCTTTATCGATAATCTTCGAGAATATACTTATCCTTACCAGCAGAATGTTGATAGGCACTTTTGGCGAGAGCTCAGGAGGAAATGAGGAACAAGTTATTGTAACTGGGGAAAAGGCAGTCCTTGTTACAGAGTGGCAAGAAACTTAAATGAATTATATCTTACGGGCTTGGGCAAAGCAAAACTTGGAAGCAGGGAACTTGGATGCTTCACTGAGGAGATTTCCAAGCCATGTGTCCAGGATGCAGCCTGCTTCCAGTAAAATAGGAGAGGAAAGTGATCATTAAGGAAGGAACTCTTAAAGGAAAAAAGAACCAGAACATGATAATTTGGGGAGATTTCTTGGTCTATCCAGTTGCAGAAGAATCAGGAAGTTCATTGTTAGCAAAGTGTACTCTGGAGAGAAGGCCAAGGGCGTGCTGGACATCCTTTTCCTGAAGAAAGTGGGTGTGTTGTGACTCTTGGATCTACTCAGCTGTCCAGCAGAAGCCGGGAACAAATATGGGATTATCCTGGGAGGGTCTTTGCAGGTGCCTCTTGTCAAATGGTGTGAATCCCCACCACAGACAAAAGAGACCCACAAGGCTTTTGAGAATGTTATACCAGGAGAAGCATTGCCACCTGAGAGACACAGGAAAAACGGCAAGAAATGGTGGGTTCCCAAAATTCTATAGGCAGGAAACAGATGGATAAAACAAATCACGCTTTCAATAAAAAGAAAAGATAATTCCAAGGGCAGAGTCTTGGACGCAGAGGTGAGAGACAAGGACTCTGTGGCCAGAGACAAGAACTCGGTAGCCAGAGCCAAGGACCCAGAGGGCAGAGCCTCAAGCCACAGACTTTGAAACCCAAGAATTCATCTGCTGTCATTTTAAAACTGCTTGGAATCAGTGCCTTTTTTTCTTCTAGGAAGAAGAAAAAAGGCAGTTAGAAGAAAGTCACACAGAAAAAGATATTTCACATTGAGTTCTTCATCCCTTAAAAGTGGGTGGGGGAGGGATGAAGAGGTAAAAACATGGGATTTTTAGGGCAGTGAAACCAGTCTGCATGATGCTGTAATGGGAGATACTGTCAGTATGCAGTTGTCCGAACCCACAGAATATCCCACAGCAAGAGTGAACGGACCCTAAGGTGAACTGTGGACTTGGAGTAATTTTGATGTGTCCGTGTACCTTTGTCATTTGTAACAAATGTGCCACTGTTGTGCAGGATGGTAATCATGGGGGAGGCTGTGTGTGTTGGGGACATAATGAGTAGATGAAAAATCTGTGCTTTGTCTCAGTTTGCCACGGGCCTGTAACTGCTTGCTCTTACAAAATAAAATCTTTAAAGAAATTAATATCATGAGAGGACAGTATATTTTAAAGAGCAGTACAATCATTTCTGACAGTACATGTCCTGTAGAGCATGTGTTCCTGGTTTGATTTATTTGTTAACCTGCCTGTTGATCAGGTAAAAGGCTCCTGTGAGAGGAGCCCCATTATTTTGTGCTGCACACACATTCCCCACACCACATATGCTCCATGCGATGTCTACCAGTTATAAGTGTAACAGCAGCCCCTCAAGGTAGTTAAGTACCCTCATCCCCATTTTACAGATGAGACACCCGAGGCAGAGGCATCAGTAACTCTCCTTAAGTCATACACCTCTCAAGCAGCGGAGACCAGCCTCCAACCCGTCAGTCTGGCTCTGGAGCCTGCGCTTATAGCCATGACACTATGCATATGTTTCTACCAGCACTTCAGCACCACTTACGGGCAAGTGAGAGAAAAAGAAAACCTCCTCCTTGGATGCTATCTACCTAAAGAAATGATTCTAAGTTACTTTAATAGGGATGTTGCCTGACCTTTCACTATTGAGTCAAGTCTTCCAGAAGTGGGTGTCAGGGACAGCCGAGCATTCCTGCTTTCCCGAGCCACCCTGGTGAGGTGAACTTTTGTCATGTGGAAACTCAGCTTGGTGAACTTCAAAACATAGAAACCACGGCGAGCTTCCATTTGTATGAGTAATGAATGGATTTACTAGTTTAGAAGGAGCCAAAATGTCCGTGAAAGTTCATCTCAGAAAATCTGGCTCTATCCCGTGGTTCCCAGTGTCCTTGACCTGTGGCCATCCATTGGAAACCAGGAGACATTGTTTCACCCTGTGGAATGGCCATGGAGGGAGTGCCATGGGGAGAGGCTTCCTCACCCCCACCAAGACGCTCACCAAGTTGTCCTGTTCCACATCCTCTGTTTCTTTTCATGTCATGGTGGTTAGGGACCTAGTGGAGGTGCTTGGACCATCTTCTTAAGGGTCCACATAAGCTTTGGGAGGGGATACATAACACAGAGTCATAAGTTTCCCCGGTCGGCCAGGCAAGCCAAATCAATGCTAGTGTTTAGTGGCTAACAGGTACCACGAGCCAGTGGCCTTATGACTCAGGCAAGTTTATCCTCCCAACAGGTGCTGCAGACTTCTCATGGCAGACCCCAAGACATTCCAGCCACCAGCAGTATTTTTTCCCCAACTTAAAATACTATTTTCTTCAAGAAGATAGTAATACTGTAATAGCATTGTATGGTGACCCATGGTAGCTACACTTATGATGAGGATAGCATAAACTATAGAGTTGTCTAATCACTGGGTTGTACATCTGAAGCTAATGTAACATTGTGTGTCAACTGTACTTCAATGAAAAAGAAAGTTAAAATATAATGCATGTAGGAACTGTGTGTATAGAGGGAAAATGCAGTTTCTTTAACAGAGACTTAGAACACATCCTTGGTCAGGTTTCTGTTATTTAAAAAAAAAAAAATTGTTTTCATTTTTACTTCTTTGTTTTCCGAACTGAATTTTTTAAAAATCTTAGATAAAACTGTCTTTAGAATCAGAGTGGAGTCTAGGATGTTTTGACAACATTATTTGGTGAATATTAAAAAACCATATTGAATAACATTATGCATCTGAACTTACTGCATTTATGTAACTGCTGCTTCCTAACAGGGGAAAATTGAAGAAGCATTGAGTGCATTCCAAGAACTAGTGCGCAAATACCCTCAGAGTCCACGGGCAAGATACGGAAAGGCACAGGTATTTGAAATCATTCCTACGTAGAAGATGCTTTTGATGTTCTTGTGTTCTGTGTAATTGGATTTTTTTCACTGCCCACCATTTGTATTTCTCTTTGTCCTTCTAACTTATAAACAGAGTCCATTTCTCATGCATATGTGTACACTCAAGCAAGAAATACCGTTTTAAGTACGACAGTTAGTTATTGCCATTGCGTCCCGGTGAATCTAGTAACATTTTCCTGCTCTCCCTCCATCTGGCTTCTCCCTGGATTTGAAAAGAAAAAAAGAAGAACACTTTTGTCCTTGACCTCCCGTCACCGTTATGCCCCATTCTGCCAAGTTTTCACCACAGGCTCCTCTGAGCTATAAGAACCGCAGTTTTGCAACTAGAGGCTGCAAGTATGCCTAGGAAAGTCTTGAAAATATAAAACGGAGTTATATTATCAGCTTCCCTCTCCCTGTCTCCACTCTCTCTCTCCTTTCTTTCCTGACTTTCCCATCGTCCAGCTCCTCATTCTGCGAAGTTTTTCTGCACCCACCTGTGGTTGCTGCAGTTGGCTGTAAAGCCACCATGTACCACGTACTTTTTTAGACCCTGGGATTATCATAATGAGCCCTCTAGAGGTCTCTGCCCTTGTGGATCTTATCAGCCAGGAGGTATTTTAAACGTTACTTTATCAAAACTGAGAGGGAGACAAACCATAAGAGACTCTTAATCTCAGGGAACAAACTGAGGGTTGATGGGGGTTGGGGGGAGGGATGCGGTGGCTGGGTGATGGACACTGGGGAGGGTATGTGCTATGGTAAGTGCTGTGAGTTGTGTAAGACTGATGGTTCACAGACCTGCACTCCTGAAACAAATATTATATGTTAATAAAAACAAAGTCAGTTCGTTAAAAATTACTTACAGGAAGCCCCCTATATGCAGTTCTAAGTGCTGCAGATGCAGCCACCAGCAAAATGTATGGCATTGTCATTATGGTGACGAAGGCATCCCGGGAGACAAAACAAGTAAAATATATATGCTTCAACTAATCTTCGACAAAGCAGGAAAGAATGTCCAATGGAAAAAAGACAGCCTCTTCAATAAATGGTGCTGGGAAAATTGGACAGCCACATGCAGAAAAATGAAATTGGACCATTTCCTTACACCACACACAAAAATAGACTCAAAATGGATGAAGGACCTCAATGTACGAAAGGAATCCATCAAAATCCTTGAGGAGAACACAGGCAGCAACCTCTTTGACCTCTGCCGCAGCAACATCTTCCTAGGAACAACGCAAAAGGCAAGGGAAGCAAGGGAAAAAATGAACTATTGGGATTTCATCAAGATCAAAAGCTTTTGCACAGCAAAGGAAACCGTTAACAAAATCAAAAGACAACTGACAGAATGGGAGAAGATATTTGCAAACGACATATCAGATAAAGGACTAGTGTCCAGAATCTATAAAGAACTTAGCAAACTCAACACCCAAAGAACAAATAATCCAATCAAGAAATGGGCAGAGGACATGAACAGACATTTCTGCAAAGAAGACATCCAGATGGCGAACAGACACATGAAAAAGTGCTCCATATCACTCGGCATCAGGGAAATACAAATCAAAACCACAATGAGATATCACCTCACACCAGTCAGAATGGCTAAAATCAACAAGTCAGGAAATGACAGATGCTGGCGAGGATGCGGAGAAAGGAGAACCCTCCTACACTGTTGGTGGGAATGCAAGCTGGTGCAGCCACTCTGGAAAACAGCATGGAGGTTCCTCAAAATGTTGAAAATAGAACTGCCCTATGACCCAGCAATTGCACTATTGGGTATTTACCCTAAAGATACAAATGTAGTGATCCAAAGGGGCACGTGCACCCGAATGTTTATAGCAGCAATGTCCACAATAGCCAAACTATGGAAAGAACCTAGATGCCCATCAACAGATGAATGGATCAAGAAGATGTGGTATATATACACAATGGAATACTATGCAGCCATCAAAAGAAATGAAATCTTGCCATTTGCAACAACATGGATGGAACTAGAGCGTATCATGCTTAGCGAAATAAGTCAAGCAGAGAAAGACAACTATCATATGATCTCCCTGATATGAGGAAGTGGTGATGCAACATGGAGGCTTAAGTGGGTAGAAGAAGAATAAATGAAACAAGATGGGATTGGGAGGGAGACAAACCATAAGTGACTCTTAATCTCACAAAACAAACTGAGGGTTGCCGGGGGGGTGGGGTTTGGGAGAAGGGGGTGGGATTATGGACATTGGGGAGGGTATGTGATTTGGTGAGTGCTGTGAAGTGTGTAAACCTGGTGATTCACAGACCTGTACCCCTGGGGATAAAAATATATGTTTATAAAAAATAAAAAATTTAAAAAAAAAGAATTATTAAAAGCAAATGTAACCCATCAGTTACTATTTCAAAATAGAAAAAAAAAAAAAATATATATATATATATGCTTGTCAGTGAGAAGTGCTGAGAACCTGTAAAAAGCAGAGTACCGCCACAGGATGTGTGAGGGAGTTGATATGTGGGCTAGGGTGTTTGGGAGAAGTCTACCGACGAGGTGACATTTGAGCCAGGGCCTGAATAAATATATATATAAATATATAGTTAAGGATATTATAACATATTAAACATAAATATATTAGATCATCTTGTGTAAAATACGTCATAAAGAAAAGGAGAGCATACCTATTAAGATTTTTCTGGCTGTGAGCTATGAAGCTTGAGGGTGACGGGGCAGACAATGCTTCAGATACGCTGATCAGAAAATGCCTCTCGGGACGCCTGGGTGGCTCAGTTGGTTGGGCAGCTGCCTTCAGCTCAGGTCATGATCTCAGGGTCCTGGGATCGACCCCCGCATCAGGCTCTCTGCTCAGCCTCTCTGCCTACTCTCTGCCTGCCTCTCTGCCTACTTGTAACCTCTTTCTGTTTGTCAAATAAATAAATAAAATTTTAAATTTAAAAAAATAATAAAACCAACAACCTGGTGTCTTTCCATCTCACGTCGTGGCAGTCTAGTGGACTTGGCAATGGCTTACCACGTTCTTCATTACCCGACCACCGCTCCTTCGCCAGCCCCCTCCTTGCCGCCCATCTTGCACCCGCCTATCCTCTCCCCCTCACTTCCCCACCCAGGGCCTCGCTCTTGCTATATTCTCTGCCTTGGAAGCTCTTCCCCAGATAGCCTCATGCCTCACTCCCTCTCTTCTTTCAGTTCATTCCTGGTCAGCCTGCCTGAACTAACTCTTCCTACTGCCCTACCGTCGGCACTCCGAAGCCTGCTTTGTTTTTGGTCCCCAGCACTCGTGGCCATCAGACACATAGTACTTTGATTTGTATATCGTCTTTCTCTTCGTAATGAAGCAGAATGAAAAAAGAGCTTTATTTGTTTTGTTTACTTTGCCTGCCACGTAGCTCCTGGATTATATTTGTTGAATGAATGCGTGAACATGCAGACAAACTGCCGAGAAACACGAAGTCCGGACTGGAGCCCTGTCTTTGAAATATGAATGTGAAACATGATACATATCTCTGTCAACCCAGCATACATTCATTATTCCTCCTTTTATATTTTTTTCTCATCTGTAGCTTGGTAGCTGACTGGTCTTCATGTTATTGAGATAGCACATTGTGTCGCTTTTCTCTGTCTGCTTTTTAATCTCTTGATAAAGAGAAGTTTTTAATCTGTCTCAAAATGCTTTTCCCGCATGTCCAGAAATTGACATTACATGTATATTTTGGATGATTACAAATACAGCCTGTCATGGGACACTTACCCATTGTGGGGACTTCCTCTAGTGTGAAGACGATCTGGCTGAGAAAAGAAGGAGCAACGAGGTGCTGCGTGGGGCCATCGAAACCTACCAGGAGGTGGCCAGCCTGCCTGATGTCCCCACAGACTTGCTGAAGCTGACCTTGAAGCGGCGCTCAGACAGACAGCAGTTTCTGGGTAAGACAATAAGAGTTAGTTCAGCCCCAAATGCCGTGCTCTGTGCTCTTAGAAGAGCTTAGTTACCTAGGAGGGAACCTGAGTTTCATAACTACTTTCAGGTAATTTACGCGAATGGATCCTAGACAGAAATGGTCCTGACCTTAATACTTACAGAGATGCAGATGGTATTTCACCACCTTTCCCCACTACCCTCCTACCCACCGATTTTAAAGCTGACGTAGATGGGATGCTGGGAGGTTGGATAATTTGCCTAAGGAATCACAGCTAATAAATTAATGGGTCTGGGATCAAAACTCTTCCTGCTGTGCCAGACTCTTTTCTCTCTTAACAATAACAGATCTATTCATGGGTGTTGAGATTATCAATGGAACAATTTTTCTGTTTTCTTGGCTTTTAAAAAAGATTTCATTTATTTATTTGACAAGAGATTGAGAGAGAGCACAAGTAGGCAGAGGGGCAGGCAGAGGGAAAGAGAGAAGCAGGCTCCCCCTGAGCAGGGAGCCCAACGTGGAGCTTGATCCCAGGACCCTGGGATCATGACCTGAGCTAAAGGTAGCTGCTTAACTGACTAAGCCACCCAGATGCCCCTGTAGAACAGTTTTTATAAAAGATGGAATATTAGAAGTTCCAGACACTAAAAATTTTGCCTATAAAGTTTGACTCTTGATCCAAGGAAAATGATAGGGAAAAAACCTTTTAAAATCTCTAAGTAAATTTGCCACTGCTTTGCAAAGAGCAGCATAGAGCATCCTCCTCTCTGACCAAAGTGCCGGGGCCAAAGGCAAGTAAGACTAGCTCGAACCTAACTTCATTATGACCAGGCTTCTGATTCTCTTCCACCTAACTTGTCATCAGGAAACCAGATGGAAGCGTCTAGGCCAGGTGTTACCTATCAGGCGGGTGCTAGTGGCCTGATACGTTATATGAACAGTCATTGATGCCACTAGGAGAGGCTCATCTAAGTGATACCAGAGGCCAACTGACCCTGTTACCAGTTTCCTGAGGGCTAGGATTAAGAGTACTTGTGTCACTTTGGTAAATGACCTAAGTCTGATAGGAGTAGAACCCAAGGGATGATTAGAAACTAGAAGAAAGAGTCCATTAAACTTCTATGCAAATGGACTAGTCCAGAAGAAGGAAAACATACAGCACCCACAGGATGGGAAAGGCAAGGTTGGGACTCAGTGGAGGCAGTTGCCTCGGGTACAAAATTAGTAGCACTGAGCTTTCCTCTTGCCTCAGGCTCCAATATGCCTTGGTTAAACTCTGTTTACTCATTCTGTCCTTCAATTTTTGATATTTTGTCCATTGTGGATTTTTTACATTAATTTTGATTTTTAGAAAGAATGTATAAAAACATCACGCCTCTGGATGACTGAATTTTTGGCAGCCTCATAAACTTTGCATTGAGCACCTCACTTGCCTCCCCTTATTCCTGGCCCTGGGGAAAGAATCTACTAATACCTCTAACCCCCTTCTGCAACCATCTTGAATATAGTCTCATCTTCCTCCAAATGAGAATGAGGCAAGTTCATAAGAAGAGGTTGTATAAGGAAGGGATTGTAGGAAGAAGATTTTATTGAAGGTGACAAGGGGGTGAAGTTTACTCCCAGAAGAGCAGGGCTGCATGATGCAGAGTAAAGGAGACAGGAAGGGCAGCTGGAGGGATGTTTACCCAGACCTTTGCAATGGTTAATAAGGGAAATACAGGAGCAGAGAAAAAAGTATAAACTAAGTTGGCCAGATGAGGGGGAAGGGAATGTATAGAAAAGTAAAGTCAGATTTGTGCGTGAGGGAATAAATCACCAAGCTAACCAATCCAAAATCGGCTAGTAATGGGAAAAAGGCCGTGGAATAAGCTGGGTGGTGTTTTATGCCAGGTAGTTGTATCTGTTAGCAGGACCCACAACTGTATGAGCTTATTGATAGTCCTATCATACTCTTGGCTAATACTTAGTTTGTGGGCAGCTGAACCCTTTAGGGAAGTTATCTTATCATGTATACTGGTCTTATTTTGCACATTTTCCCATATTCAATTTATTTTCAACTGTGGTGAGGAGGAATGACAGTTGGCCCCAGAAATTTTAAGTTTCCATCACATAGCCTTAAAACTTGACAGAGGCTGGGGTGTTCATGATTCCTATTGTGCATAGCATCCTATCATCCACCAGAGGGTCCCATAATACCAGCTGATGTCTTCTTGCTCCTCGACTAGGTCATTCATTCATTACCTGGAGATGAAGACACTTAATTGGAACTAGCATGAGGGATATACCCCAGTGCCTTTTTTCAAGTTTCACAGAGGGTGCTACACCCAAAATCCTTTAGGCTTTTTATTTTCTCTCTATTCATAAAATCAAAATTAATTATAACAAACCAACGATAACCCAGTGAAACAGTTTGTTTGTTTGTTTTTTAACAAGGAATTGATAAAACTTTTCAAAGAGGGCATTTGACATAAGAAGATAAATGTTGGTGAACTCAGAAAATGATAGTCTCTCGTGTCTCTTGTGCTTTGTAGACTCAATACGAAGATGACCAGGATCTGCTTTTATTTCTGTTGAGTTTCTTTTTTTTTCCTCTTCACACCAAATCAGGTCACATGAGAGGCTCCCTGATTACCCTACAGAAGTTAGTTCAGCTGTTTCCTGATGATATGTCTTTAAAGAACGACCTTGGAGTGGGGTATCTCTTGATAGGGGATAATCACAACGCTCAGAAGGTCTACGAAGAGGTAAGCAGAGAGCAGTCTGCTGTTCACCACATCCCGTTGTTTTGAGCATGAAGTGTTTTTTTTTTTTTTTTTTTAAGATTTTATTTATTCATTTGACAGACAGAGATCACAAGTAGGCAGAAAGGCAGGTAGAGAGAGAGGAAGGGAAGCAGGCTCCCTGTTGTGCAGAGAGCCCGATGTGGGGCTCGATCCCAGGACTCTGAAGGCAGAGGCTTTAACCCACTGAGCCACCCAGGTGCCCCTTGAGCGTGAAGTTTTAATGTCACCGGTGAATTGCATTTATTACACCCAACCTCTCGCTTTCTTCACTTTAAATTCAGTTAAAGAGAACATAAGTATTAGTCTAGTTGACATTCTAAATTTTGTCTCCATCTCTTAAATTTTGCCCTAATCGGAAAATTTTAAATTTTAGTTAACACCTGGCACCTCAAAACCTTCAACTTACTATTGTGATAGTTTTTTTAAAATAAATTTTAAAGATTTTATTTTTATTTATTTTAGAGAGAGAGAGAAAGAGAGCTGTGCACACACGTGCATGCGCATGGAAGGGCAGAGAGGGCGGGGGAGGACAAGCAGACTTGCTGCTGAGCGCAGAGCCTGATGTGGGGCTCAGTCTCAGGACCCCGAGATCATGACCTGAGCTGAAATCAAGAGTCCACGCTTAACTGACTGAGCCACCCCAACACTCCTATAATTGTGATGGTTATAAAACTTCATATTTATCAGTCCATAAACACCTTTTCAAAGAGTGTGCTTCATGATAGGAAGTAGAACTCAGTTTTTCCATAAATGGAAAAACACCCACCTTTTTCCTTTTTTTCAGCAAAAGTCCAGTCTAAGAAACTATGGAGAAGGAGACTTTCAAGCATGTGGAGTAAATTACTCAAGTCTTGGAGAGCAGTAACTCTTTGATCCTCTAGCAGGGATGTCTTTGAAAGGATTTCTACTTTAGAAAGGCTATTTTAGTAGATAACCTCCAAGTTACAAATAACTATAAATCTAGGAAACTTGTGTCTCCTTCCAGTAATGAGAAAATTCATTTGGCATAGAATAAACGGGATACCCAGTGAACTTCAAAGGTAGAGAAAGTTAATGCCTCCATAAAAGAAAGGGGAACACATTTACCTGTTATTCTTTAATTTAGATGTTTTGGTCAGTGGTTTTCAGGCTGGCGTATTTTACATCAAAATGCTACTACTCAGTGATAGCCAGTTTGATTCCTTCTGGTTTAAAAATGCTGTCACTCACAGAGGGGTGAGGTTTTCTTTTTTTTAATCTTATTTTTATGGTTCTGGAGACTTAATTGAAAATCATCAGATTTCAGAACAATTTTCTCTTCATCCTTGTCATAATTTTCATATTTTCTCAGAGAATAAAAAGAAGACTTGTGTGTTTTATACCACGTCTAATATCTACATAAAGTAGATTGATCCTGCAGTGTTGAAAATGTGTATACTTCACTGAAGTGCTTGTTCCAGGTCATAAAAGAAGTCCAGGTGGGGTGATGTAGTTGCTGATGGCCAAAACCTAACCCTTAGTGCCCTGTCTTGCAAAGGTGGTTTAAGCGAAATAATTATGTGTCTCACAGTTCAGGATCATGTGAATCTGAGTTGGCCAACTGTATCAGATACACACATTATTCTGCCACTTTCTAAAGCCTCAGAGATGAAATTGTAGACATTCCTCCCTCTCTCTTTTCCTTCCTTCCTTCCCTCTCTCCCTCCCTCCAAAAAACATGATCAAGTGTTAACTGGATACCAAGCACATTGGAAGTGAGGGCAGGATCTGAAAGCGTACTGGGTTCTCCCTTCCACTATGGATTTGTCCTTCCTCAACCTCTCAGAACGTTCCTTGAATATATTTACTGTTTTTACCTGATAATAGATCTCGGATATGTGAAATATTTTAATTCATCTTGAAACATAAAATTTATCTGTTGTATTTTCTATGTTTGAAAGCATAATCTCATCTGACTAAGCATAACAAGATGCAGAAAATCTCAAATAGGGCCATATTATACATTCAAGTGGGTTTCTTTTTAAAGAGCGTGAATTGAAAACATGTGTGGGATCTGCTTTTTATTCCTCCTTCCACTTCTAATAAGCCATATTTAAGGCATTCTTTGTCCTTAACTGAAGTTTATCCTGATAGGTCTATGTCTCAAAGACCATTTTCAGAAAGCAATTGATACTGTAATTTTCTACTTTCCTTCATGTTGATTTTTACCTTTGATAAATTATAAAAATCATTAGGGGCGCCTGGATGGCTCATGGGTTGAGCATCTGACTCTTGATTTCGGCCCAGGTCATGAGCTCAGGTCCTGAGATTGAACCCTGAGTGGGCTTCTTACTCAGTGGTGAGTCAGCTAGAGATTCTCGCTCTCCCTCTCTCTCTGCCCCTCCCAGCGAGCCCCTCCCAGGCTCGCTCTCTCTCTCTCACTTTCTCTCTCTCTCTCTCTCAAATACATAAATCTTCTTTCAAAATAAATAAATAAATAAAAATAAATCCTTATTGTTTCCCTTCCTGGGACTTTTGTCTGTTTCTTTTGCTGCTTTAAGTTTCAGCAAGATTGGCTGATAGTGGTTTGAAGCAGATCGCTGACAACTATGGTTTGGGAGGTGCTCCGTGTCCCCCTTTCCATTTGCAGCAGGACGAGTGACCCAAGCCACCCATGGTCTAGAGTCCAGCATATTCCTGATTTTTCCCTCCATTCACTCCTCACCTGTCAACATGTGTTTACTGAAACCCACACACACTAGTTGGGAAATGGTAGTTAAGGAAATAAATATTTGCTGAGCCCTCATGGAGTTTCAGCCTAATACCAATTCACAAATTTCTGTTAATTTTCCCTTCTGCGTATCTTTCACATCCCCTCCCTTTTTAACCCCAGCGCTCACGTCTCTTGCCTAAACTAGGGTAGATTTATCCTGTGCAGGCTTGCTGTCCTCCAGCCTTCCTCAACATAAAACACAAATCTGACCATCCCACACTGGGCTTCAACTCCAGTGGTCTTCAGACATGTTCGGCTGTGTACCATTCCAGTAAAACGTGCTCCCGCAAATACCTGCGATATGTATGTTAAGTATGTATTGCGTTTCTTTTAAATACTTTTACATTTCATTTAATGGGGAAAAAAAAAGAAAACCTAGTCGCTTAAAAATCCCTATTTTCTTTACTGATTTAAACTTTTTAAAATTCTCTCTTCTGACTACCACATTTAAGAGAAGCTTAATACAGATAACAAGGAAAGCAGAGATTAGCACAAAAGCCAGAAATCACTGGCAGCCTCATTCTCATATACAGACTACCATGATAAACATGTGGTATGTGTCCTTCTGGTCGCTTCCATACACAGCACACTTTTCTTTTTCCATTAAATTGGTATGTATTAATCATATCATCACAAGAGTTTTATAAATGAATTAAAATTCTTCTAGAACATAATTTTTAGCAACTGCCAAGCATTGTATCTTAGGGACGTATCATCACTAATAAACCACTAATATCAGATAGATTATTTCTAATTACTTTGTTGTAATAGACAATGCCATGGTGAACATCCTTGTTCATATATCTTTATACAATTTTTATTAAAATAGATTCATCACACAATATTAGTTTCAGATGTACAACATAGTGATTCAACAACCTGATACTATACGTTGTGCTTACCAAATGTAACTGCCATCTGTCACCGTACAACACTATTACAGTACCATTGGCTATGTTCCTTATGCTGTCCCTTTCATCTGGGTGACTTACTCTTTCCGTAATGGGAACTTTACCTCCCCTCACCTTTGGCCATTTTGCCCATTCCCATAGCTCTGTCCCATGTGGCAACCATCAATCTATTCTGCATCTGTTTCTGCTTTTTTTGTTTGTTTTGTTTTTCAGATTCAACATAGAAGTGAAACCGTATGGCATTTGTCTTTTTCTGTCTGACTAATATCACTTGACATAATACTGTCTAGGTCCAGCCATGTCATTCTTTCTCATTCTTTTTTATGGCCGAGTAATGTTCCATTGTGTATGTATGCCATATCATCTGTATGCATTCCTCTATCAGTGGACACTTAGACTGCTTCCATGGTTTGGCTACCGCAAATAAGCCTGCAGTAAACATAAGGGGGCAAATATCTTTTTGGATCAGTGTTTTCATTTTCTTTGTCTTAAATACCCAGTAGTATCCAGCACTGAAACTACTGGATCATGTGTTTTTTGTTTTTTGTTTTTTGTTTTTTAAAGGATATTTTGATAATATTTATGTGCAGTACTTTTTGTGATTATATGACTTTTGGTTTTTTGCTGGCATTGTATCATGCAGAGAGTTTGTACTGGAAGCCGAATTGTCAGCTATACCAGTTTTTTGTGGTGGTCTCTGCTGTGTGCTTGTATAGAGACAGAATCCGTATCATATTAATATTAATCTCAATTTGATCTTCTTAGAAATTTTATAAAGCCACTTGTCATATCGAGAGGCTCTGTTGATTACCACTAGTTAATAAAACCCACACATTCATTGTGCATCTACGTGTAAACTGTGAGAAGCACAGGACCTTTTGTGATTTGCCTCCTGCCCCCTTTTCCTGGTCTCATTCCCTTTTGCTTCTCCTCGTCCATTATTTATTTATTTATTTTTAAGGATTTTATTTATTTATTTGACAGAGGAAGAGACAGTGAGAGAGGGAACACAAGCAGAGGGAGCAGAAGAGGGGGAAGCAGCCTTCCCACCGAGCAGGGAGCCTGATGCGGGGCTCGATCCCAGGACCCTGGGATCCGGACCTGAGCCAAAGGCAGATGCTTAACGACTGAGCCATCCTGGCACCCCTGGTTCATTATTTTTTTTTTTTTCTCTCTTCTCCTGTGCCTTGAATACCTCCTCCCCAACAATCCCCCATCTTCCCTTGGCCTGGTGAACTCCTATTTATCCCTAAACCCCTTTCAGACCTTGTGTTTGCCATACCAACCCTAGAGCAAGCCAGGTGCTCCTCCTCTTTACCGCCACTTGCCTTGTGCCCATCGCCGTGGCTGCACTCACCATTTTGTATGACCACTGTCTGCTTGTGAATCTGTCTTCCTCCCATGACTGAGACATACCTTGAGAAAAGACAGTGTATCTCGCTTATATGTCCAGACCCTAGAAGAGCTCTGTGTATTCTAAAATATCTGGCAAAGGAATACATGTGTTAATTACTTGAGAGGGTGATTGTCATCTGTGTAGCTGCAATCATTGCAGTTCAATTCCAGAAGTATTTATTGTGCTCTTGTTCAGCGTCAAGCTCGATAACAGGTGCTTGGAAGGTGAAGAAGAAGCAGGGTCTGTGCTTGCAGAAATCTGGTTGGGAGGAAAGCCCAACGTGTACTCATCTATTCAATTACTATAGCTTTCTTGATGACCTGCCATGTGCTGGGCACTGTTCTAAGCATTGGGTGATCAGCAGTGAGTGCAATAGACAAAATCCCCGCACACCTTACATCTTAGTGGGAAAAAATAAAAGATTAACAAGTCAAATGGTGATGAGCACTATGAAGAAGGGGAATCAGGATAAAGAAGTCAAAAGAGTGACTAATGCACAAGGGATTCATTCTGTTCTATAGGGAATGGTTGGGGGTTGGTTCACCAAGATAGTGACCTCTGAGCAAAGACTTCATGCAGGTGAGGGAGTGAGCCATTCTGATATCTGAGAGAAGAGTATTTGAGGCAAAGGAGTACTGCACATGCAAAGGTCCTGAGGCAGGGGTGCCTTTGACTTGCTGTGCAGGAGCAAGGAATCTAGGGCTCCTCAGGGTGGCTGGAAGTGGGGGTCAGGGCCTTAAGAGAGGAACCCAAAGAAGTAGAGAGGCCCAGCTCAAAGGAGGCCCAGAAGACTGTCCTTAGAATTGGTCTTTTACTCTGATTGAAATGGAACCCATCTGGTTCTGAACAGAGGAAGGGTGGGGTTTAACAGAGTACTTAGTGTGCTCATTCAGGGTCCCCTCTGGAGAAAGGGCTACAGGAGAGCCACTCTGGGGGTGGAGAAGGTCTGCGGTTAGGAGGCTTGTGTGAAGACACAGGGGAGAGGTAACCAGATGGGGACCAGGGGGCAGTGGTGAATATAGTGGCAGGGACATGATTCTGAATATTTCTCGAAGGGAATGTTGACTGGATTTGTGAATGGATGAGGTGCAGGACCACATACAAACTGAAAAATTCTGAAGTATCAATCGTGTGCACTGTGGACTCTTGGAGGGGAGGGGGGTCCGCTCTCCCAAACACTTGGTCATGTATAAGGAGCCTGTGGTGGCTGCCACTGTCTTGTCCCACTCAGGCTGATGGATGACGAGAAGCTCCAGGATATTCAGGATATCCATTTTTACATTCACTCAGCTCGAATCTTCACCCTTCACTTTTGTTCCATGCATGAGTTTGTCTTTGTGGCTTTACAAGTTGAAAGTTGTTTTGATTTCTCACTGCTCATATTGAATTTAAAGGCATTCTACATAATTTATCTTTAATTATAATAAATGGATATTATAATAAACAGTGATTTAACTTATATTAAATATTTACTTGGGTTTTATCACAGAATATTAGATTTGCTCATCGGTTTATCTTCAGTCCTTAAAATGGTCTGGGCCTTCAAGAAATTATTATTAAATGAACAGATCATGATAGATGGCAAATGCAAATCTAAATTTGCTCTTATTTAAGGCAATGTATAAAGTATACATACAAACAAATATAACCATTCAGAGTTGACTTTTTTTTTTTTAAGATTTTATTTATTTATTTGACAGAGAGAGAGATCAGGAGTAGGCGGAGGTGGGGGAAACAGCCTCCCTGCCGAGCAGAGAGCCCAATGCAGGGCTCAATCCCAGGACCCTGAGATCACGACCTGAGCCAAAGGCAGAGGCTTAACCAACTAAGCCACCCAAGCACCCCCAGAATTGACTTTAAATAGAGCAATTTTAAAGCCGCTTTTTTCCCTGATCACTAACAAAAGACTGAGGTCATATCAGTTCACAGAGAGCTTTGCTGATTTGCATTGTTCAATCAGTGCTTTCATAGTCACTGCCTTTTCATTCATTTTTTTCATTGACGAGAAATTTGGGGGCATTTAAACTTAATATGGCAATGAGACAAAACACTAGTGTTTTAAGCCGTGATATCATAATCCACTCCAAGCACAGCAAAGCTAATTAAAATTTGTTTTGACAGCCATTTGTAGAATTTGTAGTCAGTTACAATAGTTTTCTGTTTCCTTTGAGTTTAGGTTCTGAATGTGACACCAAACGACGGCTTTGCTAAAGTACATTATGGCTTTATCCTGAAGGCGCAGAACAAAATTGCTGAGAGCATTCCCTATTTAAAGGTAACTGTCCTGCCCTTCCTCTGTTTTTCATCTTCTGATTCCTTCGACTCATCTGGACTCCCTTAATTATGCATTGTTGATTGATCAGCATGTGCTGCTGAGTCTTTTCATCTTCAGAATGTACACCCTCTGACTGTGACATTTCTAGGCAGTGATTGAGGCTGTTGGATATAGAAATGCCAACCATGTCAACAGAGATTATGTAGAGAAGACATTCTGAAGAAATTCCTAAAACTGTATTAGTTTGTATTTAAATGGGAAAGGTAGACCAAAATTACCAATAGGATAGTTTAAAATATAGGCAACATATTAAATGTTCCTTTTAGTGTTTAATTATACATTCGGTCTAGCTCGAACAGAACTCATGACAACCTATATGAAGTATGAGAACCATTGTTGCCTGAATAGGTCAAACCCTAAAAAACGTGGTAGCTCAAGATATTCAGATTAAAATATGCTGTCTTGTTTTGTCTTCTGTATCTAGTTGTAAATCCTTGAAGATGCACCAGAATCACAGGCCTGGTCTAGCTAAGGGCTGTTCAGCAGAACTTTCTGTCACAGTAGGAAGGTCCTTTATTTCTGTGCTCCAGTATGTTAGCCACTGGCCACGTGTGCCTTTTGACACCTGAAATGTGGCTAATATGACTGAGGAACTGGATTTCTAGCTTTCATTTTATTTCATTTTAATCAAAATAGTGATGTGTACCTAGCATCTACCATGTTAGACAGGTAGATGGTGGAATACTTGTGAACTTTTTTTTTTAAGTAGCAATATACATCACACTTCCATGATCTCTTTCTTTCACATGACTTCAATCAGAGATCTCAAATGGCAACCCACTGATTGCAAATAGCTTGCATGTTTTATTTGGCCAGCAAAGTTCTATTAAAAACAATTTTCATTGCTTGTTTTAGTTAAGAATCTGAGCGTTTTATTTAATCATGGCAATTTCTGATTTCTCTTGAAAGATCACATCTGGCCCATATCCCAGCACAGGAGCAGAGCAATGCTGTCCCCTTGAGGTGGCCTGCACGTCACTGGCATCTCTAAACCTTTACATTCCCTGCCAGAACCTGCTGGACGTGTGGGTTTCTCTGACTGAAAGTGTTCCCCACACATTTCCTCTGACATAATAAGGAATTAATAGTGTTCTCCCTGCTTCAGAGTTGGGGAAACAGAGAGCTGGGTCTATTAGTTAACTTGTCAGTCAAGAGCCCTGATCACAGGTCTCCTCTCCTAAGTGATGCTACTCCTATTCCTTGCTGCTACTGTCTAACATTATGCAAATACAGTTTCTCCCCAGTGAAAATATTGGGTTTCTGATGAAGAGACCTGAAAATGCAGATTTTTAGAAAAATGAAGATTTCTTGACATTTAGATTTTTTTTTATCTTTGTCCTTTTATTTCTCTGAATTCATTCTCTTGCTTTAATAGTTTTTCTCACGCTCTATTTTTGTTGTTGTTTTGTTGTTTATATACATCTCAGTTCAGTCCGTATGTGGGAGATGGGGTAGAAATCAGCTAAATGTTTTAGCATTGGATTTGTTTAATGACAACTACATTTGCAAAGAGTCCAGCTGGCTTTAATCCTATTGGAAGTTTTGTAAAAGATTTCATTAAAAGGTGAAGGTGCATTTTTTTCGAGTAGAAAGAAATACTATTTTCAGTTGGATCTCTGTCACTTCAAACATCTTATGAACAACTAAATATTTTACTTCAAGAATAAAAAGCCTCCAGATGACATATGGTCAGATTTGGAGAGCAAACTAAATGGGATAGCTACCCAGTCACGAAATTCTTTGGGGTTGTGAAATAAGATTGGTTCCACAGAGATGATTCACATACTAATTTTCTGGGTTATTACATTGTTAATTAGTGATAAATGTATTACTGAATTTAACTTTATCACCTCTTTTTACATTTGCATTTTAAAGGTCTACCAGTAACCTAATTGCCAAACTTTAATATTGAGGTGAATTTTTCTGGTCCTTAGATTTTGTATGTTATATAAAGATGAAGTAAGTCAATGAATTACAGCCAGTATTTAATTTTTTTCATTAAATACAAATATTATCCTTTTTACAGGAGGGAATAGAATCTGGAGATCCCGGCACTGATGATGGACGGTTTTACTTCCACCTGGGGGATGCCATGCAGCGGGTTGGGAACAAAGAGGTAATGAACTTGTGAATTTTTAGTTCTCTTAATGGACATGGTGGAGTTAGGGATGGTGGGTGGCGGGGAGAGGTAACTCTGGGAGAAATTTATACTTGAAAAAATATTTTGAGCATATACTCCAAAGGTGGTGATTGAAACTATTTAGCTATTTAAAATTTGTTTCAAACAGCCCAACAACTCCTGCAGGCCTGGAAAGAACTTTGGGGATTTTTGAACTTTATAGTTTCTTTCAAGAAACTGGTTGAGTAATAGTAAGAGCAGCCTCTCAATGAGTACATGTGTACGTGTGTGTGTGAGTGTGTGGGTGCGCACTTGTGGGTATGGGCACAGAAAGAGATAAGCATTGCCCTGAAAAAAATATCTTTAAAGTCATGAAATGAAAAGATGTCTCTGAAGTTGCTTAAATATTTTAACAATATTTTAACAGTATGCCTAGACTTGTTTTTATTTTATTTTTGGATTTTAAAAAGTAGTTATTTTTAGAATGAAGCCTTTATTCAGCTGAGTCCTAAGCACACACTGAACTCAGTGATTAATTATGTAAATTACCTTCTGGTATTTAATACCAAGTTTCAAATGAATTCATGTAGCTCTAGTAATAACAGGTACTGACACCAAAAATGTAGAAGCTAAAACAAGTTACATGTTTTCTTTGTAAGTATTGCTGTTTTTTTCCGAGCCCATGTCAGCTTCTTTAAACATAGCATTAGATTATGATTAATCATGACATCATGTACTGAAGTTCCCAAACTGTCAGAATCACCATGTTTGTTGGTGGAGAGTAAAGCCCACCTTTTCTTTTACATCATCATGGGGTCTAGCCTGGGCTATCCTTACAGTCCTGGATAAAGGGATGAAGTGAGCCACTGAATCTTGGTAACCATGGCATTCCATATATGTTGTAAAGTGCAATCAGCTTACAGGGTAAAAATAAAAGATAACACAGCTTTAGGTTTCTAAAATAAATAAGAACATGGAACCATCTGGAAAAGTGAAGGTTCATAAGAGTGGGGGTAGGGGGGAGGTTGTGATGGGGTAATTGCCAGCTAGACACACTAACCAGTTTGGGGTAAGAGAGATTTGGGTGATTGACACTGTTTTCTTTATACATTACTGTGCATCTGTGCCTTTCCCCTCTAACCTATCAGTCAGTCAGCTGGAGTAAAATGAGGCATTAGAAGTGAAGAAGGGAAGATAACTTGCTTATTAGCTCTCATTTTTGTGTTCCTTCATTGTTTTAGATACAGATGCCTGGTACAAATGATACAAATGCCTCCTTTGAGTGAGAAGGATAAGAAAGATTTTGCTGTGGTTTCTAACACTGCATAAATGTTCATGTCTGATTGCTAGAAATGTAATTGTCACTAATTAATATATCTTTGAACATCTTAGGGTCCAGGGCAGAGACAGATAAAAGAAGTCTGCGATTTATTCTCACATCGTAGATGAAAACAGCCCTTACTTCAAGGGCAAGAATCCACTACTAAACATTTGTCAGGGGCTGGGGATTTGAACCTAGGGGACTGTTCTATCAGCTTAATTACCATTCGTGTGCAAAGGACTCACAGTTCTTGAATTTAAAAAACTCACAAGGATTTGTCCTTACAGCAGAACAAAATTAGGCTTTATAGGAGCCCCATGTCTGGATATCCTCAATCTCGGGTATCAAATCTGTGAATTGACTGTTGTGCTCTGAGTTTGCAAACCGGGAACCAACCGTCCTTCATGTTCCAATGCATGCAGCTCTGCTCAGACACCAAAAGAGAAGCAAAGCCCCAGCCTCTGTGCTGCAGAGGCTGACAATGAATTGTTTTTGCAGAAGGTTTTCCTAACAGGTTTATTTCAAATGGACAGCAAGAGGGAGGGAGACCCACCATGATGATCTTACAGCCTTTCAGCCGCAGCTGTGCTTAGGATTTCTAGAACTTGCAAACCCACAGCTCGTCTCCTACTCCAAGTCCAGATTCCCGTGTCTGCTGCCTGCTTAGTGTCCCCATGCGAGAGGACAGCTCACTTGTCTTCCCCTAAACTGTGGTTCTTCCTGGGTTCCGTCTCTCCTTCGATGATACTGCCACCTTCTCTCCAGTGAGGTCAGGGCCAGGTTCAGGGAATTCGGTTTCTTCAGTCTCTGGCTCCCAGCGCACCTGCCTGCCTGCTCACACAGTGTTGCCCTTTGTCACCGTCAACCCTCAGGCATGGCTGGATGAGCCTGGCTGTTGTTTCTTGCTTTAGCCTTACTTTCTTCCAGACTACTGTGTGTTCAAAATCCCTGCTCTACCAAATACATGTTATTTGTACACAAATACACATGAAGTTGTATTCCAGGGGAAGGCATTCGCAGCCCTCCACAGTCTGCCGGCAGCTGTAGTCACCACAAGTGTGTCTTATGTGCCCCACCATGCCCTGCACTCCAGGCAGGATAGGGTCCAGCTGGGGCCACACCTGACACATGGGTTTTTCTGAGCAGGGATCGTTCTTTGGACATATTATTTCTGTGTAGTGAGCGTGTGTGTGTGTGTGTGTGTGTGTGCGCGCGCGTGTGTGTGTGTGTGTGTGCCTGACACATGGGTTTTTCTGAGCAGGGATCGTTCTTTGGACATATTATTTCTGTGTAGTGAGTGTGTGTGTGTGTGTGTGTGTGTGTGTAGGATAGGGTCCAGCTGGGGCCACACCTGACACATGGGTTTTTCTGAGCAGGGATCGTTCTTTAGACATATTATTTCTGTGTAGTGAGCGCGTGTGTGTGTGTGTGTGTGTGTGTGTGTGTAAACCATACCTAGCAGTAATTTGAAGCATAAAAGACAGTAATATTAAACACGTGTAAGAAGAATCCCCAGGTGATCTTTCTGTTTATTTCATATCCTTTATTAGAGGTCTAAAGAGGAATAGTAAAGAAAGAATTTTTAGAGGATTCTAACTTGATCATTGATGTTGTAGCAATTTGTATTGTAAGAAAGCGATCTGACTGAATTTATTGGGTCCTCTATATGATTGAAGATAATTTCTTAGAATTCCTGATGTAAGGGCGCCTGGGTGGCTCAGTGGGTTAAGCTGCTGCCTTCGACTCAGGTCATGATCTCAGAGTCCTGGGATCGAGTCCTGCATCGGGCTCTCTGCACAGTGGGGAGCCTGCTTCCTCCTCTCTTTCTCTGCCTGCCTCTCTGCCTACTTGTGATCTCTCTCTGTCAAATAAATAAATAAAATCTTTAAAAAAAAAAAAAAAAAGAATTCCTGATGTATCATTGTCATGGTTTTGTTTCTTTAAAAGTTACATAGCAGGGGCACCTGGGTGGCTCAGTGGGTTAAAGCCTCTGCCTTCGGCTCAGGTCATGATCCCGGGGTCCTGGGATCTAGCCCCGCATCGGGCTCTCTGCTCAGCAGGGAGTCTGCTTCCCCCTCTCTCTCTGCCTGCCTGTCTGCCTACTTGTGATCTCTCTCTGTGTGTCAAATAAATAAATAAAATCTTAAAAAAAAAAAAAAGTTATATAGCAGAGAGCTACAAAATGAAGGGTCCAGGAGGACTGACTGAGTGCGAGGAAAGACCTTGTAGATAGTTTAAACACGCCGCTGTTGGCTAAGTCACTTGCCCAGGCATCAAGCATGGTAAATATCAGGTCCAGGTCTACATTCTGACTTCTAACTCCCGAACTAGTGCTAGGAACCTTGCTGGTTTGGTTTCCTATAATATTTTTTTTCCCCCTCACTTCTGACAATGTGCCTGGTCCATGAAGTGAATTGCTGCTGACTCAAAAATAAGCATTTCAAAAAATCATCTGTGGGAATTATTATTGTTCTTCACTTTAACCCGGAAAGGTATAGGAAATACAATCCTAAATTTGAATTGGATAGAAATAACTTAAAAAGTCAAATAAATTTTAAAAGTAAAATGTATTTTTTTTTTTAAAATTCAGACAGTGATTAGCCACGTTATGTTTCTGGCTTGTAAAGATACAACTTTGGCTACAACTAACATGTATTTCAAGGAAAACATATAAGAATGATTAGTAGATATGATCTTGATTTGAGATACTGTTGAGAAAGATAAGAATATCACTTTTGATAGATTTTTTTCTTTTTTAATGATACAAAGATAGGAGGAGAGTGGAGTAAGTTGCCAGAGCCCTGGGTTGTAGTTCAAGATATTTAGCCTTTTTAAGCCTCAGTTTCAACATTTGTAAAAATGGACATATTTGAGGTTATTAGAGAGAGCAAATGTGATTGCACATGGAAAAGTGAGTAATAAACTAAAAAGTGTTCCTGGAAATAAGAAGTGGTATTGTTAGCACACTTGACTTTCTAGTGAAGGAAATACTGACCTAAGAATTTTAAGACTTTTAAAAGGTAATATTTTTTACATTTATTTATTTTGTTTAAAGATAGTATTTATTTATTTGAGGGACAGCGATCATAAATAGGCAGAGAGGCAGGCAGAGAGAGAGGGGGAAGCAGGCTCCCTGCCAAACAGAGAGCCCAATGCGGGGCTGGATCCCAGGATGCTGGGATCATGACCCGCGCCATAGGCAGAGGCTTTAACCCACTGAGCCACCCGGGCGCCCCTATTTTTTATATTTAAAGTACATCTGGGGGTCATTTGGATGTCCAACTCTTCGTTTTAGCTCAGGTCATGATCTCTTGATTGTGAAATACAGTCCTATGCCAGGCTCCATGCTCAGTGGGGAGTCTGCTTTGAGATTGTCTCCCTCTCCCTCTGCTCCTCCCATCAATGTGCGCACACACACGCTCACGCATGCTTGCTCTCACTCTCTCTCTCTGGAATAAATGGATCTTTAACAAAAACAATAATAAAATATATCCAGAGTTTTATGAAGATGTTCTTTTGAATATCTTCTTGATCCACCTGGTATTAAATGCCTGTATTTAATTGATCCAAGTGTGTATTTGTAATCACTCTTCAGAAAGCCCTCATTAGCTCAGACTTAGAGTCACAAAGGGATACTGTTCAGCATAGCCCTGGAGCGTCTTCCAACTTGAAGACAATGGAGTGAGCATGCGTGGTGCAGGAACCTTGCGGGAGAGCCCCTGGGGAGCATATGGTGAGGGTGTCACTGGAAGGAGACATATGGAGTGGCATACTCTTCAGCCAGCTGTCCCTGAAAAGGCTAGTCTTCTTGGAGGCAAGTTGTATCGTGTTCCAATTAGCCTAAAGCCACAAATGTTATCCCTCATGGCAGGAAAAAAACCCGAAAAGGAACAAAAATTCCCCTTTAAAAAGCCTAGTATGGGCTATTGCTATATTTATTGCCAGCTCAGAATGAGATTTCCTTTCTGTCTATTTAATTTAATGGAGGATTCATAATCTCTTACCTTGGGGTCGGCTTCTGAAATGCAGATGTGGGAAGAAGGTACATGTGAAAAGAAGTCACTTTTCCTTTTCACAATCTGATTCGGTAATCAAATATTTTGGAAGAAATTATTAAAATCATAATCCTTTCCTTTTAAAGGAAACACAAAAGTAGAACTGGAGAAATGAAGGTGAAAAGATAAAACCCATTATGGTTTCTTAGATTATTTATTCACTTAACACATGAGTCCTAGACTCTGTGCTGGACACTTGGAGGAAGACCGAAATGAGTCCAGCCTGAGGCTGCATCACAGGAGCATAAACCCTCAGAAGGAAAATAAAAGGCAGACGTGCATTTATAAGGAAAATGTGTCATGATCAGAAACCTAATCGAGTAATGGTATTTTCACCAGTATAACCAATTTGGGCATCTGACTAGCAAACTCTTTATTTAAAAGTTACCAAAGTGATTCTCAATTTTTTTAATTAATAGAACTGCTTCCTGTGTCCATGGTTCAATCCTTCTGTTCTTTCAGGCATATAAGTGGTACGAGCTTGGGCACAAGAGGGGCCATTTTGCATCTGTATGGCAGCGCTCTCTCTACAACGTGCATGGACTGAAAGCCCAGCCCTGGTGGACCCCGAAAGAAACAGGCTACACAGAATTAGTGAAGGTGAGTGCTGACTTAGACTTGATTCTCACAAATCGTGTGTTTCCTACTCAAAGTCAGAGAATGCCTACCACAAAGAGGAATGTCAGGGAGGAGATAGGTTTTACATCCAGTGACATTTGCAAAAAGATTGCAGAAAGAATCTTTTCATCCCATTAGCCAAAAGCTCAGTTTAGATGGTGAAGAAAGGAATTTTTCTTGAAGAGCTGGCTGTTCTCATACATTTTGACTTTAGGACCCCTTTACACTTTAAAAATTATTATGGAGTGCCCCAAGGAGTCTATGTGTTGGGGAGGGGGCTACGTCTATCAATATAATTATCAGAAATTGAAACTAAGAGTAATATTTATGAATTCTTTAAAAATAACAAAAACATCATTGCATGTTAATATAAATAACTTAAAAAATAACTTTAAGGGTGTCTGGGTGGCTCAGTCTGTTAGGCATCCAGCTCTTGGTTTCACCTTGGGCCGTAATCTTGGAGGTCGTGAGATTGAGCCCCACGTTGGTTTGGGTGCTCAGCAGGGAGTCTGCTGGAAATTCTCTCTCTCCCTCTGCCCCTCCCCCTGCTTGTCCTCTCTCTGAAATAAATAAATAAATCTTACAAGTTAAAAAATAACTTGATTTTCAAGACAAAAAAATGTAGTAAGAAGAGTAGAATCGTTTTATATTTTTACAGATCTCTTTGATGCCTGGCATAATACAGGATAAGAGGATTCTCCTATCTATGTATACATCCATCAGAGTGATGATTATGTCATATGTCAGGTAGCATCTGGAAAATTCCATTGTACACCATGAAATATTGAGTACGAAAAGGGCAAATAACATCTTTATATTATTGAGGAAATAGTTTTGATCTTGCAGAACCCCTAAAAGGGTCTAGGAATCCACTAGGTATCCCTGGACCACATTTGGAAAACCACTACTTCTGACTGGATAGGGGGAAAAAAAGGAAAAAAAAAAAAAAAAAAGAAACAAAATACTTTTAGAATATGTTGTAGCAGATTTGTAGGATAGAGAAACTGAGTGATTCTGACAACTTAATGGAAAAACAAACAAACAAAAATGCAAGAGAAAAATTGGAAGCTTTTATTTTGGTAAATTAAATCCAAATGGTAAGAACATCTGCTTGGTAATTTTGGTAGTGGCTGGTCAGAAGTTTATGATTGCTTTGGTAAGCTCTTTCTTCTTGTTAGATGTATTAATAAAATGGGAGGTAAATTAACTCATAGGGGGGTTTTTTGTGTTTTTTTAAAGTCATTTTTATTAACATATAATGTATTATTTGCCCCGGGCTGCAGGTCTGTGAGTCGTCAGGCTTTACACACTTTATTGCATTCACCATAGCACATACCCTCCCCAATATCCATAACCCCAGCCACCCTATCCCTCCCACCCCCACCTCTCCAGCAACCCTCAGTTTATTTTGTGAGATTAAGAGTTTCATGGGACACCAGGGTGGCTCCATTGGTTAAGCCACTGCCTTTGGCTCAGGTCATGATCTCAGGGTCCTGGGATCAAGTCCTGCATTGAGCTCCTTGCTAGGCAGGGAGCCTGCTTCTCTCTCTGCCTCTGCCTGCCACACTACCTGCTTGTGCCCGTGCGCTCGCATGCTCTCTCTCTCTCTCTCTCTCTGACAAATAAATAACTAAATAAATAATATTTTTTTTTAAAAAAAAAGAGTCTCACAGTTTGACTCCCTCTCAATCCCACCTTGTTTCATTTTTTCCTTCTCAATCCCCCGCAACCCCCCACCCTGATTCTCAAATTCCTCATATCAGAGAGTTCATAGGATAATTGTCTTTTTCTGATTGACTTATTTCACTAAGCATGATACCCTCTAGTTCCATCTACGTCATTGAAAATGGCAAGATTTCATTTCTTTTGATGACTGCATAGTATTCCATTGTGTGTGTGTGTGTGTGTATATATATACCACATCTTATTTATCCATTTGTCTATTGATGGGCATCTAGGTTCTTTCCATAGTTCAGCTATTGTGGACATTGCTGCTATAAACATCCAGGTGCATGTTCCCCTTCGGATCACTACATTTGTATCTGTAGGGTAAACACCCAGTTTAACTCATAGTTTTAATAAAAATGTAGAAGATGTCATCCACTTTATAGGTTAGATGGGCCTCAGTGATCCAGCTTGAGGTTCTAACTGCCGTATAGATGTTGTTCGTATATAAGAAAACACATTCTCATGTTCAGACTGCTGGCTTTACATCTCCAGGATGTGTTTTCCAACACCACCAAGTGGTTCTCCAATTCTCAGGGGACACTGGCTGAGTGCCCTACAAATTTAACTCAATTCTGAACACTATCTGAATTCTAAAACACTATTCTGAACACTATCTGAAGGTGACATCAGGTTGCACAGGTTAAGGGCTCAGTTTCACAAGACTGCCCCCATTGCAGACACCCACTGCAGGTTCAGGTTGTCCCCTGTGCTTCTGATTGGCTGTGCGTTGGGAGGTTCCCACAGCCCCCTCCTTGGGTTCGATTACTTTGCCAGAGTGGCTCACAGAACTCAGAAACGTTTTCTTTGTGAGTTTTTGTCTTTCTGAGTTATTGTGATGGATACTATAAAGGGTACAGATGAACAGCCAGATAAAGAAGTACACAGGAGGGGTGCCCGGGTGGCTCAGTGGGCTGGGCCTCTGCCTTCTACTCAGGTCATGATCTCAGGGTCCTGGGATTGAGCCCCGTATCAGGTTCTCTGCTCAGTGGGGAGCCTGCTTACCCCTCTGTCTCTCCCTGCCTCTCTGCCTACTTGTGATCTCTGTTGTCAAATAAATAAATAAAATATTAAAAAAAAAAAAAAAAAGAGGTACACAGGATAAGACCCAGAAGGGTCTGAGTGCAGGAACTTCTGTCCCTATGAAATGGAATATTATCTTCTCTTGGTGTGTGTATACTTTTATCAACACAGAAGCTCATCAGATCTTGTTCAGGTTTTTGGAGAGTTTAATAAGCAGTACCTGTTTCCTCTTTCCAGTGCCTGGTGGGTGGAGCTGAAAGGTCTAACCTTCCAATCATTTGGTCTTTCTGGTGACCAGCCCCACCCTGAGGCTATCTAGGGGCCCCTGTTCTAAGTCACCTCATTAAGAGCTCTGTGCCAGGAATCTGGGACAAAGATCAAATATATGTCCTATTATACCTCAGGTCACCCCCTAGTTTTTGTTTTCATTTTTGTTTTTGTCATTCATGCCTTATAATAAGATCATAACAGTTAATAGATATTGGCGTGTTACTAGCCTTCCATTCAATTACTAATAATTAACCTAGTCCATCATCTTACCATTTGAAAGTAGCTCCCAGGTCAAGGCCACTCAAGCTGGCAGCCCTCTGCTAATCTCCTCCAGTTCCAAAACTACAAGTGGACCTAGAAATATATGGCTTCACCTTTTCATGAATCTGGTATAATCAAGCTAAGGGACAATACCATCTCTTGCCCTGAGCCTCTTTTGAGGTGTTGAGATAATATTGGATTTCCTACTATTACAAAATCCATTCATTCCCTTACTCCCAGCTCCTGTTCCTCCTTCTCTCCATTTATGCTCAATATGTTTCCACTTTCAGAAAGGACATGACGTTTGACCACTGTGCTGGTCTCGTCTGTGGGCAGCAGTCCTAGGATAGCCAACACCTACCCTGCCCATGCAAGTAGGGTAAAGTACAGTATGTAGGGTCAGAGCTAAGAGGCCTATTCTTACCACTTTCAGTGTAGCTACTACATTCACTTATCCCAGAGAGGTGAGAAAGAAAGAACAAGACTAACAAAATATTGACAATTTTGGAATCTGGGGGATAGATACATGGAAGTTAATACTGTTCCCTCTACTTTTAAGTGTTTTACATTTTTCAATTATTTTATTTATTTATTTATTTTGCTAAAGAACATCTTGAATAAAATATATCTGTAAGAAGACTTCACCGAAGAATTTTTTTCTACTTGAGGAAAGAAAGTTTCAAAGTAGTGTCAATTTACCTACTTTAAATAGGTCTTACTTGACCATACTTATTCTGTTTCATTGTAAAAGCACACTATAATCATCATAATCCAATTGTAAAGTAGGCTGCTGTCAGTTAGACTTTGAATATTTTATAAGTCAGAAAACCATCGTGTGGTGACCATGAATGCAGATCGATTTAAAGAGGTTCTTTGTCCAAAGCAGACTTAGTACAAGAAAAACGTTTTCCTGGATAAATGTCCGATAGTTAGCACTGTCAGAAGTGCTTTCCATTGTAAAATTTCGTCCCTTCTCAGATTATATCACACTGAGCTCTTCTGATTCTCTTTCTAATATCTCATCTTCTCCTGGTCTCTCTGTGAGTTTATTTTCCTACTGTGGCTTTTTGGATGCTTTCAATTTCAAGTAACAGAAATGCAACTGGAATGTGGCTTAAGCAACAAGGAGTTTGGCTGACATTTGTGAAGGAAGCCTAGCCTAGCAGTAGGGCAGATTTCAGGGGTTGTGCACCCAGGTGGAAGGTTTTCTTGCCTCTGTACTTCCTCCCTGGTCAGCTCTGTCCTTGCACTTGCTTAAGTCAACATGGCTGCCAGCAGCCCCTGGAATGGAGGGTTAGAAAGTGTTTGAGAGCTCCATACATTGTTGAGCCACCACACTAGGCCTGAATGGTCTACTTGAAACTTCCTAGGAGACCTTGTCCTAGTGATCATAACCATGTCACATGGGCACTAACAATTACAAAAGAGTTGTAATACTGAGAAATTAAGTAGCTAGCCACAGGCTGGAGCAGCAGGCTTCCAGCAGGAGAATGTTACCTCTCCATCAACCAGGGAATAAAAACCTTTTTTCCTTCAGTCTGATTGAGCCAATTAAGTTACATTTCCATTCTGGATGGGCTGTGAGATTATCTTTAAGTCAATAGATCAATTCCTGGAGCCAGGGAAAGGTCAGATTTCTCCAAGTCCAGTGGATAACCTGAGGGGAAGTATACACCTGAACTAAATCAGGGTTCTTTAGGAAGGAGGAAGAGGCACAATGGATTTTTGGAGAGTGGCCTCCAGTGTTCAATGTCCTTGCTAACTGGGGACACACACTCAGATCCAAACACTGTTCCCTACTCTGTTTTCCCTTACTTGTCATTTTCTAAAAAACACCTGTCCACTCTGGTTCAACTGCTGTTAAAGTTTCTTGTTAAAGTCTTCTCGCTAAAACCAAAGCTGTGCTCCCCAAATGGAATTTTTTTACTCATTCTGTTCTATCTCCAGCAGACATTAACACTCAATGTGAAAGTTAATTCACCATGTAATCCCATGGCTAATACTCCGTTCCAACTTCATAGCTTTGGTCAGGGATTCAGCTTTACCCAAAATTCCAGGTTTATTACTGCATCCATATTTCTTGCCACTGCCCTTTACTGTTTTTAATTCAGGCAAAGTTCCTCCTCCTGCCAGACCATCCATGTGATAGTCTCGCCTCTCTTTACTCTTTCCTTTTCTCCTTTCCTCCTATCCTTTCCACAGCCAATTCCTGTTTATCTTTCAGATGTTAGAGAAGTGGTCATTTCTTTTAAGAGAGTAAGTTAGGAGTCCTTCCTTGCATGTATCCAAAAACACCTTATACTTTCTTTTTAAGCATTTATATTGTATTCTAATCACCTCTTTAGTTCTGTGTAGCCCCCTGAGATCATGTGCTCTAAGATAGTGGGCCATGTTTGTCATATTCACAACTAGTACAGTATCTGATACATGGTAGGTGCTCATAAATGAGGTTTGTTGTAGAAATTGTTTCATAGATGTGTCAGAAGTCCCAGGGATATAAAAATCATACCACTTACTTTTCTTACATGTAAGCAGTTGGTACAATATCTTTGTTGGCCCTCCTGAATGTGGGGAAATTCTCTTGTATCATTACTGCACTGGGAAGGGATGCCTAGAGAAGAAAAAGGTCCACTCTTTTTCTTCTTTGTCAGGGGGATTCTTCTTCCTGAAGGGAATTCTTTTTTCCTCAAGGGCATTTCTTCTTCTTCAGTGATATCCTTTTCTAGAAATTTTTGCTGTATAATAGGGAAGGATATTTAGAGTATGCAGAGTTCCTGTTGAAATTTCAAGTATTTAATTATGGTTATAAAATATTGGGGGATGGGGCAGGATTTGGGGATGGAACAGGGAACATCTTTGTAACTCTACCCCTGCATAAAAGGAAGGAAAGCACTGAGAAAAATTGTCAAAATCAACATTTGCAGAGCTCTGTACATTAACCAAAGAGTTGCCGCAATTTGAGGAACATTTATTCAAGAAAATCTGCTAAGCCTCAGTAAGAATAGAAGGATTTGTGGGATAGTAACTTGACTTGCTCTCATCCTTTCCTCCCTAGCTCTTAATAGACTTGAAAATTAACAGTCTCACAACACTAACTGTGAAGACCTTGAAGACCACAGCCTTGTGGCCATAAGTGTAAGCAGATTAGGTCTGGGGCTTTTACAAAGTTTCACATCCAGAACACTGTCATTATTTGACCCATCTTGTGCTGTTGAGAAACCCCCATTCTTAGGAAAACGTTGTTATTTGACCTCACTCATTAGTATGGCTTTGTCCCAGCATGTTAGTCAAAAGAATCAGTGGCAGTTTTTAAAATATGGGGGCAAATGAGAACCTGCCCCCTGCAAGAAAAGTACTTAATAAAATCTGATGAGCAGGTTGCCCATGGGAGGCTTTGAAAAGCTTTTACGTATTCCTGGGGTTGTATATTCCAATACATGTACGCTCTGGGGTGCATGCCCAGGAAATACCCAAGGGGCCACCAGTCCTTTCGTTTGGCTGACTCTGAGGCCCCGCACAGTCAAGAAATGAAGGCTAGAGCAGAGCTGTAAACTGCCTGAGCATTACTGGCATGCTTCAAAACTCACACAGAGCCTCTCAACAGAAGGAGGGAAGAGTTACTAGTTCAAGCAAGTAGTAAGCAAGTAATGACCATGCATTAGCTGACTATTAAGCTAATCAAGAAGAGGCTTTAGTGGCCATGCATGACAATAGAGTAAGAGATTTCACAGACTAACCAAGAAAATCACTCAACAAACAAGTAGTGGCAACAACAAATGCTGGGGGAGAGCAGATCTGATTTTTAGAGTTGCCGCATTATCTAAAATGTCTATTCTTAACGAAAATTACTTATCCCACAAAGAAACAGAAGAGTTTGTGTGTATATATACATATATATATGTATATATATACTAATATATATACATATATATGTATATATATGCTAATATATATACATATATATGTATATATATGCTAATATATACATATATATATGTATATACTAATATATATATACATATATACAAAAAATAGGAAAATACAGTCAGTAGATACTGTCATGAGGGGCCTAGATGCTGAACTTACTAGATGAAGACTTTAAATCAGTATTATGAATATACCCAGATAACTGAAGGAAACCATATCTAAAGAATTAAAGATAATGACAATGATAGCTCACTTAGTAGACAATAATAATAAAGAAATAGAACTATAGAGCCGAACCAAATGGAAAATTGAGAGCGTGTAACACCTTCAGTATAAAATAACCAGAAAGGCTCCACAGCTGATTTGAGCTGATAGAGGAAATCATCGGCAAGCTTGAAGATAGGTTGATTGAAGTTATTTATACTAAGGAATGGAAAGAAAATAGATTGAAGAAAACAATGTGTGGGGGGCACTGACAAACGTAACAATATACATGTAATAGAGTCCTCAGAAAGAGGGAAGAAAGGGCGGGGCCAGAAAGGGTATTGAAGAGATAAAGGCCAAAAACCTAGCAAATTAGATGAAAAGCATTACTCTGCACTTCCAAGAAATTCAGTAAGCTTTGCGTAAGATAAACTTGAAAAACATACCTACATGTTTCTTAGTCGAACTGTCAAAAGCCAAAAACAAAGTGAATCTCTTGAAAACACAGAGGACTTATTGTGGAAAAGGGATCCTCAATATGATTAATAGCTAACTTTTCATCAGAAACCCTGGAGTCCAGAAGACAATGGGATAACGCTTAAATGCAAAAAGAAAAAGGCTGTCAACCAAGAATTCTGCATCTAGCAAAATGATCTCAAAAATAAAGGAGAAATTAAGACGTTGCTAGAGAAATAAAAACTGAATTTCCAACTAACAGACCTGCTCTATAATAAAGACTAAACACAGTTGTTCAGACTGAAATGAAAACACTAGATGGTAACATAAATCTACAGGAAGGAAAATAGAGCCAGAGAGAGTACATTTTTTCCCTTGTCAGTCTTTTCTTCTTATACTGATTTCTAAAACTGCCAGAGGGTAGACATGTGAAATAGAACAGAGAGTCCAGAAATGAACTCTTACATTTGTGGTCAGTTGCTTTTTGACAAAGGTGCCAAGACAATGCAATAAGGAGAGAATTGTCTTTTCACAATGTGCTAGGACAACTGGATATCCATATGCGAAAAAGTGAAGTTAGCTCATACTGTACACTGAAACGAACTCAAAATGGAAGTAGACCTAAATGTCAGAAATAAAATGGTTAACACTTACAGAAGAAAGCACAGAAGTGAGTCTTCAGGTTCACGTGATCCGTGATTCGACTGTGGGTCTCCTTGCAGTAGTGGCAGCTACTGAGCACAGTATGAACTGCCATGGTCAGAGTCGTGGCAGGGCAGACGTTTAGGTTTCTTTCGTTCTTTGACTGAGTTTTAGTTGAAAGGAGTGCAGCTGAAACTGTAACCAAAGGAGGCATTATGCTTCCAGAAAAATCTCAAGAAAAGGTGTTGCAAACAACAGTAGTAGCTGTTGTATCAAGTGCTAAAGGAAAGGGTGGAGAGATTCAATCAGTTAGTGTGAAAGTTGGAGATGAAGTTCCCTCCCAGAATATGTAGGCACCAAAGTAGTTCTAGAGGACAAGGATTCTTTCTTATTTAGAGACAGTGACATTCTCAGAATGTATGTGGACTGAAATCATTATAAAAATGGCATGAAGTGAAGCTGCCCCGTTCCAGTGAAGTTGTAAAATCTTTCATCATGTAAATAATTTTCATGTCTCTCTTTTATAATAAACTAATGGTACCCAAACTACTGACTTAAAAAAAAAAAAAAAAAAAGTGAGTCTTCATAATATTGAGTTTAGGTACTTTTTTTTTTTTTTTTTTTTTTTTTTTTTTTTAAGATTTGACACCAAAAGCACAGTGACAAAGGCAAAGTAGATAAATTAGATTTCATCAGTCTTAAACTTTTGTGTTTCAAAGAACACCTTCTGGCCTGGGTGGCTCAGTCATTAAGCATCTGCCTTCAGCTCAGATCATGATCCCAGGTTCCTGGCACTGAGCCCCACATCAGGCTCCCTGCTCAGTGGAAAGCCTGCTTCTCCCTCTCCCACTTTCCCTGCTTATGTTCCCTCTCTCGCTGTGTCTCTCTCTGTTAAATAGATAAATAAAACCTTAAAAAAAATAAAGAACCCAATCAATAAAAAAAAAAAATTAAAATCCACAGAATGAGAGGTAATATTTGCAAATCATTATCTGACAAAGGACTTAATCCAGACTATATCAAGAACTCTGATAACTCAATATAGAGACAACCCAGTTTCAAAATGGATGAAGATTTGAATAGACATATTCAAAGAAGATCCATGAATGGCCAAGAAGCTCATGATAAGATGCTGAACATTATTCATCATTAGGAAAATACAAATCAAAGCCCCAGGATGCCCCTTAACACCCACTAGGATGGCTACAACAAAAAAGATGAACATTAACAAATGTTAGCAAGTATATAGAGAAATCGAACATTGCTGGTGGAAATGTCAAGGGATACAGCCATTTTGGAAAATGATTTGGCAGTTCCTCAAAAAGCTAACCAAAGTTATGGCCCAGCAATTCCACTCCTAGGTATATACCCAAGAAAAATAAAAGCATCACATTCATGCAAAAATATGTACATGAATGTTGATATTATTAATAACACCAAAAAAGTGGAAGCAACCGAAATGTCCATCTAAATGGTGAATGAATGAGTAAACAAAATGTACTATATCGTCACAATGGCAATAAAAAGCAGTGAAGTACAACATGAATGAACCTTAAAAACATTACACTAAGTGAAAGAAACGAGGCACAAAAGACCACCTATTAGATGATTCTATTTATATGAACTGCCCAGGGCAGCTGGGTGGTTCATTCAGTTAAGTGTCTGAGTCCTGGTTTTGGCTCAAGTCAGACCTTGTGGTTTGTGAGATTGAGTCCTATGTCGGCCTCTGTGCTTAGTGGGGAGTCTGCTTGAAGATTCTCTCCCTGTGTTCCTCCTCCCACTCAAACACATTCTCTCTCCCTCTCTAAAATAAATAAATACATCTTGGAAAGCAGGCTCTATTTACATGAACTGTCCAGATTAGGCAGTTCATCATTAGGAAATTATGGAGACAGAAAGTAGATTGGTGATTGCCAGGGACCAAGGAGATGGAGTGAGGGGAGTGACTGCTAATGGTGAAGGGTTACTTTTGACGTGATGAAAACGTTCTACAACAAAGTTGATGGTTGCACAACTCTGTGAGTATATTAAAAACCACTGTATGGTAAAAGTTAGTTGAGTGAATTTTGGTATATGAGTTATAGCTCAATAAATCTGTTAACAAAACTAGGAAATTGTGGTAGCATATTGTAATTCAGGTATGTTAAAAATAAATAGGTTTCTGGGGTGCCTGGTGGCTCAGTGGGTTAAAGCCTCTGCCTTTGGCTCAGGTCATGGTCTTAGGGTCCTGGGATCGAGCCCCACATCGGGCTCTCTGCTCTGCGGGGAGCTTGCTTCCTCCTCTCTCTCTGCCTGCCTCTCTGCCTGTGATCTCTGTCAAATAAATAAATTAAATATTTTTATAAATAAATAAATAAATATATAGGTTTCTGAGGGGTTGATGAAAAACACTTAATAATCACCAGTGAGGCAATATAATGAGCAGCTTAGAGGTTAGGACTCCGTGGCTACATTGCCTCATTTTGATATTTGGGGCCATTCCTTACTGTGTGACATTGAGCAACGCTTCTATGTGTTCTGCTTTCATTACCTGCAAAGTACCTATGGAAATGGTATTTGTTTCCTGGTTGTTCAAACTTAATAAGTAAATGGGAAGTGCTCAGTAAGTATTAATTATTAGTAGTCAATTTAATTAATTACCTTGTTTTCGTAGGAAAATATTTCTAGTTTCTAAATGCAACTTCAGTGCGGCACCTGGGTGGCTCAGTCATTAAGCGTCTGCCTTCGGCTCAGGTCACGATCCCAGGGTCCTGAGATCAAGCCCCTTATCGGGCTCCCTCCTCGACAGGAAGCCTGCTTCTCCGTCTCCCACTTCCCCTGCTTGCGTTCCCTCTCTCGCTGTGTCTGTCTGTCAAATAAATAAATAGAATATTTAAAAATTTGTTTTAAATAAAAAACAACTTAGGGGCGCCTGGGTGGCTCAGTGGGTTAATAAGCCTCTGCCTTCGGCTCAGGTCATGATCCCAGGGTCCTGGGATCGAGCCCCGCATCGGGCTCTCTGCTCAGCAGGGAGCCTGCTTCCTCCTCTCTCTCTCTGCCTGCCTCTCTGCCTACTTGTGATCTCTCTCTGTCAAATAAATAAATAAATAAATCTTTAAAAAAAAAAAAAATAAATAAATAAATAAAAAACAACTTAGAAAGCCAATTTTGAAATATTATGTATTACTGAAATAATGTAACAGCTATCGTGTATGGAATGCCTTCTATTTACAGTCAATGCATTGAGCATTTTTATACATAATACATTTAATCTTTGTAACATTCTGCAAAATAGGTATGCTTGTGCTCACTTATCTATGAGCAGAGTAAGGAGTGGAGAAATGAAATTTGCCCATGGTCCATATTTAATGATGGCAGGGCTGGGATTCGAATGAAAATCATTGTCCTCAAAGTCCATACCCTCAACCGTAGCCCATTCTACCTCAGAGTGACTGATGTCTGCTCTTGGTCTCCTGTCTTTCTCCTTTTTGCCTATCATGTCTTCATTTCAGTTCTATTTCCCCAGACTTCTTGATTTCAGCCCTGCCTGTTTTAAGTTCTCCTTTTTTAAGAAGAAAAGCGGGGCTTGAACATTGATCACTGGGTCCCCAGCTGCATGGAGTCTCAGAGTGTGGGACCTCTTATGTCTGAAATCCAGTGCCTCACTTGCTAACTATCTTTATTTGTAGAAATGCTAATATTGTGTCTGGTTATGGCTTTCAGATAAAGAAGTCATTTCAAGGGGATCATTTGCCAATACTGACCATGACAGAGACTGCTGCGTAAGGAAACCCAGGGCTGATGTCCATTTAGTGGACAAACCCTTGTACATCAAATTTCTTTCCATTTTCAAATTACAGTTTTGAAAATTATAGATCATGGATTGGGCATTAACATCTTAAAGTGGAAACCTTCTAGATCAGGTAGCTGCATCTTTGGCCAAAATCCTTCTAGGATTATTCTGGCCCTTATGACAAACACCACGGATAGCACATTTCCATTTAAATTATTCCCACCATATGTGCAGTGAGAAGTAGAACAGTTTTCTTGGAGGCAATGGGACACTGTTCAGTAAAATGCATCATCAGTGTTTTTCCCCTTTTGTTGAATGGTCATTGTTTCCCTCTCATTGTGGTGTTTACAGTTTTTCAACTCTGCACCGGAGATGAAAAGAGGCTGTGGCAACTGAATGGGAAAAAAAATTAGAGAAAAATATCCCAGTAGAGTTTTCTCTTTTAGGCATATTTTCATTGAAAGTGAGTAGGTTGCTGCCCAAATCACAAATATCAAAGCCTTGGTGCTTTGGGGGTATTTAACATAGAAATCGAAACAAATGTATTAAAGTCTTTGCTAGGTTATAAATAGAATAGTTTTGCTCTTCTCTTTTTGAGATTAGCTTTTGATCTACATTACTCCATGTCTAATTTAGATGTAAAAATGCATGCATAGAAATTATTGTAATATCCCTGAAACAACAGCAGTGAATAGCAACAGAAAACTATAGTCTTTTTTTTTTTTTTTTAAGATTTTATTTATTTGGGAGAGAGGGAGTGTGAACATGCATGAATGCTGGAAGGAGCAGAGGAATAGGGACAAGCGAGACTCCGTGCTAAGCCAGAAGCCCACCTGTGGCTCAATCCCAGGACAGAGACCACGACCTGAGCCCAAGTCTAGAGTTAGATGCTTAACTGACTAAACCCCCACGTACCCCTGAAAACTAGTTTAAAGTATACCTTTTGTGTGTGTGTTTCCTGATATCTCTTTGCAAAAGGAAAACTTGCAAGTTTTTCTGAGTTGTTCGGAGCGGCTGCTCTGGTGTTGCATCACAGGTAAGTTTCCGCTTCCTCACATTATACTTGCATCAGCTGGAGGACTGCCCGGTGCTGTTTTTCTGACGGCATGACACCATGCATAAGAATGATTGATTAAAGTTATACTCCCTCCATCATTTTCCTGCAGACCGTGGCTTTTAATTAAGAAATCCATTGTGTATGAATAATGTCAGCTTCACCAAAAATAAGAGTTACTCAGGAGTATGTTCAGTGGTTCCACATTTCTGTCTTTTCAACATTTTTGTCTATACAATTAAATATTTGAATGTTTCCACTGAACTGCTTTTGAAATGAAATGGATTAAGAAAGAAGCAAAAATGGCAGATTTTGCGTGGAATTAAGCTATAAATTAAGAAGATTATCAATTTTTATGAAAGTAAGTGTCGTACTACAAGGAAGCGCTAAAAGCAGTTGCTTAAGATGACCATAATAGTTTAATCCGATTTTTCTAAATCAAACTTTAAACTTTTGGGACTCCAGTGACACATAAAAAAAATCAAACTGAATGGCAGTAGGAACCCAGAGAATTCAGGAAATTGGATGGTGGCACAACTTAAAGTGAACTTGAAAGGAGGCTCTCCAGTTGGAAAAGTTTTGTTCTTAGCTCTGACCCCTAGGGAAGGTCATTTCACCCTCTGAACCTCAGTTTCTTTATCTCTAAATTCAAAATAATTACCCCAGTTTCACCTCTCCTGCAAGATTTTAATGAAGCACGAAAATGAAACCAAACCAAACACGACGAAAACCCACCATCATGGATGTTCCTGTGTGTATTTTCCTGGGGGACCTCACCAAGAGTCAATGCTCGGCCAAGGTTCTAGGATGGCATCTGATGCCAATTATGGCAACGCAGCGAAAGGATAAGATACATTATAGTCTTTGAATTAATTCAAAGTAAAAGGGTGTTTTCTCTCTTAGAGTGAAATTGGTTAGTTTTCAATATTGGTCAATAAAAAGAAAATTTCTAAAAATTTTCTTTATCTGTGATTCTCTTTGGGAGTTCACAGTACAGTGTTTAATATTTCAGAAAAATTGCAAACTGTATCTGTAGGTTGGCACTCTGTTTGCTGTTCCAAAATTTTTCATCCTGTAGGTTGTGATCAATATCTTAGTACACATCCACACAGGTCGATGTCCTAAATATACGTATGCACATATATATTATAGATAATCTGTTTATCAAGCAATTTATTGAGTGTATCCACAGAAAGCCTCCCCATCAGACTCCTAGCCCCTTGCTGTTAAGGACTTGGGGGTCTTTGCTTGTCCAGGATACAGCTCAGTGCACTGGTCCCTGTAGACAGAGTAGGGAAGGAAGGTGGTACCTTGGCTCCCCTTTTAACTTTCTCTCACTAGGAATGTTAGCCCACAAGCCTGCCAGTCTGGCCTAGGGTATAAGGAATAGGAGTCTCTTTTGCTTCCTGAAACCCTCGGGCTGGATGTTTCCCCGGGTAACCCAGACTATCTTTTCTCTATCCTGGTAGAAGACACCCTTTCTCTGTCACTTTCTAGAAAGAGCAAACTCCAGTTCTCCAAGACTCTTCTTTTGCCCCAGTTCAGAGTGCCTTACCTTATCCTTTTTCTTCAGTAAGAGCAATGAGAGACGGAATGTACAAGTGGACAATGTCCAGACCATATATAAACCTAGAACCTTGACCCATAACCTGTAGCAAATCGCCTGGGAAATAACCCAGGAAGCCAGCCTGCTGTAAGCCAGACTTGCAGTAAGTCAGATTGTCCAGAGAGCAATCTCTAGTGACAATTCAGGAAGCTAAAGAATAACCACTGTAACAATTGGCCCCAAATGTCCAGGACTTGATTAGTAACTGACGGCTTCCTTAATGTTTTTCCTGCCTCCAATTTAGGACCGATCCGAGACAGCCAGATATGCTCTCCTGACCAGTCACATAGGACGCCCACTTCCAGTTACCTGCCAGCAGCCTCCTCTCAGGGTACCCCTGAAGCCTTTCCTTTTTTCGCCTTTAAGCTTTCCCAATGCTTCAGCAAAACACAAGTGATGGTGGTGGCTGACTCCCTTGCTCTAGCGTGCTGTGAATAAGTAACATTCTGTTTTTTTCATTTGGTTGGTCTTTGTTTATTCCCACCATAAGAAATGTCAGATATTTTCTTTTATCTTTATATTCAAGCTGGAAAAACAGGAAATCTGATTAAAATGCATTAGTTTCAGCAGGAGATTGCTTTTTTAATGCTACTTATTTCCCGCAGAGATTTTATTTAAATGATTGCAAAGAGAGTTTGCTGTGAGAGCATTGCCTTCACTACGACATTTGCTGTGATTCATAACTTAAGCTGCCCACTCGGGGGTGGCGGGGGTGCCCTCCACCCCCCAGCTGTTCCCTCTAAGGCAGAGTCCCCTCCTCCTGTCTTATCTAGGATATGCTACCCATGTTTCATTATCATGGTGTAAAGTTTAGGCATTTTTTGGCTAGGCTTCAAGCTGATCTCTCAAAAAGAAAAAAAAATAGATATAGAATTCCCAAATAATAATTAGCTATAACAACATGTTCACAGCCAATTATATAGAATTTGGTATATATGGTGCTAAGGCACCATTGTTACCAATTCCTTCTAACTCCAATTTTAACATACAGACTTTGCCTGGAATAGTCTTTGACCACATGCCTTCTCTGAATTTAGAGGTAGAACCTTGCAAGGTACATACACATCTCTGGGACTTCTCAGTTGCCAGTATCTGTGTTTTCTCCCTTCCCTTTTTCTTTTTTTTTTTTTTTTCTTTTTTTTTTTTCTTTTTTTTTCCCTTCCCTTTTTCTTAATAGCTAATCATATGCAGTTGCTTACCTAATCTAGTGAATGTTAATCGGAGCTCTGGGAGTTCTTGTATCTGTTTTGTCCACGCAGCTCTTCTTGCCTTTTTCCATGACCACGTTTTCTTTTGTTCCTATAAACGTACTATTTTCCATGTTGCTGTGAATTTACTCCTGACCCCCTTCATCTGCTGCTTGCCCTCTTAGCTGGAGCTAGTTCTCACTTGAATATGCACTTGTGTTATGTGTTTATTGTGCCCCCCAAAATTCATATTTTGAAGCCCTAACCCCCCGGGCCTCGGAATGTGACTACATTTAGAGATAGGGTCATTTAAAGAGGTAGCTAAGTTAAAATGAGGCTACTGGGGCGGGCCCTAGTCCAATATGAGTAGTGTCCTTATAAGAAAGGGAAATTTGGACACACATGTGCACACCGAGGAAAGACCACGTGAGGACATAGCTAGAAATCTGCAAGCCAGGGAGAAAGTTCAAAAGACACCAAACTTGCAACAGCTTGATCTTGGACTTCCAGCCTCCAGAACTGTGGGAACATAGATTTGAATCTTCTAAGTCACCCAGTCTGTGTATTTTTATGTTATGACAACCTCCACAAACTAATACGATTAGTGAAGAAACTCCCCTTACGTAGCAATTTGCTATCTTTACTTACTGCATTAGCCAAAACATTTCTTTGAACAGTTCAATTTTCGTACATAGGCAAAAATATTCAAAGCTCAGATGGATGAATTTTGCTTGATTTGGACAAAATTAAACATGATCTTATGTGAGGCTTCAAGCATCATAATCAGTTTTGTTATCATCTGACCACATCGTGGAAGTGGGGGCATACCAACCAAATGATGCAACGGAAACACATGGGCCAAGTGAAAAGAAATTAGGGTGACGATAAATGAATATATGGAGTAGCAGAGTTTGATCGAAAATGTGAAATGCGATGGTGAGAAGTGTTTTCTTCTCTCTACTACCTGTCTCTGTCACGTGAAATGGCATCAGTTTGAGTTTGGTGAGGTTTTGAAGACGAATTCCAGGGATTACTACGAGATTTTGCAGGCTTGGGGGATTTTGTTTTCTCAGTTTTACTAGGAGGTCCTTCTACTCTACGAGAAAAGAAGGGAGATAAATAATAATGACCTATTTGAGATGTATAGAAAATACAGGAGGAGAAGGATGAAGCAGGACCAAGCAATACATTTAATACCTCCCACATGAAACCTCACTTAAATGATAACAGAAGGACCCAAAAAAGGGGGAAAAAATGACAGTAGAAAAGAAAAACCTTGCTTAAATAACAATAAAAATATAAACCTGCCCCCCTCCCAAAAAAAAACAGAGGGAAGCAAGAACAGATGAGCAACACCAATGTGTTTTTTGTTTGTTTGTCTTTTGAAAAGCAAAGAAGGAAGGATCTGACTTGGTTGTTCCAAGAAAGCTGAAATTGAAGGAAATGATTACAAAGGAGCTTCCAAAGGGAAGGGATTTAAGGCACCCGCCACCATAGCAACTGTATGGGCTTAAAGAAGACACTGTTCCCCACCTGACATTTCAGATGCCCAGTGAGAAAACTGACTTGATGACACGCCCAAAGGGAGGGCCTGTCAACCACATGCCCTCCCCTTCCATGCAGCTCCTAGTCACTGTCTCAGTCCTATAGGACTCCCAGCTGAGGGTCGCCTAACATGGGAGAGACCCCTCAACACAAAAGAAGATAAAGAACAAAACAAATGAAGAGTACAGTAGAGCTCAGGGGAAACTGAAGATCCAGGGAGCAAATGCCAACAGAAATAATATCTGTAAGATGCTCAGAGCAGGAAGAGAAAATAGTGTCGCCGTGAGAAGAGAATAGGAAGGATACTGTGGGAAGAAAGAGAGACCTAACTAGGGCTCTGTCAGAAACGTGCAAAACAGCATCTGCAAAAGTAAAGAGTTTCATAGCAGTATCCGAAGCTAAGTCAAGAAAACCGGCCAGAAGGGAAAACCAAAAAAGATTGAAAATAGACAAGTTAGGAAAACTAGAGGTTCAGTGTAACATGTTCAACATACAAATGAAGGAAGTTCCAGAAAGAATAGGGACAGAATGGAGAAGAAATTATTAAAGAAATAAGACTGGATAGTCTCCAATTGAAAAATTGTGAGTTTCCATATTGAAGGGACCCATAAGTGACCAGCACTTAGACTAAGATACAGTTTCAGAATTTTAGGAAGCCAGAAACAAAGAGATTTTAAAATCCTCATTACTATCATCACAGTTGTACTTACACATAGAAGTACTTTTTTTTTAGCACATTTAATCTTAGAGACTCTTGAGAAAAACTGTAGTATTTCACCGTCTTTATAAATGAGGAATGTTAAGTCACAGTGGGTAAGTGAATCCCCCAGTATCGCATAACTAGTAAGTGGGAGTCAGATTTCCAAACTGGGCAGTCTAACTCCATACCCACTACACTGTACTGACTTCTATAAAGTTTTCTGAGGGACACCCCCCCACAAAAAAAGAGGATCTCCCAACAGCAGCACTAAAATTTCTAACACAGTGTGGCATTGTTTTCAAAATTCTCAGGAGAAAGTATTTCCTACCTAGAATTCTGTAAACAGGCAAGCCTTCAATCAGCTCTAAGTATAGCTTCAACTGTTTTCAGAAATTTAGTGTTACCTGTGCTGTGTCCTTTCTTGGGAGCAACTAGAATGCAGTAATTAGGAAGACCACTACATGGCAAAAGTCAAGGGCAGTTCCCTGATGAGGCTTGCCCAGCATGCCCAGTCCAGATCAAAGCAAGTCAGTTGGCTACTGCAGGATTATCTTCAGGAAAAAAAAGAGAAAGAAAGTAGTGGCTTATCTGATGTTTTTGGCAAGGGGTAGAATAGTATCAAGAGATTTTGTATCACCCTTCTGGTGCTGTAAAGAACAAATAGTGGTAAGTGCATTTGAAAATGAAGCCAAAGAAAAAGGGGCAGATATGTAGCATGAAGGGTCCTCATCACAAGACGACTCGAGTGTGAATGATAACTCATTGTCATATAAAACCCGAATGTGAATTTGATCAGATAGATGAAAGATTTGTGAATTTAACTGTAGCAAGATTGAGAAGAGAGAAAAGAAGACAACAAATTGTTAACGTGTTACCTTCTCTAAGAGAAAGATGAGTGATAATGTCTAGAATGGGATAAATCAAGAAATAGTGGTATATAAACATAGTATTTATTTTTTTAAAGATGTTATTTATTCACTTGTGAGAGAGAGAGACAGAGAGAGCACAGCAGGGGGAAGAAGCAGAGGGAGAAGGAGAAACAGGCTCCCCACTGAGCCTGATATGGAGCTCAATCCCAGGACCTGGAGATCATGACCTGAGCTGAAGGCAGACGCTTAACCATCTGAGCCATCCAGGCACCCCAAAACATAGTATTTAGATAGAAGCAGGTAAATGCAGAAGAGGTGTTTAAAGCAACCCGCTGGGGTTGGACTCAGGATGGGAGAAGAATTGAGTGAGAGACTGTACTGCTTTTATTATAAGTTATTATTATTAGTTAACTTTTAAAAATATATACTTTTAATTGAGTAAAAATAGAAAGGGAAATTTAACTGTTTAACTATAAGAATCAGTTTAGCTATAGTTTGCTCCCCTTAAGACTTTCTGCAAGAAATAAGTTTTCGGAGAAGACTTTAAAAATAGACAATCTAATTTGATGTTGAAGAGAAAAGCATATCATCCAAGTGAATGAGGAGAGTTTCTGGGAAGTGAGGACCTTGTCAACTGGTTGGGGGGTCTGGAGTAAAGTGAACTGTGGTGTGTTGTGGGATTAATGAAGCTAGAAGCTGGGAACTCCACTTAGAGATGACTAGAGTGCCAGATACAGCTGAGGTTCAACAAAAAACAAGTGCTTGGGGTGAGTTTACAAAGCCATGTGGCACCATAAAAGCAGTCAAATCTCTGTGCTCTCAGATGAATGCTTCCACAAGGAGAAATGTCAATTAGAAGCTCTTGTCTTCCCAGCAATCAACTCAATTACCAGCCCTATCAGTTTCTTTTCTCAGTTTTATAAAATGGGTGTATTTAGGGTCAAAGTAGTACTATTTTAGATGAGACCTTTCAAAATGTAAGCATGGCCTCTCTTGTGAGCCTTCAAGCTCCTGCTGAAATTTACTAAAAATTGGAATTTTTTTGCCATCCCAGACATCTGAGTGATATCACTGTAGAAAAGATGCATATCCATTCCCTTCCTCCCTCCAGCCTTCCTACTCTCCCTCTCTCCTTTCTCCCTCCCTCTCTCTCTGTGTCTCTCAAACACACACATACATCCTGTGTAGTTAGGTTTGGTGTCTAATCCCCTCTAACCATGTGAATTTTATACAGTATGGTTCCTTGGTTTATGCTTAAAAATAAAATTCCCAGATCCCACCCTAGATTTCTCCTGATGCCCTTAAAAGAGACCAGGGTGAATCTTTCCAAAGTTGAAAACAAACAAACAAAACAAAACAAAAACAAATCCAAAGTGTACTCATTACTCTGGTAAAAATTGCTCCTAAGACAAATTTTATTTATTTAGTGATGCAATCACTATAACATTTTCCTTTGGGCTTTATGCCCTGTTTTCCTAAGAAAAGATCAGCTCTTGCAAAGATGCTCCTAACATCAGCTGTCAAAAGAAAAGCAAGAAACTTCTAGAATACCAGGAGGGATGAAGGGAAGAGCCTGCTGTGTAAGGCTCCAGTAACCTCATTTGAAAAGTAATTTCATGTGTTAGAAAGGTAATTCTCCCCTCATCTGTGTGACAACTTAACAAGAATCTAACAGATTTATCTATCAACTCTAACAAATTACAATAGCCACAACGAGTGTTGGCGATTTCGGTACATTTGAGAAGATGTGAATATATGGGTTGCATTTTTTTTTTCTTTTTCATAATCTTGGGATTCTTGAAAAAAGTCATTATATTTTGTCACTCGGGGCCTGCCAAAGTGAAGGTTTTTGAGTATCTTTTTTTTGGAATCTGTCTTTGACTTGCTCTGTATAAATTACCTACTTGGGATGAAGTAACATTGAAATTACTGATGGCCAGCACTAGCATAAATCAGTGTGATGGTAGCAGCAATTGTGGCTTTTGACGCGAATCAATATGTGGGTCTCACAGAAATAGCAGTGTCAAACCCATACATTGTTGTAGCCACTGTGGAAAACATGATGGAGTTTCCTCAAAAAATTAAAAATAGAACTACCACATGACCCAGCAATCCCACTTCTGGGTAGATATCCAAAGACAATGAAAATGAGATATTGAAGAGATATCTGCATTCTCATGTTCATTGTACAATTATCCACAAAAAGACATAGAAACAACCAAAGTGTCCATCAGTGGATGGATGGATAAAGAAGATGTGGTATATATACACATAAATACACATAGACACACACACACACACACTCACACACACAGAAATATTATTCAGCTGAGAAAGAAGGAAATCCTGCCATTTGCAACAACATGGTGGACCTTGAGGGCATTGTGCTAAGTGAGATAAGCCAGACACAGAAAGACAGATGCTGTATGGTATCACTTACACGTGGAATCTGAATTTAAAAAAAAGGCAACTCCTAGAAACAAAGAGTAGAAGAGTGGTTGCCAGGGCTGGGGTAGAGTGTCTGAGTAAAAGAAATAGGGAGAGGTTGGTAAAAGGTACAAACTTTCATCCATAGAAAGAATAAAGTCTGAGAATTGAAGGTTTAACGTGGTGACTATAGTTGATAACAGTGTATTGTATAATTAAAATATGCTGTGAGAGTAGAACTTAAATGTTCTCAACAGAAAAATTTAAAAATGAAAAAATGAAAGATAAATTTTTGAGGTGACAAGTGTGTTAATGAACCAGATGGGGGAAATCCTTTCACAATACATATGCATATCAAATCACCATGATGCATGCTTTACAATTTTGTCAGTTATGCCTCAAGGAAGCTGACGTTTAAAAAGGAAATAAACCAGTAGACTCAAAGAAATGAAGGGGGAAAGAAGAAGTAGAAAATCAGTATCTAATCTTAAAAATCTATGTCTAGCCCTAGAATATCTTAATAAAACTAATAATGAAAAAAATGTTCCCTGGTCTGGGCTGAAGTTGGCACCATGTTTTCACACAAATCTCTGAGGGCATCTGTCTCTCAGAGCTCTCCTGGCTCCTTATCACTTTCCTACATGGAATCACGAATTCATAAAACATGGGCTGGTAAAACAAACAAACAAAACAAAACACCTTAACACACTTCATCTCGTGCTTTGCTCTATCCAGGAATGTGTCAACCAGTTTTGCTGGATTAATTCAAAAGATAGAGAGCCATGTTGTACACAGCACCTTAATCCACTTTCAGGGAGCACTAATTGGTGTTTTCACTTTTTGTGTGTCAAAATCTTTCTTTTTGTTTGTACCTCACTCATTCTAGTGCCCTGCCCTCGAGCTCTTTCCTCTTGAAATCAGGTGTCCCGCGCCTCCCTCTCCATGTACCCGTTTACTCGACTACTCCGTCCCCCTCTCGTTTAACACAGAAGTGTTTGGCATTATGAACATTTCAAAATCCCAGTTTATCTATACAATGAGTCCCAGAACATTCAGTAGGAAAGCAGTTTTGTTCTTTTTCCCTCAGAGTAGTTCCTCTCAGTTTGCCACTCCACAGGCTCGCCCCCACCTGCTTTCCACTCTGCTCCCACCTTCATCGGCATCACGGTGTGGTGGCAAGGCTGACCCAGACGGAGAGCTCCAGAAGACTCCTTCCACACATCTGCCAGCCTCTGCCTTGCCGCTCCAAGGCTCTGCTGCTCTCAAACCCACTTTCTGACAGGAGCTAATGCACCCTGGTAAAGGAGAAGTCGGGAATGTTTTTGTTTGGCTGATTCTCAACATCAGGGCATTTATTTACTTTGCTTTGCTGTACTGTTCACTTTGTAATTCATCACATGTTCTGGTGACACTTTCCCAATGCCTTTGAAATGTAATTACAGTTTACCATGTTGAGTGGCATCTTCATGAGGACCTCTGTTGAAAGATGAAATGAAGTCCCTGATGTGTATTCTTTCCGTGCCAGGTGGTCTCATGGAACATTCTATAACGTACTGATATAACAGGGTCAACAAGAGCAAAACTCTTGTTCATTTGTGATCTTTAAAAACAAAAACAAAAACACAACAACAACCTTTAGGCAAATATTAAAGTAATTTTTGGAAGGGATTATTCCCTGAGGAATTATTGACATTTTCATTCTGCAAAGACATTGAGTTCTCAAAAATAATAGTAGGGCTTTTTTAAACCCTTGACAAGAAGTCCCAGAGGAAATAGAAATTAAGCAACCTCGATGAGAGCACGGATTTCATTACTTTATTAAGCAAACTAACAAACAAAAAGCTGAGAGTCATCCTAATGACTAGCAGGCATATTTTCAGTCCAGTAAAACCGGAATCTTCTCTTTAGTCCTTAGAAAGAAACTGGAAGTTAATCCGTGATGAAGGCCTTGCAGTGATGGATAAAGCCAAGGGCCTCTTCCTGCCTGAAGATGAAAACCTGAGGGAGAAGGGTGACTGGAGCCAGTTTACGCTGTGGCAGCAAGGTGAGTCCTGACTTCTAGAATGTTCTCAGCAGCCAATAATCTGATGGGAAGAAGGCTTGAGTCTTCTCAAGCTAATTCCCAGAGCTGGAATTCCCCAACTTAAATAAAACGGCCCAAAAAAATACATATTATCAAAATCCATCATTGTTTCTTAAAACTACATTTGAACACTTATTTGTGTGTGCCTGTGTTCACATGTAAATCTACGTTTGCGTGTATGTAGGTATACTCACATGTGTATTTGGATAAATATATATAATACTCTGATTTTCCTGGTCTTTCCCATTAAATAAGTTATAAAGAGTGACCCTAATATGTAGGCTTAACCAAAAAGTCCACCAATTACTAATTACTATATTAGAAAGGACCTCCCCAGAGCTTCATTTGCTCCACGGCGTGGAGACAACGTGCCAAAATGGGATCCCCCTGGGTTGGAGATGATAAAAGACCAGAGTGACAGGCAATGATAATTAGTGTCTGTGCTCTTCAAGAAGAGGAAGTGCTGGGGCGCCTGGGTGGCTCAGTTGGTTAGGCAACTGCCTTCGGCTCAGGTCATGGTTCCGGAGTCCTGGGATCGAGTCCCGCATTGGGCTCCCAACTCCATGGAGAGTCTGCTTCTCCTTCTGACCTTCTCTGCTCTCATGCTTTCTCTCACTCTCTCTCTCTCACATAAATAAATAAAATCTTTTAAAAAAAAAAGAATAGGAAGGTGCTGCACATTCAACCTAACATTCCTTAGGCTGAAGCCAGGCTCCAGCACATACACGGGGCCCCAGTATGTGTGTATTCGATGAGTTAATACATCAATCTATCCTGAAAATGAGGAGCATTGAATTTGGGCTTTAAGGTTTTTCCTAATTCTCTTCCTGGAAAATCTCATCATCCTGGGTTAACAATAGCTATCCAAAAATAAATCCATTTTGAAGACCACTCAGTACGTGTGGCACACACTCAGCTGCACTGAATACACTGGGAGACCAAGCAGTGGGCTTACATTAAAGGACAAATAAGCAGTTGTTTATCTCACTTACGCTTTCCAAATGGTTTACTCGTAAAAGAAGAGCCACTTCAGTAATACTTTCAAGGATACATCCATCAGCAGAGAGAGCACATGATTTTTCGGCTTTTTTGCCAACAAGATTTTTTTTTCAGGGAGCTACAAGGTCAATAGGTGAACAGCATGCTGATTTTATCTATTAGAGTCTCACTAGAATGTATGAGTTCTCTTGGCCTCAAGCGTTCATTCAGGAGTTCATACGATGCCTCAGTTTCATTAACATACTCACGCTTCCTAGAACAAGGCTGCAGAAAAGCAGGCATCCTGGCAGTAATTTCCAGAACCAGAGTCTCTGCGAACAGCAGGTGCTCTGATAAAGTTGAAATCTGCAAAGCATTTTAGGGCAGATGAAAGTATTAAGCAAGCAAGAAAATAAATAATGGAGACAAGATTTGGGTGAAGGCAACATTTTGACTTGAAATTTTTGCATCTTTTAAAAACGTTTTAGTTGTGGCAAAATATATTCCTGAAGCTGTAATGTGTGATATTTTCACTTGTATTATTTCCAGAAAATGACTGCATTTCTATCTTGATTTCCATTTTGACTCAAAATGATTGAGCTGTATGTGCATTTTGGGTGAGGGCTAAAACAGGCTTGTGTTTTCTAATTAGTTGCAGTTAATTAAATAGAAATTAATTTTTTTTGTCATAAGAGAATATAAGACACATAGTTTCTCTTTTAGGAAGTTTCATTAAGGTTCTTTGTGGCCTTCTGTTGGTGGTTCCAGGCTTCTGGGAGGAATCCAGTAATGTCTTTCAGAAGCAAATTCATAGTTTAAAGAATTTTGAAGACAACTGGTAGCACAGCTTGTATAGAAGTAGGATGGGCCCCTGATGGCAGATGTTCTCCCAGGTGCTTGGCTCAAAGCTGGAGAGAATCCTGTGGCAGGAGGGGTTGGGGAAGAGTGAAGAAGAGAAGCAGCATGGCATTTCTTATTCATGCTAAGAGCTCAGGCTCGGATATAGAGGCTGATGAATATCTGATTTAGTTAATACTAAAGAGATTGTCTTGTTCTAGTTAGGAAAGGACGCTGCTAGAGAGCTAAAAGCCTTAAAGCTGTGGCTAGAGGTTTCATTTTTCTCCAAATGGTAGGGGGAACCATAGTGGTTCTCCTGGTTGCATATTCAGGACTGAAGAATATTTATTCCTTTTTAAATGGTCAACTTTTTGGGGTTGGAGGAAAAGGAACCCACAAACGTAAATTATGGTTTTCCCTACAAATGCGTTTTCAGATTACTAAGTGAATGTTATTGAATATCTATTTTTCTCATTTATTAATTATCACCAACAGTGAACACTAAAATATTTTGTTAGCCAATATGCTATACATGTGCAGTCATTCTTTCTTCCAGCGCCAGAGGGGACAGTGCTGACCAGTATCAGTAGTCTTTCTGGATAAGCTCAGACTGAACCTCTGAATCCTTTCAACAGTGTTCTAGGTGGCCACTGTCGGTTGATCAGAATTGTCATGTTATCCCAGCAGAGCCTCGAAACTAAAAAAGATATAACCCAAGACCTTTACAGACACCTGGGTGGCTCAGTCAGTTAAGCATCTACCTTCAGGTCAGGCTCCCTGCTCAGCAGAGGGTCTGTTTCTCTCTCTGCCTTTCTCCTGCCTCTGCTCTCTATCTCACTCTCTCTCTCTCTCAAATAAATAAATAAACTATTTAAAAAAATGGAATGTAACAGCAGTTCCATGGTGCTCACCGTGAGCCAGGAACCACTTGACATACTTAAAAGGACTCATGTGATGCCTACAACACCTGGTGACGGAGGTACGATTCCTATTGTATTTTAGAGAAGAGGAACCGAGGCACAGGGAGGTCACACAATTAGTGGCACAGCAGGAATCCCAGCCAAAGTGAGCCCAGAGTCTGTGTTCGTAACCGTGACCCAAGTACCCATGACCTAAGACCACTACCCCTCCATTATATGCTTTATTATTATATAACATAGGATTATTTTTTAGTAAAAAAGCAGTACCATTATCACCTACTAGATAATTGTCAGATCTCCCGAGAGTACTCACCGATCCCAGTAACAATCCCCTACTCGAGGCCCTAATTCCATTATCCTTTTTTGGATGAGGATCTGAGGCGCAGAGACTCACAGACACGTTCCCATCACACAGCTACCAAGTGGTGCAGCCAGGCCTCCACCCCGGGATTGCTGGTCTCCCAGACCTGCGCTTTGAAGCATCATTTACCATTTTGTCACATCATGGAGTAGAAAGCAGCTGCGAGGAACGGAGGAGGAAACTGTCGAGCAGCTGAATTCAGGGTGGATTTCCCTGTGTAAGGGAAGGCATGGGAAGCAGGCTTAAAAATACTCTCTGAGGTGGCACCTGTGTGGCTCAGTGGGTTAAGGCCTCTGCCTTCGGCTCAGGTCATGATCCCAGGGTCCTGGGATCGAGCCCCGCATCGGGCTCTCTGCTCGGCAGGGAGCCTGCTTCTTCCTCTCTCTCTGCGTACTTGTGATCTCTGTCTGTCAAATAAATAAATAAAATCTTTAAAAAAAAAAAATACTCTCTGAGGACATAAGCAGGCATCTATTTGGTCAAACTGGCGTTGATCTTTCAGCTCACCAGGGGTACTCCATTAACCCCTAAAAACAGCAACTAACATTTTGCTCAAGGGGCAAAAAGTTTACTTAGGAAAAACTAATATACGTATTAATGTTGTGTTCTAAAACACTGAGGTCCATTTGAGGAGAATACTTTTAAGTTGCCTACTTTGTAACTCTCATTTTATTCTGTGTATGATCATCTTAGGACACAACCAACATTAAATAAGATTAAATTCAGCTTTAGATGTAGCAGCCCCTCGTAAGAATATTGAGTAGGGAATTAAAATGTTTCTATCTTTTAAAAAAATCCATTGTTTTACTCCTACTAAGAGCAAATAATTCTGTGTACCTTTCTGAGCACGTCTTCCCTAAGACACAGTTATTCTGTCAGTGGTGAGGAAATGTGCACAGTCGAGGATGTTTAAGACTGTGTCCCAAAATCTGTGTTCCCAACACAGCTGGTCATAGAAAACGTCATCCCTCATCATCTCTCGTTACCATCTCTTCCCCTCTTTTCTTAAATCCTATACTTGATTGACATATAAAGTATGATCTGTACAATGAAAAATATATTAAATTCCAATTTAAAATGTTGCGGTGACTCTTTGATATAGTCCTAGAAAGGCATTTTTAGGTTAGAAATATAAGCTATTTTTTTCCCTTACAGACTCTGCTATGATTGCTCTAAAAAATTAACACAAACTTAGAGGCTTTAAAATAACACAAATTTGGGGTGCCTGGGTGGCTGGGTCAGTTAAGCGCCAGTCTTCAGGTCAGGTCAGATCCCAGAGTCCTGGAATCAAGCCCCACCTCCAGGCTCTTTGCTCAGTAGCGCGTCTGCTTCTCCCTGTCTTCCCTGCTCACGCTCTCTGTCGCTATCTCTGCCTCTCTGTCCCAAATAAATAAAATCTTTTTTTTTTTTAATGACACAAATGTATTAAATGTACAGTTCTGGAGGTCAGGAGTGAGCAGGGGTCTCACTGAGCTTAAGTCAGAGTGCCCTCCATGCTCTATTACGTCTGGAGGCTCCAGCTTCTAGAATCTGCCCACATTCCCTGGTTTGCAGTTGCTCTCCATCTTCAAAGCCAGCGATGGCCTGTCGGGTCTCATCCTGTATCACTGCCTCCCTCTGCCCCGTTGAAAGACTCTTTGATTACATGGGGCCCATCCAGTTAATCCAAGACAATCTCCTTATTTTCAGGTCGTCTGATTAGAAATTTCAGTGTCATCAGCAATCTCTGTTTCTTCTTGCCATATAGCATAACCTACTCATAGGCTCCTGCTTACAACACGGACACCCTTGAGGGGGCCATTATCCTACCTGTCACAGGGAGAAGAGTAAATATTCAACACTCACCTTGCCCAGCAGACAGCCTTAGTCAAATAGTCTGACACTGGGTGGAGATTTCTGGTCCTTGTTCTGCCCGTCACTTTGTCTTCTTGTGTTTGTTTAGCCTTCTCATTCCTAGTGAGGGTGACAGTACAGATTGCGTCTGGTCAAAACGGGATGAGTTAAAGTTTTACTGTGATTTGTTTCTAACAATGATTTTATCATGTCTTGTTCTAGGAAGAAAAAATGAAAATGCCTGTAAAGGAGCTCCTAAAACCTGTTCGTTACTAGATAAATTTCCCGAGACGACAGGCTGCCGAAGAGGACAGGTACCAAGCGTGTCTTCAGTCACGGGAAGGACACAGTTCGTTATTAGGAACAAGGGAGCGCTGACCTTTATGACGAAGTCATTACTGGCCCAACGAAGGCGTCTTTTTTCACTTTTTAACGAAACCTAATTTTTGTGGTCCATGTCAGAATGGAGGGCAGGAAATGTTCAGTGTTAGCGCTTGGTAGAAAATGAGAGTCCTTATCAAAGCAATACGACAAGAACATAAATTCTGAGTCTTAACAAAGGTCCAAATTCAAATGGACATGAATTTTATCCTGTCACTTGAACTGAGCACTTCCTCTACCCCTCCATAAACGGATGACCGGTTTGTTCTGTTTTCTGCGCAGATCAAATACTCGGTCATGCACCCGGGAACGCACGTGTGGCCGCACACGGGGCCCACCAACTGCAGGCTCCGAATGCACTTGGGCTTGGTCATTCCCAAGAAAGGCTGCAAGATCCGCTGCGCCAACGAGACCAAGTACGTCTCCCCATCACTGTCCCTCTTACCGTCTCTGGGGCTGAGTGTTCATCACAAGCAATCTGTGTTCACTGGGCTTATTTCTCTTCCTTGTAACTGAAGGAGGCTGGGATGGGTGACATCCATCTGGAGTCGAGCCTGTGCCCATGTTTGTGTTTTCTGTTAGTCTAGAGGCACCCCCTCATTCTAGGGCTGCCCTCCCTAATCATTCCTCCCCACTCCGCTCTCAACTCAGTGAAGAGCCTCCTTGCTTTTCTTTCTAGACGGGCAGACTTGCATTCAGAGTTAGCTATGTCATCCCGAGCCCTGCTTCTTGCTCTGCACCTTGAGTGGTTGGTTCCTCAATGCAAAGAGTCCCCCTTCCTGAAGAAAATACTTCGGTTTTTTGCTCGAAAGGAGGCAGTGTGGTGCAACAGAAACAGGCTGCCTGTTTCCAGCCCAGCTCCGGCACCTAATCCTGCATAACCTTGCCCAGTTCCTTAATCCACCGGAGTCTTCGCCTCCTTCCTTATAAAATTGGCACTGACGCTCTCTGCTTTTCAGGATTGTTGTAGGATTAAATGAAATAATGCACACACGGCACGGAGCTCACATCCTAGCGGCAATGGGACCTGGTGAATGTTAGGCCCTTCTCCCCTTGCCTTTCACTGTCCTAATCCGATTACTCCCTCCCCCGCCAAAAGGCCCTTCTTTTCACCCATCCGAAATAAACCTATTACTAAGATCCAGTGTCAGTTCCTAAAAAGGAGCCTCTTTTCAGACTTAATAGAATGTATATGGTGTATATTCTCCATAATCCTATTCTTTATCTACCATTGCTCTTTATCAATTAGCATATGTTCACCTACTTTCTACGAGCTGTAGGCTCGGAGACCAAGTTGTTGTCTTCTTGGGCATTTGTTATGGTCCTCAGTAGATGGAGGGGCTGTTCGTGAATCATTCGTTTGGTTATTGGCAGAGACCTGCCCACCCTGGACCGGGATGACAAAGATTTAAAGTTGAATCTGATGGGGGGGGGCCTTTCCCTGCCAAACATGGCTTATCAGGGACGTAGTACAGGCTCAGATGTTGTGAGTCGTAAGAGGCAGAGATAAAAATGCTACAGATGGGCCAATGGACAAGTAGCTCATTTGCTGCTGGGGTTTGAGAATCTTGACAGCAGTGATTTTTAAAGACAGGAAGGCTTGGAAATCTAAAGCTGGGAGGAAAGAGCATTGCAGGCTAAAAGAACAGGATCTGCAGAGGCACAGAAACCAGAAATTATGGGCACATGTGAAGAAGACGGAGTGATTTCTGCAACCAAGAGTGTAGATGCTGTCATGTAGGTAAACCGTTAAAATTTTCAAGAGTTGATTTGGGTGTACAGCCATTCACATCAGATAGTATCAAACAAAAGGGGGTTCAGAATGTGCCCGGACAGTAGGTGGAGGCAGGGTTTCCATAGAGAAGATGCTGAAGTGAAGCAAAGATTCAAAGCAAGTATTTGACTGGGTACAGTGTAAGTGGCTGCCTTGTTTGGGGGCGGCTGGTTGGCTGTTTGTGACTGGCTGCGCTTCACCTCACCTTCTCAGAGTCTAGGGCACTGACTGGCTTAGGCTTTGGTTGGCTGATGTAGCTCTCCAGGACATTGGAGCCACCCCCTTGTTTACAGTCTTCAGCAGCACATGCAGAATTAGTCGGAAAGTGAACGAGTGGAATAGAAGTGCAATCATACAAGGCTTCAAATACCAGCGAGTGGGATCCGAGCTTTGTCGGGAAGATATTCTAGAAGCCATGGGGGAAAGTGTGGGGAAAACAGGAAGAACAGTTAACAGCTCGTCACAGCAGCCCACCCAAGAAGAGCTGGCCTCGGGATGCTGGGAACAAAGGGAGTATAACAAGCAGGTGCGGGAGATATGAAGACTAACTCAAGTGAATCCCAAGGGCGCTGCAAGGGCGGGGAAGTTCAAAGTGACTTGGCGCTGTCCATTTTGGTCAGTAGGAGCCTGTTGATGCTTTAGCAAATACTCAGATCTTGGGGGGTGTGAGTCAAGTTCAGGGAAATGGATAGTGAGTTCCTTGTTTGTATGCATTTGATTTAAGTTGCTGTGGGAACACAGTCGTGGAAACATTCAGGAGGTGGCTGGATATAGCTGCCTGGAGCTCAGGAGAGAAGTCAGGTCTGGACATAAAGGTTCAAGGGACAGATTTAGCAGGAGGTTCTGGAGGAAGCTTGAGATGCTGTAAACACATCCACACGTAGAAGGCGGAAAGACAAAGGAGAACCATCAAGGAGACGGAGCAGCGGAGGCCAGAGCTGGCAGGACCAGGACAAGAATCAGAGATAGCTGAACAGGGAGTGGTTCCTCCCCAGATGGAATGGATCTTATCAAGCCTTTGGGAACTCCATTTGGGTCTGCAGGGTGTCCACCCAAGGGAAGAAGGGTGAGGACACGGTGGGGAACTCCGGGAATACGGAGAGAATGCTGGGGAACAAGATCAAATAACCATGGGCAGTGAGGATGGCAAGAGCACCAGGCCTGTTCCTTGAGTACTGCCTCGTGCTTATAGACTTGTTTGTTGTCTCTGTCTCCATCTCTCCTTCCCTCCCCCTTCTTCCTCCTTTCATTTTTTTTTTTTTTTTTTAATTTCCAATCTGTCCTGCTTATAGATACTTCGGGAAAAATCACTAGACAAAAGTCAATTGAGAAATAGGTAGAGAGAAGGCCAGGCAGGCCCCGATCCTAGTCATCAGAGGCCGTGAGGCAATGGAAACCCAGGCTGAGGGCACCTCTGTGGTGGCAAGAAAGGGGAACAGATGGGCAATGCTGGAGGCTTAAACAAGAAGCCAAGCAGGGCTCTCACCGCCAGCGCAACCATGGGATAGGGGTCCCAGAAGCACATGCATAGTGTGCCCCCCTCCCCCAGACTCCCAGCAAACACTCAGTGACGGCGCTTGACAAAGAAGGGGACTGCCAACCCCTCCCCTCAAGCCGGAAACCTGATTAGGTGAACTGTCTTCACCTACCGGAAGGAGCCCAAGCCCTGCCACTCACGTGGAGGGTGCGCTTGAGCAGGAAGGTTAACCCAGCAGCCCCTCCATTTCCGCTGTACTAAAATACAAGCGACCTCACGTGACAGGAAGTTCCTGTTGATAACCATAACTTGCTGGTTGTGGATTTTGTGTGATTATTCATAAGGACTTTCCACCCACCTGCCAAGAGTTGGACCAGGATGGTGGTTTTGTTTTGTTTTGATTTTTGAATTTTTACCTTAGGAGATTCTCTGTGTCCTCCTTTGGTCTTTTGATTCTTTCTTGAGGTTGCCAATTTATTTTTTTTTTAATAATTTTTTTGTTATGTTACTCACCATAGGGTATATCATTAGTTTTTGTTGTAGTGTACCATGATTCATTGTTTGTGTATAACACCCAGTGCCCCATGCAATATGTGCCCTCCTTGATACCCATCACCAGGCTCACCCATCCCCCAACCCCTGCCCTCTGAAACCCTGTTTGTTTCCCCGAGCCCATAGTCTCTCATGGTTCGACTCCCCCTCTGCTTCCCCCCACCTTCATTTTTCCCTTCCTCCTCCTAATGTCCTCCATGCTGTTCCTTACGTTCCACAAGTAAGTGAAACCACATAGTAACTGACCTTCTCTGCTTGACTTGCTGCACTTAGCGTAATCCCCTCCAGTCCTATCCATCTCAGTGCAAAAGTTGGTTGGGTTTCATCCTTTCTGGTGGCTAAGTAATATTCCATCGTGAATATGGACCACATCTTTTTTACCCATTTTGCAGAGGATAAACACTTCTGGTTCTCTCGGCCCTGGAGATCCCATAAGCATCAGTGCCTTTTCTCCTCATCATGATTGCTGCTCCACCCCCTTCTCTGTGTCCCTTTTCTTGTTGTTGATATTGTGTTAAGTTCTCATCCTCAGTTAAGCCTTCACTCAAGGGTGATTGGGTCAGGTGAAGTACTTTATTACAAAAACAGTGTTTTTCCTAAGAGACATGGGTCCATTAAAGTACTCTGTAATGCTTACAGAGCTAGATATCTGAAGAGGAGACAGGCAGTTTCTAAACTCCGAAGACAGAAAGACCATATCAGGAAACCAGGAAATTTCATGCTGTTATTCTAGAAATACTATTAGTGTGGAAAGAGAAACACATACACCAAGAAATCAGGCTTCCTTGTGCTAGGCAACAGGAAGCAATTTTCAGAGCCTCTACACTTTCGAAAGAGTAGTTTACTTGTAACAATTTGTGCTTTGCTGTTCTCAGGTATTAATAATCACATCACTGTTTCTCCGGGGCTGTGTGAGTCCTGCTAGCACCCGTGTTGTTTAAATAGTGCATCCCTGCGAAACATAGTGCAGCAATTTTTATCTGAAGATGAGCTTGCAGGAGGCAGCCTTTTATCAGTATAAATAAAATGATCATTTAAAATTCATAAATGCCCTCTGACTGTAAAACTGATATGTGATGCACATTCCTTGTACATTATTTGTAAGACACAGAGAAGCATGACAGGAAAAAGCCAATATTATTTTGATCTGGATACTCAGAGATATTGCCCACATGTTTCTCAGTACCTGCCTATGTATGATTCATGAGGAGGAGGAGTAGGAACAAGGGAATGATAAAATGCGTGCTTGCTTGCAAAGTGGCTCCAAGGATACCATGCACATTAATTTATCAATCATCATGACTATCCTAAGGTATTATTAAAATTCCTATTTTACAGGGCGCCTGGATGGCTCAGTCAGTTAAGCGGCTGCCTTCGGCTCAGGTCATGATCCTGGAGTCCGGGGATCGAGTCCTATGTTGGGCTCCCAGCTCCGTGGAGTATCTGCTTCTCCCCCTGACCTTCTCCCCTCTCATGCTGTCTCTCACTCTCTCTCTGTCAAATAAATAAATAAAATCTTAAAAGAAAAGATTTTATTTATTTATTTGACAGAGAGAGAGCGATCACAAGTAGGCAGAGAGGCAGGCAGAGAATGGGGGGTAAGCAGGCTCCTCACTCAGCAGAGAGCCCAATGTGGGCTCGATCCCAGGACCCTGAGATGATGACCCGAGCCTTTCCATATCTATTCTGGGCTTTGGGGGTTTTGGTGAGGGTGGTTACAAAATTAAGATCGTCCTGTTCTTTTTTTTTTTTTTTTTTAAAGATTTTATCCATTCATCAGAGAGAGAGAGAGGGAGAGAGAGCAAGCACAAGCAGACAGAGAGGCAGGCAGAGGCAGAGGGAGAAGCAGGCTCCCTGCCGAGCAAGGAGCCCGATGTGGGACTCGATCCCAGGACGCTGGGATCATGACCTGAGCCGAAGGCAGCAGCTTAACCAACTGAGCCACCCAGGCGCCCCAAGATTGTCCTGTTCTTAAAAGGTGATCACTGTGAATGCTGGTTTTCATTCCAGATAGCAAGGTATTAAGCAGAGAAAGTAGCTGGAGAGTCTCGACTTTGGGTCATTTGTGTCGCTCCTGACAGGCCGTGCTTTGCAGTCTGTCAGATGAGCTCATTTATGACCTGGATCCAAAGCTGAATGAACTTGAGCCAGTGGATAAACATGCCACTGGCAAGTGGCAGCTAATTTTTACCCTCACGGCATGGCCAAGTGGTTTGAGCTTTGGACGATCCCAGACAGGAATTCTTTGTACTGACTCTCCCAGAGGGCATCTAGGATGTGCTAGAACCAGGCTGCAGGAAAAAAAATGAGTCTCCATGTGGCTCTCCTAGAGACCCAGCATTATTGCCTACAAATGGCCAGCCTAAAATACTAGACAAGACCAATACACACCAGCTAAGTGGGCGTCAGCATTCGTGTCAGCATTGCAAATTGGCAAGAAGCCATTTAGTTCCCCTCTCCATGGCTATAGAAATAATGGCCCTCTACCATAACACACTTCAAGTAGTTTATAGCATTTTTTTTTTCACTAATCTCTCAAGTTTCTAATTAGGAAGATCCAGGGAAAGGCCCACTAAAATATTAACAGTAAGAGAAAGACTTAATTTTTTAGAGCCACCATGAGTTGTTCATAGGCAACATTTGTTTGGTTTTTATAAAGTATCCAAGAAAATCAAGTCTTAAGATTTTTCCCAGAATTCTAGCTCTTCTGTTTCACAAAACAGAACGATCTTCCATCTTAACCATAACGTGACCATTCAAGTGTGCCCATCTGGGGTTGCAGGTCAAGTATGGCCTTTTAACCAGATAGCTTTCCAGAAGGTTTGTTACTGAATAGGTAATGTTTTGCCCTCTTTCTTCCTTTCCTTGAGCAACTTGGTGAATTAAAAATATCAGAGGAGTCTTCCTAATCCCTGTTCTGATTGGCACAGTGTGTTGACAGCATTCGTCCACACACATACCCAGCGACACCCCCACAGGAAATGGCGGGTCCCACACGGAATACGAATCCTGTATATTTTGTCTGTTGAACTGATCGTTGAGAAATTGGAAAGTTGGAATCCATTTTGCGATGGCAATATGAAATGATGTGGTGGTTCCTGGGCCAGCCCTCCAAATCTTTTACCTCACAATCTTTATACAACTTGCATAACCTGTCAGCCTTCATTTTGTCTGTGAGATGGGAAAAGAATCAAAGCATATCTTTCTGTGGCTTTGAGTTTCAAAGCAATCCATAGGGATGCCCTCAGGACTGTATTTACGGAGTACTACGTGCCGGGTGCACTCAGCATACTTGTCTTATACTGTCCTGTTGTTTGGTTGCTGCAGAAATTGGGACTTTTGTCCCTTACATTCCAGGGAGTGAGATCAAGCCCTCTTCCACCATTGGAGAAGGTTCATATAACCTGGAGTGAGCACTCTGACAGGGAGGGGGTGGAGCTCTAAGGAATCAGGGGACAAGATAGGAAACCAAGGGTGTGCAGAGCCCGAGCTGGTGCAGGGACGGTACAGGTACAGTTGGAGACTGGTTTGATGAGCATGGGGCCCGGAGGAGTGCCGGAGAAAGGGGGGCCAGCAGTAGCACAGCTGATAGCTCCACCCCACCAATTCCTGCATCTCTCCTCTTCCTCTCTGTGCCCCTACCCTGGAACTAGAGGTACTTGGGGAGTGGGCAGTGGCATCCCTTCTGAGGTCCTATGAGTTTTCTTCTGCCTTTTCTCTTTCTTTGTCCTTTTTTTGACTTTATCAGCTATGAGACAGAACCTTCTGCTACTGTTTGAGCTGGGACCCAAGACGGGGAAGCCACAGAGGCAGCCACAGGGTGGGCAGGAGGGCATAATCTGGAATCCCCAGGCCTCTGTGGAGAGGAGAGAAGCCCCATGGCAGCCTGGTGGGGGCTCTTCCGTGAGGGGCTGGGAGATAATGCTATAGGTCCATACGTACACAATCTGTTGGGAAGAGGGCCTCTTAGTGAAGTTAGCCATCTTTTATTGGAATTCATATTTTGACATTAAATAAAATAGCAAATACTAAACCCATTTCTCAGATGAAAGCTTGTTGAGTATATCCTGTGAAATGTAATATGAAGACTAAAGCCCCAACCTACAGCTTAGCTCAGAGAATTAAAGAGAATTTTAGAGCTGAAAGGAGCCTTAGATGCCATCTTATCCACCTCTGTCATTGCACAGATGGGGAATCTGAGGCCCCTACTTGAAGTGCTTTATCACATGGCTACCTGCAGCTGTCAGAACGAGAACACAGGTGCCATAGACTCCAGAAAAGTGCTTTGTTCCAGATAGATAGATAGAGAATGTGTGTGCGAATGTTTCTGTCTGAATGTGTTAGGTAGAAAGAGAGAAGAGTTTTACGTTCCAATTCTAGGAGGTGCCAGGATTTCTAATGCAGTCAGAACTGAGAGATTTCAGTAGATCAGAATTAATAAGCACTGTGTTAAGTAGCCTCATTCCTTAGCTCTTTGACCCTTTTCTGTATTCTACTCAGCTTTTTCAATGCCTCACAGGCCACCTCACCACAGCAGCTCCCAGCACACAGAATATCCCCTAGTCTTGATCTAAACCTCGATCTAGATCTTGAGTCAAAGTTTGGGCTCTGATGAAGCAAAGCTAGCGACTTTCTGCTTCTTTCACAGAATCACGGTATCAGGCAGACATCCAAACTTGCTTCCATATGATTCCTTTGCAGGAAACTTAGAACCATGTCCCTTGCCTACCTCAGAACATTTTAGCAAAGATCCCTGAGATATGACCAATAAAGTTTTTAGGTGGAAGACTCTGTAAGCACCTAGTAGCATTATTAATGTTGATGACAATTCCGTGACACAGTTCTGGTTGTTAGGTTCTACTGCCACCAGTCTATCGGGATCGTTAACTACAACTTGAGAAATTGAGAAATCCTATGATATCACTTTGTCTTTGGCCAGATAGTCTCGTATCCTTTGCAAACCAGGGAGAGGCATTCTTCTTGTAGTGGTAAGAAACTCTGAAGGCCGGAGGAGGTAGCTTTCTGGGGAGAAGGTACAGTATCCCCGCTCCAGTCCTGCTTTTCTGAATCCTCAGAGAAGGGCCATGGGAGCACCGTCAGGAAGCTCAAAGGCAACTCTGAGAAATCTTTTCTTCAGAGGAAGCTTTTCATGTCATACTTTGAGTATAATTTAATCTCATGTGGTAGAGCTTTGCTCACAAAGCCAGTGGCCTGAATACTGTTTCTTGGCCTCGCAAGGATTAGTCTTTGTGATTTGGAAGAGAACTAAAGACCTTTGACTTCTTTAGCTCTATCTTGTTTGGTGGAAAGCCCTCTCTCTCTTCTTAACCCCAGTCACTCAGCCTGCATGTTGCTTGGATGAGGTTTTATTGTTCTTTGCTTTGAGTTTAATGAGGGCTGCACTTTTTGTCACTTTAACTCTCAGTAAGTGATGGAAAGACAGTAGTTTTGAAGTATTCAAAAGGAATCTACATTAAATGATTGGGTATCTTTGCTGTTTTCTGGGAAAATGTAGGAAAGAAAATGGAAGGGCAAATAGAAGATAATGGGACACGCTTCCCCATGAGTTTGATGGCTCTAAAAGAATCCAACTCTCTGGAATACCTCCTAGATTTTTTTGTTTAAAAAGAAAAAAAAAGTGGTTTGGGGGTACCTGGGTGGCTCAGTCGGTTAGGCGTCTGATCTTCATTTCAGCTGAGGTCATGATTTCAGGGTCCTGAAATTGAGCCCTGCATCAGGCTCCACACTCAGTGCAGAGTCCCCTTATCCCTCTCCTTCTTCTCCTCCTCCATTCTCTCTCTCTCTTTCTCTCTCATAATTAAATAAAATCTTTTAAAAAATTGTTTCATCAGGGCATTTGGCTTTCTTACACTTATCAGAATCTAGTGAAAAAATAAAATTTTGCACACCCTAGAATTTTCTTTGGGTCTTTATATTACTTCCTATATTTTAAGTAGATTCTGGAGTCTCTGCCACTCAGAAAACCACTTGAGAACCACTTGTCATTGCAGTCCAAGTGCATACTGCAAATTCTGTGGAAGATTTTTGATATCTCACCCACTCCCTTGCAAGATTTTCAGTCTTCTCAAATGAAGGCAAATCCATAGTGCATGAAGCCAAGGTTTTTTTTTTTTTTTTTTTTTTTTTTTAAGATTTTATATATTTATTTCAGAGAGAGCAAAAAGTGAGAGAGAACAGAGGGAGAGGCAGACTCCCGGCTGAGCAGAGAGCCCGATGCAGGGCTCAATCCTAGGACCCTGAGATCATGACCTGAGCAGAAGGCAGACATTTAACCACTGAGCCACCCAGGCGCCCCACCAAGGTTATTTTTGATAACATTATACCACCCCCATGCATTATCACCTCTTTCATCTTTTCCCAATTTCTTCCTGTATTTTCCTTCCTCCTTTGTTCTATGTTCTCTACCGTTAATTGAGTATTTTCTATGTGCTGGTCATATGCTAATCCTCACATCAGCTATGCTGATAAAAACACAAAGGCTCATGGATGCCAAGCAGCTTGCCCCAGGTCACGTTAGTAGTAAATGGCAGAGCTCAGAGATTTAAATCCACTTCCCTTCAGGGCCATAACTTCTCTGTTGTACTCTGCTGTTTCTCTCCCCTTCTACCACATGCTCCGCTTTGCCTTTTCCTTTTTTTTTTTTTTCCTATTTCATTTGTGGTGAAACACACAGAATGTAACATTTACTGCCCTATTTCTAATGTACACACAGTTCAGTGGTGTTACATATGATCATATCATGCTGCCATCGCTGGCCCCTGTCCTTTCACAGGACTCTTCATCTCACTGAAGCCCCATGCACTCTAAACCACAACTCGCCATTGTTCTTTCTATCTGTATGAATTTGGCTACTCTGGATACCGTCTCTGAGTGGAATCACATAATATTTGTTCTTGTATGAGCGCTTTATTTTACATAGCAAAAGATCACAGTATCCATGTTGTAGCATTGTCTGGATTTCCTTTTTATGGAGGCCAGAATAATGTTCCATTGTATGCATATCCCACATTTTGCTTACCCATTCATTCATCAGTAGACCCTTGGATTGCTTCCACCTTTTGGCTACAGTGAGTATAGCTGCTGTGCACATGGGTGTCCTGCCTTTCCCTCTTGAAAGCGCCCCTCCCTTATCTTTTGCCTATATTTAGGCTTGTCCATGGTACCCATAGACATTGCATAGTTCCGCCAATAACTCCAAGACGTAGAAAATCCCCACCAAACTCTGTAAGCTGTGAGTAATTTCATTTCTTTTTTCTTTTCATTTTTTTTCTCTTTTTAACTTTGCCCTTTTTTTCCAAGTTGGTTTTTGCATTGTAATAATACATACTCTGTCATTTGTATCTGTGTCTCTATATTTCTTGGTTACATTTGGATAGAACTCCAGTAGAACCCTTTGGTCCTTAACTTACAGAAGAGCAAATTAACTCTTCATACAGAAGAGTTAAGCAGCCCCTGTTTATTGAATGCAACTATCAGGCTAGGCATGTGGGACAGCGTGTAGAGTGGGTCAGTAACTGACGTGGAGGTTCTCAATTCGAAGGAACTCGTAACTTGCAAATATTCATTACTTTATCATTTACTTTAAATAACTTAGAAATGCTATTGTCAGATTAATGCAATATGTCTGGGACAAATTTGCCTCTCACCTCCTATCACCACGCCACCATTTGGCAATGACTGGAGACAGTTTTTGTTCTCGTGATTTGGTGGGAGAACACAAGCTACTGGCTTCTAGTGTGTAGAGGCTAGAGCTGCTGCCAAACATACACAGAGCACAGGATGACCCCCAACAGCCAATTATCTGATCCCAGATGTCCCTAGTGCCAAGGCTGAGAAACTCTGCAGTATGACATATTACCTAATTTACTATTGATTAATCCCCTAGTAATGAGCATAAAAAAGACACAAATATTATTTCTGAAGGCAGATTTCCTTATGATAATGCAGTAACTTGAAATCAAGCTAGCATTTTCCATCCTATAATTTTAATTATTTGCTAATCCCTGACATAAAATTCCAAATGCCTGAGTGGAATTTGCGTATCTAAAGAAAGTTTCCTGGTAAAAACTTCATCTTAAAGACAGAACTCAGCATGTACCATATTGGCATTAATGTCTATTTTAACAATAGGAGAACAGTAGCACCAGCAATAAACTTTCTTTAGATTAGAAAGGCACTGTGTAATTGCCCCTGCACATTTCTCTCTTGACTGCTTTATTTAGACGAGCACAATATTTACGTCTTAGCTACTATGCATATATCTTACGATGTAATGCTGGAGGCCCTGAAGGATGTTTATCGTGGCTTTGACTTAAAATATTCCAAAGATAACCCACTTGCACTGCAGGTGACATTCAGAATAGAAACAAAATTCATTCCCAATCTGCCCTTCCATAAAATGGAACTTTTTTTTATAAAATGGAAGGCCAACAAATGGAAGGGGTTGAGCAAATCCCTTGGAGATGCGATGGCCCCATGCCAGGGAGCATACAAGGCACTGAGAAGCCTGAGCCCAGGTGCTACCCACAGGTCTAGACCACTCTCTGGAAGGCCAGGGAGGATAGCATGCAGTCACTGACCAGGAAGTCCCCTTGGGCACGAGCAGCCCTGGCACACCTTTGCCCTCTTGCCTGCCTCAACAAGCCTCACCTAGGCTTGGACCAAGAATAATGGCAGGGCCTGTGAGAAGGTGACAATGATAAGTCTGCCCTTATCATGAGTGGCCTGCGCTTTGCACACTCTCAGGGATGGGCTTTGAAAACCATATACATGGTAAAGATCCTGAAATTCTTTCCTGATCACCAAGGGAAGAATCAATCTTGGCTCCGTGTTCCAATTTCCTGGTCAGATCCCACAGGTTACCGTGAAAGTGCCCATCTCCACATATCCAGGGACTGACTCTCAGACCTCTGAATTCGTGTTTTTCTGTTCCAGGTCATGGGAAGAAGGCAAGGTGCTCATCTTTGATGACTCTTTCGAGCACGAGGTGTGGCAGGACGCCGCATCTTTCCGACTGATCTTCATCGTGGATGTGTGGCACCCAGAGCTGACACCCCAGCAGAGACACAGCCTTCCTGCGATTTAGCATGTCGTGCAGGCTTGGGACACACTGGAGAGAGGCTGCCTACTGGCTCTCTCTTCTTGGGTGTGGGGACAGAGGTTCCAAGTTTGAGGGCCTATCATTCTCTTGATGGGCAGCTCTCCCAATTCTAAGGCTCCTCCTAGGGTTAGAAGACACTAAATGGAATATTTTGCCTTGCTGCAGTTCACGTTGAAAGCCCCTCGCTGTCCTTCATCCCACGACAGCACCCATCATCTGATGCCGTATTTGCGGTGAAGACGTGAGAGCTTCAGCCTTGTCAGCCAAAGATATTTTTCCCCCTTTGAAGAGGCCTCTGTCAGTGTACAATGAGAATTCGTGTAGAAACTGTGAATGGATCACTTCAGTTTGTAATTTTTCTATGCAATTATATTTTTCTAGGGTATCTAGGCCATGTTTTTCATCATGTACCACTACTTTTTTGTTGAGTTTAATAATAAGCTGCTTTACTTCTAGCTGGCTTAATGGTGACTTCCCTCTTGAACTCAGAATTCCCTATTTTAATTCTGTTTAGTAAAAGACACTCATAAAGAAGCAATTTTATTTTCCTAATACAAAGGGGAAAGATGTAATTACGCTGATGTCTGTGAACTGTACTGCTTCCCACCCACTGGGTCTGTTTGCTTTCTTATCTTCATTGAGAGCCATTGTCTTAATGTCTCTCCTAGCCATGCAAATGGTGGAGATGCTGTCTTTCTAAGAGGAGCTTTTCACACTGAAACAGGACACAGAGTCATTTTATATTGAGTCACAAAAGTGTCACCAGTAAATTTTTTTAATGCCAAGAATTAGAACTGAAGAAAAAAAAAAGTAACATTACTCAAAGTAAAAATTTTCTCTCGGGATGAGGCAGACAGGCAGCTGCCAGGACATCTGGCTCCTTGGGCTCTTTGGCATCTGAGACAGGCCCCGAATCCAGAGTCTCTTTGCCTGTTGTAAATCCCTGTACATGGATTCCCATCACAGTTTTATAAAAATACGAAGGATGGCAGAGCGGAAGCCCAAGAATGCCAGGATCTTGGTCCTGGGTTCAGGATCACCTTCTTCTCTGAAAGAGTTCGAAAGACTCTTCTCTTTCCCTGGCTTGAGAAACTTCTGCCATTTAAATAGAGCTTAGAAGTAGCAGTTGTTATCCACAGGTTAGCTCTAATCTTACCCACAGCATAGAAACAACTGTTGGAAAAATGGGCTTGCCTACTTATTCCAAAAATGATCAAATTATTAATTTAGAAGGACATTAATGTATTAAATATTTCATGTTTCCAATCAAACTAGACATGTTACATATATAAATGTAAGGATGCTCGTGCACCTGAATTTTAAGCCAATATGAACAAAAATGCTGAAGAAATGACAGGTTATCAGATTTCATTCATCGGTAGAAAAAACACTTGTGCTTCCTTTCCATCTAAAGACAAGGAGGATGATTTATCTCTTTTAAAAAGAGTTCTTTACCACTGAAATGTACCCTTTTTGCTTGACATTAGCTTCCAGGTAGAAGGGTTTGCAAAATATTTGTCCTGTTCCCTTCTGTTTTGCCAAAAACAGTCCCACTCAAATAGATGAAGAAGCATGTGAAGAAAGTCTCCAAATTAATGACCACAGTCCAGAAGAAGAACCAAGCTCTTGAAAAATCAAAAGGAGTTTTGTCCTTCAGTATTTATTGAACAGAAGAAATGATTGACAAAGGACAATACAATCCAATGCTCATGTAATAACATTCATGTCACTTCTTGAATTTGGTTCTCGGATGTATATTGCATACACATAAAGAAATTTAAAGTATATGTTGTCAGTGTTAAATCATCATCTTACATTCATTTAATGAAGTCATGGCATAGAGTAAAAACTAGCTCTTAACTTAATAATTATAATATGGTATTTAAAATCAGGTCACTACAGTAGGATTCTCTATATTGCCAATTGAAAAGCCAAAATTATTACTGTTGCAAAGTGTTGGCAATAATCGATTCCGGTAGCATTTTAAATACTTGGATCCCACAACTGTTTTATAAACCCAGTCATAACATGGATTTTCTAATTCACTTTAATTCTTTATCTTTCTTCTCTATGGAATTCCATATGGAATATAAGAAAAGTGTTTCAGTCACTGCATGGGTAGAGTTATCTCAGTGTTACTGTTTTGTTATTTGAAATGTCTACACAAAATGAATGGGTTTTATGTATACCATGATCCAGTTGGTCAAGAAATATTTATAATTCTATTTCAATTTTATTTCAAGGGTAGAGTACAAAAATTACATCTCTTATCTCCTCTGCCAGTAGAAAACAAATTAAAACACTAGATTCATTGAGAAAGAGATGTAATAAATGGTTAAGATTAGTAATAATAATATCTACTGAGGTTGATTATGGCCAGTTGAATCACCTCTTTGCTTTGAATTTTAAGTTAATCCTCTCAAGTCCTTAAAACATAAAATCATATTTTTCTGCCCAACTAAAATATCTTTCAACTAAAATATCTTTTATTTGATACTGAGCACCAACTGGTCATGCTGACTAATGCTCATGTCATGTGGATGGCTGGGAAGATACGAGATGCCTTAAACACAAACGGGTTTTGGGAAACGTGGCACGAGTAAGGATATCCTATCCTGTGTTACCTGTTTATCTCTATTTAATTTCCTTGGAATGGATAGTTGGGGACTCCCATTTCTAAGGAGAATAGACAAAGAAATAAAATGATCTTTGGCATTTTATCCCGCATTCCTAATCTTCTCTTATTGTCAGTACTTGCATATTTAGCCATCATTAAGGGTCTTCCTCCATGATTGGTACCTACCCTCTCAGCAACAGCCAGCTCCGGTCTCCATACCTTTAACTGGTTGGGGGAGGGTGGGGAGGGAGTGGGGGGCATTAAATGCTTTTGTAGCACTTTTCTTGCCTGTAGTGACCCAAGTGTGGTAATTTGAATGAATCCATTAATCACTGACATGTGTTTTCGATGAATCCCCACCCCTCCCTCCACAATCTCATGTTACCTGTGGAAAGTCACGTTATTAAGATGAAATAATCGTATTTCAGGTTGTGCGTGTCTTTTTTTTAAGCCAGATCATGGTAATCAGCTGGTGGCCTGACAAGAGATGTGACATCAAAATTGTTCTTGCAGGTTCTCAAAATAAGCAAACTCTGTGAAGAACGAGACCTACAAGGACATGCCCTTGGACTGAACAATCCGATGCTGGTGATGAGGTCAAAGAAAGTAATTCACTAAGAATGGAAATGACTTGAGATACTACTGTCTTGGGGCTTTGCACTACGTTGAGCTTGACATTTGGGTCTGCACAGTTTCCTTCTCATATATCTACTTGGAAATGCACTTAATCTTAAGTCACAAAACTGAGAGTGGGTCTCTGTGGTACCTCAGAAAAATCCTGGCACTAATGTGGTGTATGCATCAAATTTAGTTTTCTTTTTTGCAGTTCATTTAATACCATAAATACGGGGGAGGGGGAATCGTGTTGACATGACTGCCTTGCTTCACCTCCAGTCCCCTCACCAAAAAGAAAAAAAAGAAAAAAATCTCTCAAGTCTTTGTTCAACTTTGGCTGCTCAGACCAATGGCTGGTGACAGTCATCACTAGGTGGCGGGAGTGGAGGGCCTTGTGTCAAGCGGAACGCACGTGTCCCTGTGGGTCAGTTGCACACACGCGCTTCCTGGGTGGCTGATCCACTGCAGGCTGGCGATCTGCGAGAGCATGGGGTGACTCAGGGTTCAGTCCAGAGCCAGGAGGGGCTGAGTGTTGTCATTCTCTCCCTTCTCCTCATGTTTCAGGGTCCCAGCTTCTACCACGGACTGAGATCTAATAAATGGGAAGGAGAAAATTCAATTACAGACAATTCACGGTGGCAACAATGTTGGAATCTTGGACAACATTCAGATTTTATGCTCCCCTTAAGAATGAAAACACTCAAAATAACTATATAATTTTCCTCCTTTTGGTATCTCTCTTTTTCTTGCTTTTTTTTTTTTTTTTTTTTTTTTTTTTTTGCCTTTTATGGGGAGAGGCATCTGAGAATTTTCTTGGCCGAGATCTCTGTCGGTAAAAGCAACACGTGTTCTCGCCACAACTCTGCCCCATCCCCCCACCCCCCGCCGGTGTCTAAACATTCTGGGGATCTTGAGATGCATCAAATCAAATAAATCTTGTTGGAAGTTTTTTAATGTTTCCTAATACTTTTTAGAGCCCTTGTTTTTCAATGTCATAGCAAACTATCGTGTGTGATGTTAAGACTATGAGGCATGGAATCTGGTCGGTAAATGCAGACTCTGCCCTTTACTGACTGAAGAGCCCTTGGGCGGGTTTTTAAAATTCTCTGCACCTTTACTCTCTCACCAGCAAATCACAACTATTACCTCCCTTCCACAATTGTTGATAAGGACTGAAACTAGTAATGCTCACAAAGCCTTTGACATGGAATTTTAGTTAAGAATGCATGGAGCATCACCATTATTGCAATGATAGTAGTGATCTTTAGTTTCTGATACAGTCCTCTCATACTGGATAATAACAGCTTCTTTTTTGGGTCTACAACGTGGATTGAAACTGAAATTATTTTCCAGCTCATAGAGAGAAGATTATAAGAGATATACATGTGATGAACACTCAATAAATGGTCACATACTTTAAAAAAAAAAAAAAAAGTATTTCAAGCCTTAAGAAGATGGTTGAATTTGATAATGTGCAGTAACATGTTCACTCAGGAGCCTGAGTCACCCAAAGCCTCCCCATTCCAAATGTCCCTTGACCGGCTGTTCCAACCCTTGGAGTATCCCACCTGAGAGAAGTGTCTTTGTGTGTCTGAGACTTTGGGCCATGCCTTAGTTCATGCCAACAACGTGACTAACTGTGAATGCCTTTTTTGTACATCTGGGTATGGGGACACACCCTGTCAGTTTGACCTCTCATGGTGGCGGGTGAGGAAGGAGGAGCTGAGGACGGCATGTCTGGGTGACGGGCTCCTCCCCACCCACAAAAATCCTGGACACCAAGGCATGGGTGAATTTCCCTGGTTGGCCACACCTGGTGTGTGTTGTCACACATTGCCAGGAGAATTAAGCTCTGTCAGGACAACTGGGCAGCATGCGTGCCAGGGGTCCAGAGCACCTGCCCTCCACCCAGTGCACCTTTCTCCTTTGCCGACTTTAATCGGTATTCTTTCACTGTAACAAACTATAACTGAGCGTAACAGCTTTGTTGGGGCCCATGAGTCCTTCTGGCAAATTACTAATCCTGGAGGTGGTCGAAAGGACTCCCAAAACAGTATATAAAAACACTAATACTTGTTTTGTATGCACCTGATATCGATGTAAGTTCTTCACATGTATTAACTTACTTCATTTTCACAACCCTAAGGAGTGGTGCTATTATGATCTCCGTGGCAGAGTGGTTCAGCTGAATGATCTAATGTTCCTTCCACCTCACTGCAAAAATAACTTTCTGCCTGAGATTCTTATCTCCATTCAGGCTGTGTATGTACCACAGAACATTTAAAGAAACTAAGCAGCAAATGCATACAGTCGTCTCCAAACAGTCGATTTTGATGAGAAAAATCAATCCGTCCGAACAGTGCAACTTTAGGTACCAAGCTTAATCTCTGAAAGTGAAATGTAGGCGCACCTAGCTGGCTCAGTCGCTCAGAAGCTGCTGACTCTCAGGTCGTGAGATCACGCCCCATGGTGAACTCTGTACTAGGCTCAGAGTCTCTGAAGATTCTCTCTTCTCCCTCTGCTCCCCCCCCTCTCCTGCTCTCAAATAAACACATAAATCTTTTTTAAAACATAAAATGAAATAGATTCATTTACTCCTGGGACAGGGCAGAGGAAGCCCCAGCTTGGAGTCTAGCTCAGTTCTTTTACACGTTTCCTATGCATTTCCCCCTGCTTTAGCGAAGGGCTTGGGTGTGTGTGTGTGTGTGTGTGTGTGTGTGTATGTGTGTGTGTGGACTGTGGCGTAGAGTGATAGATTTATATCAGGAACAGAAAAGCCAAAAGCCCGGGGCGCTTGGGTGGCTCAGTCGAATAAGTGGCTGCCTTTGGCTCAGGTCCTGATCTCAGGGTCCTGGGATCGAATCCCGAGTCAGGCTCTCTGCTCAGTGGGAAGTTTGCTTCTCCCTCTCCCTCAGTGCTTTTTCACTCTCAAAGAAATAAATAAGATCTTTAAAAAAAGAAAATCTGAAAACTCAGAATGCATTAAAACAAGTCTGAAGAATACCAGAGGGACACAGCTGCCTCCTCAGCCACCTCCTTCTGGCACATGACAGTTGCCGGCTTTGTCCTTGGGCCCCCGGGAGAGTGGAAGATACTGATGGCTGTCCCACTTCAGAGATCTTACACTGCACATCCCTTATTTCATGCCAGTTGGCTCTATTTTAACACAGGGCCAGGGAATCACAGCCACAGCTAGACAAGACCCCTCAGTGATCCATCGAGACTGACCCAGTAAGGGGTCATGCAGCCTCTTCTTGAACTTCTTCCAACTTGAGAACCTCACTCCTCCATGCCCCTAGAAGGGCAACTCTACTGGAAAGTTCTTCCTTTTGGGGTTAAAGCCTCTGCCTTCAGCTCAGGTCATGATCCCAGGGTCCTGGGATCGAGCACCACATCGGGCTCTCTGCTCAGCGGGGAGCCTGCTTCCTCCTCTCTCTCTCTCTCTGCCTGCCTTCCTGCCTACTTGTGATCTCTGTCTGTCAAATAAATAAATAAAATCTTGAAAAAAAATAATTGGAAGAAAGATCTTGCTTTCCCTGAACTCAAACTCATCTTTTTGCAGCTTCTACATACTATTTCTGGCTCTGTCTGCTGCAGCCATCAGTGTCGTGTAACCCACCTGGCCCACATAATCAGGCTTTAAGTGTTTATCTAGTGCTCTTGTCACCAGCTAGACCCCAAGACCTGCCCTTTCACTGTGCACCTGCTTATACGCACTGACTTTTGTCCCGCATTTTTCCTTAAGCTCTTCTTTCCAGTTCTCCTCTTGACTCAGGCACATAAAACCAGAACCCCCCCCCTCCAGTGACAGCCACTGCCCTAACAAGACCTCCAGCCTGCCCAGACCACCCACACCAGCTTGAGCCAAACGCCCTCCTCACGTCTGCACAGAAGGGCCATGGAGTGACGTCCAGAACTACCGACAGCTACCTTCCTCTCGTGATCCCAAGGAGGAGCACAAGCCTCATTTACAAAACATACAAATTACAGATAGGCGTGTTCAACCTTATGCCCACCTCTACATAGGGTGACAAGGATCTGCCTTTTAAATATTCACCCCAATCCCACCTAAAAGAAGCCTATCTGCCCTTCTTGGGGAGTCATGCCTTTGGAAGTTATTCCCTTGGGATCTCCTTATTTGTTGCAGGTCAAATTTCCTTTGTGTGACCACTCACCTGGGTGCAGTTTCTACTGGCCACTCACCAAGTTGCAAACTCCCATTGGTTGCATGACACCCTCAGCCCTTTCCAGGCCATCACCGAGGCTAACCGATTCCTCTTGTTAGATTTGCCAAGATTTCTAAAATTACCCCTGGGAAGCTCTCCTGCATCTCTTTATCAACTCGTTGCCCACAGGGTGTCACCTCAAAACGGAGGGAAGTTATTGCTTCCCTTTTTTTCCCCTCGCTGTATGTTTCTGTGGAAGCATAGAAAATGCGCCTAGAATCGCATTAGCCTTTCTGGCACTCAAACAACATAGCTGAGGAAAATTTAGTTATATTTGCATATGCTGCTGATAAACCGTTTCTTTTCCATCCTGAAGGTGTGTGGTTGAAGATTCAATTTCTTATTTTTAAATTTGGCTCAGATCTCTATTCTATCTATGGGTTTTTTGTTTCTGGTTTTGGGGGGGTTTTGGGGAGGGGGGGTTCTTGAAAATTGTTATCCATCCAAATCATTGTCTGTGACTTTAACAAGTATTGGATTTGTTTCCAAACTTTCCCCACCCCTATTTGGGGAGTACCTATGGGGGGAAAAAAATCTAAAAATTGTCAAATACTGAATTTTCAAACAAAAATCATTTATTTTTACTCACTTATAGCAAGAAATGTTTGAGAATGTCTCCTCATATATGCCAGGGACTGTGAGCAAATATTCAGGAACTGTACTTCTCTTGTGGAAATATTGTTTCAGTTACCCAGTGTGAGAGGAACAAACAGATGTGGGGTTACTCTGATAGGCACCCAGAGGAGAGAGTGTTTGGAGGTGAGGCACTAGCTCTAGCAGGACAGGAAGGAAGGAAAAATCTATCATTGGCGCAGTGACATCATTCACGGTCCCTTCCACTTGGAGTCAAATTTAGATCGATGTGATTTCTTTCAATAGCTTTACTGACAGCAGGCACACAAGAATGGAGGCTTTCTTATCTCGGTCAATACACTGTGTGTCTTGGGGGAGCGAGGGGTAACAATTGAACAATACGGAGACGCTGAGCGTGAGAGACCGAATGAAACACTTTCTTTCTTATCTGTGTTTCCCCTGATTGAATAGATGACCAGAGCCTTTTTTACTTTTGGCAGGATGTATTCCATTTACCTGGACACACAACAGACATTTGATATAAGAAGCACTCTACACTGTGAGAGAGCCGAAATTCGGAAAACAGAAAGCAAATGTTGCTTTTTTTAAAAAGCTGGTATAAATAAACGAAACCCAGAGAAACACCCTTCTTAAATGTTGCCCTCTGGACATTTAGCAGAGTCAAAGCACTCTGAGAAGACTGATCACCGACTCACTGATAAAAATGTCTCCACCACTTGTACACAGAGGGCTCAGAAATGGTGTGTTTAGCGCTTTAACCCCGCGACTAGCCGCTCGCCTTGCTACTCCCCTGCCCAGGTCACACTTGGAGGTAATCTCTCCATTCAGTGGCTTTGCCAAGAAGCTGAACACTTTCCCAAGATGCTGAACACTTCCACTGACATAAACGTTTTGGACTTTTCTCTGTGGTCCTCTTTGCAACACTGAAAACAAGCTTGACCCCAAGGGCGGACGGGGTGGGGGCGGGGGACCATGAGGGGGAATCTGAGCCATTTTAGCCCTGATTATCTCAGTGGTGTAGCAGACTACCCTGACAAAGCCTTCATTCTAGCCTCCATCGCTGAGTTTTGTTTTCCTGCCGTCACATTCGTTCCCTCCCCCCACCCTCTCTCCCATTCCCTCGCCCTTCTACCCTCTACCTTCTTCACTCCTCCAATGTTTGCAACTCTCCCCACTCCATATCATCAAAGGTCTCTAGCCATGGTGGAATTTTACAGATTCTGAAGCCAAGTAAATTCCAGAAAGAACAAGATGAAGATGGGAAACATTCACCGTGAGGTAGTCCATTCTGCAAAGACTCATGTTGCATTGAGACTTCTAAGACTTTGTTGCGCTGCTTTGTCTCCACAGCCATCACCACATAGTCTTCTTACTAATGAACTGCCATTGCCTGGCATTAGCTATGTGGACCCTGGATAAGGGCACAACAGCTCTGCCCTTCAACCTGCGTCAAGAGTCACAGGAGGCCCGAGAGGTAAGGAGACTTGGAGGCAATTAAGTCAATCCCTCCTTTAACTCAGGTCCTGACCACTTGTTTTCCAGAGACCAACCTCATCACTTCACCAGGAAGGACTCCACAGTCCTGGTTTTACTTCTTAAAATCAAGGATGGTCTTGGTTTTTAGACTAGCACAGAATTGCCTAACATCCTAGTGAGCTTATCTAACGAATTCTAAGCAGAAAGAGTATTTTCCTAAAAATGTATCTTTAAATAATTTTTCTAAGTAATTCTTTTTTTTAATTTTTAATTTTTTATTATCATACAATGTATTATTAGCCCCAGGGGTACAGGTCTATGAATCGCCAGGTTTACACACTTCACAGCACTCACCATAGTACATACCTTCCCCAATGTCCATAACCCAACCACCCTCTCGCTACCCCTCTCCCCCAGGAAACCCTCAGTTTGTTTTGTGAGATTAAGAGTCTCTTATGGTTTGTCTCCCTCCCAATCCCATCTTGTTTCATTTTTTCCTTTCCTACCCCACAAGTCCCCCACTTTGCCTCTAAACTTCCTCATATCCGGTCTTCTAAGTAATTCTACCAAGCCTCTTTTTCTCCCTGTGATTTCAAGTATCAAAGAAATTCCCCTGGCGAGCTCCAGCCTGGGCTTGAATGATGGCTCCATCCCTGTCTTTGTGCTCCTGGGCAGACGCCACCCTCTCCTGTGTAAGATGGAGACATGATACCATGCCCAGTGGGAATAGAGAATTAGATGGGTAGGGACATGTAAAGTGTTCAGCTAAACGTATTCACTCACTTTTAGTTTTTATTAGTCTACCCCTTTTTCAGATAAGAAAATTAAGGTCCAGAAACATTGAGTTCTTTTATAAATTGAGCCACAAAGCATGAATTCAACTCAAAGTTTCCGTAGCTTCTTTGTGAAATTTACAAGAGAGAAAGATGTGTACTGGTGCATCATGTAACCTAACACTAAATGAAGAAGTAACATTTCAAAATTGATAAAGACCAACATTTTGGAGCATTGGGTATGATGCAAAAATAATGAATACTGTTATGCTGAAAATAAATTAAAAAATTAAAAAAAATTCAAAATAAGTGATGAGGCTATTCCTCGTAATGTTAGCCTTATGACCTTACTCTATGTTTTTAGAAGTAACACAAACTCTTCCATCTGATTAACAATTTTTTTTAAGGATTTTATTTATTTATTTGGCAGGCGGAGATCACAATTAGGCAGAGAGGCAGGCAGAGAGAGAGAAAGGAGGAGGCAGGCTTCCCGCTGAGCAACAGAGCCGGATGTGGGCTCAATCCTGGGACCCTGGGATCATGACCTGAGCTGAAGGCAGAGGCTTTAACCCACTGAGCCACCCAGGCGCCCCTGATTGGCAATTATTTATGTAGCTTTCAGTGCAACATAATTTCAGTTGCTTCCAACTGCGTAAAGCAATATGCAGCTTCTTTCTACCATAACACCTTTGCTAATGGCCTTGATAAGCAGTTCAAGGAATATCTGTAAGACATATGCTCTGTTCCCTAACAAACTTTCCATAATCAAAATCATTGTTGCAACAACCTGATCATGCTCACTGGGAACAATTAATGTTTACTGAACCAAATAAATCATGAATCATAAATCATGTTTTTAAAAGATTCACCTAAATACTTCTCATAGAAAGCAGTAAAGTTTTACCTTATCAAAGTGAAGAAATAAACAAACCTTCCTCGACAAGGACAATACCATTCGCCACATTTACTTAACTGCAAATATAAAGAAACCGACTCAAGAAAAATATTCTATTACTTTTGAAGCGAACTGTTTTTAGAGAGCGCTAAATATTCAGCTTAGCTCTTGCGTATATGTACCATAACTCAAATTTAAATGTATAATGTATTTCTACTTAACTGTGATGAGCTTGGGCACTGCCGACTAATCTTATAACAAGGAAGAAAGAGCCAAGAAAAACCACATGCACCTTCAGAAAGGACGAAAGCAGTTGCTTTTGTGAAATTAGGCTGGCAAGTGAATAGGATTAGAGCAACACGGTCCCACACGGAGCCCTAAGCACACACAATTATGGAGGACTTGAGATGGGGCTGGTCTGAATTGAGATGGTCTGTAAAGGTATTGAATACACTGGATTTTGAAGATAATATAAAAAAATAAATTGTAAAGTGTCTCATTAATACATTTTAAAATTGTATATTGAAATCATAATTTTTGTATATGTTGGGTTAAATGAAACATTATTAAAATTAATATCGCCTGGTTTTTTTTTCTTTTTTTTGTAATTTGACTACAAGACAACTCAAACAGCTTTACGTGTGTGGCTCGCATTGCAATTCTATTGGGCAACCTTGGTCTAGACCCTTGTTTACTCCATCATGCTTGTGGCTGAGCCCAGAGTAATATACTAATCCTCATTCAGAAATGCATAGTCATTTCCAAGGTCCTCAGCAACATTATTATCTGTCATCGCCAACATCCCTGCTCTAAGCTCATTCCACGCTTTAACCCATTTGACCTCCCACTGGCACACACAAAGTCCTGTGGGACTTGAGAGCCATTTTCTGAGTATCACTGTTGTTGCTTGAACTAGAAAGAAATTTCCTTAGTTTAGACTCCATTAATTTGCTGTCATTTAGATGAAGGTTCACATGTAACTTTATTATATCTCTAAATGAACAAATAAAATGAAAAAACTTTAGGAAGGAATTTTTACTACCTAAAGAAAAAGAAAGAGGTTCTTCTTGCCCAGGTAGCAAAATTAATATTGACTTTATGTTATGACTGCCAATATTTTTTGCTGTTCTTTATAAGGGGGCCAGGAGAACTGAGCTGATGAAAGATTACTAGGCTCGGGATTAAGTGCTTCTTCTTGTCAGCATGTCACTAACTTGAGGTGGGCTCTGTAGAGTACCTCACTCAGCTTCTCTGGCCCCACGTTCTTCACCTGTAAAATGACAATCTTGGATGAGGTAATATATTTAGCCTCCAAGATTCCATGAACTCTACCAGACTGGAGCCCACCATTTGTTCTTAAAAATCATTAAATCTTGAAAATCATTTTTTCACATTTCTCCAGTTTAGACATTAAGCTCACATTGCCTAAGTCCCTCTCTATATTTGTTTTTGCCTCCTTCTAGAAAAGCATAAAAATACTAAAAATGCCAAGAGTTATCCAGGACTTGGAATGCCTTTCCTGAAGTTAGTATGTGCCCAACGTATTTAGATATCAGGGGTCAAAACAATTTATCTTTTGAAAATCTTTTTTGCTTCTATAAGTTTCTAAATGTTGAATTCAAAGTTGCCAGAGGCCACTTAGTAGCTATTTTCCTGTGTCAATGTTCAAGTGTTTTAGTTTGTTTAAACTATTACACTGCGGGCCCTTGGGTGGCTCAGTTGTTTGAGCTTCTGCCTTCTGCTTAGGTCATGATCCCAGGGTTCTGGGATTGAGTTCCACCTCAGGCCCCTAGCTCAGCAGAGATTCTGCTTCTTCCTCTACACCACCCCCTTGCTCGTGGTTTCTCTCTGTCTCTCAAATAAATAAATAAATAAAATCTTTAAAATAAAGACAGTAAAATATCTTATTGCTACACATGTGTGCATGGATCGTAGATTCGTGCTGCAGAGGGTAGATGCCACAGGACCTGTAACCACTAAGGGTTTTCCAGGATGCCCCAAAATTCCCCTCGGTGCTTGTTCGCCACCGTCTCAAGTCTGTTTGAAAGTGTTTTGAAAGAAATTTCAACACATACTTGATTTGTCTATTTTTAGAATTATCTCCTCCAGGAGACTGCCCCATCTCCACGGCTGGTTATAATTATTGTCACCCCCACCATCATCACCATCAACAGCCACCACAACCGTTCTTTGAACACTACTGCTTGCCAAACTGCGCACTAAGTAGCACTGAGCCCGCATTATCTTTGTTTAAAACTCACGAGGATCTTCAGAGGTGGGTATGGTTCATTCCATTTTGCAGATCAAGCAATCAAGCCTCTGAGAAGCTGATTTACTTGCTCCAGATCGTCCTAGTTAGCTGTGGAACTGGAATCTGAACCAAAATGTAAGTCAACAGTCTACGTTCTTGAACACTATGCTCTCCTGTGCAAAAATTATCTAAAATTTAGTAAGAAACCAAAGGACATTTTATATATATATTTCAGGAACTGGTAATAGTCAAGTTCTCAGAGAAGCCTTTCTCCTGTTGTTATTGACGAATCCAAAAGTTAGCACAATTGTCTGTTTGTATAAAAACTTGATTTTAGGCAAGTGAATGAAATCAGCAAAGGAAATAGCAGAACTTCATTCAGGAAAAAAATGTGTTGTAAGAACCACAGCTAATGTGATTGTATCTCTATCTCTAATAACCAGCAGGATATTTAATAACACTTCAATATTCTTTCTTCTAAATGTACAGCATTCACGCAAATAGCTGGGAAGGCCTAGACAAGAGTGCAGTGGGGTCAATAGAAGAGGTAGAGGCTGAAGAAAGGGAGCAGCTTGGGCGTGACCAAGAACAGAGCTCAGCTGCCAGAAGACGGGCCAGTCCGGGCACCCGGATGTGGGGGCCGGCAGGGATGGGGGAATGGCGCCCAGAAAGGCCGAGGTGGAAACTGGCAGGTGCAAATGGACATTCTGCTTAATTTATTTACAAAGGAGTTTATCACCCTTTATGAAGCTATACATTCCTGTCATAGTAACTCCCAGTTTCTTGGCTGTAAAATGGAGAGAACATTACCATATTCTCCACAGGGCTATGAGAGGTAAAAAAAATATATAATAAAGTGCTTGCAGGTCTTTCAAGGATAAACAATTTCAATTGGAAGGCTTTATCATTTTACAGACACGTTCCTGAGTATGGTCTTCTGGCGTGAACAAGTAACACCCTGCTTGTCTGAGATAGCCTGATAGCCCGTGTCTGCCCACAGAGGAAACCAAAGAAAAACTGAGAACAGAGAGAGATGGAGCAGATTATTTACATTATAAAGGAATTTTAACCTCACCGAGCAATTTACTAAAATATTCCTATTTAGCAGAGTCACCCGAGGACACCAGAAGGGTAAGGATATTCAAAGTCGTCCCTAGCGTTGTTGACCCCAAATGCTTCATGAGAACCCCAGGTGTCAGGGTGAGTCTAGAGTCATCTTAGGACCCCTTCCCTATCTGAGCCAGTCAGCTCTCCCTGCGATCATTCCAGATTCTGCACGTGTTGGGGGTGGGGGGTTTCCCAAGGTTTGAGGAATAGAATACACTGTGATAAGTACTTAGACATGGACTCAGCTGTTCTGAGATGGTCCCAGGAGCATTCAAATCATACGTTTTTCACACACAGATATTTCTGGAGAGGTTTTTTCCCCGACTCCCCATCATAACTTAAAATAGCATCGCTGCAAATGGCTGCAGGTGTCCGCACCACCTGCTTTGAATGGAGTCATCATTCCTTAGAATTAGACCCACACAAAGAGCCACTAGTCAGTTTCAGAGCATCCCTAATTGTTCCTAATTACTCTCCTCCCTCTGAAATTGGTGATGCACCCCCTCAGAGGAGCTCCTTTGGTAGAACTGGCATATAATGTTCTGAAGCAGGTCGAGAAATACCAAAAGCTGTCAAGAACCAAGACAATGAGGATGACTCATGCTATCTGAGTTTGAAGAAGACAGCTAGAGTTCTCGATAAAAACTACCTTTCCAAAGTCTATTTTTTTTGCGTCCAATGACAATATGTTAAAGGGTCTTTTTTGATATTACTCCAGGAGTCTGAATATCAATTTTCTTCCTGAATGTCTGCATGTTCCCCACTCACAGTGGGGACTGAGGATGACACAGTACATGGCGAGCGTGATGGTGGAAGTTGCTTTTCAAAGGGAAGACTGGAGCTGGTGGGAATGGGTACAGACAGCAGGGACAGCTGCAGGAGTTTGAGAAGGCACACACCCCCCCCACGCCCACAAAGTTGCTTTAGAAACCCTTGTGGAATGAATGGAGGGATGAACACACAAATAGAGGGAGAAAAGTTCTGATAAAGGAGACAGAGCATTTGACTTGGAAAGAAGAGAACGAAATTTATGACATTTTGCCACCTACGGGCTCTGTCACCTGGGCTAAGTCATTTAACCTCTGTGTACTTCAGCCACGTTATCTGTAACATGGGAATAATCCTCTATTTTTATCTACTTTAAATCTATTCTTTAAGGAATCTACTTTTTAAAAAATCTGTGTGTTTTTTTTTATTCTCAACACCTGAAAGGCTCTGTTGTCAAGAAGTTTCAGAACAGGGATGTCTGGGTGGCTCACTTGGTTTAACATCAGCCTTCGGCTCAGGTCAGGATCCCAGGGTCCTGGCATCGAGTTCCACATCAGATTCCCTGCCCTGCTTCTCCCTCTGCTTGCTGCTCCCCCTGCCTGTGTTCCCTTTACTCTGAGAAGTAAAATCTTTAAAAGAAAAAAAAAAAAAAAAGGAAGGCAGCTCAGGACAAGTCTAGGGACATGTGTCTCTACACTGGCCTATAGGAAAATAGTACAGTCTGGGGCCTTGCCACCTTTAAGCATCTTTAGCATGGTCCCCAGAGGAGCTGCACGGGCACCGCTTGGGAGCTGATTAGGAATGCAGATTCCCAGGCTCACCCCAGACCTGTGGAATCAGAAGGTGCATTTTAACAAGGTCCTGGGGCTTCATATACATGTTAAAATTGGCAAAGCGTTGCTCCAAAGCCAATGCTGCAGAAATCTGCCCCTCGCGCAGAGCTGCAAGGATTCGTCAGGCATGGTTCATTCCAACCAAATTCCTGATTCTGTTCTCCCATGTCCTTGATGTCTTAAAGAGTTAAATGAGTTCATAAAGTATCTCACTTATTCCTAGAAAATAGCTCTCAGTTGAGGAATATCTGTCTTCATACCAGAAAAAGCATTTGGGGTGGGGAAGAACAGAAATATTTCGGACATTCAAAGTTGGGGCATTGAGGTCCTCTCTGCTTTGCCATTTTACATTTTGTCCTTGTCTATGTCATACAATAAATTCTTTCATGAGTTCGGGGACAAGTTGTATGCTCACTGAGGAAGGAAAAAATCTCTGGCTGCAGGGTACTCACATGAAAAAGAGGGAGGTTAATATAAAAAATCTGTCTGGCCCTTCTACAGCTGTTCATACATTCCAGAGGGAGTGCTGAGACTCAGGGGTGCATCAGAATGAGGCCTCCCCATGCTGGGCATCAGTCTAGGTGCTGGGCCACAGAACGGACCCAGTCAGGTGACCTGTGATTGCAGAGGTGGTGGGGGCTAACCCAGGCAATGAAACATAAGCAAATGGAAAGTTCTGGAAACAGAGAAGTGCGGGTAAGCAGAGGAATTGAGTGGTGTGATGGTGAGGGCCCAGAGAAAGCGGACATGCTGCTTAGTGAGGAAGTACCCCCAGCAACAACAGCTCTTGCTGAGCCTACCATTGTGACCTTCAAGTCATGAGGCCCAATGGACACCTTCCAATTTTCATCTTACTTGGTATCTGGCAGCAGTCAAATGAGTTGGCCACTCTGCCCTTCTTGAAACTTCCCTCTATCCCCTTGGCTCCAGGGACACCATACATCTGGTTTACCTCCTATCACTGTGGATGTTCACTCTGCATTTCTCCTCCATTCCTATGGCATGTATTCCTTGCTTTACACTTTTGAGCCCTTAATTTATGCTCATTCAAGAATTCTTTTCTGAGATTTAGAACCATCCATGCAATGGCCTATGTGACTACTCTAACTGGATACCGCGTAAGACTTCACACCAACAAGTCCAAACCTGAACTCAAAAAACCTTCTCCCCCAGTCAGTACCTCTTCCAGAATTGCCCGTCTTGATAGATGGGACTGCTCTCCATCCAGGTACACCTACCAGGGACCTTCAGTCGTTCTGAAATCTTTTATTTGTTTCCCATAACCACTAGATTGTAAAGTCTTATTTTACCCATCAAGTGATTTCCAGTCTGTCTTCTCTTTGTCCCCATCCAACCACCATAATTTGAGTTTCCACCATCTCTCACCTTCACTGTCTCAGGAGCCCCAGATGGTCTCCTCACCCTTACTTTCTCCTACTTTAGCTCAATCTTTTCACAACAGAGTGAACTTTTAATAAACCCAATATATTCATATCATTTTCTTGCTTAAGATCTTTCTATGAGTCTCCACTGCTCGTAAGTCCAAGTCAAGACTATGAGGCCCTGCATAGCAGGCCCCTGCACTCATCCCTGGCTATTGTTTCCCTTACTTTCTGCTCTTCAACCCCTTTTAGTTTGTTTATTTTTTAAATTCAGTATTTTAGGGGCACCAAGGTGGCTCAAGTGGTTAAGCCTCTGCCTTCAGCTCAGGTCATGATCTCAGGGTCCTGGGATCAAGCCCCATATCAGGCTCTCCACTCAAGGGTGAATCTGCTCCTCCCTCTCCCTCTGTGATCTCTCTCACTTTCACTGTCCCTCAAATAAATAAATAAATGGAAATCTTTTAAAAATTAAAAAAAAAATAAATTCTGTATTTCATTGAGTCTGAGGTCATCAATTGAAGAACCTGTCCTGATTTCAAAAATGTCTAATGTAAGAAGAAAAAAAATCTTATAATTGTTAGAACACAGTAGTTCCGGTGTATCGCCCTGCCCCTTCGAAATGCAAGGTTTTTGCTCCCACATCACTCCTTCTTTTGCTTGGGAAACTCTTTTTCTCATCCTTCAAGTCTCAGCTTCTGTGTGAGCTCTTCAGGGAGGTCCTTTCGGACCACCACGATGGTCCCATCACAGGTTGGGACCCCTGTTATGCACCCCCATTATGCACTTGAATTTTAGAGCACTTAATTGTGGTGATAATGAAACAGTCTTTTGTATAGTCATGTGTTCAAGGTCTTTTTCCCTTAACAGATTATAGACTCAGAGCAGGAGATAATCATGCTATCGTCAGCAGCTAAGACTTATCCTTGCTTCATGTAATCCTCACAGCACCATAATAAGGCACATCTATGACTACACCTGTCCCTTCGAGATAGGGAAACCAGGCCATAGAAAGATAGCTGCTCAGGTCACATGACTATTAATTTGAATGCCTAGAATCTGATTTCAGATTCTGGTCTCTTAACCTACTTTTTAGTAGGCACTCAATAAATATTTGTTGAATGAATAAATGAATAAAGTCTTCAAAAAGTTAAATATTGTAATTATTGTTCATGGAGTTCTAGAAACTAAGAGAAATAATAAGACTAATGAGTCAGTTTGTGATAAACCCAGAAACGATTTCAAATTTTAATCAAGCACTGATCACAAAGACCATGTCACTGTCTCATTCTATTATGGATGGTTTGCAACAATCTCCTCATCACTCTACAAAGTACCCTATTCCTAACAGCATTTACTGTCATTTCTTTCTTTCCTTCTTTCCTTCCTTCCTTCTTTCCCTCCTGTATTTTTTGCCTTCCTTCTCTCCTACTTCCCTTCTGTTTTCTCCCTCACTCTCTCCTTTTCCCCTTCCTTTCTTCCTCACAGAATATACACTGAGCATCTATGACATACTAGGGAAACTGTGGCGCACAGGATATATACTGGTGAATGCAAGCACAACCCCTGCCCTCGGACAGTATATAACATATAGAAGGGAGATTTCATACGTAAGTAAACCCAACAAAGATGTGGTTATGGAATTGTATCCCTGTTAAGAAGGAAATAGTTCAGCGGTAGAAAATAGCAGGATGGGAAGAGCAGGACCATGGGAGTGGGGTGGGTGAAGAACTCCCTTCAAGGGAGTAACTGGAAAAGCCAGACCTGATCACGGAGGAGTTGGCCACCAGTGAAGGGGAGAGCGTCCCAGGGCAGGGGAGGCCCAGGCGCAGGACAAAGCCGGGCACACTGAGCTGGGGACAGGAAGCCAGGGTGGTCAGGCCTGCCTAAGGAAGAGCAGCCTTTATCTGACGCAGAAGACCAAGGGGTGGTCTTGGGGGCTGTTAGGCCAAAGAGCGCCATCATTAGTATTTCTAAAGATGACCCTCTAGACTAGATGGATAACAGTTTAGATGAGAGGGATGGAGAGGAGGGAGAGTAACAAAGACCAACAGAGGGTGGGCAGAGACTGCCTTGGCTGGTAAGTGGGAAACCAGGGCTGTATGAAGGCCCCGTTGGGTGGGTGGGTGGGGTCTGTGTTGCTGATTCCTCCCTCTCTGATTCCTTGGTTTTACCCATTCCCATTCCCTGCTTTCACTGTGCCTGGCTGTCTTCTGGGTGCAGGGCTCTAATGCTGGTTCCTTGCATAAATTAAGGCAAAGAAAAAGGAAATGACCAACATCAGTCTGACTTCTAACCAGGGATTCAAGTCATCTTCCTCCAACCCCTTATCACTAATTGTTATTTGCCTCTCTAACAGGGAGTCAGGAATTTTCATTGTTAGGGAGAAGCTTCCATTGGGAAAGTAATCAAAACTCTGAACAAAATGGAAATCCTATGAATAAGGCTGGGGAAGAAAGGAAGGTACAACTTATTATTATCCTGCTCCTCTGTGGTGCTCTGCAGACCTCCTACTATGGCCACTGGACCCTGACAGTGACTCCTGGAGGTTAGAGCCACTTTATACTTGAGGAAGCCAAGACGCGGTGAGGTTAATGGACTTACCCAAGGTCCCATAACTAGAAAAATCAGAAGAAAGTGATCAGAACCCACTTCTGCTCTGAGAGGGGAAGATCGAGAAAAAAACATAGAGAGGCAAAGAAATGTGCAACCATGAAAGTCACAGAGTCACAAAGCTAGCAGGCCATAGTTAGGATGCATAACCCCTGACCCTCGTCTTGGAGAGCAGCAGAGGAACGTGACACGGGGCTCCCCGGGGCTGATCGCCACAACAACAGGAACACAACAGCCATGTCTGAAGGGAGACAGTGAGGAATTTTCCAGTGAGATGCTGGAAGTTCTAAAGTTCTCTTTGGCCTCAGCATAGAAACTCAAAGGCTGCAGTCTGGACACCTTAAGCCCAGACGATATGTACAAGGTTTCCCTTAGGTTTTTAAACATGCACTGTAATTCTGTCTGCAAGCAGCACATCGGTTTTAGGAATGACACTGCAGACAGATTTTGATCACATGTTATGCCAAATATTTGTCTTCAGCCGTATGATCATCAAAGCTCACAAGCGAGAGTCCTTGCTGGCTATCCGATGTTGGGCACAAACAACATCAGCTTTATTGGAATCGGGCAAATGTTTGTATACCAAAAGCAGTATGTTCACAAGACACAAACGTTCTTTGTTTTTCTTGCCCAGATGACAACTCCCTCTCCAACTGGCCGCATCTGACCGCTGTGCTCCGGTAAACAGGAAATCCTTTCAAGAACACACATCGTGAGCAACCGAACAGTTTGCTCTCAAAACTACTCTGTCATTTAACCACATCTATTTGTTTCTCTTGAAATCAACCTGACTTGGTTGCTTTGCCAGGAGCTTCGAACTCTTTATTTCCCAATTTTTCATGTCATTTGTTAAAAAAAAAAAGGAGGGGAGACATGGCCTTGAACACAACAGTTTATCCAGCCCCATTCATTTTCTTATTGACCAAATTCATTGTATAGATTTCCTTTCACTCAGATGTTACATGGCTGTAAAGGATACGCTTGCAAGGAGATGCCCATCTTCAATTCTGCCATGAAAAAGAAAATTGTAGAAAAGCAGGAGATCCATCTCAGTCCCACACATGAGTAGTGAGGAGGCTATGCAGTTATTTTTCTTTGTTCCTTAAGAAATGTTAACCAATTCTTGTCGGTATCCATGAAACACACCAGCATCCAAAAACTGACATAAAACACTGGGCATTCACAGCTCACTCAAGGAGTCTTTGGTTCTGAAAGTGGTGACCTCTCAGACATTAGCTGCCTAAGTAGGAGTGAGGAACACCCCAGAACTAAGAAGTTCAATCATGTTTGAATTGGAAACTAGTCACGAGACAACTTAGAGGGCAGTAGAGACTGTGGGTCATTCATTAAGAAATGATGCATTATGTAATTTTATTGAACGTAACATCCATATGGAACATCTGTTGCTGGGCCACACAGTAAAACGGACCCTTTTTGCTCCGACTGCTTGGAAGACAAGGGTCCTCCTGTTCCACACTGCCACCCCTTATTTTTTTCCTATGGGGTGTATTTCATGATGATGTATGACTTCTGCCGGAAATGGGTAGCTATCCAGCAAATGCATACATTCACCCCATAAAAAGAGGACCGTATGCTGGAAGATCGCCAAGGTCATGGCCAATTCTACTGACAGCTGAAAATAGTTAAACTGACTTTTACTGCCCAGGCAGGAGCCAAAATTTCCTTCTGGCTCAGAAATCTGAACTCAACCCAGGCATTCACCCAGCTTCTCCCCTTCTCCCAAATTGGATGTCTCATAATAGCTGTATGACATTGTCCTCACTTCTTCTAGGAGCGGTGTTTAGGAAACACAAAGGTGGAGGCATTTGGTCAAAAGGATCCGAAGTAATTCTACCACACAGAGCAGCTGGCCAAGACCCCAAAGCATCAGCTCTTCTCACTGTCCAGCATATAATGTCCACCAGAGTGGACCATTTCTCGGAAAGTTGGGGGCCATTCTTCACTGGTGCAAGAGGAAATGCCGCTAGGTTTTCTAAGGGTTTCTTCTCTATAAATACTTGTCTGGCTCCCTGATAAGTGCTGAAGTTCTAATAAATAAAACAGGAGTTAGTTTTCAGGCTGCACTGAAAACTAATCCAGACGTTTCTGGCGATTTCAAGAATTGACGGTTTTGATTCTATGAAAGCTATCATCACATAGCTAAAAAACAGAACCCCAAAGCCTTGAGACAAGCGTTTTTAAATGTAAACACGCAGTGAAGGCACCTGAAGCATCGCTGTGTCAGGCCAGTTAGAAAGCTGGTACAGAGATAATAACCAAACTGTTAAGACTGTGCTCGCGTGCACGGTGCGAGGTTGCTGCTTTTTGCACCGACGTGCTGTGCTGACACCCATCTTTGGATTCCGTGAAGGAAAGGGGCCCGTGGCCTGCACGAGCAAGAGCTCAGCAAATATCAGTTAGAGAGACACAGCCAGAGTGGGTGTGGCCAGTGCTCCTGGCCCCGCCCCCAACGCTGCAAGTTAGAACACCTCTCCCTGCATCTTCAAAGCATCTCCAAGGCAACTCGGGCTCTGCTTTTCTGAACACTGACTGGACTCCACTGGGCCTGGGTGGTTGGGTGTAGTGCTAACTACGTGCAGCTCACCTGCAGCCCAAGGGAAGCAGAATGTGTTATTCTGCTCTGGTAATTGTTGGGCTTCTGAGAAGGAGCCACGGTTCCACCAACACCAGGCTTGGAGTTTCTCTTTCAGCGCTGAGACGACAATCTCTTTGGGAAATTCGTGAGCCAACAAGACTAGAGTACAGCCTCGTACCTTAGATAAAATAATATTCCCTTTCCTTGTGTGGCAGATTGAGCCCAGATCAAAATGCAGATAGGTACACCTGAGCCCATGGGTGGGGACCTCCAGGAAGCAATGAGAATGAAAACTGTCAGCCAAGGTTCAGACCTAGTGGGTCTCTATGAACTTGAATCAGCTTCCTGATTTTCCATTTCCAACATTGGTACGGTGTTTACCTACCCTAGTCTCTGGGAGGAAAGTGCACAGAAAGATTCCTACAATCTGGTGACACAGATTTTTACCCTGTGAGACTTCTCAGGACCTTGACTATGATAATTAGAAGAAGAAAAATATTTTTTAAATCTAAGCCCATGAAAAAAAGAGGGCACATCTGTGCACCGTTTACTTACACTTTTCAAGCTACAAAATATTAACTATGTATGGAGCAACTGACATGTGTAAGACACCATGATTCTAGAAGAAGCCGGCTGCAGGGCCATACAGAAAACCTCCACATGAAAAGACAGGGGGCTTAAGCCTTAGCCCTAGCGACTTCATATAAGCAGTAATGGGCAAAGGGATGGGCAGATAGTTTCCCATTATTGTTTATAAGCTGCAAAACTTAACAGAATTTACCATCTAGGAGTCTAAAATAAAATTAAATAATAAGTGACCTTGTTTTGATTAAATTTAAGATCTTAAGCTCATTCTATGAAATAATACTGACTACATTATGGCAACATGAACTTGTAATTACCTAATAAATAAATGCAATGTTCACTCAAAAATCTATATATAGGGGCTCAGTCAGGTGAGCTTCTGCTTTCGGCTCAGGTCATGATCCCGGGGTCCTGGGATCAAGCCTTGCATGGGATCCCTGCCCAGTAGGGAGTCTGCTTCTCCCTCTCCCTTGGCTGCTCCCCCTTCTTGTGCTCTCTCTCTCTCTCTCTCTCTGTCAAATAAATAAATAAATATTAGTTTTTAAAAAAGAAAAAAAATATATATATACCATGTGGGGGGCAAAGAAGAGGTCCTTGGTAGCAGAAAGGCCGATGGTGCTTAGGTGATCTCTAAGACCTTTCTCTGGTTCTAAAGTTTCCTAAATCCTGATAATAAGGGGAATAATAATATGCACATTTATATATAATTATTGTATTTTATATACAATTTTCATGGAGGATGTTCATCCTTCAAACTGCAGCTGTCTGCGGTGGTACACCCCAGAGGAACCCACTCAAGATCAACTCGAAAGAATTGTGGAAGATAGAAGCTTGCTCTCCCTGGCTGCCCTGGCAGAGGCCACCTGCCTTTCGGCTCTGGGGGTGGGGAAACAGTTTTGATCTGATCCCTTCCTCTTCCCCTTTTCTATGCCAATCCTGTTTGGTCGACCACATGCCCTAGGCTTAGAAAATCAGCTGCTCCCTTGTTGGCCAGGGTTGGTGGCTTCCCCTGGCAGAGAGCCTGGCTTCTCAGGGCACTTCCTTTGACTTTGGCCCAGAAAGACCAGGAAAGCTTTCTGTGTCTTTGAGATCATCAACTCCAGGGTCAATCAACTGCAGCCCTCTGGGCTGACGAAGCTTAGTAGAGACCAACAGAGTAACCGAGTAAAGTGATCTGCGCTGCCTGTGCCCTCCCAGGCTGCGGGGCAGCAGGTCACACCTGTGTTTGTTTGTTTGTTTCTTTCTTTCCTAATAAAATTTTATCTATTTATTTGACAGAGATACAGCAAGAGAGGGAACGTGAGCAGGGGGAGTGGGAGAGGGAGAAGCAGGCCCTCCGCTGAACAGAGAGCCCGATATGGGGCTTGATCCTAGGACCCCGGGATTGTGACCTGAGCACAAGGCAGATGCTTAAGGACTGAGCCACCCAGGCACCCCATCACACCTGTGTTTCTTGAGCAGGGGCTCTGAGCAGCGTTCCTCCAAACTGCCCAATCTGCAGGGCAATCTGCCTTTGGATGATTCCAGCTCCCAGGAAAGGCCCCAGTTCCTACTCAGAATCCAGGTCTTAGGCTAAAATGCATATTATTTCCAGTAATCTTTTACCAATAATTACTGGTAATCTTTTTAAAAAATCTATATATGTGTGCATATATATATATATGTATATATTTCAATACATACACATACACATATTTATACATTCATACACAATATAGAGTATATACATGTCTGAGTATATGTACATGTTTATAATAAATACATATATGTGTTTTTCAAGTAGAACTTTTCCAAAAATGGTTAATTGTCCTCCAGTAGTTCAAGAGACTGTGTTTTTCCATGTCTGGATGTGTCTATGTGTATGCCTTTTACATAATATCTATAGCCATTTAGAGATTAAGCCTAGAACTCAGAAGCAATTAATAGCCATAATTAATAAGTCTAATAATTGAAAGAGATATTACAAAATCTACATACTGATGGAAAGACCATGTCCTTGCTCCATGAGGCAGACACATCATGCTGCTGGGTCCTGACCCCAAGCCATCTCCTCCTCTTTCCTAGGTGATAAAAAGACCCACTGGTTTGGGCACATCTGCCCGTGTGAATCAGGGGTGCACTCCTGCCTGAGATGTCTTGCTTGTGTGGGACATGGGGGCAGGAACCTGGGTCACACGTGCCACCAGTGAGCTACTGAGACACACAATTCTGTAGTCACCTCACTCTATGATGGCTCATTATGTGAAACAATCAATTGTCCATATTGTTTAAAGCAGTCTGATTGGAGTTTTATCTAATTTGCAGCCAAAATCATCATAACTATTATAAAGCCTCCTTGCTGTTAGTTGTTGGACAGTTTCATTAAGCTGGGCTACCTCCTTTCCAAGCCGAAAACATAGTCTGGTAGTAAATCAGATAGAAGGAAACAGAGTGCTTCTGACATAAATAGTTCGAGGAACAGAAAGTGACAGCTGATGGCCCAGAAGCAAGGAAACAGAGTAAATTATAGAATAAAAAACAGGAACAGGTCGTGTGGGTGGCTCAGTGGGTTAAAGCGTCTGCCTTCGGCTCAGGTCATGATCTCAGGGTCCTGGGATCGAGCCCTGCATCAGGCTCTCTACTCAGCAGGGAGCCTGCTTCCTCCTTTCTCTCTCTCTGCCTCTCTGCCTACTTGTGATCTCTCTCTGTCAAATAAATAAATAAATAAAATCTTTAAAAAAACAAAACAGAAACAAGAAGGTAAAAATACAACACTCGGGGTCATTTAGTTGTGGAGCAGAGAACGCCCCACACTTAAAAGCCCATAAAAAGATCATTTTATTAAAGAACAGATCAATATTGAAATCAACTCTTTAGAAAGTTTTTCATATAAACCATATTTTTAAAAAAGATTTTATTTATTTATTTATTTGAGAGAGAAAGACAGAGAGCATGAATGAGGAGAAGAGAGGGAGAAGCAGGCTTCCCACGAGCAGGGAGCCCGATGCGGGCCTCCATCCCAGGGTCCTGGGATCATGACCTGAACCAAAGGTAGATGCTTAACCGACTGAGCCACCCAGGTGTTAAATTAATAAATTTTTAAAAGTTTTTCTGCTAAAGGGTTGAAAAGAACTTGTTAGAACCACTAACCCACTGAGAATTTTATGTATCTTGGATTTTACTCTACACATGCCAGAAACATTGTTCAGAGCCACTTGGAACTCAGAGATAACATTATAAATACTAAGTTCCAAGGACAGTCCACAAAAGTCCGTTTGACTCCAAATGGACCTGAAGACTGGTGGGAACTACGGTGTCAGGGATTGGGACTCTGGGCAGTGTCTCCCCATTGGAAGTTGGAATGTTAACCCACAGGACAGACCCAGGTCATCTAGCTCAGACCAAGGGGGTACTTATCCAAAATGATGCTACAGGGAACACACTGTCCATTAGCTGCCTGCCCATCTCCAGACAATGCACACTGAGTCCGGCTGAGAGCCTGGGCTGGAGAACAGACCCCACATCAGGGGGGAAGCTGGAAGAGATGACCTTTAAAATCTCCAATTCTGTTTTCCATTTCCCCATGTCCCTGGTTCTGAGGGCTCAGAGATGCTATGAGTGGTGGCTGTTATGTTGCTGTAATTTTCTCAGTCACCACCGACCTCCATCAGTGAAGCACCAGACAAACACAGTCCCACAGCTGGGTGGTCCCTCTTTGCTGCATCACTGCTGATACCAGCCTCCTCACTGCCCATCCTGCTGGTCCCTATAATCTCCAAGAAATGGGGCACACCTGGGTGGTACACCCAGTTCAGCGACCCACTCTTGGTTTCAGTTCAGGTCACTATCTCAGAGTCATGAGATCGAGCCCCATGTTGAGCTCCCCATTGAGCACAGAGTCTGCTAGAGTTTCTCTCTCCATCTGCCCCTCCCCACCAAAATAAATAAATAAATACAATCTTTAAGCAATGGCCTAAAGATGCCACCACCAATGAAAGGAAGAATGAGCAGGATACCTTGATGGCCTTGGTAAGACAATGAGATGAGAACACAATTACTACCTTCTTGGGGCGCCTGAGTGGCTCAGTCAGTTAAGCGTTTGCCTTTGGCTCAGGTCATGATCCCAGGGTTCTGGGATAGAGTCCTGCATCGGGAGATGCAGAGAGAGATCTCTCTCTCTCTTAAACAAATAAATAAAATTTTCAAAAAACCCAAAAACAATTACTAACTTCTCTGGCATAGTCTTAGATTTTGACATCAATGTCTTACCTTTTCCAAAACCTGCCTTTGTCCCAGAATACTTGTCTAAGAGTCTTCCTGGCTGAAATTAGAATGTTTCCTTAGAATTGCAGCAGGTTCTTATACCTCCTTTATAGTACCTCTCCCATTATGTATTACATTTGAGTTATTTGTGGGCAAACCTTTTCTCCCTTACTAGGCTGTAAGAGTCTGTAAGGCAGGATCCATGAAAGCCAGGAAAAATCAGCTCTCTCCATCTGGGAGCTGACATTTTGGTTGGAGTAATTGGACAACTGCACCAAGATCGGGTTTTGGAGGCAACAGCTTTCATTCAACAATAATTCATTCATGGGGTGTCTGTTGTGTGTCTATTGTGTGTTGGACATTGAGTTCGATTCTTGAGGAGGGTGTGAAGTGAATAAATGTTATACAAAGATTTTAGCTTCCAGAACTCACCATCTCATAATGGAGGCTATCACTTCCTCTGATCTTCAATGTCAACTTAGAGGGAGAACTTGGATCAGGACATGTCTTGTCACCCAAAAGAGATGTAAGTCTGTAACTAATCATCTGGAGAAAGAGTGTCAAATTCCTATTTTATGCCCCTGGACTTTGGACATTCCAAAAAATATGAGGATATGATGACTTTATCTAAGTCTCTAGAGATAAAATAGGGACAAACCACAGGAAGGGTCATTGCTCCTGCCCATGGAGGGATTGGAGAGAGAAGCCTGGGACTAGAGGTGAGGGTAGAAAGTGTGAGGAAAAGCAGACAGTGTGCCATAGCTTATAGAGGACAGAAATGCAGAGTGTGGAGCTGGGCTGCCCAGCTCTGAATCCCAGTTGGCCATTTATTAGCTGTGTGACCTTGAGCAGTTGCTTAACCTCTCTGTGTCTCAGTTTCTTAACTTGCAAAATAGGGAGAATGATCATAACTTGCTCATACAGTTAAGGTGAAGATTTAGAGTTAATGCAGGAAATGGGCTCAGAGCAGTGTTAATGGTGTGAGTTGTTACATTATTATCATTACTGTACTGGAACCTGGACTGAGAGTCAGTCAGAACCTGGGTGGGACAATCTTACCTGTTCCAGTAAGGTCAGTCCCTTCACAGTAGAGACACAAAGCTAGCCTCTCAATCCTATGACCATCACTTCCCAAAGAATGTCTGCTGTTAATCTGGGGAATAAGTAAATTTCCAGATCTCTCCAGTCTCAGCCGAGAAGCCTTACTAGACATGTGAATGTAATATCCCCAACTGAGCAGGAAATGTGGAGATCCTCCTCCTGGGCACTCTCTCTTGCTTCAGGACATCAGTGCAAGCCCAGTTATCCATAGGAGAATTTCCTTCCCCAAATACCTCCAGAGGATGGCCAGTCATTGCTTCAGTCTTATCTATGGCCCTCATTCACCTGCTGATGGCTTTTAGTCTGCATTTCCCTGTGAATTCCATGATCCTCATAAAACCCAGAACCCATGAGGTCATTTCTCTGCCTACCAATGTCGGATGAGGAGACACAAATGAAAACAAATATGACACGAAATTGTCCTCCCATCAGGATGATTATTAGAATTAACGTCTGATAATATCAAGTACTTTTCAAGAGTCTGGGGAAGAACATTCTCATACAGGCTGGTGGGAGTATCCACCTGAACGATCATTTTGAAGGGCTGCTAGGCAGCGTGGGCTAGTTTTAAAATGCACACACCCTCTGACGCAGCGGCTTCAGGGCTCCAAGCTTCCCTGAGGAACTTCCTGTGGGAAGGAAGGAGGGCTATCAAGGACTTACACGAGTCTCTTCATTCGGAATAGACAGAAAACTCAGAAGTAAGCTAAATGCCCATCAAGAAGGAAATGGCTTCACTGTGATGCATTCATCTATTGGAATACCATGCATCATTAAAAGCACGAGATGTGTCTAGATTTACTGGCATAGAAGGATACACATAATAATATGTTATGGGATAAATTGTGCCCTGCCCACCCCAAATTCGTATGTCGAAGCCCTAATCCCCAGTACTTCTGAACTGGACTGTATTTGAAGACAGAGACTTTCAAAGAGGTAATTAGGGAAAAACAAAGTCTTTAGGGTGGGTCCTAATCCAACATGACTGGTATAGAAAGAGATCAGGACACAGACACACAGAGGGAAGTCCATCTGAAGATACAGGGAGAAGACAGGTGTCTATAAGCCAAGGAGAGAGAGGTCTCATAAGGTACCAACCCTGCTAATACCTTGATCTTGAACTTCTAGCCTCCAGAATGGTGAAAAGACACATTTCTGTTGTCTAAGCCACCCCAGTCTGTGGTATGTTGTTGCAGAAGCCCTAGCAAACTAATACACAATATCCTGGGCCACACTTCTCTGTTCTTCTCTTATTCCTATGTGTATTCCCAGGGCCCATCAGTGTCTACAGGCAAGTAAATGCTCAATAAATGGTTCTAAAATGCATTTAAATAGAAAGGAATGCTTTCTTGCAGGCTGCTTTTCAACCCAGGGCATCTCAAAGGCCCAACATTTCATTCTCTTTGTGTTAACTCCGACTGTCTAGAGATGAGCACTGTAATCACGGCATGAGCAAGGTCTAGCCTTTAACGGTTTCTTTAATACAACGGGGACTACTGGACTTCTGGACCAGCCAAGCCCCACTGGCTTTCAATTCTAGTGAAATCTGCTGAGAATGTATTGCAATTTATTTTATTCAAGTTCTGTGCCCATAAAGGTCTTCAATTCTTAACCCACAATAGGGCCCAAATCAAAAATGCTTATTGACCTTTGTCTGGGAAGCTCTGATAATGCAGGTCTTACCTCTTCATCGGCTTGGGTGAGCATTCTCTCTCCAGATTGGAGGATGTGTGTTTCACGTGCATTGCATTGTAGGAAGTGTGAGTATAGTCATTTTCGTCGTTGTAGTCTGGACCAAGTAACGTCCGGGCCCAAGTTCCCATGTCATAAGGAGGAAGGGTTCCTCCAAATTCAGAGGGCAAAAATTCAGGGTGGATTAGCTGGTGAAGGCTGTTTAAATTGTTTCCATGCAGGAAAATCTGGAGAAGAAAAAATAATTATCCACCACCACAACAACAACAAATCCAAAACATATGAGCAACTATTCAGCTTGATACACAATTTAGCAATGACAAATTGGCTGCACTGCTGGTAATCATGGTGTTTAAAGAGGCGTTCAATTTTGTGTCTGCAACTTAATCTTCATAAAATGTTAATTTATTGCTCAGAAAAGGGGCTGAATTAATAGTCCTTAAAAAATGAAGTTTATGAACAAATTGGGTATTATTTGGCTCGGGCCCGAATTTACACGTTCAGTAATCTCCTAATTATCCCCACTGATAAAAAGGGTAGCGATGTAGACTATGCAACCCCCCAGTCATGCTTCTCGTGCACCCCCACATTGTTCTGCTCCTTCTGCCTCCCCCAACGGCTTTCTGCTCTCTGTACCCTCTCCGTCTTCCCATCCTCTCCAGGCCTTCCCCAATCCTCACCAGCCTCTTCCCCAGTCTGTCCTGGAGATACCTGCGTGCTCTGGTGCTCCTCCCTGCTCCCCCAGTTAACTACTGTTTGCTGACTTCTATATTTTCTAATGGGTGCATTTATGTCTTGATCGCCCACAGGAAGAGAAGAACACTCAGGAAAAGGGATGGTGTTTTCTTACCCTTTTAATACATTCCCAGCTCCCAGGATTGATGTGGGCACAAGGTAGAAACCCTATCCATTCGTCAGTGGAAGGAAAACTGTGGCCTGAGAACTTAGGGGTATTTTTACCGCCATCTTCCATTTATGTCTGGACTGAGGGCTAACACCCAGAGAAGTTTGCATATTCTAAACATGTACTAGAAACCGGCCAAGCAGGAGGGAAAACCTGCCCAAATTGCACTTATTTTCAGGAAAATCCACACAGTGGTTAAGCCATAAGTCAATAATGATCATCTCCTACGATTTAGGAATTGACTTCTGAATTCTATTTCAAGTCCATCCGTGGAATGGTATCAGTTCCCATACTTCATGTTGCAAGTTCAACGTACACAAGTTATATCCAAGCGTAGGAACACTGATTATACACACATAGGTGTATACTCACAGCCCACAGTTACCATCATGCAATGTAAATGTGACTTTTAAAATACTTAAAATTAGGAGCATCTGGGTGACTCAGTTGGTTAAGTATCTGCCTTCAGCTCAGATCAGAATCCCAGGGTCCCAGGATCAAGTCCCGTATTGGGCTCCCTGCTCAGTGGGGAGTCTGCTTCTCCCTCTCCCTCTGGCCCCCCCTCTCTACTCATGCTTGCTGTCTCAAATAAATAAATAAAATCTTTAAAAAATAATAATAAAAGAAGATACTTATATATAGTATAACAATATACCATAAAATTATTATCAATTATGTCATATACTATAGATTATATTATAATATGCTACCTAATAGAGACATATACTTGCTACATTGTTCTGTTGTATTGATTTTAACTTATGATGTCATGACATCATTTAGAAAGGAAAGGAACAAGAAGCTAAGTACTAACATTCTTTAGAAGAATACTGAAGCAATTTAGAAAATAATGTATATTTTCTGACAGTGGATCTCAATTTTAATAAGAATCTTTGCTTTTGAAGAAATTCATGGGTTCTGGCCTTTGCAAAACACCTCTCAGAAGGAGCTACAGTGTTTGAAGCATGGAAAAGCTGGGGATAAATACTAGGCCTGGTGTTTAGAACAAATATTTGTACCGACCCACCCAATACCTGCTGTTCTTTTTTTTTTTAATTTTTTATACTATAAATTTTGTTCATGATGTTCATGTTTTCTGTTTTAAGTTTTTATTAAATTCCAGTTAGTTAACATATGGTGTAATATTAGTTTCAGGAGTAGAATTCAGTGATTCATCATTTACATATACCACCCCAGTGCTCATCCCAACAAGTGCCCTCCTAATTCCCATCACCCACCTAGCCCATCCCTCTATTCCCCCAACTGCAACCCTCAGCTTATTCTCTATACTTCAGAGTCTATTTTATAGTTTGCCTCTCTCTGTTTCACCCTATGTTCCTCTGTCTTGTTTCTTAAATTCTTCACATAAGTGAAATCATACATACTTATTTAGCTTAGCATAATACACTCTAGGTCCATCTACATCATTGCAAATGGTAAGATTTCATTCTTTTTTCATGGCTGAGTAATATTCCATTATATAGAGATACCATATCTTCTTTATTCATTCATCAGTCGATGGACATTTGGGCCCCTTCCACAATTTAGCTATTGTTAATAATGCTGCTATAAACATGTGTCCCTTCAAATCAGTATTTTTGTAGCCTTTGGATAACTACTTAGTAGTGCAAATGCTTGGACTAGGGTAGTTCTATTCTTAACTCTTTAAGGAACCTCCATACTGTTTTCCAGAGTGGCTACACCAGTTTGCATTCCCACCAACAGCCAGCATGGATAGGCAGTGCTGTGGAAACTGGCCTTGTCTCCTGGGGTGCTGTGGGATGGAAGAACTCAGCAGATAGGAGGCTGGACTTTTCACCTATCAGATTCTGTTCTGTGCCCAGAGTTCCAGAAACTCCTTTCTATGGCACCACAGCAAGTGTCAATTGCTTTGTCGGAAGAATTCCACCCGTTCATTCCTGAGTAGAAGATTCAGCCCCTGGGAAGCCTGAAGCCATATGGGGAAAAGTCTAGGACACTTCTCTGTCCTTAGCACTATCCTGAGTCTTTGCCAGATTGCAAAATGTTTCCAAATGTCTCTGCTTCCTTAGGCTGGTGAGTTCTAGTCTTAGTGCCACCCTTGTTTGGGAATAGGAGAACTATCCTTCCCATAACCTGCTGCCATGTTCCCTCAGGATCTGGAAGGATCTGAGGTTTAGGACTTAGAGACACTGCAGAGTGTGTATCTGTGTGTGGCGTGGGGGCTGACATCATCATTTCCCCCTGCATACACAGACTCTTCCTTGTCATGAGGTGCCCTGGGTATAAGGGCACATGTAAGGTGCTGTTAAGAATGACCTTGGTCAGGGGTGCCCGGTGGCTGTTGGTTAAGCGCCTGCCTTCAGCTCAAGTCAGGATCACTGGGTCCTGGGATCGAGTCTTCGGGATCTCTGCTCAGCAAGGAGCCTACTTCTCCCTCTACCTGCCACTCCCCCTGGTTGTGCTCTCTCTCTCTGACAAATAAACAAATCAAATAATAAATAAGCAAATAAATTAAAGAAAAAAAAAAAGAAGAAGAAGAGGAATGACCGTAGTCAGATTCCCTTGACAGGTGGTGCACCTGACCCCGGAGGTAACTGAAATCAGGAAGTTTGAAAGAAGAAGCTAAATGGTAAAGCGAACGAGAGTCACTGGGTCTCTACTACATGTGTAGCGTTATGCTCCCTGCTTTCCTCTGCTGCCTCTTTAAATTACCCAATATCCCAGTGACCTGGGTGTTAGTCCCTCTGCCTTTCTAAATGAGGAAACTCAGATACAGAGTGAGTGGTGGAACAATGTTCCGTCTCTTGGGTAATCAGAACGCCACCACAAACCTCAGCTCTGATGGAAGGTGGTGGCCTCCCAAATGTTATCAGCTGAAGTAATTAAGACTTTAAAAGCCTTTTCCTAAGAGCATTATAATTTCTCGTGAAGAATGCTTCCTCAGCCTCAAAGGTGATGAAGCTGGCAGCGATGACCCAAGAGCCATGGGGAAGAAAAAGAAATGGTAAACATTCTTCATCATGATAATACATTTGCAGGACAAAATGCTAGCTATTAAAATACGCCATGAACGGGAAGCTGCTTGACCCCATAGCTCCCTGGAGCATTTACAGTAAAATGGGCATCTGGTATCTGCATGCCTTCAAAGTTTCCTTTGGTTTGTCACTGGGACTCTGAAAATAACTCAGTTCTACTCAATTATTGATTAAATTCAGACCATTTGCAAACTCCAGCTGAGGCTCACATGCTCAGGGAGTGCAGAAAAGCCGAAAACCCACAAGTGCAAAATAAGGGGGGAGAGAGAGAGGGAAGGGAGACAGAGATTGAGAAAAGGGTCCGGTAATTGCCCCTCAGCAACCCGCCATTGGGTGTGTGTTTTCATTACCCGCTTCCTGGTCTTGTCTTTAAGGAATGGCTTGATGAGCGTGTACAGGGCATGAATGTACCAGGGTTGGTTGACAAAATGGACTCCTCCGAAGCGGGCAGGAAAGCTGTCCTGGGGCAGAAAGAGAGAAATGCACACCAATTAGCACACATTCCAGAGATGACTGGGCCCACAGGACTGCAGCCCTGGGACAACCTATTTCTTCTTTCTGACGGAAGCACTAGCTAATATAAGCAAGCAAGCAAGCAAGCACACAGCCTTCCTAGCTGCTAATGTTTCCTCTATTCCCCTCACTTCCTTCCTCTCCTCTGACTCCGTAACTTAAACATCATGCAAAGGTGCCAACTCGTGTCTTTCTCAGTTCACAACGGTACGACCTCTGACGTGGCACATAAGTGTGCGTGACCCAGATAGTTAGGGAGTCCAAATTGTGTCATGCATCAGGCAACCAAAGCTTCAGTTCCCACAAGCCTTGAGCATACACTCCCTCCTCTACCCTCATGCTCTACCTGCCAGCTACAACCCTCTCTGTTGGCATTGTCATGATAGCAGCTGAACTTCCTGGGCATAGGAAGGGACAGGAAAATGATTTCCAAGAATCTGAAGAGATGGAACTCTCTGGAATCCACCAATATCTGACAGTACGTGCTGGCAAAGTTTCTACCAATTCCTGAGCTGGCTCCGTCTTTCATCCCCACAGAGTAGGGCCCAGGGAAAAGAGATTTGTTCAGTGGATGGGCTAGTTGATTCCCCTAACTGAGGGAATATGGGCCTCCTCTCTGCAGATCAATATATTTTGTATATTGTCAGGAATCTTTCAAATGCTTCCAATTTTAGAATCCAGATCAGAGCACAAAGCTTATCTTTTAGAACAACTGAGAAGCTCTTCTCCATGCTAATTAGATCAACAAAATCAGGGCCCTTGACCATGAAGTCCAAGCTAGTCCTGCAGCCCCAGGACCCGATTTCTTGATGGAGGGGTCCCGCAGATTGCATTGCATTCATCTGAATTAATGGAATTAAAAAAGGAGGAGCAACTAATTCAGTTTGAATTGCCAAGTGCACTGCCAATCAATTTCATCACAACAAATATTTTTGTAAAATGTAAGCAAGAAGACATGAAAGCAGAAGGAGCTGAGCTGCCTGAGGTAACATTTCAGGCAGCAGGCTGATCCCCGAGGGTGTATGAAATGTCTTGCCTGGGTCTTTTTTAGTAACGAGGAAGAGGGTTATTAACTTTTTTTCAGAGCCCTGTGAATCTACAGGATCCCTGGGCATCTTCTACACTGAGACCTAGTTCCCAATATAAGTACCTGAACTGTGTACATAATGGTCAATATTTTAAAAGACTTAAAAATTATTTTTGCCCCTACCTACACATTTTACAGAATACAAAGGAATTGTATATTTTGAAGATAAATCCAGATGATTTGATTAAAAGTCTGTGTTTTGGAGGACATGTATTCTTTTATTTTAATTATTTTATTTTAAAAAAATTAAAGAAACTGCCAGGTAAGAGTAGAGAGGCTTTTCATACTAATTTGTCCATGTGTCATAATCTCTCACTGTGCCTGATCTGGTTTTAGACATATAAAAGTTCTTAATAAGGCTGTTTTTTCTCTTTGAGGTAGTTTGGGATCTTAAAATTCTTTGGTGCTTTAAAAAAAAAAAAAGAGAGAGAGAGAGAGAGAGAGAGAGAGAAGATCGCTCACTGGAGTTTTTCCTTGGTGTAAGTGCTAAACGGAAACCTCACTCTTTTTGGTCCTTTTGAACTTGTTATTCAGAAATATAACTCATTATCCCACACTAAGCATGGGTTCTGAAGGACTCTAGAAGACGAGGTGAGTACTATAAAGGGCTTCTCTATAAAACCAGGGCTTTACTATCTTTTTCTAATAGGTCCAACAAGAGGGTTTTTATTTCTATTGACAGCCTATTGTGTTATACATTTTTAGGTTAGTAATGTAGAAGAATATGTTGTGAATAATACTCTAGAGGCAGTAGGCAAAATCTCAAAGAAAATATTAGCTTTTTAAAAGTGTCTAGAGACTCACTCCTATTTTAGTCTATGGAAACTCAATCATCAAAAGACATCAAAACCATCTTCTCTTTGTGTCAGAGGAGGTTGAAAGTAAAAACGCAAGGCTGAGACCCAGTTCGTTCTCTCTAGGTTGACCCTGGTTTCATGTCTGTCAGCTTGAAGACATGGGATTTTATTGATCTCATCCAGGTCAGCCAGAAACTATGTGCAGATACACACATGTAAAATCCTGTGCCTCTGAGATCTGGGTTTGGGCCAGAGTAGAAACAAGATCACTTCCATCAGGTCTCTCTAAAAAATTCAAATGAAAAGCCCTCTTGTCTAATGAAGATGACGTGAAAATGTTCTGTTTTTTTCAAATGAGCCTGCCCACATTATTAATAATACTGTATGTAAGTGTGCGTGTGTGTGTGTGTGTGTGTGTGTTACAAGGGAAAAATGAAGGAAGGAAAAATTAGCAAACACAACCCTTTTAGAAGCAATGTTAAGGGACACCTGGGTGGCTCAGTTGGTTAAGCAGCTGCCTTCGGCTCAGGTCATGATCCCAGCGTCCTGGGATCGAGTCCCATATCGGGCTCCTTGCTCCGCAGGGAGCCTGCTTCTCCGTCTGACTCTGCCTTCCACTCTGTCTGCCTGTGCTCGCTCTCGCTCGCTCTCTCTGACAAATAAATAAAATCTTAAAAAAAAAAAAAAAAAGAAGCAATGTTAAGTGACTCTTAATCTCACAAAACAAACTGAGGGTTTCTGGGGGGAGGGGGTTGGGAGAAGGGGGGTGGGGTTATGGACATTGGGGAGGGTATGTGCTTTGGTGAGTGCTGTGAAGTGTGTAAACCTGGCGATTCACAGACCTGTACCCCTGGGGATAAAAATATATGTTTATAAAAAATAAAAAATAAAAAAAAAAAAGAAGCAATGTCTGTCATTGTTGATGATATTGCCTGGTCTCATTAGCAAATGACAGATACAGGAAAAGCAAACCACAGATAAAGGGGAAATATCTCCTAAGACTCCAAGGGGTTCATTACTCTCCTGGAGATGTACTTCTTAGGTCCTGGAGCAGACCCACCTCAAGATGGTAGGCTGAGATTCAGTGATGTTGTAACACTGTCAGAGTTCTTTGTGACTAAGGAGTATGTGCTAAAACATACCCTAGGCTCAAGAAAATGGTGTTAATTTCTGTCATTTCATTTCATGCATCTTTCAGTAAAAATATAATATCACTTCAAGTTATAAACATACACAAATCATAAAATTTGTTCCCCAGGTTATTCGCTTATGGTAAAAATAATATCTACTCTAGAAAAGTAAAAAATAGATTCAAAATTTTTTTGAAAAACTATAAAGTAGAAAAAGGCAAGGAAGACAAAAGAAAAATCATGTATATTCTCACTGCTAAAGACATACTCCTACTAATTTCAATCACTCAGGATGAGCTACATTATATTGTAATAACACACAAGCCCTGCTTTTTCACATTTAAAACCATAAGGATTTATTTCTTGCTCACGCAGAATAGAATGTCCTTGCTTCATTGGCAGGGAGCCACGCTTGATTTGCTCTCAGCCAGGGATGCAGCCTTGCCCATCTGGAACAGGGCTACTTGCCATAGCTAAAGAATCACACCTTAGCTCTTAAGTGAGGCCACCAGAAAGTGACACGCTCCATCTATCATATGGGCCAATCATGTGCCTGACCTCAAATGGGTCAAGAAATGGAATCCTACCATAAGCCTAGTCGGGGAAAGATCAAAAATGCAGGCGGACAGCACTAATAATTACTCAAGCTCTGTTTCCTTCTTCCCTTCCTCTCCTTTCCTTTCCTTTCCTTTCCTTCTTTCCTTCCCAAATGGGATCACGTTTTTAAAATTGGACTTAATAACTATTTCTTGATGGCTTGATGCTGGTGATACAATATCAAATGATACAAATATAGCATTTATGGGGTAGTAGGGACACAGACAATGGCAATCAAGTAATGATTTGTTTAGCGTCTTCGATTCTTCACTAAAACATCAGTGCATACCTTGCACCTTTATATTTCAGCACACAATTACGAGGGCAAGCGCATCTTCCAAACTAGTCCTCAAGGCATTCCAGCTCCACTTTCAAAGAGCACTTTCTCTAACCCCCTGATACCTAGAATACTGGCTCAACAACTGACCTACAAATCTGAGCTCTACTCACTCATGTTCAGGATTCCCTATTTGCTCTCTGAATATTCACATTAAGGGTATTTACATCCTTGTGTTATGTTTCCTACATGAGATCGCTATTCAAGCATCTAAGTGTTAGTAGGATAAGTATCTGATATCATAAAGTATAAAAAGTAGAATAACACTGACTTGAGAAAAGTGGAGGAGGGGCCAGTGACCAAAAGAGTGATGGGGAAATAAGGAATAGGTCATAACATAGAGGATAATTTTTAAAAGAACTGAAAAAGCCAGTGGACAGGGACAAACTCAACTATGAAAGGGAAGGAGATGGAGGAAAGTCTATTATACATAAATCTAGCAGTGGAATAAATATTGCACATGGGCCTTCATTGTGGAAAATAAGAGGGTAAACTAGAAACATAGAGCATTATGAATGTGATTAGATTCTTTCTGAGTAGTGCAAGGTACCTGGGTAGAAGCAGTAACACTTTAGCTGAGAATTGCAGCTAATTAAAGAATCAGGGTCAGCTCCCTGGAAAGAACTGTTAATGCCCTGATTGTCACTAACCGAGAGAGAGTGCCTTATAGGAACTGCAGAGCTGCCAAAACCTTCCTGAGATATCATGATGCTGTGGCCACTCACCAGATGACCATTTGTGCCAGCATTCAGATTTTATTACTAAGTAGCATCCAGTCCTCTGCATGCCAATAATGAGGATACCTTCTCCTTCCCCACTGGGATGCTGTCAGAAGTGAGGACAATCAGGACTTTTGACTATAACCAAGAGATACTGAAACCATTGCCACCACAGTGTCAATGGAGACCACGTGGGAAGCCAGAACTCCTGTCACTGCCTAGTAGTAACAAGGAGGTCCTCTTCTTTGAGTGTCAACAGAGGTTGAATGAGGAACCTGGATGTCTGCCTCCATTTGGCAGTAATGAGACAGCATACTCCCCTTTTCTTGCCAGAGTGTTATAAAAAACAACAACAACAACTACTAAAACTAAAGGTTTATGTAAGATCCAGAACTTCAGAACATAATACAGAAATGTTCAAGTTAAAATTTAAAGATCACTCTTTATATCAAGAACTAGGAAAATCTCAAACTGAATGAAAAATGAGGTCTATACGAAATGACAGACATGTATAATTAATTGAGAAAGATTTAAATTATCAATCATAAAAAATATTTCAACAACTATGAACATGCTTGACACAAATGAAAAAAAATAGAAAAACTCAGAAAAGAAATAGGAAGTGCTAGCAAAGAAATAGAAAATATAAAGGAGAACCACAATTTGAAATTTTGAACTGACGAACTATAATAACAAGAAGAAGTAGTCGGAATTCAGCAGATGGGCTCACCAGTAGAATGGAGGAGTCAGAGGAAAGAGTCGGTGAACTGAAAGATAGAACAATACAAATTACCCAATCTAAACAACAGAAAGAAAACAGACCTTAAAGAAAGCAGACTCTTAGGGACCTGTGGGCCTATAATAAAAGATTAAGCATTTGTGACATGAGAGTCCTAAAAAAAAAGGAGTAAGAGGGCGAAGCTGGAAAAGAACGCAAAAGAATGGCTGAAAGTTTCCAAAATGTAGGAAGAAACATAAACCTACAGATTGAAGAAGCTAAACAAACACCAAACAGTATGAATTCAAATAAACTGATGCCAAGACTCATTATAACTATATTTTTGAAAAGCTAAAGACAGAATAGTGATGGTAGCCATAGAAAAACAATATCTTGGCTATTGCAGAAAAACAAATGAAATGACAGTAGATTTCTCATTAGAAGCCATGGAGACAAGACGGAAGTCACATGATATTTTTCAGGTGCTGAATGCAAAGAACCATAAACCTAGAATTCTATGTCCAACAAAAATATCCTTCAGGAATGTACGGGAAATCAAGAAATTCTCATATGAAGGAAAACCAAGTAAATTTGTTGACAGCAGACCTTCCCTAAAAGAATGGTTTAAGGAAGTGCTCCTCAAGAGAAAGGAAATGATGAAAAAACCTTGGGTCATTGGAAAGGAAGGAAGGAAGAATACAGCAACCAAAAATATAGGTAAATATAATAGACTTTTCTTCTCCTCTTAAGTTTTCTAAGTCAAAGGAAAGATCATGACCCTGTCTAATGGGGTTCAAAATGTGTATAGGGGAAACATATATAAAAATTATATTATAATTTGGGGAGGAAAAGGATGTAAAGGGAACTAAGGTTTCTATACTTCACTTGATAAAATATCAACATCAAAAGACTGTGATATTAGGGGCACCTGGGTGGCTCAGTGGGTTAAGCCGCTGCCTTCGGCTCAGGTCATGATCTCAGGGTCCTGGGATCGAGTCCCACATCGGGCTCTCTGCTCAGCAGGGAGCCTGCTTCCCTCTCTCTCTCTCTCTCTCTCTCTGCCAGCCTCTCTACCTACCTGTGATCTCTCTCTGTCAAATAAATAAATAAAATCTTTAAAAAAAAAAAAAAAAAAAAAAAAGACTGTGATATTATAAATGTATTGTGTTATTCCCAGAGCAATCACTAAAAAAGCCGTACAGTGAGATATACTCAATAACACCATAGATAAGTAAAAATAGAATGCTAACAAAAGTACAAGCAACTCCATGGAAGGAAAAAAAGGAAAAATAGAAATTCAAAACAGAGAGAACAAACAGAAAAGATAAAATAAAATGGCAGACTTAAGCCCTAACAAATCAATAATTCACTTAAATTTAAATGGTCTGAAAACAGCATTTAAAAGGCAGGGATTGGCAGACAGAATTAGAAACATACAGTGTGTGATGTGTGTGTGTCTGCATATGCTGTCTGTAAGAAACTCACCTCAAAGATAACTATGTAGGCTGCAAAATAAATGAAGTAAACACTGATAGAACTGAAAGAAGAAAGACAAATCCTCAAATACTGGCAAATTCAACATCCGCCTTTCAACAATTGATACACTTTCAGACAGAAAAATCAGTGAGCATACCAAAGAACTCAATAATGCCATTAATAAACAGGATCTGATTGATACGTGTAAAATGTTCCATTCAATAGCAGCAGAATACGCTGACTTTTTAAGTAACCATCGAATATATATCAAGACAGACCATACCTGGGACATAAAAAAACCACAACAGTCTTAAAAGAAGTGAAACCAGACAGAGTATATTCTCTGTCCATATGGAATTGAACTGGAAATTAATAACAGAAAGATAACAGGAAAATTTTCAAGCACTTGGAAACTAGAGAACACATGTTTAAATAATTCATGGATGGGTCAAAGAAGAAGTCTCAAAGGAAATTTAAAAATGCATGGAACTGAAGGGAAATGAAAATACAATGTATCAAAATTTGTGAAACACAGCTAACGCAGTGTTGACAGGGAAATTTATAGCATTAAACACATATATACAAAAAGAAGAAAAAATCTTAAATCAATAAATTAAAGCCCCCACCTTAAGAATGTAGAAGAACAAACTAAAGTCAAATCAAGGAGAAGAAGGGAAATAGCAAAGAGCAGAAATCACTGGTATTGAAAAAAGAAAAAATAAAATCAATGAAACAAAGAGCTGACTCTTTGAAAAGGTCAGTAAGATAAACTTTTAGTAAGACTGACACAGAAATAAAATCACAGAAATATCACAAATAACCAAGATCAGGAACCAAAGAGCAGATACTGCTACAGACTTTGCAGACATTAAAAGGAAAATCAAGGAATACTACAAGCAATTATACACACATATACATGACAACTGAGAATAAAGACCCATTCCTCAGAAAACACAAACTACCACAACTCACCCAATACGAAACAGGTAATTTGAATAGTCCTTCACTATTAAGAAAATCATGACATTTGTAATTTTGAAAGTAAATCACTGGGTTCAGATAGTTTCACTGGAAGATTCTACTGAACTTTCAGAGCTAGCACCAATTCTATACAATCTCTTCCCGTAAATAGAGGAAAAGGTAACACTTTCCGATTCATTTATGAAGCTGGGATCACCCTGATACCAAACCAAAACAAAAAGAGTACCAAAAAATAAATTGCAGACCAATATCCTTCATTAATATCATTGCAAAAATCCCTAACAAAATATTAGCATACAGAAACTGACAATATATGAAAAGAATTATACACTATTGATGTGGGAAACAGAGATAAAAGAAAATTAAATTCCCTTACTATCCATAGCCCATTGCCAGGTCCTTGAAACAGGCAGAGTGAGAGTCCCCTATGAATTCAGCTGCCTCAATGTTAATACTTTGCTAAGGGAAAAAGGCCATCTTAGCCTGACCCACAGGATCCTGTAAATCTACTTTAACATATAAAAATTATTTTGGAAATTTCCTTTATATCTACCCCCAAGATACTTGCTGGCAATCATCCCCCAAGCATGTGACCTACTGATATATATCTGAAGGGTCTCATGACTAAGGTTTTATTAGATGGTAATAAATGACCTTTTCAGAACAATAGCTACCCCCCTCAAGGTCCTGGAAACCTTGCTTCCAAATTCCTTAGAGACTTACCCTATCCCTAACCCTCTCCCTACTTGAAAGTATATAATAGGCCATTCCTCATATCCCCAGGGCAGCTCTTTCTGCCCATGGGCCCTGTCCTCTTGCTTTAATAAAAACCACCTTTTGCACCAAAGATGTCTCAAGAATTTTTTCTTGGCCTTCAGCTTCAAACCCTAACATCTTTCCTACATCACTATGATCAGTGCGGTTTATTCCCAGGACGCAAGGATGGTTCTGTGTTTTAAAATCAATTAATTGATTAATTAACCATGTTTCTAGTTCCTATATTTGCTACCTTGACATCTTGGGACTTCGGGATGAGAAAGGAACTTCCTTTTGGCTGATTCTTAGAGGATGAGGCTTGGCAGGAAACACTCCTTTCATATGCAAACTAGCCAATGCACAACCCATACCCCCAACTGCCTCCTTTATCAGACTCTGACTCAGGGCCACTGTTCTTCTGACCTAATCATCCCCACGGTCAGGTACTAGCCAACTAAAGACAGCTCCTAAATTCAGGAACCCACTGAAATTATTCAAACTAGCCTAAATACTAAACCTGCTTAGCTCTTTTTCCCGGCCTTGCTCATTTCTTCCTATGAATATCACACTTAAGACTCTTGCCACAGTTTTCTTCTCACTCCCTCTGCCTCCTGACTAACTAGAAGTCTTCTTGTGCCCCTCCCATCATGGTTTGCCATGCCTTTGCTTCTAGTGATCTGTGAATACAATGAATTTTTCCTTTCATGACAGTCATTTCCATGTCTCTGTGTCTTATCATACCTGATTAAAACAAATCCCAGTTGCCTTTACAACAGTAATCCATTGTTTTAACAGGCCGAAGAGGAAAAAAATCACATGATCCTATCAAGTGATGTAGAAAAAGAATTTGACAAAATTCAACAACCATTCATGATCAAAACTCTTGGAAAAATAGGACCCTTACTTGCACATAATATGATTATCTACATAAAAAATCCCAAGGAATCTATTTTTAAAAAGCCAGAAACCAATCCTCCTATAACTAATGAGTTCATTAACATTGCAAGGTACAAATTGTATTTTTAGGTACTAACAATAAACAGAAAGATGCCAAAATTTTAAAAATGCATTACTATTTACAATTGCTCCAAAAATTAAATACTTAAGTGTAAATCTAACAAAACATATCCATGATTTGTATGCTGAAAACTACACAATGCTGATGAAAGAAGATTTGAATAAATGAAGAGACCTATTATGTTGTGAATTGAAAGTAAACCTACTAAATACGTCAGTTCCCCTCAAATTGATAGACAGATCTATCTGCATTATCTATCAAAAGCCAAGTGAGATTTTTTTTTCTATAGACATCAACAGAAACATTCTAAAATTTATATGGAAAGGCATAGAACTTAACATAGCTAAAACAATTTTGAAAAGAAGAATAGAGTGGAAGAAATCATTCTACCAAATTCAAGGCTTATTATAGCTGTCATAATCAAGACTGTGTGGTATTGGGGGAGGGAAAAATGCATGGGTCATTGAAGCAGAATAGAGAACTCAGAAATAGATCCACACAAATATGCCCAACTGATTTTTGACTAAAATACAAAAGCATTTCACAAGAGGAAGAAAGCTATTCAACAAACAGTGCTGGAGAAACTGGACTTCCATAGGCAAAATAAATGAACCTGACTTAACCTACACATCTCATACAGAAATTAACTGAAAATTCATCATGGGATTAAATGTAAAACATAAAACTATACAGTCTTGGAAAAATATTGGGGACAGTCTTTAGGACTAGACTAGACTAGACAGAGCTTTTAGACTTGACTCCAAAAGCATGATCCATAAAATGAAAATAATAATAAATTGGATATTGTCAAAATTAAAACTCTTGCTCTATAAAAGTTCATGTGAAACAGCTGAAAAGAGAAGCTACAGAGTGGGACAAAATATTTGCAAACGACTTATCTCACAAAGAGATAATATCTAGTATATATAATAAGGCTCAATCTCAACAGCAAAAAGGCAAACAGTGCAATTAAAATATGGGCAAAAAGCATGAAGGGACATTTTACTCAAGGAAATATACAGATGTCAAAGAAGCCCATGAAAAGTAGTTCCATATCATTAACCATTATTGAAATGCAAATTCAATGAGATATCACAATATAAATCTATCAGAATGTCTTTTAAAAATAAAAACACCAAATGCTGGCTAAGATGTGGAGAAACTAGATCACTTCCACATTGTAGGAATGTAAAATGGTAATAGTCACTCTGGAAAACACTTTGGCAGTTTTCTGAAACCCTAAACATAAAACTACCATATGACCCAGTAAGTGCACTCTGGAACATTTATCCCAGAAAAGTAAAAACTTAGTCCACACAAAAACTGGCACATGGAAGTTTATAGCAGATGTATCTGTAATAGCCCCAAACTGGAAATAACATAGATCTTCAATGAGTGAATGGTTAAACGAATTAGTGCATTCAAACCATAGAACACTACTTAGTAAGTAAAAGGAAGAATTACTGATATACACAATAATCTGGATAAATCTATGGAGAATTTTTGCTATGTGAAAAAGCCCATCCCGAAAGGTTACATACTGTATAATTCATTTCTATAACATTCTTGAAATGACAGGTTTATAGAAGCAACAGATTAGGGGTTACCAGGGGTGAAGGAATAGGTGAGGGTTAAAGGAAATGGGTATGGAAAAAAGAGATAACATGAGCAATCCTTGTGAAGATCAAAATGTTCTGTATCTTGACTGTATCAATGTCAATATCCTGGTTGTGATATTGCTGTATAATTTTGCAAGACACTACCAGTGGGGCAAACTCAATAAAGACTCTATGGGATCTCTCTGTATTATCTCTTAAACCTGCATGTGAATCTACAATTATTCCAAAATAAAAATTAAAGAATGTTGGGGTGCCTGGGTAGCTCAGTCATTAAGTGTCTGCCTTTGGCTCAGGTCATGAACCCAGAGTCCAGAGGTTGAGCCCAGAGTCCAGCTCCCTGCTCAGCGGGAAGCCTGCTTTTCCCTCGCCTACTCCCCCTACTTGTGTTCCCTCTCTTGCTGTCTCTCTCTGTCAAATAAACAAATAAAATCTTTAAAAATTTAAAATTAAAATTAAAGAATGTGATTATTGTGAACATTTCAAAACTCTCCCAAGTGGAAGGAGCCATTATAAAGTATAGTATAGGCATTTCTAAGGATGATCTTTTCTGCCTTACATGAAATGTTAAACAAAAAAATGTTGAAGAAAATTATAAGGCACAAGATACATCACAGGACAGTCTAAGGGGCTCTTCTTTATTTTCCGCAGGGGTCCTGGACAGTGTTCAGTGATTCTTGCAATCCACTAGGAACGTATTTTTTAATGGGTGCTTCGTTTGCACTTCATTTTCATATTGGCACTATTCAAGCCTCACTCGGCTGCCTTTTCTGGAGATTGACTGGGATTTAAGAGCAACATGACAGAGGAGAAACTATTTCCTCCCTCTTTCTTTGACAATCAGATACAGATGTTCCTGGTGGCAGTTGGCCGAGTTTCCTGCTGGATAATGAAGCACTTACTAGTGCCATTTTCTAAGATTTGTAATGCCTGCAGGCGAGCATACTTCATAACAGGGCTCAAAACCCATCTGACCTCAAAATCACTTTGTCCTGCAAAGCCTGGGGAACTTTGCTCATGAGGACAGCCCTCTCAAACTCTCAACCTTTCTCGCCTCTTCTGCTGCCCTTCTGTGAAAAGTAGAACAGGACCACTTTAATTCACAAATAAATGACCCCATTCGCCCGCATCTATTGAGAGTCCTCAAGAACCAAATGGAAAGAACAAAAAGGAAAGGATGAGACCACAAGCTGTCTCTCAGACCTTCTGCCTCCTTCCCTTTAGCAGCTCTGAGTGGTTTTCAGGACCTTGGCAGATGGTATCCACTCATTCATATAACCTCATGTATGTAGGTCTGCAGGCAACATCAAGACAGAAATGTGAAGTTGGCTTTAATGTATTCAGTTTATGCATGTCCTACTAATGACACTCATTTCCCACATCAAAGCGGACAGATAAAAACATTTTCAGCAGCATAAACGGGCTTCACTGATGCAAGAGAGCCTCCTAAAAATGCTATATTTCATGCTGATGGGTTTTTATTATACCACGTGGTAGTCATTAGTGTGAAAGTCACATATCCACCTATTTGCGAGGAAATGGAGAGCTCAGACCTTAGCAATTATACACCAAATGCTTTCTGTATATCGGTAGCAAGCATGAGAGAGGAGAGAACATACTTATTAGCAAGGCTGCTGGCTGTGGACTTTTTCCCAATACGTGCTCCTAGAAGTCATTGTTGACTTCTGAGAGGCTGTACCGACCTGGTTTTCTCTTGAGGTTAGGGAGGGCTTGGGTTTTCTTAATGCAAGTTTGGATCAGGACAGGCTAGAGAATAAAGTTTTATCTGCAGGTCCTGTCCTGGAGAGGACTAGCAATTCTCCTAACCATAGTAAGTGAAGCTGGCCTTCTTTCAAACCGACCTGACAGCAAATCAAGCTCAGAACCTTTCCTGGCTGCAACCTAACCAATATGCCTGGATGATCTCTTTTATCTTCAGTTCTGTTCAACAGTTCCACAAGTAGTTATCAGGCCCTTCTTTTCAGTAAAAGGTGCAGGGGTGCAGGGATATAGGAGACACACTTCTTGTGTTCAGCCAGTTTGTGGTCCATTGGAAGAGACAGGAAAATGACAATTCTTTTAGGAGAAGACACAGAATTTGAAGTTTAGGTTTTGTGTTCTTTCTCAAAGCAGAACTAATAAACAGCTCAGATAGTCAGAGTGAATATCAGGGGAAGGCTGGATGTCCTGCAGAGGCTGATACAAAAGATTATATAAAAGAGCTAACAGAAAATGTATGTGACTATGTTTGAGGGTCTTCAAGACTGTATTTGCCACCAGGAGTTCCTACATTTTACTTAGCATCACTGTGTTCTAAGAATAAACCTACGGATGATCTCTATTTTAAAACACAAAAACATAAGAGAAGGAGGGAGGGAAAGAAGGAAAGAAGAAAGAAGAGAAGGAAGGATGGAAGGAAAAGGAAAATGCCTCAAAAACCATTTTGTAGTGCGTACCTGTCAAATTTTTGCCAAGAAAACATAAAGTGTGACTGTAAATTTAAAGAATATTTTGACTCCACTGGTTTCATCTTGTGCCTCATAGGAAAGCCTTTAGTAATAAGAAAACCAAGAAAATCACCAATTTTTTTTTTTTTTTTACCTTCCTACTTAATAGAGTTTTCCACATAGGAGGACTGCATCCTTCTTTGGCTCTGGCAATCTCATTGCTGCCCAAGCAAGATGAGCAAAGAGATGAGGATGACTCCTGCCAGAGGAGGGAAGGAGCGGAATGCAAGCCCACCCAGCACAGTCACTCTTTATTTTTTTTCCAAATTATTTATTTTCAGAAAAACAGTATTCATTATTTTTTCACCACACCCAGTGCTCCATGCAATCCGTGCCCTCTATAATACCCACCACCTGGTACCCCAACCTCCCACCCCCCGCCCCTTCAAACCCCTCAGATTGTTTTTCAGAGTCCATAGTCTCTCGTGATTCACCTCCCCTTCCAATTTACCCCAACTCCCTTCTCCTCTCTAACACCCCTTGTCCTCCATGATATTTGTTATGCTCCACAAATAAGTGAAACCATATGATAATTGACTCTCTCTGCTTGACTTATTTCACTCAGCATAATCTCTTCCAGTCCCGTCCATGTTGCTCCAAAACTTGGGTATTCATCCTTTTTGATGGAGGCATAATACTCCATAGTGTATATGGACCACATCTTCCTTATCCATTCATCCGTTGAAGGGCATCTTGGTTCTTTCCACAGTTTGGCGACTGTAGCCATTGCTGCTATAAACATTGGGGTACAGATGGCCCTTCTTTTCACGACATCTGTATCCTTGGGGTAAATACCCAGGAGTGCAATTGCAGGGTCATAGGGAAGCTCTATTTTTAATTTCTTGAGGAATCTCCACACTGTTCTCCAAAGAGGCTGCACCAACTTGCATTCCCACCAACAGTGTAAGAGGGTTCCCCTTTCTCCACATCCTCTCCAATACATGTTGTTTCCTGTTTTATTAATTTTGGCCATTCTAACTGGTGTAAGGTGATATCTCAAGGCGGTTTTAATTTGAATCTCCCTGAGGGCTAGTGATGATGAACATTTTTTCATGTGTCTGATAGCCATTTGTATGTCTTGATTGGAGAAGTGTCTGCTCATATCTTCTTCCCATTTTTTGATATGTTTGCCTGTTTCGTGTGTGTTGAGTTTGAGGAGTTGATTATAGATCCTGGATATCAACCTTTTGTCTGTCCTGTCATTTGCAAATATCTTCTCCCATTCCATGGGTTGCCTCTTTGTTTTTTTGACTGTTTCCTTTGCTGTGCAGAAGCTTTTGATTTTGATGAAGTCCCAAAAGTTTATTTTCGCTTTTGTTTCCTTTGCCTTTGGAGACATATCTTGAAAGAACTTGCTGTGGCTGATATCGAAGAGATTACTGCCTATGTTCTCCTCTAGGATTCTGATGGATTCCTGTCTCACGTTGAGGTCTTTTATCAGCACAGTCACTCTTGAGTCTGCAGCATTGAGCTCAAGCAATGGGAACTTAATTTGCCATAAAAATTACTTCCAGCTTCTCTAACCACAGTGAACTTTGAAAGGGTCTATATCTGACTATTAAGTAGCAAATACATTGTGGTAGGTACACAATACTTCATCTTCAAGTTTCCCTCAGGGTCTCTAAGTGGTAAACAGATTATTGTTGTTCATTATTTAAAAGCCAATTCATGGAGAAACCCAGGTTGCTTGAATCACTGATTTGCATAGGAAATCAATGACAGAAGATACAGTATTTTTCACATGATTCTACCTGCCATTTAGTACTTGAACTCACAAAAATCATGGTGTCTCTTAGAGAAAGAAGCATAGCGGAAATGACACAGAAATCATTCAAAGCAAAGTTTTCAGCTAATGGTAAGCCTTTAACCACACAAATGTCTTTGCTTTGTAACTAAGGTTGCAATAAGCAAGGATAATAAAATGTTAAAGTCTTAATAAGTAACATTTAGGAGAAAACACTAAAATCAATAAAGGTAATTTAATAGCTAAGAATCGGGCATTGAGCATCTACCAAGAGCTTTTATATACGTTAACTCATATAACACTTTTGACAATATTATGTAGGTATTACAAGTGTATTATATTATGTATCATAGTGTACCAATTTTATAGATGAGGAAGCATAGCCTTCCTTACTTAGAGTAGTTAAGTGCTTTGCCAAGTTCACATATCAAGTAAGAGATTGAATGAATTTGAATCCAGACCTGTCCATTCTTATGATCAAAGCTTTTATTTCTCTGCTATAGGCTCATTTAAACTCTTTACATCAGCAAGATTTTGACTGCTGACTATCTTCATGTGGGTTTTAAAGATGCATATGTTTACTAATTTGGGTAAGATTAATCAGATCAGTGAAAATGATACTGCTGTTATTAGAACAGAATGAACAATATCTTAAAAAGGACTCTAGAAGTTTTAAAGATGAATCTGAATATCCTCATATTGATCCTGCCTTATTGGGGAACCTTGTACTTTTTATAGCATAGATATATTCATTTTAAAATGATCTTATTTGGCAGGAAATTTGAATCAGGTAAAAATTTTCTTATATTGGTGCACATTCCATTTTCCAATCACTAAGTACACATATCAAAAACTTCTCCATATCAAAAACTACTGATGACACCTGCCAAAATAGCTAAAATCAAAAACACAAGGAACAACAAGTGTTGATGAGCATGTGGAGAAAAAACAGCCCTCTTGCACTGAGGCAAACTGGTTCATCCACTCTAAAACACAGTTTGTAGTTTCCTCAAAACATTAAAAAGAGAACTACCCTATGATCTAGTAATCATATGAATGGCCATTTACCCCCCAAATACAAAAACACTAATTCAAGAGGCTACATGCACCCTGATGTCTATTGAAATACTATTGAAAACAGCCAAGTTATGGAAACAACCCAAGTGTCTTATTGATGAATGAATAAAGAAGATGAATATATATGTACATATATATACATAGTGGAATATTACTCAGCCATAAAAAACTCCACGAAATCTTGCCATTTATAATGACATGGATGGAGCTAAAGAGTGAGAGAAATGTCAGTCAAAGAAAGACAAATGCCAATTCATTTCAATCACATGTGGAATTTAAGAAACAAAACAAACAAGCAAGGGAAAAGAGAGAGAGAGACGAACCAAGAAATAGACTCTTAACTGTAGTGAATGAACTGACTCTTAAACAGACTCTTAACTATAATGAAGGAACCAAGAGGGGAGGTGGCGAGGGGTGGGGGTGGGGGATGGGTGAAATACGTGATGGAGATTAAGAAACGCACTTGTTGGGGTGACTGGGTGGCTCAGTCGTTAAGCATCTGCCTTCAGCTTTAGGTCATGATCCCAGGGTCCCGGAATCGAGGCCCATATCGGGCTCCCTGCTCGGCGGGAAGTCTGCTTTTCCCTCTCCCACTCTCCCTGCTTGTGTTCCTTCTCTTGCTCTTCCTTTTTTTCAAAAAGAGGAAGAAATACGCTTGTTGTGATGAGCATTGGGTGATGTGTGGAAGTGTTGAATCACTATATCGTACACCTGAAACAAATATAACAATGTATGTTAACTGTACTGGAGTTATAATTAAATTAAATTTAAATTTTAAAAAACTACCAATAATGCCAATTAAAATAAATATACCAATAAAATAAACAGTGCTAGGGTTCTGTCGGGACAGGCTTAGGGAATTTATATAATTGGTGGTACTCCTTCTTTCTTCTTGTAATGGAGTTGGTACAGCTCATCAGTAGCTTGGTCTCCTCTGCCTGGGATCCCGGCTAACCTACATTTCCCAGCCCCCTTTTTACGAGGTGACACATAGGACTATTTCTGGAGTATGGAATGGAGTAGAGGGAAGATCCACTACTTTCAGTCCCAAACATAAAATAGCTGTGAATCTTGCATGATCTTTCTCTCTTTTCCACATGGCTGGAAGTGAAGGGCTCTGGGGTCTAGAAGATAAGGGGACCCCACAGTGCAGGAAGCCACATATTGGAGGTGAGATCCAAGTCCAGGAGGGCTGCCTAACCAGGGACAGCAGTAAAGCATTTTGTGGAAATGAGAAAGAAAAACTTTAGTTTTGTTAGTAAAATTAGACACAGCATAGCTTATCCTGCTCTGACAAGCTCAGACATTAACAATGAAAGGTAGGGGACCTCTGAGCTCTGGACAGGACTTGGGAGTTACCAGCTTGTAGATGATATTTAAAACTGTGAATTTGGTGGTGCCTGGGTGGTGCAATCAGTTAAGCGACCGACTTTTGGTTTTGTCTCAGGTCATGACTTCAGGGTCTTGAGATCAAGCACCACATCAGGCTCTGTGCTCAGCACAGAGTCTGCTTAAGACTGTCTGCTCCTCCTGCTCATTCTCTCTCTCTCAAATAAAATAATCTTAAAAAAAAAAAAAAATAGAACCAGGAATTTTGTCAGGTTACCCAGGAAGAGAGTGAAGATGAAGCAAACACTGGGCCCTCAGTATTGTCTAGTTTAGAAGCCAGAAACATGAGGAGAACCTAGGATCGGTGTGTGAAGTGTGGCCAGTCAGGGAGGAAAGATGGCCGCGTCCTGGAGGCCAAGGAGCATTTTCAAACTACCTCAATATTTTCATGGTTGACAAAGCATTCAGTGGTGTCAAATTCTTCTGAGAGGCTGAGTAACATGAAGGCTGAGAAATGTCCCTTGAATGTGGGGATTGTGAAGGTCCCTTCCTTTAAGGATCTTCCTTTCTAGCTGGGAGGGAGACAGAGTAATCAACACCACCACAATACAAACTAGAAGGTGCTCCATTGGAAATCAAACAGGGAAGAAGGCTGGGGAATGTTGACCAAAGTTCCTGAATTTTAAAAGGTCAGAACAAGCCCTTCTGAGAAAGTAACCTGAGAGTAAAGCCAAGGCCTATGTGGGAAACCAGCCGAGTGGCTGCCCGGGGCTAGTATTTCAGGCAAAGGGAACAAATGTAAAAATCCAGTGGTGGGAGCATCTCTGTCATGGCTGAAGAAAGGGATCAGTTAAATCCGCGTTTCCCAGAGTAAGCACGGCAGAATATTAATTCTGAAGCGTCTTCCCCTACAAAACAGGATTCCAACTTAACCACTGCACACTCAGCCCTCTCTTAGGAAGTACGGGGACGCATCTTTCGAGTTAATTAAAACCTTTGAAAAAGTCCGGTAGCAAAGAAACCAATGGAACTTTGTTTAACTCCTTGTTTCCTATGCGTTTCTACCTTTGGGGGAGGAGTTTATCTATTAACCAAATTCATATTCTGGGAAATCCACAAGGGGAAATTCTGGACTTAAGCTGTCTTGTAAGCCAGAAAACAATGTACTTCAGGTGTCAGACCTGTCAGATTTGAGTCAGCATGTGACAGTTTAAGTATCATCAGATACTATTTTAAACAAATCTGTTATGAAACTGTTAAGAGTTGTCGAGAGCAAGTACGTGATTTCAAGAAATTATTTTGTCTCCTTTTTAAAGTTAGAACTGCATTTTAGTCATTTGAAAAGCTATCGTGTTCCTCTTTCAACCAGCTTGCTCCTGGGCTCCAGAAAGAAGGGCCGCCGATTTCTGGTTCTAACCCAGGAAGACCGGGGAACAAAGCTGCTTTTCCACTCCGATTGTTTGATCCCCATCTCAGGAAAGAACTGCACCAACCATTAGAGTTTAAAAGGCACTGAGACTGTCTGAGGTTAGGCTGGAGGGGTAATCTTTTCTTAAATGAGAACATATCGAGCACAGAGTTGGTGTCGTCTTGAGAGTAGGACTCTGACCATAGCGGAGCCAAAGAGATGGCTGGCAGGTCACTGTGACCCCAGAAGCCTGGGAAGGAGCCAGGCGGGACCTGAACAAAGCCTCCTATTGAGTCCAAACTCATTTCCTACATGCAGAAAATACTGCCTTTTACTGCCAACATCGGAGTTTGCTGCTTTGCTGAGTGAAAAACAAAAACAAAAACAAAGCATGCTTTGAACTTAGAGGGCAAAAAAGTGGACCTTTGGGGCCATTTTATTTCCCTTTCTTTGAAAAACTATCTCATACACCTCTTCTTTTTGCTCACCTGTCTGCCATGCTGAATGGGGCCTATATGGACTTGTAACCACTTATTCCAATACCCAAAGAAAATTCTCACTAAATCACACCACAGCCATCTAAATGGTTCCATGAAATTTAATGTTTGATTTCAACATCTCTAGAGATCTGATGCATTAATATACTTTTGATTCATAAAGGCATCTGCAAAAGAGTTCTGACAGGTATGTAGACTTTACAACAGTCTTTATACATTTATTTATGTATTGGTTTGGTCTGAGTGCTGTTTTAAGGGCACAGCTTTCAAAGTACAATCTGCTCCTTAAGAATTGTTGGCCATTATAAATATTTGAGTAATTTTTTTCATGGAAAGAAAGCTTACATTGATAGTTTAAAAGCCAGTAGCACTTGTCAAGTTTTAAATTCTACTGTTCATGCTTTTAACTCAGCTATGAGAATTTTGAGAATTTAATGACCAAGAAGATTATTAGTAATAAAATTAGGTATTTTCTATTAGACAGAATGTACCACCCTCATTATAATATGCCTTGGGAAAAATGTCTTTCCTGTTTTTTATTAATAAGACATATTCTTATAAGTATTTTATACTTTATGCTAGCAAGAAACACTATACTTATTGAAAGATTACAGATTAGAATCTTCCAGAGTTCACTTATATCTTCAAGAAAATGCTTCTTGATATGACATCGTGTGTGCACACACACACACACACATACAATCTGCAGGTTAATATCATCAAGGCTCACAATCAGGGATTCCTGATAATCAGGGAGCATCTCAATCAGTTCCAAGGGGAAGATAGTCTTTTGACACAGTGCAGTCAAACCTTCTGTCTTGGCTACATGCCTATCATGGAGTTCTTACTTAAGAAATGAGAAATCCACTGCTTGAGGGGAAAGGCTCTCAAACGATATATCATGCTTCTAGGAATCTTTTTCAGAATATTATCATGCTATCCTAATAACGCAGGATATTAAGTCAGGATAAACATTTTTATTTTACTTTCTCTTCTCCTCTTACACCCTCCCCCATAACACAAGTCTACAACACACATGTGCACACCACGTGCCCCTGACCCCAGCACACAGTTGATATATGTCTGTTTTTTTGGTTTCCTCTTCCTTTGCTATCTCGAAGGCATCCCAATTTTAGGATTGAGTGCATTCAAATTTACAAACAAAAATAATTCAAAAGTTGGATTTTTCTGCAGGTGAGTCAGCTGGGACTTAGGGGGTCTGTTCACTGAGGGGTTCAAGGAAATCAGTACCCCTTCTGGAACTGGCAAATGCGTCACTAAAAAATCATCCCTTTGTCACAGAGCTGTATCTCCTGGTAGAAAAAAGACACCACGGCTGGAGTAACATCTCAGTTCTTTTCCCTTCATTATTTCCTGGGAACAGATTTGGAGCAGTCTCTGTGCTTATTTTGTGTCCCTTTGTGTGCTGATTGGGGGTGGGGGAAGAAAGTGCATGTTGGTAGCAAGAGGATATTTGTAGGGCTGAGGAGAAAGCTGCCATGAAATGTAGAAAAACATGCACTGCAACCTCTCCCTGCACCAGCGCTCGCGCTGTCTCTCTAGTTTCCAACGGGACACATGTGGGAGTGCAGCAGTGTGTTTCAGGTGCAGTGGAGTCACTGGAAACTGTGGTCAGTGAGTTGAGGTTCAGAAGCAGCCTATAGGGCAGCTTTAGGCAAGTTACTTAATCTCTCTGGGCTCAGTTGGCTCCTGGTCAAATTCTGTAAACAGTTGTGAGTCTTCTGTAGATCAGTGGAGATAACCCACAGCGTGAGGCAATTGGAATACGCCCAGCATGGTCCTCTTTGGAGCCTTCCCTCATGATTCCACTCCCTGTGGTAGTACCTGCGGACGTGCCCAGGCTGTTTCTGAACCACCACAACTGTGTCTCATTCATAGCCTTCCTTTTTCCGGATTTGTCAGTCATCTATGGGGATTGTGCACACCCTGGGGTTATTTACCCCAGGGTGGGTCCATCACTACGCCTCCCCTGATCTGGGCTGCTGTGCAGGCTTCAACCCTGCTCCTGGCCTCAACTCCTAGGCTCCTTTTCAGCCAATGGGAACTCTTGGTAGAAACTCTGAGGTGGGGTGAGATGAAACACCAGCACATTTCTCTCAGGTGCCACCTCCAAGGTCTCTGCCTTCCTCAAGACAGGCCTGTGTGGGTCTGGGCCTTGGGTCCCACAGACCCTTTCTCTCTTAGCCTCAGTAGGTTTCTGCTTCCGATTCTTGCCGGCCTCTCACTCACTTCACCATCCCTGTTTGGCTTCTCAGATTTTCCATCACCTATAAGGTGTAGTCAATTCTTTATGTTAAATTAAGTTACCTTGGTTTTAAATATTTATGGTGGATTCTGTTTTCCTGGTTGGACCCTGACTGGTCCATGGATTCCGTGTTAGTGGCGTTACTAAATGTTAGCCTCTGAGCTGGACACTCACACTATGGGATTTCAAAGTAATGGGTCCTTAGATTTTTTAGGTAAATGGAGCTAAACCATCACGAGGTCAAGTTAGCTTCAGGAAACTGTGGAATATAACTGTCCACGTAAACACAGAAGACACAGCAGGAACTCTGTTAACCATGGCCACAGACTGAGTTGATAAAGGGAGTTGAAACTCCTGAAGGAAGGACCAGCAAGAATCTTGGTGATCAGGAATGCCATGTCCCAATAAGGCTGAGAGCAGGAGACCCTTTCTTAAGGCATGTAACTATTATTCCATGTTAGGCGAAGGGGTGGGATACCCCAGCAAGTTTAGGGTAAGTGGTCATAAACAACTTCTCTTGCCTGCTGCTGTTTGCATCACAACATCTAGTGGGGTGCCCCCAAGATGGTGAGGAAGGTAGGTTCTCTCCATTTCATAATCTTATTGCACTTGTAACAGGGAAAAAAATTCCTGTCGGAGTATTCCTAGTCATCAGCCATATAAATCCTTTTCACTACTCCCCTCATCCCACTTCTAGCCCACTTCTAGAAAGGAAACATTCCCCTGTTTGTTGGGTTGGTTCTAGGCTCTTTTTTTGCAATGCACACTTGGGTTGATGAGTAAAAGAGAAGGAATAAAAGAAAGGCAGAGAGGCTGAGTGAGTATGCCACCAAAGGAAAGGCAAGGGGGAGATATCCAGAAAGCAGGTGCCCATTGTGCATGGGGAGAAACAGGAATTGAAGGAAGGGGAAGATGGAGGGGCAAAGAAAGGACCTTTTTTGAGGTGTCAGTTGAATGTGACTTTTATCTCCCTTAAAGCTCTTTGTTTTTTTAATGACTTATTTGAGAGAGAGATAACATGTGCACACAAGCAGGGGGAACGGGAGAGGGAGAAGCAGGCTCCCCACTGAGCAGGGAGCCTGGATGCAGGGCTCCATCCCAGGCCCCTGAGATCACCACCTGAGCTGAAGGCAGACGCTTAGCCACTGAGCCACCCAGGTTCCCCATCCATTAAAGCTCTTTAAAAGACACAAATAAAAATAAGTTGTACTTTAAAATGAGTTTTAGTGGTTAAATTGTACTTTTAAAAAATGTTTTATTTTTGCCACACTGCATGGGTATCTGAAGTTTATTTGGTTTCCAGGTTGTCTGTTGTGCGTCATTGGGACCCTAAAGGATGTTCGAGATGTGTGCGTGTTGTCTTTTAGCAAGTCAGAAAGCTGCTGACAATTGCATTTTTAATTTATGTGTTCATATGAAAAATATTGGTTGAGGGCCTGCTGTGTACCAGGCTCTGTGTAAAACTCCATTCTGTCCTCGAGAAACTCAAAGTCTAGGGAGAGGCCAATGTCATGCGGGGGATGAGGACCCAAGGCAAGCAGAGAGGAGGCATGCTGTTTTCAAACACCTAACACAGAGCCGGGCACACAGTAGGTGCTCAAATATGGAGTGAATTCAATAAGGGAGGGTGCAGGGCCTGTGAACCAAATGCAGGGATGTAGCAATACCAGTCAGCAGGGGCTCGCTCTCTATTATAGAATGGGAGTAAGGAGAAAAGGCGGTTCAACCAATGGCTTTCTGTCTGATAGCTAAACCAGTTCCATCAATTGTCATGTATTAAGGGCAGGAGGACCTACTACCCTGTGACAGAACAAGGGTGGGACAGGGACACACCGCCCTCTCTTCTCAAGGCAACCTTGTTCTATTTGGGAAGACAAGACAAACGCAGGATACACAGAGCAAATAATATGTCCCTGACAACGAAGCATAAACTCGCAAGCTCGACGTGCTTGTGTATTGTGGGAATTGTCTCTCAGGGAAGCTTTGCCTCCATTGGAGAATTCATACAACAGAAATAAATGCCCACAAGAATGTTTTGGGGACACTAAGGGGACACCACAGACTGCCTGGGAGAAGGCGTGTGCTGGAATGACGCACGTGGAGGAGTGACAGATTGGTGTTTATGAGCCGACAACTCTGGTTGGCTTTCCCCTGGAAGAATGCAAGAGAAACAGAGTGTGTGATGGAAGGAGGCCAAACTTCCTCCCTTACACACCACGTGGTCTCCGGATTGAAGCCCAGGGTCTAACTCCAAGCGAACTTGTAAAAATATGTTCACAGCTCTGTACGGCCAGAGATACCAAATGATGGCATTCCAACTACCTAAAATTCTAACTTCATACAAAAGTCGTGTTCTATCTGACCTTCCAGCAATCAAGCAACACAACAGTGGGTCTTGTGTCCTCTGAGCTTCTCTAAAAAAAAAAACCACATCTAATGGGCTGACCTACCTACCGTCTTCCACACTTATACCCTGGACAGTATTCAGTAAATATTTGTATAGTAAATGAATAAGAGAATGGCATAGAAGCATAGACTATAACACTAGAGAGTCCACTCCCTATTCTAATTAGGAAAACTTTACACCCATCCTTTAAGGTGATTTTTTTTTTTTTTTTAAACAGTTGAAATGAAGCTACATGGGCTCAGCAGATTGCTAGTGGATACCGAGAGTTTCTACTGGGGACCATGAAAATGTTCTGAAATTAAATAGTGGTGACAGTGGCCCAACTCTCTGAATATAATACAACTCACTGAAGAGTGCACTTTAAAAGCATGAATTTTGCGGTATGTGTATTATATTTCAATAAAGCTGTTGTTTTTTAAAATCACAGTTGAGATTCAATCTCGATACACTATCATGCTAGAATCCAAATACAGCTCATTGTGCATAGTGTAACACATTAATCTTATTCTTGGAAACGAAGAGACTGACATCCCGACCCAATGAAAATTATGACCTTACATAGAGGAAAAAATTATTCTTTTGAAATATGAAACCACTTTGAACAGAAGACCAACATGCAAATGAGCAGGGGCTCAGTAACCTAGAGCTGAAAATATTTTGTTTGTGGATCAGAGAATTGGTAGCTTGCCTATTGATTCATTTGGTTGTTCATCCAACAAACATTTATTAAGAAATCTGAGTAGCAATATTTTTCTAAGGTCCTAAAGAGCTGTCTCATCCCTGGGCTGAATCATCGAGCACTAGAAAGGTTTGCAATTCCCTAAGAGCACTTGAATGTGCTACATACTGGTTGTATTTTCTACAATAGCGAGACTCTGGGGCTCTCTCAGATGAAAACTCGAACAGAAAGTTAGGCAACTCTAGAAGAAGTGGGTTCATATTGACCACAAATACTGATACTCTTATAAACAGAAAAATGAAAGTTCTTCTCTAGATATAGCGACCTCTTCCCAACATTTATGGCCCACAATGACACCAGTTCTCTATCCATCTGGAACCCACAGTAAACTTTAACAGACTATAGCTGTCCATTCTTATAAGCCTGCACTGTCCAGGGTGGCCACCACTAGGCATATAAAGTTATGAACACTTGAAATGTATCTTGTCCAAATTGGGGTGTGCTGTCAGCGTACAATACTCACCAAATGCTGAAGCCTTAGTACAAAGAATTTAAAACATCCCTTTAATATTTTAAAATCTGTATTATAGGTTGAAATGACACTATTTTAGATCTATTGGGTGCGATAAAATATGTCACCCTTCCCAGATGCCGCTATTCTTCCCCAGAGGATGAACGACAAAGGGACTCAGTTAATGAGAGCGCAGCCTTGGGAAGGTGACAAAGAATGGAATCAAAGGAGGTGAAGAGAGAGGCATGGCAAGCACTGCTTACTAAATTTTTACACCTGCTGTCATAAGTGTGTGGAAATTATGAGAATTAGGTTTATCATGTTACTCTAAAAGCTGGCTCAACCCTTCCGTCGCTCTGAAATATTGACCGTTTTAGAACCAAGAACTCTTTCTTAAAGGGGAATCCCAGCTGACCACAGGCAGGTCGTGCAGCTGGACCTGAAAAAGTAGACTGTACACAGAAGCTGACGTTAATTGCTACCATGCAGGCACATGGGATGGTTAGAGAGTTGAATCGGATGCAGAGGGAGCATCAAAAACTGCTGGAGCTCTTTACCCAGATATAAGTAGTCATTTTCAAACTAGATATTTTTAAGTTTAGTTTTAGGTTTTTGTTGTTGTTGTTGTTTTGTTTTGTTTTTTAAGAGAGAGGAAGAGTGCGATATGCCCACGTGAGCCGGGAGGGAAGGGGCAGAGGGAGGGGGAGAATCCCAAGCAGGTTCCACACCCCGCACAGAGCCCAGTACAGGACTTGATCTCACAACCCCGACTTCACGACTTGAGCCAAAATCAACAGTCCAGCGCTTAAATGACTGAGCCACCTGGGTGTTTTTAATCTCCATATGGATCGAGGGCTCATAGCAAGGAGAAAGAGATAAGGGCATTGACACTGCATGAAATGGAGGGATGTAATTTTCAGGACATGTTCTGTGTGCAGTCCCTCTATGTGAACAGTCCCAACTGAAAAGAACATAAATCTTGCAGAAAAACTCACATGGACTTCAAGCTCTCAGCCATTAATCCTGCAATGAGATCCCACAGCACCAGGGTAGGGTTATTAGAGAAACGAAGTTGAAATGACTGGGTAGCCTTCCAGGAGAGAGTATAGTTTGGTAGGGGAAGGGCACAAGAAAACAAGTAACGAAAGCAAAGGCGTATGTGCTGTAATTGTGATATTTGATTACTAGCAAATGTAGGAGAACACGCTTCATTTCACAAGTAATTGAAGACAAGTGTACATAGACTACTACTTGCTTAACAAAGCTACTGCTGCTGCACAACAATAAATACATTATCTGCTAATTATCTGAGTTATGGAAGTTAGTCCAATAGTGTGTATATATTTGTGTCTATGGCTCTTTGCTACCGGAGATGTAGGACAAGCTAATTAGGACTGGGTCTTTTGTTTTCATTCTCTATGCCATTTGCTCAGGAAATTCTATGCTTTCCTCACAACTCTTGGTGCCCTAGAAGCTTTGTCCTTCAGGAAGAAGAAAACCTTTGTGAAGTTCAAGTTTTCACGGAGAGGCACTAATGATGATAAAATAATGACCAAGTATTTGGGAAAACAAATGAATTATTACAGCTGACAACTTTGGGGAAAGAAACATGAGCTAACTGATGAATTCTCTAATGAGTTCTCTGTAATATAGAGTGTCTGTGTATAGCGTCTATGTATAGGGTGACCTTATATATTGTGTGTATGTGTGCAAGCACGTGAGCATGCACACACTCAAGGGAGGAGAGATGTGGATAGATGGAGATGGTCTGCATTCTGGAGTCTCACATAATAATCTTAAAAATCACTGATAAATCTTTCCAAGTCTCTGTGGCCACTCTCGATTTGTGAATTAGACACCTTTGCTACATACCAAAAAATCGGTGTTCTCATATTTGTAAATTAACCATTTTAATCTTTTGATAATTGCTCAAGTTACATTTCCACCTCAGTTCAGTCTACTTTCATTTGAGAGACACTTTGGTCAAACATAGTTTAAGTAGTAGAAAGGGAATATTCTGGTCCTTTTTGGAAGATGCAACTGTGTGCAATTATTTGGAATCCCTTTACTCCTTTACCAGTTACTAGTAAGAAGCAAGAAAAAAAAGAGGGCATAGTTGAAACCTCCCTGAACAACATTTTAAGGATATCTAGATAAGACAAATTCTTAAAAAAAAAAAAAAAAAAAAGACTAAAAAGGAAATTCTATTCAATTAGGCAAGGAAACTATTACCCATTGGATTATTAGATACAAGGTTTTGCTTCTGTGTATGTGTTTTAGTGGCAAATAAAGAGACTTTACAGAATGCTAAAAATCTATATAAAATCTATGTGGGAAGCATACATATGCTCATTTTGCAGAACTTGGAGCATAGATATGTTGTCAATTTTTCCTATACAGGTTTATAATTGTACACTTATTTTTTGGCATATCTTTGGCCAAATTTAGGACACAGTCCTCATTACTAGTCATTCTCTTATTGAAAAACCTTCCTAAGTGCAATTACATAACACCACACAGATAACATTTTGGAGGATATTTATAATTAGGTGAGAAATGAAAACAGGTGTCCCTTGCAGGGAGAAATCCCTACGGTATATTCTCTATGCATGTCCTGCCCTAGAAAAGATGTAAAAGTCATAATGAATTTGTTTTGAGGAAGCTAATGAACATCCTTAGTTATGTGCTCTGTGAATTAGGTAATTTTCTATATGGCCTGGCTTTAAGAATATTTTCATTTTTAGTATTACTAAATCCTGCTAAAGGTAAAGAGGTTAATCATTTACTTAACGTGAGTTTTAGGATTACATGAGCTAATTAAGAAATAAGTGCCTGGTTCTGATGCCACAGCCTGGGAGAGGGAGGAGAAGGAAGATGAACCAGTGGCTCACGTGGCCTATCTACAGGGCAGGGCCAGAGAAGGAAAATTCATGATATAGGGCACATTTTGCTCATTCTGGTAAATCTTAAAGATTCATTTTGCTCCCAGTAGTTTCCCATTAAGAACAAATCAGTGGATACTAGAGGCTATTCTTGGTCAGTTCGTCATCCAAGAGAGCTCACTCCTAGTCACCCATCCATTGTCAGCCCTCCTAAGAGAGTATTTCCAGTTGGAGGACACTCCCACCCCCGACCTGGGACCGGGCTGAAGGACAGGGTGATGAGTGGTTGGAGCCGCTTCTCCCTCTGTCTTCTTTGACCTCTGCCCCTATAAATAAGCCTCTTTTCCTTCTTTAAATATCTCCTGTTGTTTCAACTAACTCATGAGTAGACTAAGAAATATTGTTGGGAAGCAGATTTCCTTAGCTTTTATTCTTTTAGTCTTCCAGAACACACACTGCTGATTATGGGTTTTAAAGATGCTTTCCAGTTTTGAAGAGTCATTGTAGCATTGTCCCTGTGTTTTATTTTGACCCCATCCCTTGTTTTACTCTATAGCCTAGCTAACCCTATTCAAGTTATAGAAGGTTCCAGATGGGAACTTTGGCAGTTTGAAGAGTAGATGCTGGTATAGAATTTTTTCTTTTAAAGAGTTTACTTATTTATTTATGTATTTGAGGGAGAAAGAGAGAGCATGAGTGGGAGGGAGAGGGGAAGAAAGAGAGAGGGAAGCAGACTCCCTGCTAAGCAGGGAGCCCGAGGTGGGGCTTGATCCCAGGACCCTGAGATTATGACCTGAGCCAAAGGCAGATACTTAACCAGCTGAGCCCCCCAGGCGCCCCAGTGCTGGGTATACATTAGGCTTTTAAAAGAAAAAAGTGGAAGCAATTAACAAAAACAACTAAGACAAATAGCAAGAATGCTTATTAAAGGAGATTTTTTTTTACTACACCAAATTACACATATGTATTTTCCTCTTCATACTGAATATAATCTCTAGTTACATATTTCTTTGTTCTCTGTTTTCTCCTCAGAACCCCAGTCCCATGACTCAGTGATCACATTTGCTCTGCATACTGCAAATCCAGCACCCAGCTCAGTGTCTGGCATGTGGAAGGGGCTTGGTGAGCAGCCAGCGAGTGAATAAATTGATGTTATGTTAGTGGATGTGTCATCTTCTGTTTCACATACATATGTGGATTTCCATTTCCTTTTCTTCAGACAATTAAAAAATCCTTAAGGCTTTCTATTCCTTGGTTCAAATTAGAAAGTTGAACACAATCTACTCTATTTTTAAGGCTACATGGAAATGCTCTTAAAAAAAAAAAAAAAAAAAAAGAAAGAAAAGAAAAGAAACTAAGCTGGCAAAAAAGAATCACACACTCAACACCGGAGTGGAATCATCTGGTCCACACTATTTCCCAAGCAAGAAATGCCTCTTTTCGTTATTTGAATGCTGTTTCTTGACTAAGGCTCACCATTTTTATTCATGGGTCTGGTCTTTCAATCTGTGTGTTCACAGCAGGAAGCTCCACTGTGAGATCCTCACCCCATGAAGGAGTCTACCTTAGCTGTGTGCTTCCATTTCATTCCAGAACAAAGGCATTCTAGCATGACCACAGAGGAATAAAATAACATTTGGTTGTCTCTTCACATTTAACAGCAAAAACGCACTTCTGCTATGAAGAGCCAGCAATAACATCTCCTACTGTCTTGTTTCCAGAGAAAGAAATGGAAATGGACCAGGGGCTGTGGAATTGGTCCTGTAATGGACGGGAACATTTGGCAGCTTGTTCTGCTGGATACTACCCAACCAGAGCTGAGTGCTAGCAATGATTACAGGTTGGTAATCAGAGGTTGAGAAACTTAAGGCCTTTTTATAGTCTTAGGGTGTTATAATTAGCTCAAACCAGAGCCCCTCCCAACTCCCAATTCCACTCAGTAGTGTTTAGAACTGCTTTCATCAGAATCAGCCAACTATGGGCTATCCTGTCTGTGGAGGATGGCTCTGCCCCTGTAAGAAGCAGCCCAAATATTTCCTGCTAACTCTGAGAAGACCAGAGCAGGTTCTCAACTCTGGCATTAAGATTGCTTCATCTCTCTCTTTGTTCCAAGGAATATGGCTTTACACCGCCCCTTCCCCATGCCTTGCTTGCTTGCTGCCCTGGCACCATGACCATTTCCCGGATGTTAAGCAGAGAGTGATGCTCCTGGTGACATAGCTACGTATCCACAGGTCTTTGCACACTGCTCGAGCACTGGCACCAGCTGGGGGCCATTGTGGGGCTGAGTCCTAGGGTCCTGTCAGCTATTTTTCATATTCTGCCTCAGAATAGAATTTGCATCCCAGCCAAAACACCTTCGGCCTTAAACAAAAAAGCAAAATAACCCTATATTCAATGCTAGTTTTAATTTCTATTTTTCTTAACTTGTCTACCCTATTGTGTATGATGTTCAGTATTAAATATATAGATAAATTAATGATTAGTATGCCTAATTCTAAACAAACAACAGTGATTTTTGGAAAAGGTTTTTTTTTTTTTTTCAGACCTTCATTGGGTGTTTACCATGTACCAGCCCCTCTGCTACATGCTTTTCTAAGCTTATCAGTTAAATCTCATAATAATCTTACAAAAGATTTTATCCTTTGTTCCATTTTAGGGATGAGAAAGTCATTGTCCAGAGATGTTAACTAACTTACCCCATGGCCCATACCACCAATACACTTTGGGGTCAGAATTTGACTCCAGGCAATTCAACTCCAGAGTTCCTATACTGAATACAAATTCCAGCAATTTATTAAAATATATTAGATATATATTATGAATAGATTAGATTAGATTAGACATATTAGAAATAATCAGATTTGAAGGTTCCGGACATGCATAAATAACAGATAGGTGACTTGTCTATTACCTCAGTGAGTCAACAGGCTTAGCATGGTTATTTAGCGTGACTAATGGATAAGTAACAAGTACCAAGGGGTTAGGAAATTATTCTTAGAAACCCTAGAAGTCTGTCTTGAGCCCTTTGGACATTATATCTTTAACTAGTGGTATGCAACGAAGTAGTTAAGTTCACGTGCAAAGTCCAGAAGCTTCTAGAATCAGCAAATTATGCCCGAAAAGCCCGAGAGTCTATGGAGACATTAAGAAAGATGAAGTGTATAACTAAGGCATCCAGCTCTGCGAGTCAGCTGCTTCCAGAGGAAGTATTCCCTGAGGAAGTTCCAAAGAATTATGTTAAGCTGTATTAATGTAAGAGGGTAAGAGAGAAGCCTGATTTCCAATTCAGCTTTGGAGTTCCCTTGGCTGGTGAAACAATTATAGGTCCCTTGCCATCAGCCTTCAGCGTGTCAGCATTTTTTTTTTTCATTGCTTATTCAAATACATCCCTAAATCTCTTAGAGAAAATTCCCTGTTTCCCCTCATTATTTTCTTCTTTATTTTTATTGTAACACATCTTAAAGAGAAGTCCTGATTTGTAGCTCCTTCTTAAATACATGCATCCATTCATTAATTCTTCTGATATTCTTCTGATATAATTCACCTCCTTCCACATTTATTGGTCAGCTACTCTATATCAGGCTTGGTCCTGGCGACAAACCTGGACAAGGTGTCCCTGGTGTTCTTCCTCCTCAGCCCTGGGCCCTTGTATGGCTCCCACTCTCTATAGCCTGGCAGATAAGTCAACTCTACATTCTATGCAACAAAGTTACCAACTTCATTTGTGTTCAATAAACTCAACTATTCCCCGACATGATTGATTCTTTACTGATGTAGGATGAAGAGGAGGCCCAGTGGTGACTATAGCTTACCAGGCTTTTTCATCAATCTCATTTCATTTTTTCTCAAAACAACAATATATTGAGCAGGGGAGGGGAATCTAGTTGTAGAATATAATATAAATAAATATAGGTACAAATAAAATTCCTCATTATTTATTTGTGTTTGTATGGACAAGGAGAAAGGGAAGGAGGGATGGACTTTTGACTGTGTGCATTGCCAGTATTGGGGGCAGGGAGGAGGGGAGGGATAAAGGGAGAAATCATTTTCACTTTATACAGTTTTGTTTAGTTTTGTTAGCCCTTGTTTTATCAGGCAAAATAAGTATGCATTACTTTTGTAGTTTGAAAAGTATCAAAAAATTTTTACACCTAAAAAGCAAACAGAAAAATAAAATAACTATGAGGTTGAGATTAATAATTCCTCATTTTTATGGGTGAAGAAATTGAATTCTGAGGGAAAGCAGGGTCTTTCTCAGGATATAGGGTCAAGGATAAGCAGAGCCAGGCTTCAACCCTGGCTCAAGAGGACAGTGAGATTTTTGCCCACAACAGCTGTTTCCTTTCTGTAGAACAAATTCATCACAAACTTGTTAGGATTTAGGGCATTGTACAAAAGCAAAATAAAAGTCTCTGGTACTAGGGCATGAGACATTTGGACTAAAGGGATCAACAGTAGACCAGTTGGCTCTGAGTGTGATGTAGGACACCAGGTTGAGGACACCAAGGTCTTTGTAACTTCTCCCAAGTTCAGAAACCTTCTTATAACTTCCAGATATCATCAAATCACTCTTCAGGAAGCAGGTTAAGGTTGACTGTTGTTTGCAGGTATGCACAATTGTGTGGGCACTGAGTACTCAGTGCTGATGAGGTTTTTCTACCCGTTTCTCTGTGTTGAGTATAGTTTTTAACATCTGGTGCCGGTGAAAATTAATTTACATACCTAGAGGCCCTCACCTCTTCCATGGAAGAGTCTTGGAAAAGAGGAGAGATATAGTGGTTTCAGACCATGCTCATCAAAAAATTAAGTGTACTTGGAACTAAGCAAGAGGGCAACCAGCAGAATTCTGGCCCTTGAGGCAGGCTTCCCAGAAGACCAGAAAGTAAAATAGGTATAGCCAAGCTTAAACCAAGATGTTCATAGGATTCAGTGTCTTCTCAGTACCATATTTAGAGAAACAAAAGTCTGATTATAAAGTATAGCCTAAATATTTCAGATAAATTGAGTGTTCACACACACACACGCATAGGCACAAAGTGGCAGGGGTGGCGGAGGATGTGGGGGCTGTTTTCCTGACGTGCTGCCACACATCCTACTCTTATGCTCCGTCTCCCTCCACGTCCTGGCTTTTCAGTCTCTCTTCTCACAGTCTCCTTAGGCCAGGTATGCTTCTGGACTATCTCCTCCTTCCTTGGTCTTGTGTAACTACCTTGACAAATAACTTTTCCCACCACACAGTGTGAGCAGAGCATCCCCTTTGGTTGCTATTCTGTTCCCAATCTACCCCATCCTGCCTTGGCCAAATTCTCCCTCTGCCCACCCTACACTCATCAGCATTCCCGCTGATAGAACGCTCTGCCATAAGACTGGATTTCACCTTACAGCCTAATGTGTGGAACAATAATCTAGTGGATCATGGCAAATAATAACAGAAAGGTGGAACTGCTTCAAGTGGAGTCTGCATTGAGGAACGTTTCCAGGACTGTCTGAGTTGTCCCTTTTCCAGCTTTGCATTCTTAGATGGGAGCAGTATCCACTCATTTCCTCTTTTGATGGAGGTAGATGACTAAGCCTAGTGGATTTCACATAAATATTTCATGCTTTGTAAAATAACAAAAATAGGAATCAAGACCTTGGACACAAGTGACGGATCACCTTGAGATGAACCAAGGCACAATGCAGTAGTGTTCCACCTATTGTTTCTCCTATTTATTCTACACATTAGATATCTACGTATGGATTTATCCTTCTTCATCCTGATCATGATCGTGATCATCATCTATCTTATTCAAGTAGATCTTTTTAGGAAACCAGGGATGAAGTTCAGAAGAAAAACTTAACAATAGACAAATAACACCCTTTTAAAATAAATGTGTAATACTCAAATTCCATGTCTGAAGGTAGCTCCAGAACCATAATTCTTGATCCCAGATATGCCAAGAAAGATTCCTATTTCTTATTTTGTCCCATTACAATGTCCATGACATCGTTATCCAAATGAACATTTCCATGTCTGCAGAGTTGCCGAGTTCCTCTTCGCTCTAGTGCAAGTTGTTGTCTAAGAATATCCAGTCAGTCCAGGTGCAGGTAATTCACCAGGCTTTGTTTCGTGCTGACCAGGGCCAAGCTCAGGGGTCTCCAGACTTTTCAATAGTGTATATTATGTATACATTGAATGTACAGATAAAATCAATGAAAACAGAAAAGAGAAGATTTTCTTCCCATATATCAGTGGATCATGTTGTGTACCATCTGGAGACCACCAGCCTGTCCCATACTTAATTACAACATGTGTGATTCATCAAGAGGGTAGGTGGCCACTCATTGGAAATACTTTGCTTTCCAGACAACAAACAGCAGGGAGCGTGCATGGACCCTCTTGAAAGATGCTGTGCAAGCCAGTGCTTCTCTAAGATTCCTGGAATCCTACTGTTCTGTTGCTTCCTTCCCATTCATAGTTGCCCAGGCATTTTTGGATGAACAGGAAGGGGAAATCTATTGAACTGGTGATGATTTTGATGCCTTTGAATAAAGTTTTATATCTTGAGATGACCTTAGCCATCATTATGAAAGAAAATTAAGAACCTCCTTGAGAGTGGCTCAGTCAGTTAAGCATCTAATTCTTGATTTCAGCTCAGGTCCTGATCTCAGGGAAGTGAGACTGAGCCCTGCATTGAGAGGCCTGCTTGGGATTCTTTCTCTCAATTTCTCTCTCTCTCTCTCTCTTCCTCTGCTCCTCCTCCCCTGCTCATGCACATGCCCTCTCTCTTAAAACAAACCAACAAAACAAACTAACAAACAAACACAACAATCTCCTAGAGACCATCTTTTACCTTTTTTTTTTTTTAAACTATGTAATGTTCCAGCACAAGAGTAGGACTTCAAACTAGAAATCAAGGGCTAGCAGTGCAGCCCTGAACTATGAGTGTCTAAGGCAGGTGCGCTAACTTCCGGCATCAGCCTGTGCTTGGTGACCACCTGGGCTACCACTTGGGAGACCATCCCTTTGGATACTGCCCCCAGGAAAGAGTTAACTGGCCAAACTGAATAATGTTAACAACAACAACAACAAAATGAACCTGTGAATCACAAAGCTTGTGAGAGCAAAGAAATGCAGAGAAGTGGCTTGGTGTTAGAGGGGTTGGGAAAGGCCTTGAATGTAGATAAGGCAGGAGCCAGAGAGCATAATTAAGCCAAAAGCCTTGGGCCTTCACCCAGGCAAGCCCTACAATCTCCTGTTTGCTTGGTGTGGGGAACTTCAGTTAACTATTTCCATTTAAAACCCTCAGGTGGCACCTGCCGGCTACCTCCCTCTGTGGCCGCCAGTGGGGTGTAGAGAATAAGTGAAGCCTTATGAATTTATAAAATATGTTAATAGACTGCTTGGTAAGCAGGTGGATTGTCCCAGCTGGAGACCGAGAGCAGAGGCAGGAGCTATGAGGATGAGCAGTATTTGACACCTCATCAGACTGGCCTGGGGGAAGGGCTTTGCCTGAGGGGGTCAGGAAGGGCTCAGACTGCTCACTGGAGCCAGGATAACTCTCGGCACTATGGTGGTTCTCTTTCTATGTAGACTTCTTTCCTCCACAGCTTCCCTCTGTGGATTACATGCTGGTAGCAGTGAAGGCGAAGTTCAGAGCAGCCTCCTTGTATGGGTCTGGAAGCCTCAGACTGCACCTTCAGCCCCAGCTGAGATGGAGGCCATTTCTCTGTCTCTGGGAAAACAAACTCTGAAACCTGGCAGGTCACAATAATGTTTGCGCTGAAGTCACCTTATTCTGTCCCCGGTTGGTGTCACAAAAATATCCCAGCCCCACTAGAAGTAGAGGGAAAAAAAGAACGGAAAGTATGAGGGGAAAAAGGTTTTCTGATAAATTCCAAATGAAGCTTGAGTGCCCTTTCTGCTGAGTCTTTTATTACCGATGATTCAATGTTCACTGTATGTCCCACCTCGGTCATGGGTCTAATGGCATGAACTTCCAAGTGATGCAATTCTTTCTCAGGACTTCATAGCATCTTGGGCACAAAGTTATTTTCTTTCTTTCTTTTTTTTTTTTTTTTTTAAAGATTTTATTTATTTATTTCACAGAGAGAGATCACAAGTAGGCAGAGAGGCAGGCAGAGAGAGAGGAAGGGAAGCAGGCTCCCTGCTGAGCAGAGAGCCCGATGCAGGACTCAATCCCAGGACCCTGAGATCACGACCTGAGCCAAAGGCAGCGGCTTAACACACTGAGCCACCCAGGCACCCCACAATGTTATTTTCATACTTCTCATTTTACTTTGCAAGTTGTAGTTCATATGTCGACCACTTTCGCAAAGCGTGAACCATTTTGGGGCAGGAGACCAGATTTATTTATTTACTTCCCCTCTCTCATTTGTTATTTTATTTTATTATAATCATATATTATTCTATTATTCTCTTTATTTACACAGCCAATGAATTTATCGAATAAAATTATTCCAAGGAAATAGATGTGCTGAGTATTAAAATGTCTTTGTAAGCCTCAATAGTTAACATGGTGTGGGATCTTTGCAAAAGAGACCCAAGAATATATGGTACATGATGAAGACAGCAATCAGAAGGGGAGAAATAAAAGTTTCCATAAATTTTGTTGGAGCAACCAGATATCCTACCAGGAAAAACAAAAACAAAAACCCTTATAGGTACATTAGCATAAACTACAAATGGATGAAAAATTTAAATGTGAAAAAGAAGAAACCATCAAACTTTAGAAGAAATTCAGAAGCCATAAAAAATCGACAAATACTAATTGAAGCCATACAGATTGACAAGTAAAAAATCCTCTTATCTAGCAAAAACAAAACAAAGAGGGAAAAAGAATCCTGAAATTCTTGGATTTGACTGAATGGTTCAGTCAATTAAGCATCTGTCTTCAGCTCAGGTCATGATTCCAGGGTCTGGGATCAAGTCCCACGTTGGGATCCTCACTCAGTGAGGAGCCTGCTTCTCCCTCTCTTTGTTGCTCCCCCTGCTTGTCCTCTCTCTCTCTCTCTCTCTCTCTCTGACAAATAAATAAACAAAATATTTGGGAAAAAATCCTGCAAGGAAAATCAAAAGACAATTGAAAGAAAACTATGAGAAGAGAAATATTTGAAATTCATATCACAAAGAGCTGATTTCCCTAATATAAATTCATAAGACCAATAGCATAATAAAGAAAATGGGGGAAAATATATGAATAGAGAATTCCCAAAAAAAAACAAAAAAAAAGAAGGTACAAATTCCACTTAAACATCTGAAAGGATGTCCCATCTATATTATAATTAAGGTAATGCAAATTAAAATTTCACAGAAACAATACTTTTCAGTCTATCAGGCTGTTAAAAATCTAAATGTTTGAGGATAATTCTATTGGCAAGATCTCAAATAATAGGTGTTCTCCTACACTATTGATGGTGGATATTATAGCAGTGCATTCCCCCATGGAGAGATAATTCTGAATATTTACCCAAATCACAAATGGGTAATTTCTAATTTATACAAAAATCTTACTTCTGGGAACTTATCTTGTGGATATAATGATACAATTGTACAAAAATTATGTCTATACAAACTTGTTAGTTGGTGCATTGTTATAGTGGCAAAAGACTAGAATTAGGTGAAATATCCATTTATAAAAAAGCATGTATTTAGCAAGGTGTGGTACACCCATATACTAGAATACTATGCAAATGTACAAGAAAATGAGGGGGCTGTTCTATATGTGCTGGTACGGAAAGGTTTCCTTTCTATGAAATGATATGCTGAAATCCTCAAGACATATTGCTTAAATAAGAAAGTAAAATGTATTCTGAGGGTTGCCGGGGGAGGAGGGTACAGAAAGTATGGTTGGGTTATGGACATTGGGGAGGGTATGTGCTACGGTGAGTGCTGTGAAGTGTGTAAGCCTGATGACTCACAGACCTGTACCCCTGGGGCAAATAATACATTATATGTTAATTTTTTTAAAAAGAAAGCAAAATGTATACTATGGTAAGGAGTATAGAACCTTTGTATAAAAAGGTGAAAAACAGGAATATATACTTCTGGTTTTTTACATAAAAAACAAAGACACAAGTAACTAATGTTTCCCCTGTGGAAGTGAAGGACAACAATAAAGTAGAAACATTTTGCTGAATACCTCTTCATATTGTTTTTATTTGATGTCCTATGAATGGATTAACTATTTAAAACATATATATATATCATATACATCAGTCGTGTTGAAATATGTCTGATTTTAATAGTATCACCCAAAGAATCTTTAGGGGAACCAAAACAAAACTCAAAACTGGTTCTTACAAATTACTCTGTTTCCTTCTTTCTTTCTTTCTTTTTTTTCCTGTTCCCATTAGGGCCTTTAAGCCTGATGTATTTCTTCCTTTGACATGGAGAAGAAGATAAATAGCTGTTCTGATGAGTGGCCTGAGGTTTGGGGGTATTCCATCCACAGTATGGAAACCACTGTTTCCTCATTAACTGTGGACATGGATATCTGTTTCTGAGACACCAGCTCTCTTAATGCACTGAGTATTTTACTCTATAGATCACTGTTCTCAAGCCGCCAGCAACACCCAAGTAGATCAACAGCTGTCATATTTCAGCCCAAGAGTGGCTGAAAGGAAAAGCGATGTCTCCCACCTTGAGATGAATAGCCCTGGGGTTCCAGGTGTTTGCTCTTATATGCCAGAGCTAATTTTCCCCAGTTATAAAGAGTGGTTTATGTATCGTTTGATTTAGTGATGCTTCCACGCAAAATATAAGAGTTCCCAAGTGCAACTCTGTAGATGAAATAAAAAAGTCCGTCTGTAATTTGTGTAGACATAGGAAACCCCGTCAATTGCCCCGATCTAGTGGGTCCATTTCTAGGTCTAGAGAAGAGAGGTGGGTGAGGTTCTGAGTCTGGTGGAACAAATGTGGGGACAGGAGTCGGAGGAAGGAGGAGGCTTCTACTTGCTTCTCATTCCAATCCGATTTTTCTCTGAACTCTCTTCTTCTAAAGGCCTTTGCACTTGCTGTCTCTTCTGCTCAGAAGTGGCTACCCTGTATCTCTGAATGTTTATCTTCTCTGCATCATTTAGATCTAAGCTCCAATTTGCCTCTGGAGATGTACTTTTTTTGTTTCCCCACGCCCCCTATTAAATTATTCAGTCACCTCCTCTGGTTTACTTTCTTGGTGGCAGGAATTCCTGTCTGAAATGGCACTGCTCTTTTGTTACTCATGTATCATTTATCATTCCTATTCTCTCTACCACCTGATAGCTTACAGACTGCAGAAGGGCAGGGTCCTGGTCTGGCTTGCCCTCCCATGTATTCTTGGTGCCTAGAACAGTGACTGACCCATTATAAGATCTTGATGAATATTTGTTACATGAATAAATGGACATTAGGGTCCATGTCTGATGAGGTTTTGTACATAAAACCTCACATATGAAAAACATTTAACAAATACTCCTTCAATGAATGCATAAATTCAAGCGAACTCTCCATTAGACATTTGCCTTTCAAAACACTCAATCTGGCAAAGAAAAGATTCTGGATCAACACTTATTTGTTTGATACCCTTGTATCATACTTAAAATAATTACTGAGATTTCTGAAATTCTGAATAAAAAAAAAGACAGCCTTCTCTTATGTTTTCAGTATTTGTTAAGAAGGCCCAATATGCATTTTAAAAAGGCTTATTTAACTTAAAGGGTTATGTGACTATCAGCACACTTATTTATTATACATGTAATTTCTTTCTTGATAATCAATGGTACTTGTCCTAAACTGAATAAATTTTTCCTCTGATGACTGATTAAAAAATCAATTGGACAAAATTCTTTGTCATGAGCAATGCAATATTTCTTTAGTTATTTTATTCCGATTTTGAATGCAATTTTTATAAGCATAAAAATAGATTTTTAAGTTGTATAAACAACTACAGTTTATTGATGTGTTGGTTTAGTCAATCCTAAGCACAAGGTTATATTTACAGTATTTACAGACATAATTAGTTATATTTAAAAATACAAATACTATCTTTGCTTTTTTTTGTTCTATCTTTGCTTTTTAATGAGACTTAAATCCATTTTTAGAAAGACCATTTCCTTCTCGAACATATGTCCTTTTTTTATGTGGTGAAATTACAGATAATAAGCCACGTTTTAGAAAGGGGAATGAATATTTATTGCGTGTCTGGACATGTTCTAGACGTGGTGCTGGGTATTGTTCATATGTTAGGGCCCACCAATTAGTCTCTGGAGTTTTCTGCCACGACTTAGCCTTTAAGGAACAACCCTTGTGAGCAGTTCTGTATGATGCAGTTTACACTGTGAGATGGTCCCTTGGGTCACTTGGGGCTATGAGAATCAGAAACTCTGAGAATGGGTTCAGCAATCTTTTTCAGTTTAACACTTTCCTGTGGGTTCTGAAGCAAGCTAAAGTTTGAGGCTCACTGATATACACCATCCCCAAGTTCTCTTTTACATCTAAAATTTAGTGATCTAGAAGACTTAAGGGGACAAAAAGTTCACCAAGAATTAGAGGGCTGCCTGGCTGGTTTAGTCAGTAGAGCATGCTACTCTTGACCTCAGGGTCATGAGTTCAAGCTCCATGTTGGGCATAGAGCCTACTTAAAATTAAAAAAAAAAAATTTCTGACAAGAATTAGAGAATCTGGAGAAAATCTTAACAGAAGAGGTGGGGTCTGATCTACTCTTATATTGTCATACTCATCATAAGGGATGGATAAGACTTTAAGAAGTAAAGGAGTATGGGATTGGCCAACATTATAGGCTAAGGGACAGGTAGGAGTGGGAATGGAGAGATGGGGATTTCATCATTTACTTGTGATCAGGGAGATCAAGCAAGTGAAGCAGGAAATGAGGGTAATATGAGGTAGCCCTGGTCAATAAAGTTGGATGAGTACAGTAGGGCAGTGTATGGTAGATCTTACATATTAAATATTAGGTTTATACTTAGGGTTGATTATTTTTTGTGTGTCTTTGTTTTCCTTGGAGTTAACAGAGTTGCTATATGCAGTTAACTTTCTTATTGAAGATAAACTAAGACACCCAATATTTTTTTGTAAACTTAAAAAAAAAGTGAGTATGATAGGAACAAAACACAAGAACAATAAAGATCTAGAACTTTGTACCAAAGTACAACAATAACATGCCTTGATCTGAGAGAATGTTTCAGAATGTTCTCAGCCTTTATTACCAAGTTGTCTTTCCTTTCAGAGCCTTAGGTCAGGCCCCCTTTTCTCTAGATCTCTTTCAGAATTGAGTCCTGCCCCCTCCAAAGTCTTAAAATCCACTTTAGTGTTGCCCTGTACTCTTGTTTTTCCAAGAATATCTTAATTAAAACTTCATTCAGTTAATGAAACAAGTTATTCTTAATTTTCTTCAAATCCTTAATGAGTCTACAGATTAAGGCATTAGGGATTACTCCTCTCAATTAATGACATTTCAGTTGAGCGGGCATTAGCTTAATCTTTTAAGTTTTTTTCACAATGTTAATACTCTCCATTAAACATCCTTAAATTACTAAACTCCATTCCGATACAACTGAAGCAGGAGAAATCATCGTTATGACTGTATTTCAGAATTCCTTAGTAGTGAAGTGTTCTCCAAACTCCAGCTCTCGGGCCCAACAATAGCTGTTCTGACCTGGCGGAGCCATCTCATTTTTCCTTTTCTTCCATGTGGCTCCAAAGAAACATCGAGTTAATTTTCACCTGGTCCTGGGGGCATGACCTAGTGGTCCCTCCACCTATGCCTGCTTGGAATCCTGGCATAGTAAGTTGAATAAATAGTTGTTAAATTGGAGTGAGTCTCATCTCCCTAACCAATTCATGTTACTCACACTTAAAAAAAATTGGCTCATGTTTCTTACAGAGAGCATACAATGAAGAACTAGCTCTGTCATTACTCTCTTTCTTCACATTCCTGATACACTGATTTATCCATCTTCTAAAATGCATTTCAGGATGCATTGTCCAGTAATCAGTATTAGGACTAATTGAAATACATAGAGAAATACATAAAGAAAAAAATTAAGTTGGATCTTTTCCTCACATCTTTTCAAATGCAAACGCTGATAGATAAAAATACTAAGTTAAAAAATATTAGTCTAGAAGGAAACACTAGTGAATTTGCTATAATATTGGGGGGAAAGAGACCTTCTGAGTCCTACCAAAGGCAGCTTAACAAACCTGATCATAAAAACTTCTTAAACTCCTTTAAATAAGAATATCAAAAATAAACACTATTCATTATATATGAAAATTGGGGGGAAATTATAGATGAAAATTGGGGGAAAATGTTCAATACGATAAAGGGCATATTCCCCTAAGTAATAAAAATCTCATACAAATTGGTATTAAAACAAGATTTTTTTAAAAAACTGAAAAATGGATAAAGTACATTAACAAGCAAGACACAGGAAAGAGAACACAATAGCTTATAAATATACAGAAAAATATTCTGCTCACTACTAGTCAAAGAAATGAAAACAAATTAAAACAAAAAGGGGCCATGTGGGGGAGGCATCATGGATGGTTACAAATAGACCAAGATTTATTTTAACAACCAGGGTTGATTTTGGTTCAGAAGCAGACCTTCTCGTATGTTGCTGGTGAATACTAAAAAACCCTCCCACAGAGAATTTTTGAGATGCATTTTACCTCGAGATATTCATTCTAAGGAAGCAAATCCTGTGGCCAAAAATTTAGCTAAAGAGACATTCATGTCACCATTGTACATGCTACTGAAAAAAAATGAGAACTTTCAACAGTTGGGAATTGGTTAATACATCATCATATAATTAAACAATAAAATAATATGCGGTCATTAAAAATGAGGTTGAGGCAAAAGATTTAAAGAACTAGAATACTGGGGTGCCTGAGTGGTTCAGTTGATCAAGTGTCAGACTCTTGATTTCAGCTCTGGTTATGATCTCAGGGTCCTGAGAGCAAGCCCCTCATCAGGCACTGCACTGAGCATGGAGGCTGCCTATGATCTCTCCCTCTGCTCTTCTGCCCATGCCACTCATGCTCTTTCTCTCTAAAACAAACAAATGCATAATAAATACACAAATAAAATTTATTTAAAAAATTTTATTTTAAACAGAATACTGTTCACTGGAAATTGTAGTGAAAAGAGCAGATGCCTGGATTTAAAATGTTTATTCCTGAGTAAAGATTTGTGCAATATGAACTTTCTTATTTTTTTTATTTACCAGTATTACCAACATTTTTTTTTTTAAATATTGAGCGTGTATAACAAACCCCTGAGAGTGGTGTTTGGAAGTGGAAGTTTAGTTTAGAGAATGTTGCAGTACAGATTTCAGCCAGCAAAAGACACTTGGAACATCCACTGTTCTCCCTTTCCAAGGGAATCTAAAAGACCAACCTTTAAGAGGAGCTGTCTTGGCAGTGAGGAAAACTGTTTTCACTATATAATAAAACTTCTCTAAAAATCTCAAACAATTAATAATTCCTGGGATTCCCAAGTTATACAAGTGGCTAAGAATTTGTCTCTAAAGCCATAAAATGCTCTAGATCACATAAATGTCTTAGATGAAATCTCTCTCCAATTTTATACATTTTTCACAGCGTCTTCAAGGAAAGCTTATTGAATGGGAGAGTGACTATTGCAAATAGCTCAGGATCATGGGTGTGTACCTCATGTATGTCTCTGTGGTATGCTGATGCCCTCAGGGTACATGAACCTCAATGCTAAATGGCCTCAACTGTAGTGTTTCTGGTTTCCTTAGTAAAATTTTATGTTATTTGTGTTTCTTCCCTGGCAGACAGCTGATTCCTGCTTTAGTCTATATGCTAATACGGATTAGCTCCTCAGCCAAATTCTTTTTGGAGACTTTTAATATATGGTGAGGTTGGAAACCACACAACTAAGTCAATAAGAATCATGTGTAAAATGAGAATAAATGGGCACTAAGGGAAAATTTGAGAGACTCTCTTAAAAATGAAGCATATGTATATGGGGTGCCTGGGTGGCTCAGTGGGCGAAACGACTGACTCTTGAGTTCAGTTCAAGTCATGACCTTAGGGTCGTGAGATCAAGCCTTGCATCAGGCTCTGCCTTGGGCATGGAGCCTGTTTAAGATTCTCCCTCTCCCTCTTCCTCTGCCCTGACGCAACCCTTATGGGTGTGGGCACTCTTTCTAGCTCTTAAAAAAATATGAAGTGTATATGCTTAATGAAGCAATTTTGTAAACACTTATTTGATATGTGTATTCTATATCCTGTGAGATACAATTGCTATATAATTAAATTCCACAAAGACGATGAATGATGAATATGCTACTGCGTTTCTTAGCCTCAATATCTTTTAAGAATCATTGTTTTTAAAGATTTTTTACTTATTTGACAGAGAGAGAAACAGAGAGAGAGGGAACACGAGCAGGGGGAATGGGGAGGGAGAAGCAGGCTCCCCAATGAGCAGGGAGCCTGATGCGGGGCTCGATCCCAGAACCCTGAGATCATGACCTGAGCTGAAGGCAGATGCTTAATGACTAAGCAACCCAGGTGCCCCAAGAATAATTTTATCTTAAAATTCATCTATAATTTTAGATCTTTGATGAAAAAAAGTACAATCAGATAGTACACCAATTATTGCTGTACCATGAAGAATGACTCAAGAACACCTGGATATGGAAGGGAAGTCATTTTTTTCTTTCTGTAAATCAAATTATTCTGGAAAAATTCATCTACAATGTTGGAAGTCAGCATGTAGCTACCTTTGGGAGTCAGTTACTGGTAGAAGAAAGGGGTGTCTCCGGGTAAGTGGCAGTGCTCTTTTTCTTGATCTATGTTTGGTTATTTATATGCTTTCATTTGGGGCGCCTGGTGGCTCAGTGCCTTAGGACCTCTGCCTTCAGCTCAGGTCATGATCCCAGTGTCCTGGGATAGAGCCCCGCATCAGACTGTGCTCAGCAGGGAGCCTGTTTCCCTTCCTCTCTCTGCCTGCCTCTCTGCCTACTTGTAATCTCTCTCTGTCAAATAAATAAATAAAATCTTTAAAAATAATAATAATGATAATAATAATAATAAATGCTTTCATTTTCAGAAAATTCACTTGGCTGAACACTTACAGTGTGGGTGGTTCTAAGAGTGTGTATTGCACATCAATATAAAGTTTATTACACAAAAATTAGGTCCTTCTAAATATAAAAAACTGCACTTTGGAATCTTGTCTTTGGGCCAAAAGGAGTTAATAATCAATCTTTAATGGTTTCCTAGCAACGGGTGCTTTTCCTTAGTGAAGATGGAGACGGCACTTTATCACCTGTTTATTCTCACAAAGTCACCTCTCGTGGTGAGACACAACAAAATGGGGTCTTTGATGGGCCTCCAAGTCAACTACAATCTTACATAGGGTTGATGTTTCACTGATTGTTCCTGTCCATCCTTATCATGTTTTGATTTTGAGGTGACAATTTGTCCCTCTCCTGATCTCCTTATTACACAGGGCTGTTGGTAGGATCAAAGAAGACATTGGGTGAAAGTATGTCAAGTGCCAGGCTAACGATAGGCATCATTCGTCGATAGGCATTGCATTCGTCTTGCCCTATGGTGATTGTCCTTATTTCTTGTACCATGAACACTAGACTGTCCCTTAAAGAGGTCAGCTAGAACACCTGAGTCAGTGTATGTGTCAGGCTTGCCCCTTTATCATCCATAATGAAGACAGACATTGCAAATGAATGCCAGCATTTTCTTCTGCCTGAGCATGGGGCTTATCTCAGAATTCTTCTTAGCACTGCAACCTAATTACACTTGACCCTTGAACAACAAGGAGGTTAGAGGAACCAACCCCACTGCACAGTTGAAAGTCTGCACAAAACTTTCAACTTCCCCCAAACTTAACTACAAATAGTCTACTGTTGACTAGAAGTCCCACTGATAACATAAATAGTTGATTAACACATATTTGGTATGTTATATGTATTATACGCTGTATTCTTACAATAAAGGAAGCTGGCGAAAAGAATGTCGTTATTAAGAAACTCATAAGGAAGAAAAAATACATTTATAGTGTTGTACTGTATTTATTTTTTAAAAATCCACATATGGACCCACACACTGGAAAACTTGTGTTTTTCAAGGGTCAGCGGTATTTAGATTTGTTTTGTGGGAAAAGCGTATTTCCCATCCTTAACATAGGCATCAAGGCTATCCCTTGGAGGTTAAAATTATAGATTTGTAACATTAAGTGATAAAAAGGGTTGTAAGAAATTACTTAGTTCAGTCTTGTCAAGAGTGGCCCCCAGTCCAGCACATTAAGATTACCTGGGAACTTTTTGGAAATGTTTTCCACTCACCCACCTCTGCCAACCAACTGAACCAGACCCTCCAAGGTTGGGACTCTCTAACCAAAATTTTAATAAGCACTCTAGTGATTTCGGTGTGTGATAAAGTTTGTGAACCACCACTCTAGCCCAATCCGGTTAGTTTTTGCCGATAAAGAACCTTACATGTACAGATGTTAAGCCATTTTCCCAAGGTTATCCATGGAATTAGTTGCCAAATAGAAACAAATTCAACTTCCTAATTCTTGTTGCTACATTGGACAGTAAGTAAAGAACTGCAATAAAACTTCTCTCTAATTTTCTACCTTAAATTTCTAAGCAAAAATTTTTGTCATTTCTCAACATCTTTTGGGGGCCACCCCTCCACCATTCTTAGTCTATGCAGTTCAGGTGTAAGGTTTTGAGTGGACTCATAATCTGGTCTGGCCAGAGCACCTCCCATCCCCTCACTCCTGCCAAGAGTGCAGACAAAAGAGGTCACTTGTGTCTGGAACTGTCAAAGTCTTCATTGTCATTCATTGGAAAAAGCCTTTCTGAAAAGGGAGTAGGTATAGAGAAAGTGTAACTGAGAGATGCACAGAGAAAAGAGCTCTGATGGCATTATTTCAACTTCACCTCCAGGACCAGTCAAGCCTGGAAGGTAGACTAGCTCTGAACCTTTCTGTTATGTAAATGTCCCTCCCCTCCATTTTTGTTTTGTTTGAGCCAGATTTGATTTGCTTTTCCATCCCATACAATCAAAGAGCTCTGATTGGTTTTTTGGAAATGTGTGTCATTTTAATACCTATGGCTTAATCACCGGAGAATAGGGATTACAGGGCAAGGTTTTCCACACAGGTTCATTCAATGGGGAGCCCTTCAAGACTGCTGAATTCTGATTAACTCTGCAGCACAAGGTCCCCTTGGACACCGACAGGACTAGAAATGCATAGTAGTCCATATTCCTGCAAATACATAATATATTCAGAACAGAGTCCCTTGATAGCTATGTCACACTTCATTTCATAATAACGAAAGGCAGAGATCTCTATGTTGGTGAACTGAGAAATATTAACCTGGAACTAAACAATTCACAAAGGTCAATCCTTTGTCAAGACTGATCTTCCACAGCTGTGTGAAGGCCCTGAATATATTTTGCTGCTGGGAAGTCTTGTCCAATGGAAAAGTAAGATGGAATACTTCTTCTGTTACCATCTTCCTGTTCCCTCTTTTCCACTTTCCTCTACCTACCACCGGATATGGCTTCCTGGACGTATTTCCTGATAGAGTTGTTTGCATTTTTCTATCTCCTCCTCAAACCAGAGCTCTTTAGATGCCACTCCCACTGTCACACTGAAATGGTTTCCCTTCTTGAAGCCCCACTCCCTCAGCCTCTGTCAGGAGATGAGCTTGTGATTCTTCTCACAACTCCCCATCTCAACCTCCCTTCTCTCCTTCGTGGGCTCCTCTTCATCTAACGTGTTCATTTGCATTGCTGATCACCTGGGTTATTGTTCATCACTCTGTAGCTTTTCTCTGAATGATTTTTTTTTCCTTTCCTATAATTTCAAATATCACCAATCCTCTAGACCCCATGTAGAATTCTTCCCTCAGTTCAGACATAATACAAACAATTCAAATATTTCATGGGATCCTAAATGCAACTGTGGAACATTCAATTAATGGGCACTGTTTCCCCACACCTGTCATTACTGTCTGCATGGTCTCATTGGTCAACACCACTAACCACCCCTCACCCTAGCTGCACACCTAAGCTCTTACCTTGACTCCACCACTTCCCATTCCCAAGCATCCAACCGCCAAGCTCTGCCTTATTTCACTTCTTAGATAGTTATTAAATCCCTTTTATCACCCATATTTAGAGTCTTATTATTTCTTTTTTTTTTAATATAATTTTTTATTTTTTATAAACATATATTTTTATCCCCAGGGGTACAGGTCTGTGAATCACCAGGTTTACACACTTCACAGCACTCACCAAAACACATACCCTCCCCAATGTCCATAATACCACCCCCTTCTCCCAAACCCCCTCCCCCCAGCAACCCTCAGTTTGTTTTGTGAGATTAAGAGTCACTTATGGTTTGTCTCCTTCCCAATCCCATCTTCTTTCATTTATTCTTCTCGTACCCACTTAAGCCCCCATGTTGCATCACCACTTCCTCATATCAGGGAGATCATATGATAGTTGTCTTTCTCCGCTTGACTTATTTCGCTAAGCATGATACGCTCTAGTTCCATCCATGTTGTCGCAAATGGCAAGATTTCATTTCTTTTGATGGCTGCATAGTATTCCATAGAGTCTTATTATTTCTAATTTGAATTATTGCACTTGCCTTTTAATTATTCTCCTGCCTTTGAATCTTCCCTGCTCATACCCACCAAAGTGATCCCATGTGAATATAAATTTTTGTTTGCCCTTCTGCTTCAATATATTCAGTGACCCCCAGTGTCCTTAGAGCACACAAGCTCCTTGCCTGGTCATTGTGCACTCCAGGAATACAAAATTAATTCTGTTTCTCTCTCTTATTGAGTATGCCTTGCTTCTATGTCTTTGCCTATACTATCACCTCTGCCTGTCTTCTCTCGGCTATTCTGGACACGTTTGCTAAGAATCAGCTGATGTACGCCTCACTCAGGATGTCCTTCCTCCCTCCTCCCCCCCACTCTTCTCCTTCCCTCCTTTCTTCCTCTCTCTCTTTCTTTCTTTCCTTCTTTCTTTAAATTTATTTACTTATTTTGAGAGACAGAGAGAGAGAGAGAGCGAGCAAGCCTGAGAAGGGGTAGGAAGAGAGGGAGAGACAGAATCTCAAGAATACTCTGTGCTGAGCATGGAGCCTCTTGTGGAGCTTGATCTCACCACCCCAAGATCATGGCCTGACCTGAAACCCAGAGTAATATGTTTAATCAACTAAGCCACCCAGGCACCCCCAGGATGCCATTTCTAACACCTCCTGCCTGGGTTGGAATTTATTAATCTGGAGCATATCCCCCTTTCTTCATATGCTCATTGTTTTCATCATTTGTTTATGGGTCTGCCTCTGTTTAAAATCATGACCTCTTTTTTTTTTTAAGGTTTTATTTATTTATTTATTTATTGACACATGTGCACAGACACACACACACACAAAGAGTGCAAGCAGGGGGAGTGGCAGGCAGAGGGAGAAGCAGTCTCCCTACCAAGAAGGGAGCCTGATGCAGGGATAAATCCCAGGATCCTGGGCTCATGACTTGAGCCGAAGGCAGACACTTAACCAACTGAGCATCCCAAGCCCCCTTGAATCATGACCTTTTCTTTTTTTTTTTTAAGATTTTATTTATGTCTTTGACAGAGTGAAATCACAAGTAGGCAGAGAGGCAGGCAGAGAGAGAGAAAGGAGGAAGCAGGCTCCCTGCCAAGCAGAGAGCCCGATACGGGACTCGATCCCGGGACCCCGAGATCATGACCTGAGCCGAAGGCAGCGGCTTAACCCACTGAGCCACCCAGGTGCCCCGAATCATGACCTTTTGAAAGCAGGGACAGCATCTGTTTACTTTAGTGACTGACTCAAAGTAAAGACCTAGTAACTGTTTCTTAAGTGGATGATTCAGGGCACTGGCTAGATCTATAATGCAGAAGAGTCCAGAAAAAACTATTTATCAAAAATATGCCAGAGATACACCTATTTAATTGGAACTGTTTTAAATAGGCCATCCTGTTTGCCATCAGGATCACCGGAGTGTCATTAGCCCTAATTATCTCCCTGAGTTTAATTGATACTTAACAAGGTAGAGCATTAAAGGAGATATTTTATTCCTCTAATAATTCCATAATAACATATTGCACTATTGCAAATTCAGAATTGCAGCTTTGCGGCTGAGAAGGTAAAAAGCAGTTTGTCTGGAGGGACAGTGTTCTTCAAACATACCTGGAGTGTTTAGGAAACATGAATTAAGAAACTTCTTGGCGGAATTACAAATATCCTTTTCCTTCAATCTGTTTCATCTAATATTCTTGAATACATGACAACTGTCAGGATCACTAAAAGACACCGTAATTGTTATTGCTAAAGAGTCCTGCAGAATGAAAGAGGCGATTTTAACCCCATTTATCTCCCCGCCACAAAAGCGTGGGCAGTAGACTGGCTGGTGATAATTAAAAGGATCACACCACCTGAATAGAAAGAAGCAGCACCTCCAGTACCACAGCCTGGACCTAAGTCATTAACTAAGCTGAGCAAGGAGAGGGAGTCCCCTCTTCAGGGCCAGGGAGTGAGTTGGTAAGATCTCATTTCAAGGATCCACACAGACAGAACTGGGACAATGAAGAGCAACCGCATTTAAATCCATATGTTAGACCCACAGGAGCGCAAGGATGCGGACTGGTTCTTCATTCTTTCAACAACGCTTCATCATTCAGTGAGCGCAGACTATGACGCTTGGTCCCAGGCATCATTCACGTACTGGTCCATCTCTACCTAGCACAGCTAGGACACCACATTTTACAGATGACGAAACTAAAACCTAGAGAGATCAATGACTTGCCTGAGGTCTTTAAGTGGCAGAACCAGGATGGAAGCCCAGGTAGTTGGAGGGGCTGCCCGCCTACGTCGAAATGTGGTTGTAGCAGCTGGTGGTTATAGCAGCAGCAGCAACACCTGGGAATGTCCTTGAAATGTGAACCCATGAGTTCTGCTCCAGATCTTTGGATTCAGAAACTCTGGGAACGAGGTCCAGTGAGGTGAGTCATGCCGTTCCCTCCAGGAGAATCTGATGCCCTTGAGGGCGAGCTCACGTTATGCTGTAATCCCATCTGTTGCAGTCATGTTTCTCCAACTTAAACGTTCATGCGGCCTTCCTGGAGAACTGTTTGGAATGCAGATTCTGATTCAGCAGCCCAGCCTGAGATTCTGCATGTCTAACCAGCTCCTAGTGATGCTGATCCTGCTGGTGTGTGGACTACACTTTGCATAAAAGAGCCACAGCCTGTAGGTTTCGGGAAGCCTAGTGGGCTCCATTCTCTGCTGTAAATCCTGTTTAGTGAGAGAGTACCCGCATTCTGTGTTGAATGGATACATCAGGAGTCAGTACATCCACTTCTCTGACTCACTGACTCTTTGATTCAGTACGAACCTACTACGAACTTGAGATGCATTTGTCCCACCTGCCTTGCCAAATTTCTAATCCCACCACCCATTCATTCACCCTTGAGAACTGTCATGTTGCCCACTGACTTGACAGACTTTTTACCATTCTGGCCTTTCAGTTGAGTAGGGCATTTCGGATGCTCCAAAGGCAAGCGAACATATCCTACGTTTTAGTAAAGCGGAGAAACAGTAGGACGTGGGAAGGGGGTCGAGGGAATGGACAAAGGTAGGAAGCAGTGTAACAAAAAGGGTCACACTAAAAGGGACGCTCAGGAGAGAGATGATTTGCACGTGGCTGAGCCTCTGAGCGTTGCTGCAAGTCCACTCCCACTTTCAGGCTAAAAGTTGGAAAAGCAGTGGACCTCCTTTCACACTACACTGGCTCAACGCTGCTGGGAGTTTGAGGAGGGAGGAGGAGAAAGGGAGATAACTCTATCAAAAACGTTTGAACATTTTAAATGTTCCAAACCGTTCCCAGGAGCTGTCGCTGCTGGTACAACCACGCTTTGATGTAGGTGAGAGCAGAGTCCAGCTCCTCCTGCTTCGATCCCAGTTCTGCCACTTACAGACCTCAGGCAAGGCATTGATCTCTCTAGATTTTAGGTTTGTCATCCGTAAAACGTGGTGTCAAAAGAGTACTGCCTCATAGGTTTATGGTAGAAATTAAATAGTACGTGAAAAGCGCCTGGGGCATCGTCAGTGTAAATCAATTATTTGTAACCGTATAAATCAAATATTTATGATACTTATGATATAAATATCCTAAAACCATCTGTAACAATAAAACAGTCACACCATAAGCTTTGAATGAAGAGTGAATGAACAGAAAAAGTGTCTGATTGGCCAGGGGAAAATGACTTAAACCCAGAAATGAGGAAAGAAAAAAAAAAAAGGGAAGAATGCTGCCAGGCTCTCCTCCAGGGAGTGAAAAGTAAGCTGCTTTAAACCCTTAACAAATGCCTTGGTCCTTAAGGGAATCAAATATTTTGTAAATAGCCTGCAGGGCCCAAGGCTCTAGCTCTTCCCGAGTAAAACACTCCAGACCCATAAGCCCTTTAAGGATGGGGGTTGGCTGAACATTGATCAATGCTGGGTGTTGATTACAATGGTGGGGCCACAGCAATTTACAAGAAATGATTCCAAAAATTGATTTTGGAGACATTACAAAACTCCAGCCCAGGACTTCCGTGTGTGGTTCATTCTGCCAGAATCCCCCAGCAGAACTGAGAATAATGCTGAGCTGGGTTAAAATGGTGGCATAAATATTACTTTAAGTTTGATTAAAATTTAAACAAGTTGTAATGAACAGATACAACGGCTCTTTGAGACATGATGGACTGCATTTAAGAGATCAAACAGCTGAGCGAGAGGAAATGACTCCTAGGCAGTCTCAAAATTAGTATTTTAACCGAAGTTCTTTGAACTAATATTCATAGAATATTTATGTAACTGGGACAACTTAACATTCTAAACAATGACATTTCCTCAAAGCATTGCTGTAACAGGAGGAATGTATAATACATACACTATTAGAATTTCATGACTGGCTGATACAGGGTAACTTTTGATCTAAAAATCTGATGATCCCTTAAAGAGCAATCTTCTATGTGATTATTATTACACGCAATAATTCAGCCTATGAAGCACATAACCAAAGCTCTATGCACATACCTTTTTTTTTTTTTAAACAATTGTTAGGGGCAATATAATTACATTTTTTTAATTAAAGTTTTTTTTTTTTTCTATTTAAATCAGTTTTAAGTTCATAGCAAACTTGAAGGAAAGGCACAGAGATTTCCTACATATCCCCTGCTCCTGCACATATGTAGCTTGTCCCATGATCAGCCTGCCCCCCTTCCACGGAATGGAGAATTTGTTACAACTGATGAACCTACACTGACACAAAAATCACTCAAAGCCCGTAGTTTACATTACAGTTCATGCTTGGTGTTATACGTTCTATACAAATGTATAATGACAAGTGTCCCTCATTATAGCATCACACAACCTTTTTGGGCCCAGTCTGTTCATCCCTCCTCACGCCCACCCACAACTCCGGGTTCCCATGATCTTTTTACTGTCTCTATAGCTTTGCCTTCTTCAGAATGTCAAACAGTTGAAATCATGTAGTACGCAGCCTTTCCAGATTGACAGCTTTCACCTCGTGACATGCATTTCAGATTCCTCCATGTCTTTTCATGGTTTGATAACTCCATTCTTCCTGGCAAAAAGTAACAGTCCATTGTCTTGACTCACAGTTTATTTATCCATTCACCTACTGAAGGATATCTTGGTTCCTTCCAGGTGTGGGCAATTAAAGAATAAATTTCCTATAAACATTCGTGTGCATATACATTTACTACTCCTTTGGGTAAATACCAAGGAGTGGGATTACTGAATCAGATGGTAAGAGTAGGTTTAGTTTTTCCAAAACTGCACTCTCACCAGCAATGAATGAGAGTTTCTCTTGCCCCACAAACTGGCTAGGATTTGGTGCTACTGTTGTTCTGGATTTTGGCCATTCTAATTACGTGTAGAGTGGTATCTCAATGTTGTTTTAATGTGCATTTCTCTGATGAATATGATGGGGACCATCTTTTCATATGTTTATTTGCCATCTATGTGTCTTCCTTGGTGAGTGTTTATTCAGGTTGTAGGCTGATATTTTTTAATTGGATGGTTTGTTTTCTTACTGTTGAGTTTTAGGATTTCTTTGTACATTTTGGATAATAGTCCTCAATCAGATGTATCTTTGCAAATTTTTCTCCCAGTCCGTGTCTTTTCTTCTTATTCTCTTGACATGGTCTTTTGCAGAGCAGAAGTCTTTAATTTTAATCAAGTCTAACTTACCAATTATTTCTGTCAAGGATTGTGCCTTTGGTGGTGTGTGTAAAAAAAATCATTGCCATAACCAAGGTCACATAGGTTTTTTTTTTTTTTTTCCTTATGTTATCTTATGAGATTTCTATAGTTTTGAGTTTTATACTTAGGTCTGTGATCCATTTTGAGGCAATTTTTGTGAAGAGTATAAGATCTGTATCTTCAGTCTTTGGCACATGGATGTCCAGTTCTAGCACAATTTGTTGAAAAGACTCTCTCGGCTCCATTGCATTGCCTTTCCTCCTTTATCAAGGATCAACTGAATATATAGAATTGACTTCTGAGACAGAAATACAACGGGTGGACCCAGATAGGAAGCTGACACTGATCTGCCAGCCCAGTGCCCATCATCTCAATATTACTCGGTATTATTTCCACTTTGGTTCTGACTGGAGATTGTATGTAATGAAGAAAAAAAGCAATGAAGCACCCAGATGCAAGCTAAAGGACGCTGCCTGACATTACATGACAGGATATTCCAAATACCTTTTGCTTATTACGGTAGAGATTCTGATATACCGTCATGCCCCATGCAGGACTGAAGATTTATTCTCCAGTTGCTGGGGATGTTGCCAGCAGAAAGATGGCAGATAAGAGTGCCCTCTGGGACTTCAGGCTGAACAGACTCATTTTGCCCAAATTCACAACCATTTCCCAGGGCAGCCGGTACCCAATGACTGAACAACATGGGAATACCAAATTCCTATCCCTGGCCCCAGTCACGGAATAATCTGAAGGGTCATTTTAGCCTCACAACACCTGAGGCTTTCTTTGGAAATGACTGAACCACAGCTTAGCTTCTCCTGCTGGCAAACTTTCTTCCACAGCTTCCCTTCCACAGGAGTTGACCCCAAGAGCATGTCCCAATAAACCCCAGCCTGCTAATCTCTGTCAGAATCTGCTTTTCAAGAACTCAACATGCAACAATTAGTAATTGAAGGTTGCACTGAACAACCGTCTTTACAGAGAACTAAGAATGGAGGTAAAAGGGTGAAAACTCCGGGTTTGAGAACTAGGTTGTGATATAAGGTGTGGGATTGACCAAAAATGGTTCTAAATTCTCACTGCCTGAGCAATGAGCTCCCACCCCCTTCTCCCTGTGGGAGGTGTTGTATTACCTATGTGTGGGGACCATCATACCCAGGACCCCAAATTATCTAGGGTTTGAGCAGCAGGTAATCTGAGACAGCTCCTATAAATAGCTAAAACCCCAAACCAGATGGCCTAGCCCAAAAGTGGTTTGATTATTCCTCCTGATGAAGCTGCTTCTCACATCTACTCTACAAAAGTCAGAACAGCAGAGAGAGCAAGTTCTCTTCACTGGAAATAGGACCTCACCCCCTTGTGATATCCCACATGTCTAGCAAACCCTTGAACCTCTTCAAGCCTCTTAGAGGGTACACAGAAGAAAGACCAGCGCCTTCTCTTCTCTCACTGGCACTGGCCTTGCATCGCTTTCCCTTTCTCTACAAAATGTCTGAGCCTTCACCCTGTCAGTAGTGTTGTAGAATTTATCTTGAATATTCATGGCGGAGACCTGTATGGGATCGTCCTTGTTCAATAATTGTAAGCATGAAGGCATGAATTCTGCTTAGTACCAGTTATGACTTTTTATGTCGAAGGGGTTTAATGTCTGTGGATAGAAATATTCCCTGCAACAAAGATCACTGGGAGAGCCCATGGTGGGGGTGGGGAGGAGAGGACCTGAATATCTCCAAAGCCGGAGAGAGGATAGCCTAGTGTGAGAAGTCACCAGCAGCTGGCCAGATCTGACTGCCCTCTGTGAAGTGAAAGAAGTACCAGTCTGCAGTGACCCCTAGGGATTCTTCACAGTTGCCAAGACAACAGCTAGACAGTCCAGGAAGCCTTCCTATATCCTTGATGGAGGAACTACACCCAAGCTCCTTTTCCCCTGGGACCATTGGCTTCCTTCTCCTAGAAGGTGAATCTTCCTCAGGTTTCCCAGGTTTCACTGGCAGAATTCCCAGAAAAAGCTGTATTCCAATCCAGGTAGGCTGACTCCAGATTAGCCTGATACTTTCCCACAGCCAGGGGAGGTTATATAAGGAGAAAGTAGTAAAGAGGGTCAGGCCATTGCTTTGTGAGATGATGGGAGGAGGTACCTTCTCTTCACTCTGACCCTGACCTCATGCATCTCCCCTTCTTCCAGGAGAAGTTATTCCTTAACCAGAGCTATAGGACTTTGTACAAATCATCCCAGGCCCTGGTACAAGAGAAGTCCCACATGGGAGCCATCTAGTATTTCTCCCAAAAGGTATCTCACAAGCTTATGTATAACTTTACCTTTTAAAACACATTTCACTTGCATTAACTCAGTAAGACCCACATCAGCCAGGTGAAGTTGCCAAGGGACATATTATATAATCCACACATTTTTCAGAAAGAAAAATTGGAACACAGTGTTGGATAAAGGACATTTCCCTTCCTGATTTATGAAAAAAAATCTTATAAATACACAGAGCTTGAATCACAGCTACTTACACATGTAATGAATTATCTTTTCAAAAGAGGATAAAATTAAATGAAGCTTGTACTACCACAGAAGATCCTGGAATTATGGTCAGCATAGTTATCAGGTCTGAAATAAACCTTGCAGCTTACTGTACAGCTTTTGATAAAAGCTGTAAGGAGAGAGAGGTCAGACGTTCAGAGACTTGGATGAGAGGAGTTTGGAGAAAAGGAGCTAAAGTTCAGAAAAAGTGGCTGATAGTAAAGGACAGACCAGTCTATGATTGGTATGGTTGAGGCAAGACACGACATTCTGTGTAATCTAGAAATGCAAAAGCAACTTCAAAAATGTGCCCCCAATATACTGCCTGATGTCCCCCATGATAATGGGGCATTTGTGGAAGAGTTCCTCTTTTCCTGAAATGCCTGCTTTATTTTTCCTACCCTTGAAATAGGAAACCATTTTAATAAAATAAGATCCATTCAGTAAACACCTTTATCACGGGCCCACATGCTGCTAGTTATCGGTTGGAGGCCAAATACGAATAAGCCCTAGCTCATTCTGTGAAACAGACTCATCAATAACTCATCACACTAGAGGATGACACGCAATGGAAATGGGTCTCCTACTTTTGCACTTTAAAGCACGTAAGTAACAGCTGCTGATCTGAGAATTAGCACATATTTTGTTTTCTACACATAACTGCCATCTATGGGGGAGGTCACCCCATTGTCAATCTTCCTACAAAATTAAGAAGGGGCATGATTTTATTCTTCTGGAACTGTGCCTATACCTTGTACTATAATAATGTTGTCACCAGGGAGCTATGCGGGATTGTCCGACTTTGTTACTTTTCATAGAATCACTGGTTTTTAAACACAGGAGAGACCTCAGAGACTGACTACTCCTGACCTCCACATCGCACAAATTCCCATTCCCCAAAGTCCTTACAGCTGGTCATAGGAGCAAAAAGTAGAGTTTTGTCCACTTCCTTTGCCGACATTGCTGGCACTGAAATGATTTCTTTAGTACAAACACTTCGAGCACAATGCATTCTGGGAAGTGAGGACCCACAGGATGCATTTCCTCAATGCAAAACTGCTTCTAGAAACTTGGGAAGGCCCCCATGCCACCCCCTATGTAGGACATGCTCATGGAGCAGATGTTTTCTAGTTTTAATTTTTGTGAACTCTCAGATGGATTAGGCTAAACATCTCAGCTTTATTCATAATTGCTACAGTAGGTAATTTGTGCCTGTGGTAACAGTAATTTGGAGCTGTTAATGAAAATGAAGACTAATTTAAAAAAAACTCTCAGGCTGAAGTGAAAATGTGGAAGATTCATAGGTGAACTGAATCTAAGTTTTCCCTCACGATTCCCAAGGACAAATATCATTTTAGTTGAAATAAGAAAAAAGGACATTGTCCCACAGATTTGTACTGTCCATTTGTTGAACATACCTGCAGCCCTTCAATAGCCAGTTTGAGGATGGAGGGGGTCAGTTTGGAGGCTTGTTTGAAGGAAAAGTTACTCCAGTCTATAATTAAAATGAAGCCATTTATCTGAAGCTCCGGATCTTCAATAAGGACTTCCAGAGACAGCAAGATGGCACGTAGGATATCTGTGAAGGAGTTCCTGTAGCCAAAACAGAAAGGAGAAGCTGGGTGTGAATATTAGCAGGTGGTACGTGCATAGAGGGATGCGTGCCTCACACTGCTCCTCTATGAACCTGACCTGCAGGGCAACACAGCTGTCCTGTACCCAAAGTGGCTGAAAAAACATTTGCCCAACTTTGCAGGAACTATACTTTAAGATTCACCAGAGGGAAGTCTCCCTTTGATCCAACAGCCTCAGCACCCCACACTTTAAGAGGTATCCCTCTTTAGTGTCTCGTTTGGCTTCCATACTCTGCATCTGGCACAAAACTGATTGCATTTCACTGAAATGCATCCCTTACTTATCTGTCTCCCTCACGGAGCTCTGTTAACTTTGAGGGTAGGGACTGGGCCATAATCACAGCTGTGTCCTCAGCACCTAGCTCCTCAGTGAATCATTGCTGAACAAATGAGGTGAGACCTCAATCAGGAGCACTTATTTTGATTAAACCCCTTATTCCTTTTTTATGTTTAAAATGTTGCTCAATGTATAAAAATATCCATGCAATGGATGTTTTTTGTTGTTGTTGTTGTTTGAGACATGTTTTTGTTTTTTAGCTTACGTTCTTGGATAGAGAAAAATAAAGCAGGAAGAAGAGCTTATTTTCATTGAAGGTTTGCAGAGTGTGATTCAGGAGGGAAATCGCTTTGAGTACATCAGTAACTATGACAACAGGCAGACCTGAATAGAAAAGAGAGTGACAGCTCTTCAGTGCTATATGTGTTCCTTATGTCATATATCCCCATTCATTAGATGATCTTTGTGTTAAATAATTTTCAGACATGAAGAAATGATGGCATTTTTATTCCGCTAATTTTCCCAACAAATAAGCTGAGCGATAAATCTTAAGAGGATCTCTAAACTCAGTGGCTTTTTTGATAAGTAGAAAAATATAATATTGGATGGCAAATAATGGAAAATTCATTACTTTCTTCAGGTTTAATGTTAAAAATCAGAAGGCTTCTCTTCTGTGAAGTACATGTGAAATGTTCAGGTTCAGGGAGGCCTGGGTTGTTCAGTTGGTTAAGCAACTGCCTTCAGATCAGATCATGATCCCAGGGTCCTGGGACGGAGCCTTGCATTGGGCTCCCTGCTCAGCAGAGAGCCTACTTCTCCCTCTCCCTCTGCCCAATAGACTGCCTGCTTATGTTCTCTATCTCTCTGTCAAATAAATAAATTTAAAATCCTAAAACTTAAAAAAAAAAAAAAAGAAATAATCAGTTTCTTGGGTATTTCAGCCTGGTTCAAAGTCTAACCAACTTCAACAATTCCAGATTAAAATCAGGAAGCTTGTGATCGAACAGTAAATCAATAAGAATTTACTGAATGTCTATTATAAGCTCAGCATTGTGTTTTATATTTAAGGTTATAAAATAGTATGTTTTATTTCTATTTTCAGAGAGCCCTTGATTTAGTTGGGGCGGGCTAGGAAATTAGCAATATGAGTTGAAAGGGATCAATAAAAAATTTGAGCAGTGAGGTAGAAGTTTATGGAGGGATGAAAGAAAGCTTGGGATAAATCTTGATGGATAGATAGGATTTTGATGGATATTTGGGAGAAGGGGGAATAAGATATTTCAGGAAAGATGAGAGACAATAATTGAAAAATAAAGATACACAGCTGATTCTGCTTCTGTACAGTTCTGTTTAGTAATTTTTTTTCTTTATATCAAGCTAAAATCCCCACCCACTGCTCAGATCTACCTATTGGGTATAGTTCTGCTACAAAAGAAAAACCTCAGGTCTTCCCTTGTCACATAGCTTCAACCATGTAAACATGGTGATCCTGATGCCTTAGATAATTTCTTGATTAAAAGAAATAGTAACTTTAACCATTTCTCATAGGAAATGGTTTTTAATATTCTTCTCATCATTACTGTTTTAACTGTTTCAGATGTATTCTATTTTAACTCTAAGAGATATCAAATTCCTATTGATGTAGGATAGGTTTTCATTAGGACCTTGTTTCTATTTTTGCATCCACATCGAACAAAGTCTTTTTCCAACAAAAAAACTTTGCACAAAAAGACTTTGGTTTTTTTTGTTGGAAAAAGGGAACAAAAGATAATGAAAATATGGAAATGCCTAGTAGTAAACTGGAATGGCCATTAGGGAATTAGAAATCTGACCATAGATAAGCTTACTTGGGAAGATCACACACATGGAGAAAATCAGGACTAAAAAGATCAACCCTAGATAGAGCTTATTTATAGTATTGAGTCAAAGGAAGAAGAATCAAAGAAGTAAAAAATAAGAGGATTGAGATAGTATTGGGTTAAAAAAAAGAGAGAAAGTGTTTCAAGAAATAGGCTATGATAGATTGAGAACATTACTACTTGTTCTTTTGCCTTTGGACCTTGCCATGGTTAAGAACATGCTACAGCTAGTGTGCTGGACCAAAGAGAAGGTTGAGGAACACAAACCAGTGACTCCTCAGCCAAAGAGCAGATCATGAGAAGCAGAGCTACCCAGATGCATGAACTCAGATGAACTCAGATATGATATATGAACTCAGATGCATGAGCAATAATAAATGATTACTTTTTTAAACCACTGAGTTTGGGGATGATTTGTTACACAGCAGTAGCTCTCTAATATCAAGGGTTAGTTAACGAAGTCAAGAGCTGTATCACAGATTAGAGCTAACCCCTCTTCTCATCACTTATCCACTTGTATCCACTCGCAAGAAAAGATACAGAACTCTTTCTGGAAATGAGGAAACCATTTTATGCATTTTCAACACCAGAAACTTACTGCAGGATAGGCATTGTCAGTTAATGAAGTATTATACTCATGGGATGGTCTCAAGAGAAAAGTAAAAGGATTCTGGACTTCATTATAGTTTCCAAATGTTCCAATGCTTCGCTCTTCCAGATGAACTGGATGAGCAGGAAAAAAGTTGAATAAAATGTGTTTCAAGTCATCAGATTTAACCCTTGTTGAGGAGAGCAACCTGATCTCAGACCTTAATTATGATCATTATCTTGAATTCCTTACTTCTTGGTTTCCTTACATAAATTCCCTAAACTTTTTCTTCAGTCTTCCTTACAACACTTTTGAGTTGTGAAATCCTCCCAGGTTTTTATAATTTTAAAAATACCTCTCAGATCAAATACTTCATGCACATTCTCTGCCCTCAAGGAGCTTAGAGCATAAATCCCCACTCTTTAAGTGTAGGTTGAACGTAGTGACTTCCTTCCAAAGAGTACAGGATGGAAAGTAGAAAAAAGTAAGTTTACCCTGGAGAAACCTGACAAACAATACTTTGGGTAGGTGATTTGGGCATCAACATCAACAGAGATAACTTGTATTGATAGAATTGTCCCTTGATATGGTAAGGAAAGTGGCACTTAACCTCTGTGATCTTCCTTCTAAATCATAGCCCCAAATTAATCAAGAGGAAAACATTAGACAAATTTCAGCTGAAGAACATTCTATAAAATGCTTGACCAACATGCCTCAAAATTGTCAAGGTCATTAAAAAGCAAGGAAAGTCTCAGAAACTGTCACAACCAAGGAGCGCTTAAGAAGACATGAAGATTAAATGTAATGTGGTATCTTGGGGGATCCTGAGACAGAAGAAAGATATCGGATAGAAACTAAGGAAATCTGAATAAATTATGGACTTAGTAAATTAAAATGTATCAATATTGTTTTATTAGTTGTAATAAATATTCTATACTAATAGAAGATGTTAAAAATAGGGGAAACTGGATGCAGAGTATAGGGAAACCCTCTCTGCTATCTTCAAAATAATTTTGTAAATCTAAAATTATCCTAAATAGAATGATTTTTTTTTAAAGTGCTTACTAGTGGGCGCCTGGGTGGCTCAGTGGGTTAAAGTGCTTACTAGAGTTTGTTATCTCTCATGGGAAGTTTCCACGAATCTTCTCTCAAGGTTTCTAAGCGAGCCAAAATGGTCATGAACAATTCAGCTACTTTAAGTAAATTGGAGAAATGAGAGCAGAAGAAGACATTTCCAGAATTTGTTCGTTCTACTAACTTATTTAGGTTTTTATATTTTTTCATTTTATTTTATTTTATTTCTTTTCAGTGTTCCAGAATTCATTGTTTATGCACCACACCCAGTGCTCCATGCAATACATGCCCTTCATAATACCTCTACCAGGCATTGTTTAATAACTCATAGAACAATTATTTTCTGTATTGTTTATAATCACAATTCCATCAGAGTATTTTATCACTTGTATCAAAAGGAACAGATGAAAAATGGATATTTAGAGGTTTTGATCCTTTTTCTACAATATGCACAGCATATTTATATAGTCAGTTATGGACTGTATCAGTTTTTGATTGATAATTAAAAGCACAAGTGTGATAATATACATGAAAGCACTATAGGAATGACAAACTGCCAATGAAATGTAAGGAATTGTATTAGTAAACAGTTAGTAGAAAACTTCAGCATCCCCCCCAAAGAATAATACATTTATATTAATTAGGAGTTATTCATGGTTTATCTAAGGATTTTCATTATTATACTGTGAGCACTTAGAGATAATAAATAGTGGCTCATTTTTAGGTTCTATTGTTTTTATGAGCAGAGAAGCCAATATTGTCACCTGAGGCTTTAAAATTAAGCAACAACATAATACAAATGAGATGCAAAACAGTGGAAAATAGTAAGCCCTTTATCAATGAGAAGATATTTAAGCTTCAAAAAGTGACTACTTTGTGCTTTAAATTTTTAGTGACGATTCTAAAACCTAGATCCTAGACTCCTATAAGAAAAAAGATGTGATATGTAACCAGATAACCATGTAGAGATAAGATGGGGTTGCCAGTGAGACTGTTTCTTAAAAGGAGCAGTGAGAAGTCTCTTGATCACTCTGAAATCACAGTGCTTATCCTTATTCTAATTTTTCTGCTGCAGCAGAAGTCTCTTAATATTAGCAGTTAAATCTTCTTTTTTTTTTTTTTAAGAGTTTACTTATTTGACAGGTAGAGATCACAAGTAGGCAGAGAGTCGGGGCGGGGGGGGGGGAGCAGGCTCCCTACTGAGCAGCAAGCCCGATGCGGGGCTCGATCCCAGGACCCTGAGATCATGTTCTGAGCCAAAGGCAGAGACTTTAACCCACTGAGCCACCCAGGTGCCCCAGCAGTTAAATCTTTTAAGCCAGCTCTGTCTCAAAACCTCTTAACTCCACATTCAATATCATCAAGAGTTTACAGGTTTTTTTCTTGGGAATTTTTAAAAGACCTCCTTAAGCTACAAAATGCTTTTGCAAATAGTTTACTACCAAATATCTACGTTTTATTCACAGGTGCAGTAACATTGCATCTGAGCATGTTTATTTATCTCTTCATCCCTTTAACTTCTTTCCAAGTTAATTATTAAAATAATCATGGCATCGTTCTCATAGTTACCGACTACACTTTGCCTATTATCTGACAATGATGTCTAAGACAAGGTGGAGAGGAATATGTGCTCCATCTGTATCGCCCCTGATGCATTTTGATCTCTGGACATGGGAAGAACCCTATTTTGGTAAAGTGGCAAAAGGGCTTTACTCCAGGGCTTGACATCCACCCAGGGCTTGACATCCCCCCACCAAATAAGGAGGCCGAAGTTCAGTAAAGGCTAATTTCCTGCTCCTCTTTGTAGAGGGTTGTTGCAAGAATTGTGCAAAACAATGTGTGAAGGAGCTTTGTGAATTGGAAAACACATCCCAATAGGAGGCAGTATTTGTAATTGCATGAATTATAGGGATAACCCTCTTAGTCATACTGCTTGCATCATGATGATGGTAGCAGGACATTAAGTGTACAAAATTCAATTGTGTTCTATCCAGGGGGAAACTTTTTCTCCTCTGCTAGGGCTGATGATTTTCAAAATATGGTCTGAGATGGAAATTCTGGTGATATATTTTCCTAAATGAGTTCTAATAATTCCTATATGAATCAAGGTTTAGCTGGACAGTCCTGTGTATCATTTTGCATCAAAGCAAATGAATCCATATTTCTCAAGGGGGTAATCAAGGAAAAGTAAGGAAAAAACAACTATATTTTGAAAATATTAGGTGCAAGGCAGATGCTAACAAAAATGTTTAACTTTAGGAGCCTGAGTGGCTCAGTCAGTCATCTGCCTTCAGCTCAGGTTATGATCCCAGGGTCCTGGATGGAGCCCAGCATTGGGCTCCCTGCTCAGTGGGGAGTCTGCTTCTTCCTCTCCCTCTGCTCCCCCCCCCCTCACTTGTCCTCTCTCTCTCTCTTAAAACAAATATATAAAGTCTTTTAAAAAATGTTTAACGTTGCTGTAGAAGACTTAATATTTGTGAGAGCTTAATATTATATTTATTTTCCTGAATGTTAGCTAGAAAGTAAATTAGATAATTACTTTTCTCCGTGGGGATGATCACCTAGAGAACAGTGGTCTGGATTTAACTCTGCCTCACATGACTTGATGAGATTCATCCTCTCAAGAGTAGAGAGAAAGGGAAAAAGAGATCAGGGAAGAAAGAAAGGAGAAAGAAAGGATGAATGAAAAAAGAAAGAACACCTTGCAATTAATTTTTATCTCTATTAATTTCATCCTCTCCCCCTCAGTGAAGAAAACTTTTGGATTTGTATTAACATAAGAATAAAATTCCTTGTAACACCAGCATAATGAGTTGCCTCTTGGTTTATTATTAGTTGTAATAGGGGAATATCTAGTTCTCAATGTCTCAGCATCACAAAAAGGAATAATGTATTCAGTACCATTTGAACATAACACATGTGGCCCAGTTTCTATGTGTGGAGTTTTAGATAAGGTCAAGCTATAGCAGATCATCTGCTTTCTGAATTTTTAGTTTCGTTCAGGTCGTAGACTCTCAATTTCAATGGAATGTATCTTATAAAAACAAGTACAGTCATTTCTAATGTTTGTCTATCTCTACCAAGAATGACTATAATATACGGAAAGATTATGGGTCACTCATTCTTGACTCAAACCACTTCCTACTCAATCATTTGCTTATAGAGGACAGAACATAAAAGAGTAATGATCTTGTCTAAGAACAGGGCCCTTATTTAAAACTAGTATAGAGAAAATAAAGATGAAAATGGTGAAATCATTGTTTTGTCACCCAAGGAAAGCTTGAAAATAAGAGGTTATACTTCTGTAGGCCAATCCTGACAAGCCTATCCATCTCCTGATACAACACAAGAATGTAAAGTTTTCATAGCACCATACTAAATGACATGGAAACTAAAGCTCTTAAATCCCAGTCTGCTAGTGTTCTTTCTTGTTTGTGTTTCTGTGGCAAACAAGGTTATAACTCGTGTGTGTGTGTGTATGTGTGTGTGTATACACACATACAATAACTCAAAATCTAGAGTTAATTCCCCTAGAACTTGTCTTCCATCCCATTCAGTTATTTTTTACTTAAATGAAGAAATGGTTTGAATAGATAAAACCTATAGTTTCATCGCATTTGATCCAAGTGCTTCTAAATTCTCCCCAAAATTGAAAAAAGTGAAATTAAGACCAAATGCAACTATCTGCTCACTTAAATATAGTGAAATTTCTTTTTTTAAAAGATTTATTTATTTACTTGAGAGAGGGAGGGAGGAACAGAGAAAGACAGTCTTAAGTAGACTCCAAGCTCAGTGCTGAGCACAGACCCCAAAGTAAGGCTTGATTTCCTGACCCTGAGATTATGATCCAAGCTGAAATTAAGAGTTGGATGCTTAAGAGACTGAACTGCCCAGGCACCCCCAGGTAATGCAGTGCAAATTTTTATCATTCAATGTCTTCTTTTAAATTTTTTGAAGTACCTGGTATTGGATAAGGAGTCAGGAGGCATTTATTCAAAGATTTAGCAAAGTTCTTTATGGGAAACACAGAAGATAAAAGGATTTTTTTTTCCCTTTTCTGTTAGTAGATGGAAACCGGTAGGGAATACTAAAAAAAAAAATATGAATAAGGGAGGCAAATGAAGCATAATCATTAAAAACAATAAGATTTAGAGTTAGGAAGACTCTGATTCAAATCCTGGGTGTTCTATGTGAACTTAGTAAGTTATTTATCTCTCTGTGGTTTAGTTTTCTCGTCTGCAGAAGGAGGATCATAGCACCTACCCCAGTGGCAATGATGAGGTAAGACAACATACAAAAAAGCCACCGCAGAGCAACTGACCCATGACAATTCATAGAAGGTGCTAATGGTCACAATGGTTTTCATTATTACATAAGTGAATATCATATCAGATAGAAAGTAATAGGGGTGGCTGGTGGGAATAATGAGAAAGAGAGATCATTGATGTCTGGGGAGCTTTGGGACATCTTCAACTGGGCTGTGATGAATGGGAAAGTTTGGACACTAGACACAGAAGGGGAAGAGTGGGAGGAGCTATATAAACAATAGCAAGAGTTGATAGCACAGCGGCTATGTTTTGGGGGCAATGGCATGTTTGCTTATGCCATGGAACAAAATGAAAAGAATGCAGAATACGGTCCTAAATAGGGCTGTGACTCGTCTTCATTCTGCTTGATGGGAGAACCACTGAGTGGCTAGACAGAAGGGGAAGGCAGGAACAGTTATACTTTAGGAAGATTTGGACGGGCAACTGGGAGACTGGAGTCACGCAGTCCGATTAGGAGGAAGTAGGTGACTATAAGACATTAGGTAAGAGCTGAACAGAAATGAGAGACGTGAGAAGAATTGCAGATGACAGAACCCAGGACTTTGTTACAGATTAGATGAAGGTGTCAAGAGAGGAAGGACAGTGCTACTAATTGAGACAAAAGGAACTCTGTCAAGGAAGAAGTGAGTCAGAGATGCTGGAGTTGTATCTTACAAAAAGGATCTTACGGAGTAAGAATCAGCACCTAGGACAACGACATAGAGTGTTGATGTTAGTATCAATATGATTCGACATCAGGGCTGTCAAGAGGGTGTCTAGAAGGGCCTAATCGTGTGGGGTCTGTATTGCTGCCACACAAGTGATGATATTTCCCCTTAAATTGATGCCATGTCTGCAGGCAAGAATATTTCTTGTCCTATTCTTAAGAGACCACTTGCCTCTGTCACTTAGACTATGAGCTTCACGAGACCTGGGAGAATATTGTCTTTGAATCCCTGGCAATCACCAGTACCTGCACATAACAGATACTCAACAAATGATGCTTAGTGAAGGAAAAAAGGCAAGTGTGCTAAACAAACCTGTTGGATGCTCTGAACCAGTAAATATAGACAAAAACCTACTTTGGGGGCACCATTGGGTAATTTTTCCTTCTCTTCAATGTCTTTTATACTCATTGCTAATGGTAGCAGTGTCAGATGTGTGTCCTTAAGCATCTTTGCTTTTATGGCTCGTATTTATAGAATACTGTGCTACTGAGCACCGTGTATCCAAAAGGAGGAAAGGAAACTAGGCTTAAAGACTTGATTTTGGTTTAAGAAAGAGCTATGTGCATGCATTCATATAACATTAGTAACAGCATAAATTAAGACTGAGAAAATGACCTTCTAGAAGGTTAATAATAAATGCTAGATGGGAATGTTTCTAGAGAGAAGTCAGGTATACCATGAGATTCTTAGCCCACTGGAACAGAACTGATCCCTAAATAACACTTAAGACAGCCTGAAATGCAAGTGAGGAAAGGGTTTGTTTCATCCAGCTCTCTAGATGGGGGATTGATCCAAGGTCTATAGGGAGTCACAGAAAAAGAATTCAAAACCACCCTAGTGGAAGTGAGTTGTGAGCATTCCATCCATTACTAAACAACTATGAAAAAGTAATTTCATACTTGTCTCTTCTGGTAGCTCCCCTGGCTGAGGAACTTCAGCAAAGTAAAAACTAGGAAGAGTCTCAAGAATGCAAAGAAGTACCTAGGCATGGAGCGAGGATCTTATCAGCCTAACTGAGGTCACAGACAGCAAGATCACCCCTGATGTGAGCAAGTTAATGTAGATGGTCACATTACTCTTACTTCCAATGGAATTCAAGTGACATTTGTAGAGCTTGCGTAGCATTCATAGTGATATACTTGAAATAGAATATTCTTTCCCGTAAGTCTGTCTGGTTCTTATAATAATAAAATCACTTTCAGAATAAGAAATTGGACAAGTGTGTAAACCTGGTGATTCACAGACCTGTACCCCTGGGGATAAAAATATATGTTTATAAAAAATAAAAAATAAAAATAAAAATAAAAATAAAAAAATAAATACTAGTTGTACTAACAAAAAAAAAAAAAAGAAATTGGACAATAAGATGAGAAGTTATCTTAAGACAACATCCTTCCCATAATACTACATTGCTTTGAATGATTTTACCTCCTTAGCATCTCCACTTTGGTGATATGCTGTTGTCAGTCTTGGAATCAAGAGGTTCCTTTCCAAAATCATAAACCTTGATAAGAGTGTGCAGTTAATAGTGAATTAAATAGTACATTAGCAAAATCACTCTATAGATGTTGCACTTCATGGAAAGCACACCTGTGACTTCAGTGGAAATATGCAACATCTAATAATTTTAATTAACACAGAAAATTGCCTACACCAATGAAAACTCCAAATCTCTGTGCTTAATAAAGAGGTTAACAATATCTTAAAACGGAGAATCCCCAAGGCTCTAAAATTAGTTGCCTGTAACTAGAAGTCTCAACCCTGAAAAATATAGATAATTCACATCAGAAGATTTAATAGGGACTGATTAAATTTAGAGTCTACAATCTGATTGAAGTTTTCAAAGTTGGTTTATCCTTTCCCTTTCTAAAATTCTAGCCTCCTTAATCATAAGCTACTGAAACAGCAGCAAGCAATCAAATTCATGAAAGATTAAAAGGAGAGAGCCACAGGAAATCATTATGTAACAGAAAGGAAAATGCTATTTTCAGAGATAGTGTATTTTAACATATTTATTATCTACCCTGACAGATATGCAACTTGTTGGATAATTTTCAGGTAGACATTCTTCTACCTGGCTACTAACCTTCAACTATTTTGTCCTCCTTAAGACAATTTAAGGTTATTGGAATCTTGGAGAGGTATAAGATTGCTGTGCCTTCATAGCTATCAGGCTCAGAGAGTCCCTTAACACTGTCTACAGTTTTCTGAGTTTGAGTACAGTAAGGCAAGCCTAATGGGAAGAATTTTGGGTCTTTGTCAACTCCCATAATGCTTAGTGATGGTTCACAAATCACAATAATGATAAGAGGATTTGAGCATGCTTCTGAAACCAGGATAAATATATTCCCATAGCCCAGAGAGAAAAAGCTTTCTGAAAATCCCACCTATACTTCTTCCACAAGTGGACATGTGCTTAAACCTCCTCTTTGGAGGTTTCAGATGAAACATGGAACCTGGAGTCCTGTGACCATAATAGTTAATTGGCAAGACCAGACATGTCAGAATAGGGATGTGGGAGTTCGTAGAATTCTCCTAGAAGGAGATCCATATGCAAACCCACCCAGCCCCACCCAGCCAAAGTCAGGATACTAAAGAATAGTAACACTCTCTCCCTACTTTCTATACACCAGTGGTCTGGGAACTCAAAGGGACCCACTTAGTGAGGCTCAGCCAGAAACCCTTATTTTCACCCTACTTAATTCTAGAAATCAGAAGCAAAACAAAAGGTAACATTTAATATGTTCATAAAAGAATAAACATAAGCTCATGATAGCTGATTTAACAAAACAATACAAAATAAAACAAAGCAAGAAATCTCTAAAGAATTGGTTGACTTTTCCTTCCCAAAGCAGAGTATGCCTGGAGCTGATTTTATACTTCAAGGTGACTTTACACATGGAAGCTCTGGGGAATTATTTTATGGAGGTGGTTAAAGACAACATTAGTTTCTTTTACTTAATTACATCACAGATTATCACTTGGCAATTCTCTAAGCAATTAGGGCCAGTGGTTATTATTTATTGCTGCCGCTTAGTAGCTACACCACAAGAAATACCATAAAACATCAACATACACTTTTCTTCAGCATAGGTCCAAAATATCCTACTCTGAATAACAGAACAGAATTTGGAAAAATGTGTTACATATGTATATAGGCACATAATTTGTATATTTAAATATTCACACAAAGAGAAAATACAACATTTTAAGACTTGGGATTTTACTTCTTGTTGCAGGAGGATTTCAGTGCCTAAATTTAGTCTAACAAAATTTCTGAGATTGTAAGGGACCACTTAGAAAGATCAGCAGTTTAATTTCTAAAGAGGAAAAGAGGAAAAAATTTTGATGATCAGATTCTGGAAAGTTCTATTTCAAGTTTTTCCCTCTCCTTTAAACCTTGCCTGCTATAAATTGATGGGCTATTATCCATCCTTTTTCTATTAACCAAGGGACAAGGAGGGTTTTCCTACTTCTGGTTCATACGGAATAGTCCCAGAAGGCGGTACTGGTACTTCCAGTCTCCTTGACCCTGGGCATGGTACTTACACAGCTACATAATTCTCTGGATCCTGAGGCAACCTATTAGTACTGTAAGTAATTGCTGACCGCAGCAAGCCAGAGCACTGGGGAAACTTGGAGGGAGAGTAGATTAAGATGGATGTTGGTTCTTCCAGAATAGATTTACAATTCAAAGGGAGTAAGGCAACTGACAGCTAGCAGGAATCTTTGTGATTACATGGTGAGCCCCATCTGAAGGTAGGATCACTTCCTTTCCATCTGGGGGACATCTGGTAATGTGTGTATGGGAGGGATAGATGGTTTCCACAAGTATTTGGACACTGCTACCAGCATTTACTGGACAGAGGCCAATTATTCTAAATATCCTGTAATGTGTAGTACAGTCCCAGAATAAGATCCCATCCCAAATGCTTGCAATTTTTTAAAAATCTTAAATAATGAAATTCAGATCCAGAGAATCTCAAGGAAACCACATCAGCAGTTAGCTGCACAGAGGTAGAAAGGTTGCTGACTCCTGGGTCCAGTGTGCCTGCAATATCTCTGACACTCGCAGAACAAAGGAAGAACTACTAACTCAGTGGGAGGCCAGGCAACATAGCAAGAATATTTATTGCTATTTCCCTATTCCACTTTCTTCCTCTTTGCCTAGACTATTCTTTCCTTCCCTTCACTGGGCCAACTCCTTCTCATTCTTTAAGTCCCAAGTCAAATGTCACTTTCTTTCTTTCTTTCTTTTTTTTTTTTTTAAAGATTTCATCCATTCATTTGACAGACAGAGATCACAAACAGGCAGAGAGGCAGGCAGAGAGAGAGGAGGAAGCAGCAGGCTCCCTGCTGAGCAGAGAGCCTGATGTAGGGCTCGATCCCAGGACCCCGGGATCATGACCTGAGCCAAAGGAAGTGGCCTTAACCCACTGAGCCACCCAGGCGCCCCCAGATGTCACTTTCTTAGGTAGAATTTCCTCCCGCAGGAAGTAGCAGAGTATAGACAAGTACTCCCACCTTGAACAAACTTTAGTCAGGCTCTTCTGAGCTCTTTTCAACTAGTGTTGTAAAAGAGTGTCCAGTGTTAGTAAATAACTCTGCTAAGCCAGTTTATTGAGAGTCTCTCCATCCTTGATATCTAATCAAATTCCTCTCTTCACCACCCATTCTTGACACCTAACCAAGTTCTTAAGAATGTTCCATCCACTCCCTCACCATTCCTGTCAGCTGTAAAACTCTACTTGTCCCTGTCGTATTCAGAGTTCAAACTCTCTCTGCTACTGCAATAGTCTTGAATATAGTCTTACTTGTTATTGTTAACAAATTCCAGTGAATAATCTTTCTCTTACATTATTAATTAACATATGTCAAATGGATGAATTCCTGAGATGAGCTCTCTAGATAGGTGTTCCCACATGGGAAAGAAGCCTGGTGGATGAGGTGAGGAAACTGAAGGTGTCTAGAATGAAGACTGGGCTGTTTCTTTAATAATCTGACCCTGTAGAGTTCTCCTCTACTCCAAGGGACTAGGCCTGGGCAAGACTATCCATCCATATGTGCTAATGAGCTTTTTCCTCAATGAGGGGAGCCCATTATGCCAATCTATGGGATAGGAAAATGTAGAACACATTGAGGCTTGGAGAATATCCTTTGGTGTATTCAATTTACAAAAGAGATAATCTGGTACCTGAGGTTCCATGCATGAAATTAAGGGATAGGATACTACCAAGTAGAATAGACCCTTTTGGTTATTATTCCAATCTGAACAGACACATTCATTTGTACTGACTTATGCATTCTTCACTCACACACTTGTCATTATTGAAAGACTGAAGAAATGTATTAGAGAAGTCAACTCTAGTATTTATTACTTATTATTTAAGCAAGTAGTCACAAATTCTTCAAGAATCAAGGGAGAATTTCTGTTTATTAGTCCACCCCAGATACTATGTAATAAAAACTCACATATTCTTTAGTTAGCTTAATGTGAAATGGTTGAGGGAAGAAAAGTCTAATTATTTTTTTTTCTCCACACTAATCTTGAAACTTAACAAAACAGAAACTTCTCAATTTCTATGACTCTGATAACTTGGACAGAGCTTACTGGCTTACTGGTCAAAGACACACAGTTTCGGTCCAGGTAATTTTTATTTTGGTTAATCTCAGAAGAAAGAAATGGAGCTGCCATTTAAGGCTCATATATGCCATATGTCACAATTGTACATATACCATCAGTACTATCATGACAACCTTGTAAAGTGCAGAAAACATGGCTTGATGAGGTCACATGGTTAAGTGAAGAACAGAGATCAGAACCCAGGTGTCCAATGGCAGAGTCCACAGTCAGTTCTCAAGGACTCACGAGCAGGGTATGTGGATCTGACACCAATACTCCCAAAAATAGGTTCTGACATCCAAACTATCTTCATATATAAGGTAAAGAGAAAAGCCTGTTTGCAGCTGCCCATAAAGATGAGCAGTACTAGAAGCTTCCCTTCATCCCAAATGTCTGGGAGTAAACAATGTCCACCCAGGCTATACTTTTAGAATCTCCTGGCCTACAAGGCCCCACTTCTCCAGGTCCCCTCTTGTCCCTGTCATATTTGGAGGTGGGTTCAAATGCTCTCTCCTGCCCTTCCCACTCTGCAATGGAAACTACAAAGGACTGAGAGCTGTTTACATTATGTGATTGACTAACAGTTGATTCTGCTTTAAATGCATGCACACAAAATTCTTGTTCAACCAAGCTTAATTCCCTGCATATTTTTAGGCCACAGTGCTTTGAAACTAGAACCCAACCACAATAAGAATGGTGGAAAGAACTCAAATCCATGGAGGCTAAAGAGCATCCTACTAAGGAATGAACGGGACAACAAGGAAATTAAAGAAGAATTTTTTAAAAATTCATGAAAATGAAAACACAGGCGTTTAAAATCTTTGGAACATAGCAAAATCGGTTCTGAGAAGAAAGTATATGGCAAGACAAGGGTTTCTCAAGAAACAAGAAAGATCTCAAGTACATAACCTAACAATACACCTAAAGGACCTGAAGAAAGAATATCAAAAAAAGCTTAAAACAGCAGGAGAAGAGAAATAAAGATAAAAGCAGAAATGAATGAAATAGAAACCAAAATAACAGTAGAACAAATCAATGAAACTAGGAGCTGGTTCTTGGAAAAAATTAATAAGATTGATAAACCCCTGGCCTGAGTTATCAAAAAGAAAAGAGAAAGGACCCAAATAAATAAAATCATGAATGAAAGAGGAGAAATCACAACCAACACACATACACAAAAAAATACAAACAATTATAAGAACATATTATGATCAACTATACAATTTGGCAAACTGAGAGAAATGGATGCATTTTTAGAGATGTATAAACTACGAAAACTGAACTGGGAAGAAACAGAAAACTGTACAGATCCATAACCATTAATGAGATTGAAGCAGTCATCAAAAATCTCCCAGCAAACAATGAGAGCTGAGGGCCATATGGTTTCCCAGTGGAATTCTATCAAACATTTAAAGAATTAGTACCTATTCTCCTGAAACTGTTTCAAAAAATAGAAATTGAAGGAAAACTTCCCAACTCATTTTATGAGGCCAGCATTACCTTGATTCCAAAACCAAAGATCCCACTAAAAAGGAGAATTATGGACCAATATCCTTGATGAACACAGATGCAAAAATTTTCACCAAAATACTAGCCAATGGGACCCAACAGTACATTAAAAGGATTATTCAGGTACCTGGGTGGCTCAGTGGGTTAAGCCTCTGCCTTCAGCTCAGGTCATGATCTCAGGGTCCTGGGACTGAGCCCTGTATTGGGCTCTCTGCTAAGCAGGGAGCCTGCTTCCCCTCTCTCTGCCTGCCTCTCTGCCTACTTGTTACCTCTCTCTCTCTCTCTCTCTGTCAAATAAAAAAATAAAATCTTAAAAAAAAAAAAAAAGGGATTCTTCACCATGACCAAGTGAGATATATTCCTGTGCTGCAAGGTTGGTTCAACATCCACAAATTAATTAATGTGATATAATGTATTAATAAAAAAAAAGAACAAGAACCATATGATACTCTCAGTAGATGCTGAAAAGCATTTGACAAAGTACAGCATCCTTTCTTGATCAAAACTCTTCAAAGTGTAGGGGTAGAGGGTATATACCTCAACATCGTAATAGCCATCTATGAAAAATCCACAGCAAATATCATTATCAGTGGGGAAAAACTGAGAGCTTTCCCCTAAGGTCAGGAACATGGCAGGGCTGTCCTCTATCACCACTGCTATTCAATATAGTACTAGAAGTCTTAGACTCAGCAATCAGACAACAAAAAGAAATTAAAGGCATCCGAATTGGCAAAGAAGAAGTCAAATTCTCACTCTTTGCAGATGATATGACACCTTACGTGGAAAACCCAAAAGACTCCATTCCAAAACTGCTAGAACTTGTACAGGAGTTCAGTAAAGTGTCAGGATATAAAATCAATGCACAGAAATCAGTTGCATTTCTATATACCAATAGCACGACAGAAGAAAGAAAATTAAGGAGTTGATCCCATATATAATTGCACCCAAAACCATAAGATACCTAAGAATAAACCTAACCAAAGAGCCTGTACTCAGAAAACTATAAAGTACTCATAAAAAAAATTGAGGAAGACACAAATAAATGAAAAAAATGTTCCATGTTCATTGGATTGGAAAAACAAATATTGTGAAAATGTCTATGCTACCTAAAGCAATCCCTATCAAAATGCCATCAATTTTTTTCAAAGAAATGGAACAAATAATCCTACAATTTATATGGAAACAGAAAAGACCCTGAATGGCCAGGGGAATGTTGAAAAACAAAACCGAAGTTGACTGAATCACAGTTCCAGACTTCAGGCTCTATTACAAAACTGTAATCATTAAGACAGTATGGTACTGGCACAAAAACAGACACATAGATCAATGGAAGAGAAGAGAGATCCCAGAAATGGACCCTGAACACTATGGTCAACTAATCCTCGACAAAGCCCAAAAGAACGTCCAATGAAAAAAAAGACAGTCTCTTCAACAAATGGTGTTGGAAAAATTGGATAGCCACATGCTGAAGAATGAAACTGGATCATTTCCTTACACCACAAACAAAAATAGACTCAAAATGGATGAAAGACCTTATGTGAGACAGGAATCCATCAAAATCCTTGAGGAGAACACAGGCAGCAACCCCTTCGACCTCAGCCACAGCAGCTTCTTCCTAGGAACATTGCCAAAGGCAAGGGAAGCAAGGGCAAAAATGAACTATGGGACTTCATCAAGATCAAAGCTTTTGCACAGCAAAGGAAACAGTCAACAAAACCAAAAGACAACTGACAGAGTGGGAGAAGATATTCGCAAATGGCATATCAGATAAAGGGCTAGCATCCAAAATCTATAAAGAACCTAACAAACTCAAGACCCAAAGAACAAATAATCCAATCAAGAAATGGGCAGAGGACATGAACAGACATTTCTGCAAAGAAGACATCCAAATGGCCAACAGACACGTGAAAAAGTGCTCAACATCACTCGGCATCAGGGAAATACAAATCAAAATCACAGTGAGATACCACCTTACACAAGTCAGAATGGCTAAAATGAATAAGCAGGAAATGACAGATGTTGGCGAGGATGCAGAGAAAGGAGAACCCTTCTACACTGTTGGTAGGAATGCAAGCCGGTGCAACCACTCTGGAAAACAGTATTGAGTTTCCTCAAAAAATTGAAAATAGAGCTATACTACAACCCAGCAATCGCACTAGTGGGTATTTACCTTAAGGATACAAATGTAGTTATCTGAAGGGGCATGCATACCTGAATGTTTATACCAGCAATGTCCACAATAGCCAAACCATGGAAAGAGCTTAAATATCCATCAAGAGATGAATGGATAAAGAAGATGTGGCATATATACACAATGGAATACTACATAGCCATCAAAACCCCAAATCTTGCCATTTACAATGACGTGGATGGAACTAGAGGGTATTATGCTAAGCAAAATAAGCCAATCAGAGAAAGACAATTATCATATGATCTTACTGATATGAGGAATTTGAGAGGCAGGGCAAGGGGTTGTGGGGGCAAGGGAGGGAAAAACTGAAACAAGATGGGACCAGAGAGGGAGACAAACCATAAGAGACTCTAAATCTCAGGAAACAAACTGAGGGTTCCTGGGGGTGGGGAAAGGATAGGGTGGCTGGTTGATGGACACTGGGGAGGATGTGTGCTATGGTGAGTGCTGTGAATTGTATAAGACTGATGAATCACAGACCTGTACCCCTGAAGCAAATAATACATTATATGTTAATAAAAGACAAACAAACAAAAAAGGGGCAACCTACCAAAAAAAAAAAAAAAGTATTTGCTCTCCATTCCCATACAGCAACTAAGAAGGTCTGATAAAGCAGTGAGAAACTTGCTCTTTCTAGCTGAAAACCATGATTAAGTGGTCTTTTTCTGGACTTGTCCTCCAGAATTCAATACACAGATCCCCGTCCATCTCTGCACAAGTCTGCTCCTTCCCTAACTCCCAGCCTGCCTAGAATGATTTTCCAGACTTGGGAGTGATTTTGAGGGCTGAGATGTGTATTATCTTCAGTGTTTATTACAGGACAGTGTTCAGTACTAAGCAATCTAGAAGGATAAGGGAGATTCAGATCCAGCTCTAGAGATAGGGTACAGCAGCTCACAACCCAAATGCCTCCGAGGTCCAAGAAGGACTTGTGAATGAAGGAAACAGGTTGGGGGATGCAGAACTATTGGCCAGGATGTGATGATGGGGAAACCACTAGTTGACACCAAGAATAGCTAGATTTCTAATGTGAATCTTTAGAATGTCTTAAACATGGAAAACAAGTCTGCCTCTACCATTAGTGAAGCCTGGGATAAGAGTACAAATGGAGCTCCACATACCCTATGTCTAAATATTTAAATATTAGAAACCAAGTCAACAAATCGTTAGGGCACCTGGATGGCTCAGTCAGTTAAGTGTCTTTGGCTCAGGTCATGATCTCGGGGTCCTGGGATCAGCTGGTGGATGTTGGGCTCCCTGCTCAGTGGGGAGTCTTCCTCTCCATCTTTCTTAGCCCCTCCCTGCCCACCACCCACCCCGCTCATGCTTAAGCTCTCTCTCTCTCAAATAAATAAATACAATCTTAAAAAAAAAAAAACAAAAACCAAGTCAACAAATTCTGAAATAAAATACTTTCTAGCCCCTACTCTAACAATGACATGGATGGTCAGGTTCTATTTTAGAATATTTGGGATCTTTAGAATTCCATGCCTAATTGTAGTACCACTGAGAAAGCCAGCTCCAGGACCTGAGTGCACTACCCCCTGCTTTTTTCACCCCGGCTCCATCTGATGTAGTTGGGACCTATGGTATATGCAACTGCATATACCTTAGATATAGTTCCTATATCTAAGCTACAGCCATATTCTCTACATTCAGTGTCCCTTGGTTATATCTCAGGCCTGGAGGTGCACACTTGCATACTCTGGAGGAAGTCAAATCTGGAGAAGAGGTCCACACAGATCTTGGAAGTGGATTTGGGACCATTTAGGCAAGGAACTCTGGGCTGCTAGATTCCAGAGAACAGTCTAGAAGGAGAGGGTATAGACTCCAGTTGAGCACTTCTCCTGGCCCTACAAACTTCTGACCCTTTTAGAAAGGAACACGGCTTTAGGAATAGAGGAAGTTCCTCTAAAATGTGAGATCCAGAATAGCCCATTTCTGCCAAGTACTAAGGAGAGTACTATGGCCCAATTATTATTATTTTATTTTTTAAATTTAACTTTATTTTTTCAGTATTCCAAGATTCATTGTTTATGCACCACACCCAGTGCTCCATGCAATATGTGCCATCCTTAATATGCACCACCAGTCTCACCCAACCCACAACCCCTTTCCCTTCCAAAACTCTCAATTTGTTTCTCAGAGTCCACAGTCTCTCATGGTTCATGTCCCCCTCCAATTTCCCCCAACTCCCTCCTCTCCTTCTCCCAATGTCCTCCATGTTATTCCTTATGCTCCACAAGTAAGTGAAACCATATGATAGTTGACTCTCTCTGTTTGACTTATTTCACTCAGCATAATCTCCTCCAGTCCCATCCGTATTGATTAAATAAAGTTGGGTATTCATCCTTTCTGATGGAAGCATAATACTCCATTGTATATATGGACCATATATTCTTTATCCATTCATCTGCTGAAGGGCATTTGGCTCTTTGCACAGTTTGGATATTGTGGCCATTGCTGTTATGAACATTGGAGTACAGATGGCCCTTCTGTTCACTATGTCTGTATCGCTGGGGTAAATACCCAGTAGTGCAATTGCAGGGTTATAGAGAAGCTCTGTTTTTAATTTCATAAGGAATCTCCACACCGTTTTCCAAAGTGGCTGCACCAACTTGCATTCCCATCAACAGTGTAAGAGGGTTCCCCTTTTTCCACATTCTCTCCAACATTTGTTGTTTACTGTCTTGTTAATTTTGGCCATTCTAACTGGTGTAAGGTGATATCTCAATGTGATTTTGATTTGAAAATATGAGGATCATTGAATGGACCATGCAAGTGCTTGTGGATAACCAGTTTGTTACCACTGGCCTAGACAAAACATTGAGTTGTAAACAATGAAACCAGGCTTTGCCATAGGCTAAGTGTTTACACTTAAATAAATTCTGTAACTTCTTCAAGACTCAAGTTGACCCTAATAAAATGCAGTGCCTTTTACAGTAGATTGAGAGCTCTTATATCTAAATTGACTATAGAAGTCTTTACTAGCATCATTAAACAAAGATACATCTTTATATTTATATTATAGAAATAAGCAATCTCTCCCTCTTCAATTTTTTAACAGATGCCTAGTTTATAGGGTATATAAACTTGGTCATATGCTACAGACATATAAAGATACAGGAACCTAATATTCTTTCTAGTGTGGTTGGTAATGTGGTCCTTTAAATGATGAGTACTTTATTTTAAAATAATAGTCATAGTGAGCCATTATTAGAAAATGAAAATTTTTCTCAAAGCGAAGTTTAAGAGCCATTTCCTTTGTATTAATCAGATAACTTTGAGCAAGAAGAAAACTGTTGAAAAATATGCCTAAAATAAAGAATATAAAGAATAATTTAAACTTTTAAATAATAATAATACCATAAATTTTCAAGAATGCTTGAGAAAATACTTAGGCAACATACACATAACTTTAACAAAAAGCCGATATTAGAATAGGCAAAATCTGGTATAATGGCACCACTAGATTCTGGTGAGGATATGGAGCAGAAGGAACTCTCATTCATTGCTTTTGGGAAAGCACAACGCTACAGCCACTTTGGAAGACAGTTAGGTGGTCTCTTTCTTTCTTCTTCTGTTTAAAGATTTTATTTATTTATTTGTGTGAGAGAGAGAGTGACAGAGATAGTGAGTGGGGAATGTGAGTCTCAAACCCAGGACCCTGGGATCATGAACTGAGCCAAAGGCAGAGGCTTAACCAACTGAGTTACCCAGGCACCCTGGTGGTCTCTTTCAAAACTGAACATACTCTTACCATATGATCCAGCAATCCGGCTCCTTGGTGTTTGTCCAAAGGAACTGAAAATTTATATCCACACAAAAATCTACGCATAGATGTGGAAAGCAGCTTCATTAATAATTGCCAAAACTTGGAAGCAGCCAAGATGTCCTTCAGCAGATAAATGGCTAAATAAACTGTTGTACTTCAAGACAATGGAATGTTTCGCTTATTTTTATGTGGGAAAGAAGCCAATCTGAAAAAGTTTCATGGTGTGTGATTCCAACTATATGACATTCTGGAAAAGGGAAAACTATGAAAACAATAAAAGGGTAAGTGGTTGCTAGCGGCAGGGCTTTGGGAGAGAAAAGAATGGGGGCACACAGAGGATTTTTAGGGCAGTGAAAATACTCTTTTTGATACTGTAATGACAGACACAGGTCATTCTGAGTTTTTCCAAACCCACAGAATGTACAAGAATGAACTATAATGTTAACTGTGGACTTTGAGTACTTAGGATGTGTAAATGACATTTCACCAATTATAACAAATGTACCTCTCTGATGGAGGATGTTAGTAATTGGGGAAGCGCTTCATGTGAGGGGACAGGGAGTATATGGGAAATCTTTGTACTTCTCAATTTTGCTGTAAACTTAAAACTACTCTAAAAATTATTTGAAAAATAAAACGTATACTTTATTAAGAATAACTACAAAAGAAAAAGGCTTCTTAAGGTCTTCTATTGTCATGATGAACAACTTAAAATTCTATTGTCCAATGTACCCTATCCTCATAGATTTTTGATCACTTCTATTCTGTTCTTCCTTCAATAATCTACTTTGGCAGCTGTCTCCTGAGGATACTCAGACTTTAATGGTGGAGATGGAGTCTCAGTTCTCTGCTCCGAAAGTTGGGCTTTGCATTAAGAGTAAACACACCTTTCAGCACAAATCCTCATAATGATGTTCAGCTCTATGCCTTAGAATAGGAAGGATGGTGTCATGTCTGGAATTCTGATCAAATTTGGGACTTATCCTTGGAGAATCATACCGGTCAGATAGCTCAGAGTGATTTGAGCAAATTAGTTAGACCTTGGACTTACAGGTCTTGGAAAGGATATAAAAGAAAGTAAAAAATGATGAAATATAGATACTGGAAAGGCTAAAGAGCTTGCAGACAGTATATGTAACTGCATGTAGTATACAGTATATGTAACTGCATGTAGTATACGATATAATTGTAATTGGAAATGACTGGCTTAGGAAAGTAGGTAAATGAGAGCCAAAGAACATTTTCAAAAGTGAAATGAAGGCTTTCCCTTCCTCTTCTCTTTACGGGGTCTAGAGAAAGAAAGAAAGTTCTTAGATTGTTGTTTGAAAGATTCGGGTTGGAAGAAAAATGTGCTGGCCGTGACGATTGCGCATGATGTGAAGAGATTACTGAGAGATTTAGAATCAACTTCTGGTGACCTTACGACATCATAGAATTTTAGAACTGTTCCAAAGCCTTCATCTTTATACATGAGGGGAAAAAATGAGGCCCAGAGGACACAGCTAATAAATATCAGACCAAGACTTGAACGTTGGTGTCTGAATATCACAGAGGGAAGGGACCTAAAATATCATCCAATCCCCAGACAGCCAGCCAGATTTGTTTCCCACCAACTTTTTATTAAGAAAATGTCTTGACAAATAAAAAAGTTAAAAGAATACTCAATGATATACCAATCATTGAATTTATCAGTTGTTAACATTTTACATAGTTGCTTTATGTTAGCTATGCATATATGCACATGTGTGTGTGTACAGCTAGAAGTAAGCTGAAGGAAAATTCCATACATCAAATTATTTTTTTTTATGATTTACATGTTACTGTCCTGTAGAAGGTTCTACATTTTGTTTTCTCATTAAGTCATTTAATTTGTTTTTAAATTGGAATGAGGTCCACAGGCTTGGTTAGATAAAGGTTAAATATTCTGAAGAGAATATTTTATATGATGATGGGCCAATCAATTTTTTTAAGATTTTATTTATTTATTTGACAGAGAGAGAGAACAAGCACAAGCAGAGGTAGCGACAGAGGAAGAGGGACAAGCAGGCTTTCTGACAAGCAGGGAGCCCGATGTGGGGCTTGAACCCAGGACCCTAGGATCATTACCTGAGTCGAAGACAGACACTTAACCGACTGAGCCACCCAGGCGCCCCATGCCAATCAATTCTAACCAAGTGATGGTTGTTGCAAGAGCTCTCATTGAGAAAGAGTCCAAGACTCTGCAGAAGCTTGGCAGAAATTGGTGCCAAGATAGATTTGTTATCGGTATTGTTGGGAGTGAAATTTCATATTTATGAAGAAGGAAGAATATTTTTAAAATTGGAATAATTATAGATTCACATGCAGTAATAGTCTTGTGTGTGTGTGTGTGTGTGTGTGTGTATTTAGTTCTATACAATTTTATCAAATAGATAGGTTGGTATGTCCACCATCCCAGTGAAGATGCACAGATGCATTACAGCAAAGATGTTGCCCTTTTATAATTGTCTCCTTTTATCCCTAAAACCTGGCAAATATTAACTGTCCTTCTTTTCTAAAGTTTTGTCATTTCGAAAATGTTAGAAAAATGGAATTTTATTTTATGCAACTTTGGGGATTTAGCTTTTTTTTATTCAGCGTAATCACCTAGAGATTCATTCAAGTTGTTGCATATATAGTTTGCTCATTTAAAAAAAAATTATTTATTTATGTTAGAGAGAGAAAGAGAGTGCATGAGTGGGGAGAGGGACAGAGGGAGAGAATCTTTAAGCAAACTCCCCACTGACTGTAGAGCCTGATGTGGGGCTCTATCTCACCACCCATAAGATCACGACCTGAGCCAAAACCAAGGGGTGTATGCTCAAGCAGCTGAACTACCCAGGCACCCCAATTTGTTCCTTTTTATTGCCGAGTAGAGTTCAATGGTATGGATGCACCACTGTTTGTTTTAACCATTTACCTGTTGAAGGACATCTAGGCTGATTCTAGTTTTTGGCTATTACAAATAATGCTGCTATGAGGTTGACAATTGATAAATGATTCAGTTTCTCTGGATTCTAACCAGTATTTGGCAAGATATTATCACCTTTTTTATTTCAGCAATTCTCATATGTGTGAAGTAATATTTCATTGTGGCCTCAATTTGCATTTCCCTGATAGCTAATGATGCTCAACCTATTTCCATGTGCTTATTTGTCATCTATATATCCTGTTCAATAACATGATTATTTATTTATTTATTTTACCCATTTTCTTATTGGATTTTTTTGTTTACTTTTGAGTTTTGAGCATTCTTTATATATTCTAGATACTAGTTCTTTATCATATATGTTGTTTAAAAATGTTGTCCCGCAGTCTGTATCTCCTCTTCTCATTTCTTTCACCTAGACATTTGCAAAAGAAAAGTTTTTAATTTTTTTTTAAAGATTTTATTTATTTGAGAGAGAGAGAGAGTGAGCATGAGAGGAGAAGGTCAGAGGGAGAAGCAGACTCTCCACAGAGCTGGAAGCCCAATGTGGGACTCGATCCCGGGACTCCAGGATCATGACCTGAGCTGAAGGCCGTTGCTTAATCAATTGAGCCACACAGGCACCCCAAAAAGTTTTTAATTTTGATGTTGCCCAATTTACCATTGCTTTTCCTTTTATGGTTTGTGACTTTGACACAGGTCTAAGAACTTTTATCTAGCCTTAGATCCTAAAGTTTTTCTCCTATGCCTTCTTTCCTAAGAATTTTGAAGTTTTATGTTTTACGTTTTTAGAGAGAGAGGTAGAGACAGAGAGTGTAAAGCAGAGTGGGGAGGGAGGTGGTGCGGAGAGAGAGAGGGTGAGAGAGAGAATCCTAAGCAAGTTCCAGCCCAGCACAGAGCTTCACGTGGGGCTTGATCTCACAACTTTAAGAACATGACCTGAGCCAAAATCAAGGGTTGAATGCTTAACTGACTGACCCATCTCAGACATCCCTATATTTGGGTTTCAGTTTGCTAATATACTTTAGTGGTTTTTTAGTCTAAGTTCAGAAAAGTTATTGGTGGGTAGTTTTTCTTTTCTCTACTGTCTCGTTTTGAATCCGGATAATATTGGCATCCTAAAATGAATTCAGAAATATTCCCTTCTTTTCTTTTTTCTGGAAGTGATTATATAAACTTACTATTAATTCTCCTTTAAATGTCTGATAAAATTCTCCAGTGGAACCATCTGGACCTGGAGGATTCTTTTTCAGGAGTGTTTAAATTATGAATTCAATTACTTCAGTGGTTATAGGGCTATGCAGATTATCTATTTCATAATGGCTGATTTTGTTACTTTGCGGGTTTAAGGAACTACTTCATTTTTTCCCTAAGTTGTTGAATTTATAAGGATAAAATTATTAAAGTATTCCTTCATTTTCTTTTTTATGGCTGTAAAATCTGTAGTGATATCACCATTTCAGTCCTGATATTGGTAATTGGTGTCTTCTCTCTTTTTATTTTTGTCAATCTTGCTAGAGGTTAATCATTTTTGTTGATTTTTTTTTTGAAGAATCCGCTTTTTTTCACATTGATTTTCTGTTTGTTTTCTTACTTCCAACTTCATTGATTTCTTTTATTCATTATGTCCTTCTTCTGGTTGCTTTGGGTTTATTTTGATCTTCTATTTTCTTGTTTGTTGAGGTCAGAATTTAGGTTTTTGATTTGAGATCTTTCCTAATAGTTTCCAATAGTGCATCTCATGTTATAAGTTAAGCTTCTCAGCACTGTTTTATCTACATTCCACATATGTGGATGTGTTGTCTTTTCATTTTCATTAAGTTGCATGCAATTTTTAAAATTTCCTTTCAAACTTCTTCTTTGACCCATGGATTGTTTGGAAGAGTGTTGTTTAATTTCCATGGCTCTGAAGACTTTCTTATTGTCTTTCTGTTTTTAATTTTTTATTTGATTCCGATATGGTCAGAGAACACCCTGTCTTATTTTACATTTTTATTTGTTACAATTTAATTTACGGTCTTCATCAGTCTTCCAAGAGTACTAGTGAAAATGTGTATTCTATTGTTGTTGTATAGAATGTTCTACAAATATTAGAGTCTCTTTGTTGATTGTCTTATTCAGATCTTTTATGTTCTTGCTGATTTTCTGTGATAGTTCTACCAGTTGCAGAGAGGGAGTGTTGAAGTCCCCAAGTATAACTGTATATTTCTCCTTTCAGCTCTTTTCTATTTTTTCTGATTATCATTCTTCTATTTCTTTTTTCTTATCTTCCTATGAATTGCTTTAATGATTTGGGGGGACTCTATGTCGGTTTATTCACAGTGTTTTTAGTATATTTCTTTGTACAGTTTTCATATAGGTATTATAATACACATATGTGACATACATGTATGGTATTAATGTTGTACTATTTCCAGTAAAGTAAGGCAACCTCACGTCTATTTAATTCCCTTTACCTTCTTCACTTTACATATTGTCTTGATCAGATGTCAAAGTTTATGTTTCAGTCACCAAATAGAGTTTCTAAAACTCCTGAGGAGAAGAATAATCTATTACATGTCCCTGTATTTTTGCTTTTCTTATTGTTCCTTCTTCTTGATGCTCCAAGATTCTTTCATCCTTGACCTTCTGTCTGAAGAGATGTCTATAGCTAGTTTTTTCTGAGAGCTCTCCTAGGAAAAAATTCTTTTAGCCTTTCTTTGTCTGACAATATTTTTACTTCTTCTTAATTATTGAAGAGTAATTTCATTAGACATAACATTCATAGTTAACAGTCTTTTCTTTCAGCACTAGAAAAATGCACCTCTTCCTTCTGCCTACATGGTTTCAGATGAAAAGCCCACCAACATTTGAATTGATGTTTCTCTATAAGAAATGTGTCTCTGGCTGCTTTCAAGATTTTTCCCCTTGTCTTTAGTTTATGAATGTTTAATTTTGATTTGTCTTAACTTGTTTCATTCTGTTTATAATTCATTCAGCTTGTTAGATCTGTAGGTTTGTGTTTTTCACCATATTTGGGAAGTTTTCAGCCACCATTTCTTCAAATACAAACATGTCTTGGAGATACTGTGGGTCTAGTTAAAGCAAATATTGTAAGAACGTAAGTCAAATAAATTTTTCCCCAATGTATATAAAACTTATGTTTACACTATGCTGTGGTCTATTAAGTGTGCAGTGACATCATGTCTAAAAAATATATACATACTTTAATTTTAAAATGCTTGATTGTTAAAAATAAAGTAAAATAAAAGTGCTTTATTGTTTAAAAATGCTGATCATCATCTGAGCTTTCAATGAATCATAATCTTTGTGCTGGTGGAGAGTCTTGCTCCATGTTGCTGGCTGCTGACCAGTAAAGGTGGTGGTAGTTGTTCAAGGTTGGGATGGCTGTGGCCATTTCTTTTTTTTTTTTTTTTTTAATTTTATTTTTTTAATTTTTTATTTTTTATAAACATATATTTTTTATATACATATATTTTTATCCCCAGGTCTGTGAATCACCGGGTTTACACACTTCACAGCACTCACCAAATCACATACCCTCCCCAATGTCCATAATCCCACCCCCTTCTCCCCAACCCCCTCCCCCCGGCAACCCTCAGTTTGTTTTGTGAGATTAAGAGTCACTTATGGTTTGTCTCCCTCCCAATCCCATCTTGTTTCATTTATTCTTCTACCCACTTAAGCCTCCATGTTGCATCACCACTTCCTCATATCAGGGAGATCATATGATAGTTGTCTTTCTCTGCTTGACTTATTTCGCTAAGCATGATACGCTCTAGTTCCATCCACGTTGTTGCAAATGGCAAGATTTCATTTCTTTTGATGGCTGCATAGTATTCCATTGTGTATATATACCACATCTTCTTGATCCATTCATCTGTTGATGGACATCTAGGTTCTTTCCATAGTTTGGCTATTGTGGACATTGCTGCTATAAACATTCGGGTGCATGTGTCCCTTTGGATCACTACATTTGTATCTTTAGGGTAAATACCCAATAGTGCAATTGCTGGGTCATAGGGCAGTTCTATTTTCAACATTTTGAGGAACCTCCATGCTGTTTTCCAGAGTGGCTGCACCAGCTTGCATTCCCACCAACAGTGTAGGAGGGTTCCCCTTTCTCCGCATCCTCGCCAGCATCTGTCATTTCCTGACTTGTTGATTTTAGCCATTCTGACTGGTGTGAGGTGATATCTCATTGTGGTTTTGATTTGTATTTCCCTGATGCCGAGTGATATGGAGCACTTTTTCATGTGTCTGTTCGCCATCTGGATGTCTTCTTTGCAGAAATGTCTGTTCATGTCTTCTGCCCATTTCTTGATTGGATTATTTGTTCTTTGGGTGTTGAGTTTGCTAAGTTCTTTATAGATTCTGGACACTAGTCCTTTATCTGATATGTCGTTTGCAAATATCTTCTCCCATTCTGTCAGTTGTCTTTTGATTTTGTTAACGGTTTCCTTTGCTGTGCAAAAGCTTTTGATCTTGATGAAATCCCAGTAGTTCATTTTTTCCCTTGCTTCCCTTGCCTTTTGCGTTGTTCCTAGGAAGATGTTGCTGCGGCAGAGGTCGAAGAGGTTGCTGCCCGTGTTCTCCTCAAGGATTTTGATGGATTCCTTTCGTACATTGAGGTCCTTCATCCATTTTGAGTCTATTTTTGTGTGTGGTGTAAGGAAATGGTCCAATTTCATTTTTCTGCATGTGGCTGTCCAATTTTCCCAGCACCATTTATTGAAAAGGCTGTCTTTTTTCCATTGGACATTCTTTCCTGCTTTGTCGAAGATTAGTTGACCATAGATTTGAGGGTCTATTTCTGGGCTCTCTATTCTGTTCCATTGATCTATGTGTCTGTTTTTGTGCCAGTACCATGCTGTCTTGATGATGACAGCTTTGTAATAGAGCTTGAAGTCCGGAATTGTGATGCCACCAACGTTGGCTTTCTTTTTCAATATCCCTTTGGCTATTCGAGGTCTTTTCTGGTTCCATATAAATTTTAGAATTATTTGTTCCATTTCTTTGAAAAAGATGGATGGTACTTTGATAGGAATTGCATTAAATGTGTAGATTGCTTTAGGTAGCATAGACATTTTCACAATATTTATTCTTCCAATCCAGGAGCATGGCACATTTTTCCATTTCTTTGTGTCTTCCTCAATTTCTTTCATGAGTACTTTATAGTTTTCTGAGTATAGATTCTGTGTCTCTTTGGTTATGTTTATTCCTAGGTATCTTATGGTTTTGGATGCAATTGTAAATGGGATTGACTCCTTAATATCTCTTTCTTCTGTCTTGCTGTTGGTGTAGAGAAATGCAACTGATTTCTGTGCATTGATTTTATATCCTGACACTTTACTGAATTCCTGTATAAGTTCTAGCAGTTTTGGAGTGGAGTCTTTTGGGTTTTCCACATATAGTATCATATCATCTGCGAAGAGTGATAATTTGACTTCTTCTTTGCCGATTTGGATGCCTTTAATTTCCTTTTGTTGTCTGATTGCTGAGGCTAGGACCTCTAGTACTATGTTGAATAGCAGTGGTGATAATGGACATCCCTGCCGTGTTCCTGACCTTAGCGGAAAAGCTTTCAGTTTTTCTCCATTGAGAATGATATTTGCGGTGGGTTTTTCATAGATGGCTTTGATGATATTGAGGTATGTGCCCTCTATCCCTACACTTTGAAGAGTTTTGATCAGGAAGGGATGTTGTACTTTGTCAAATGCTTTTTCAGCATCTATTGAGAGTATCATATGGTTCTTGTTCTTACTTTTATTGATGTGTTGTATCACATTGACTGATTTGCGGATGTTGAACCAACCTTGCAGCCCTGGAATAAATCCCACTTGGTCGTGGTGAATAATCTTTTTAATGTACTGTTGAATCCGATTGGCTAGTATTTTGTTGAGTATTTTCGCATCTGTGTTCATCAAGGATATCGGTCTATAGTTCTCTTTTTTGGTGGGATCCTTGTCTGGTTTTGGGATCAAGGTGATGCTGGCCTCATAAAATGAGTTTGGATGTTTTCCTTCCATTTCTATTTTTTGGAACAGTTTCAGGAGAATAGGAATTAGTTCTTCTTTAAATGTTTGGTAGAATTCCCCCGGGAAGCCGTCTGGCCCTGGGCTTTTGTTTGTTTGGAGATTTTTAATGACTGTTTCAATCTCCTTATTGGTTATGGGTGTGTTCAGGCTTTCTATTTCTTCATGGTTCAGTTGTGGTAGTTTATATGTTTCTAGGAATGCATCCATTTCTTCCAGATTGTCAAATTTATTGCCGTAGAGTTGCTCATAGTATGTTCTTATAATAGTTTGTATTTCCTTGGTGTTAGTTGTGATCTCTCCTCTTTCATTCATGATTTTATTTATTTGGGTCCTTTCTCTTTTCTTTTTGATAAGTCGGGCCAGGGGTTTATCAATTTTATTAATTCTTTCAAAGAACCAGCTCCTAGTTTCGTTGATTTGTTCTATTGTTTTTTTGGTTTCTATTTCATTGATTTCTGCTCTGATCTTTATGATTTCTCTTCTCCTGCTGGGCTTAGGGTTTCTTTCTTGTTCTTTCTCCAGCTCCTTTAGGTGTAGGGTTAGGTTGTGTACCTGAGACCTTTCTTGTTTCTTGAGAAAGGCTTGTACCGCTATATATTTTCCTCTCAGGACTGCCTTTGTTGTGTCCCACAGATTTTGAACCGTTGTATTTTCATTATCATTTGTTTCCATGATTTTTTTCAATTCTTCTTTAATTTCCCGGTTGACCCATTCATTCTTTAGAAGGATACTGTTTAGTCTCCATGTATTTGGGTTCTTTCCAAACTTCCTTTTGTGGTTGAGTTCTAGCTTTAGAGCATTGTGGTCTGAAAATATGCAGGGAATGATCCCAATCTTTTGATACCGGTTGAGTCCTGATTTAGGACCGAGGATGTGATCTATTCTGGAGAATGTTCCATGTGCACTAGAGAAGAATGTGTATTCTGTTGCTTTGGGATGAAATATTCTGAATATATCTGTGATGTCCATCTGGTCCAGTGTGTCATTTAAGGCCTTTATTTCCTTGCTGATCTTTTGCTTGGATGACCTGTCCATTTCAGTGAGGGGAGTGTTAAAGTCCCCTACTATTATTGTATTGTTGTTGATGTGTTTCTTTGATTTTGTTATTAATTGGTTTATATAGTTGGCTGCTCCCACGTTGGGGGCATAGATATTTAAAATTGTTAAATCTTCTTGTTGGACAGACCCTTTGAGTATGATATAGTGTCCTTCCTCATCTCTTATTACAGTCTTTGGCTTAAAATCTAATTGATCTGATATAAGGATTGCCACTCCTGCTTTCTTCTGATGTCCATTAGCATGGTAAATTCTTTTCCACCCCCTCACTTTAAATCTGGAGGTGTCTTCGGGCTTAAAATGTGTTTCTTGGAGGCAACATATAGATGGGTTTTGTTTTTTTATCCATTCTGATACCCTGTGTCTTTTGACAGGGGCATTTAGCCCATTCACATTCAGGGTAAGTATTGAGAGATATGAATTTAGTGCCATTGTATTGCCTGTAAGGTGACTGTTACTGTATATGGTCTCTGTTCCTTTCTGATCTACCACTTGTAGGCTCTCTCTTTGCTTAGAGGACCCCTTTCAATATTTCCTGTAGAGCTGGTTTGGTATTTGCAAATTCTTTCAGTTGTTGTTTGTCCTGGAAGCTTTTAATCTCTCCTTCTATTTTCAATGATAGCCTAGCTGGATATAGTATTCTTGGCTGCATGTTTTTCTCGTTTAGTGCTCTGAAAATATCATGCCAGCTCTTTCTGGCCTGCCAGGTCTCTGTGGATAAGTCAGCTGCCAATCTAATATTTTTACCATTGTATGTTACAGACTTCTTTTCCCGGGCTGCTTTCAGGATTTTCTCTTTGTCATTGAGACTTGTAAATTTTACTATTAGGTGACGGGGTGTGGGCCTATTCTTATTGATTTTGAGGGGCATTCTCTGAACCTCCTGAATTTTGATGCTCGTTCCCTTTGCCATATTGGGGAAATTCTCCCCAATAATTCTCTCCAGTATACCTTCTGCTCCCCTCTCACTTTCTTCTTCTTTTGGAATCCCAATTATTCTAATGTTGTTTCGTCTTATGGTGTCACTTATTTCTCGAATTCTCCCCTCGTGGTCCAGTAGCTGTTTGTCCCTCTTTTGATCAGCTTCTTTATTCTCTGTCATTTGGTCTTCTATATCACTAATTCTTTCTTCTGCCTCATTTATCCTAGCAGTGAGAGCCTCCATTTTTGATTGCACCTCATTAATAGCTTTTTTGATTTCAACTTGGTTAGATTTTAGTTCTTTTATTTCTCCAGAAAGGGCTTTTATATCTCCTGAGAGGGTTTCTCTAATATCTTCCATGCCTTTTTCGAGCCCGGCTAGAACCTTGAGAATTGTCATTCTAAACTCTAGATCTGACATATTACCGATGTCTGTATTGATTAGGTCCCTAGCCTTCGGTACTGCCTCTTGTTCTTTTTTTTGTGGTGAATTTTTACGTCTTGTCATTTTGTCCAGATAAGAGTAAATGAAGGGGCAAGTAAAATACTAAAAGGGTGGCAACAACCCCAGGAAAATATGCTTTAGCCAAATTAGAAGAGATCCAAAATCGTGAGTGGGGAGAAAGGGGATAAAAAGAGGTTCAAAAAGGAAGAAAGAAAAAAGAAAAAAAAAAAAAAGAAAAGAAAAGAAAAGAATTTTTTTAAAAAAAGAAAACACCTAAGAAAAATGTAAATATATATATATATATTAGATAAACTATTAAAAAATCGTTAAAAAAGAAAAAGGTAACAGTTAAAAAAAAAAAATTTTACCCGAAGGCGAGAAAAAAAAAAAAATGAAAAAGAAAAAATTAAATTAACTGCAAGACTAAAAAAAATCACAGGAAAAAAGCCATGAGTTCCGTGCTTGGCTTTCTCCTCCTCTGGAATTCTGCTGCTCTCCTTGGTATTGAAACCGCACTCCTTGGTAGGTGAACTTGGTCTCGGCTGGATTTCTTGTTGATCTTCTGGGGGAGGGGCCTGGTGTAGTGATTCTCAAGTGTCTTTGCCCCAGGCGGAATTACACCGCCCTTACCCGGGGCCGGGGTGAGTAATCCGCTCGGGTTTGCTTTCAGGAGCTTTTGTTCCCTGAGCGCTTTCCGTAGAGTTCCAGAGGACGGGAATACAAATGGCGGCCTCCTGGTCTCCGGCCCGGAGGAGCCGAGAGCCCAGGGCCCCACTCCTCAGTGCGCCCTCAGAGAACAGCGCCCAGTTACTCCCGTCTGCCTGACCTCCGGCCGCGCTCCGAGCTCACCGAGCCTGCGACCGGTTCAAGGTAACACCGAGCTGCGAGCTTACTGTCGGCTCTGTCTCTGTAGCCGGCTTTCCCGTTCCAATACCCGCAAGCTCTGCGACACTCAGACACCCCCGATCCTTCTGTGACCCTGCGGGACCTGAGGCCACGCTGACCCCGCGTGGGCTTCGCCCCGGTTTAGCCTCTGGAGCGATGTCCCTCAGCGGAACAGACTTTTAAAAGTCCTGATTTTGTGCGCGGTTGCTCCGCCGCTTGCCGGGAGCCGGCCCCTCCCCCCGGGGTCTATCTTCCCGTCGCTTTGGATTCACTTCTCCGCCGGTCCTACCTTTCAGAAAGTGGTTGTTTTTCTGTTTCCAGAATTGCTGTTCTTCTTCTCTTCGATCTGCCGATGGATTTTCAGGTGTTTGCAATCTTTAGATAAGCTATCTAGCTGATCTCCGGCTAGCTGAAGCAGTCTCAGCTTGCTACTTCTCCGCCATCTTCGCTGTGGCCATTTCTTAAAATTAGGCAACAACTGCTGCGTCAGTTGGCTCTTCCTCACATGAGTTCCCTGTAGCATCCCATGCTGCCTGGTAACATTTTACCCACAGTAGAACTTCTTTCAAAATCGGAGTCAATCCTTCCAAACCTCAGTGCTGCTTCAGCAACTAAGTTTGTGTGATATTCTCAGTCCTTTGTGGTCCTTTCATTAATCTTCACAGCAGCTTCACCAGCAGTAGATCCTAGCTCAAGAAATCACTTTGTTTGCTCATCCATAAAAAGGAACTCCTCATCTGCTGAAGTTTGATCATGAGATGGCAGTAATTCAGCCACATCTTGACTCTGCTTCTAATTCCGGTTCTCTTGCTAATTTCACCACATCTGCAGCTACTTCTTCCCCTGGTCTTCAACCTCCAATTTGTAAAAAAACACAGTATCTGTGAAGTGCAATAAAGTGAGACGTAATAAAACAGGGGCGTGCCCATACTCTTCCAGCACACTCTCTTTTTTTCCCTCTGGAAATCCAATCATATGCGTATACAACCTTGTAAAAATATTGCCCCACAGATCCCTGAGTCCCTGTTCAATTTTTTTTTCAGTCTATCTTCTGTCTATTGAGATTGGATAAATTCTATTGATCTGTCCCCAAGTTTACTGACGCTATCTTTTTTTGCTCCATTCTACTATTGAGACGACGCAGCAAGGTTTTTTTTTCTATTATATTTTTCAGTTTCCACAATTTCCACTTGATGTTTGTTTATAACTTCTATTCCTTGGTGGAGATTTTCTATCTTTTCATGGTACATGGATCTCTTTATGTTGATGGAGAGATTATTGTTAATCCTGTGGGAAGGAATGAGCCTACCTGGGATGGTTTCTGCTGTCAGGTTGGGTGACAGGAAACAACAGGCCTGGGTCACTTTCTTCCTTGGGTGAGGACGTGAGATCCCCTGTCACTGTGTTGGTTTCTAGTTTTGGGGTCTTAATCAGTTTACCTTATTCCTATCACTTTCCATCATTCTCTTTTGGTTGTCTCTGGTGCTATTTCCAGAGATGACAGTTGTGGTTAGCGTGGGGGAGTGAAGAGAAGTTCATCCATGCTGTCTTGTCTAGAGAGGAAGTCAGAAGAGACTGTTTTTTAAGGCTTTTCGTTTCCAAAGCAAGGGTTCATAACCTGAAGTTGTATTTTGTGCCTTTGTGTGCATCTGCCTTTCTCTGTCTCCCGTAGCTTTCATATATGTATCAAAGGAGACCGTGATAAAAAGGGTCAAGCCCTGCTTTTACTGTGGCCTCATTTCCAGGGCCTGCTGTCCAGCCACACCAGCTATGTCTAGATTAAGAGTTTCCATGAAAGGGCTCAGCCAGGCTCTTGGTTTGCTTGGCTCCTTCCCACCCATGAAAACCAGAGCCTCAGGGTCTGCATATCTATCAGAACCCTGACCTTAGCAGCCTCTAGAACAGAAGTTCTACAAGGGCAGCATCTGTGGCTGGCATAGAGAAGTTGCTCAGGAAACATTTGTGTGAATAACAGTATCAGAGCTAAAGTAGCCTGAGAATACCCTGCAGCCCCAGAACTTCCTTTTGAGTCTACAGCAACTCATTATAACACTTTGTGGGGAAGGGAGACAGTTCAATATGGGGTGAAAGCCTTATGGAGAAGGCCTTACTCAACTGAGACCTTCCTGGGGTACTCTTGATAAGACAGAATTCCTCAGAGGAGTTCAGACTTGAGCAAGGAGAGAGGAAGAACCAGATACAGGGTGTACCCCATGAAATAGCTTACAAGGACCAACCATGGTGCCAGTCACATCTTTCTGGGACAAATGAGGACATGCATCCATTCCTCATCGACCCCCTCATTACACTTAAACTTTTCTAGAAATTGCCAACAGCATACCATGCCTACTAGGCAGACAGTGTGCGATTTTCACTCAACTCCATAGCCAGAGAGACGTGAGGAAGTCTTTACAGAAAAGGGCCAGCTGCCTCTGCAGCTCTCTACTACCATCACCACTACACGGATGATTGAGAATCACACAGTTAACTAAAGGCTTCCATTCAGCTGCGTTTCCTCTACTCAACATGGCAATTGCTTTGCTCATATTTGCTTTACCTTTGATTTCAGTGCCCATGAACAAAACCATAATGATATAAGAGGGGGGAAAGAGAACATGCATTTTCTAAGCTGCCTAGAGTCTGACAATTGTTTAAATGTGTATGTACATTTAACAAGATGGCAGATTATGCCATTAGCTTATCTTCGGAGTAATAAAAACTCCCATTCAGGAACCAAAGTCTCCTCATGGTTTATTGAAATGGTTCCCTCTTGCAACGTATCATCACCGTACTTTACGATAAGGAGAGAAGTATGTTCCAATACAACATCAGATAATGCCAAATACACAGACTTGCAAGAGAAATAGCTCACTTGGGAAATAGAGAGAAGTGAAGAAAATGTATTGAGTGAGAGACGCTAACTAGACCTCTGGTAAGTGAAGTAAACAATGATCCATATGGGATGTCGGATTCTCCTCAGTGGTCAAAAACACTGAGGAGGAGGCTGAGTAGAGAGGAGCCACATTTCAATGTGTTTTAGTTAATTTAATACCCCCACAGAATTATTAGTCTATGCAGGAGATACAATTAAAGTTTTCTGAAAATTTTTTACATGGCCAAAAAAACATGCACCTCAGTGAGACAGTTCAGGGATTACTTGGATGGGGCTTAAAAGACACACATAGCATAATGCACACCCATGTCATGTCTGGAAAGTGCTAGGGAGCCCCCAGGAACTTGACACAACTCATTAGACTGGTCCTTCACCAACTGGTTATCCCTTCCCTTATGAAACTTTAATTTATGTAGTCTTCTTCTGGATTTATATTTTTACCCCTTTGGAGTTTTCAAACCAGGGGGGTTTGGGAATTTGGAATCAAATACACTAGAATTGCAAATCACTTGAAATTGTTTCCTACTGGATCCAACTGGTAAATCAAGAAGGTTCTGAGTACTCAGATGGAGGAACGAAGAGAAAAGAAAAACAAAAAACAAAAAACAAAAAACAGAAAAACTACTCACTATGTGCTGTGAGCCATCTGGCAACCCAAATCTGGTCTTCCCCTGTTTCCACATCTCAAGGGATCACACTCTCCCAATACAGGTTATCTTGTGGGAGTCTGAGAGACATCCTCATCCTCCTTCCCCTTCCTTTGACTGTTTCTAGTCAGTCACTGGGCCCTGCTGGTTGTATCTCCTAAGAGCCCTTCCATCTGTCTAGGTCGCCTTTCCCGCACCATTGCCTGGCCCTTCCCGTCACCTTCATCTCCACAGGAAGTAGTCTTGGGACTGGTCTCTGCTGTGATCACTCTCACAACCTCCTAACCCATCCATCAAGACACAAAACTGATACTGTTGCTCTTTTTTTTTACAACTTTCAATGACTTCCTCCTACCATTTCTTAAGATGGCCTCCAGGCTCTGCATGGCTTTGTCTTGCCCCTTCTAATACCATTTCATGACTCGGGGTTCATTCTTGGTGCTGCCATAGCTCTCTCATGGATCTGCGCCTCTGCAGAGTTAACTCTTCAGCAGCCCCAACTGTGTGTACAGTTAACAAGAGTGGGGGGCAACACTGCAAGAGTGGGGTAACCACTCTCTGCGCAAACTCTAACTCTCCCGCCTCATTATCCTGCTTGAGTTTCCTGAATCTACCATGACTTTTACCCCTAAGGACATTTGCATGTTCTATTCTGTTGCCTGGGATGCTAATGCTGACTCTTTCAGGTCTCATTTTAAATGGGAGGTCCAGGGCCCCCGCTTTCCACTCTTTCCTATTCTTCTTTTCTGTACTCTTCTCTCACTTGTGCTTTAAAAATTAAGTGAGACATTATTTGTGTGGTGAACTCTTTTTACAAGTTCTCTGCCATTAGAACAGAAGCCCCATGAGTGCGGGATGGCCATCTGCCATGCTCCTGGCTCTTTGTCTTACAGGAGCTCAAGATTTGTCAGATGAACAAATTATCTGGGGGGAAAAAGGTCAGAAATGGTTCACAAGGAAACCCCCAGGGAGCGCAATCTTGAAGGTATGTTGGTGAAAAAGTGATAAGAAATGAGAGTTAATTGCATGCTGCCTTTTAACTAATATGTAAAAAGTTATCATTAGCATTTGGTAGGAGTCCTTATTATATTTTTAGTGAGTGCAAACATATTTACACAGGCTTTAAGGGACTCTGAAAGACTCACATCCTTGAATTTTTCTTTATTTAGTTTCCTTGTCTATGCCCTCAATTTCTCTCTGCAGAGGCTGAGTGGTGTCAACCCTGGCTCCATAGCCGAGGAGGTTTTCCAAAATCCTGATGGCCTTGTCCACCAACCCACTCCACCCCGAGATTCTGATGTCATCACTGAGGCTGGGCAGGTCCCCACAAGCCTTGGATAAGAAAAACACTGACTGAGACCCCATACCAGGCGTGAACAACTCTTCAGTGAAATGCCCTATGTAAGGAAGTTGGGAGTTCTTTCATTCTTAAATACATTTTCTTTAGGATTTGATGGACCCTTGAAGCAGCATGCTTCCTTAAAGAGTATTTCACACTGGAGTCAAATGTGCTCTCTCCTCATTGTCTAAAACAACCAAGAACGAATATGGGCTTGGAGCAGTGGAGACGTTCGAGCTGACTTCAACTAAGTTTCCTGAACTATCTGCCCCACAACCCAATCCAGGAGTAGAGGGCTCCTTGCCCCCCCCCCACAAGTGACACTGCCAGCCTCCAGGCCCAATTTCTCACCTGCTGAGACAGCTGCTGCTACCATGTACCACCCTCCCCAGCTAAGAAGGAGGCTGTTTGCTCGTGTTCCTCCTCCACACTTCCTTCTTTCCTCTAGCTCTCCTTTTTCCTCCCTTCCCTTTTTCTACTTCCATTTCATCTTAGTCAAGGATGAGCCTTTTGAAGACCCATTCTTTTCCTGTAACAGCCACAAATGCACACACATGCTATCAAGTCAAACTCGCGTACACACACCTAGAAGCTCCTAATCAGGGAAGAGGGCAAAGAGTGGGTACATCAAGTCCTCCAAATGTAATTAAAGGTATCATTTTCACCTTTTCACAGGACCTCTCAACATTGCTTCTGTCCCCTTGCTTCTAGACAAGGGTGTCCTCCACATGCTCTGTGACCTTTCTGAGTGGCCCTTCAGTGTGTCAAGGCATCCTAGTATGGGGCATGCTCATGAAGGTTCTGGCATACTCCAAATGTCAGTCTACTCTGTTTTGAGAATAAAAAATCAAATGCAGGGCGCCTGGGTGGCTCAGTGGGTTAAGCCGCTGCCTTCGGCTCAGGTCATGATCTCGGGGTCCTGGGATCGAGTCCCGCATCGGGCTCTCTGCTCAGCAGGGAGCCTGCTTCCCTCTCTCTCTCTCTCTGCCTGCCTCTCCATCTACTTGTGATCTCTCTCTGTCAAATAAATGGATAAAATCTTTAAAAAAAAATCAAATGCAAATGTGATGTTATAAGTAATCATCTTAAGAATTAGGGTCAAAAAATATAATTACAAGGACTAGAATAAAGGAAAATGTGATTGGCAAGGGTCCGGGGCATGTGGCCATGAAAAAGAAAGTCAAACTTGCTGCATCTTGGCTCTCAGGCATGTGTTGACAGGGGCCACGGTTCTTCTATAGCAATGTGCACTTTCCTATAGGTTAAAAAGGGACTTGTATTTATTACAAACCTTGCATATTAGGATGGTTTAGAAAATGACCACTGAAGAGATACCAGAGAGAGGAGAAGCCGCAGATAAGCAAATCTGAACCAATAAAATACATCTTTGCCTTTTGATAACACAGTGGGTTGTATGGATACAATTTCCTGTATTTTCCATTCTACCTAGTGTTTTTTATTCTTTCTGGAATAGTATAGTTCAGGCCCCCAATAGTATGCTTTTTGCAAAACCTCAATTTAAGAAGATTGACCAAACCAATGCCTACCAAAAAGGCATATCTCCTGGCTAAAAAGTTAAGATAAATATTGGAACCAATGAAAAAATAGAGTTAATTGGAACCAATGAAAAAGTTCTCAGATCCTTGTTGAATATTCATTCATTCATTTATTTTATGGAATTGCTCGTGATGTACTGTTGCTGGGTTCAGGGCTAGAACAGTTCAGATAGGACAGCTGCACGAATTCCAGTTTCTACCGCAAGATGGCAGAACTGAGAGGTGAACAGATTGCTGGGAGGTCATGGAGGAGGTGGAGGTTATCCAGCCCAATTAGATTGTCCCATTCCCCGGAGACCTCTACCCCTATTCTACTATGCTGAGCAGGGTGCCTGGCCTGCTCCTAATGAGCTAAGGAGAGATTACTCTCGCACTGTTCTCTTGATAGTGCTTGGGACCTGTGGCACAGTGGTTAAGGGTGAGCACTCTGGAGCCACAGAGCCGGGTCTGAATGATGCCTCAGAATCGTAAGCTTGACTCGGTTAAGTTTGTTGTTTTAAAATTTCTCTCTACAGGGACACCTGGGTGGCTCACTCAGTTAAGTGGCTGCCTCCGGCTCCGGTCATGATCCTGGAGTCTCTAGATGGAGACTCTGGATGGAGTCCCCATCCGCCTCGGGCTCCCTGCTCCCCTGGGAGTCTGCTTCTCCCTCCCTCTGCCTCTTCCCCTGCTCATGCTCGCTCTGTCTCTCTCGGTCATTCATTCTCACTCTTTCTCTCAAATAAATAAATACATACATCTTTTAAAAAAGAAAAAAAAAAGAAAAGTTCTCTGTATACTCAAAGTTTCTCATCTACATAATCAAAATGCTGGTGCCAAATCCATAGGATTTTTGTGAAAGCATTAATACATTTTAAGAACTTAAAATACGGTCTGACATAGTAAGTGAACAATAAGCATGAGCAACTATTATTGCACAAACTGATCTTTGTCACAGTATACTCTGCTTTACATTAACATGTGTGTGCATATGTAGCTATATCACATACAATAAACTCCTTCAAGAGAGGAAATGGACATGACATTTCTTTCTACCCTAAAGGCCTACCGTTAAGGTTTGAAGTGACTGGAGGACAATCATGGCAGAAATGTTTAATTTTATTTTATACAGCATTTTCTTTTTAGGACAATGTCAGAGTGTTGATACTTTTTTTTTCCCCCAACTTATCATCCAAAGGAAAAACTTTACCTTAAAGTAGGACTGAGAAAAGGTATCCCAAGGATTTTGCTTGGGAGAATCAGAGGCATTCAGAAGGTGTTGAGAGACGATTTAACATGAATTTTGCAATTGGCCCAAGGACAGTGTTGCCCCAGGTTGTTTATAAAGTTTGCCCAGACTGCTTAGGTCCACACTTCTGCGTCTTGGGCTTTTAATCCTCCTCTTTGTTTGTGAATGTCACCCATTAGTACTCAGACTTACTTAAAAAGAAGAAGAAGAAGAAGAGGCAGCAGCAGCAGGTTGATACTGAAGTATGCAGTTCGGGTGCATTATCTCTACTTCTAGAGATGCGACCTTGAAAATGCTGGGAAAGCTCAGCACTAATGGTATCAAGCCATTCCAGTCCACAGAGGAGAGTCTCCATTGTTGTTAAACACGTGGCCCGCCCTTGTGAATCATCTCTCTCCTCTTGAGACTGGTTCTAAGAGCGAGCCCACCTCACTGCTAGTCACCAGGAGCTGTCATCAAATTTACATCCTAATACTTAGCAGCAATAGTGGCCCCTATAGGTTCCTGTCTTAGAAAACAGATGCTTTGCTGCAGTTCCAAAGAACATCAGAAAATGAGAAAGCCTACAGGAAGCACTTCGTGTATTGTAAGGGAATTGCGCAGTCCCAGGTAATGCTAAGTAAAATATAACCAAAGTTGCTTTGAGGTCGTGTTGGTCTAATTAAATGGGGTAGAACAGTGAGGTCTCTGTCTGGCTCTAGTAGAGAGAACCTAAGATGTTAATACCTGAAACTGGATGTGCATTTTTTTTTTAAAATAGCATTTTTAAAATATTATGCCTGTACTTGTTCCTCTGCTTTTCACTCTTTTCCCAAGCATGGTATCCTTTGATCATTTTGGTGTGCAACACGTCGCTTTGGGGGGACCTTATTTCATCTTTTCAAAGTTTAATTATAACACACAATTATGTGGTGGCTTGAACAATCGTTTGGGCACATACACTGATCTCCTGTATGCCTCAGAAAGTGGGTATTTGCTGCTCTGGGACACCAGGATGCTTTCCTCACTGGCTCCATTGGACACATGGGCCTGCTTTCCCAAACCACCATGTAAATAGAATTGGTTATAATTGAACTTGGACAAGATGCGATAAATTTCACTCCGCTTTTCAGCCAAGGTTAACCAAACTCTGTGTGCCACGCACTATGCAAAGGTAGCACGGTTTTTGTTCCCAAGTTTACCACTCAGGGCGAGGCAGAGAAGGAAAATTTTGCAGGCCATCCCATAAGATCCAAGCAACAGCGAACAGGGCAGCCAACAGGGCAGACAGACCAAGCTGCTCACCTCAGAGAGCTGTGTGCAGAGCAGATAGAGGCAATAAACTCTACCATCAGATTTCTCGGGCTAAGCCACCGCGATGTTAAGCCGTCCCCACTGGGTAGGTGGTGAGTCCTCTCCCCACGCATCACCCCTCAGCTCTTAGCAGGGCTCTGTTCTCTTTTCTCCCCTTCCACCACACCAGGGATCCATTCAGAAGGGCCCTAAGCTCCCTGGTTGAGGAGGAGAATTCTTTCCTTCCAGCAGGGGGCAGAATGGAGGTAGGTTGTGACCTGGGCAAGAGGCAGAGAGGACCATAGGCTGCGTGCTCCAGTGGGAGAAGAGTGTAAGCAAGGTCTAGTTCACCACACTTAGGGCTAACAAAGGTTTGGGGCAAACCACCTCTACTAGTGTACTCCTTGCAAACATGCTTCAGGAATCTGGAGTGGTCAGAGGTGGTTAGCTAGACGATAAAAATCCTATCTATTTCTGCTGGAAAAGCCAACTAGGAGATTCTCAGGACTTTTTGTTTTTGCTTTTCTGGAGGTATCCCTCATGACATAAAAAAAAAAAAAAAAAAAAAGATTTTATTTATTTGACAGAGAGAGAGCAAGCACACAAGCAGAGGGAGTGGGAGAGGGAGAAGCAGCCTCTCCACTGAGCAGGGAGCCAGATACAGGACTTGATTCCAGGACCCTGAGATCATGACCTGAATCAAAGGCAGACACAGATGTCCCTCTCCAGACTTTTCAATCTGCCACTCAATACCAAGCACTAAAATCCCTCAAAGCCCTCTCGGAAACGGCAGTGAGTTCAGCATCCATTCAAAGAGAAGAGGCAGCAGCTGTTCTCACTCAGGGGCATTCACACCCTAGACTTCTCAAAATCTCCTTCAGTGCCATTGTTGAAAGTCTGGTAGCTCTATCCCAACACCCAACCTTGGTGTTCACCTCCAGCCTTAAAATACTGCCAGACTGTCTCCTGTGTACATGTTGTTTTTTCCTGAGACAAAATTCTGAACCCTGGGGAAGAGTCCACCTTAGTGACACTCAAACAGAACGAGCTTGGATTGCCCCGGGAAGAGGTGCCCCACCTCCCCTCCCACGGAACAACCACCCCAGATAGTGGGCGCAGAATCAGTTAAGGGTCCTCCCCAGAGATGCTGGAGGAAATGGGCACGAACGTGAGTTCCTGGCCAGGGAGCCAGTTCCCACTGGGTAGGTGGTGAGTCCTCTCCCCACGCATGCATATTTGGGGACTTGGGGCATGCATATTCACAAATGCCCCCAAAGAGAAGGGATAGACAGCTGTGAACACATCGTCTGTGTGGAAAATGGCCCACAGAGGACAATGAATTCGGGGCCAGAGGACAGCTTCTTGGTTTGGGGGTTTTAACGCGGGTCTATTATCTTTAACAGCTTTGCGCTTCCATCCAATTTCAGTTCCCAGAGCAATTTTCAGACCCGATTCCCTCTAAACAGAATGATGGACTTATCAGCATGAGGAGCAAAATTCATTCTGTTGTGGTGGCTAGAAATGACAAACACTGAAAACATCAAGAAGCTGAAAAGGAAATGTTTTCTATGGTCTACCTACTAGGCATAATTTATTCTTTTCAGTGCATTTTAAAGGTATGTGTTTATCAACAATACTTTTAAGAGAGGACCGTTACGATCCGATATCTTGCCTGGGCTGGGCTGACATAGGGACATCTGGTTTCCCAAACACAACAAAGCAGAAACCAGGAAATACAGAGGTTCTTCACATTCTCCAGTCGGCCAACGTGACATCGTATCCCAGCATTTTTAAATTACTGAACCATTTTTTAAAAAGAGATTCAGAAATATAATTTCTGTTCTCTTTCAATAATATAACAAAATTTTCACAAATTAGATATGTACCCTGCACTGCTGGAAAATCTAGATGATCGTTACTTCTTTCTTTCTTTCACTGTCTCTTTCTTTTTCTTTCCCTTTCCCTTTCCCTTTCCTTTCCTTCCTCTCCTTTCCTTTTAAATAGTCCATCAGCTTGCCTGAGGTGGAACTCTCCTGAGTACCTGTTTGCTGACGAGATCCAAGTCATGTATTTCAGTTTGGTGAGGTGACTTTCAAATATGTTAGGGATTCTGGGTCTCTCAGTGGAAACTCGGTGAGGGACATACGGCAGGCGCAATGACCTTCCTGGGACAAGGACAAGATGGCAGGTCTGGCTCTTGCTGGTCTACTCTGGGCTCATAACTCGCTCAGGGCTCATAACTGCCCAGAGGTGGTCAGGTGCTCACCTGGTTCTTAATTGCACGAAAATAAAGATCTCTTGCATCCTGAGCAAAATTCCTAGTGTCTTAGAGTCGATGCCTAGGCCATCTGCCTTTCTGTTCTGCCCATGTGGCTGTGTTCACCCAGCAAAGTGCTCAGATTGCTACTGGAGAGCGAGGTCTGCTATGCATTTTCCTTGGGTCACCACGGTCCCCTCATTTCTACATGTGGAGGATGGGCAGACAGTAGGAGGAGACCCACAAAGGTCATGCCTGAGGAAGCCTCTCCAACTCTCTCCTCCTTCATCTTCAGAGCATCCTTGTGGCCTGAAAATAATGACACATACAGGAACAAAAGACCTTTTTTCCTTTTTTTTCTTTTTTAAACCAAGCCTGCTGGCCTGCGCAAACAGGGTAGCTGGCTGTACCTTTCACCTTGACTCATCCGTGCTTTGTCACTGAGCATCAGACCAGAGCAGCAGTCCCTCTGCCAGTTTTTCATGCCCAGAGCATGAAAGCTCCTACACCAGGAAGGAAAAGCATCCTTCCAGCTGCTTCTTGAAAATTCCGCTGCATCTTGGGGAGGAAGATGACTTTTGAAAGAACAAAGACTCAGTTTGGAAGCAGAAAATTCTGTGTGAAGATCCTACATCCTTATTCAGCTGGGTAATCTTAGGAATTAACCTGACATTTCTGAGCCACAATTTCCTCTTCTGTCAAATGAAGAGGACGATCGCACCCCAGGGAGTTGAGAGGATGGGGATCCTCAGAGTGTTGTCCCTGAACCAGCAGCATCAGCCTCACTTTGGAATTTTTCAGAAATGCAAAATTTCAGAACCTACCCAAGGCCTACTGAGCTAGAAATTCTGGGTGGGGGAGGCAGGCTGGGGGGAGGGTGGACGTCTGTGGGGGCCCAGGTGAGGCCCAGCAATTTTCAGCTTTCACAAGCCTTTCCGGTGACCCTGATGTACTCTTAAGTTTGAGCACCACCGGTCGATTTTTAAGAAGTGCCTATTACAGTGTCTGGAATGGCAAATACTTAGCAACTGATAGCCTTCATTTCCATTTCCCCATCCAGAAATACAGATGCACACAATCCTAACAATTCAATTCAACTGAAACATTTGCAGAAATGGAAGCTCTCTGCCTGCCATTGCAGGGATACAAAGCTCCGCGGGAGAAGAGCGGCTGCCCCGGGGTTCCACGTTCAAGCTAAGGGTCTGGACTTTTTCCCAAAGAAATGAGAGATACTGAAAAGCCCTGAAACTGCCCACTACATTGTGCCAAGTCTCAAGGCCTCCTGCTTCAGGTGACCTGTCTGGGAGTGAGGAGATCTCTTAAAAGCCAGTTTTGCCACTAACCACATTATAATCTTAGGCAAGTCCATTTCAGTGGGCTTTGCTTTCTTTAGCATCATTTTTAAAATGAGACCTTGAGAGGAAATATTCCAGTCATCAGTATAAGGTGGCATAGAATGGGTCAGCTCTCAATGTCACTCACCCAGGCCAGCATCTAGAGCTCATGACCTTGGGCAAGTTATGTAACCGTTCTGGACTTGAGTCTCTTTGTCTTGAAAATAACAGCTACAGCAGCCCACCTCACATACCTATTTTACAGACTAAATGGCTGTAGGTAAAAACACTTAGAAGACCACACCACAGGTCAAAATTGTTACAATATCACAACTGGTCACATCAGGTGGGGGCCCATCGTCAAGGCAGGACACAGCCCCATAAATCTCTAAGACATGGTAGGAGTCGCGGTTGTTTCTGGGATGGTGGGGAGTGTGGTGAAGGCAATTCATTGGAAACAATGGCTCCAGTTAGAAAAGGGGGAGCTGTCCAGGGCTGGCAACATGAAAACCCCATCCAGGACCTAGGCTCCAAGAGCAACGGGCAGTTATAGGCTAAGCATCTAGCAAACCTGGTGGATACTAGGCAAACCAAGGATCCCATCACAAGGGAATTATTCCATAACTCGCCCCCCTGTGGCATAAGATATCTGAACTACCAGCAGACTTGCTTGGGCTCACCCTAGGACAAGGTCAGGATAACTCTGCTGCTTGAAAGTGCTCCCTACCTTGGGCAGGAAAAGGTTGGAGCAGACACAAATTAAGAGCCACTAGTATTGATCCCCTGGTTTTCTTGATCCCATAGTCAACGTGAAGGTGTGGGTGGTGCAGATGATCAACTTGGTTAGTTATGGTAGTCAGGTCTCCACATCTGAATTACAAACTGACTTCACATCAAGACATGGAAGCCAAGAAAGACACGTGATCTTTACCCCAGGGACATTGATGAATTACCAACTAATGCCAATGCTGAATTTACCTTGCATTTCCTGATTTGCTCTTTCTGCCATAATTTATCCTATTGTATTTTTGGTTACTGAAGTTTATTTTACATTTTTTAAAATATTTTATTTATTTGACAGACAGAGATCAAAAGTAGGCAGAGAGGCAGACAGAGAGATGGGGGGAAGCAGGCTCCTTGTTGAGCAGAGAGCCTGATGTGGGGCTTGATCCCAGGACCCTGAGATCATGACCTGATCTGAAGGTAGAGGCTTAACTCACTGAGCCACCCAGGCGCCCCAGTTTATTTTACTTATAATCTACTATTTTTTTAATTCATCACCAGTAGATCACATTCATTTTTACCCTTCTTTAGCTGCTCTATTTGGCACTATTTACGTTTGTTGATCTTTATGAATCTCTAGGTTCATGAGCTTTTTTATCTGCTGTCCTATCTCCCACCTTATTTTTTTTTTATTTTTCTTATTTTAGATATTTAGGTCCTTTCTCATTCTCTGGGATTATTTATTATCATTATTACTGTTAACTCTCCTAAATTTCCTCTTTCCTTTTTGCTCGCCTCCTTCTTTGATACACACACTTCTTCCCACGGAGACCAGCGAGATGGGACAGTGAGGGTTGTGCTCACTTCCATGACAGTCCTGCAGTGTGCTGGGCAGACAGACTCGCTGGTGGTGAAGGACCCCTTCTGCAGGAAGTTATGATGCCAAACTTGAAGCCAAAGAAACATTCATGACTGGCCCAACTCTAAATTTAAGACATGTGTTTTCCTTTCCCAGTATTTGTAAAACTACTTTTGTTTCCCTCTTGTGACAAGTGCTCTAGTGTTTGAGACGTTACAAGAAAGGCTACAGAGATCAAAGAATAACAAAACAGAACCCTATCATTCATAGAAGGGAAATGTGCGTCTCGAATTGGATTAAATCCTGGAAATTTTCAAGGATGGATGTAAGGCAAGATTTTATACTTGGTTGGCAAGTTGGATGGATGTCTTAACAATTGCTAGGGGCAGCTCCGGGTCAGCTGCAAGTCCCCAACCCAGGCTGGCAGCTCACCACAGGAACGAGGGTCCCAGCAGGTGTGCAGAAGCCGAGCCCACCCTCTCATTTTCTTCAGTGAATTCTACTCTCGGAATTCTGCTGAGGGAGGCTGTGCCTCTCCTCTCAGACAGTTTCCACCTGGGCTCTGACCTTGGTCTTTAACCCCTGAATTCCCCAAAAGTGTCCTTCATTTAACCCCCTTAAGCCCCCAAAGTGTCCTTCATTCTCCAGTGCCTCCTGGTTCAGTTCTGACAAACAGATTTCCCTCCAGCAAGCCAGTCAGGCATAAACACCAAACAAAGGAAAAGGTGTGCAGTCCCTGGACCCTTTGCTACCTGTCCCCTAAAGGCTCTGCTCTGTGTTTTGTTTGGAGCGAGAGAAGAAATTTGCCTTTGCTGCAGACTGTTTCCCAAAAGGAGTAAGGTAGGAGTTTGACACTTTAGAAATGTGATGCTTGATGCCGAAAGACAACAAAAGCCTTAAATTGCAAAATACACTCTAGATAAATTCATATGTATTACCTAGGTTTCTATTACATATTTACAAATAGACTCCTAGTCTGGAGAAAATTGGTATAACAACCCCAAGGAGCAGAAAAATCTCTCATCAGCCAAGAAAGACTCTTCCTCCCCACCCCGCCCCGTTCACTTGAACACAGGCTTTGCTGCGTAAAGTTTACGAAGCGCAGTCACCTTCATGGTCTTCGCCACTTCGTCCTGGCGCAGGGCTGATGCCCAGCTCCCGCCATGGAGAGATCCTGGTCATCCATTAAGACTCAGCGCAGCTCTCACTCACTGCCCCTCTCCTCATGTGAGGTGCCTCTCCTCCGCATTGCCATGGCAACTGCATATTTATTTACCACAGCACTTACTACACTGTGTATGGAACTCCTTCGCTCCGATATTGCCCTCAGTAGCCACTTTTTTTTTTTTTTATTAACTTATAACGTGTTATTTGTTTCAGGGGTACAGGTCTGTGATTCATCAGTCTTACACAATCCACAGCACTCACCACAACACATACCCTCCCCAGTGTCCATCACTGGGGAGCGAAGCCACTCCATCCCTCTCACCATTTTTTCAGGGTTAGCCATCTTGTTTTTTCATGCTGGCGATGTTGAAATTCACCCACTTTCTGTGATGCTGGAAAACAGCAAAGGTTAAAGGACCTTCCCATCCTTTGCGATCCAGGAAACAAGGGCAGATGGCAAAGAACCACCCTTCCCGTGAGACTCAGGTGAGACTCACACAGATGCCCACCCCTGAGTTCCCTGTGATAGGGCAGGCACATGCCCTCCCTCTTCCCACTCTTTGCCTCATTCATGATTAGCTGAACTGCTGGTCCCCACGCATCAGCACAGCAAAATGCTTATTAACTAAATTTGGTTACGATTCCCTCCTTCCCCTAGGACCTGAACTTTGGATCATCCTCACCTCATCTCAGGGTAAAACTTTCTCTGATCTGTTGCTGATCCTGGACAGACTTGAATCCTACTTCCCCACATCCTCTTCTTCCTTGTGTGCTCTTTCTGTATAAGAAAACCCTTTTTGGGGCGCCTGGGTGGCTCAGTGGGTTAAGCCACTGCCTTCGGCGCAGATCATGATCTCAGAGTCCTGGGATCGAGTCCCACATCGGGCTCCCTGCTCAGCAGAGAGCCTGCTTCCCTCTCTCTCTCTCTGCCTGCCTCTCCATCTACTTGTGATCTCTCTGTCAAATAAATAAATAAAATCTTTAATAAAAAAAAAAAAAAAAAAAAGAAAACCCTTTTTGCCTAATCCTCAAGACACTTGCAGGTTCGTGTTCAGAGTGTTCTCCTTATTGCCCTTGTTCTCCTCCCCCTGTTGCAGTAGGGAGCTCAAGATTTTTCCACCACACATGTCATCTGTAAGAGATTCTTCTGCAGAGTATAGCTGCCCATCCCAGCGCCTGCCCTGGGTGCCCATGGTTTCCTGCACACTCAGCAGGATGATTGCCTGGTCTAAATTGTGACCTGGGGATTTTTTATTTTATTTATTTATGTCTTTATTTTTTTAGAGACAGAGAATGGGCAAGGGGAGGGACAGAGAGTGAGGGAGAGAATTTTAAGCAGGTTCCATGCCTCGACAGAAACCCCTCATGAGGCTCCATTTCATAATTCTGAGACTATGATCGGAGCTGAAATCAACAGCTGGACGCTCAATCCACCGAGCCACCCAGGCACCCCATGAGCTGGAGACTTTTTAATTACGTAGTTGATTTATTAATTGTTTTTGCTATAAAATTTGTTTTTAAAAAACAACACAAAAAACAACCCTTTGAATTACCTTGCATTAGCATGTGTCTGAATTCCTTTAGACTGACTTTATTATCATGCAATTTAAATAAGTAGCATAAAGTTTAATAAATTTTGAACCGTTAAAAAAAAAATTATTTCCTTGCCTTACAATAATCTTTTTGAGTAAAATCTCTCCTTAATAAGTCCAGATTTGTTTTTTTATTTGACAATATATTCTTACACAGTAGGGTCTGGGAAAAATTTAAGGTGTTACTGTTTTTGTCAATTCTGAAGCCCAGTGTTCTTAATTAATAACTAATCCCAAAGTTTCCTTTCTATTTTATTTTCTGGCAGGCTTCAGTTAGTCATGAACCTTTAAGTCAACATCTTCTCTTATCCTGGAGATCTTTATAGGACCCACTGGTGGCACAGTTAGGATGGGGCTTTGATTTTTAAAGAAATTTTCTCATTATTATTTCTTCTAACTTTGATGTTTACCTATTTTTCATTGGATATGTAGATACTTTATTAAACTTTCAAATTTTTCCTCACTTAATTCTTGCCCTAAAATAAAGGCTATTTTAAAATTTCTTTTTACATCTAAAGCCAGGTTAAAAAAAAAAGAACATAATCAGTAAATGTATATGAAAATAAAGAACTCAAAAACTTTAATGACATTAAAGACAATCCATGATATTTCAGATGCTAACTCACATTATTCATAACAGACTCACAGGAAAGTATTAAAAAATATGAACAAAGCTACAATGTCAGAGAGCTTCCAGTTAAACATGGCAGATTAAATATATGAGTTTATTTCTTCTTCATTTAAGCTCCATTCACATAAGAGTAAAGGAATTTTTTTTGTGTGCCTAAACCTAGGGGACAAAGAGAACATATGGAGAAGCATCAACAAATGTTGCAAGCTGGCAAGAAGATGGACCAGTAGGGTCAACATGATAGGACCGGAGAAAAGAAGCCAGTAAGAAGCAAATCAACATTCACCACCACTGCCTGGAAACACTCAGGAGATAGTCTCCTCTGAAGGCAGGGACAGGTGGTGAGAGCAAGGGGAGTCATGGAATGAATTTAAGGGAACAGTTAGGCACCCAGATGCCCACTCAGCAGAAGAAGGACAGTTTACCCTCTAGGGGTTGGAACAGAGATAGGCTTTAGGGCATCAAGCCCAACTGAGGTCTTGGCCAAGGGCCAAATAAAGGTTAAGTGAAAGTCTATATGTGAACCTGCAAAACCACTTGCTTTCCCTCTCCCACTCAGCTCCTGGAGAACTGGCAGCCACCCTTCCCCCTAGTCAGGACATTGGGAGGACAGCCCTCCTAAGGCAAAAAGACTTACGGACATGGGTGTTTGGGAGTCCTCCAGAGAAAAAGACAGCTTGCTCCCCTGTCATATCACTAAAAAGCTCACCAAGGTGCACCTACCGCCCACCCCCCAGGCCCCGTGTATGTGCAACTTCCAAATGGGTCCAAATGAGGAAACAATTAACTTGTAGAAAATGAGTAAATGCACAAGGAATTGTAATTAGTATCCTCAGGGAGATCATAAAAATATCGTATCTCTCAGGGGAAAAAAGCACAAGATGCTGTTAACAACAACCAGGTATTTGTAGAAAACTATGACATCCTACATGAAAAATGCAGAAAAGGGTAAGAAGGTCACATCAATGAAATCTCAAAAATAAAAAGGGAAATGGAACAAAAAGACAAATTCAAAAAGTGCAAGAAAAGAGTCAAAAAATTAAAATTTAAAAAAATGTTAATAATTATAAAATTTATAATTATAAAGCAAATATTCAATGAATAGGAATTAGAAAAATCAAAATCAGAAGAAACAGAGGAGGGGATTTAACAACAAAAAAATGACAAAATAAAAAACTTTCCATGGATGTAAGCATGTGAATTTTCAGATTAAATGGGCCCATAGAGTATTCAACTAAGCAAATGAAAAAGACCCTGGCCACATAGATCAGGATGAAATTAGAGAACACCAGGACCTGTTTCCTGACAGGGACTCCAGGAGAGAAGAAATGGAAGGACGCAGGATTAAAATGTCATTGGATTTCACAGCAATAGTGGAAGCTTGAAGACCAAAAAGCAATACCTTCAAAATTCTGAAAGAAAACAACTTCCAAGCTCCAAATTTGATACCAGCCTTGGTCTAAGGAAGAAGACAAATATTTTTCCATCTACAGTGTATCTCCCATGCACCCTCAAAAAAGCTCTGAAATAAACCAAGAAAGAGGAATACATGAGACCCAGAAAAGAGCAGAGACATGACAAAGGAGAAGCAAAAGGGGTTTTAAAAAGGATGGAGAAGAAAGGGGTACCTGGGAAGCTCCCTGGGTTAAGTGTCCGACTCTTGGATTTGGCTCAGGTCAGAATCTCATGGGTCCGGAGATCGAACCCTGCACTGGGGTCCATGATCAGTGGGAGAATCTGCTTGAGATTCTCTCCCTCCTTCTGCCCCTCTCCCACTGTACGTGCGCTTGTTCTCTCTTTCTCTCTCTCTTTCTCTAAACTAAATAGAAAAATCTTTTTAAAAATATTAAAAATAAAAAGGCTGGAGAAGGGGGTGATGCCAAGCAATGGTCCATCACCTGGTGGGTTTGAACAACTGTAAAGAAGGGACTTCCCTAACAAAACAAAACAAAGATATTAGCAATTGTGTTTGAAGGAACTGAGAGATTTAGTCCCATCATCTGCTGGGAGTGAGTTACTGACAGGTGCACACGCACTGGCCCCTAACATTTGCAGGCCAAGGCAAGAGTACAATGGAGACCTCCGTCCCGCAGCCCATAGCCCACTGGCTTCCCCTGCCCCGGCTTTTTCCTCCACCAAGAGGGGCTTTGCAAAGACGGGTGGACATTGACAGCTGCCCCTGGGTCAGTCGTTGGCCTGGGAGCGTGCACACAGCAGCACCTTCTGCTTTTACCAAAAGGGACCCGAAAAGGGCACTGGAACCATCTAGGCAAGAACTTGTGGAGTCGAGAGTCTCAGAGGACAGAGGGGCATAGGTCCTGGTGTACATGTCCCTATCCCCTCAGCCTTCATGTATCCCTTGCCATGGAAGGGTGAGGATGGGGAAAACCAGAGTCTAAAGCTCATAGCCAAGGGCAAGAGGCCCCTTTGCCTGGGTGGAAGGGCAGTACTAGATGCATAGAATGTCAAGGAAACTGTTACAAAAGCAATTACTAACTTAAGGGCTAAGAAACGCTATATAAGGGAAGGAAAGGTCATCATAGATTTTTCCTTTTTAAAAAAAACCTTTAAAATATTAATCAGCTTTTTAGTGGCTCAGCTATGAATAATATTTATATAGTTATAATAATGTAGACATTAAATATTGATTTAGTCCCAAATTGTGTTATAACTATTTTGGGAGGTTGGGAAGAGGGAAAATTTCTGTTCAAGGCGGGGTTAAACTTTCACAGAATTACTCAATAGTAACTAAAACTAAACTATGCATTGGGAATTAGAGGGAGAAAGATAGGTAGAAACATGTTGCCTAGTCTTCAAAAGCTATTACAATTTGACTTTTGAAGCTATTTACATTATTATCTGATAAGATACAAAATTAAATGAAAACAAAGGAGATCATTAGAAGAAAATACTGGGTGAGAAAAATCAATGAGAAAAAAAACCCAGAAAACATAGAAACGTCAAAAGGGAAGAATAAAAATGTTTTAATCAAAATCAAGACAAATAAAAAGTGGAAGAATGCATAGGTCCAACTTGCAGACATAGTAATAAAAATTTCATTTTAGACCCCGTGCACCATCCGGCAGAGCTTTCATGGATTGTCATTCATTAATTTTATTGCCTTAATTTATTCCTCACAACATGCCTCTGAGTTAGTCTGACTGTAGCATTTACCAAATGTCCAGCATAAATAGACTGCAGGGCAAGGAGGAGAGCTAAGAACAAAAGAGAAATCAATCCTGTTTTTCAGGTGATTTACCTCCCACTGAGAGACAACCAGCGTTAAGTGGGAAAGCATGAATACACAATGAAAAACACGTAAAAATCCCGCCCCTTGCAGACTAGAAATGAACAGGCTTGCTGGAGAACTTCTGAGGCGTCGGGGAATTTCCAGTGGGAAGGGGGCTTTACGGAAGTAATGGGTTTGTATGATGCATTAAAGGAGGGAAGAAAAGAGCTCTTGGAAGGAGATAAGGGAGGTGATAAAAAGATACAATTGGCCAGGATAAGGTCCAACAGGGTAGCAAAGGAGTAATGCTGAAGAGAGAGACCCCTGGAGCCCTGGACCTGCGAATCCCTCCCATCCTCCGTGTCCAAGGCAACCCTCACCTTCCAATTCAAACTCCACCTCCCCGAAAGCCACAGAACGTGCCCCCTTAGGAAAGACACCAGTAATGTCTCCCTCCTCTTCACCCTCCGCCGGGGTCCCACACCCTCATTTTGAGCACTTTCAGGCTGCTCTGCCCTGTCCAGTATTCCCTGAATCGCAAGATAACACAGCAGGAGGCTGGCCTGTAACATGGAATCGGTTGGGATTTCCGCTTCACCTATTTGCTACAGCTGCGGTGTTTCCCTGCTTGCAAATCGGACATAATCATTGTCTAACTTTCAGTGTTCTCGGAAGAAGAGAGATGTTGCGGGTGGTGTCTTTGTCAAAGAGTAGGTGTGTGAGACACGGTAGCTGCTAGCTATTATTACTACAAAGGTTATTGTTTTTGTGTAAATGTTCTTTTGTCAAACTGTAGGTGTCTTGAAGCGACTTTGCCTTTTTCCTTCCTTGGGATCATTGTGCCAAGCACATGGTAGATACTATTAAATCTGAGCAGACAGATCAAGACAGAGCTGGTCACTATACAATGTGTTGCTTTAAGACAGAGAATCCCATGCCACTAATTAAAGTAATTCTAAGTGTTGACATTGGGAGAACGCCATTGAATCTAATCCAGACACAGGAGCAAAGACACTCAGGTATAAGTTCTTTGGTCCTACTATGTTGCAATGTAACACCCTTTAAATGATAAAGAGAAAAATGCCTTTGAAAATATCTGAACTATTCTTCCTTGCAATGTGCATGTAAGTATAAAATCATACAGAAAAGTTGAAACATTTAAGTCATAGCTGGAGTTGGAACTAGAAGCCCAATTTGATCTAATTCAGCAAAATATTGAGGGCCGACCGAATGAAACTCTCTTGAGCCAGACATGAGAAAGGGAATAAAATATAAGGTCTTTGACTTTAAAGAGCTTATTTAGGAGAAAAGAAATAAAACATTTACATACAAATAAGAGTGCTAAAAGTGATCTTTTGATTTTCTGTTTATTGTTCTATCCGTTTATATGTAGAAATGTAAAACGAGGTTCTGGATTTTATTTATTTATTTTTAATTTAGGTTTTTGTGTTTTTGTTTTTGTTTTTTTTTTTTTTGAGAGAGAGAGAGAGAGCCAGTGAGCACAGGAGCAAGTGGGGAGGAACAGAGGAAGAGGAAAGAGAGAATCCCAAGCAGGATCCACACTCCGCTCTGCGCAGAGTCTGACTCGGACCTCAGTCTCACGATCACTGTGAGATTATGACCTGAGCCGAAACCAAGAGTTAGACTCTTAACCAACTGAGTCACCCAGGTGTCCCAAGGCTTTGGATTTTAAACAATGGAACATTATTGTGACAACCAGATGCTAACTGTGCAGAAACCTATACATGCTTTTACTCATGCTGACCATACGTTAAATTGTTGGGATTTTGAAGTCACTTAGACTATGTCAAGATAGCATTTATTCCAATATACAGAAACAATGCTTTCCACCGCCCCCACCCCCCCAACACACTCTTTTTAACTACAGAGAAAAACGTGGGTATGTTCTTTAAAGGGTGCATTCTGAATTCTCTCATGTTTTCTACATTTCTTAACAGTTTCATTTATACACCATATATGGTTAGATAGACTTCTGTGTGTGAATTCTTGCCTCCAATATAAGGAGATCTACCTCAGCTCCCTTTTAACAGTAGCTTGAATATTGTATTCATTGAGAGTTGTCAAATCAAAAATCCTTTAACTGAAGTGAAGCATGTTTTAGGGTTTCCAAGTATTAAAAGATAAAATCAGCATTTTCCTGGCCACATTTATTATGTGGAGTGAAATCCTCCTAAATCAACAGAAGAAAATGCCTTTGAAAGTGTCTGAACGCCAAGTCTTTTTAAATGGAACATCAGAGCTGGAATTACTGACCTAAATTCTTCCTCCTTCACTCACACAAATATCTATTATAGCATTTATTTATGTTGGGTGATCTGCCTGGTGCTATAAGGAATACAAAAATTAACAGGACTCAGCTTCTCTGGTGCCTTGTTAAATGGTTAAAAATTCCTCCACTTCAGGGGATGGTTTCTGCCCCTCTTCAAACCAGGCTGGTCATGTGACTTACTCTGATGAATAGAGTATGGGGAAGTAATAGGTGAGATCCACAGTCTAAGCCTCAGGAGGTCTTGCAGCTTTTGCCCTTTTTGTCTTGGGACCTTGTGACAACCATACTGTAGAGAAGCCCAGGGTTAAAGACTACTTGCAGATGGAGGCTCAGCTCTCCAACTGTTGCAACTAAGCCCAATTCACAGCTGACCTACAGCCAAATCCAAGAACCACATGAGAGAACTCAAGCAAAACCAGCAAAGAACTATCCACTCAAGCCACAGAATTGTGATAAATAATACATCACTGTTGCATTAAGCCACTAAATTTTGATACAGTTTGCTATGCAATAATGGACAACAGACCCAAATCGACACCTGGCAATGGAATTCTGCTGTAACAAAATCTTAAAACATGAATGAGTTTCTGCACCCATTTCCTGCATATGTTGCAGGGGCAAGGGAGGTTTCTCTCCATCAAGCAATTCTCTGACACAAGCTGGGTGTCCTAAAATCCAACTCAGTTCTGACACTGTGTACATGGAGCTAGAAACAGATCCCACAGGTTAAGAGCTTGGTTTCACAATCCTGCCGACCCCCACCCTTCAGATGCCAGTCCCAAGCTCAGGTTGGCATCTGTGCTTTTGATCACTCAGAGGTTCTGACCATTGGAGAGTCCAATGACTCCCTCCTTGGGTTGGATTAATTTGCTACAGCAGCTTGCAGAACACAAAGAAACACTTTAGTTACTATATTACTGGTTTATTATGAAAAAATATAACTCAGGGACAGTCACGTAGAAGACATGCCCTGGGTAAGGAAGAGGAGAAGGGCGTGGAGCTTCCATGCTTTCTTGGAGTCTGTCCCTCTCCTCAAAACTCCATGTGTTCACCAACCTGGAAGCTCTCCAAACCCCATCCTTTCGGATTTTTATGGAAGCTTCATTACATAGGCACAATTGATTAAATCATTGGTCATTGGCAATTGATTCAACCTCCAGTCCCTCTCCCATTGGGGGAGATCATCCAGAAGACATGATGGCCAGATGACCTATGAGCTGGCCCCACATGATCGGAGGATCCTCACCACCCTCATCCTTAGAATGTGCGTTTTGCTTACCTTCCTAAATCCAGAAGCAGCCCCCAAGGACAGAGCCTTGAGATAGTGTTGAGATCGTCTGGATGGTATACATGATCAAACTTCGTTAAAACCTCTGTATAAACTTTTCAGATTTGGCTGGTGGGTATGGAATTCCACTCATCCTGGGCCACCCAAGACAGGTCTCCTATCTAAATTCCCTAGTTTATGAAACCTGCCTCTGAGCAATGTGTAGGGGTGTCCCTCTGCCCTCTGTATCTGGGCTGGTTTCAGATTACACTCAGGAAGCCCCAAGAAGTTTCAAACCAACACTCCCCTCTAGGAAGTCAGTGGGGTTGGACAGAAAGTTCCAACTTTCTAATCCCAGGGCTGGTTCTCCTGGCAACCATCCCCCATTTTGGGGTGTGTTTAGAAAGTCACCTCATTAACATAACAAAGACACCCTTATGCTCTCATCACTTGGGAAATGTCAAGGGTTTTAAGAGATCTGTGCCAGTAATGTGGACCATAACCAAATACATATTTCTTATTATAAACCCCAATATCTCAATGTGGCACTGGTTTTAGTACTGGGTTGCAGGTGAAGGTTGAAAAGCAGTGAAAGAGTCTTTAGTAAAGGCTGGGAGAGAAGGATGAGTTGGTCTTAAAGGCTGGGGAATGGCACTCGTGTTTTGGAGTGATGAAATATTTGTAAGACAATTTTCTGAACTAATGCAGAGCACAAAAATTGTGCTTAAAAGAACTTAAGGCTATAGCAGCAAGTTCGAAGTGTCAGTTGGAGCACTTCAGCTATATATGATAAGAAGGAACTCCTCAGTCTGCAAGCAAAACTCAGAGGAGAAGTGAAAGACCCAGAATTTGTTGATCTGGAAAATAATACTTGCTCTCTCCAATACTTACCTTACAAGAAGCTGACTGAGAAAGCAAACCTAGGTCATTTCTTAAGGAAAAGGAAAGATGTTTCTGAAGGTAGAGCCAATAGCCCAGAGTCAAAGAGAATAAGAAACCACGAAAACACTTCAAAGGAGCAGAAACAAGCTCTCATTAAAGAATGTTCGCTGTCCCTACAGCCACTCTGGAAAATAGTATGAAGGTTCCCCAAAAAGTTTAAAATAGAGCTACCCTACTACCCAGCAATTGCACTACTGAGTATATATCTCAAAGATACAAATGTAATGATCTAAGGGGGCACCTCCACCCCAATGTTTATAGCCCCAATGCCCACAATACCCAAACTATGGAAAGAGCCTAGATATCCATCAACAGATGAATGGATAAAGAAGATATGGTACATTTATACAATGGAATATTATGCAGCCATCAAGAAAATAAAATCTTGCCATTTGCAATCGCATGGATAGAACTAGAGGGTATTATGCTAAGTGCAATAAGTCAATCAGAGAAAGACAATTATCATATGATCTCACTGATAAGAGGAATTTGAGAAGCAAGACAGAAGATCATAGGCGAAGGGAGGGAAAAATGGAACAGGACGAAACCTGAGAGGGACACAAGCCATAAGAGACTTAATCTCAGGAAATAAACTGAGGGTTGCTGAGGTGGAGGGGGTGGGAGGGATGGGGTGGCTGGGTGATGGACATTGGGGACGGTATGTGCTATGGTGAGTGCTGTGAATTGTGTAAGATTGATGAATCACAGACCTGTACCCCGGAAACAAATAATACATTATATGTTAATAATTTTTTTTTTTTTTAAGAATATTCTCCGTTCCTAAGGTAGGGAGAATTGTCAGTATGATCCAACTGGATTTGAAAACTGCTGTGTGTGGGGCAGAGGTCAAGATGGCGGAGAAGTAGCAAGCTGAGACTGCTTCAGCTAGCCGGAGATCAGCTAGATAGCTTATCTAAAGATTGCAAACACCTGAAAATCCATCGGCAGATCGAAGAGAAGAAGAACAGCAATTCTGGAAACAGAAAAACAACCACTTTCTGAAAGGTAGGACCGGCGGAGAAGTGAATCCAAAGCGACGGGAAGATAGACCCCGGGGGGAGGGGCCGGCTCCCGGCAAGCGGCGGAGCAACCGCGCACAAAATCAGGACTTTTAAAAGTCTGTTCCGCTGAGGGACATCGCTCCAGAGGCTAAACCGGGGCGAAGCCCACGCGGGGTCAGCGTGGCCTCAGGTCCCGCAGGGTCACAGAAGGATCGGGGGTGTCTGAGTGTCGCAGAGCTTGCGGGTATTGGAACGGAAAAGCCGGCTACAGAGACAGAGCCGACAGTAAGCTCGCAGCTCGGTGTTACCTTGAACCGGTCACAGGCTCGGTGAGCTCGGAGCGCGGCCGGAGGTCAGGCAGACGGGAGTAACTGGGCGCTGTTCTCTGAGGGCGCACTGAGGAGTGGGGCCCTGGGCTCTCGGCTCCTCCGGGCCGGAGACCAGGAGGCCGCCATTTGTATTCCCGTCCTCTGGAACTCTACGGAAAGCGCTCAGGGAACAAAAGCTCCTGAAAGCAAACCCGAGCGGATTACTCACCCCGGCCCCGGGTAAGGGCGGTGTAATTCCGCCTGGGGCAAAGACACTTGAAAATCACTACAACAGGCCCCTCCCCCAGAAGATCAACAAGAAATCCAGCCGAGACCAAGCTCACCTACCAAGGAGTGCGGTTTCAATACCAAGGAGAGCAGCAGAATTCCAGAGGAGGAGAAAGCCAAGCACGGAACTCATGGCTTTTTTCCTGTGATTTTTTTTAGTCTTGCAGTTAATTTAATTTTTTCTTTTTCATTTTTTTTTTTTTTTTCTCGCCTTCGGGTAAAATTTTTTTTTTTTTTAACTGTTACCTTTTTCTTTTTTAACGATTTTTTACTAGTTTATCTAATATATATATATATATTTTTTTACATTTTTCTTAGGTGTTTTCTTTTTTAAAAAAAAATTCTTTTCTTTTTTTTTTTTTTTTTTTTTTTCTTTTTTCTTTCTTCCTTTTTGAACCTCTTTTTATCCCCTTTCTCCCCACTCACGATTTTGGATCTCTTCTAATTTGGCTAAAGCATATTTTCCTGGGGTTGTTGCCACCCTTTTAGTATTTTACTTGCCCCTTCATTTACTCTTATCTGGACAAAATGACAAGACGTAAAAATTCACCACAAAAAAAAGAACAAGAGGCAGTACCGAAGGCTAGGGACCTAATCAATACAGACATCGGTAATATGTCAGATCTAGAGTTCAGAATGACAATTCTCAAGGTTCTAGCCGGGCTCGAAAAAGGCATGGAAGATATTAGAGAAACCCTCTCGAGAGATATAAAAGCCCTTTCTGGAGAAATAAAAGAACTAAAATCTAACCAAGTTGAAATCAAAAAAGCTATTAATGAGGTGCAATCAAAAATGGAGGCTCTCACTGCTAGGATAAATGAGGCAGAAGAAAGAATTAGTGATATAGAAGACCAAATGACAGAGAATAAAGAAGCTGATCAAAAGAGGGACAAACAGCTACTGGACCACGAGGGGAGAATTCGAGAAATAAGTGACACCATAAGACGAAACAACATTAGAATAATTGGGATTCCAGAAGAAGAAGAAAGTGAGAGGGGAGCAGAAGGTATACTGGAGAGAATTATTGGGGAGAATTTCCCCAATATGGCAAAGGGAACAAGCATCAAAATTCAGGAGGTTCAGAGAATGCCCCTCAAAATAAATAAGAATAGGCCCACACCCCGTCACATAATAGTAAAATTTACAAGTCTCAATGACAAAGAGAAAATCCTGAAAGCAGCCCGGGAAAAGAAGTCTGTAACATACAATGGTAAAAATATTAGATTGGCAGCTGACTTATCCACAGAGACCTGGCAGGCCAGAAAGAGCTGGCATGATATTTTCAGAGCACTAAACGAGAAAAACATGCAGCCAAGAATACTATATCCAGCTAGGCTATCATTGAAAATAGAAGGAGAGATTAAAAGCTTCCAGGACAAACAACAACTGAAAGAATTTGCAAATACCAAACCAGCTCTACAGGAAATATTGAAAGGGGTCCTCTAAGCAAAGAGAGAGCCTACAAGTGGTAGATCAGAAAGGAACAGAGACCATATACAGTAACAGTCACCTTACAGGCAATACAATGGCACTAAATTCATATCTCTCAATAGTTACCCTGAATGTGAATGGGCTAAATGCCCCTGTCAAAAGACACAGGGTATCAGAATGGATAAAAAAACAAAACCCATCTATATGTTGCCTCCAAGAAACACATTTTAAGCCCGAAGACACCTCCAGATTTAAAGTGAGGGGGTGGAAAAGAATTTACCATGCTAATGGACATCAGAAGAAAGCAGGAGTGGCAATCCTTATATCAGATCAATTAGATTTTAAGCCAAAGACTGTAATAAGAGATGAGGAAGGACACTATATCATACTCAAAGGGTCTGTCCAACAAGAAGATTTAACAATTTTAAATATCTATGCCCCCAACGTGGGAGCAGCCAACTATATAAACCAATTAATAACAAAATCAAAGAAACACATAAACAACAATACAATAATAGTAGGGGACTTTAATATTCCCCTCACTGAAATGGACAGGTCATCCAAGCAAAAGATCAGCAAGGAAATAAAGGCCTTAAATGACACACTGGACCAGATGGACATCACAGATATATTCAGAATATTTCATCCCAAAGCAACAGAATACACATTCTTCTCTAGTGCACATGGTACATTCTCCAGAATAGATCACATCCTCGGTCCTAAATCAGGACTCAACCGGTATCAAAAGATTGGGATCATTCCCTGCATATTTTCAGACCACAATGCTCTAAAGCTAGAACTCAACCACAAAAGGAAGTTTGGAAAGAACCCAAATACATGGAGACTAAACAGTATCCTTCTAAAGAATGAATGGGTCAACCGGGAAATTAAAGAAGAATTGAAAAAAATCATGGAAACAAATGATAATGAAAATACAACGGTTCAAAATCTGTGGGACACAACAAAGGCAGTCCTGAGAGGAAAATATATAGCGGTACAAGCCTTTCTCAAGAAACAAGAAAGGTCTCAGGTACACAACCTAACCCTACACCTAAAGGAGCTGGAGAAGGAACAAGAAAGAAACCCTAAGCCCAGCAGGAGAAGAGAAATCATAAAGATCAGAGCAGAAATCAATGAAATAGAAACCAAAAAAACAATAGAACAAATCAACGAAACTAGGAGCTGGTTCTTTGAAAGAATTAATAAAATTGATAAACCCCTGGCCCGACTTATCAAAAAGAAAAGAGAAAGGACCCAAATAAATAAAATAATGAATGAAAGAGGAGAGATCACAACTAACACCAAGGAAATACAAACTATTATAAGAACATACTATGAGCAACTCTACGGCAATAAATTTGACAATCTGGAAGAAATGGATGCATTCCTAGAAACATATAAACTACCACAACTGAACCATGAAGAAATAGAAAGCCTGAACAGACCCATAACCAGTAAGGAGATTGAAACAGTCATTAAAAATCTCCAAACAAACAAAAGCCCAGGGCCAGACGGCTTCCCGGGGGAATTCTACCAAACATTTAAAGAAGAACTAATTCCTATTCTCCTGAAACTGTTCCAAAAAATAGAAATGGAAGGAAAACTTCCAAACTCATTTTATGAGGCCAGCATCACCTTGATCCCAAAACCAGACAAGGATCCCACCAAAAAAGAGAGCTATAGACCGATATCCTTGATGAACACAGATGCGAAAATACTCAACAAAATACTAGCCAATCGGATTCAACAGTACATTAAAAAGATTATTCACCACGACCAAGTGGGATTTATTCCAGGGCTGCAAGGTTGGTTCAACATCCGCAAATCAGTCAATGTGATACAACACATCAATAAAAGTAAGAACAAGAACCATATGATACTCTCAATAGATGCTGAAAAAGCATTTGACAAAGTACAACATCCCTTCCTGATCAAAACTCTTCAAAGTGTAGGGATAGAGGGCACATACCTCAATATCATCAAAGCCATCTATGAAAAACCCACCGCAAATATCATTCTCAATGGAGAAAAACTGAAAGCTTTTCCGCTAAGGTCAGGAACACGGCAGGGATGTCCATTATCACCACTGCTATTCAACATCGTACTAGAGGTCCTAGCCTCAGCAATCAGACAACAAAAGGAAATTAAAGGCATCCAAATCGGCAAAGAAGAAGTCAAATTATCACTCTTCGCAGATGATATGATACTATATGTGGAAAACCCAAAAGACTCCACTCCAAAACTGCTAGAACTTATACAGGAATTCAGTAAAGTGTCAGGATATAAAATCAATGCACAGAAATCAGTTGCATTTCTCTACACCAACAGCAAGACAGAAGAAAGAGATATTAAGGAGTCAATCCCATTTACAATTGCATCCAAAACCATAAGATACCTAGGAATAAACCTAACCAAAGAGACACAGAATCTATACTCAGAAAACTATAAAGTACTCATGAAAGAAATTGAGGAAGACACAAAGAAATGGAAAAATGTTCCATGCTCCTGGATTGGAAGAATAAATATTGTGAAAATGTCTATGCTACCTAAAGCAATCTACACATTTAATGCAATTCCTATCAAAGTACCATCCATCTTTTTCAAAGAAATGGAACAAATAATTCTAAAATTTATATGGAACCAGAAAAGACCTCGAATAGCCAAAGGGATATTGAAAAAGAAAGCCAACGTTGGTGGCATCACAATTCCGGACTTCAAGCTCTATTACAAAGCTGTCATAATCAAGACAGCATGGTACTGGCACAAAAACAGACACATAGATCAATGGAACAGAATAGAGAGCCCAGAAATAGACCCTCAACTCTATGGTCAACTAATCTTCGACAAAGCAGGAAAGAATGTCCAATGGAAAAAAGACAGCCTTTTCAATAAATGGTGCTGGGAAAATTGGACAGCCACATGCAGAAAAATGAAATTGGACCATTTCCTTACACCACACACAAAAATAGACTCAAAATGGATGAAGGACCTCAATGTACGAAAGGAATCCATCAAAATCCTTGAGGAGAACACGGGCAGCAACCTCTTCGACCTCTGCCGCAGCAACATCTTCCTAGGAACAACGCAAAAGGCAAGGGAAGCAAGGGAAAAAATGAACTACTGGGATTTCATCAAGATCAAAAGCTTTTGCACAGCAAAGGAAACAGTTAACAAAATCAAAAGACAACTGACAGAATGGGAGAAGATATTTGCAAACGACATATCAGATAAAGGACTAGTGTCCAGAATCTATAAAGAACTTAGCAAACTCAACACCCAAAGAACAAATAATCCAATCAAGAAATGGGCAGAAGACATGAACAGACATTTCTGCAAAGAAGACATCCAGATGGCCAACAGACACATGAAAAAGTGCTCCATATCACTTGGCATCAGGGAAATACAAATCAAAACCACAATGAGATATCACCTCACACCAGTCAGAATGGCTAAAATCAACAAGTCAGGAAATGACAGATGCTGGCGAGGATGCGGAGAAAGGGGAACCCTCCTACACTGTTGGTGGGAATGCAAGCTGGTGCAGCCACTCTGGAAAACAGCATGGAGGTTCCTCAAAATGTTGAAAATAGAACTGCCCTATGACCCAGCAATTGCACTATTGGGTATTTACCCTAAAGATACAAATGTAGTGATCCAAAGGGACACATGCACCCGAATGTTTATAGCAGCAATGTCCACAATAGCCAAACTATGGAAAGAACCTAGATGTCCATCAACAGATGAATGGATCAAGAAGATGTGGTATATATACACAATGGAATACTATGCAGCCATCAAAAGAAATGAAATCTTGCCATTTGCAACAACATGGATGGAACTAGAGCGTATCATGCTTAGCGAAATAAGTCAAGCAGAGAAAGACAACTATCATATGATCTCCCTGATATGAGGAAGTGGTGATGCAACATGGAGGCTTAAGTGGGTAGAAGAATAAATGAAACAAGATGGGATTGGGAGGGAGACAAACCATAAGTGACTCTTAATCTCACAAAACAAACTGAGGGTTGCCGGGGGGAGGGGGTTGGGGAGAAGGGGGTGGGATTATGGACATTGGGGAGGGTATGTGATTTGGTGAGTGCTGTGAAGTGTGTAAACCTGGTGATTCACAGACCTGGGGATAAAAATATATGTATATAAAAAATATATGTTTATAAAAAATAAAAAAAATAAAAAAAAAAAAAAAAAAAAAAAAAAAAAATGAAAACTGCTGTGTGCGAGTAAGTGCCATATGCTTCTTGTCTTCCCTGTGTTCTTCTCACTCTTGAATACAAGTGTTTATTACAGTTACCAGTTGTGGTATGTTGGTTGTCTATGGGCAGATAATTCAAGATTTCAATTCAGAGATAACCAGATCAAGAGCTAGTCTTCCCATGTATTACACCAGAGAAGCCTTGTCCACCTCCACGTCTGATGGAAACCATGGGATCATGGTCTCAGACTCTGATGCTAAAAATTGAGTTGGGATTTTCAGGGGAGGATGTGAGTATATTTTGCCTTTGAAAAGGATGTGAATTATTTTTGCCAGATGACACATCTTTGCAAACACTCAAAACCTCAACAATTTGTTCTAGCCTGCGTATCCCCGTGCACCCTCACTTTATCATTCCTTTCATAAAGAGGTGGAGTCGACTTCCTCATCTCTTAAATTTGGACTAGTTTGTGAGTTGCTTTAATGCTTTGATAGGATGTGGTAAGAGTGACATCTTCTAATTCTCAGGTCTTTGTAGCTTCTGCCTTTTCTCTCTTAGAGAACTGCCCTGAGACTATCATGCCTTAAAGCAACCAAGGATAGAAGAGAAGCCCATCATCCCACCTATGCCAGCTGAGCCCATGCCCAATAGCACCAGCGTCCCTCAGTTAAATATTGCCTGATGAGTGGGCAGAAAAAACCAGGAAAGAAGCATCCAATTAAATCATGGAACTGGAAGAAATAATAAACTGTTTTTTTAAAGCCACTCAGTTTTATGCAGCAAAAGATAGCTGAGCATTTCCTGTTCTTTCAGGGCTTGTAAAATGTTAGGAAAGAGAAGATATTTACATTCAATTAAAGATGTCTTTAAGAATTATTGTGCTAAATATCGTAAGAGAGGCAATACTAAATTTTGGGACTTCAAACAGGCGCTGGTGAGGATGTGGAGGAAGAGGATCCTCTTGCACTGTTGGTGGAAATGCAGGCTGGTGCAGCCACTCCAGAAAACAATATGGTGGCTCCTCCAAAAGTTAAAAAGAGAACTAGCCTATGATCCAGTAATTACACTACTGGCTATTTACCTCAAAATTACAAAAACACGAATTCAGAAAGATACATGCACCTTTATGTATATAACAGCATGATTTGCAATAGCCAAATTATGGAAGCAGCCTAAATGTCTACTGATTAGTGAATGGATAAAGAAGATGTGGAATCTATCTATCTATCTATCTATCTATCTATATGAATATTATTTAGCCATTAAAAAGAATGAAATCTTGCCATTTGCAGTGACATGGATGGTACTAGAGAGTATAGGGTAAGTGAAATAAGTCAGTAAGAGAAAGACAAATACCACATGATTTCACTCATATGTGGCATTTAAGGAACAAAGCAAACGGGTAAAGGGAATAAAAAGAGTGAGAGAGACAAACCAAAAACCAGACTCTTAACTATGGAAAATAAACTGATGGTTACCAGAGGGGAGGTGCGGGGGTGGGGCGTGTGGGTGAAACAGGTGATGGGAATTAAGGAGTGCACTTGTTATGATGAGCCCTGGGTGATGAAAATAAAAACTTAAAAAAAATTAAATAAAATTTGGGAGTTCAGAATGAGGGAGACTCAATTTTGTTTGGAAAGATGGATGAACATCTATAAAGAAGACAATTTTTAAGCTGAATCTTGAAGAGTATTTTTTAGTTAAGGAGAAACAGAAACAGAAATCTAAGTTTACTTGGAGAGGAGGCTCCCTAATTTCCCTTATTGATTTGTTGAGGTGAGAAGAGTAGTGCTCCCAAAAGGAGTAGGAGTGGGCCGAGGAAGATGGGAACAATCATTCTGGCTTATCAGTAGCCCTTTCCTCTGTTTCCAGAAGAAACTAAGAGCTACTCTACTTCATATTTCAGTTATATATATAGGAGATATATATATATATATATACTGTTGCCTTATCTTAATTATTGGATAAGACAAGGTGGGGAAATCCTCTTTGGGCAGGCTGGCAGAATTTGACACCACTAGTGTGGCATTGGGAGTCCATAAAGCTTATTCCTTAAGCGAACTGGCTCCTAGGCATCCACATCAAACACAGAGAATTTCTGCAGGGAGAGATGGGACTCTCTGTTACCAATCATCCGGCTCTCATCCCTCGCCCCAGGCTGAGAATCCTTGGAATACTGGTGCCCATTCACAGAAAATGTGCGTTTCTTGTTCTTACTGAAAGAGCTTTCCAAGGATCCACATCGGAATCTGAAGGGATCGGCTTCATTTCAATTGTACATGACTTTAAATGAATATTAGAGAACGTATCTGTTTCTGTAAATACGAGCAAGCAGAAAATAAACCAGCCGATAGTTAGGCAAACTGAAGAATTTGGCTATTCATCCAATACATATTTCATAAGCACCTACTATATGCCAGGGACTGTTTTAGGTGCTGGGGATATATCAGAAAATAAAATGTAAAAATATCCCTATTCTCATTTTAGTGAGGCTAGAGAAGGACAACCATTAAAAGGGTATATTAAATAAGGGGCGCTTGGGTGGCTCAGTGGGTTAAAGCCTCTGTCTTTGGCTCAGATCATGATCCCAGGGTCCTGGGATCGAGCCCCACATCAGGCTCTCTGCTTGGCAGGGAGCCTGCTTCCTCCTCTCTCTCTGCCTGCTTCTCTGCCTACTTGTGATCTCTGTCTGTCAAATAAATAAATAAATAAAATCTTTTTTAAAAAAGTATATTAAATAAATAAACTAGAAAATATTTTAGAAGGTGGTAAGTGTATGAAAAAAAGGAAAAATTGAACAGAAAGAGGGGAATCTGGAGTATACGTGTTGGAGAGGGATTATAGTGCTGAATTGGATGGTCTGGATAGGCCTTACTAAGAAAAGGAGGAGGGAGAAAAACTGTCAGAAGCATTTACTTCTCTAAAGTAGATTTTTGCAACACACAAGAGAAAATATTTCCAAATTTCTCACTTACCCATTAAAAAGAAAATTCCAGAGAATACTGCATCTGTGGAAATTTAAGAAACTGAAATGAAATGAAGGGGCCACTTTGGTAAGAGGAATTGCACAGACATTACTGCTTACTGAGAAACAACAGCAGAGTAATCAATTGCAGCAATATGGGAAATATTTCATGGTACAAAGAAATACTCTAGTTAGAAAATACACAGCATGCAGTATGCTCGAAGAAAACAAAATGTCACGTTAACGACGGCTCTGAAGTGTAACAAGGAGGAAGTTTTCAGTATCTGAAAGGAGAATGACGAAAAGAGAGAATATGGGGGACTCTTCTAGAAATCCAGAATAAAAACATGAAGTCACCCAGAAAAAAAAATCCACAACAAAATGAGGTTGTCAGACTACCTAAGTCGAAGTGCTAGGAGGCAAGCCAACAAACCACTACAGAAAAAACCTTCTGATTCTACAGCCAGGCAGCCCATTCCTCATACATGAAAACAACAAATGCAACTCCTTGGGCACAGAAAATTCCCTACCAAGGCAGTCTTCCTGAAGGAGCCATTGGAAAATTTATGCCAGAACAATGAAGCAAATATAAAAACAAGGCATAGTGGAGCAATCTTGGTAGAAGGACAGGCATTAAGCAGAAAAATGAATAAGATGCAGAGATGAATTTACATGTTTATTTGTTTCAATTGTGTTTTAAATGGTTTTAAAACTGATTACTAAAAGGTATTTTTAAGTGAATTAAGTGATCACTTTTATTTTTAAGTTAACAGAAACTAAATGATGGCAACCATAACCACAGAATTATGAAGAAAAACCAAGATGGTGCATGAGGGGTGCCTGGGTGGCTCAGTAGGTTAAGCGTCTGCCTTTGACCCGGGTCGTGGTCCTGGAATACCAGGATGGATCCTTGGATTACCAGGACGATCCTGAAGTATCAGGTGGAGCCCACTTCTCCCTCTCCCTCTGGACCTCCCCCCACTCGTGTGTGTCTGTCCCTCCCCTTGCTATGGTGTGTGCTTTCTTTCTCTCACGTGCTCACTCTCTCTCTCAAATAAATAAATTAAATATTTTTTAAAGGTTTTTTTTTTTTTTTGAAAGATTTTATCTATTTATTTGACAGAGAGCAAGAGTGAGAGCAGGAACATGAGTCGGAGGAGTGGGAGAGGGAAAGCAGGCTTTCCACTGAGCAGGGAGCCTACGTGGAGCTTGATCCCAGAACTCTGGGATCATGACCTGAGTCTAAGGCAAACGATTAATGACTGAGCCACTCAGGCACTCCATAAATACATAAAATCTTTAAAAAAGAAAAAAGGAAAAAGAAAAGATGAGAATGGTGGAGAGTAAAGTGAAACAGTATTATACTTTTTATCCTCCATAAGAGATACTTTTTTAAATGACTAATATATTGGGGCTCCTGAGTGGCTCAGTCTGTTAAGTGTCTGCCTTCAGCCCAGGTCATGATCTCGCATCTGGCTCTCTGCTTAGCCAGGAGTCTGATTCTCCCTCTCCCGCTAACTCCCCCTCCCTCCAGGTGCATGCTCTCTCTCTTCTCCCAAATAAATGAATAAAATTTTTTTTAAAAAGGAAAAATTTACGAATTTATTACTTACTATAAGATTTTTACTTATAAAAATCTACTTTAGAGAAGTAAATATTTCTGACAGTTTCTCTCCCTCCTCCTTTCATATTCTCAGTAAGGCCTCCCCTGACCATCCAGTTCAGCACCATAATCCTTCCCCAATCCCTGCACTGAAAAAAATTACTTATTTATTACTTACTATACTTACTACTTATTAGAGCTGTTAATGCACATCTAAAATTGTCTCTGGAAAAATCTAGGTTAACCACTGTTAAAACTGAAAGCACAAAGTTTATCTTCTAAATTATTGCTAAAAAATAACAAGTAAAAATAAACATATACAGCAAAAATGAACAAGCCAGGAAAAAACCACAAACAACAAAAATAAAAAGCATTAAATAGTAACAACATCATCCATAACATTTGTAACTTATAAGTAACAGCTGAAGCAAAGCAACATAGAAAAACTTAAAACAATTGAAGTGTTCAAAGGCAGAGAAGATCCCATCAAAGGAAAAATATTTTAGTATCTGATAAGTCAAAATACTTTTTTTTTTTTAAGAAGGAGCATTATTTTGTATGGGTGAAAGCTATAACCAATGCAGTAGATATAATGAATAATATAGTACTTACAGGAAGCAAACCTATAGAGAGATTGATAAAAATAAAATTGTATTGGAAGAATTTGACCCACTGCTTTCAATTTATGACAGAATTCCTAGGTAAAAATAAAGATATAAAAGTGGTTGATAAAATAAGGAACAAATTTATCAATACTTTTAGAATATCCTTAAGACCCAAGAAATTACAAAATTTAAGTAAGATGAATAAATGTAAGGTAAATATACAAATATATTATTGCTGCTGTCATTGCTATTATTTTTGTTATTATACATTAAAAATTCTACTTAATGTGGTAGAACAGGCTGCTGCCAGAAAGAAGCAACTTCCCTCCCCAAAGAAATGTGAATAAATATAATTTAAAAATATTAATTCATAGCTGAAATCAAAAGTAAGAAAGGGAAATCTCCAGGGGTTACAAATGAAGAAGGAATCACCAAAACAATAAGTGATTGAAATCATGTGACAACTGGCCAGATCTGTCTCTTAGGGGTAGGGTTTTAATGCTCCCCTGGTGATGAGATAAAAGTCAAGATCTTGAGACTGAAAGTAGAACTGTCTCCCAGCATGAAACAAGCAGCTGGGAAATGGGGAATCCCAGTTGTAATAGGAATAAAGGAAATTCTACCTGCCTATCTTTGGGCAGGTAGAATGGGCTTTTCACCTCAGTTCATGGGGGGGTGTGGTGTGCAGGGGGAGGACAGAGATTCCGTTTGCAGATGACATGATATTATATATATCAAAGACTCCACCAAAAAAAGTTAGAATAAACAAATTCAGTATATTTGCAGAATACAAAACCTACTTGCATTTCTATACACTAACAAACTACCAGAAAGAGAAATTAAGAAAACAATCCCATTTACAATAATATGAAAAAGAATAAAATATTTAGGTATAAATTTAACTCAGGAGGTAAAATATTTGCACACTAAATTGATGAAAAAATTAACGAAGACATAAATAAATGGAAAGACAGTCTGTATTTATGGATTATGGTAATCACTATTGTTAAAATGTCCATACTATACAAAGCAATATACAGATTCACTGCAATCCCAATCAAAATTCCAATGATAGTTTCTACAGAAATAGAGAAAACAATCCTAAAATTTGTATGAAACCACAAAAGATCATGAATAGCCAAAGCAATCTTGAGAAAGAACAATGCCAGAGGAATCACAACCCCTGATTTCAAACTATATAAGGGTATATAATAAAAAACAGACACTTGTATCAGTGGAGCAGAATAGAGATCCCAGGAAAATACTCATGCCTGTATTATTATAGACAAAGCACAAAAAGTATACTTTGGGGAAATGTCATTCTCTTCAGTAAATGGTGCTGGGAAAACTGGACAGTCACATGCAAAAGAATGAAACTGGACTCCTATCCCACGTACATGATACACAAAAATTATCTCAAAATAAACTAAAAACTTGAAGACTTGAAACCATAAAACTCTAGAAAGAAATATAGGTAAGCTCCTTGACATTGATTTTGGGAATATATTTTTTTGATCCGACACCAAAGCAAAGCAAAAAAAACCAAAAAACAAAATAACCAAGTGGGATGACATAAATCTAAAAAACTTCTTTCTGTGCAGCAAAGGAAACCACCAACAAAATAAAAAGGCAACCTACAGAATGAAAGAAAATATCTGCAAACCATATAGGCAACAAAGGGCTAATACTTAAAAATATAAAAGGAACTTACACAATTCAATAGGAAAACAAACAAATAATCCAATTAAAAATGGGTAAAGAACCTGAATAAAATTTTCCAAAAGATATACAAATAACCAAGAGGTACATGAAAAGATGTTCAACATTATTAATCATCAGGGAATTAAATCAAAACCACAATGAGCTATTTCCTCAGACCTGTTGGGATGTCCATTAGCAAAAGAAAAGATAAAACAAATGCTGGTGAGAATGTGGAGAAGGAACCTTCGGGCACTGTTGGTGGGAATGTAAATCTTGGTGCAGCTACTATGGAAATCAGCATGGAGGTTTAATAAAAGATTAAAAAAGAGGACTACCATATGTACCAGGTAATCCCACTTCTAGGTATACACCCCAAAGAAACTGAATCATTATCCCAAAGAGGTGTCTGTGCTTCTATGTTTGCTGCATCATTATTCACAATAGGCAAGGTTGGAAACAACTTAAGTGTCCATCATTGGATGAATGGATACAGAAAATGGGATATATAGAGGTAGACAGATAGATAAACAGGTAGCTAGATATAGATAGGAAGATATAGATATTATTCAGCCTTTAAAAAAAAATGAAATCCTGGCACACTTTTGACAACATGGATAAAGCTAGAGGGCATTAGGCTAAATGAAATAAGCCAGTCAGAGAAAAACATATTCTGCATGGTATCATTTATATGTGGAATTCAACCCCCCCCCCAAAAAAAAAAAAACAAGAAAAAACTTCAAACTCATAGAAATCAAGTGTTGAATTGTGGTTGCCAGCAGTTGGGGGTTGGGGAAAATAGGTTAAAAGATGAAAAAGGTTTAAGAAACTAATTTATAACATAGTGAGTATAGCTAATAACACTGCATTGCATAACTGAAATTTACTAAGAAAATAGAACTTGGGTGTATTCACCAATAAAAGGGGGGGTATATTTGAGGTGATGGAGTTGTTAATAAACTCAATGGTAGGAATCTTTTCACAATGTATACACATAACAAATCAAAAAGGAAACAAAAAATAAATTTATGAGTCTTAAGATTAAAAATCTGAATGTAAGACTATCAACTCTGTGTCCCTGGCATCTAAAAAAACATCAGGCATCTCAAAAACAAATATTTATTGAAAAAATAAATAAAAATGAATGAAACAAAAAATATGTCAAGTTCCAAGCAGGATTTAAAAATATGTAGATTAAAAAAACCAAACACCTAGATACAACTGTAAAACACCACAGACCTAGAGAAATTTTAAAACCACCAGGGAGGAAAAACAGATTACCTGTAAAGGAATGTCAGTTAGATTGACAACACTCTTTTTTAAAACAACCGGAATACAATTAATTAATGTCTTCAAAATGTTGAGGGAAAATCATTTTTAATCTCAAGCTATATGCCCAACTAAACTATAATTTGAGAGTAAAGAAAAAAATAACATTTCAAACATAACAAACGTTGTTAAGAAAGTTCACTAACCACAGCTCACTTCAGTAAGGAGACAAAGTCACAAAGAAAAATGAGGTACAAGTTTCAAAAGTGAGCCAAGAAATTGTTAAAACACCTTGATAGATTTAAACAGGAATTAATTGCAAGCAATAACAATGACAGTAACAGTGGGGTCGAATAAGTGGTAGGACTAAAACAATAGACAGCAACAGTTTTTAAAGATGGGTAAGTTCAGAGACAAATTTTCTTCTATTATTCTGGGTGAGAATGGAGAGTTTGAATGACTCTGAACTTTTTAGCAAAATCTACTGGTAAAACAACTATATTGAAATTTGGAAGATGACATGTAAAATGATAGGAACCAATAACTTCTAAACCCAAAGGGTAGAAGCGAGGAAAAGCATGAAAAGAATAAAACCCGATTAGACCAAGAAAAGCAATGTTTAATGAGAGCAGGCTAACAAAGCATTGCACTGTGAAGCAGGGAGAGGTGGGGACTGTCATGGACTCCTGATGGGCAGAGAGACTGGAACACCATTTCTGGAAAGCAATTTGACTATATATACCAAGGGCCATAAAAGTGTTCATTGCTTATTAATTCAACCTCCCGGAATTTATCCTAAGGGGGAGAAAGTAAAAATGTGGAGAAATATTTATATAGAGACATTCCTTATATCATTATTTATACTTGTCAAAAATGGAAAATAGCCTAATGTCTAAATTATTTGAGTTTTAAACTATTCAGTCATTATTTTGTGTTCAATGCCTATTGAATAAACTAATACAGTAATATGATATAATTTTAAGTTAAAAAATGCAGAATAATAAAAAGTAGATAACAACTACTGAGTGCTAAGTATGATCAGTCATTTTTCTGAGCCTTTTCTTATAGTAATCCCTTTAATGCACATGATAGCACTTGGAGGTTGATGCTATTATTATGATTATTTTATAGGTGAGGAAATCAAGGTACAGAGTATTCACCTGCTCAGGCTTAGGCAGCTAGTAAGTGGTAGAGTTCTGATTCATACCCAGGCAATCCAGCCACAGTGTTGAGCTCTTTACCACTGTGTTGTCTTAACTAGATTCAGGCCAATTGTGTGTGTGTGTGTGTGTGTGTGTGCGGGCGCACGCGCGTGTGTGCAAAATATATCTTAATTCTCGGTGTCAATGGTTATTGCTAAGTGGAGGAATTATGAATAATTTTTAATATACTAACACTTTCTCCATTTTCATGATTTTGTCAAGTGAAAATGCTGACTCTTACAACCACACAACCCTTCATAAAGGATAAAGCCATGAGCCCATTTGATAACCATTCTATAATACTATCCCTGTAGGATGTTTGCCTGCCCGGTACACCATGCAGTTGTACTCACGCGTAAACCAGCAGATGAATAAGCTAATGGGGAGGTCCTTAAACTTCTCTGGGTTGTGAACAGCTTGAGAATCTGGTGGAAGCTGGATCCCTTTTCCCCCAATATGTGAATCAAAAGATTCACATATTCCCAGTAGCCAATTGTAGACCCAAAGTCCCTGCCCTCTTAAGAATGACCCAAGTTAAGGTGCTTCACTTTATCCACAGCGTCAACTTCTTGGCCTACTGCCAAGAACAAGGAAGAAAGCACCTCCTGTGTTTCAATCCCTGACTAAGGTGTCTTTGACTTGATGATCCTTGCCCTGCAGGTGTCCCTGCCCCTGTCCCTTCCTCTGGGTGACTGGATACTAAAGGGACCAAACAACAGAAATTCAAATCTATCAATATAAAAACCATAGCATGGTGAGGCAGCTGGGGTCCTGTGACATATAAGAGAGTAGTAGCTCCAGGGAGGGCCTGAAGGGGATAGACTGTGACAGTGCTGTGTGAATCACTTGGAGTAAAGGTGCTGAGAAGACAGGCATATAATAAAAAATAAACAGAAAAATAGGCTACTTTATTTTGCCTAGTATATTCTTGATGAGAGACAAAGGCTTATATTTAATGCTAGAAAAGTCAAAAAATGAAAATACAAAGGATAAAAAAGAAAATCAATACAAAGGATAGACACCACTTTGATAAAAATGGGTTTTAATCCAAATATAAATTAAGATATAGGTCTTTTCCTGCTAGGCTGAGGGAGGTATTATAGAGAAGAAGGATACATAAGTCAGAGGGTATATTGTACATGAATCCAAGGGTTAGAGAAACCTTGGAAGAAAAATCGCTCAGGTTTTCAGTTCTACGCAGTTCCAAGTAGATGCTACAATGGAAGGGCCTTCATGCCCTGCCTGCTGGTGCTTTAGGCAGAACCATATTTCCGAGCATATAGATGAGATGTTATAAAATTCATGCTCCACTACAGCTCATTTACTTTATCCCTTGGGATTCCCCAGAAGTCCTCACCCAAAGCATAGAATTCAACAAACTCAGTTTTCTGACGTCCTAGCCCACAGAAAATTAGGTAGGAGAGCGGGTTTTGGAGCAACCCCACTAAGAGTCATATATTAAGAGCTAAGAGGATATGTCCCCCCCCCCCAAAAAAAAAAAAAGGATTAGGAAGCATTTGGAGCAAACCAGTATGGACCATGTGGCATAAGGGTGAGCCCATATGCCCCAGGAATCGCCATCCTGATAGCTGTATTTCTTAGCCCAGGGTACAGTAATTTATATGCATCACACTCACTACTTGTCATGAAGAAAGTGTTCAGTTATATTTAACAAGGTAGGGAGTAAAAAATGCATTGTGTTTGCTTTTTAACCAAAACTGAATAAGATAAAACTTTAAAATTGGCCCATAGAAGGCCCTCAACTATTTGAAGACTTCACACCACTAGAATACCCTCTTCCCTTACAAAGATAGAAGGTAAATGAGGCGTTACAGTATTATTCTTGGAGATTTCACAGATTAAATATCAAACTGCAACGCTCTGCCTACAGGGGTGTAATATATTAATCAATATGCATGGTATAAAATTATACGATGGATTAACTCATCAGAAACTCATGGGGAAATGTGCGATGAACAAAATCTACAAAAACCTGTCCAGGTGAGGAGGACATGAAGTAGAAATCAGAAGCGGTTCACTAAGAACGAGGCAGGGGGTCAGGTTCCCATTCCCTGACCTCTGCAGGGAAGGTAGAACCCTGAGCAGTGATGCTTTCTACATGCGAAGTCTATTCTTAACTTGGTCTGATGCACAATGACACAGCTAGAACACAGAATTTGGGAGATGAAAGAAAATGATGACAGTCATGCACTTCACACGATTAAGGGGTGATGGACACCTGAGCTCGTCACACGGTGGATGGAGCCCCTGGGGAACCCACAATATTGGCTCCAATTCGGGGTCTGGGTTGCTTGTGATGTTTCTACAACAATCTCGGTCTCCCTTCTGTCATGCTGCGAAGCACTGGACACGGGGTACACAGAACACCCCAGCCTCTTCCTCCTTCCTTCCCAAGTTCAACTGCACACAGCTCCAGTCCCCTCCACAAGAGTGTAGTCATTCTGTTTGGGCTTTCCGTCATTCCAAACTTCTCCCCACAAGTCAGCCCTACCGAGAGCCCTACTCTGTACCCATGGATACCAAGAAGGAAAAAACAGCATTCTGCCTCCAGGAGCTTCCCTGCAGCCTGAAAAAAAGTGTGCAGCAAAGAATTTGGGGAAGAACAAAGGAGAGATCAGTGCTGCCTCAGTCAGGGGCAAAGCCTCTTAGCATGAATATGAGCTTTGAAGGATGAGTAGCACTTGGTTTGTTCGTAAGCCTAAATCCCAGATTCCTTAGGGGAAGCCTGGATAACTCCTGGCCTCGCCTACCTCCTCAGCTTCCTCTCTCTCTGTGTGAGCCGTCAGAGTCTACGCTCAGTGCAACTCACCAAGGCTCTTCCCATGGGACAGGCTCGCTCTCACCCTAGGTCCCTGCAAAGTGCACTCTTTCTGTCCCCGTCTTCCTCATATTCACTTTCCTCTACTGTTTAATCTTACTTCCTGGAGTCAGCTCATGCCCCCAGGATGCCTCTTTTCAGCGCTCCTGGAGGGTTCGTGCTTGCCTCATGAGAGGCATGATGATGACTGTGTAGGAGAATCTGCAGAAGCAAAGGCTGGGGAGGGCTGGGACAAACAGAGGGAGGGGAAGGAGAGGAGGGTGAGCCTTCTGACTTGAGCAGATGACGTCCTTCGGATAAGGGAAGCGATGCCAAATTCTGAAGGTTTTATTTGGTGCAACGTGTGACGAAGAGACTGAACCAGCTTTATTAAGGAGCAATTAAAGACTTCTGGGCAGGAATTCCGCAATGAATTCTGAGCAGAGATTCAGTGACACAATCCCTAAGAGCAGACCTCAGATATAATCAGGCATCACAACGAAGGAGAAAGGGAAATATTCACACCGCTAGCCAGCCTTGTGATTTCATCCAGAAGAAATACCCTCTATCTAAAACAAGGATAACAATATCTCCTTCACAAATGGTTTGTGAGAATTAAGTTAAATAAAACAGCACAAGGAGACGCTTGATGCCCGGGAACATCCCTACTGTGAACATTCTCGAATCCCGAAAGGCACTCGGTGTTCCTTGTGGGAACGCCACCTTTGCAATTAGATCCCGAGACACTCAGCAAGAAGTGCTAGAGATAGGGAAGACTTAGAGGCAAAGGGAAGAGAAAAATGATGAGAAACAGGAGGAGAATGAGCAACGAAAAAACAACACATCACTTTAAAGCCTTCACAACAAAATGTACCCTCTCTTTATTTTCCTATCCGGTGCTACATTTTGCCAGTAGAGTAGCAATAACTTCTACTGCTTTATAGTACACTCACAATAAATGGCTTCTGAGGCCTGATTTACCACCTCAGGGAAGTGCAGGCATTTAATCATTCCAGCAGCTGCTCAAGGTTCTGAACATCCCCGTTCAGGAGCGATTATCGAGGAACCATATTGAAAGGGTAAGAGAGCCGGTGGCTTCTTAAAGCGCTGAGTTTCAGGGTTCGGGGGCTGTGGGGGTTGAAGTCCGGGCAGATGCCAAGGGGCTTCCTCCTCAGCACTGCATTATCCTCCTTGTAAAGGAGATCAGGAGATGCTTCCCGGTTTACTGAGAACCAGGGAAAGTGGTTCATCTCCAAGAAGAGCTTCACGTTGTACAGGGCCTTTTCCTATAAAGCGCTCTTTCCAGAAGTCAGGCTTATTCATGAGAAAATCAACAGTGAACACAGCATACAGGCAACCCCACGCTTAAGAAATTGCCCTTTCCCTGTGCCCTCTTTTCCCGATGCTGGCCTTCACGAGACCTAGACCCAGGTCATGCTCTGACAGCAGCATGATTAGAAGTCAAGGACTTGAGGGCGAGCTTGGTGTTGGCTGCCTTATCCGGGCCATGCCCTGAGAAGGAAGCAGTTATTCTTAGGCCCTCAAATTTCTAGCCATCAGAGACTTTTTTTTTTTTTTTTTTTAATCTGCAGGGTAATAAGGGTTGTGTCTTGTAATCTCCTGGGCTTCTAAGTGTGAATTTGGGAGGAACAGCTGGCCTGGAAAGATACGTTGTCAGTAAAATCTGGCTCTCCTGGTCCTTGGGGCCCCTTCTTACTACGCAGCTGCCTTGCTTTTACAATACGCAGCCAGAGCCCTGTGACATCAGACATGTCTCCGAGGGCCAGCCCTCCCGTCAGGCAGAGGCATCATCTCCAAGCAGACACGGAAGGGACTGGTGTTAGCTTGCTTGCTTACTGATATGTCCTGAGAGCCCTCCCGAATGTCTGATTTAGTGGCCCCCAAATTTGGCAAATAAATTAGATCTGAGATCCCGCCTGTTTTAGCTACTTCCCAGGGGTGTGATCTTGGATAGCTTACCTAACCTCTCTGAGCCTTAATTTTATCATCTGCAAACTAGGGATATTAATAGAGCATTACTGTCTGCCACATGGTTAGCATTTGGCAAGCAAGTTTGATTTGGTGGTTGTAATAACCCTCCTCTGTTCCTTTTTGCTCATTTCCAAGCTCATCACAATGGGAAAGTTGATCGCTACCAGAGCAATTCCAGGAATGTATCTGTAGGAAGAACAGACGGTGAAATCTTTCTCTTATAACTCTCTCAATAGGCTTCGTGTTCTGGAGTTCCTGGCCTCCACTGGGCCTGCCGGGTCTCTGCTCCCCTCTCCAATGCTCAGCATGGCTTAAAAACTTGTTCCCCCTTGTGCCACAAGTTCTTAAACTGAGGACAGCCAAACGGAATGAGGCGCAGACCCCCTGCTACTTACGAAAAGCTCTTCTGTGCTCTTGCAAAAGCCAAAGGTAAACCTCAATCAACTGGCTTATTTATAGTTTGAAGAGTTATATCCCACCTACTGCCTCGGGGTTTTAATCAGAAGAAAAAACCTACTTAATGTTCATCTCCCACTGCCAGATCACGCCACAGAGCTGTCGGAACGTTTGCCACGTCAGCCTTTTGGAGGTTGCCACAGGTCAGCAATAAGCCGTGGCGTTTGAAGGAGCTCACTAGCTCCAGCATATCCATCAGATAAATTACTGCCTGACACGAGGGGACGAGGAGCAGCTGAGCGCCTTCCCAGAAAAACAAAAAACAAAAAAGCCAAAAAAACAAAAACAAAAACAAAACAAAAACAAAAAAACAAAAAAGAAAGAAAGAACGAAAGAAACAGTGAGTGGGAAAGCACCCATCCCTAAGAACAGACAGCTTCCAGCTTGTTTTCTACATTTTAAAGCAAATATGACAGTGTCCTTGCTTTCAGAAGTGGAAGGGCTAGGTCAGTTCCCTGGTAGATTTCATCTTCCAGTCACTGAATGCCGGGAGGGACTCGGGGTGGGTGGGGGACTGGTGTGAGAAGCTGTCCTGGGAGCCTGAGCTCCAAACAGGAATGCTTCCTTTGGACCCTCCGGAGCTCACACAGAACTAGGCAACCGCAGCTGGGATGTTTATGGAGCACATGAAGGAAGGAATGAGGCTTGGTTCATCCCACCGAAGAAGGACGAGTCTGGCCTCTTAATCAGCATCCCAGCTGCTTTCGTACTTGCTCAAACTGAAGCAGTAAGTCCCTCTCTGCTTCCTTTTCCGACTCATACTTGGGACTAGGCAGACCCTTGACACTGAGCCTCCAGAACCATCTCAACTTCTCGTGTACCCAGCTTCTAATGCACGTTCTTTGATGTCTGAGCCCCATTAGAATGCATGCACAAGGAATGGCTTCACTGTGTACCCCGAGCCTCCCGGTGCTTCTCAGCTAGAAGAGGGAGCTGAGGAGAAGGTGTGAACAACCTAGAATTTGGACCCTGGAGCCACACTACCATTTAGCAACGTTCCAGTGATTCAGATTTTGATTTGAATTGGGAACTCTTGAGTTCAGCGTAAGAATGAGGACATAGCTAGAGTTTGGCAAAAAAGCATAGCCTGGTGTTAGAACATCTCTAGAACTTTCCTTCAGGGGTTCTCAAAGTGAACTCCAGCTACCCCCAAGGGCTGTGGAAATGTGAAGGTGGCCTTTTCAATTGCCCCAGTGCCTGGGAGAGGGGATACTAAACATTCCTCCATGTTTACAGTCATTGAAAACTGAATAGCTCCAAATACCCATTGTGCCCCTTTTGAGAATCAGTGACACTCAACCTCAGATCCTACCCACTGTGACTCACTGCACTCATCCACACACACGTCCACCACCAGGAAATCCACTCACAGCCTTTCAAAAGCTGCGTGGATGTTCTGAAATATCTAATCACTCAGGGGCTGAACAATTGGCTCCAGATGTCTTTGGAGCTTGGAATTAGAAGCTCTGAGTCTAAGTTTTTCCATTGATGAGTCATTTAGTTCCTTGATTAGAAAGTATCTTCTCCTCCTCAAACCACTTCTTTGTCATCTGTCCCTTAGTGATACTCTCCAAATGGTTAATGAGCATTAAATCAGAAAATGTACATGGAAATGCTTGGGAACCATAAGGTTCTGTGCAATTGTTAAAGTATATAGGTATTCAGTATTACGTACTATAATATAATTGATCAGGAGCCAACTTATGGATTTTCTCTTCTGAAATCTGATTAGCCCGAGCAGTGCTAATATTGCCAAGCCATATTGGAGCCTGAGGCACAAGGGGGAAAAAAAAAATCAATGCTCTTATCCTGCCTTCTTTTTTTTTTTTTTTAAGATTTTATTTATTTATTTGACAGATACAGATCACAAGTAGGCAGAGAGGCAGGCAGAGAGAGAGGAGGAAGCAGGCTCCCCACTGAGCAGAGAGCCCGATGTGGGGCTTGATCCCAGAACCCTGGGATCATGACCTGAGCCGAAGGCAGAGGCTTTAACCCTCTGAGCCACTCAGGTGTCCCTTATCCTGCCTTCTTTAAAATTTTGACATTTTGTTCATGATGGACTTTTTGTATTAATTTTGATTTAAAAAAATTTTTTTGGAAAAAATATTTCTTTTGATTACTGAGTGCTTTGGTGCCCCCTTTAAATTTTACACCCCAGGGAAATGCCCTAGACCCTCACCCTTGTGCTGAAAGCTTGGCCCCCTAACCTTCTAACCAGTAGGTCGCTCTTTAGTCCAAACCTCTGGCCCTTGTGGGGAAAGAGAGACTACAAGATTCACTGCCTTCTTGTAAGAACTCTATATACCTGAAGGTAGTGATCAAGTTGTCCATTGGCCCCCTTTTTGCTCTACTGAATTGCCCTTACTCAGCTCTTCCTTCTGGTGCCCCAACTTCCTGCAAAATCCAACTAGTCTTCAAACTGGTTGTTAATTTCTGAGCTTTTTAATTGTGAGAAACCAATAATACACTGACCAAAGAATATCCACTTTTATTTTATATATTATTACGTTCAATGTATTTCCAACTGTTTTTCCCCCATTTAAGTAGTTGGGGTCAAGCTGGTCTACACCGGGCCCTACAGGATAATATTGTAGTCTATTGTGGGGTTTTTATTGTCTGGATACTCCTTTCCAAATGCCTTATAGCCTGAGACTGTAATAAGCACGATAGGGAGGGATGCTAAGGCCAGATGATTTCTCAGAGCCTCCTGGCCACAGCTGAATTACCCAAGAGCCCTTTGAAGCATGGCGGCTTGGGGTCTCTGTTGCATTTTTTTTTTTTTTTTTTGTACTTTACAAAGTGGAGGAAACTTGGTCATGGTTCAAATCCTACCATTTGGATTTGGAAAGTACATCTTGTTACTCAGTATCCTAGATAATTTGCCTGATTGGAATTTTTTTTTTTTTAAATACTGCCATTTGTTGGTTTTTAGACACCAACTAGTTTTAACCTATATTCATCATCACCCCAGGTGAGAAACAGGGTAATAAGGAACTAAGCAACTTGCTCAGGATAGCCCAGGGCTAGTGAGAAGGCAACGGGGCTATGAAGCTGGCTGTCTGGCTTCAGAGTTTCTGGGTGCATTTAATCACTGCTCCATTACGCCTTTCAGACACCATCAAGTAGGGCAATTGGGGTTAATCCTTGTAACAGCTCCACATGCCAGATAGTACATCTGTTTCCACCTAGTGAAATGGAGACTCCAGAAAGTCAAATAACTTAACCAAGCTTTACTCTTCTTCAGCTGCGTATGGGCCTATCGGGCTGGAGGACCAGGTACAAGTACGCGAACCAGAAAGAAACGAGAAATGGATTTCTTTTTTATCAGCTCGTAAGGGGCAAACTGAGTTTAGGTGAGAAAGGGCCAAGGGCTCAGGGAGCGGGGGTGGTCCTCCCCTGTGTCTCCAGTAGGCACCACGCTGGTGAGCTGAAACGTAAATTCTGCTAGCCCAGAAAGTGCCAGCATCATTTTAGGAATAACTAGGTGAGCGCTGATTTCCTCTAACTCATTTCAGCGCAGCCTGGCCGTCTCAGGAAGTATAGAAGCCACAGAGCCCTCCACTGAGGCCCGATTTCTGGGGGAGGCCGGATCATGCTCCGGGAGCCCGGCACACCGGCCCTTCAGCTGGCACCGAACCCAGGCCCACAGAGCCCCCCTCATGTGTCTGGAGGACAGCGTTTCCTATCGCTCACCGCTCTGCCCTTTTGTTCATGCTGTCTGGGTTTAGATGAATGAGATTTACATAGTTTTAATAAATATTAATAACCATTTTAATCTCCGTAAACCTTTCATATGAGACATGCAAATTGCTTTCCAGTCATCTTAGGTGCCCAATGAGAGTGAAGTAATCATTTTGCAAAGCTGTGCCAACTCTTCTGGGCCTTTCGGGCCCCATTTAGGCTGGGTCTGTTTGACCGGGAAAATGTTCGGGGAGAAAACAAAGAAGTAATTAGGATGGGTGTGCAGGCAGACCGCACCCACTGGCCCATTTTCGTTTTTAGGTATTGTACACCTATCTTTATCTATCTACCATCCATGGTTGATTATTTTTTGTAGGGGGTGTTTTATAATATTACTAATAATACTAGCTAATATCTATTGAGTGCTTACCATGTGCCAAACAATGAGTTGTGCTCCTCAAGTGCATTTTGTCATTCCATCCTCCCAACTGCATTATTAGCTAGATGACCCTCATCCCCACCTTACAGATGAGAAAACCGAGTCTCAAAGAAATTGCTGGTCTCAGATCATATAACCAGGAAAGCATGTGATAGTCCCTGGGTTCAAACTGAGGTTTGTTTGTTTCTAAGGATCTTTGGCTATCAGTGGGAGAGCCTGATCTTTTACCTCCCTGTTGAAACCAAAAGATTTGGAACAAATAGTAGTGTATAGTTTGGAGAAAAAAAAAAAAATGCCTCAAGACTCAGCCTTTGTGGGGTGTGGGAAAGAGTGGGAGGGTGAGAGAAAGAGAGAAAGGTTACTTCGAAAAGCCTAGTGAGTTAGACAGCTATAAAGTGAATTTTAAAATCTCTTTCCATCCATCCATAGGATCAGGCTGAATGTGCTTTACAGTCATGGGCCATTAGAGCAGAGGTGTCTCAGGGATTACCTAGCTGGAGCTTCTTACTTTACACTTGAGGAAACTAAGGAACAGAGAACTGTAACTCGTTCAAGGTTATCATAATCACAAACATTTGGGTTATTGTCCTGGAGCTTCGCTTCTTCTTACTATCAGTATTTGTTATTATTGTTAATACATTTTGAGATACATTCGGGCCAATCGCTGATACAAAATAAGATATTTTGCCATGATGTATTTTTGTTTTAATGTATAAATCTCTACTTAGTGTCTTAGCAGATGGAAGGTCTAGAACACTTACAACTAAGAGCAAATGGAGACAGTATGATTGTTCTCCGGAATCATCAAAATTGGCCTGTTCCAAACGCCAAAATGTTATCGTGCCATTGTCCAAAGGATGGCTGTTTCCTCGGGTATAAGTCTGATGCCCTGAGTCGATGGGCGTGTGTGTGTCTCAGAAGGAATTCTCCTGTGGTCAGTCGATGTGCTGGCAGGGACCTTGTGTTAACAGAGCAGAAACGAGAAAGGCATTTGGGTCCAGGGTGCAGAGCTGACCAAGCTCTAGACCGATAGTGTTAAAACTCTGCAATACATCTTCAGGATTAAGTTGCCTGATGCCAGCCTCCCAACCAGAAAATAGCCAGTGGTTCAAAGGTGTCTTACAATATTATCATTTTTAGGAGGAGGAGGAATGATATGAAGTAATAAAGGGCCATCCTAGAAATTCCTTTTAGTTATTAGGGAGGGATTCTTTGATATATTTTAAGTTAAACCTGTGTCTCCCCAGGGACCATAAACATTCCCATGATGATATTTCTTTTTCTTTTTTTTTTAAAGTTTTTTTTTTTTTAAGATTTTATTTATTTATTTGACAGACAGAGATCACAAGTAGGCAGGGAGGCAGGCAGAGAGAGAGGAGGAAGCAGGCTCCCCGCTGAGCAGAGAGCCTGATGTGGGGCTCGATCCCAGGACACTGAGATCATGACCTGAACAGAAGGCAGAGGCTTAACCCACTGAGCCACCCAGGCGCCCCATAACCTGTGATGATATTTCTGTGAAGACTAAAGTCACAGGAGCTTGATTCATTCTTTCTTTCTCACTCAGATTTACTGGATATCGTGCCATGTGCCAAAGAGATAAACATGAAAAAAAAAGGGGGCAAAAAAAAAAAGGGCAGTTTCCTGCCCTCAAGGAACTTGCAGTCTTGGGAGGAGACCTAATGAAGAGTATACAAGTAAACACACGATTACAGTGAAGTCCTGTTAAGACAACTCTCAGGTCAGATTACCGGCGCTTCATGCCCACTCCGTGTTTCACCAGTTATGTGATACTGAGTGACTGACTTAATTTATCAAAGTCTTGTGTCATCAAATGTGACATAGGGATAACAGTATTATCTTTCATGAAAAGTCGTCATTGGGTTAAATGAGACAATATCTATAAATGCTCAGTAGAGTATATGATATAAATATTCCAAAATAATAGCTGTAATAACAATGTATTCTCCTATTGCAAATGCTTTAGCAGAAATATGAACAAAGGAAGGGCACCTAACTGAGAAGGGTTGGGGGGGAGGATGGAGAAAAACTCTACAGAAAAGAAGCATAAAGATGAGTATGAATCAGTAGACAGACCGTGTCCAGGATGGTTGGAACTGGGGTAAGAAGTGGCTGGGCTCTCCTTTTGGGGCCTGATGAGGCAAGTCCAAAGGCTTAGAGACACGGAAAACGTCAGTTACTCAAAGCAAGGCTTATACTTCCTTCCAGCTGGACCAGATTATCAGGAAGGGCAAAGGGTAACACATAGCAGGAGAGGTACGAGGCAAGTCATAAAGGGCCTTACTTTGCTCTGAAGGCCTTCCAGGTCACTGAAGAATCTTAATCAGCAGAGTGACATCGCAGAAGGTTGGAAGGGTCACTCCAAAATGTAGACCCAAATGGCTCAGAAGAGAGCAGATCAGAGAAGGGATGCTAGGTAAGAGTCTGTTGTAGGAATTCAAGTGAGAAATGATAAGGCCCTCAATCGAGGCAGTAACAATGGTTGCAAAGAGAGGTGACGAGATTTGAGACGTTCTTAAGAAGAAAGGGGTGGGACTTGGCAATTACTTGGATGTGAAGAGCAAAGGCAAGAAGCAGTTCAGGAAGTCACTCAGGTTTCTGGATGGAGGGACTGGATAGATGAAAAGGCAGGGAGAGTATGGAAGATGGTGCGTTGTTTGAGACATGCTGAGTTCGGGGTTTTTTATAGGGTTTTCAGGGAGAGATGCATTTCTGGCACTCAGAAGAAATATAGGATATTAAAGTCATGGAGAGGAGCCAAGAAATTATTTATGTGTTGAAAACATTTGATTTAAAACCATCTACTGAATCCATTTTTGTTGTTTTGGTTGTTAAAGATGAGAACACGAAAGACAGAATATATGGTTCTTCTAGAAGACCAGCTTTCAACTTTATTAAAATAAATGACCCGCTCTGATGAATAGAATAATGATTTCTAAGGTATCTTACAATTCTAACACTATGATTCTATTGTTCCAAACTACAGTCGTGAATCCAGAATTGCCTTTTGATGATGAGTAATCTTGCGGCCTTAAATCATCTTTTGTGGCCTCGTGAAATGAATAGATAGATAGATAGATAGATAGATAGATATTTTTTTTTAAATAAAGCCCCCACATCACACATTTTTTGAATTTTTTAAAAACAAATGCCATACAGCCCCAAACATGCATTGAGGATGCTTATGAAAAGGAAAAACCAAGTAAAGACACTATCTACATTTACCTACTCTGATCCCAGTTGGCGGCAAAGAGCAGAAGAATCTTCCTGCCATAGTGATCACGGTTTTCTAGCACTCCAGGGAACCCATCGATGAGAGCCCTCTTAATGCCAGGGTCATCAGCCTTGAAGTTTTTGAACATGTCCAGGTTGAGCTGACGGTACTGAAAGTACTGGGCCAGGAGTCTGAAGGCATCTGCTTGGTGAAACTTCCTGGCTCGGAGAAATCTCAGGATGAAGGCATCATCTGTACGTAAAAACCCAATGTCAGGCCTGGTGATGATCATGTCCCTGACTTGCTGGATATCCTGATGTAAGACATCTGGGTTCTCATTCAGTTCCAGGCGAGCTTTCTCTATAGTCTCTGGACTGAGTCCGGCCTGTAAGTGGGTCATCTTGGCCGAATCTCCTTTCCACGTGCTTAATTTCTGATATTTTGGAAGAATGGAGACTGGTCCCATTCACCTGATGGTCTGCCGAAATCGGGGCCCATTCAACAGTTTCGTTACTACCAAGTTGCCACCAAAGCAGACAAATAGATGGTCTTCTTTCTGTTTTTGGAGAGCAGTAGGACATTCAGGTCTTATGTGGCGGGGGCCATCCAAAAAAGAAGCAACTCTGAGACCATTCCTTACTGCAAAACAAATGCACACAAGAGAGATGAAACAGTGACGATACAACGTCTAGGCAAATTAATTGCAGCTGAGATAGAAAATCAGTATTGTGCTGGGATTTGACTAGACAAGGTCTCCAAAGAATGAAGGGTAAATGGTATAATTGGGGGTCCCGGGTGGCTCAGTCTTTGGGCATCTGCCTTAGGGTCAGGTCATGATCCCAGAGTCCTGGGATCAGCCCCACATGGGGCTCCCTGCTCAGCGGGAGGTCTGCTGCTTCCTCTTCCACTTCCCCTGCTTGTATTCCCTCTCTTGCTGTCTCTCTCTCTCTCTGTCAAATAAATAAATACAATCTTTTTAAAAAATAAAAAATAAATAAAATCGTGTAATTGGCAGAATTTTATCCTTCACATCCTGAATGCATCATACGTGAATTTTTGAAAAATGTTTGGGAACTTCTTAGTTACACTGACTGGTTAACACAATAGCATACGGTCAGATTAGTTAATAGATGGCTCTTCCATTAATTACTCTCAGAAACGGTACGAAGAGAGAAAGATCCCCCCTCTGCGGCAGCCTGTTTTATGGGGCTATTCACAGTCCTAGAAATTATGGCTGCTGTACAATTTATTGCTCCCCATTAGCCTCTTCTCTCAATCGGAAGTACTTTTCACAGACATGTGCCCCCCCCCACCTCTTTAAAAGGCAGTCGTTTGCATCCCAACAATAAAAAAGGGACTGTTAAAGGTCACTCTAACCTAACCCCACAGGTACCTAATTACTCAAAACTGAACTAACAATGGCCTGGGGGGAAGGGGGAGGGTGGCCGCCTTTGGCTGGAAACCTGAGCTTCCAGAATCAGATTCAGCAGCAGCGAGAAAGGAGGCTCACGTGTGGACATTACAGCAGCTTTATTGTTGGCCATTGTTACTCTTTCGCAGGAAAGGCAAAGGAACTTGAAACCCAGGATGCCTCCCTGCTCCCATTTTTTACGATTTTTCTTGTTGTTCTGAGCTATCCTTTTACTTATGATAATGACTGAATCTCCTCAGATACATCTCTTTTGACTTCTACACCTCCTTTTACAGAGGAACACCCCTATTATTTGCATCTTTCTCATTTTAAATATAAATGCCCTCAGACATCTGTTTGTTGTAACCCAGAAGTTGCAAAAATCGGAAGACATATAAGGTGTAAATGAACTTGAAGGCATGTGTTTTTTTCCCCAGGTCTACAGTATTTGCAACAAGAGGCAGAATATTTATACCCAAACTAATTATTATTGGTGCTTTTTTATCATACAAAATAATTTAAAAGACAAAACTGATTCTTCTGCCTAATTTAGGACAATCAAGTCACACGTTTCTGCTTTATACTGTGATATGGAGGAGCTGAAGAACAGTTCAGGTAACTGGTATTCATCTTCAAGATAATGAAATAAGACAAATTTTACAGATAAAATGTTGGCTTTGTAAAATAACTTGTAAGAAAACAGCATTTAGTTCTGTAACATGTGAAAATGAGAAATAAAACAAAGTCTTCATTTTCACTAATTTTAAGGACTTAGAATGGTAAATGGAAAATAATGCTACGAACTATTCCCAGGATTGGAAGAAACTTCTGAATCCTTCTAGCTCGATGTTCATCTGATGTTAAATGTCCTTATGTAGTAGCCTTACCAAACCCCTTCAGAAAGTTTCTGTGTTTGATGTCTCCTCTTCTAATTCATCCCCACACCGACAGCAACGTCTTCACGGCTCCCACCAACCACTTGAGCAGAATGATCATATAATTTACCATCCAAATTTAAACACGAGGGGGCACTTACAATAATAATAATGCTAGAACAATAGCCACAAACTGGGACAAATCTCAGCAAACCCAGACAGATGGTCACCCTACTAGAGAATGATCTTTTTGTTCCTACATCCAATAGACAAATTTCAGTCCTCTTTATGAGTGAATTCTATCAGGATTTGATACTGATGACTTCATCCTTCTTAAAACTCTCTCCACCATTCTCCCATTCTTTTTTCTCTGACCCCAGACATCCTGATTCTTCTCTTAGCCTTGCCGACCCTTGTTCTGTCTTCTCTTTCTGTGAACACTTCAGTATAGTGCTTCCAGGATCCTGCCCCGTGGTTTGACCACCTACATGTAATATGACTTCTCTGTATGGCTCTCTCCTGGTTTCCAGGCTACACATTCAACCACCTTCTCAACAACTCCACAGAGATGTCCTCTAGACACCACAAATTCCATGTGCTTAATCCTGAACAAATCCTCCTTCCTCATCCTGAGTTCACTCCTCCACCTCCATCTCTTAGTGACTGACATCTTCTGTGCCATTTCCCATTCTAGAAACCTGGGAGTCTACTATTATTTGACTCTCTCCCTTCCACCCACTTCCAGACAATTAGTTCCATAATATTTCTTAAATCTGCCTGTTTTTTTCCATCCATTTTTCCTGTCTTTTTCTGGGTCATATCAGTCTTCGTCTGTTTAGCCCTGTAACATCCTCTCTGGTCCCTGCTGCCAACCTTGCCCTTCTCCCCCCGCATTCTCTGGATTCTACTTGAAATCTGCTCATGTCATTCCTCGATGGACATTGACCAATACCTGCCAGTTGTCCCAGAATGAAGTATAAAACCATGTAATAAGGTTTCCAAGACTCCTCATCATTTTGTCCTTATCTCTTTCCAGATTCACCAGCCATACCCAGCCACGTGAAGTTTCTCCTCACTTCTGTGGGCCTTGACAAAGCATGACCTCTGATGAATTCTTCTTCACCCTTCAGGATGCATCTGGACACCATTTTCTCTAGGAAACCCTCCCTGACCTCCCAAGTCACTGGCAGTCCCACAGCCCCAACCACATCATGTCATTGCCATGTCCCTCTCTCCCTCTTTACTCTAAAGTCCTTGCTGAGAATTGATGGATCTCACTCACCTGTGCCTCCCCAAGACAGTGCCTGACACAAAGAGTGTCAGCCCATGAGCGGAGCAACTTGGCTATGTTCACTGTCTATCCTCAATGCCTACAACAGTGTCTACCACACAGGTGCCTAATAAGTACAGAGAGAATAAATGAATAAAGAAAGTAACCAAAACATTATTTCAACGAGTGAGTGGTTTCCCCTGCTGTTGGGTGCCTCTGAACCATTTTCCTTAAATGATGGTGTTGCAGCTGACTTTTAATTGCCCAGGAGAATTCAGCCTAGGCACACTGTACTTCAGATCATTGCCTCCCTGAAGCAGGCTGGGTGATGTTCACAGTTCCTAGCCACGGCACAGGATGCTCAGAGCACCAGTCATAGCAACAGCTTGTCCCCTTCAGAAGATTTAAAGTTACACACCTTACAGTTCAGGGAACTCCATAATGTTTCTGAAATAAATTACCACGGGTTCAAGGGGAGAGCTGAGATTGCATTTTTCATGACCACCTCCACACATAGCTATGCTTCCAATCTATAATATAGAAATAAATTTGCTTCAGTTTTACATCTTTATTCTATCCTCGGCGTACGGTAGAAGCTTCTGGGGAGAACACCCAAGCCAGGATCACTTGAGATAAAATAGATATTTTCCATTAAAGGCAACTGCTGCGCTTCAGAAGTCTGAATCATCTGCTATTTAAATAACAACTTTAATTGTTAATATTTGTGGCTAAAAATGCTGTGCCATTTAAGAGTGTTCTCCAGGATGTGGTGTTCTTACTTGACTGCCATCCTTTGTTCATGGGAAGGATTTGGTTCTCACTCAACTTTTTGGAATTGATCAACTAAGTATGAAAAGATACACTGGACTTGGTATCACATGAAGAAGTAGGAGTGGTTTTCTGTCCAGTGGAATGAATAATAATAATAGCTTTAATTTATCATATTTATAAGTATAGTTACAATGTTCCAGGCACTTACATATTCTCTATTAATATATTACATTATTTGATCTTTAGAACAACTGTATGAAATGAGTGTATTATTGTCCCCATTTTTCAGATGAGGAGACTGAGGCATAAAATGGTTAAATGAGTTTCCCAGGGTTGCATAACTGCTAACCAGAAAAATTGGATTCAAGACCAAGTAATCTTTCTCAGGTCCCATGCTCTTTCCTACTGTGCTTTTCTGCCCCTTAGGTGCAGCAAAGGGGCTCTAGTATTTACCACGTAAGAGCTATGTGACCTTCAGCAAGTCATCTTTCCTCTCAGAAACTTACTGTCCTTTACCAAAATTCCTTCAAGATTTACCATTCCATAAACCTAAACATGCTGCAGGAGTTCACAGATATTCTTAGGTACCGTAATACCATACCATACAGATGTCCAGTCTTGTCTCTGTTTCTTCCTCAGAAGAGGATTGAAACTATTTAAAAATCTAGCTGTCTATGCCTTTTCCAGCTGTTAGAAATGTTCACTTTCCCTTGCATATCTTCCTTTGGCTAAAATGCCGATCAAAGATCCTGCCATTCTCTTTGAAGGATTGATACTTTGCCATGCCTAGCAGAGTGCCAAGCATGATTTGGGCACCGAAATGTGCTTGATAATCAAAAAAAGCACGTTAGGCAGATTCATGTGAGCCTCAGAAATCATCTTTCCCATTGCTGTTTGGGTACAAGTGATTCGTTATTTAGACATTGTTACATAAACATGGAGAGTAACTTATCACACCCTCTGGGGCACCCAAGGCAGAAGCTAACTTCTACTTTAAATGCATGCTTTTTCTAATGAACTAGAAATTTAAGTAGTAGTACTATTTTGTATGAGAGAGAGGAAAGAAGAGTCTTCATATCATGATATTTAAAATCATGGTATCTACAGATTTATGATTCCCAGTTCATCTCAAGTTTCCATTAGAAGAAATTTTTTTTAAAAATTTTATTTATTTATTTGACAGAGAGAGCAATAGGGCACAAGCAGGGAGAGCAAGAGAGGGAGAAGGAGAAGCACGCTCCCCACCAAGCAGAGAGCCCAATGGGGGTCTAAATCCCAGGATCCTGGGATCATGACCTGAGCCGAAGGCAGATATTTAACCATCTGAGCTCCCCAGGTGCCCCTAGAAGAAATCTATTTGTATATTTCCTTATAGAAAATTCAGTTATGGGACTCCAAGGTGGCTCCGTCAGTTAAGCATCTGAGTCTTTATTTCGGCTCAAGCCATGATCTCAGCGTTGTGAGATCAAGCCTCATATCAGGCTTCATACTCAGTGGGGAGTCTGCTTGAGATTCTTTCCCTTTGCCCCTCCCCCACCCCACTCCTGCAGGCTCACTCTCTCTGTCATACAAATAAATAAATCTGAAAAAAAATTCAGTCTTAAAAAGGTGAATTTGTACACACACATACACACACACCTATAAAACATACATCGTAGTATTTATGAACTAAGGAATCTATGCAGAAAAATCATTTTAGAAAGTACAATAATCCAAATGAAATTGACTTCGGTTATTTTATAATCTGTTACTTGCATTTATTTCATTATCTTCAAAAACTCACATTAAATATAGTGGGAAACAATCAGACTAATAATAACCGCACCTTGTCTACAGAATATATAGGTGAGTATGTATTACTTCAAAGCCTTTTACACCAATTATCTTTCCTCATTGTTACATGATCCTGCAATAGGTAGGAAGAAGAAGGATTTCCTGGGAGATACTGAGGATCATGTGAAATGATGTAGGTAAAAGTGTTTTGGAAATAAAACTCCATCTTACACTTACTGTGATCTTGTTGATCATAGTTTTCTTATTTCCAGGTTAAAACAGATGGAGTCTTAGAACAACAAAGCACTTGTCTTAAAGTCAGAAATAAACTAATGTTAAAAATTGGGGGAAAAATAAATATTCACTGAGTGTTTATTATGTACCTAAAGCTTTGTTGTTCTACGATCTAATCTCCACACCCACCTTTAAAGTTGGGTATTTATTAGATGAAAGGATAAATCTGAGATTTAGATAGATTAATTATAGCTAGAAGAATGAAGATTGACACCATAGCCTCCCTGATCTAAGGCCCATGTTCTGTCAATGACCTCGTCCGGCTTCTCAGCTTAGGTCCTTTCTCTACACCACTCTGGATGCCTGTGCCCTCCCAATGACTCATTCACACAACAGGCACACACCCACACTCCACCAGTCCTAAGGGAGATCATTTAAAGCATGTTGTAAAGTTGGCCATATTTGGGGAGGAAAGAGTATATTGTTGTCATGACCAGAAAGATGAAATCTATAAAGCCTAGATATTGTTTGAAATATAAGAACATCAGTAAATAATGGAAATGTCTCAAATATGTATTGCTTTGAGATGTTCCTAGTAACACAGAAGAAACATTTTAAGTACACATAAATTTAAATTAATACAGTAGAAAATGAGAAATTATAGCCGTATTTGTTTTATAAGAAAAATAATGAAAGATCAATCTGAAGGATAAAACTTTCCACATGAAAGTCTAATCAACTACCTCCTCCATTAAGGTGTGAAAGTTATGTCTCCAAATTTTAAAGGTATATTGAATTAGGTCAACCCTGATGGCTCTTCAACTTTCCAAAATGTCACTTCAAAATTTTTAACTGAATATTTTTTCCCCTAGGAATGCTGAAAGGAATTTTTATACTGAATGAAATAAAAATAGATGTTGCTGATACATCTAGACCAAAATTGAAAATCACAACGAGCAAAAATCTTTTTTTTTTTTTAAGTACAACTGTATTTGAAATCTTTCCTGAAAGATGATATGCTCCCTTACAGCTGGTGATACATAACATTTAATCCTCAGATTAAATGGTGCTAACCAGAAGAGGTTGTTTTGTTTGGTTTTGTTTTATTTTTTTGTTTTTTCCAAATAATGAATTTGAAATTGACCATGAGGGCTTGTAGGATTTCTCTGCATAAGTACTGGCAAAGGACTCGAAATCCTGTGAGTAACAGATTGGTTCCCAGTCCATCAGCATTCTATCAAACATTATTCAACTTGCAGATGCAAACTAGCTATGCCGAGGGCAGGGAGAGAATTCCAGAAGGATAAAGGAGAGGCCTTTAATCATCTGAAAGTGTAATGTGACCAGAATTTAGCCTCTGGCACACCTTCAAATGTCCATCACCTTTAACTCATTCCTAGCCCAGGGCTTACCCTTGCCATATAAATATTCATTGTGTTGATTCCCTTGGCTATCTTTAAAATAGCAGCTAAGCACTGTCATCTGCTCCCATTTGCTCTTGCTCTTAAGAAAGATTAAAAGTAAATTGGAAGGAGTTTAATCAGAGTAGAGACACTGTGAACTTCTACCCAAAATAAAGGCCAGATCAGAATTAGAATCGTCTGGAACTCTGACGATGGACTTTTTGACAGAGGATTGTGTCCTGTGTTCTAGAACACCTACACAACTTTTATTCTTTTAGCTTGCTTTGGGGCAAACAATACAAGTTGAAGGAAAAGACAACTGGCAAGGAAGGCATGGGATTTTTCTGCCTCCTCATGGTAGGAAAGTACTTAGTTGAAGTAGTGTTTACCTTATAACTCACTGTATTCTAAATAAAGACAATCTACAGGGAAAAATTTATTGAGACATAGAAAATTAGACTAAAATGCTTTTCTATGCTATTAAACTATCCCCATAAGTAGTCATTGGCAGTCAATGCCCCAATTTAAAATTTAATTTCAGTTGTGCTTCTTAGGAGTATCAGCGGGAGGGGAAGGAAAAAACAAACAAACATGCGACTCTTTTGTCATCCAGGGAAGAGGGTATTTCTCTAAGAATAGACTCTTTAGAGGAAGAGGATCTGGAGAGATGTGAGAAAGGCAGGGCTCAGCCAAAGATGGCCACTGAATCCACTTGCCCTCTTTCCCTCTCAGTGTTTTCGCCAGCATGCTGAAGGGACCGGGCCCCTTCTTCCAGATGTGCTTGGGCAGATGACGTCAATGCAGGGATCAGTTAAGAAAACTGCCAGGTGAAGGTGGAACCCAACAAGGTGCGCCTGGCTGAGGTGGGAAGAAAGGGGTTATTGGTATCCCTTTCTATTCAACTACAGCTGTGATGGCTCAACTAGATTGCCTAGAGTGGTCTTGGTTTTGCTTTGCTTTAGTATGAGTGCCGTTTTTTACTACTCAGACATTAAGGTGGGACTGCTCAGAAAGAAAGAAACTGTTGTCTTTGTTTCTCAAAGTGGGTTCCGTGGCTCAGTAGCATCAGCAGTACCCAGGCAGTTTGTGTGTGCACTGTTTGGGAAGCCCTGCTCCAGAGGATTTGTAGTGATTCCAAAGGGTTGAGAAGGTAGGTTCATTATCTCTGAAGTCAGCTCACACTGTCTGTGGACAGCCGCGTGACTCTGCCCAATGGGAGAGTACAAACAATGGGTGCTCACTCCATTTGGATACCAGCACTCATAAAAGCTCATTAGTTCACTACATTAATTGCACACATGCTTGTGTGCTCTATATGTCAACAAAAAGCAATCAAGAAAGGAAGGGGGGGAGAGGAAGCAAGAGATGCTAAGGGCAAGAGAGGGAGAAAGAGAAGGGGGACAAGGAAAAAGAGGAGAATCTCACATGTTTTGTTTATTTTGCTTTATTTGGCCACATACCCGACTAGAGTTCTCTTACTTCTAAAACCTGTAATGTGAGCTCCTCTGCCATTTCCAAGCCCACAATTTCCCTTCATCCCAAACTACAGAAGAATGAGCACTGAATACACTATGTGCTTGGTACATATAAAGGTATTGAACTTTATGTAAAACATTTGAGCAGTCACAAAAGCTGAATTGACATGATGTTATTTATTTTAAGGAGAAGAAATGGGGGAAGGTGTTTTGCATAGTATCTATGAATTAGAGATGTGGCTAAAAGGGTCCAGAAGACAAGAACAATCATCTCAAACACATATAGGGAAAATTCTGCTGGCTCAGAAGTCAGGAAGAAGAAATGCTTATAGAAAATGAGTCTCCTACCAGAAAACTTTCTCTGATACTCCTTGTCATGTGATAACATGTTCATGAAAGGGGAGAGGATTGCGTCACCTGGTCAGAGAAGATATGATAAAGGGCTGTGAGGGGCAGTAGAGGTAGTGAAGAATAATGAACTTATTAACTGAATAAATGAAAGTCTTTTTGGGGGTGGGGGGAGGAGTGACTAGTTAATTTCCACATCCTTGAAAAGTCAAACCAAAGAAAGCTAACTTCTCTTAAACTGACATAAACTTGGATAGAAAGTAAACACGGCTCTCTCTGGAGATATATAACACTTGGGATCGATGTTAGAGGGTTGCAGACTTGAAGAAATTCACATTGTGGGTTTTCTCTTGAAACAAATCTATTCCAGTAAATCTGGATAAAATGAACAGTAATCAAAATAATTAAAATTTGGAGAAGGGCATAATGTAGGGAATGACCTCTCTTGGCAATGTTGAGGGGTATTTCTAGACAGATGACACACAACCAAACCTCATATTTTGTATACTCCTTTTGCTCTGTTACCTTCTGTCTCGATCACCATGTAACAGGAAAGAAGAAAAAATCCAACTCTGAATCCTTTTACTAAATATGGCTCTGCTTTGAGGAAGTGTATAAAGTCATGAATGGACATCACACACAGGGTTAATAAGGTGTCCTTTTGTAAAGCTTGCAAAAGAGAGCAAACACCACTAATTCTCAAGAGTTCCTGATTCCCCCTTTTGGGAGATAAAAGTTTAGCAAGCTTTATACTCCATGATTCTAAAAGGATCATGCCTCTCTGTGAACATGTCTTCAAAAGCGTGTGATACCACTCTGATGGAAAACATGTTTTCTGTTCATTTTTAAACCCATTATTAAAAGGAGAAAGTTATGTTACTGAAAATATTTAAAAAGTAAGATGGCCCTTAATAGAGAAAAGAATAAAAGAAGAAGCCAAGATAGTAGCACTGTATAAAAATTAATAAGCCCAGCACAGTATTTCATCAGAGAAAGGCAGCACTTTTGAGCCAGAGTCTGTAAATCTCACCAAAGCAGTATTGTTTTGAGATTTCCCCAACCTCAGGAAATTGTATTCAGCACAGGAAGACAGAAGAAGCACTGGAGACACTGGATTCTTGGTCTGAGTTTCTGGTTTGAAGCAGCCACAGCTGGCAACATGTACACTTTAAAAAATTATCTGGGTTGAACCGTTGTTTGTAAACAGCTATTAAGAATCTTGTTTGGGGGCTCCTGGGCTGCTCAGTAGGTTAAGCCTCTGCCTTCAGCTCAGGTCAAGATCTCAGTGTCCTGGGATCGAGCCCCACACCACACCAGGCTCTCTGCTCAGCAGGGAGCCTGCCTCCCCCTCTCTCTCTTCCTGCCTCTCTGCCTACTTGTGATCTCTCTCTCTCTGTCAAATAAATAAATAAAATCTTAAAAAAAAAAAAGAATCTTGTTTCTTTGGGACTTGAGGGGTCCTGTTTATGGTGGACATCACCAGCCTAAGGATGGTACATAAATGAACAAATTTTCTTCTTCTCTAAAATCCATTTCACCAGATACTTTCACTAGTCTTCTTAGTTTGAGTTCAAAAGTGAATGAATTTTAGAGACAAATTGAATTATGTCAATGTTTTTGTAATTAATGGCAGTAAGTAACTTTTGAGAACATGCAACTATCCCTCATTCCAGAAGAGTATTTAGTGTGACTTTTCCCTCAAAACTTCTTTAAGAAGCTACCTATTTGTGACTATTTTTTATTTTTGAAAAATTAGTGAGCCAGTTTAGACCAAACTTGCTTTAGTGACTCTTTTTCTTTTTAAGAAAGGAGGATAAATGTACAAGAGTGATTTTTAAATGAGGATTTTCTATGCTCTGATTTAAACTTTATTGTGACATGTGACCTAACACCATCCTCATATAACAAAATCCATCTCATTTTTAATTAAGATGTTAATTTTGTGAAAAATGATTTGCAAAAAAATACCCCCCAAAACAAAAAACAAAACAAAAACAAAATCATCCACCCAATACTTTGCTGTTCAGTAATAATTGATTAAATGGGTACTCGCTGAAAGATTTTTATTTATTTATCAGGCTCAGATACTTATTTTCTGCTGTTTGTTAGCCCTTATAAAACAGATGATCCTGGATAAATTAAAGAGGTGCTATGACTTGGATTTGGACCTTCAAGATATTTGAAAGATGTTCCAACTTCCCTTCAGCGAAGATAGAAAATGATGGCACTTTAAAAGCAGAGCCTGACAGAACACAGTTACATAAAATGCCTTTTCAATTTTTGCACTCTATTACCCTTTACTATTATGGGAAAATGGTGTTTTTGCTTGATTACTGAGAAAGCACACAAAAATCTCGCCTTCCAAATCCGAGTCAGTCCTTGACTCGTGATGAACAAAGACAGGCCATCTGCTCTGAATATCATTACTACTTTGGCCTTTTGGGCAAGGGATCTATCTTCTCTGCTTCAAAGAGAGGTTTAAGATTGGAAAATTGAAATAAGTAGACAGGAGGAGACATTTGAAGAAATAGCACTTTCCAGTGAGAGCCACATTTGTTAGGTTATCATCACCAACGTTTTAATTTTTACTCTGGTCACAGAGTTAATCTTTGCGGGTTCTCATTTTACAAAACGATTCAGTAAAAAACTTAATTCCAGAGTTTCTGTAATAAACGCTTAGGAAGGAAAATTGGCGTGTGCGTGAATATGAGTCATCAGTCACCCCCACCCTGCTTCCTGGTGATTCTCCATTGGAAAACCAGAAACATGGATTGAGCTTACATATCTGTTTTACCGGAATAACACTATACCCCAGGCCATGTTAATTTCCTGAACTAAACAGCCCCTAATCTGCTGAAAGGCAGCTGGCTAACTGCTGGTGTCTGGCAAGTGCCCCATCTGTCCCCCTGCCCTGGGTCTCTCTCTATCCTGGCTTCACTTTCCCTTTCTCTCAAGCAGGCTTCTCTTTGTTTTCAAGGGTGTCGTCCACCTGAACTTTCCTTCCTGTGTCTGAAAACTTGGGTTCTTTTGCTCAACCCTTCGGACCTCGGGCTTTGTCTAAGTGACAAGACACAGTTGTGTTGACTGTAGTTACGGCGCTTGTGATGGTGGAGATCATGACGGTGATGGTGGAGAGATGGGGGTGCTGATGGTGTAAGGGAGCGCAGATTGAGCGGGCGCCGGGAGGAGGAGGATGGACCGCGAAGGCGTGGAAAGTGGGGTGCGGGAGGGATGGAGTGCGGAGGGATTGCAGATGGGAGCTGTCCACGCACCGAAGTGCTGAAACGCCGCAGCCATGGCATCGCAAGAGCTGGGGGGAAAGGCGGGGAGGCGCTGCAAATACAGAAGGAAGAAAAAAGGCAACAAATACCTTCACACAGCCGCTCAGCCTTGCTTTAGGAATGTGTTTCTGCAGGTGTCCTCGCTGCTGAGCTGAGTGGGTGAGATCCCCTATTCTGGCAGGTTCGGGCTCAGATTTCTCTAGAAAGCTGTGAATGAGAGCCCCGGCTCCACGGGGCTGTGATTTTGGTAGGAGGCGTGTGCGCCGGAGACTCTGTCCTTCTATACCAAGCCTGGCTTTCCCCTGGGTCCTAAGTGCCTCCGCACCGCTGTTCTTCCTCGGTCCATCAAGACAATACCAAGAATTGTAATTTTGTAACCTCTGGGACAAAAAGTACAGGAACTATCACTTCCCACCCCCACCATCTACCACCAATCTTAAAAAGAGAACCTTTTAAAGAGATAATGCAACCTCTGAAACAGATCCGGGTGTGTGTATGTGTGTGTGTGTGTAAATTTAACCAGTGAGAAAAAAAGTATCACAGACCTATGGAGGAAAGCACGGATTATTTTATTAACAAATGGTAGTGAGAAAATGAACAACTTGGAAAAGGCTTAAATTAAGCCTCATTACCCCAAAATTGACTACACAGAGATTAAAGAGCTAAATTAAAAAGTAAATTATTTTTAAAAATAAACTAGAAAAACGAAAGAAATGTTTTACTGATAGAGAAGCTTTTTTGAGCACAAGAGGAATAGAAACAATTATACCCCTAAAAAAGATCAATAAGATCAGATGCATAAAAATACTTTCAAATGCAAAAATATCCTGAAAGGGTAAATACAAATGACCATTTGGAAAAATTGCAAGAAATATGTTTCATATGGAAAATACCTCATATTAAAAAACAACCCTCTAATGGCTTAAGAGGAAATGAAATAAAAAGCAAATGACAAAGAATTCACTAAGGAAAGGTGAATGCATAATGAACATATTTTTAAAAACCAACTTCACCAATAAACAATGAACAGTACAATTTAAGATTAGCACCAAGGTGCAGTTTGAGCTGAAATTTTAAGTAATACTTAATGTCTCATACTGTTACAACAGTAACATTACTACAATAAGAGTAAGAAAATGTAACCTTTGTATAGGTCTATTTTGTAACATACATCAAGTATCATAAAATACACATGCATGTAGACAAATAATTCCCTGTATGCACCTTCTGCTGAGGATGTAATCAGATATACAGATAAAGATTTATGTACATTAATTTATAATCATAAAGTTTGTCAAAAATAATAAAAACGTTAACACTGTTTGTGTATAGCCTGTAATACTTGCAGCAATTAAGAATATATTTTTGAGGGATGCCTGGGTGGCTCAGTTGGTTGGGTGGCTGCCTTCAACTCGGGTCGTGATCCCAGCATCCTGGGATCGAGTCCCACATCGGGCTCCTTGCTCAGCAGGAAGCCTGCTTCTCCCTCTGCCTCTGCCTGCCACTCTGCCTGTGCTCACTCTCTCTGACCAAAAAAAAAAAAAAAAAAAAAAAAAATTGAAAACTGTTAATACCAAAGAAAAATGCCCAGAAAATGGTAAGGAAAAGCAAGATACCCAATACAGTACTCTCCTCCTGCCCTAAATCAAGTTGGTAAGTTCATGGGATAGCATGATGAAATTATAGGTAAATTTGCTTTTTATCAAGTTGAATAATTTCATTTTCTTCCTTGTGTTTAGATTATCTAAAGTTTTTAATAAAAGAAAAAACTTATGAGACATTTTAAAGCAATCTTTTTATCATATGTGTCATGGAAACTTTAAAGTTATCCAAATTGTTCCAACTGTGATGAAGCCTTATGTATTTATTTACATATCTGTTTTCTTTATCTCTCCCCAATAGAATGTTAACACCATGTGGTAGAAATTTTTCTATTTTGTTCATTACTGCTTCTCAAACATCTAGAAGTGTGCCTGGAACATCATTAAAGTCAGTAAATATTTGTTGACTAGAAGAATAATGATGACTGAATGAATGAATGATTTAAACATCCCACATCGAGATATATTTTAAAATATTTTTTAAAGTTATGAATTTCATATAGAAATGTATCCATAAAGGCATAACATTCCCAAATGATCCGAGTTTGCTGCTGAGTTTTGATCACAGGTAAATAAGCTCAATTAAAAGGGCATCTTCTAAGATACACCTAATCATGGACATGACTTGCAAAGTGGCATCAAATGTGAATGTTTTAAAAGAAGTTTTCTCTAGTCTCAACTCTAACACTCTTCATCCTTTCAAAAGCTTTGTGAGGTCTGAGATGTTCGTGTTAATTATTCTGTTTCTCTTCCTCCTTTTCTCCTCTCTATAGCCATTTAGCTATTTATAGAAATATAAATCAAGACCAAGACCTATGTGTTTCATAAGGCTATGATTTAAAACTCCTTTTTCAAAGCTTAAAATGAATGTGGATACCTTTGTTCAGCTGGTGTTCCCTTCCAGTTTTGCTTCTCTGTCAACTATGATTTTTGAATGACCTCAGCAATAACCTCACCAATTTTATTTGTATTTTCTAAGAAGTAAAGTAGGGAAAAAAATACCACACACACACACACACACACACACATGCTTGTGTGTGTGTGTGTGTGTGTGTGTGTGTGGCTCTCCTTTTTGAGAAAAAAATTTTAAAACATTTATTTTAGAGAGAATGAGGGCAGGGGGATGGGGCAGAGGGAGAAGGAGAGACAGAGTCTTAAGCAGACTCTGCACCCAGTGTAGAACCTGAGGTGGGGCTCAATCTCACTATCTGGAGATCAGGACCAGAGCCAAAACCAAGAGTCAGACACTTAACCGACTGAGCCACCCAGGTGTCCCTTTAGAAATCTTCATAAAGGAAAGTTATCCCCACTAATAAGAGGCTGGGACATAAATCCAGAATGCTCCTGCCTGATCATGTGGTAGGACCCATTCACATAGGCAGGGTAACTACAAAAGCTACTGGCTGCCAAAATATAATCTTACATTCCAAAGGTTTTAAAAGCATTTTAAAGGGACACCTAGGTGGCTTAGTCATTAAGCATCTGCCTTCGGCTCAGGTCATCATGCCGGGGTTCTGGGATGGAGCCCGACATTGGGCTCCCAGCTTGGCAGGAAGCCTGCTTCTCCCTCTCCTCCTCCCCCTTGCTCGTGTTCCCTCTCTCTCTCACTTTCTGTCTGTCAAATAAATAAATAAAATCTTTTAAAAAATAATAATAAAAGCAGTTTTAAATTTTACTTGTAGTGATCGAATGAAAAAATATTTATCACTTTTATTGATAATTAGAACAGATCTGCTTGATATATCAAAAGGTCTTCCTCCTCCCAACGTGCCAGTGAAAGTGTATCATTCCCCTTTACATTCCTGAGGATTATCCCTGCGTTGTTTGTGGCAATACTTACCTTTCCAGACCATTTAAAACTCCTCTGTAAGAACAACTGTCCTTTATTGCGTACATGTGTCTTTACTAAGTTGAATCTGTCTTTTTATTTCCTGGGACCAGATTATCTTTGCTCAAAGCTCTTGCCTGATAACTATAAATCAGAGGCTTCTGAAATGGGTTTCTTTCCTTTACTCACTCTGATGGACATTGTGCTGGAATTTTACGCACTCTACTCCAACTCTGTTTCAGCTCCTCACACAACTGCTGCTAATATATTTGTGCACAGGATTTCTCCAGGTACCCCTTGGTGTTTAAGCAGCCAATGCCAAGGGTAAATGTGTGGCCTATTCACAAGCATCTTTCATGCTGCCTGACTTTGTGCCTGCTGTTCCCAAATCAGTTACTCATTTGTCTACTGCCTTGAAAAACCCCGTTGGTGTTAGATTTGCTGTGGTCCAGGTCAGAATGAAGGAAGGAAGCCAATTGGTGGTGGGCTAGTGACAGAAGTCTCTGTCGATGTCTGTCTAGGAGGTGGGCTGAAGTTGAGAGTCCATGCAGAATGGGATAAATAATACCCAGAAATCTTGATATTTATAACAAAGCTGTTAGGATGATGTCAGAATGGCAAAACGACACATTTCTAAACCACTGCCTTGCCTTGCTGTTTAAGGGCTGAAAGATGTATGAGGAGTAAGATCAAATCCAAAACAAAGAATATTTTAGTTATTCTTTTTGTTCTCCTCAGAGTTTTGTGATATACATCTCCATGTATGATCATAGAAGATTGTCATTGATGTTTCTATTATTTAATGTGCAGTCCAATTTTGAAGTTTTAAGGTTTGCATTAGTCAGGATAGGTTAGGTCATGCTGAAAGTAGAAGCAACTATGCAGCCCCAAGTGGCTTCTCCCAAAAATGGTTTTCTTGTTTATACTCATTGGGGTGTTGCAGGGAAAGTGGGGCTCTCTTCCACCTAGTTACCCAGGGGCCTGGTGAGGAATTGCCACGGCAGGGAATTATCGCTCATGGAGAGCTGGGGGATGCTCTTAAGCTTCAGCCTGGAAGTAACACATCATTTCTGCTCATGGCCCTTTGGCCAGAACAAGACACAGGGCCCTTCCAAATGCAAGGGGGCTGGGAAATGTGGGCAAGCACAAGAATATTTGGTGAGTAGTCAACGTTTCTGCAACAGCCTACCCTTGTGGTTACTAAGACTCTCTTAACATCTTCCTTCCTTCCTTTTTTTTTTTTTTTTAAGATTTTTATTTATTTATTTGACAGACAGATCACAAGTAGGCAGAGAGGCAGGCAGAGAGAGAGAGGAGGAAGCAGGCTCCCATTAAGCAGAGAGCCCGATGCAGGGCTCGATCCCAGGACTCTGGGATCATGACCTGAGCTGAAGGCAGAGGCTTTAACCTACTGAGCCACCCAGGTGCCCGTTAACTTCTTTCTTAACACTCAACCCATCTCCAAAGTGTCCTTTAGTCACTTCATCTGGTTCCAAGGTCCAGATCTCTAGGTTTCATGCAATTGTGATCCTCTTGTTCTGGAGATGTATAAGGAAAAGTACAAATTATTTGCAATGCCCCCTCACCAACACACTTAATAGACAATACAAAAGAGAGACTAGATAACCACAGGAAATGTTCCTATTCAGAAAGAGAAGGGTGGGAAGATACCTAGCAGTCACTGAGCCCAGTAATTCTGAAATCACACTGAACAGATATGGCAAGGACCTTCTACACTGGCTTGAAAGAGTTGTTTTTTGGTTTTTGGTTTTTTGTTTGTTGGTTTTTGTTGTTGTTGTTGTTGTTGCTGTTAGGACCTTACTCTGGTCTCTGGGAAAGCTGCTTATTCCTTTGTTCTCCATGACCTCTGGCACCAAAGCTTGAGAGGTTTCTGTCTGGGTTTTCTTTCTTTTTTTTTTTTTTTCCATTATACTCCTTGGTCACATCCAAAATGGGATTTACAGAATATGCCCTAGGTTAAAATTGAATTTCTAATTTAGGCTCTAATTTTTGTTTTATTTGGGTTTCAGCAAACATCCAGCTCTTTGAGTAACAACCTGTGCTCAAAAAACCACACAACCACATAATTAAACATTTATAAATTTCAGCATTTATTTCCTCAAAAGACTAAACTGGTAAGCAAATGTTAACAGGTGGGAAAGTGATGTATAAACTAAATCTCTGAATTAGTCCATCTTTCTCTGTCTTGACCTCTATCAGATATTTTCTGCTCATTGGTGTTTCAGTATTTCTTGGAGCAATTTGGCAAGCCAGTCTTGGGTTGCCCCAAAGGAAGCTGGTCCTACAGCAGATCATATGTTTCTTCCAGCTGGGACCAGTATGGCATTAATGGATCTTACCTTTTAATTGGGTGAAGGTGACCGCATTCAGTTACATCATTAAGCTGGAATGTTGCTAGGTTGCCACATTCTAACCTATCCTGAGCAATGTGGCCCAATGCTTACCAAGATAGTATTTCCTTTGGAATGACATTTATAACATTTAAGGTCAAATTAAGTTCAATCTAGCCAATTTCCCATGTAAAGCAGTAGCAAGCAAGTAGTTGCAAATGGGATGAGGCATCCTTCACAAGATTTTGAAACATACTTACCTCAAGTTCTTTAGAGGATGCTGTTTTTCAACCAACTCCCTTCCTGCAGGAGACAGGGCCAAAGGGTTATTTCAATTCTCAGAGGCCCACAGGCTTTTTTTCTTACTGCAAGTTCATAGTTTCCTTGGAAGTATAATTCGCTGAAGACTTCAGAGGGGGCATTCCTTGTCTTTTTTCATCAGTTCTATATTCCGGTATACACACCATGGTTCTTTGGAGATATATATCTCAGATCTGCTATATTTATTTGCCTTTTCAGCCCCAAATCTCTCTTAATGTATTTGAGCCTCTCTGGAGTAGTAGGTGATAAAGCCAAATCCTGTATCTGATCTTTTCCTTGAGAAATTCTAAATCATTGAGAGGTTTTAAGTAAAGCATGAAGGTCACATCCTAAATCAGATTCTTGCTAAAAATATTTGGTTTTAATGGACTTTTCTCAAATGCTTTCTTAATTTTATCTTTTTCTTGGGGAGCAAAAATTAATTGGCAAAAAAATTATTTTTCCAGCATGGCAAGTTCTTGGATATCTGGATGTTTCTACTTTTTTAAATTTCTACTTATAAAATCAGCCACATCTATTTTACTCTGTTGCAAAGTGCAGCAAATAATAACCAAGGCATGACTAATACTTTGTTTTTCACATACTTTCTCCTAGGACTGCAAATTCTTTAAGCATATACTCTTAACCCTAAGTTACTGCAGGTGACAGTTGTACCAAATGGTTTCCCATAGACTGTTATCTTTCCTATCCTCAATATCAGCCTCCTAACCATGTGTCAGCAACCCTTAAGTCAACACTACCCAATTTATTCTTTAATACAATGCTCTGCTTCCAGAACGTGATGGTGATAATAAATAAACTCAAAGGTCTCAGAAGCTTAATACAACAAAGTTTTATTTCTTATGCTAGAGGTTTAGTGCTGGTTGGCAGAGAGATGGGGGTTATGGGAGATGGTTGGGTTCTGCTCCACAAAATTAGGCTCTGGAAAGTTCCATCATTTGGAAATCCATCATAATAGGGGTAATAGATACATGAGAACTTACACTTACTCTTATTGCTGGCACCTGGGTGTGACATATATCACTTCTACTCATAGACCATTGACCAGAATAAATCTTTTGGTCTTAACCTACTGCACAAAGCTGGGAACAGTGAAGGGAGTGTTTGACAGGCAGTAGAATTTAATAGGGAAATCCAAACTTCATCTCATTTTCATGCTTGAGAGACTAAACATAAACAACTAACAATGCATTATTAGATACTGATACTCATCCAAGAGAATTACTCTGCAGGATCAAACAGCAGCCAGTGCACAAGGCTGGGAACCCTTGACAGGGAGGAGTAAAGTAATTAGACCTATAATAGATGTCTACTGTATTTCAAACAAGAAAGCATAACCGCTGCTATCAGAATTATTATTTCTATGACTTGAAAACAAAAGACTCATTAATCATCATCCATATGATTGAAAAAAGAGCATGAGACTTGGAAATAGAAATTTGGTTTAAGTCTCTGCCTCTTACTAGTTGTGGGATCTCAGGTGAATTACTATAGTAAACACATGTGTTCTGTCTGGCCAATATTCCTCTGTAGGACCTTCTTTTCCTGTTATCAAATAGTTCTATCGAGACCATTTTGTGGGAGAGCACTTGACCCTGGTCAGTCACTGCTGCAGAGTGTTACTGTGGATTAAGTAGGAGGGAGTAAAGCCAGTGAGAGTTTGGAGACCAGTGGAGATTGAGTCTTAACAGGTGCCCTTTCTTGTCTAAAGGCCTTTTTTCCTTGGTTCCTTCCTCCAATTATCTGAGCCACATGAACCGGACCATCAAGTTAATTTGAATTAGGTTTTCATCATTACTATTTTTTTTTTTAAGATTTTATTCATTTATTTGACAGAGAGAGATTACGTGTAGGCAGAGAGGCAGGCAGAGAGAGAGAGGAGGAAGCAGGCTCCCTGCTGAGCAGAGACCCCGATGTGAGACTCGATCCCAGAACTCTGGGATCATGACCTGAGCTGAAGGCAGTGGCTTAACCCACTGAGCCACCCAGGTGCCCCTCATCATTACTATTAAATAGTTTTATTTAGTTCTGCTGACTTCTCTAAAATAGTTTGAGGACACCTTACTCTCCAGACCGTAATTTTGCTGTAAGACCTGGTCCTATAAGGAAAGCATACCTCCCAGAAAACAGGACATCTTGGTGAACAACCAACCTTGGGAGAAGGAAATGAGAAGTAGTGACTTTAATTGGCATTATCCATACTAGGATGTGGATATGAGACTTCTTACCATTGAGCCAGATTACTTTGGAAAATCCTAGTCTTTCCACATGAATCTCCCTTAGTTAGGGCAAAAAGAAACAGTTAAGTACTGAAAACCAAGCACTTTAATTCACAACAAAACTCTCCAAAATGAAAGTATATTTTTGGGAGGAGCCATTCATTATGTCATGATAACTATCCTCGTGTCTTTCAGATTGCAAAAAGCAGACCTACATGTCATTTAATTTATCCAATGGGAGCTTATTAGAAGTATACACAGTTTGTAATAATAATAGTAATAGCTAAAATTTATGAAGCTTTTACTTCATGTTCATGATATAGCAAGAAATTCATCAGCAAAGTGTCAATGAATCCTTATAGAAATCCCATGAGCAAAATGGCATTTATTGCCCCCATTTTTCCGGGGAAACTGAGTCATCAAGAGGTTAAGCACATGCCTGAATTATTTGGGTGCCTGGGAACATAACCCAGGTCTGTTCCCAAGATCAATGTTCTCAATCATTATTTTACTGCACTATATGAATTCCAGAAGAATTGGATAATCAGGCCTCTGGGGTAACTGAAAGATGTCATATTTCAGTATTCCTCCTCAGTCCTGGTCCTATAATCTGGTTCTCTCTTGGGTTCTCCCTTTACTTCCTCTACTTTGACAGCTTCTTCTTTCTTCTACTTTCTAGTTCATGACTTCTGCTACTCAGACCTTATGCCTACTGACACCTCTGTCTGTGTCTTTCCCCACTTGACCTACTGAGATTCTCTCTGTGTGTTGCATTCAAAATTTTTTAGAACCATAATATGATTGGTTCACTTAGTCATTGTCAAGTGAGGAGTGTCTTCTCAAGGTAAAAATGGCTGTCCCATTGCTGGTTGCCTTTTGTTCAGGGTAAGTGCTGTTCTCATTGTTTATGACCAGGGTGATGATGCGATGACAAAGTTTTAACAGAACAAAGGAAGTATGGCAGAAACACAGAAAGGGATGGACTGGTAAACAGAAAGACGTTCTCGGTCTTAGTCTGCTAGTCTGCTAAGGCAAATAACACAGTAGCACAGAATGGGTGGCTTAAACAACAAATTTCTTTTCCCAGAGTTCTAGAGGCTAGAAGCCCAAGATCAAGATGCTGACAGGGTTGGTTCCTGGTGAAACCTTTCTCCTTAGCTCACAGACAGTGCCTCATCACTTATCTTTCTCTCTGTCCATGCACACTTCTGGTGTCTCTGCCTCCTCTTCTTCTTCTTCTTCTTCTTCTTTTTTTTTTTTTTAGATTTATTTATTTATTTATTTGACAGAGAGAGAGGTCACAAGTAGGCAGAGAGGCAGGCAGAAAGAGAGAGGAGGAAGCAGTCTCCCTGCTGAGCAGAGAACCTGATGTGGTGCTTGATCCCAGGATCCTGGGATCATGACCTGAGTCAAAAGCAAAGGATTTAATCCACTGAGCCACCCATGCACCCCGTCTCTGCCTCTTCTTATAAGGATACCAGTCCTATTGGATTAGGGCACCATCTCAGTTAACCCTAATTATCTCCTTATAGGTTATATCTCCAAATACAGCCACAAATTCATTCATGTCAACAAATGAATTTTGGGCAGGGACACAATTCAATTGGTAATACCCTAACTCCTTTCCTTGCCTTCTGGGTCATGAATAACCCTGTAATCTTCCTCCTCGTTTTCACATGCTTCAAAAATTAATGTAGAATTTCAATGTACCTCATTTCAAGACTGAAGGAATTTACATTTCTTTGGTGTTTCTGGAAGTTTTTGCAGTGAAGCTGTTGATTCTGCTCAGGAGACGGAAACTGCAGAATCAATGTAGAAATCCAAATCTCTGGGTATAGTTTTGGGAGTCTTTATCATCTCTAAGACTGCAAAGCACAAGCATTTCTCAAGTGAGGTTTCATGCCATTTAAAGGAAAGGACTATAAAATCTGCTTTTACTTATTAATAAGTAAATAACTACTTATAAGGGCTAATGCCTTTTAAGGTATATGATAAAATATACTCCAGAACTTTATTTTTTAAGTTGCTTTATTTGCATATGGAGGTTTCATTGCCATTAATAAAGCAGAGTCCCAGGAAGTTCATATCTAGTTTTTTTAAAATAATTTTATTTTAAGATATGTGATATTAACTGGGACACCTGGGTGGTTCAATCAGTTGGGTGTCCCACTCTTGACTTTGGCTCCGGTCATGATCTCAGGGTCTTGAGATGGAGCCTGGAGATGGGCTCTGTGCTCAGCAGGGAGTCTGCTTGAATTCTCTCCCTCTCCTTCTATTCCTCCCCCAACCCTTGCATGCACATGTATGCTCTCTCACACGTAAATAAGTAAATCTTTAAAAATAAAATAGGTAATATTTATTAATGCAGATATTTAATAATCCTAATATGTTCATTTATTTTTCCTTTCTATTTCAGTATAAAACAATATTTTAATATAAGTCTCATGATAAAATAGCTCTTTAGTACCAAATGTCAACAGTATGATTTTAAGAACTGGACCTCTCAGAAATTGGACATCATTTTGAATTCCAAAGAAAAAATTCTAATACAAGGGATAAACTTCAACAAATGGATATTTAATTAAGTTCTTTATTTAACATATTTGAGCATCCATTTGATTTAAAAATTAATCCCTTTCCCCATGCTTTGAATAATATGATTGATAATGTGTTCACAAAATATTTCAGTAGGCTGAGGGGTTTTTTTTTTTGTTTTTTTGTTTTGGTTTGGTTTTTTTTGACAGATAGAGATCACAAATAGGCAGAGAGGTAGGCAGAGAGAGAGAGAGGAGGAAGCAGTCTCCCTGCCGATCAGAGAGCCTGATGCCGGGCTTGATCCCAGGACCCTGGGATCATGACCTGAGCCGAAGGCAGAGATTTTTTTTGGAAAAATCCTTTATTTATTTGACAGACAGATCACAAGTAGGCAGAGAGAGGAGGAAGCAGGCTCCCTGCCGAGCAGAGAGCCCGATGTGGGGCTCGATCCCAGGACCCTGGGACCGTAATCTGAGCTGAAGGCAGAGGCTTAACCCACTGAGCCACCCAGGTGCCCCCTGAGTTTTTATCTTATTTAAAATAAGATGTTTAAAATTTACTTTTGTCTTCTAGTCACATAATTTTATGCTTTTATAACAAATGCTATCATGTTAAATGAAGTCTCATTTCTTCTAATGAAAATTAGTCAATTTCAAAGTTATTAGTATTACTTCTGAGATTCACATTAATCTTACCAAAAATGTTATTGAGACCCTAAAACTAGGTACAATATCTACTAGGTCTTGTATTCAATTGTTTGACATATATATTTCATAATATTTCATAATAAGTAATCAAGCAAACTTCCACCTTTTTTGTATATCTTATTGGACTGATAATTTAAATTTATACTCTTGTGATACAGCTAAAGTTTTCATCCTTCCAGTCCCCTAAAACTCTCACTGAGTATTATTATAGGGGATCAGAGGAGAATCAGGATTTGGGAAGTTAGTGCTGTAAGTAGGCTCTAAATGGAGTCCGGCCACTGTGAGTTCTTCTTTCTGCAAAACTGGGATACATGCAGAGTTAGTTCTGCAGATCTCTTCAGCCACTACAAGAGTTTTGTTTCTGAATTTACAGCTTACAAGGTCATTCCTCTGGGAAACGTCTTTTTTGAAAAGAGAGAACTGATTCTTGGGAATAAGAGGGAAGTAAAGTAAAAGGCAGAAAGGGCTGGTTTGGGGGATATGAGGAAAACGGGGCCCATCTGGAGAAGTGCTGCCCTGCCCCATGGGGAGTGGGAGCTGGGATGCACAGAAGAGCTGCCTCTGAGTAATCGCCTTGGCGTGAAGACACTGCAGGCCGAGCAGGGTTGTCAGGAGGCAGAAGATAGAATTAATAATTGTATTTTTCAAGCCCCAAGTGTTTTTAGTCCCTAATGTAACCTGTATGACCTGCATCACACATTCCAAATGCAACGGGATCACCACTGCCCTCTTTTGTACACCAGATCCTTAAATACCCCTCCCTAAGCCTCAGCAGGAAGTCCCCATCTCCTCTGCATTGTCCATGTGCCCCAGAGGCTGACTCTCTCCAAAGGGGAGTGCTCAACCCCGCACTCAAGGGACCCAGAGAGCAATTCTATCAGTCACTCCTGCCTGTGTTTCTTAAAGCTACTAGCTGTCTCCAGCAACCTATTGCTACATGGGGGGGCCACCTGAGGTTCTCCACCTCAGGCTGTCAAGGTTCTGGTGCTCAACACCAGCCTGACCCAGAGGCCCAGGAGCAGGGGGTTAGGAAGACAACTATCCTTGGGATCCAAGGAAAAGCCACCCTTAGTGATCTTAAGATGATTTCCATTTTGAGGGAGACCCACTTGGTCAACCCACGGGGCCTGGTTCTAGACAATTGGGGAGGGGAGTATTAGAGGAGAGAAGTTGTCTTCAATGATCTCAAGCCTCCTATTTCACTGAAGAAAAGAAAAAGATAAATATATATATCTTTTTAATTTTATTTTATTTTATTTATATTCTATTATAAATATAATATATGTTATACTCTATATTATATATATTCTATTTATATTATATATAAACATTCTATTATATTAATTTACATTAATATAAATTATTATATATTATTATATTTAATATAAATATTGAATATATTATATAAATTATAAAATATAATAATTTCTATTATTTTATTTGTATTATATTTATATTTTATTTATATTTATATTTGTTTTATTTATATTCTATTTTATTTATCTTTTTTAAAAAGATAAATATATATATGTATATATTTAATCTCTGATGATATTCAGTGACACATATAGCCAAATTAATCTGTGTATCTTGTATTACTAACACGGCTAGAGAACTTGGGAAGTTGTGTCCCACATCTCCATGTTACAAAATCAGAGACATTTTTAACATCTGCTTTGAAGACAAGCTATAAGGGGAAAAGGAAATATTCCTTTTTGTGCTCATAAAAAGGAAACATTCACAAAGACATTTTTGAAACTGTAGAGGTTAAACATTTCCTTGCCATCCAAGATTGGTAAGTAGAAATTAGTGTTACAGTACATGTGATTGCTATTTAAAGAAGTGTACAATGACAGAGTGTTTCCTCTGCTTACTGTGCTACCTTTATTGCTGTGTTTAGTGGATATAAAGTTTCATGAGAGAAGAGCCCATCTGTTTTTGTTCACTGCTATATCTATCAATAAATACTTCTTGAGTGAATGAGTTTATTGAGACCTTAATAATTCACTCTATCCTGTTTTCCCCATAAGACCTTGATTTCCCCTACATGGAGTCATTGTAAAGAACAAATAAGGGAATATATGTAAAGCATTTAGCAGGCTCTAAAATGTACGGGAGCTAGAGGCAGTAGTAGATAGAGTAAAAGGAAAAGCCTCCCCATCAGCACCCACAGACCACTCCTTTCTACACTTCCCCTTGGCTCTGTCCTTTATCCTGTGGGGCCTCATGGACATGTGGACATCCCACACAGCAGAGCTCATCCAACCTTGCCCCCAACCAAGACAATAGGCAAGCTCAGGAAGCAGGACCTTTGGAAGAGGTCTATGAAGGCAGGTTTGGGGGACATGTGGGCAGGCATCTTGGGTACTTGGAAATGGGAGGATACTGCAGATTCTGGCTGGACATCTACCTGGGCACCACGAGACCCTCATTGCATGGTGATAAAGTATGCATGTGGCCAGGGCAAAAGCTCCCATTGCCCAGCTCTAAGGACAGTGCTGGTACCCAGATTCTTGGTACATTCTAAGTGCTCTATGAGTGGTGGGAGGAAAAGAGAGAGACACTTCTCAGCCAGCAAGACCTGATTCCAACTTGATTGAACAGATCAATAGATGTGAAGTTAAAAGATAGAGATAGTTGTTGGCTAATTGAACACAATAATAATAATTTTAAAAATGTGGTTAGGAAGAGTTGAGTCTGTTATGGTGGGATAGCAAAACAAGAATCTGAAAGATGAATCAGTTTGACCACAGCTCACCCAAGTGTCAGTGAGGTGGCAGTGGTAAGGAAGAAGACACCAGAGGAAGGATAGAACTTGACATGGGATAGGGAGAATACCAGAGATCAAAGATAGCCACTCAGCCAGCCCTCTGATCCACCTGGAATATTAGACTGAAGCCAGCTTCCCCCCACAGCCCCCTTACATAAATTATCTTCCCTGATTTTTCCAATTCAACCTTTGTGTGTCTTGTCTGCTTTTAATATTAACTAAAATTTGGTTGTTGTTGTTGTTGTTTTCCAAAAAGGAGAACCTTTCACCGGCACTATTATCCTATGTGGATTTATTCATTCTTTTTTTTTTTTTTTTTTAAATTATATTGACTGTAATGTTAGGTACCAGGAATACGAAACTGATTAAGAGGGGCACCTGGGTGTCTCAGTTGGTGAAGCACCTGCCTTTGACTCAGGTCATGATCTCTGGTTCCTGGAATGAAGCCCTGCATTGGGTTCCCTGCTTAGTGGGAAGTTTGCTTGTCCCTCTCCCTCTGTGCCTCCCCCTGCTTGTGCTCAGTCTCTCTCTCAAATAAATAAATAAAACCTTTAAAAAATTTTTTTAAAAACTGATTGTGATAAAATCCCTGTCCTCGAGGAGCATAGAGTTACATAAGGGAGTTGGATATGTGAACAAATCATTATAGGGCACTCTGATCTCGTGCAATCTAAGTACAGGGATGAAAAAGTGCTGTGGAGCATGGAAGAGGTTAAAAACTGACCGTTTAGTTTAATGAAGCTCTAAAAACAAACAAGAGAACATTGCCAAAGACAACTTTCCTGGTGCATAAATGCAAGGGTTTCTTGAGCGATCTTCCTAACTCATGTAGGTTTCCTGCTGGGACTGTTTGGGATCAGCCTGTAGACGAAAAAGAAGAGTAAACAAAGACAAGGGAAAGGTATTTCAAATCCACTGTGACTAAGAAATAGGAATGAAAGAAACTGAGTATAGATTGTAAGCAGAGGTAAGTGCGTGTGGATGGCACCTTTTGGAGCAAGAATGATAGAAGAGTGTAATTTTATTACTAGTCTGGACTTTGTCCTTCATTCGGAGGGCACCTTCCCTGATTATTAATGGCTTATTCCAGATATCTTAGAAAACCACAAGAATTAACTTCTCTTTTGGTGAATGTTGAATTCAGAGTCAAAAAGTGCAAGGAATGCAGTATTCTTCCAGTTAAACATGTCTTTGTTCCCTTTTAGGCTTCCATGATGCAGTTGTGGTCCTTGATGATCACATTAAAGCCACCTTAAAATCAAGAAATACTATTGCCTCTTACTGCAACCCAAATATCTTTTTGAAATAAAGTCACACTGACCTACAGAAATCTTGCATGGATAATATGATGGCTAAGAGGTTTTTATTTATCCATTTTAATCCAATTGTTTGTCCTTTCGAGAAATCAATGGCATTTTAATGGCAAGGACCACCTAGAGGTTTATTTAGAAATTATTATTTTACTTACAGAAAGAAATGCCATAATTTAATCACTTTTTACCAGCTGCTCCCTTCATTGTGCAAAATAAACAACAAATCACACCTGGGAGGGTGAGGGTGGGGGTTGACCATAAGATTCAAAACCTCAAAACCTTTCTCCCTCAACTTGGTCAAATTACTGAACCTCTTAAAAGTCCTTTTTATAACTCTTTCTTCTAAAATACTTTGGTGAACTCACCAAAGTATGAAATGTTATATTAATGAACTTGACCCTTAGTGGGTCTGGCTTTAAGCTCTCAGACAAACAGAACCACACATGAAGTAGAAAGAATGCTGTTTGGAGACCCTAGATATTTGTGAGGTCAACTGCTTGTGAGATGTGTTGCCCGGCAGTTACCTGGAATACATCACTTGGCTCACAGTTTCCTCATTTCCCTGTCTGTAAAGACTGGGTCAGGGATTGAAATGCACTGAGAGGCCAGGCAGGGAATGTCAACATGTGACCGGGCTCACAGGGCAGACCGTGTTAATGGTGGGCAACATGGTGGGTAGAAGATCAGTTTCCATCTCCCAGAGGTATTCAAAGCCAAAGTTAAAGAAAGCACAAGTCTGTAAGCCAGATTGATCTTGAAGTTTCCCTGTGTGCAGTCTCTGGGTTAGATAATATTTCCCTTCCTCCCCAGTTCTTATAATTCTGTAGTCTTTGTTTCTTTGGCTTGAAGTCAAAGTCTCTCAGCATCTGAGCTATCCCCTGATTGCAAATCGGGAGGCTTTGAAAACTTCATTAATTCTTTGCACCCCCAGAGACCCTTCCATAAATTACTTATTTGGTTGCACTCTTTATGTATTACTCAATGATTGCAGCCTTTAAAATCGTCTGACAACCTTATTTGTACTGGGAGAAATGAGTAGAGCTTGTAATATGAATTATGAAGACATCAGAGACTACAAGCGTTAATCAATTTAAGAGAGTAGCACCAAATTTTAAGCAACTTCATCTGGAGAAAAAGGATGTGCTTTAAGTCGGTTTTAAGCTACCCAAACTTAAAAATAGCCAGTGATTATGCCCTCCTTGTCCACAATGTATCTTCAAAATGGAGATAAATTCTTGGGTCCTGAAAATCAATTGCCCTGTGATGAAAGAAGAAAGGAAGTAGCAATTTCCCCACTTTGATGAGAATATCTCAAATTTGCCACATGCTAGAAGACACCCAGATAGAAACAGTAATGATCTCACTGATCAGAATTTGGTTAAGATACAGGAAGAGAAGAAAGTAACAAGAGAAAAATTTGAAGGAATTAAGTATCTTCTTGGTTAAATGATTCATTGAGGTAAAAAAAAAAAAAAAAAAGACGGCATTATCAGTAACTGTCCAAAATATTTAAACTCAGGGAAATGGAGTTAATTTCAGCTGGAATAAGTGAGTACATCTAGCAGTAATGCAGGGAAAATAAATTCAAAGAATGTTTAATCTAACCTAAGCAAATGGCAGCAAAACAGACTCTCTAAGGAATAGATCTTTTACCACTTTAATCCTCCATTGGCTCTTAGCACAATACTGGGCACAATGAAAATACCCCACAAATTACTGATTGCCTGACATCACGTGAAATGTTTATAATAAACTGCATGTTGTGTTTCAGAATTTTTATCTGGAATTATTAGCCCTTTCTAATTCTCACAAGTTCAAAATGATTCTCCCTTCACCAGACAGCTGGCATTGGAACGTTGACATTGTGCTGAGTAACCACCAGGTCCATGAAAGCTAGTCTCCTTCTCTGATCAATCCATCGATAAAGAGTTAATTAATGGCCTTTTCCATGCCCAACCCTGAGAAAGATTTCTTAATAGCAGTGAGCAGAATTTTCGTAGATAAATTAACTCAAAATGGCAATATAGTTACAATAAAATGAAGCATATTTTATGGGTCTTGAAACATAATTATACTAACTTGGAAAGCTCATATTTGTTATACATATAAAAAGGCAATAAACCCAAATTAGCTATGTACCTCAGTCATGATTATCATTTAATATATTTGCAATTAAGAAGAATGCTTAGATTAGTCGCAAGAAAAGGAAAAACAACTGGTATGGAAAGTGGTTTGTTTGCTTTTTTAAAAATTCACAGCTGTTGAAACAGTATATGGAAAATGTAGGAGTTGCTCTATCTTTCAAGGCTGAAGATAATTTTTTCTGTAAAATAATAAGAGTTACCTACTCAGAGGACGAGACAGTATGCAGGGGTGGTCTAAAACAAAGAAAATGTCTTTAAAAAAAAATAGAAGGCTGTGGGTAAGTTTGTGTTGGGGAACATATTTATGGCTTATTTTATTTTATTCTACTTTGTTTCTGTTGGTTTTAATTTTTAAACACAGCCAGGAATACAACACAAACTTAGATATAAGGTTTATAGGATGCTAAACATCTGCTTGGAAAATGGGAGATTTTATTTTTAATAATACCCTTGATTACACGGGTATTTAGCCTCCTGCAGAGACGAAGACACACAGACACACCTCCGTAATACTCTTATCTTTATTCAGCATACCACCCCAGGTAGTATGCAGTGAAGGATGGGGCGGGGGGGCAAGGGAACTCAAATCTCAAGAGGACCAGAGTATGCATTTTTATTCCTGCAAGTGAAAAAGCATGCAATGAGTTGATGGGTGAAGAGCAATCCCATCCTCCCCATCAGCTACCCATTTCTGACCTGAATGCCCTGTCTCTCCTAAGAAGGTTCTTTAATTTTTTTTTAATTTAAAAAAAAGTTTTTTAAGATTTTATTTATTTATTTGACAGAGAAAGATCACAAGTAGGCAGAGAGACAGGCAGAGAGAGAGGAGGAAGCAGGCTCCCTGCTGAGCAGAGAGCCTGATGCGGGGCTCGATCCCAGGACCCTGAGATCATGACCTGAGCCAAAGGCAGAGGCTTTAACCCACTGACCCACCCAGGCGCCCCAAGAAGGTTCTTTCTAAATTTGGGCCCAGAAGTCAGCCCCAAGAGGAAACTGCCTTTACGTGCTCCACCATGGGGGTTTTCAGCAGTGGGCATTGGGATTCACCAGGCACAGAGTTCCCATACTAAAGCTACACTATTTTGAATCTGAATCTGAAATAGCAATGTGTTTTTATTCCATAACAAACATCTATTAGGTACTTATCATGTGCCCGGTACATTATGGACACTGGAAAGACTGTCAAAACAAATAAACAAATTCAGATTTATCAAAGAGACTTTAAGAATTATTGCAGCGGGGCAGGGTGGGGCCGGTTATTGCCACAGGAAGAATGCTGTGCCCCTAAGACCTGTAAATATCCCAAGAGTTAGGCAAAAAGAGTTTTCTTTTTATAGGAAAGAGCCAAGAAGCTAAAGAAGTAGGGGAGTAGGGTGGGGGAGTGGCTTGATCGGGGGTAGATCAGAGAACATTTCACCCTGTGGGCAACCGCTTCTTCTGTGTCTGCTGGATCATGCTGAGGGTAGGCCAAAGTTTGGTGAGCTATGGGATAGAGAGAATATTAACCATAGTTTGGTTAACAAGCAGTTTATTCCATCTGATCAGAGGAGATAAACAGTGCAGCTAATCACTTGTGAGGAAAGGAATGGGAATCTGGAGGGTCTGTGTTTGGCCTTGTTATAGAGAAATAAAGGGACATTCATGAGTCTTATCTAAGTTGTTTGGGGAAGGATGGCTCTTTGCAAGTAAGCCATTTCTCAGAAAACAAAGGGTGGCGGGATTTCTTAATTTTTATGGTCTTCCAACATCACAGGAATCAGATGAGGTTCAACGTTGTCCAGACATGGCAACAAAAGAGACAAAGTGGGTTTCCACACTCAAGGACTTGACATTCTACAGGAAGAGATGAACAGGAAGCCCTAGGCCTGTCTGTTATATGGTCTTTCTGATTCTGTTAAGCCTATGAATGCAAGAGGAGGCTCTGAGAGTGGGGGCAGGGCTGGATGGGATGGAGAGCTCTCTCCGACTGTGAAGATGAGAGGATGTCTCTTGGAGGATTTGCCATCTGAATTGAAAAGTGAATAATGACAAAGAGCAGTCATAGCAAGCCAGACCATCCTGAGGAGGTAGAGAACAACACTGAGATTGCAGGCAGAGCAGGTGGGGCCTTGCAACAAGAGCCTGGATTCTGGCTGCTCTACGGAGGACGGACAGTAGCAGAGGTAAGGTAAAGACAAGAAGTCCCATTAGGAAGGGCCCAGGAATTCAACAGAGATAGAATGATGGTCCAGAGAGGAAGTTTTGTACTGGGATCGTGAAAGGGAACTCAGGATGGGCTTTGGAAGTTGAACTGACAATATTTGCTAATGAAATTTAGACAAGGCACAAGGAAATAACAACAAACCCTCCATAGAACCTGCAGTGCACTAGGCACTATTCTGGGTGCTTTGCGTATATGAACATATTTTATTCACCAAAAAATGTAAAGAGTTAGATATAACACTGTTCCAATTTTAGAGACAAGGAAACTGAGACATAGAAAGATTAAGTAACTAACCCTAAGTCACAGACCTAATAAGTAGCAGAGCTGGGATTTGAACCCTGGTGGACTCCAGGACAGAGACAAAGGTGTATGTTCCTATGATATCTACCTGAGCCCCTGGGTGCAAGGTCCTGCCATGGGATAAATAAGGCTTGGTGGGAAGTGGATTTGAAGGGAGATTAGTGGCTTGTCAAAGGTCATGTTAGTTTTGTAAAGCCTATTAATCAACTGATAACATTGGACGTTTAATTGGATATATGCTGGCAGCTCAGGGAAATTTCCAGTTTGAGGCTGTAACTTTCAGCATCTTCAATAGAGATGGCATTGCATGTTCTTGGTCAGATCCCCTGGAGAGACAGAGAGAAAAGCAACAGACGAGCTGGGCACCCTGGGCATGGCAGAGGCTTAGCAGCAACACTGCTAGCCTGGGCGCTCTCTTCCAGGTTTTCTTGCTTTCAGCATGGGTGTCTGTTCTGATGCCTCCTTCTCATACTGCTGCAGTTTGAAAAAACCCCAAAAGTTAAAAAGCTAAAAAGTCCATTTACATTTATTCAGGGAGGACTCTCTCTTTGTACCTCTTTGTTTAAACTCTCAAACTCAATCCCTGTGAGAATTATTGCCTTTTCAACCCGAGAAAGCATTTTGTTACCATGCAGGCTATTTACCTTTCCCAGAGCCCTAGACTGAAATCCAAAAGAGCACATTGCAATTCACTAAATGCTTTCTTATCTGCATCCGATTTGACCTTCATAACCACCCCAGGAATTAAGCAAGGTACTGATGGTAGTAACCCTTTATGGATGAGGGTCTGTGTTCAGAGACATGAAATAACTTGCTTAAGGCTAGACTACCCAGTAGCGGAGCTGGACTCAGACCCACTTGTCACCTACCCAACCCTGTGCCCTTTCTGCAAAACCAGGTCTGCTCAGGACACCCAGTGAGCTTCATTATAAGATTTGCAACTCTATTCATTTTGTCAGAAGAAAAAGGGAGAAATACAAACACTGAACTTTATCTCTCCTACAAACCAAAATGTCTTAGGATTGATAATGTTGACTCCCAGGACATCATAGATTATAGATAAGAGCCCATAAAAGGAGCTGGACAGGAACTGGGCAGACTTCCAACACTTGCAGAGGGAGCTCGGCCCCATGGGGCTTTATTACTTTGTTAAACACGAATTCTCAAAGCATGAAACACACCTCTGTGCATACGTAAATACAAAACTGCCCTTAAAAGCCAACTAAAAATAATCTATGGATTGTTTCCCACAATTGTATATTTGTAGCATTACAAGTAATCGAGAGCTGGTATTCCAAGAAAAGCAGAGGGTAAAAAATAGCAATATATAAAACATAAACCCTATCTTCTGTGCGCTGGTGGAAGGGGCAGGAAGTTATAGCAGAGATCTTAAACAAATGATGGCAAATAGGAGTTGGTTTTCAAGACCTTGCACCAGGTGTTCAACTATTTAATGAGGGACTTTCTGGGTCATTTTCCACCTGTCAAGCCTCCCAGGGAGGGGGTTTTCTCTTGCTCCTCCTCTTTCAAATGCCCACTGATTCAATCACTAAAAGGTGCATTCATCTTCCTGCCTTGATACATTGTCACACAGCAGGTTTACCTAAATTGCCAGGAAAACCGTCTTAAATCACTGACAACCCCCACCTCTCCAGCTCTGCCTGTTTCAGTGCCTTCAGCAGGAGCGCACGCAGACAGGCTCCCAGTGCAACAGGTGCCATTTGCAGCTGTAGCTCCAAACTTTCTGTCAGACACCAGTCAGGAAAGGGGGAACTCATAATGGCAAGGAACTGAAAGGGTGAGAGCATCCCAAACACCTTCCACCCTGTCACCAAAAACTGCCTGCAGCCTGGGAGGCCAGACATTCTGTGTCAAGGGAAAACTTGTCCTAACACGGGATGGGCTTTGGCTAGCCCAGGAAGGGTGCCTGATCTCTAGCTGTCCAGGCACTGAAGTCAAGGACAAGTTCAGCAGGTGCACTTACCTTGAAGTGGTGCCATTCCCTGATCTCAGAACAAGGACCAAATTCCTTCTGAATTCTCAGCAGATACGCCAAGGGAACTGTACATTTAATGCACGGCTCCTGGTTTCCTGGACAGTCAAGCAGCATCCCGCAACATACTTAAAAAACACAAAGCGAGGGACCTGGGTGGCTCCGCTGGTTAAGTATCTGCCTTCAACTCAGGGCATGATCTCAGGGTCCTGGGGTTGAGCCCCATGTTGAACTCCCTCCTCAGTGGGAGACCTGCTTCTCCCTCTCCCTCTGCCTGCTGCCCCCCTACCCCCGCTTATGCTCTCTCTTTGCTCTGCCCAATAAATAAATAAAATATTTTAAAAAAAGAAAAAATAAAAAAAGTTAAAAAATAAAAAAACCCAAAGTGGTGAGAACAGCTGTGAAAAGGTAGAAGAAAGGAAAGCAGCAGTGATCCAACACAGGAAGAGAGTATGCTTTGCCTGAACATGTAAACAGTGGAGTCCTCATGCCCTCCACGGCTTTTTGTCTCTGGATTTGTAGAACAGACTCGGATGTTGTGGGGAGGTCTCTCTCCTTTCTTCTGTCCGATTTTGGTTCTGAATTTAACTTTATTGTTCAAGGGATGGTTAACTGGGGTGGGGACCCAAAATGGTGTTGCTGAACCAAAAGGCCTAAGGACCTCTTCCATCTCAGCCTGCTCAGAACAAACCATAGTATTTGTAAGGCCCGGCAAGGAGCATGGGTGACGCTGATCAAGGGCATCCCTCCGGACAGGGCCCAGGGACACCTCTGGGAAGTGGTGCCCGAGCGCATATCAGTCAGAAGCATGGAGTTAGCTCAGAGAGCTCAAGCCATGGGTACTTGATTCTTTTATGACAGGTAAAGATATAAGACTTGCTTTTACAAGATCAGGGTGCCTCTTTTACATGTAGATTCTGGAATCCAACATTTCTATCCCCAGATCTATTGAATCCAAATTTCCAGGGGTTGGAGAGGCCTGGGAATTTGAATGTAAGTGAGCTGCTCATATCATTCTCATGCACCTTCAGCTTGCAAACCTGTGTTTTAGTGTCCCTGTGGTCGCCAACCTGCCGCCTCCCCCCCCCCATTGTTATCTTCCTTCTTTTTTCTCCACCTGCTGGAGAGGTGCTTCCTCTGGGGAGCTGGCATTTATCAAGCCAGGGTAATAGAAAACAGAGGCAACAGAAAAGACTCCGCAGAATAAAATGCAGGACTTGGGCGCTGAGAGGCTATCTCTGTTTGAGCTGGAGCAGTTTCTTTATTCTCCTTTTATACACCAGACCTGAGCACCTTGCACTTCTGAAGCCCCTCGCCCAGTCCTCTCCCAGCTCCTTCTATTAACCAACAGCTTTACCAGAGGGTTAGAGAAAAAGATGATCAAACTCTGCTATGGGGAGGGGGTGGAGGAGAGAGAGGTAAGGTACTTCTTCCCATTTAGCTGGTATATGGGAAGAAGAAAAAGTGAGATTGTTTGCTGGTGATCTCAAGGAAAAGGCCAAAAAAAAAAAAAAAAAAAACCCACTTTGATTCCTTCCTTTGGACTTTGTGTCTGCTTTGTCACCTAGTAGTTAGATTTATTTAGAGGTGAAAGGACTTTCAGGTGCCCCTGCCATTTCAGATTTTATAGACATAGCTGTGTGCTTGCCACTGCTAATTTAAGTGAGTGACCTCAAGCACTTACCCAACTCTCTGGCCATTAATGTCCTTGTTCATCAAAGGCAGAAAATGGACTGAATAATATCCAACTAAGTACAATCTAGAATATAAATGTTAGCAAGGGAAGCAAGAAGAGATTGAAATGGAGAATGAAAAAGATGGTAACTGTCACCCTACTTTGGATGGTCACTGGGCAGGGAGAGGGTGACTTAAACTGGGAGCAGAGGAGGTGGATAAATCAGAAATGGAGAGTCATGAATGCCAGGCAGAGGTGACATTTGTGAGAAGGAGACCTGGTGGGTCCTGAGGTTACCATAGCAGCAGGCACAGGTGAAGGAAGAAATACAAGATGGGGGACTTCATCAAGATAAAATGCTTCTGCACAGTAAAGGAAACAGTCAACAAAACAAAGAGGCAACCCACGGAATGGGATAAGATGTTCGCAAATGACACTACAGACAAAGGGCTGATATCCAAGTTCTATAAAGAACTCTTCAAACTCAACACCCAAAAAACAGATAATCATGTCAAAAAATGGGCAGAAGACATAAACAGACAATTCTCCAAAGAAGACATACAAATGGCTAATAGACACATGAAAAAATGTTAATTGGCATTAGCCATCAGGGAAATTCAAATTGAAACCACATTGAGATACCAACTTATACCAGTTAGAATGACCAAAATTAACAGGACAGTAAACAAGCGTTGGAGAGGATGTGGAGAAATGGGAACCCTCTTACTCTGTTGGTGGGAATGCAAGTTGGTGCAGCCACTTCGGAAAACAGTGTGAAGATTCCTTAAGAAATTAAAAATAGAGCTACCCTGCAATTTCACTACTGGGTACTTACCCCAAAGATACAGATGTAGTGAAAAGAAGGGCCATCTGTACCCCAATGTTTATAGCAGTGATGGCCACAATCACCAAACTGTGGAAAGAGCCAAGACGCCCTTCAACAGATGAATGGATAAAGAAGATATGGTCCATATATATAATGGAGTATTATGCCTCCAACAGAAAGGATGAATACCCAACTTTTGTACCAACATGGACAGGACTGGAGATTATGCTGAGTGAAATAAGTCAAGCAGAGAAAGTCAATTATCATATGGTTTCACTTACTTATGGAGCATAAGGAGCATTAGGAGAAGGAAAAGAAAAGTCACTTGGGTAAATCAGAGGGGGAGATGAAGCATGAAACACTGTGGACTCTGAGAAACAAACTGAGGGTTTTGGAGGGGAGGGGAATGGGGGGTTGGGTGACCCCGGTGGTGGGTATTAAGGAGGGCATGTATTGCATGGAGCACTGGATGTGGTACATAAACAATGAATCCTGGAACACTGAAAAAATAAAATAAAATGTTAAAAAAAAAGAAAGAAATACAAGATGGTGCCATGGAGTTGGAGGGACAGCTGGGACCCTAGGTCCTCCAAACCCAGTGCTCTGCCAGCAGCTGCTTTGGGCCACCTGCCTCTCAGGCATCATCCTGTGCTGCACCTGGTGATTGAGGTCAGTATCCAGGAAGCGTGCACCCTGCGGAGTGCTCAGAAAACCCGTGAGTCTCCAATCCTGAGTCCAAGCCAGGAGGTGACTCTGAATGCATAGACGATGTCTCAGGAGCCAAGCTACTAACTCTTTCTTCTTGAGGTGCCTAGGAACAACATGCTGCTTGTCTTGTTCTTCTGCTCCCACAGCTTTTGACCTAAGCACCTCAGCTACAGCTACAGTTACTTTTAACCAAACTTCAGCAAGGACTACACATGATAACTGCCTGTAACAATTTTCCCAGCAAGGAAGATATCACAACAGCGATTCTCACCTGCATAGCACTTTCTTGGGATTAGGGGTTACCTGACCTGCCGTGTTTGGGAAACTTCTACTGGTATACCAAGGTCAGGAAGACCTCTGACGCTGTCCTTTGCAGACCAACGAGTGTACCTTGGTGTCACTACTGCCATTGAATGTGAAATGCACCCCTCATTTTGGCCTTTGCCCAAAAGGAAAGCCCACCCAGGCAAGACGGCTTGACTTTCCAGGTATCTAAGCAATCGTCACTGGACTTCATTTTAAAAATTGAAAGTAAAGATTTCATTTTTAAGATTAAAAGTAAAGTTTTCATTTTCAATGCACTTTAAAGTTATTGGCTAATGATACACTGTGGTTTTTAAATAGAGATGATATATTAACTCACTTCATGGGGGCCTGGGTGGCACAGTCAGCCACTGGCTTTTGGTTTGGGCTCAGTTGTGATTTCCAGGTCTTGAGATCGAGGTCATGAGATCGAGCCCCAGGTTAAGTTCTGTGATCAGTGCCAAGTCTGCTTCAGACGCTCTCTCCTTCTCCCTCTGCCCCTCCCCCACTCAAATAAATAAATCTTAAAAAAAAAATAAGTAAAGCCCTTCGTGAGTGCTTTTTTAAATATATGCTTTGGCTAGAAGGCCATTAGAGTTTGGCTATAGAATTCTTGCCTAAGCTTGGCTTAGGAACCTTTAATAGGCAACTTTTTAGATATTGGAACTTCTTCAATGTTTTGTACCTTCTGGGCCCCACAGTCAAGCAATATGCCTCGTTGTCTTCCTCTGGGTTCATGCTATCCCTTTAGAATGAGTAAAATAAAACCAAAGGTAGGCATCGCATTGCCTCAAACATTGTTTGTGCCAAATAAGTTCTTACAGGAACAAGAGTGGTAATTTTGTAATAATTGCACTAGACCTATAAATAGAAGTTCTAATGTAAGTAATACAGGAATTCACTTACATATCCTTTTAATGACGTCAACTCCACTTACCAAGGATGTACTCTGTGGTTGAGATGAAAGCCATTCCGTGGGCCCAGGCAAGGAAAACAAGAAGTAATAGCTGTGTCTGGGCTGGTTTTGGGGTTAATACTACGCCTGGGTCATGAGGGTGAGAATTGATTCTGCTGGTCATGTGCTGGGTGGGATGCTTCTCTCTCCGGGTCTATACCCTTTGCCTGGGCTGCCTTTATTCTTTGGCTCAATTCTGCTTCAAAGAGTTCCTCCTGCTATGTGTTTGTCCAATAATATGAAAAAACATTTCCTTGTCCTCCCCTTGCAAGGAGAGCTGAGCTTTCTAAGATGTCAAAAGAAAAAGTAATTTTCTAAAATCTAAGATAATCAATCCTTTGGGAAACTGAGTTCGGGTGCTTTCTTGTGGAATACTATTCTCTTGATTGCTAGAATACCAAGAGATTTTTTTGCGTTCAGTTGATTAAAAATTCACAAACCTGCTTTGTTTCCCCAGCTTTATTATGGTGGGTTTGACCAATAAAATTGTAAGATATTTAAAGTGTATGATGTGATAATTTTTTACATATATACATTGTGAAGGGATTCCCCCCCCCATCGAGGTAATGAACACATCTGTCAAGTATCTTTACCTCCTCCCCTTTTTCAATAAGAACATTTAAGTTCTACTTTCTAAGCAAATTTCAGTTATATGGTACAGTGTTATTAATAGTACTCACCATGTTATACATTAGGTCATCAGACTTCATCCATCTTGTAACCAAAAGCTTGTCCCTTTGACCAAACTCACCCTATTTCCCCAAACCCATAGTGACTCACAACTGCTTTTCTATTCTCTTTCTATAAGTTCGACTTTTTTTTTTTTTTTAGATTCCAGTAAGTAAATGATATTCCAGTAAGTAAATGTAGTATTTGTCTTACACTGTCTAGCTTATTTCACTTAGTATAATGCTCTCTGGGTTCATCCATGATGTTACGAATGACAGGATTTCCTTCCTTTTTAAGGCTGAGTAATATTCTATTATATATAATGTATGTACACCCTACAATTTCTTGATCCATTCATTCATTGACAGACACTTATGTTGTTTCCATACATTGACTATTATAAATAATGCATGCAATGAGCATGGAGTACATGTATCTCTTGGAGATCATGGTTTCACTTCCTTCAGATAGATTTGCAGGATCATATGGAGTTCTATTTTTAATTTCTTGAGAGACTTTCATACTGTTTTCCACAGTGGCTGCACCAACTTGCATTCCTACCAATAGTGCATAAGAGCTCCCTTTTTCCACATCCCACCAGCAAATCTATGATTTGTCCATTACTAAATTTCACGGCAGGGATGCCTGGGTGGCTCAGTGGGTTAAGCATCTGCCTTCGGCCCAGGTCCTGATCCCAGGGTCCTGGGATCAAGCCCTGCATGGGGCTCCCTGCTCAGCTGGGAACCTGCTTCTCCCTTTGCCTGCTGCTCATCCCGGCTTACACACTGTCTCTTGCTCTCTCTTGCTCTTTCTCTCACTGGCAAATAAATAAATAAAATCTTGAAAAATGAAAAAAATAAAATTCACTGCAAGTGAAGGCTTTTGCACTGAAAATTGAGATTTGTCTGCTTCTAAAGGATAAAGGTCAGAAGTGCTTGCAAAACTAAAATGTGAGCAGCACCAGGAGCAAAGCTGAGGGGACGGGACTGGCCGGCTCTGTCCTGTTTAGTAGGTTCCACCCCTTGTTGGTCTTCTGTCCGTATTTCTTCCCACCCAGCCTTTTCTCCCGTCCTTGGCTTTCCGGGTAAAAGTCATCACCATCACCGCTGTCGTTGACAACCGTCAACACAACGTAACAAAACAACGATGCCTAGCAAGCCTCCTCTAGTGGAGAAACAGGACTCATGAGTCAAATATACATGGTGATGCAAGGTCTCACGAGACGGTGGGTGGTACATGGCCACGTTCATCTCTTAAATCCCAGATTTCAGTTCATATGTCCATTTATAAGCATAACCCTGACGACTAGCCTATCTATTTTTTCATCAGGTTCTGCTTTCCTATTTTCCCATTTGCCTTCGTAGTTCACCTCTCTCTAAGTCTCCCAGACCTTACCCCCTTAGCTTGCTGGAAAATTGCTCGGTGAACACTCTTGGAAACGTGGGTGCAGATTTTACTGGTTTGGCAGCCTGTAGGCCGCATGCGGTGCATCCCGAATCCCCTCACTTCAACTTTGTGAGCAGACAGGAGCATGTCCAAAGTTAATTCAATTAGAGGACAGAGAATTGAAAGCATCCGAAAGCGTTTACCCGGCCTCTTCCTGTATGCCTGAGTCATACATAATTGAAGTGTTTCTGATCTGGAGTTAAAATATATTTAAGACTTTTAAGACCTTAAAAGTCAAGATTTTAAATGTGTGGCTTTGCTGAACATAGATCAAATTTATAGGCATCGAAGGTCTTCCCGCCATCAATTTAATGGGTGACAGAACAGCTAAAGCTGTTTTATCAATATCTGTTTGCTGCAGAGGAAAAATCTGTCTACTCAATTAGCGCAGAGTCAGAAAATGAAAGCGACGCTCCCGTGCATTTGCTGGAGTTATCCCCACAATCAGGGCTTTGTTTAAATCAAACAGTGTAGTCGTCATCGATTCTAACCCATTTAAAAATGCATGTGTGGTGATCAATCAAAACCATTTTTTAGTGTTATTTCAGGGAAGAAAATGGTTTTGAACATCAGAGAAATGTTTTCATTTGCACCGGAAACACCACCCCAAGCCCATACCGTGTTAAGAATCTATGGTATAAACTTATAATTTCCAACTAGGAAATTAATGGCAATAAACCTCTTGGTTCTGAAATCTGCCTTCTTTACTTTATCTAGAAGCCCTGGATGAGAAGGCTATTATTTTGTTGAAGAAGACTATTTTGTTAAAAGCTTCTGAAACTGCCTTCTTTGTTGAAACCACCTCAGAGATTTCAAAGGCAAAATTGATAAAAGCCACAATCAATGACAATGGTCAGAATGGTTACTTGTGCTCAGAACTTACTATTTGATTCTTATATACAGTAGGATTTTTAAAAAATAATCTTTTAAAATATTCTGTAATTCCATTTATGTGAGTTACCTAGAGTAGTCAAATCCATAGTGACAGAAAACAGAATGATGGTTAGCACGGCTAGATCACAAGAGTCAATGGGGAGGTCTTGTTTCACAGGTGTAGAGCTTCAATTTGAGATGATAGAAAGTTCTGGAGATGGATGGTGCCGATGGTTGGCACAACGATTTAAGGTACTTAACATCTCAGAACTAGGCATTTCAAAAATGGTTAAGATGATCAACTTTAGGTTATGTATTCTTACCATAATAACAAAAAGAAACCCTAAAAAGTAAATATTTTAGTTACCTCCTTCTAAAAACAGTAATAAGTAATTCCTGCGAAAGAAAGTTGAGTCATGTATTTCTTAAGCTAAAGGTGATACTTGGAATTTAAAAGTATATTTCTTCCTTTTGTTTATTTAGCAGAGTTTATTTTTTTATAGTAAGGTCAACTGTCGGGTTTTTTAAACAAAATGATGAACACTTCAGTGGCAATCCTTTAGCTATTTTTGACAGATGGTACAAGAGGTGCTTCCTGAGAGACTTATTTGACCTCTGTTTCTGGTCTGCCGTCTTGCTTGTAAAGATATACCTTGGACCAAACACAGGACTGGCCACTGCCTAAGAAAAGAAAGGTAGACATTTATTTGCAGAATAGAAATGTATAAAGAGAAGCTCAAAAAGGAGAGAGAAGAGCGTTTATTTTGAAGTGATATTGTCCCTTTGTTTACTTGTTTTCCCTCTCCATACCTCAGCACACACAAACATGAATTCAACTTCTGTGGATTCTGGAGTCTCTAACATTCCCTACTCTTTCCAAGCACCTTGCATGGTGTCTGGCACAGACGGTATGAAGAATTCCTTATATTCCCTCAACTTCGAACCCTACACAAAAATATTCCCATTATTAACATCTTGAGTTCATGTTGTCCCTTTGCTCTGATAAGCCAGTATGATACATTATTATTAACTGAAGTCCATACTTTAGATTAGAATTCACTCTTTGTGTTGTACATTCTTTGGATAGTCCCAAGGACAACAAACCTCTCTCAGTAACTAATAGAAGCAGCATGCAAGGATTAGTACAGATGTAGAAGAATGGAGTAACAGCATTAAAAATCTGGTCGAATTGTTGTGTGTAGAACACTATACCCAACAACTGCAGAAAAGTATTTTTAGACGTACGTGAAATATTTATGCGATGTAACCACACATTAGGCCATGAAACAACTTTCAACAACTTTCTAAGGATTTTTTTTCACAAAGATTAGATTTTTCTGTCCACAGTGCAGTTGGCAATAAATCAGTATCGAAAAATTTGAAAAATCCCATAGACTTGGAAATTAAGAAAAACACAACTCATGGATCAAAGCATAAATCAAAATGAAAATTAGAAAATATTCTGAACTAACGAGTGAAAAAGAAACACAGTGCACTACACTTCACTGCCCCTGTCTCCACCCTCATCATCTCTGCTCAAGGGCTGAAACAAGAAGGCAAGTGTTACTTTTGTTCGGCCTCTGCTGAACACACGCGCACTGGGTGACTGCCGTGTCTCACTGCTCTGTGCGTGTTCATGAATGACCACCAAAGTGCGGCGAGTGTTGATCTTGAGGCTACAGATAAATTTGGGTGAATCTGCAGATATGGAACCCAGGAATCATAAGGATCAACTGTACTAGAAAAGATCTTAAAATCTATGAGTGAAGTATGACCTTCAGTCGTTCAGGGTCTGCCTTTAACTCGGGGCATGATTCCAGGGTCCTGGGATCGAGCCCCACATCAGGCTCTCTGCTCAGCAGGGACCCTGCTTCTCCCTCTTCCACTCCCACTGTTTGTGTTGTCTCTCTTGTTGTGTCTCTTTCTGTCAAATAAAGAAATAAACTCTTTCTAAAAATAGCTAGGCGGGCACCTGGATGGCTCAGTGGGTTAAAGCCTCTACCTCAGCTCAGGTCATGGTCCCCGGGTCCTGAGATCAAGCCCCAAATCAGGCTCTCTGCTCAGCAGGGAGCCTGCTTCCTCCTCTCTCTGCCTGCCTCTCTGCCTGCTTGTATCTCTGTCTGTCAACTAACTAAATAAAATCTTTTAAAAATAAAAATAAATAAAAAATAAATAAAAATAAAAAATAGCTGGGAAAATAGGGGTACCTGGGTGGCTTGGTCATCTGCCTTCAGCTAAGGTTGTGACCCCAGTGTCCTGGGATTGAGCCCCGAATCGGGGTCCTTGCTCAGTGAGCCTGCTTCTCCCTCTTCCTCTGCCTGCTGCTCCCTCTACTTATATGTTCTCTTTCCCTCTCTGTCAAATAAATAAATAAATAAATTCTTAAAAAAAAAAAAAGAAAAAAGAAAGAAAGAAACTGGAAAAAGAACAGCAAATTAAATCCAAAAGTACAAGAAAGGTAACAATGAAAGAACATATATTAATGAAATAGATAAAAACCATACAGTCAGGGCACCTAGGTGGCTCAGTGGGTTAAGCCTCTGCCTTCAGCTCAGGTCATGATCCCAGGGGCCTGAGAAAGAGCCCCGAATCAGGCTCTCTGCTCAGCAGGGAGCCTGCTTCCTCCTCCCTCTGCCTGCCTCTCTGCCTACTTGTGGTCTCTGTCGGTCAAATAAATAAGCAAAATCTTTTAAAACAAAACAAAACAAAAACAAAAAAATAAAACATACAGTGGAGATCAATAGTCAATAACTGCCTCCTCAAGGGGCTCCTGGGTGGCTCAGCCAGTTGAGTGTCTGACTCTTGATTTCTGCTCATGTCATGACCTTGGGGTGGGGAGATTGAGCCCTGTGTGGAGCTCTGTGCTCAGCACAGAGTCTGCTTGTGATTCCCTCTCCCGCTCTCTCTGCCCCTCCACCACCACTCAAATAAATAAATAAAATCTTAAAAAAAAATAACTGGCTCCTTGAAAGGCTAAAAGGATTGCTACCCCTTTGGTGAGACAGATTAAAGGATAGATGTCTCAAATAAAAAATATCAGGAACAGAAAAGAGGCTATCACTGCAAAGCCTATAGACATTTAAAAAATCATCAGAATATAATATGAGCAACTTTCTGCCAACTCATTCATCAACTGAGATGACATATGCAAATCTAAAAAGAGCCTTGTCCAAGATTGACCCAGGTGAAACTAAAGAATTAGACAAACATCACAACTTAAGGAAATGGAATCTGAAAATAAAACCTTCCTATAGGATTGCCACTCCTGCCACGGACAGGTAAGCTCCCACAAATTGGTACCTTTCTCAAATAGCAACTATATATCCTGGATAAGATACAAAAACAACTTATATGAATCCTCTAGAGAATAAGCAAAAGTTGGCAGACTTTAGGGGGGAATGGAAATTTGGAGAAAACCATCAACATGGGGCAAGTGTTTTCTGGCTTCACCACCAAAATTGTGGCAGGGACAAATACCTAAAATCTCAATAGAAATATGCATATTTTGGATTGTGGAAATCAGAAATGAAGAAGCCTGGGCTAACCAGGACCACCAGACAGTGAGGAGGGTAACCTATAAAGATCTAGAGACGTGAACACCAGTCTGTGTTTAACTCCATCCAATTCTCTTGTTGACCCTTAATCATGCACGTGCAAGTCAACTTGAAAGGGGTTTGAAATTAGGTTTAAATCACCTATTGCTGGCAAGAGAGAATTTGCCATTTGAGTCTAACCAATTAATTTCCTTATGAAAATAAAGTTAATACTCTTCTGAGCAATAAAACAAAACTCAACATAACATTTACAAGGTCCAAATACGACTCAGAATTTCTCTTTATAAGAAGAGCAGGGAGAATGTGACCTACTGTGAAAGGAAAAGACAGCAGATGCCAGCTCTGGGATAAACCAGCTTGGAAATCTCAGTCCAAGCAGACGTTATCAGTGCTCAATGAACCCAAGGGTAATATGCTTACCATGAAAGACAGGAAATGTCAACAGAAAAAGGGAAAATACAATTTTAAAAAATTGAAATTCTAGAAGTGCAAATAAGATATCTGAAATAAAAAATGCACAAGATCGATGGGATGACAGCAGAGAGATGGATGAAGCATCAGAAAACTCGAAGGCTGAGGAACAGAAAAAGAAAGAAAAAAGATAGGGAAAAAAATGCAGTCAGGAACACCTGGGATAATTTTTGGAAGTCCAATATACAAATAATCAAAATCTCAAAGTGAGAAGAGAGAAAGAATGCAGAAGAAAAATATATTTGAAGAAATAACTGAACCCAAAATTCTCAAATTTGGTGACACAAATTTATGGATTTGCTTGGCAAAGTCTATACAGGATGTATTTGAAAAAGAAATGTGGGGTGCCCGAGTGGCTAAGGGGGTTAAAGTCTCTGCCTTCGGCTCGGGTCATGATCCCAGGTTCCTGGGGTCAAGCCCCACATAGGGCTCTCTGCTCAGCAGGGAGCCTGCTTCCTCCTCTCTCTCTCTGGTCTGCCTCTCTGCCTGCTGCTGGTGGTCTCTATCAAATAAATAAATAAATAAATCTTAAAAAAAAAAAAAAAAAAAAAAGAAGAAAGAAAGAAAGAAAAAGAAATGTACCTGGTCATACCATGGTGAAACTGTTAAAAACTGAAATATGGAGAAAATTTTGAAAAAAGCCAGAGCAAAACAACTCATTACCTACAGAGAAACAATGATTCAAATGACTTCAGTTTTCTCACTAGAAAAAAAATGGATGCCACACACAATGTAACATGTTTAAAGTACCAAACAAACCCAACAGCAATAACCAAAAACCCCATGAAACCAGAAATCTCTATCTGGTGAAAATATTTTTCAAGAATGAGACAAAATGAGAACGTACTTAGATAAAGAAAGGCTAAGAGAGAACATCACCATTGAATCATGATTAAGGACATGTTAACATGTTAAAGATATTTAACATGTTAAAGGTATTTCTTCAGGACGAACAGAAATGGTTACAGAGGAAATCAGATCTAAGGAATGAAGAGCATCAACAATGGTAAATGCCTGCATAATTATAAAAAACCACTTTTTCCTATTAATTTCTTTAAAACATATGCCTATTTAAAGCAAAAAACTCTAACATTGTTTTGCAAAGTTTGTAACATATGTAGGTATAATCCACGTGAAAATTATAACACGAAGAATCATGGGAAGAAGGGCACCTATGTGGCTAAGTCGTTTCAGCATCTGACGTCAGCTCTGGTCACGATCTTGGGGTCCTGGGTTTGAGTCCCACATTGGACGCCCGGCTCAGCAGGGAGTCTGCTGCTCTCTCTCTGCTCTTCCCCCAGCTCATGTTTTCTTTCTCAAATAAATAAATAAAATATTTTTTAAAAAAGAATTATGGGAAGAGAGTAAACAGACCTTTATCGTTGTGAGATTTTGACTTTTTGGGGGGTTTTTATTTTACATTTTTAAAATGAAGTGATATGACATTAACCCCAAGTTGACTGATAGACTTTAAAAACATGTATTGTAATATAAATATATTTATATAAACACACACACACACACACACACATATATATATATATATATATATATATATATTCTTCCTAAAGCATCCACTAAAAAAACAACCTGAACTCAAAAGCATGTAACAAAAATAATACATTGTGACCAATTTGAGTTTATTTCAGAAATGCATTGGTGGTTTAACATTTGAAATCCATGGGGCACCTGGGTGGCTCAGTGGGTTAAAGCCTCTGCCTTCGGCTCAGGTCATGATCCCAGGGTCCTGGGATGGAGCCCCACATCTGGCTCTCTGCTCAGCAGGGAGCCTGCTTCCCTTCCTCTCTCTGCCTGCCTCTCTGCCTACTTGTGATCTCTGTCTGTCAAATAAATAAAAATATTAAAAAAAAAGAAATCCATTATTGTAATTTGCCTCATGAATAGAAAAATACCAAATAATAATCTTAATGGCTGCCGGAAAAGCATTTGTTGTAATTCGAATCCATTTATAGTAACAATTCATGATAAACTGTGAATAGAAGGGGACTTCCTTAACCTGATAACAGTTACATTCAAACAGCTACAGCAAACATCATTGTTAATACTAAAATTCTGAAAGTTTTACCCCTGAGATCGGGACCAAGGAAAGGGCCCACTATCACAACCTCTATTCAACATTGCTCTGTAGATTTTCAGTCAGTGAAACAAGGAGGGGAAAAGCAGGCATTGAAAAGAAAAAAATAAAAGCATTTCGCATTTGCTGATTATATGATATATTTAGGTACATAAAAAATCCAAAAAAAGTCTATGCATTAACTATTAGAATTAATATGTAAATTTAGCAAAGTTGCTGTATACAAAGTAAATGCTGGGTATTGAGATTCACTGCTGTGAGTCAAATAGTCCAGGATCCCGTCTTCATCGCACCATACGTTTTTGTGTGGGAGACAAATATGTACATATTCTAATAAGTAAGAGTGCTCTGAATAGAAATTGTGCTGTGATATAATGGAATAGAGGGAGACTTACTGGAAGGGAGGCAGCTTTAGAACAACAGGAAGGAGGCCACCGTGGGAAGTTCTGTGTAAAGGGCCGTCCAGGCAGAGGGAATGGCCAGTGACAAGACCTTAAGGGAGAAACGAACTTAGCCTGTTAAAGAAACAGGGAAAATGTTGATATGAATTGAGCCTAGTGAGTATGGGGGAATGGAGTCAGACAGGAGGAAAGTGAAGCTCTGATGGTGTACATCAAGGGGTCTGCTTCGATTCCAAGTAAGCAGAGAAGAGCACATTAGAACCTCTCCCATTTTAATTCATCTCTGCTTCCCATTACTTGTTGGTCTGTTTTTTTCCTGCTAAAAGATAGGTCTTCTCTCCATAGTAGAGGGAAGTTACTATGGGGAAAAAAAAATCCCAGTGTGTAAAAAAGCACTGTGGGGTGCCTGAGTGTCTCAGCCCAATAAGCATCTGCCTTCAGCTCCAGTGATGATCTCAGGGTCCTAGGATCAAGTCCCATGTCAGGCTCCCTGCTCAGCAGGAAGTCTGCTTCTCCCTCCACCTCTCCCCACTGCTTATGCTCTCTCTCAAATAAATAAATAAAATCTTAAAAAAAAAAAAAAAAAAGGCATTGAGACCACGTAGCTTACTAGGGAAAAGTCCTGTTGCTGGTCAGAGGGGTGTGGCCAATGCCCAGGACTTTGCAACCTGTTGGGTTTGTGACCTGGGCAGGTTACCTACCCACTACAAGTCTCAGGGTCTTTATTTTCGAAGCAAAGAAATAATAAGGGTAGCCATTTTGCAAGACTTATCTGAAGAGTAAATGAAATCTTGCATGAAGGCTTAACATCAGGAGTGGCACAGAGAAAGCCCTTTGAGAAATTAACTTCAGTATTATAAAAACAATATCTTAAAAGACTGAAAAATACCTGCATGAGAATTTAATCGATCTCCAGATAAGGCATGGCTTTCTAAGTCCAATATCAATAAAAGAAATCACAGAAGAAATACACCCCAGTTCCATGTGATTCTAGTGAAATTTTGAAATGTCTCTGCTGAGCAGATATGTCCAATTGTGTAAGTTTTATTTTGTACCATCTCAGACAGCAACAGTACATTTTTATAAAATGATCACAAATAAAGAGAAGATTAACCCAGCTTAAAAATCAAATGAATACTGGGGCACCTGGGTGGCTCAGTGGTTTGATCCTCTGCCTTCAGCTTGGGTCATGTCTCAGGGATATGGGATCGAGCAGGGAACCTGCTTCCTCCTCTCTCTCTGCCTGCTTCTTTGCCTATTTGCAATCACTCTGTGTCAAATAAATAAATAAAATCTAAAAAAAAAATAATAAAATGAATAGAGCTGTTAATACCATTATTTAAAGAGTCATTAAAATGAAAAGGATACATTGAAACAAAAGTTGGACGCCATTTTCCAACTGTCAAAATGGCAAAGGGAAAATGCCAAAGAGGCTGCACTAAGATGGAAACACAGAATTTGCTGGCACTGTGGGAGTGTGAATTGGTTTGCTCCTTCCAGAAAGAAATTTGGCAGAGTGTGCCAAGACCACTAAAACATGTGTGTCTTTGAACATGAAAAATTTCCTTCTAAGAATGGAGGAGTTGAATGAATGACCCCTACAGGAAGAGTCAAAGTTGTGAAGCAAGATTAATAGATAAAAATAGGCACTCGGGTAAAAAATTAAAAACTACCTGAATGGCCACAAAAGCAGCTAGACTGAATGAATTGTTGTCTTCTTTTGAAAGAATATTTGTTAAAAATATTCAATAGTAGGAGATGCCTGAGTGGCTCAGTCAGGTAAGAGTCTGACTCTTGATTTTGGCTCAGGTCACAGTCTCACGGTTATGAGATGGAGCCTGCGTCAGGCTCTATGCTGAGCATGGAAACTGCTTAAGATTTTCTCTCTCTCTCTCTCCCTCAAGCCCTACCGCTACCCCTACCCCGCAACACTGCACGCACGCACTTTCTCTTTCTCTCTCTCTCTCTCAAAAAACCAAAAAAAACGAATAGCATGAGAAATTCCACACAATATAATATTAAGAAGAACAAAGTTTGTTTGTTTGTTTTTTAACTTCTTGCAGGGGGCCTTGGTGACTGAGTGAGTTAAGTGGCCAACTCTTAATTTCAGCTCAGGTCATGATCGCACAGTCCTGGGGTCAAGCCTGGAGTCCTGCTCGGTGCTAAGAGGGGAGTCTGCGAGAACCCTCTCTTTCCCTCTCCTCTACCCCTCCCCCTGCTCATTTGCACTCTCCCTCTCTCTCTCTCTCTCAGTAAATAAATAAATCTTTAAACATAGACAAATAAGTAAGAATGAAAAACTACGCGATGTGATTCTAATTAAGAGGCTGAATTGCTGGAAGCACAATGCCAAAGCTTCCGGGTGTCCGTGAGCCTCAGTTGCATCAAGAAGCAAAGAAAACCCAGGAATGCCTATGCAGCACCACTGGGTAAGCATCCAACTCCTGGTTTTGGCTCAGGTGGTGATCTCAGGGTTGTGGGAGTGAGCCCCACACCAGGCTCCAAACTCAGTGTGGAGTCTGCTTGAGATTCTGTCTGGCCCCTCCTGCTGGTACTCTCTCTCTCTCTCAAAATAAATAATTTTTTTTTCTTTTTTTTAAAAGATTTTATTTAGTTGTCAGAGATAGAGAGAGCACAAACAGGGGAGTGGCAGGCAGAGGGAGAGGGAGAAGCAGGCTCCCCACTGAGCAAGGAGCCCAATGTGGGCCTTGATTCCAGGACCCTGGGATCATGACCTGAGCCGAAGGCAGATGCTTAACCCAGATGTCCCTCAAAATAAATAATCTTAAAAAAAAAAAAATGAAGAAGAAAACTCTTACTCAGAGAACTGAATGAAATGCTTTTGTTGGAGAAACAAAGCTGTAAACTTCTAATAAAATAGAGAAAAGAGAAAGAAGAAAAGAAAGAGCTATGAGTCCTCTATGAGTGTTAGAATTACAGGTGATTTTGGTTTCCCTTTTTTAGATGTAAATATATAGTATTCACGGCCCAGTCTGAAATAATTTCATAGCTTTTCCTTTACATCTGCTCAGAAGGTCTCTTGGACCCCCTTTGTCAGGAAGTAATGTGGGATGGGCCAGGAGGAACCCTAGGAATTAGGCGCTCTCTGACCAAATTAGGCTCTCCAGCCAAATCAGTCATTAAACTGCCTCTTTAGCTAATTCGGACTCTGCTTGAATAACTCAGGTAAATACTTACAGTTCTGCCTTCCTCCTGCGCTCTTCAGGGGGGCATCCGGATAGATAGAGAATTGTGCTTTCTGTGATGGCATTGCCCGCCAACCTTGGCCCTCACTTGTCTTTTGGGCCATCTGACTTTGGAGAGGCGAACCGTGTGGTTCTGCCATTTATCTCGAGTCTGGCCATGAATGGAAAGTCGCAGGTTCTTAGGCGTGACTGCAAACCTTGGCTCACCCATGAGCCTTCCCACAGCTTCTCCGTTTCCTGCAGGATCCACTCAAATGACTGCCCACTAGGGTAGCTGCTCCCCTGTGGTCTGCCCGAACGTCTTAGAGTTTTCCTAAAGCTGGCGAGAAAATTCTGTTTACTTCTCCAGATCTCAATACCCTCTGCTCTTAAATGACTAATTGAGAATGTTGGAAAACATGACTACCGAGTCTTTTTACGGTGTCCAGCTCCGTGACTTCGAGATTCTCAGAAGAGAGGGGTCTCCCTTTCTCCATGGACCTCCTTTTCCTTCCAGTCCTTCCCTCGTGGGCATTTCCAACAACCTCCTTAAAATTGACTTTATTGCTCTTGCTAGGGGCTTGCTGCCTGGGCCAGCTCTGCCCCAAACAGGCGTCATCCTGCAGTTGGACGTTAATGCACTAGAATTCTCTTAGGTTGGAGAACAAAGCCAGGACTAATTAAAATACGTTCTCTCTTGCTTTACTGAGCCATGTTCCATGGATATATTTCTCTTAGGGATTTCACATGAAGAACTGAAGAATTGAAAACAGGATTTAAGTGTTTCTGGGACCTCTGGCCAAACTGCTCATGATACTATAGTAACACGTACTTATACGTTGTTCATTAACGAATTGCCCTCCATTCCATCATCCACCAGCACGGAGGAGAACTGAGCGTGCGGATGCAGGTGTTGGTTCCATTGACCTCTCACATTCTAAGTGAGGGCTCATCTGTTTGAGCTAATTCCCCTGCACTAGCTGTGTGACCTTGAGGGGCCGCGTGTGTTGGGGGGAGGGGTGTCACTTTGCCTCTCTTGGCGGCCATTTCCTCGTTTGTAAAATGAGGTCAGTGAACTAGATGATCTCCACAGTCATTTCTATTTAAAAACCTGTAATCCTTCTTGTTTTCGCAAATGGAGCCCAGCTGGATCTAGGCCCTGGGGAGCTATTAAAGAACAGAGCAGGTGTTGAGTGCTGGGGGGCATAGGGAGGTATGGGGGGTGGGAAGGGAAAGATAAGATTTCTCAAAAAGAAAAGGCTGGAAAAAAAAAAAAGAAAAGAAAAGAAAAAAGAAAAAGCTGTCCACTGAGGAGCAATGCCACGTTTACATTTGTAAAACGGGACTCTCGACACCACAGCTCTGGTTTTGGTCGGATTTCTGGGTCGCAGAGGGATGTCTAAGCAAGTGGCAGACCGTGTGAGGGATGTCAGCACGCCCCGCTGCGGGCGGCATCTTGGAAGGAGAACCTTGCGTAGGACCAGCTGCCACCAGAAACAAACCGGCCCGCTCTCACTCCGGGCCCCGCGGTGTGCAAGCTGAACACATTCATCTCTAATTGCCTGCTGTCACCACATCTTCTTGCTTTTCTGAGCCACTGTGTAAACATTCGTCACATCGCCTTTACGGATTTCATTCACCAGTTTCTCTGGTTTAAGAAGCGTCCTGCCTATCTCTCCTGCCCTTGGCCGATCTCCTGTGCGCTCTCTATCCTTGACCTTGGCAGCACGTTGCCTCGTTTCAGCATCAGGTCTGCACAGCCAAGATGAATGGAGGGAAGCCTGGCTCAGGTGCCTGGGGATTTATGGCAAGGCCAACTCATTACCGACAGGTTTTGCTTCCTCTCCAACTATGAAAGCAGTCCAGGAGCCTCACAAAGGATCCTGACATCAATAGCAAGTCTTAACGGATTGGACCACAGCCTCTGATTTCATCATTCTGAAACCGGATGGCCCCAGGGGTGCCAGGCTCTGACCACGTGCCAGATGACACATTGCTTTTGTTTACACGGCTTCTGGCTTGGACGGGATGATGAACAAAGAAGAAAGATCTCAAAAAATCTTGGCCCCACTGGCCTCTATCCTGAGGAACAAGAAGTGGCTTGAACATTCTGTCTTAAATTCAGGGCCCAGAATGTGCGAGGGAGCAAGAGATTAATGTGTTAATCTTTGATTCAAATCATCTGATATTTGTGGGGTTGGACTACCTTACCCATGAAAGCTCCCTTTCTCTCAACACTGCTGGTGACAATCAGCCTGGGAAGGGGAATCGTCTGAAGCCATCAGAAGACTAGCCTCCCCTGCCTACTTTCTACAAGATCTGGCCCTCGAAATTTATCACTTCTCTTTTTCTTTAAGACTTTACTTATTTAATTGAGAGAGAGCATAAGAGGGGAGAAGGTCAGAGGGAGAAGGAGACTCCCTGCTGAACAGGGAACCCAAAGCGGGGCTCAATCCCAGGACTCCAGGATCATGACCCAAGCTGAAGGCAGACGCTTAACCAACTGAGCCACCCAGGCGCCCTATAATTGCTTTTCCTTAACTGAAAGACATGGTCAGAGGCTTTAAGAAAATAAAGTGGTGAGTTGGACTAAATTTAAAAAAACAAACAAAAAAAAAAAACCCAGAAACTACAATGTATGTGCACTCAACATTCTGTTTTCTTCAGCTTTAATCGTGATTATTGAGAATAGCACAAAACTAGGTAGGTAGCACCTGTGATTTGAAATTCTTGCCTCCTGAAACCACTGAAAAAGGGAGTGGTAGCAGGCATTTCAGTGCCCCTCGGATGGGCTTCTGTTAGAATCCCCTGTCTGTTCACAGGCTATGGGTACCGGCTCTGTTCACTTTTGGGGCAGCCACAGATCCTCGGGTAACAAGAACATTTTTGTGTTCTGCTCACATGTTCTGATTTTGACCTTTGAAACATTTTCTCTACAATCCTATCAGTAATTGCTTGCAGGACAGCAGACTCATGGAGTTGCTCTTTGCACAAATGCTTTTAGTGCCTCCCTACACCCCATTCCCTAGACTTCTATTTAAGTGGCTGCCAAGTTCACCTATTAGCACAGTCATGTTAAAATGCAACACTCATCTCACTCTGTCTAGGATAACAATAATCACCATCATTCCGGAGTGTCCCTGACTTGAATGTCCCGTGCAGAGAAGATGGCCAGCTTCTTTGAGATCCAGAGTGGAAGATGGTTACAGGAGTCATTCCATCGACTCTGATTTTTTTTTTTTCCCCTTGGTCTGCTGGGGTCTGGAAGCCTTGAGCCTCTCTGTTTATACCTTCTGTGACCCACATCTCTTCTGCTGGTGAAGACTTGGTCAATATCACCAGGCTTAACAGTTGACCTTCATGCCAGAGACCAGAGATGGAAGCTGTTTACATGTTGGCCACATGTGGGCTACTCCTAAGCTCTAGCTTTTTCATCTGAAAAAAAATGGGGATAATCGAATATCTTTCTTTTTTTTTTTTTAAGATTTTGTTTATTCATGAGAGACAGAGAGAGAGATAAGCAGAAGGAGAAGCAGTCTACCTGTGGAGCAAGGAGCCCAATGGGAGACTCAATCCCAGTACCTTGGGAGCATGACCCAAGCCCAAGGCAGATGCTTACCCAACTGAGCCACACAGGTGCCCCGGATAATCAAATATCTAATCCCATAGGGTGATTGTGAGGATCAAAGGAGAATGGTGCATGTAGAGTAACAAAGTCTTGACAGGGTTTCCCCTGATTGGTGGTGACCACTTCTAATCATCCTCAACTTCAGAATAAGGGACATGTGTCTCTAGGCTGTGTACCCCGCACTTCAAACTCGAAACCTAGTATATCAAAACACCTGCAACTACAAACTATTATTATTCATAAGAAATGTATTGATAATGTTTCCCATTTGATTTGTATTGCTTCCTATTGGTGAAGATCATGTCAATGACACGGGATTTCGGACACTGACACATCATTCCGGGGAAGAGTGTGACTGTTCTCCCTGCTATGAGAGCAGGGGCAGCTGACAGTTAGCAGTTAGCATGACTTGTTATCGATGCTGAAGTATTCTTCCAAAATGCCAGGACCCCCTCTTCCAGTCCTGTGTGGGGGCTGCTGGGAAAGCACACTCGCCCTCCTGCTCGAGCAGCTGAATGAGAGCAAAGCTCAAATGTGCTTTGGGCCATTGCCCGTCTGGACTCAGATAAAAGGCATGTACAAGCTCTATCGATACAGATGGGCTCAGCAGGGATAATTCAGCTCTTCCTTTGGAGTAATTATCTGCGGTTACTTACGCACAGACATAGACATCCTCTGCCAAGCTGACATCCACCAGAAAGAGCAGGAAAAGAGATGACAGTCACTGGTCAAACCGGGTTCTGCCCCTCCATCCGGGATGCGCACACTGTCCACCAACCCAAGGACGGGAGCCAACCACCCGCCCTCCATCCCCACTGCCTGGTCCAAGGAGACTCCCCACCAGGGCCAGTATTCCCTGATACTGGGGTTCTGGAGGAAGGTCCTAGACTGATGTTGCTTTGGGGTGAGGGTGGGGCCGGAACAAGTAAGAGGATGCTGATCGAGCCTTTCCCTGTCATCTCATATGTGTGCCTGGGACACAAAGCCAAAGCAAACGGGGTTACCTGGTCCCCATTCTTGAGACAGTTATTCCTATGTGGGGGCCAGACCCTCACTCCATGGCTCACGAAAACATGACCCACCGACTCTGCTGTTTATCTGACTGGTACCCCAGCCCTTCCTCACCACCTCCGGAGTAGAGAGAGGAGAAAAGTACATCACTTCTCCCCAAGGCAAATCTCTCTCTTGGGGTGACTTGCCTCAAAAAGAAAGGGAGAGAAAGACTGCACAAAACCAAACAGAACACCGGGTGTGCAGAGAACAGAGGCTGGCATCTCATTCTGTGGGTGGATGTCAGCCATGCAATCCCGTCCGGCAGAACCCTCCATCCATGAGGCAGAGCATGGAATGAGGGCAGCCCCTGAGCATGGCGAGGATGGGCACATTTCCTCCGGCGGATGCACATTGTGGAGGCAGCAGATCAAGTCCCCAGCCAAGAGGACAGGCGGGCTGGAGTGACCTTGGCAAGCAGAGGCTGGGGGTACCCAGCTGGGAGAGGCCGCGCAGGAGGCGGCCTTGGCAGCCGGTTCTGGGAGAAGGGAAAGAGATAAACGATAAGCCAGAAATAAGCCTGAAGTTTTCAAGTGGCCTGGACTGGCCTGGATTTTTAAATAACTGAAAGTTTGGAAAAGCTCTGGGTTCTTCCTGAGACTTCATTAAGGAACAAGACTCGAGTTGATGGAAAGTGGCAGACAGCAATGATGGGGAGAAGTCAGTGCATTCCATGTTTGTGCCCCAAGCATGTGACCAAACACAGCAATGATGACTACCCAGCAATCCTGAGTACCCCACAAGACACGCCGATTCCGACTGTGGATACTCGGTGCACTCCATTTAACCTGTCAAAATATGAAATGAGCTCTTGCTTCACTTCTCTAGAAGATAAATGTATGTCTTCTATTTCCTAATTTTTTTCACTTATTAGAGAATATTTTGCACAATTGCCTTGTAAATGATTTTCTTACAAGGTTCAAACCTTCAGATATTCACATGCTTGTTAAGTTTGCCATGCGACTAATAAGTAATGCTTTTTTTTTTTTTTTGAAAGATGTTAGGATAACTCCTATGTTCTTCAGACATGCTGGAAGATAACTGTAGTATTTTTATCTTCTGCTAAATCTTTATATGATTATATAGTTTTAATATATTGTTCTACTTTTCAAACATTCTAGGAAATGAGGACTAAAAAAAATGACAAAAATCTTTGGATGCCTAAGTAGCTCAGTGGGTTAAGCATCTGTCTTTGGCTCAGGTCATGATCTTGGGGTCCTGGGACGGAGCCCTGTGTCCAGGCTCCCTGTTCAGCGGGGAGTCTGCTTCTCCCTCTCCTTCCGCCCCTCTTTGCTCATGCTCTCTCTCTCTCTCTCAAATAAATAAGTAAAATCTTTTTTAAAAAGGACAAAAATCTCAACCATAAAGCAAAGAAGCAAAGAGTTAGAGAGATGATCAAATGAGCTTTCTTTTAATCAAAACTATCAATATAAAATGTAATTAACATTACCCTTCACTCAAGAACCTCGCTTATCCTAGGGGGGCGATATGATGACATTGCCAGATAGTTGCCATGGAAACTGCTGTGTCTTTGCTTCTGGGTCAAAAAGTCCAGGGCAAAGGATATCGAAAGATTGATGTCGGGGTTATGGGGAGACTTTCACTAAAGGAAGTTCCTGGATTCATGAATATTCACACCTTACAGAGACGATGGATTATACCATGGTGACCTCCAGAAACCGACTTACCACTTGCAGACCGGACCAGCTTCCATTTAGTAGAATTTCTATGGAGATGAATCTTTCAAATGAAGAAAAACAGTCTGGAAAAATTGGGGGTTAAATAAGACTTCATTTTGACCCTGAATTCTTATTCCAAAGTCCACGGACTTTCCGTATCCACAAAAGCTCCCAATGTGGCTGGTTCAAACGAACAGACTTCATCCATACTGATAACTGGAGGTCACCAATGCAAACTATACTTTAAAATTGTCCTAAAACTTTTTCAGGCCTCCTTCTTTAGCTGCTCTTCTGATCACAAGGGTCCAGAAGCATCCGGCATCACTACAGCAAAATACATGCATCGACAACCCTGTGACTGCGCCCCCCAACCTTTACCTCCACACCCAGCCATTCCTGCATTGTGTAACTCTTGTAAGATTTGCAGGAGGTGATTCTGCCCTCATTTCTAGCCACGGGTCCCTACTGCTCTCACTCTGTGGTTCCCAACCTTGTGTGGGAACAAGCATCGCCTGAACAGCTTGGTTATGACAGTTTCTATTCTCAGGTTCGGATTCAGGGGTGTGGAGTGGGGCCTGAGAATCTGCATTTCCAATAAGTTTCCAGGTGATTTTTTTTTTTAATATTTTTATTTATTTATTTGACAGAGAGAGATCACAAGTAGGCAGAGAGGCAGGCAGAGAGAGAGAGAGAGGAGGAAACAGGCTCCCTGCTGAGCAGAGAGCCCGATGCGGGACTCGATCCCAGGACCCTGAGATCATGACCTGAGCCGAAGGCAGCGGCTTAACCCACTGAGCCACCCAGGCGCCCCTCCAGGTGATCTTGATGCTGCTGGGTTTTCTGTTATTTGCTGCTAAAAGCACCTTCAGTGATACAACAGAGAAATTCCAGAAGCATCCTGTTAACATTCAGGAGATGAAAACCCTGTGTGCCCCAGGGAGTGGGAAACTAGGGGTGGGTTTGCTGCAGAGCAGTGGGTCTCGGCCTCAACAACACATCACGGTCACCTGGGGAGACCTAACTCCTGCTGTCCAGAGAGTCTCATTTTATTGCTCTGGGTGGGGCCTGGGCAGCAGTACTTTTTAAATTTCCAGAGTGATTCTAGTCTACAGTGCACCCAGCAATGAAAATGGCTGCATTATAAAATAAGTTTTCCAAGACTGTGTGTGTATGTATGTATGTGTGTTGAGGGAAGAGACCAGATGGGGATGGTAGATGACCTTAAGTTTTTGTCCTTTTCAGTGAAAGCAAGGGACCCAGTACTCTCTGTCATGGGAACTGACCTAGCTGGCCCTACAGATCCAAATGGCTTTTAGGGAAGATAGTTTGTCTGTGTCCTGCATCTCCAGGTAAATAAAACAAGATTCAATCTCTATGCAATTTTGCAAGTGGGACTTGTCCCACTTGACTCAAGTCGGAAGCCGAAGTAGACAGGCAAAAGAGAAGTAAACAGAAGACAGTGAATTATAAAGTACACAATTAAGAGAATTTAAACAGTAGAGATCATATTTGCCTTACAATTCACCTTGGACTTGAATAATGATAGCTACTACTTACACAGTATTTATTGTGTTCCAGAGACTGTCCTTTGTGATTTCATCTATTACCTAATGGATTCCTTTTAATGACCTCTAAGGAGGACACTGCCTTTATCATGATGCTTTTAGAGATGAGATGATCGAAGCCCAGAGAGGCTGGTCACAAGGTCACACAGGCAGGGAGTGGGAGAGCTGGAATCTAGACCTGGACAGTCTATGTAATCAAACACTGTGGCAGATGCTACCCTTTTGTTAGTACTGACTCTTGGAATATCTAACTTACTCACCCAACAGAGAAAAGCAGACGGCTCCTCTGTCTTGCTCCTTATTTGCTCCACTGTTCTACTGACGGTCAGTCATAGCAATAGGTTGATCAACGGTCTTGGTTTGTCCAGGATTTTATGACTTTAGCACTCAAGGTCCTATATCCAGGGAAACCTACCACATTGCCCTACTTGGCACCTTGACACCTTTGGACCCCCTAAAATTTAACTAGTGTGTCCCAGTCATTGCAATATACAATGTCTCAAAATGACTCATTTCTTTGCAACTGACCTTTGCTACAGAACAAAAGAAGCCATGCCTCCCAGTGTCTCCTTTTGGATATGATCACAATGGCAGAAAGATAAACAAAAGAATGAAAGTGTCACATTCATGGAAAATAAACACTAATTTGTTTTTGGCAGAACCCAAAACAGGAATTCATGTAAAAAGAATGACTCATGTCTCTTCAAGACAATTCTTTTTAAGTTGGATTATTTAAACAGAAAGAAATGTGACAAAATGCTTATAATGAGGCAAATAGTGAGTTCTCATGAAAATGTAATGGTGTAGTTTCAGCTCAAGGTACATCAAAGGTTTGCTGGCAATGTGATGATAGGGTTTCACAGAATCAGACTTTACAGTGGTGTGCCTGATCATAAAGACTATAGAATCTCTCGCATAATAGAGGAGTCACATTTCTCACCTAATCCCTGAAAGGCTAGTTCCTCACATCTAAGTGGAATTCATTCTTTTTTTTTTTTTTTTAAGATTTTATTTATTTATTTGACAGACAGAAATCACAAGTAGGCAGAGAGGCAGGCAGAGAGAGAGGAGGAGGTAGGCTCCCTGCTGAGCAGAGCGCCTGATGTGGGGCTCGATCCCAAGACCCTGCGATCATGACCTGAGCTGAAGGCAAAGGCTTTACCCGACTGAGCCACCCAGGTGCCCCTAAGTGGAATTCATTCTTAATGATAGTTCATTCAACAAAACACTGCTGTCTAAGATAGAATCTCATTTTATAAGGCCGTCTGGCTCCATGTTCATTTATTACAACATCTCTCTCCAGCTAAGGACACACATCATCATCATGGATGCATTGATGGTATCTTCTTTTGTTATGTGCCTTTCAACTACCATCAAATTTAGCTTCTACAAGGGTCATTGGTAGAGTATGGAACTGCTGTGAGCTAAACTTAACACTGATGCCCAGCAAGGAATCACATATGTGTTCACCATACAGTGGGTGCTCTTCATGTAACTCTAAGGCCCCAGATGTTTGAAAGGAGCTCTCGTTCATTCTAATTACTTTCCAAAGGGGCACTGCCATTTACCTCAGCAGCAGACATCTTTAGAACTCGGTGGTTTCTTACGCCCTCACTGGATGGACGTGAATTATCATTTGCTAACATCAAAGCAGGGATCACAAATAGGAACCAGTTATCTCTTCCCTGACACCCACCCCAGTGTGACTCTGCTTGCTTCTCAGCCTCCACATGAAATGGAAGGTTAACAGCTACAGGATGGTCTGCACGATGGTCAGTGAGGAGAAGGTGGCTTCAATCTAAAAAGTCAACATAAAGAAGACTCCAAGACTATTCTTCACCCTAAATGTTATCGATTTTAAGGGCAAACAGTGCTCTGCCACAAATTCTGTCCGAAGAAGACATCACAATGCAGAAGGGGAGAGTTTCATATTTTTTTACCTGCTCATCCTGATCAGATTAAAACCAAGTCAGCTTTGAGGCAACCAGGTGGCTCAGTTGGTTAAGCGACTACCTTCAGCTCTGGTCATGATTCTGGAGTCCCGGGATCCAGCCCTGCATCAGGCTCCTTGCTCAGCAGGGAGTCTGCTTCTCCCTCTGTCCCTCCCCCCTCTTGTGCTCTTTCTCTTTTTCAAATAAATAAATAAAATCTTTAAGAAATTTATATATATATATATATATATATATATATATATATATATATATATATATGTCAGTTTTGTGTGAAAAATACCTTCCAGCCTTTAAGGGCCAAGGCTCAAGTTGGAAAACATCATGGATCCTGAAAGTCTGAAAATTGTGTTTTGATTTTTAAAAAAACACAACATTTTGAGCATTTAATGTGTTCATGCCAAGAATGTAGATACTCTTCAAAAACGCCACTTCTAACAATACCTTTGAACAATAAGTTGTGGTTTCATTTTCCTTTTAAAAGCAACATTTATTATTCACTAATTGATTTAGCTATCTTGAAAAGAGCCAGTAGGTTTAAAAGAAATAATTGCTTGACAAGCTTCTCCTTTTTTACTTCTGGAACATATTAATTTTACTTCAGTAAGCACCTCTGCTCCATTGGCAAGCCTTCTAAAGCCGAAACAAACCCAACAATTTTGTTCACTGTAATCAAAGTTATCACTCAGGTAACTCGAATTAGAAATTCAGATTTTCTTTCTTAAAAACTTCCGTGGAATGTGTCAAGCAATAAGTAAAGATGACTTCTTAGGGATAATATTAGAAACTCGGTGATTACATCATCGTTCAGGTATAATTAGAAATAGTGGACATGACTTTTTCCTGGGCACTCCACTTAGCAATCGCTACCCAGGAGGAAGCCCTACTGGGAGAGGTAAATGCATCCTGGGGGTTAATGACAGCCCACGGATTGCCAATGCACTGAGTGGATGCCAAAATTCCATTAATCCCAACGAATCATCTTGCCCCAGGATGCGCTACCCTGTTAAGCGGTTCAGACAATTATAGCTTATACAAATAGTCTGGAAATACATGCACTGACTTACAGAATGCATTCCCCCGCTGCTTGAATTCTGCACTCTGCATGGCAAAACAAAAGAAAACAAAACCAAAAAGGGAATTTTTTTTTTCTGCTTCTGGTTCAACTTAATTATGCTAATAGTCCGTTCTCTGTAAAACTAGTGAGAGGGAACTGTGATAGGCATTTCCAAAAATCCCTTCAGAGTTGAAACTGCCTCCTCTGGACTTGAGAATCCATTAGAACACCTCACATTCACATCCCAACAAGTCCAGAGCATTCTGACAAGACTACAAAAGATTTCACTTAACCATAAAAGTGCATGATTTTTTTGCAAACCCATTTCCTGGAATTTGATAAAGATAAATAAATGGCAGTCCATCATAGCTAAGAGCCATAGGGCATGAAAAAATTATCTGTTCATTATTTTAAATTTCTGTTTTCAAAACAGATCACAAATGGGTCATGCATTTCTTTTTCTTTCAGAGCCATAGATGAGAACTCATGCATGGGGCATGAAACAATGCCCTCAGTCATAAGCTAAGGACACCCCTCTCAGCCTCTCCCTCAGTGACCCCTGAAATCCTTTAAAATACCTCTGACAGAACATCAACCCCATTCTAGTGAGGTGCTCTGTTTATTTATCTCTCCCATGCCCCTAAAGAGTGTAAGCTCAGCCTGTGTCTTTATGTTTGTGTTTATCTCGTCTGATGCCGAGTCCATGGCCTGGCACATAGTAGATGCTTAATTAAAGTGTGTTGAACTGAACCGTAGGGTTAATAGTTTCAATGATGTCCTAAAAGAGAGGCCAAATGGTGGCCCAAAACATACCTTTGATCAGACAAACAGCATTGCAACCCCCTTCATCTGGCCCTTCCCTTGCCCTCCTTATGGTTCATGGACAGACTTATCTTCATGAACTAGAAATATCTGAAACCAAGCTCTCTAACCTATAAATATGAGAACCTTCTGTAAATCAAAATCAAATCCACCTACAGTCAGAGATGCCATTTATCACAACACTTGGAAAAAGGCAGGAAAATAGTGGAAAAACCTCAGCAAAGATAGTGAAAAATTTTAGAGGGGCTGAGATTGCAAGAATTTTAGACTAATTAGGATGGTATTTTAGAAAAGAGAAAGTGGAATAATCCAGATCTAGACCCGTGATGAGCATTCTTCTGGATAATTAAGGAAGATTAAAAATGCCTAACTTGGTGCTTTTGTTTTGAATGAAAATATATTTAGAATGGCCCGGAAGGTGGAATGAATTTTATTTTTAAGGACTGCGTACTGACATCATAGAAGAGTGCCAATGAGAAGCTTGCCCAAATATCACAGTCAGGAACTGTCCACACTCAGTTGCCAAGATCAAAAAAAGGGCCAGTCTCAGGGGCAGAGGCTGAACTCTGCTGACCCACCTCCTTGGTGTAGAAGTCAAGAGGCAGGTCCCAGAGGAGACAGAAAATGTTGTGTTCAAATCCTTATTATGTTTTCAACATTTCTGGAACTTCCTTGGTAGAGGATTATATCTAAGCACTATGTTGCAACCCTGACTTGAAGGTAATGTCATCCATCTGGTCTCCCCGTCTTTATTCCCACAAATCAGCTTCTTTTCGCTCTTTAAGTGCATTCACGTTTGAAAGTTTGTGATCCAGAGCCCCACTGTCTAAGAGGGCATCTTGGAGTTTGTGGGGAAGCAGTAGGACGGATGCTAGCAAGGTTTGCTAAACTCCTCCCTTCCGAATGACTAAGCAGGGAGGGGACAAACTGACAAGTTTAGAGAGCAGGTCATAGCTTTTGGAGCATATCTGTGGCCAGGAGGGCAAAGAAGATCTTTCATGCTATTTCTAAGGATTTTAGCATCTCCATCATATTCCCTTGGGACCCAGTTTTTGTCACGTGACAATGAGTCCCTAATGGATTTGAGTAAGGAGCCTCTGTTAACTTCTAATCTGTTACCCTGCTGGAGAAATCAGTATACAACCCAGTTAGAAGCACTTCATCTGAGGACCCTAAATTCAGGACAATAGTAAAAGGATTTTGAGCCCCCGCACAGGTCTGGAGAGGAGGAAGTAATGGCCAGAGAGATATGTTCTAGGTCCCTCAAGTCCTGCCACACTGGACTGGTCTGCTCTTTCCAAGATGACGGACTCATCATAGGCTTGGGTGTCCACTGCCCAGTTGCCATGTTCATACCCTGGGGAAGGAGCCAAGGAGGGGAGTGAACAAGGACTGGAGGGACCACACACAGGAGGAGATTGAGATCTGCTGATGCAAGGTCCGCTTCCTCAAGTTCCTCTACACAGTGGTACGGCCACAAGATCCTGTCCTTTCCCAGGTCAGCCCCCTTTGCCTTGACAGAGTCATGACCATCATTATGCAGACATGCACAGATTTTAAAAGTTGGAGGAAAACAGACCTCTCCTGCTGCTGACCTCTTTTAGCAGGGACTTGGAAACTTTGAAGTGTATGCATGTATGGTGCTCAAACACACACACACACACACACACACACACATGTCCACACACACCACACATACACACACACAAACCACAATACACATACCACACATGTAAACCACACACACCATGCATACACACACACCACACATGCACACATACCACATACATATACACACACTATACACACAACACACACAATACACCCACAATACACACACTACACACCACACATACACATACCATATATGTGAACCACACAAATACACACACAATACATACATACATACCACACGTGCACACATATCACACCAAACTCACATTATACATACTACACACATATACACACACTATACCACACCACACATACCACACACATACATCATATATCCACAACACATACACACAAACACCACATGCACACATACCACACATAAGCACAGACCACATCACATTCCCACACTACACTGACACCACACACATACATACACACTATACTCCCACCACACACACCGCACATATACACACACACTATACTCACACCATACACCACACGAACACATACACCACACTTACCTCACATACACACACTACACACACCATACATACACCACACATAAACATACCACACATGCCACACATATACACATGCCATAAACACATACACACCTGCCACATACATACCAGACACACGCTTTTAGTTCCAGCAGTATAATTATGACTTCAACACCATTGAACGCAAAGGGAAAATAATGAGGTTTCAAAACTTCTAGCTAGTAGCAACCTGTTTGTGGATAAATGAAAATTCAAGTGAAAACCATTGACTTTTCTCCATAGCCCAGTGGAAAAAAAAAAGGGATATTGACTAAACTTTACCTTCGATCATTGGAAAACAAGCTAGCTCATGAGGTTGGCCCAATATAATAGGAGCTTTAATTCATAGGCTGTCAAGTTCAGGTCCACAGTGGGACTTTGCTGCAATTACTCACCTCTCCAGCTGTTTTTAATTCCCATTCCCACTAACCCGTGTGCCACACAGCTTTGCCGAAACAGAAGTTTTGATGCTACAATTTTACACAGCCAATTTAGAGTGACCACTAGGATATTTACAGCAGCTGAAAAAACAAATTACTAAATGTTAAGGTTCTTTTTTTTTTTTTAACTAAGTCCTTTGAACACCTAACATCCTCATCCTGTACCAGCACCGTCTCCTGCTTCTCCATCCCGTCTTTGACCACAAAGCTTCACAGGTAAAGGGTTGAGGATGCGATGGGTCCGCCTGCTGTGCACATCGCTTCGAGAAAACACTTGTAAAAGCTGAATATTTATTCTATGTCCCACAATGGGAGACATGGTCAAAACATTTCCAGTATGAAAAAGCCTCTGTAGGTCCAGAAACCCGTTTTACAGGACTAACAAGTCATAGCAGAATTCAAAGCCTGAACCATCCTTAACATGCTTGTAAAACAGACGCATTAACCAGAATGCCAGTTAACTAACTCACGGTGGGAAATAGAGCTGACAAGTCGGCCAGGATTCTCATGATGTCTAGTGACTGCATTCTTTCCTCATAATAATGGCTGCACGGGAGATCAAATCATAACCATAAGGCTACTTCCATGGTCCGAAATCAGGGGGCAAAGAGCTGGATGGATATATTCATTTTCTGGAACTGCCACAACACAGTACCGCAGATGGGGCGGCACGGGGCTTAAACCACAGAAATTTATTTCTCACAGTTCACTCCAAGATCAACGTGTCCCCAGAGCTGGCTTCTTCTGTGACCTCTCTCTTTGGCTTGCAAATGTCCCCCTTCTCCCTGTGTCCTCACGTGGTCCTCCCTCTGGATGCCTGTGTCCAAATCTCATCTCTTCCTCTTACAAGGACACCACTCAGAAAATTGGATTAGGGCCCATCCATATGACCTCACTGTACTTTAAATATCCCTTTAAGGACTATTTCCAAATATAGTTACATTCTGAGGTATTGAGAGTGAGGATTTCAACCCATGGATTCTGGAGAGATGCAATTCAGCCTGTAGCAATAGATGACCTTCGAGGCTAGTTCACCAATGTCTTTGTAGCTCAGTGCACTCATCCTCATGGCAAGGTCAGCCCACTGAGTAGATGTGCAGCTGGGCAGTCTCTTCAGGGACCATCTCTGACAGCCCGGGGTCTGCATTCTGAGTTCAGTGCTGCAAAGTTTCTTCAGAGTATTGCTTGCGAGGTTAGATCTTAGCTTCCTGAGTCATAGATTTTATTTTTATTTTATTTCAGCCCTGCCTCTCTCAACCAGCATCTTACCTGCATCTGGAATTTTCCTAAACTCTTGAGTCACACATTTCCTCCTTCCCGTCTCCTCTATCCATAAGTGGCCAAACCTACCCACACAGTGAATTTCATTAGTTTAACTCACAGAGGGCAACCTATTCCAGAATTCTTCATTATCCTTTTTGGTCACCACTAATTCATTGATTAAAGAAACAGGAATTAGGATAGAGCCATAAAGACTTCTCATGAAAATGGCATTAACACCACAACCTTCCCTCTTTGTTTTAAACCTGTCAGCAAGCACACACACATTTAATTTGAATGAGCTGAGTGCAGTTAAAAATGAAAGGAACCATATATCGACTAGAAATGGGCACAGCTTTCAATGACACTAGAGCTGAAGGTTGGTCCTGTGTCACATTGTCCACTGGCTTGATGACGGGTCCTGCAAGGTCCTCTGCATGGCCATGGAGGTCAGGCCACTGCGGTGAGAGATGCTTCTGGACAGGAAGTTCCAGGAAACCAGATGGAGACAACTTTTAGAGCTGCCAGACAGAGAGAAAAAAAAAAAATGAAGGGAAAACTTGGACAAGAACCTACTTACGATTCCACAGCAAACTGTCATTTTTAATCATGTGAAAAAACATTAACACCAAAGAAGATAGCAACAAACCACAAAATGGAATAACTCTCCTCCCAACTAGGGAGATAGTGGGGTGCAGACTTGTCCTGCTCAAGTTTGATGCATATCACAATCACCGGGGGATATTGTTAGAAATACAGACCATAGCCCTGCAAGTGCCAGAATAGGCGTGGAATTGCCAGATACAATGGAAGACAATGAAAATCTTTTAGCATTAGTATGACTCAAATATTGCACGCGATACACTTATCCATGTAATATTATATCTATGCAAAAATAATGATTCATTGTTTATTTAAAATTCAATTTTAACTAGTCATCCTTTTTATTTCCTTTTGGTTTTTGCTAAGTCTGGCAAGCAACTCTGCTTCCCACAAAGTGGAATAATAGACCATTCTGAAATGCTCTTAACATAAGGATGGGTAAGGGCCTCAAAGAGGTAAAGGAAGAAATAACATCCATTTAATCGAACCACAAAAGCATGAATTAAAACTGGTCAGAGTAGCCAATCACCTCCGGAAACAATAATGTACTTTGCCACGGAAATTAACTTTTTGCAAGTTAACAAACTAGATAAACTCATGACAGGGCAAAGTTAAAGTAAGAAAGGATATGGTATGAAGCAAATGATCTGGAATGCTCTGCAGAGGGACATGGAGATAAAATGCACGAGAATTTAAAAGACACAGAGGGAAGAGCAGAAGGCTTCCTCGTGCATCTAACGGGAGCTCTGTTCGAGAAGATGCAGGGGCAGAAATCTGAATTAAAGGAAAATGGGTTCAGAGCTCTCCACAACTGAAGAAGGACAGAGGGACACCTACCGTGGTGATTACATAAGCACAAACAAAAATGCACATGTAGAATCCATATAGTAAAATGCAGAATGCCAAGGATAAAGATAAAATTTTTTTAAGCCACAAGAGAGAAACAGGTCAGACAGCTACAAAGGGAACATTTATGATGGTGGGGGTTTCACTGGGCCATTCAGGCTGGAAAAGCAGATGATAAAATCAAAAGAGAGTTTGCCACTCCCACCCCCCACAAACCCGCTTTGGTGGAACTACAGAGGCATGGGAGCCACCTGAGGGGACTTAAACCTCAAGGGTCCCAGTCCACACACCTTACCTGTCAGATTACAGCCTCTGAGGAAGGGACCACTGGTCTGCATGAACCTAAACGTGTGGGAAGGGGATGGGAATGGGGGGTACACTTCCTCTGACTCTAGTACAATGAAATTAAAAATCACCAATTACAGAAACTGATTTTAAAATTCAGATAGGTAAGTACATTCTGCAAAGATCAAAGGTAAAACAACAACAACAACAACAACAACAACTTGCCCCCCTAGATGATAAGACTTCCTAATAATTAAAACCGTGAGAGAGGTACAGGGGTAGACCTGCACCGCATAAAAAGCCCCCAAAACAGATCTGAGTACACGCCTATGAAATTTTAATACATCATAGAGAAGGAATTACAAATCAATAGGGAAAGGATGAACTGTTCAATAAATAGTGTTGAGACCACCAGCTTCCCATATGGAGAAAAAATGGAAAGATTAAATCCCTGTCAAATAGAAGGTACAAAAATTTATCCACATCAAGTTAAAGGTCAAAACATAAAAACATGAAACTCTTGGAAGAACATACTGAGATATGGATCATACCCTTAGAATATTGGAATGAGAAGGATTTCTTTTAAAAATCAGCATAAACATAAACATGCATATACTTGTAAAGAAAGGTTTATTTTTTATGTAATGAAATCTATCAGTCTAGAGATAAAAGCTATTAAGGAAGGACATGACATAAAGGTCTACACTGAAGTTTTCAAATCTTTTTTACAACAAATATTGGTATCAACAACATTAAAACAGGGACATCTGGGCGGCTCAGTCAAGTGTCAGCTCAGGACAGGATCTCTAGGTCCTGGAATTGAGTCCCACATTGGGGTCCCTGCTCAGCAGGAAGTCTGCTTCTCCCTCTGCCCCTACCCCCCGACACTTGTACTCTCTCTCTCTCAAATAAATAAATAAAATCTTTAAAAATAAACATTAAAACCTTAACCATATACTTCTCACTCTAGAAGAAACCAGTGTTACTAATTTCCTATGTGTTCTAGATGTATTGCTAAGAATTTTAGTAGAGTGAAGGGAACACAGACCTGAGACAACTTTTTAAGGTCAAAGAATGTACTTACACCCTCGTTGTAAATGTCACCAAGAGGGGTGTGGTCATCAGACTCAGCAGCACGTAGCAGACTTCCGCTAAGCACTAAGTGTCAGCCGCTACATTAAACTGTTTTCATGTAGCATTTCACTTAATAACCCAGTCCACCCATAGGAGGTAGTTACAACTGTTATCCCTATTTTTAGAGGAGAGGAAAGAAATGGAACTTTGGGAGCATAAGTGTTATGGGTTGAATTGTGTCCTAAAAATTCACCTGTGTGAGTGTATTTGGATAGAAGGACCTCAAAGAGGAAATGAAGGTATAATCAGGTTGTATGGTGGGCCCTGACCCAAGCTGAAAGGTGTCGTCAAGAGAAGAGGAGGTCTGGACCCAGGAAGAGATACCAGGGATGCACATGAACAGAGGGAAGATGCTGCTAGATCACCAGGAGAAGACAGCCATCTACAAACAAGGAGAGACGCCCCCCGGGGGGTGGGGAATACTAATACTAATTCTAATAATAATAATATTTAATTTGAATTAATTCAATTAAAATTAAATGAAATTTAAGAAAAAGAAGAGGAAACTAAAACTGCCAACACCTTGATCTTGAACTTCCACTTTCCAGAACTGTGAAAAAAACGATTTCTGTGGTTTGCACCACCCAGTCCCTGGTACTTTGTTCTGAACTAATAGAGCAATACACTAATTTGCCCAGTGTCACACCCCACCAATAATTTTGCCACCAAGAGCAGTACCTATATACAAATAATTTACACCCTTAAAATTGGCTTTTACCTCCCTGTTGGGAGGGGCAATTGCTTCCACCCACCTACTGATAGATGATCCTGGGAAAGAACCTCTCCTGACTTCAAAGACTCTGATAGCAGTTTACCCGTCAGTGCGAAGGGCCCCGTGTTGCTATAATCCTCTTTTCTTCTTCTCACATACAGAAAGCTAGGTGCAGGAGGGTTTACAGCTCTGCGTGCTGCCAGGAGTGCTAGAAAGGCAAACCAATCTTGTTCAGGGATTAGCAGCAATAAAGATCGGATTCTCCCTGAAGGAAATGCTTAGAAAATGATAGCAGAGCTGGCGGGTGGGAGCCAAGCAAGGGAACAACTTGTAGGGCCAAGCGGAACCTAAACTGAACCTTGACTATCCCTCCAGGGTTGACGCTGACCCAAGAAACTAGGGCAAGGAAGCCAATGGCAAGGGAAGAGCCTCCTCTCATTGATCCAGAGGCCCCTGAGATGGGGACGTGTGCAGCCTATTCAGAAGTATTGATGTCACCTACAAAGGAGGATGGAGTAGGGAGGAAAAGAAAGGCTCAGGATGAGCTAGAAGAAGTAGGTACCAAATTCTTGGGCTTGGTAAGATCCTTATTCATTTTTCTAAGCAGAGGTTTTAACCCTTTACTTGCCCCAGCCCTGGCTCCCCGCATGGCCAGAGGATGCCTGTGTCACCCATAAACTGGCCGACTGAGTGCAAGCCCAGCACACCCCCGCCTCCCTGTAAGAGGGAAGGTAGGTAGAGTAGGGCAACTTAGGACGCCTCTCTTGTCCTACGTTGCCCTATCTCTGAAGATTCTTCTGCTGCCTATGGACTGGCCATCTTCTCTCTCCCTTGGGACTTGTTTTATTTCTCAGGCTCATCTCCTGGCTTAATCACAGTCAGCTCTGTCCTTTCCTCATTTCCATAACCGACTCTCCATTTAAGTTACCACAACCTCGAGCTCTTGTCCCACATGAGTGGGCTTCCTGCTTCCAGCCTTCCAGCTCATTCACGCCCTTCATCCAGAATTGTCACGTTTACTCCTCTAGTAAGACTTCAACGATGCTTCCTTGTCCACAGGATACAATCCAAACAAGTTAACCTGGCGAACATGGCGGGCACCAGCTCAGCCCTCAGCTCTGTCCCCCGGCCCCAAGGAGCACACTGGAGTCAGCCTCCTTCTCTTCCTGAAGTTTCTAATGCTTGTCACACTCTCTTGACTATGGGTTCTGTCCATGCTGCTCTGTTTGTTTTTAAAGATTTTATTTATTTAATTATTTGAGGAAGAGCAAGAGAGAGCAGGAGCAGGGGGGGGCAGGGAAAAGCAGGCTCCCCACTGAGCAGGGACCCCCCCCTCACCCATGCAGTACTCGATCCCAGGACTCTGGGATTATGACCTGAGCCTAAGGCAGACCCTTAACCAATTGAGCCAGCCAGGCCCCCTGCTCCGTCTCTCAAAATGCTCTCCCCACCTCACCACCTGCCTCCTTCAGCCTCAATCAGCTCTTCCATCCAAATCCTGGTTAGACATTATTACCTCCTCTGTAGAGCTTTCCCTGCCTCCCTCTCCATGGACCAGACAGTCCTTGATTGTGGTCAGAGGCCGTGGGTGGGCTCCCCAGGGCACCCTTGCACCCCCAACAGGAGCATTTTGAAGAGGGAGTCTGTGAGGCTGTCCCTGCCATTAGCTTCTGTACTCATGTCCTATTGTTGCTGTTTCAAATCACCACACGTTCGGGGGCTTAAAATGACACAAATACATCGCCTTACCATACTGGAGGTTAGAAGTGGGAAAGAGGTGTGAGCGGGGCCCTGCTCCTTCCAGGGGTCCGAGGGGACAGTGCGTTTCCTCACTTCACCAGCTTCTGGAGGCCACCTGCACTCCTTGGCTTATGGCCCTTCCTCCACGACAGCCAATCTGTCTCGGACATTGACCCCTCCCGTAGGGAATCCTGTGATTCAACTGGACTCCCCCCCCACAGAACCCAGAAAAATCTCCCCATGGCAAGACCCTCAATTTTATCACATCTTGGCTATGAAACAGGTAACAGATTCATGGCTTCAGGGCTGAGGATGTGGACGTCTTTGTGGGGCCGTTATTCTGTCTGCCCCCATACCCCTCAAAGTAAGAAGCAGATCTTGTTTATAACTGTAGCCCAGTACATTATAAGCTGTAAACAGTAAATGGATTATGAAACAGATTATGAAACTCACGCTCAGGTGGATCTGTTCCCTCGGCCCACAAATAGGTTCAATTCTATCTTGTTCTGGAAAAGGAGGAGAGAGAGAATAAGAAGGAGGAGAAGGAGGAGGAGGAAGGGGAGTTACAGGAGGAGGAAGAACTAAAGAAAGATGACTTTTTATTTGATTCCTTCTAGAGATTGCCTGTCCTTTTCACCAAGTCTTTTGAAAAATTGTCCCACCTTCTTCCCTCAGCCCACCACAGCTGACCTCCCTATTTTTCAGCAACGTCTCCAACTAAAGTGGCTCAGAAGGTCCGCCATGATCTCTGCACTGGCCATGTTTTGATCTCCACAAATCCCTCCGCTGCATTCAACATAGTTGACTATTTGCCATTTCTCCAAGCCCTTTATCCCCTAGACTTTCCTGACCTGACTTCCTCCTTTTCCTCCCCATTCTGTTCTGATGGTGTCTTCCAGATTCCTCTTCTCTTGAAGTGTTCCTCCAGGTGTTCACTATAGGCTCTCCCCGAGTGATGGCATCCATTTCTCTGTGGTATGGACTCCCTAAGCTATGCATCCAGTCCCAGTGCTAACTACAGTAGTGTTCTATTGCAGTAAACAAATTACGACAAACTTAGCAACATTTATTACTTCACAGTGTCCTTGGCGCTACAGTCCAGGTAGGTCTGAGCTTTCCTCAGGGTCTCACGAAACCACTATCTAGATGTTGCCCTCCTACATTCCTTCCTGGAATTCAGCACCCCATTCCAAGCTCCACGTCATTGTTGGCAGGATTTAGGTCCTTGTGGTTATAGCACTAGGTCCCTGATTCCTTGCTGACTGCCAGCTACAGTCAGTTTCAGCTCCTAGAAACCCTTACAATTCTCAGCCATATTGCCCTCACAGGCCCTCTCAGGACACAACAGCTCACTTCTTTAGTGTCAGCAAGCAAATATCTCACTTTGAGTTTCTTCGTTCAGAGAAGACCCAAACCCTCCTTAAAGAACTCACCTGATTAGGTCGGACCCACCCAGGGTAATCTCCCATTTGATGTACTCAAAGTCAACTGATCAAAGGCTTAAATTACATCTATAAAATCCCTTCACCACCTATTCATGGAAGCGATGTCCCATCCCTTTTGGCAGATTCTATTGGTTGGAAGAAAATTAGAAGTCACCCCATATATATGCACTCAAAAAAAGAGGGTTTTACAAGGGCATGAGGCATTGGGACTCCTTTGAGAATTTTGTCTACCATACTGACCTTCAAATTTATCTATCCAGTTGCCTCCTAGTTATCTATCTGAGACATCACAGGTATTGATAAATAAATTTTGACCAAAAGTATATCAATAAACTTTTTCTTAAAATTTGCCCTTCTTCTTCTTTTCCAAAAGCCCATTAAACATGACCCAGCTACCCAAGCCAAAAGCATGGTGGTCATCTTTGACTCCTTATTCCTTCTCAAAACCCACATTCAGGCAACATGGAACTGAATTGACCCCCTTCTTCCTTTTCTACATCCTCATCCTTTTCAGGCAATGACCTTCCTTTACCTGGACAACTACAATAGTCTATAGGTCTTTAGTCCCCTGCTCTCAGTCTTACCCACCCAAATCCACACTACACTCAATGCTCTTTCACAGTTAAGATTATCTTCTTTTGTGGCTTTTGAAGCACTACAAAAATGTGGCAATGAGCATTTTCTATGAGGATGAGATACAACTTTCTAAGTTTAAGGTAGCCAGGCAGGACGGTCAAGATAGCAACGTCCAAACCAAGAAAAGAAGCTTAGCCTGAGTGCTGAGCTCCAAGGCCAGCCCTGGCTATGATTGGCTCCTTGAGTCTGATTTCCGCATCTGTCATTCATTCCATCCACCGTGCCTCTCCCTTAGAGTTACCAGGTGCGAAATACAGTCAATACCTGCAGAGCACAGGTGTTGTCATTTTTGTGATGCAGAATTTCATTAAAATGTCTCTCAAATTGGGGCTCCTGGGTGACTCAGTCTGTTAAGTGGCTGCCTTTGGCTCAGGTCATGATCTCAGGGTACTGGGATCAAGCCCTACTCTGGGTTCCATGTGCAGAAGGAAGTCTGCTTCTCCCTCTCCCTCTGCTGCTTCCCCTGCTTGTGCTCCCTCACTCTCTCCCTCTCTCTTTCTTTCAAGTAAATAAATAAAATCTTTTTAAAAAAATAACTCTCAAATTTAGGAGGACTGACGTAAGTTCTTCCACTGCCCTACCAGATGGATAATCTTCCACAGTATTTTTGATGGGACCATACACCTGCCCATAACTGTCTCTAAGAGGATTTATGAGGAAATTTCTCCAGTCCTATTAGAAAAATGGTGTGCAGTCAATTCACTAAATTATTTTTCCTCTCTGGCCGATCTGTTCTGCTTTTACACTGTGTCGATCTTCATGTTTGAACACTACAAAATACCTTAGTAACTAAAATGCAAAATTCACCTCAGCTTTGCAATGTCTTTAAGCTAATTTCTAAAACTATTGCAGCTCTTGCCAAGAAAGAGTAAGAATGTAATATTATTCCGATTTATCTCATATATTGTCAGGACACTTTCTTCAGAATTGATGAGCTGCATACCTTGCTCCAAAGTACATGAAAGATAGGATCTTTAAGGAATTCTGCCACACAGTTGGAACTAAATCAGCAAGTGTGTCTGGAGGAAAATCTATCATTTTGTGAAACCAATAAATATCTCCCCCTTAGCAAATGTACTGGCGATGGATCACGGAGAAAAAAATTACTTGATCTCTCTGTATGCAATAAAATACGTGAAGGTATTTCTGTTTTCTGACTTGGCATTTTGAATTCTCTTGAAAGACCGAGACCAATAGGTGAAAGGTTATGAGGAGAGATCAGAGTTTCCTGAGGGGCCCTGGGCTGTGGTAGCTGAGGCCCCATCCCCCCTCGCTTTGGTTTACCTCAAGTAGCCAGGGTGTGTCCGCGCATCCGCGAGCCGGTCTCCCTAAGCCTTCTGTGGAAAAGTCTTCCCAAGGACCTCCAGTGGTGGAAAGCTGGTACTGCAAGACCAGGTTGCCGGGCTTCGTCTGAGCCTTTCCTCAGTCTCCAGCCGCCCTCCCTGTGAACAGAGCTGGAGCCCCGAATCTCCACTGAGAAACGTGTAACAACTCTTTTACCTCGGACATTGTGCGCAGCTAAAAATGACAGTAAGCCGAGGACTCACGATCACTTCCTTCTCACCAAAACCCAATATACAGATGAGAAACGGAGGCCAAGAGCTGATGGAGGAGTTACCCCGAGGTCACACACCGGGTGGATAACAGAGCCAAGTTCGAGCCACCGGTCTCTCTATTTTCGTCAGTAGCTTTCAGACCTGAGTGTGTGTAAGAATCCCTGTGGGGCTTTTAAACGCAGATGCCTGGCCTGGTGCCGGAGTCCACGGGGCCCTGGAATCTGCATTTTAACCATCTCCCCCCTAGTGATTGGGAAACGCATCCAGCCTGAGAATGCCAGCTCTCAGGGAGGCAGAACTAATCTCCTCCCCCAGAGATGGCAACGTCTCCTAAGACCAGAAAGGGTCTTAAAACTCCTAGAAGGTGTTCACCAAATAAGATACGAGGGATGGATAAGCAAATAAACTCCTCAAACGCCGGAGCCTTGGCTCCTGCCTCTCCCTGTCTGGGACGGGCTTCCATGGCCATCCAGGTGAGGCTCTGGGCCTGCCTCCTCCAGCGACTGCCCTGACAACAAAAGCCTCCAGTGAGTGAACAAAGGGAATACGGGGCATCAACTCGATGACGTATTTGTCAGGCAGAGTTAAGCCAGGAGGCTTTTCTATAAGATCAAGACAGTGTTGGGCTCTATCTGCAGACTACTGAGGATATACGTTGGTCACAAGAATGTGAAAACTGCGCATCACATGGCAGAGCCCAAAGGAGGACAGACATAGGAAGGAAAGAGGCCATGAGTTAGGGTGCTTGAGTCATAGGTAAATGTGTGTGCGCCGTGTGTGTGTGTGTGTGTGTGTGTGTGTGTGTCTTTTTAAAATGCCCCTTCAGCAAAAGTGAATTTTTAAAAATTCAGTTAGAAAAGGCCCCCGTGCTCGTTGACAGCTGTGCAGCTCTGCTGGGTGCTCGGATGTGCAGCAGGTGCTAGGCAGAGACTAAATCCACGTTCACTTAAAAGCTCACAGCTCGTCTACTCTAGCTTGCAGTTCAGCGAGGTCGAAGTGGGTGGGTTTCAGAAACAAATCCCAGTTTTAGCCCAACCAAAAATTGTATCATGAACATTGGCAGAAGCCCCAGCAGCAAAGGTTTCCTGCTATAAGGGGAGCACTTGATAAACTTGTGTCCAGTGAGGGAATGTCTGTTGGTGTTTCCTGAGTCCCTAGATCCCTATGCTTGTATTGGGGCCAGACTATTTGGGACTTCCAGAACATACTCAGAGGCGCCTCACTTTCAAGATCTCCCCATTCCCCACTCATATCTGCCCCTCACATGAACTCAGGCACAGCACAGTTCAGAAGCTTTTGCCGTGAGGTCTTCAAATTCCTTCCCTCTGCCGATAGAATTACCTTTTCCTTCTCTTTCCTTCCACGACATCCTGCTCATGGGAATATTGGCAATGCTAAGTCATCTCGTAAACCTCTCCTGTTAGATTGCAGGCTCACTCAGGGCAAGGATACCATATACACTCTTTACTTCATTCATCAAATGTCTCCTGACTCCCAGGGGCCATGTGTTGTGCTAGGACTAGAGAAACAAGTGCATAAAACACAGATAACCTTGCCCTCATCAACCGGAGAATCTAGTAAGAAGGAAATCATTCAGTAACTAATGAAAATTAGGGTAAGTGTTATGAAGCAGTTCAGGGTCCCGAGAATGAATATAACAAGAAATCTAGTTCAGGAAAATGGGAAAGGTTTCTTCGCAAAAGTGACCTTTATTTAAGCCCTAAAAGCTGAGTGAGATATTAATTAGCAGAGAATCGAGATTTCTGAGCACACTGGGCAGAAAAAACTGACAGCCATGTGTTTCCAACCAACCTGTCCATTACCGTACAGAACACATCCTGCTCAAAACCTACTGGAAATTTCTTTGCACATATTCAATCCTAAATAGATATTCACTGGATCAATGACTTTAGTGGAAATATACTGTCCCAAACCGCTGTAAGTTTTATGGTGCAGGTTAGGGCTTCAACAAAGATAGGCAGTCTAAAAATGACAACCCACTCAAGAACTGTTCACCTAGAATCTGGTACTTGGCAGAGGTTCGATGAAACTTGCCAAATCTAGTGGAAATAAGTTGGGGAAAAAATGCAGGTCTGAGAATTTAATTAATTCAACTATTTATACATTTGATATTTATTTTACTAAGTACCTCTTATGTACTTGAAAATTTCCCAGACATAGTCTATACGTATTTGAGCTTATAGATTAATGAGAGGTATGTAACTCATCAAATACGTAATCCACCAAAAGAGGTAAAATTATATTAAAACATAAGCAGAATTCAAATATGGAAAGATCAATGAGTTTCAAGACCTTTAACAACAAAAATGTAAAAGACATGTTCAGTGTAAAAACATTCTTCCCTCATGTCCATTAGGATAGCTATTTTTAAAACAAACAAAAACCAAAAATAAATGTTGGCGAGGATATGAAGAAATCCAAGCCCCTGTGCCCTGCTAATCGCAATGTAAAATGGTATAGCTGCTGTGAAAAACAGCATATGATGTTTTGGAAGGCCTGGGTGGCTCAGTCAGTTAAGCCGAGGCCTTCTGCTCAGGTCATGATCCCAGAGTCCTGGGATTGAGTTCCGCATCAGGCTCCTTGCTTGGCAGGGAGCCTGCTTCTCTCTCTGCCTCCGCCTGCCACTCTGCCCGCTTGCGTGCTCTTGCTCTCTCTCTCTCTCTCACTCTGACAAAAAAATAAAATAAATAAAATCTTAAAAAAAAAAAAAAACCAGCATATGATGTTTTACCAGAATTTACCAGAATTTTCCAGAATGACCACATGATGCAGCAATCCTACTTCAGGGTGTATATCCCAAAGAACTGAAAACAGGAATTCAAACAGATATTCTCACACCTGTGTTCATAGCAGCACAATTCACAATACCCAAAGAGTGGGAGTAACCCAAATGTCCATTGACAAATGAATGGATAAACAAAATGTGGCATATACATACGGTGGAGTGTTTATTATTCAGCCTACACGGTGAGCTACAACATGTATGAAACTTGAAGACACTATATGCTTAGTGAAATAAGCCAGTGGTGAAAAACCAAACATCTCATGATTCCACTTACATGAGGTACCTAAAATAGTCAAATTCATAGACAGAAAGTAGAATAGAAGCTATTGGTTACTATGGGCTGGGGGGAAGGGGCGAATGGGGAATCAGTGTTTAATGAATTAAAAAATTTCAGTTGGACATGATTTGAAAAGTTCTGAATTTGGATGACTGATGGTTGTACAACAATGTGAATGTGCTTAATACTACAGAGCCTTACACCGAAAAATAGTTAAAAGAGCACAGTTAACGTTCCATGCATTTAACCACGTTTTGACATTGAAATGGTTTTTGAAAAGCATTCTCCTCATTAGGCCTAATTCCCTCATGAGGTAAACTTCACGAGTTCCTGAAATTCATGGACCTCGGCAAATTTTCCAGTCCTTTCAACCAACTGAACAACTCCATCCACCTCTAATTTTTTTTTTTTTTGGTAAGTACTTCTTTTTTCTGAAAAGTTCAACTATTTCCTCTGGCTTAAAGAACAGATTCTGAAACAAATACACCCTCAAATTATAATTTACAAATGGGACATCCATAAACTAACTCCCAGTTTTGCTTTGGTTTGGGATTTTTTTTTTTTTTTAATGGTGAAAGCTCTTGAAGAAACCAAAAGAAAGATGCTAAGTACAGTAGGTGATCTATTAGTAGGACAGCTTGACCTTATGAGAGCCTATTGAAGCTGGATTCCACCACGGTGGAAATTGCTTTAATGTAGCTAGACAAAGCAGTATGTGGCACTCCCCATTTATTTTGTTATATGAAATTGATTCTTTTCTTTTTTAATGAAATGATAATGTACTTAATGTCATCTGCAGAATGTTTAGGAGGTCATTATATTATTCCCACATTTAACATTTTCCTACAGAAATAGTCAAGTTCTGTAGACATGCTAAAAAGCCCTTAATGTGTTAAGTACTACACGTTTTTATAAGATAAATAATTTACATTTGTAGCCCCTGATGATACTACTTGAATATTTTGCCAGCAGAAGACAGCCACAGGTTTCTTGGGAAGTCATCAATTTTGCCTTCAGTGACAAAGCTGCCTCTCTAAATTTGTGTAATTTGCTTTTTAAAATCAGTCTTTGCCTGATTTTGGACCTCGGCAAAGAACATAGGCACCCTGGGGTTTGGTTAGCGAGAACTGCAAAAATAATCATGAATTTCTTTTCTCAGTGTCCCTCAATAAGCTTGTCGGTGATGACAGTTCTGTGTACGAAGCTCTCCCACCTATGATCAGCTGGTGTTGAGCAAAACTCAGGAGGGTAACACTGTGAAAAGAGCACCAGCTTTGAAGCTGGGAAACTGCAATTCAGATTCCAGCCCAACGAGTGGAGGAATCTTGAAAAATTGCTTAACTCTCCTTGGCCTTGGTTTTCTCACCTGAAAAATGGGCCAATATCTCCTACAGGGCAGAGTGTTGGTAAGAATTAAACAGGATCTCTTATGTGGACGTACTGAGCTCTTAACAGTGAGTCACGAGTATTAGTTGAATCTTTCTGTAGGGCTCTTGTAAGCAGTCATCAATACAATGAATTTGCACTTACAACTCTACTGTGTGCCTAGCTTTGTGCTGGGGATAAAATTTTGACATAAGAGAGTTAACAATCTATCACAAGACATGAATAAGAATAATATATAAGAACGTTAAGAAAGCAGGAGAAGGGGCCCTTGGTTAGCTCAGTCGGTTAAGTATCTGCCTTCAGCTCAGGTCGTGATCTCAGGGTCCTGGGATCGAGTCCCGCATCAGAGGTCCCTGCTCAGTGGAGAGTCTCCTTCTTCCTCTCCCTTGGCCTCTCCTCCTGGCTTGTGCTCTCTCTCTCAAATGAATAAATAAAATCTTAAAAAAAAAAAAAAAGATAGGAGAAGAAGTAAGATAACCAATGCTAATTTAGTTGGGACAGGCTCTAAATGTTGAAGCAGTCCCCTATGAGCCTGGCTTGCCTGGAGGTCTTCTTGGAGGAAGAAGGAAGTGAGGAGATACCAGGCTCCTATGGTGACTGGGTTTAGATTGCCAAGGTAAAAAATATAGGGCACTAAATGTAGTAACTAGAGCACAGAATTTTTAAAAACATGATCTCCTTGGGCTATGACCACATTGGCCATAAGCATAACTTCCCTCATCATCACTGAGTCATCCTCTCATTTATGCTAGAAAGAAATATTTGAACATAGTCTGCCACTTCTATCAACCATAGCTATCCTATCCTCTCTTCTTTGCTGTTTAGATTTTTGTTTTGTTTTGTTTTTGTTTTTGTTTTTTCATGAAGGATTATTAGTTGGGTGTGGACCTGAGTGCCAACATCACCCTTCTTCTGGGGCTTTGAAAGATGCATTTACCTTTCCTTACCTGCCACTGCACAGAACCTGGCTCTGTACTGTGCTGCTATTACTACTTTGACTGGGGGTCCGAGCTTCCTGTTTTTAAGGTTAGCTAACCCATGGCAATTACCTCTGTCCTTAATGACAATAGGTCCTTGATCTTTAGATGACCAGAAAAATGTGGTCCCATTACAAACCCTTTGGAGAAGGTTGATTTATCAAAATTAACGGGTGTTGGGGTGCCTGGGTGGCTCAGTGGGTTAAGGCCTCTGCCTTCGGCTCGGGTCATGATCCCGGCATCCTGGGATCGGGCCCTGCATCGGGATCTCTGCTCGGTCAGAAGCCTGCTTCCCTTCCTCTCTCTCTCTGCCTGCCTTTCTGCCTACTTGTGATCTCTGTCTGTCAAATAAATAAATAATAATAATAAATCTTAAAAAAAATTAACGGGTGGATTTATTTCATTCTGCTGGAGCTTTTGTTTTGTTTTGTTTTGTTCTGTTTTGTCTTCCTTCTTGAGGTACAGAGATGGATCATTGCAAAGGAAGTCAAGGAAATGATCACTATTTAGGAAATTTCACCATGATTAGTTGTGGCTAATCATATCTTGAAAACATTTTCCAACTCCAAAACCTTATTCTGTGTTGCCAAATGTTAAATTATGATTCAGCTCCAATCGGAAATAAAATCATAATTCTAAATATCGGACATGGAGTAGTCAATAATGATAAGAAGTCTTGCTTCCCATTTCCCATATGTGTCCCAGACCATGTTAGCTTCCCATGTGTGAGGCCCCACGGCCACTTGTGGAGGTGACCACATTTAGCCATGCACTTGGAATTAAAGGCAGCTCCATCTCTGGTAGTGTCTTGGCAGTCACTTTTCTGCAAGCTGGTTTTGCAAAAAACAAACAAACAAAAACAAAAAAATAAAACTAGCTTGAGTTTCAGTCTGCCCACTGCACCAGGTGGTAGAGCCAAGAGCATGAGTCCCCACAGGACAGCAAAATGCAAGCATGACATAGATGAAGCGAAGCATAGTAAGGAGATGACTGAAGCCAACAGATTATTCCCTACAAGAAGAACCATTCAAGACAACAATTTTCAGTAGTGTCAAGGGAGAGGAAATCATAAGAAGATTCTAGAAATCATAAGAAGAAATCATAAAGATTCTAGCAAACCACAATAGAATCTTTAACTCAAACTACAGAAAAAAAAATTGAAAGAATGCAATCTATTAGGTAATATGATTTACTAGATATAATTTCATGTTTATACATGCAAGCTGTCATCTAAGAGGAAATAAATAAATATGAGTTAATATATTTTCATGAGATATTCTGGGACTTAGATAATCATATTGTCATCTTCACTGACTAGCAAGAAATAGTTTTTTTAAATTATTCATTTATTTGACAGAAAGAGACAGAGAGAGAGCACAAGCAGGGGAAGCAGGCAGAGGGAGAAGGAGAACCAGACTCCCCACTGAGCAGGAAGCCAGATGCAGAACTCAACCCCAGGACCCTGGGATCATGACCTGAGCCAAAGACAGACACTAAACTGACTGAGCCTCCCAGGCAACCCAAGAAATGTTTATATTTTTTAAAAAACCATATTGAGTTAAAAAAAAAAAAAGAGTATACTGTGCTGTATGACTTCTGAGCTGGAAAGTTAATGGTCAAGGAAAAAAAGGATGCCTTTTGCTCCAATTACAGGCTCTTGAAATGGCAAACCTGGTTTTTTTCTGCCCTACTGCTAGGTGAGTATCTATAACAAGTAATATTTTGCCTGCCAGGCATAGCATTCAAATTTCATAAGCACCAGCCTTCCCCACTCCCAGTGAATGATGCTCTTTGGGAAGAGTTCATCTCAGCCCCTAGTTACAGGGCAGAACGTTTATTAGCTAAGCTACGGTCACAGTGAAGCCCAAGCATTCGGTAGTTAGGGACAAAGTCCAAACCTGGCAGGAGGATCCAGGCAGACAAGCTCTCTGCCCCACGTGGTGATCCAGGGATCTGAATTGCTTTCATCTGTCTGTACCCCCGTAGCCTTTCTCAGTTCTCACAAGCATGAGGTACAACCATTCCAGATGCCCTGGTACCAAGCTAGATGCATAGGAGGGAACTTAATGCATTATACCCAATGGATTTTTGAGGACACTGGGGCTTCACTCCTTCCTGGAACTCCCTATTGGAAAGGCTGCTAGAAAACAATCCGCATGGATGAAGCAGGGAACACCAGCCCTGTATCCGCTTTTCCGCAGGTGGGAAAAAGGCAGAGCAAGCTGAGGTAAGCACGTGCTTAAAGCAATGCAGAAGTTGTACGTGTTACTCCCACTCACACTGCGTTGCTGAAGAAGTGGCCACACATAGTTGCAAAGGAGGCTGAGAAACATGTTCTCTAGCTAGGTGGCCATGTGCCTGGCCAAAACATTTGGGGATGTTACTGCCAAAAGAACAAAGAAGAAAGTATATAGTGGGTAGTAAATAGCAGGATCTGCTTCAGTCATAGTGACTGAAGTATAGTAATCAACATATATGTTCATTCCTTTACTCCCTGTGCCCTGCCCGCCCACATCCCCTCCGCCACCCCACCCCGGCATCCTATCCCCCGCCCCCCGCCAAACACACCTGAGCTGGAGACAGTGCATGCTGTGTGGATCTTATCTCTCCTGGTGGAGTAGGGGAAACAGGTAAAAACAAGTAAACCTGACAATAACCTTCAAGCCCCCAAGTCAGACTGTGTCTAAGGGCTTCTAAAATACATGAGCTTCTTATGCTTAGGGCAATTTCAGGTCAGTTTCTAACTTTTGCAATAATGTGAGTCCTCAGTAGAGAACAACAGCTCTATGGGCTGATAGAAAATTGTGATGTGTATTTTTCTGCCATTAATAATAAAAACCTTGGGGTGCCTGGGTTGTTCATTAAGCGTCTGCCTTCGGCTCAGGTCATGATCCCAGGGTCTTGGGATCAAGGCCCACATTAGGCTCTCTGCTCAGTGTGAAGCCAACTTCTCCCTCTCGCACCCCCTCTGCTTGTGTTCCCTCTCTCACTGTGTCTCTCTCTGTCAAATAAATAAATAAAATCTTTAAAAAATAATAATAAGAAGAAGAACCTTAACCAGCATTTATTGTGCGGTATAATAGGAGTTAGAGAATTAAAAAGCTTTCAAACATCTCTTTTAACCTGTATAACACCTTATTACCTATGCAGTGTGTATCACAATCGCTGTTTCTTTAAATGATTTGGTACCTGTTTGTACCCATCCCCTTAGTAAAAAATAAACTCTGTGATGACAGAGACTGTGTCCTAACACTAGAGTCTAACACAGTACTGGCATGTAGCAGTTGTTCAATAAATTTTTGCTGTATGAGTCAGTGAATTCATGACTGGAAATTTTATCCTCTTAATTATTTTGCAATGTTCCTTTTCTAAAATTATAAAAATCATCTTGTTTTGAAAATTTAAAGTTATATTGTCTAGTCCATTCACCCAGTGGAAAAAGAAACTGAAACCCACAGCAGTAATGGAAATTTTCCAAGGTCACCAAAAAAACACCACGGAGACGATCTCAGTAGAAGTGATTAGATACAAATGTTCTAATCACATACTTGTAAGAATATACACATATGTATATATACACCTTAAATTCACACATATAAATAGCATATATACTACATACATACATATACTTACTATATACATTATACATGTTACTACATATATATTCATATGTGTATGTGTGTGTGTGTATATATATATATATATATATATATATTCTATTCATTCATTTTTAACTGTTTTCAGTAAAATGATTGGTCTAAGACATCCAGTCTGTCATTACTAGAAATAGAAAATATCCAGAAAATTGTAAAGGAAGGAGTGGGAGCAGGGCTCCAAATCCTGGCTCTTTGACTATCAAACCAGACTGAGTTGCTAAATAATTTTGTTGTGGAAAATGAATGAGAGAAGTCAGGTGCCATATATGTCACAAAGCCTGGAACACAATGGTTGCCTTTCTCCTTTTATTATTCTACGGAATGATTCAGTTGGAAGGCTTTTTCATGAGGGGCAAGTTGAGCATGTGTCGGGTGAAATCGTATGTTGGGTGGACGAAAGGTGGCCTGAGGTGGGGGACTACATAATAGGCAAGAAGGAAATGAGGTTTCTGAGAGCGGATCTTTTGTGCCTCTGAGCTGGAGTGAAAATGGGATCGGCTGGCATGGTTACGTGGATAGTCATTTTGCTCCCTTTTGTCTGCCTGTATAATTAATTTCTATTTTTTATGACCCAGTTCACATGTCACCTCAGAGACAAAATGCTTGTTAGATGAATGAATGAGTGAATGAATGAATGAAACCGTTTGTCAATCAGTTTTTGGTGGGAAAAAAATATTTTCATGCCTTGGAAAATGTTTGGAAACACCACTCTACAATTATTCTCAGTGCTGTACTTCAGGCTTCCATCTCAGGTTGCCAGTTATATGTGAAAATACGTCCAGCTGTGTACTCCAGGATGGCGGGAAATGAACAACCCCGAAACGGTCTTGAACTTCCTTTCCCCACCTTCTGACACATCTACATTTAACACTCTAGAGCACTCTATCTTTAAAAAATCTCAGAAAAGACAGAACAGTTTTTCCTCAGTCTCACGGCCCTTCCTGCCCCAAATTCTTCCTCACACTTCAGTTAAATCCCTTCTGAAACTACAAAGCTACTTGAACCGTGTTTGGGGTTCTACATTTTTAAAAGTCCATCTGTCAGAATCTCAAGCTTCTTTTAAGGGCTTTGTCGTAATTACCTACAATTAGTCTTTCCTTCCTTCCCTCCTTCCTTCCTTCTTTGCTCCCACCCTTCCTCTTTCCCTCCTCCCTCTTATCTCTCAATCTTTCCTCAAATGGCTACAGTTCCCAATCTCCAGTGTTCTAGTGTGCTTTTCCCCTAGCAAAACCCCAAGGATGCTGCATATGAGGAAATCCAGCCCAACGGACCCTGATCCTAGGAAGGCAATTTGTCTGACATTTTCTCTCTTTTCTCATCCCTTCAACTTTGCGTGTCTCCCCCAATGCATCTTCAGATGCTTGTCCTTTCTTGTCTTTCCTCCTCAGTGTTCATGGTTCTTCAAATGTGCAGAGAAGGAACAAAAATGGCACCTTTTCTTGAGAGGAGTTTGCATTTGCATTACATTTTCATTTCATTACGTGTCTGTGCAGATCTACAGAGATACGACATCAATTCACTCAGCAGAACGTTTTAATCTCGCAGCAGGTAAATGCCAGCTGCAGACAGAGCCTTTATCCCATCTGCCCTTACTTGATTCTCCTCTTCAATTCCAAGCACATTTATGGTAATGAGCTAGCCTGGCTGTGCACTTCTCTGTGACCCTTTCCCCTCAGGCCATGCAGTGTTGGTGTGAGATGTCAGAGAGACATAAATTCCCATTCCAGAGATTTCGAGTGGAAGGCATGGAGGCCTCCTCCCCACTCCTATTAGCCCTGCTGGGCAGCCCCACTTACACTGTCCTTATCTCAGTGGCCGCTCACCGGGCCAAGTTATGGCAGCCATATTTCAAGTGGCAACCAGGGAGGAAGCAAGATTTGGAGTCATGGCAGTAATACTACAACTAACATTTGTATAGCCTTTAAACCTTGAAAAGGGCTTTCACATTAGCCTACTAAATCATCACAGTCATTCCAGAAGCTAGGTATTTGTGTTATTATTCCCATTTCACAAATAAAGAAATTGAGCCCTGGAAAGTTATTATAAATAATCTAAGATTACACTGACCATAAATAACTGAGCCTGGTAGACAAATCCAAGACTCTTAACTCCAGAACCCACATTCCTAGTACTTACCTAAAATAGTCTTATCATATGGTTTCACTTACTTGTGGAGCATAAGGCATAACAGGGAGGACATTAGGAGAAGGAAAGGAAAAGTGAATTGGGGGAAATCGGAGGGGGACACAAACCATGAGAGACTGTGGACTCAGAAACAAACTGAGGGTTTTAGAGGGGAGAGAAGTGGGGGGTTGGGTGACCCTGGTGGTGGGTATTAAGGAGGGCATGTATTGCATGGAGCACTGGGTGTGGTGCATAAACAATGAATCTTGGAACACTGAAAAAATTAAATTTAATTTTTAAAATTAATTAATTAATTAATTAAAACAGTCTTCAATACAGCCTTCATGAACAGCACCTGGGCACAGTAAGTATAGAAAACCTAAAACTCATGTATACGCTTTACTCTACATGTAGAATTTCTTGTGATTTATTACAAGAAGTTAACCAAAAATATACATCAAATGTACTTATAGGAATTTCCGTAAATGTGGAAATGTCATGAAATTGCACACTAATGAATGTTTAAAAATAGGGATAATGTAAAAATATTAGCCTACATTCATATGATGTGGTACCATTTTGCCATTAAGACTTGTATTTTCAGGGGCACCTGGGTGGCTCAGTGGGTTAAGCCTCTGCCTTCAGCTCAGGTCATGATCTCAGGGTCCTGGGATCAGCCCCGAACCGGGCTCTCTGCTCAGCAGGGAGCCTGCTTCCCCCTCTCTCTCTGCCTGACTCTCTGCCTACTTGTGATCTCTCTCTCTCTCTCTCACTCTGTTAAATTAAAAAAAAAAAATTCTTAAAGACTTGTATTTTCAAATGGACTTTAAACATAATTGTTGTATAACATTGAATAAAAATTAAAGCACATCAGAAACCTATAGAGTGTGATCCTGATTTGATTTGGAAAATACGTATCTAGAAAAAAGAAAGTATTGTATAAATACATATGCACATACATGTATGCATACACATGTAAACATATATACACACATGTATTCATGAAAATATTACAGATAATATTTATTCTCTTGAATATTCCCTGAAAAAATTCAAATTGTTCAAATTATATAAATGAATATGCATTCATTTTAATCATCAGAGAAAAAAATAAACTAATTTTTCAAAAGTTTGTCAAATAATCCCATTCTCCATAAATATTTCTTTACTCCTTTCAGGACTTATTTTTCCAAATAGTCCATCATCGTTTGTGTCTGTGGCTAATTCGAACAACCTGGCTGTGCAAAGCCCCCCCTTCTATCTCTCAGGCAGGTACATCCAGTAGCATCTTTTGGTCAGTGGTGGTGTGTCAGGTGCAAGGGAAGACAATTAGGGAATTTGGTTTCTCTTTAAGGGGCTCTATGACTTGCAGTTTTCTCCCCTGGCAGCTGATCCCCAGCAGAGATACTACCCAGTAACCCACAGTGTCTATTGGGGCACTTATGACCACTTCTTGGTCTTCCCTCAACCCTACTGCAGCCCACATCATTGGCTAGAATCTTCCCTCAACCCTACTGCAGCCCACATCATTGAGTGGCAGTTGCTCTTGTGCCTTTTTCAGAGTATCTGCTGGGTCTTCAATGCCTGACAAGGAGTGAAGCTGTGTGTGAGACCTAGAAACTTGGTCTTTATCACACACAGGCGTGCCTCGGCCTCACCGTAGAGGAAGAAAGCCCTCACGCAGACTCACACAGAAGGAAACCATTGGACAGAAGATGTCCACATGAGTGCTCCTCTGTTCTCCTCAATCTCCACCCTCTTCCTTCGGTCCCCACTCCCAGTGTCCGTCAGGTGCCTGGACTCTCCCTCTCCTCTTGAGAAAGGGAGTCCACTCCTTTGCAAGACTCTTTGTGTCTTGCAAACTCCAGCGCCTCAAGTATAGGCTGGGAGTTAATACAGTTTTTCCTTTGCTGAATCCAAAGGGCATCCAGTGGGCTCTGCCATTACTGGGGGGAAGAGGCAGTTCAAGCTCTCATGACAGTTCAGTCTCCTCACCTGAAAGTTGTGGCCAATTTCCTCAGAGGTTTCCTATGAAGCTAGAAAAGTTCCCTAAAGCAAACCTTACTTTTTCTAAAACAACATATTCTGGTTATTTTCATATGAGAAAAACATGTTCTCCCATTAGCATGTCTTTTATTACACCTGGAATTCGGGTGTTAAGGGTCATTTGATAGATGATATAGGTATATATAGAGAGATAGATAGGGATGCCTGGGTGGCTCAGTTGGTTAGGCATCTGCCTTCAGCTCAGGTCATGATCCTGGGGTCCTGGGATCGAGTCCTGTATCAGGGTCCCTGCTCAGTGGGGAGTCTGCTTCTCCGTGTGTGGGTGTGGGTGTGGTCTCTCTCTCTGTCTCTCAAGAAAATAAATAAATCTTTTTAAAAAGAGAGAGAGAGGGATGCCTGGGTGGCTCAGTTGGTTGGACGACTGCCTTCGGCTCAGGTCATGATCCTGGTGTCCTGGGATCGAGTCCTGCATCAGGCTCCCAGCTCCATGGGGAGTTTGCTTCACTCTCTGACCTTCTCCTCGCTCATGCTCTCTCTGTCTCTCTCTCAAATAAATAAAATCTTAAAAAAAATATATTTAAAAAGAGAGAGAGAGAGAGATAGAGCTATATACAGGGAGAAACGCACTCTCTCTGCCCATGTGTGTTTATATATACACATATGTGGCCTGTTTTATACATATAATAAATACCATTGTAGCTGAAAATGACTCTGATATTCAGGGGTAGGAGAAGTATTAGATCCAATTAGATTCTCTCTGAGATTCAAATCTTTTCCTTAATAGAATGAAGGGGTAGGAGACACAAATGCCAAGAGGAGGGAAACAGACGCATAGTGCACCCTCCTTCTGAAGACCTAATTCTATGTATGGCTTCTTCACTCAGAGCTGTAATAGTAGCTTCTCTGTGAGATCTTCCAACCTTTCTAAAAGTTAGCATTTGCTCCATAACATCCCACCCCATGATTTAGCTGCTTATAACAACAATCTTTTACTTAGCTCATCTTGTAGGAAGTGCGAGAGTCACTAAAGAAAATTGACTATGCTGGGTGTAATTCTGACAAACAAAAAAATTGGTTGTGGCAGTAAATGTGATAGGAAACTCAGAACAAATTTATCACATCGTATAAGAGTTAAGAGTCAATGATAACAATTCAATGGATAGATATATAGTTAGATAATCTTTTTTAAATATAAGGATCCTGTGATTTTTTAATTTTTTATCTTTTTTAAGATTTTATTTATTTATTTGAGGGAGAGCCAGCACGAGCAGAGGAGGAGCAGAGGAAAAGGGAGGTAGTCTCCAGCAGACTCTGCACAGAGCACAGAACCCCACGTGGGGTTCAATCCCATAAGCCCGAGATCGTGACCTGAGCCAAAACCAAGAGTAGACAGACACGCAACTAACTGAGCCATCCAAATGCCCCATAAAGATCCTCTTTTAAAACAAAAAAACTCACACTCTCATGCGATAGCAGCCATACCTTCAACATCTATTTACCGATAAAATTCACAGTAGTAACTTTGGACTGGCCTCAGCTGGCCAGTCTTCTGGTCTGTCTGATTTCATCTAGGCTCATGTCTGAGTCCAGGGTTAGACTGTGGATTAGCTTGTGGGCCTTCTGGAGCTGCTTGAGTTGTGCAGGCCTCAGCTGGAGGGACTGGGACAGCTGGGACCTCTTCATGTGCTCCCTTCACCAGCATCCCTCCTAGGTGCGTTCACACAGCATTGAGCTCCAAGAGCAATAAGAGGGTGAATTCAAATGCTCAAGTACTTCTCAAATCTCTGCTTGTGTCACATTGACTACTTCCCCATTGAAAACAAATCATCTGTCCAAACCCAGTAGGAGAGGGTGTTTTCAAAGGGTGTGGATACAGGAGACATTAAAAATTAGCGCTATTCGTGCAATCACTTTTAACTTCATTAAAGGAACTCCATTTGACTCTAAAGTGTGTTTTGTTTGGAGAAACTGGCAAATCAGGAAGCACTTTAGAAAGGGAAAGTAAACACTTTGTTCTGTCTTCTGGTTTGAGGGTAGGTATTAATTAGGCAGACATGGGACTGAAAGTTCCTTATGATTTCAATGTTCTAAGGCTGCCACAAGTACCACAAGTGGGGTGCCTTAAACAAGAGAAATATATTCTCTCACAGTTCTAGAGGAAAGACGTCTGAAATCGAAGTGTCAGTAGTGTCTTGATCCCTTCAAAGTCTCTAAGAAGGAATCATTCCTTGCATCGTCTAGCTCCTGGTGGATGTTAGCAACCTATGGCATATTTTGGCTTGTGGTGACATAATTCCAATTTCTGCCTCCATCTTCATATGTCCTTTTTCCCCATTCCCCCTCTATGTCTTCAGATACCTTTCTCATTATAAAGACATCAGGCATAAGATCTAAGGCCCATCTTAATCTAGGGTAACCTCATCTTAACTTGATTGTATCTGCAAAGGCCTTATTTCCAAATAAGGTCACATTCTCAAGTACTGGTTATTAAAAGATATGTTAAAACATATCTTTTTAAGCATATCTTTTTAAGGGGACATAACTCAACCCACAACACCAATTTATGGTTTACCACATAGATTCATCATTGGTCATCTACAGCCCAGAGGGACATACAACCAGTAGTAACTTAGAAAATCCCTCAGGAATAATATCATAAAACCAAATGCCCTGATTCCAGCAGCTCTAACCTTGGGTTAAAAAGAAACACCTCTTGCAGGAAGAGAGGGAGATCTTTTGACAGCAAATGGTGAGGAAATTTATGAGGGCCTGGACTGGAAATTTGAATTCATCTCATTACATTTTTCTTACAACTATTCTCTTCTTACCTTTATAACTGTTCAGTCTTTCCAATGACATCATAAGTTTGAATGCCCAGCATAATTTTGCATTTATAAATATAAATGGACACTTAACCATTGCAGAATTAACATTCATGGTTTCAACTATTCTCAAGCATCCCCTAAAATCCTTGAGAGTTAGTAATTTATAATGGTCAGGAAATCATTTTGAATCCTAGCTAGAAGGCTAGTTATACAGTAAATCTCTCAGCTAGTCTTCCTAGGTGATCACACAATGTGTTTTTCACTATATACTTTATAGTTTGAATTTAGGTCTTTCCTTGTTTTTCATGTTCCTCTACTTAATTTTTTCGAATGTATAGAATACAGTTATAACTTTTTAATGACATTTATGCTAATTCTAACATCTGTGCCTCTTTGGATCAGTTTCAATTGATTTAACTGCATTACTGCTTGTATTTTCCCATTTCTGTCTATGCCTGGGAATTTTTTATGGGGTGTTAGACATTGTGAATTTTATCATGTTGAACACTAAAAATTTTTGTTTTCCACTAAATATTCTTGAGCTTTACTCTAGGGTGAAATTAAGTTACTTGAAAGTCATTTGATTATTTCAGGTCTCATTTTTAATATTTGTCAGACAACACTGGAGCCGTGTTCATTCTCAAGCTAATTATTCCAAGTATAGGGGCAAGAATTTGCTGTGTACTCTACCCAGTACCCCATGAATCTTGAGTTTTTGCAGTGTGGCCAAGCAGAAATAGGCACCATTTTGGATTGTTTGTAAGTTTCAAATGTCATCACCTGCGTGCCCTTGGGGAGCTCAGTTGGTAGCACAGAGGACTGTAGAGGGAAACAGATGTCATCACCTTTAATCCTTTCAGGTGGCTCTTTCCCCAAACTCAGATGGTTTCCTCACGTGCCTGTGCTGCTCAGCAGTCACTTGAATACTTTAGGGGACCTCTGCACATATCCAAAGTTCCTTCTCTGTACAACTCCCTCTCCTTCAATGTCTGATCTGAAAACTTGAACCACCTTCATCACCCTTGGCTCAGCCTGGGCTCTCCTCCCCACCTTGCCTGAAAACTCCCAGGGGCAACCTGTGACAGACATAGGGTCACCGTGTTTGTCTTCCGTGTCTCAGGAATTCTTGTCCTTCACTTGTCTGATGTCCAGTGTCCTAGTCTGCTAAGGTTGCCACAACAAAATACCATACACTGGGTGGCTTAAATAACAGAAATTTATTTTCTCCCATCTCAGGAGGATGTAAGTCTGAGATCAGAGTGCCAGCATGGCTGCATTCTAGTGAGAGCTCTCTTCCCTGCTTGCAGATGGCAACTTTCTCACTATGTTTCACAAGGACTTTCCTTAGTGAGCATATGTGGAAAGAAATTTCTCTTTCTCTTCTCCTAAGGCCACCAGTCCTGTTGGATTAGAACTCTACCCTCATGACTTATTTAATCTTAATTACATCCTAAAGCCTCATCCCCAAATACAGTCACATTGGAAGGTAGGGCTTCAACATATGAATTTGGGGTGGGGGGGACCCATTAGCCATAACATCCAGCATCTTGCAATCCATTATTTCACACATTTTGTTCAGTTTCTGTTTGTTTCTGGTGGGAGTGTAAATCTAGATTCTTTTACTCTATCTTTTCTGAAAATTGGAAATCATATCTTTTAAATTGGAAATTTCATAACCTCAGTCAATAGTAGCTACACTTCCAGTATCAGGTTATTAACAAAACACACAGTGGCAAAAACCTACTATAAATTCGGCAATTATTTTAAATAAATACGCATTTTATTTATCTTAACAATATCTACATATATTTGTAAACAGTGGTACCTGTATGAATGAGTCACGTTTTTTATTTTGTGTATGGACAAAATTTAATATGTTTTCAGGCTTCAAAATTTATTATAAATAGGGTTCTAATATTCAAATTACAGATTCTAGGAAGCAAGGCCAAAAAAAATTTTACACTGAGATCCACAAATTTCTAAAATAAATTTTAAGGTGATTATTAATATTCACTACAAAAATTTAAAAGTGGTTCAGTCAGAACAAATCATTTCAGTCTAACCTTATCTTCTTTAGTTTTGGGTCACTAGATTGATATTTCAGGGGAATGTTTGTATATACCTCTGGAATTCATCAAGGCCACTGGTACTCCATCTTCTTTACTTACTTGTATGTATACATGGATACAGAAATATATATGGATACAGAAATGTTAGCCAGATAATAACTAAATAACAAACCAAAAAGATGCCAGTCAAATGCTCTTCTAAAATGCACACACTTGACATCTGAGGCAGAATTTTCCCAGCTTATCACAAAATTTGTTTCCTTTTCCCTCTACTGGGCACACAGCTAGAATATATTTCCCAGCTTCCACTGTGGTTCTATTCAGTAGAATATGAGCAGAAGTGCTCCGTGCTCCTTTCAGGTCTTGTGCGAGTACACATCCCATGGAATATCCTCCATGTTCTTTATCCATCTGTCAGCTGATGCAAGACTAATGTAGCCAGGGGCGCCTGGGTGGCTCAGTGGGTTAAGCCACTGCCTTCGGCTCGGGTCATGATCTCGGGTTCCTGGGATCGAGTCCCACATCGGGCTCTCTGCTCGGCAGGAAGCCTGCTTCCTCCTCTCTCTCTGCCTGCCTCTCTGCCTACTTGTGATCTCTGTCTGTCAAATAAATAAATAAAAATCTTAAAAAAAAAAAAAAAGACTAATGTAGCCACCTTAAAAGAGACACACTGAAGATGGCAGAGGCACAAACGGAAAGCTTTCATCAGTTCCCTGATGAATCTCCCTTGGAAGACACTGCTCACTATTTAGGGGCATTGAAGATTTTATTAGGAAGAATGTGGAGAATGGAAAAAACAATACTAGAGAATGAAGTCTCAAAATATGTGCTTTGCTGTTTATATTTTTATAAATTAATTGGATCAAAACAAAATAAAATCTCACAATGAGTAGTATTAATTTTTAAGATTCTTTAATTTTTCATATTTTATTATTATTTTATGACTTTATCTACTTCTAAAGTAATACATGCTCATTATGTATTATGCAAAATTTGCTGCTCTTTGCAAATAGAGAGAAAAGTGAAAAAGAGATAATAGCAGTCTTCTGTAATAAAACACTCAAATATAACTACAATTAATTCCACCAATTGTCTCAAAATCACTTTAAACTCAATTTATTCAATACGGAACTTAGGATTTTCCCCCAAATAAAGTCTCTCTCCAACATTTCCTACTTCACTGAATAATAATACCATTCCTTCACTGCATGAGCCAAAAATCACAGAATCATTCTTGGCACTCTCCCCTTTATATGCCCTTTCTGTAACCTACAAGATAGAGCTATAGACAAAAGATACAATAATTGATGAAATCTTACAATAAATTGATATGTTAGAGTGATGGAGGAAATCTAATAGTTTTACTCCAAGACAGCTGTGGATTGGAAGGATTTTTGGTGCAAGTGGGCTCGGCAGAGGAAACATGATCAGCAAGACTTTGAATGTAAAGCAGACTTCATGCTCTGAGTATTGTTTTTTCCGTTCTCCACATTCTTCCTAATAAAATCCAACCCTAGGTCCAACTAAAAATTTATCTCTCTTTTTTTTTTAAAGATTTTATTTATTTATTTGACCAACAGAGATCACAAGTAGGCAGAGAGGCAGGCAGAGGTGGGGGGGGGGGGGGCAGGAGAAGGCTCCCTGCTGAGCAGAGAGCCTGATGTGGGGCTCTATCCCAGGACCCCGGAATCATGACCCGAGCCGAAGGCAGAGGCTTTAACTCACTGAGCCACCCAGGTACCCCTCAAAATTTACCTCTTACATAAAGCTTTGCTTGACTTCTACTCTACAGCAAACTGGCTCTAGCTCAAAGTAATTTCTCCCTTAAAAAGTATTTTGTATCCATATCATTTGTGTGGTGCTTATTTTTTAGCCATACACTGTTATTTACTTCTTTAAGGTGGATATACTCAGCTGTCCTAGCTGGAATTAAAAGTTACAGCTCTCATGGTTTTTTCCTTTGTTAATTCAGAGTCTAGTATAGTTCCCTAGCATGTTTACTTTTTTAAAAAGAACAACATCCCTTTGTAATTTAAAAAACAAACAAACAAAAAACTCAACAAAGGGAGTATGGAAGGAATGTAACTCAATATGGTGAAAACCCCCATATATACAAAAACCTCACAGCTAACATCATACTCAATGGTGAAAAGCTGAAACCTTTTCCTCTGAGGTCAGGAATAAAACAATAATCCTCACTCTTGCCTCTTTTATTCAACACAGGATTGGAAGTTCTATCTAAAGCAATTAGGAAAGAAAAAGAAACAAAATGCATTTAAATTGGAAAGCAAGAAGTAAAGCTCACTATTTTCAGTTGACATGATACTATATATGGAAAACCCTAAAGACTCAACCAAAATGTATTAAAACTACTTAAGGAATTTAGTAAAGCCACAAGATACAAAATAAACATATAGAAATTGGTTGCTTTTCTATACATTAATAACAAGCTATCAAAAGAGAAATTAAGAAAAGAATCTAATTTACAATTGCATCAAAAAAGAGTAAATACCTAGGAACAAATTTAACCAAGGAAGTGAAAGACCAATACTCTGAAGACAATAAGACACTGATGAAAGAAACTGAAGATGACACAAATAAATAGGAAGATAAACCATGCTCATGGGTTGGAAGAATTAATATGATTAAAATATCCATAGTACCCCCAAATAATCTAAAGAGTCAATGCAATTCCCATCAACATACCAATGGCATTTTTCACAGAACTAGAACTAAGAATCTTAAAATGTGTATGGAATCACAAAATACTCCAAGTAGCCAAAACAATCTTGAAAAAGAACAAGTTGGAGATAGCATGCTCCCTGATTTCAAACTACACTACAATGCTATAGTAATGAAAACAGTATGGTACTGGCACAAAAACAGAGACATCGATCAGTGGAATAGACTGGAGAGCCCAGAAATAAACCCACACATAAATGCTGAATTAATCTATGACCAAAAAAGCAAGAATACACAATGGGGAAAGGAGGGCCTTTTCAATAAATGGTGTTGGGAAAGCTAAACTGCTACATGCAAAAGAATGAAATTGGACCACTCTTTACATTATATACAAAAATAAATTCAAAATATATTAAAGACCTCAATGTAAGACCTGAAACTGTAAGACTCCTAGAAGAAAACATAAATAGCAAACTCTTTTGACATTGGTCTTTGCAATATATTTTTGGGCCAATCTCTTCAAATAAGATAAACAAATGACAAAATAAATAAATAAAATTACATCAAACTAAAAAACTTTTGAACTGAAATCCTCAACAAAAAAGGTAACCTACTGAACAGAAGATATTTGCAAATCATACATATGATAAGGGGTTAATATCCAAAATACATAATGAAAGAATACAACTTAATATTAAAAAAAAAAAACAGGCGTGCCTGAGTGGCTCAGTTGGTTAAGCATCTGACTCTTGATTTTGGCTCAGGTTATGATCTCGGGGCCATGAGATCAAGCCCCATTATGTTGGGCTCAGCTTGGGGCATGGAGTCTGTTTAGGATTCACTTTCACTCTCCTCTGCCCCTCCCACCCTCAAGTGGACAAAGGTCTTGAAGAGACATTCTTCAAGGCAGGCATCCAGATGGGCACCAGGTACAAGAAAAGATGCCCAATACCACCAACCATTAGGGAAATGCAAATCAAAATCACAATGAGATAATACCTCACACCTGTCAGATTTGCTGTTACCAAAAAGACAAGAAATAAAAAGTGTTGGTCAGAATGTGGAGGAAAGAGAACCCTTATGCACTATAGCCAGGAATGTAAATCAATGAAGCCACTATGAAAAACAGTATAGAGTCTCCTCAAAAAGTTAAAAACAGAACTACTATTTAATCTAGTAATTCCACAACTGGGTGTTTACCCCAAGAAAACAAAAACAATTTAAAGAGATGCATCCCTATGATTATTGCAGCATTATTTATAATGACCAAGATTTGGAAGCAAGCTAAGTGTCCATCAATAGAGGAATGGATTAAAAAAAAAGATGTTTTATACACATATATATAAATATAGATATATAAAAATATATATAGAATATTTTTTAATATAAATATATATATAGAATAATATAGAATATTACTGAGCTATAAAAAAGAATGAAATATTGCCATTCAAGACAACATGGATGGATTTAGAATGTATTATACTAAGTGAAATATTTCACACCGAGAAAGATAAATATTGTATGATTTCACTTATATGTGGAACCTAAAAAACAAAACAAACAAACAAAAACAGGTTCATAGATCCAGGATATAAACTGTTGATGGCCAGATTGGAGAGAGATTGGACAGGGGGTGGGGCGGTGCGGGGGGAGGAGAATAGGTAAAGGGGATTTAAAGGTACAAATTTCCAATTATAAAATAAATAAATTATGAGTATGTAATATAGAGCCTAGGGGACAGAATCAATAATATTATAATAACTTCGTAAGGTGATAGATGGTAACCAGCCTTATCATGGGGATCATTTTGTAATGTTTATAAAAAAATTAAAAAATAAAATTTTAAAAAATTGAATTATTATGAAAAAAATATTGAATTATTATGTACACCTGAAACTAATAGGATTTTCTATGTCAAGTGTACTTGAATTAAAAGAAAGAGGAGGAGGAAAATAACAAATCCATGCTGACTTATCTCAGTGTTAACGTTTCCCTGTGCTAGTGTCGGCGAAGCTACTTGAGGAGCTGGGGTGAACAAAATGTAGCTGTATGAGCCTTCCTGTGTCTTTTTTGAAAGACAAATGTCCTGGTTTCCAAAGTAGGCTCTTTACATTCTGACCACAGCATGGAGCATGCCTGGAAGACTAAGATTTCCAAGATGCGATTTTAATTACTTCAAAAAAGAGATGCATAACCTTGGTTGTGATTATTTCCCATTTGCTAATAAAAAAAAAAAAACTCCATTTAAATTGGCCCTTCTCCACCACACTTTTTATACTGATTAATTTCCCTCTAGTGTTGACCTGTTGATCTCAACATTCACATTCACTATTTATTTCAATAATAATTCATTAACTTGATTTTTGTATTGACCACAAGACCTGGAAAATGTTTTTCAAATTTCTTGCTGATCTGTTCAATGATGACTGTGCTGAAATAGAGTCATGCCATTTCAAACCAATGAAGGGGGGGCGGGTACTAATGGAAGGCTCTGAGACCAATCCAACAATTAGGTGGTTAGATGGGGACCTCTTTTTTTTTTTTTTTTTTAACTACTAACATCTAAAAGAGTCATATATTTTGCTCAAGAGGTTTTCCTAAGAATAAACTTAAAAAGAGAGAAATTAAGTAAGGTGCTTTTTAAAAAAATAAATAAATAAAGCTAGGGTTGCTTGGGTGGCTCAGTCGGTTAAGCATCTTTCTTCAGCTCAGGTCATGATCCCAGGGTCCTAGGATGGAGCCCCATCTTGGGCTCCCTGCTCAGCAGGGAGTCTGCTTCTCCTCTGCCTGCTGCTCTCCCTGCTTGTGCTCTCTCTTTCTTTCTGACAAATAAATAAATAAATCTTTTTAAAAAATCAAAATAGAATAAAGCTAGTAATATAATAATAATAGAGGAGTCAAGATGGCGGAGAAGTAGCAGGCTGAGGCTACATCAGGTAGCAGGAGATCAGCTAGATAGCTTATCTAAACATTGCAAACACCTGCAAATCCAACAGGAGATCGAAGAGAAGAACAGCAATTCCAGAAACAGAAAATCAACCACTTTCTGAAAGGACTGGCGGATAAGTGAATCCAAAGCAACGGGAAGATAGACCGCGGGGGGAGGGGCCGGCTCCCGGCAAGCGGCGGAGCAACGGAGCACAAAATCAGGACTTTTAAAAGTCTGTTCCGCTGAGGGACATTACTCCAGAAGCTAAACTTGGGTGAAGCCCACGTGGGGTCAGCGTGGCCTCAGGTCCCGCAGGGTCACAGAAGGATCGGGGGTGTCTGAGTGTTTCAGAGCTTGCAGGTATTAGAACGGAGAAGCCGGCTACAGAGACAGAGCCGAGGAATGTGCTCTCAGCTCATTACCTTGAACTGGTTGCAGCCTGGGTGAGCTTGGAGCGTGGCCGGAGGCCAGGGAGATGGGAGTTATTGGGTGCTATTCTCTGAGGGCGCATTGAAGAGTGGGGCTGCGAGCTCTCGGTTCCTCGGAGACTGGGAGGCCACCATTTTCATTCCCACCCTCCAGAACTCTACTGAAAGCATTCAGGGAACAAAAGCTCCCAAAAGCAAACCCGAGCGGATTACTTAGCCCGGCCCTTGGTAAGGGTGGTGCAATTCCGCCTGGGGCAAAGACACTTGAGAATCACTACAACAGGCCCCTCCTCCAGAAGATCAACAAGAAATCCAGCCAGGACCAAGTTCACCTACCAAGGAGTGCAGGTTCCATACCAAGGAGAGAAGTGGAATTCCAGAGGAGGAGAAGCAAAGCACTGAACTCACAGCTTTCTCCCCATGATTCATTAGTCTTGCAGTTAATTTAATTTGGTGTGGTTTTTTTCTTTTTTTTTCTTTTCTTTTTTTTTCTTCTGCTAATTTTTTTAACTTTTACCCTTTTCTTTTTTAACGTTTTTTAACTAGTTTATCTAATATATATATATTTTTCTTTTTTTATATTTTTTCTTTATTTATTTTCTTTTTTTAATTGTTTTTTTTTCCAGAACCTCTTTTTAATCCCCCCCCCCCACGATTTGGGGTCTCTTCTAATTTGGGTAAAGCTTATTTTCCTGGGGTCTTTGCCACTCTTTTAGTATTTTACTTGCTCCTTCATATACTCTTATCTGGACAAAATGACAAGGCAGAAAAATTCACCACAAAAAAAAAAAAAAAAAAAAAAAAAAAAAAAAAGAACAAGAGGCAATACCGAAGGCTAGGGACTTAATCAATACAGATATTGGTAATATGTCAGATATAGAGTTCAGAATGATGATTCTCAAGGTTCTAGCCCGGCTTGAGAAAGGCATGGAAGATATTAGAGAAACCCTCTCAGGAGATATAAAAGCCCTTTCTGGAGAAATAAAAGAACTAAAATCTAACCAAGTTGAAATAAAAAAAGCTATTAATGAGGTGCAATAAAAAATGGAGGCTCTCACTGCTAGGATAAATGAGGCAGAAGAAAGAATTAGTGATATAGAAGACCAAATGACAGAGAAATAAAGAAGCTGAGCAAAAGAGGGACAAACAGCTACTGGACCACAAGAAGAGAATTCGAGAGATAAGTGACACCATAAGATGAAACAGCATTAGAATAATTGGGATTCCAGAAGAACAAGAAAGGGAGAGGGGAGCAGAAGGTATATTGGTGAGAATTATTGGAGAGAATTTCCCTATATGGCACAGGGAACAAGCATCAAAATTCAGGAGGCACAAAGAACCCCCCTCAAAATCAACAAGAATAGGTCCACACCCCGTCACCTAATAGTAAAATTTACAAGTCTTAGTGACAAAGAGAAAATCCTGAAAGCAGCCCGTGAAAAGAAGCCTGTAATATACAATGGAAAAAATATTAGATTGGCAGCAGACTTATCCACAGAGACCTGGCAGGCCAGAAAGAACGGGCATGATATATTCAGAAGACTAAATGAGAAAAACATGCAGCCAAGAATACTATATCCAGCTAGGCTATCATTGAAAATAGAAGGAGAGATAAAAAGCTTCGAGGACAAACAAAAACTGAAAGAATTTGCAAACACCAAACCAGCTCTACAAGAAATATTAAAAGGGGTCCTCTAAGCAAAGAGAGAGCCTGAAAGTAGTAGATCAGAAAGGAACAGAGACAATATACAGGAACAGTCACCTTATAGGCAATACAATGGCACTAAATTCATATCTCTCAATAGTTACCCTGAATGTCAATGGGCTAAATGCCCCAATCAAAAGACACAGACATCAGAATGGATAAAAAAACAAAACCCATCTATATGTTACCTACAAGAAACTCATTTCAGACCCGAAGACACCTCCAGATTTAAAGTGAGGGGGTGGAAAACAATTTACCATGCTAATGGACATCAGAAGAAAGCATGAGTGGCAATCCTTATATCAGATCAATTAGATTTTAGCCAAAGACTATAATAAGAGATGAGGAAGGACACTATATCATACTCAAAGGATGTGTCCAACAAGAAGATCTAACAATTTTAAATATCTATGCCCCTAATGTGGGAGCAGCCAACTATATAAACCAATTAATAACAAAATCAAAGAAACACATCAATAATAAAAAAAATAATAGTAGGGGACTTTAACACTCCCCTCACTGAAATGGACAGATCATCCAAGCAAAAGATCAACAAGGAAAAAAGGCCTTAAATGACACACTGGACCAGATGGACATCACAGATATATTCAGAACATTTCATCCCAAACTAACAGAATACACATTCTCTGGTGCACATGGAACATTCTCCAGAATAAATCACATCCTGGGTCCTAAATCAGGTCTCAACCAGTATCAAAAGATTGGGATCATTCCCTGCATATTTTCAGACCACAATGCTCTGAAGCTAGAACTCAATCACAAGAGGAAATTTGGAAAGAACCCAAATACATGGAGACTAAACAGCATCCTTCTAAAGAATGAATGGGTCAACCAGGAAATTAAAGAAGAATTGAAAAAATTCATTGAAACAAATGTTAGTGAAAACACAATGGTTCAAAATCTGTGGGACACAGCAAAGGCAGTCCTGAGAGGAAAATATATAGCAGTACAAGCCTTTCTCAAGAAACAAGAAAGGTCTCAAGTACACAACCTAACCCTACCCCTAAAGGAGCTGGAGAAAGAACAAGAAAGAAACCCTAAACCTGGCAGGAGAAGAGAAATAATAAAGATCAGAGCAGAAATCAATGAAATAGAAACCAAAAAAACAATAAAACAAATCAATGAAACTAGGAGCTTGTTCTTTGAAAGAATTAATAAGATTGATAAACCCCTGGCCAGACTTATCAAAAAGAAAAGAGAAAGGACCCAAATAAATAAAATCCTGAGCGAAAGAGGAGAGATCACAGCTAACACCAAAGAAATACAAACAATTATAAGAACATACTATGAGCAACTCTACGCCAACAAATTTGACAATCTGGAAGAAATGGATGCATTTCTAGAGACATATAAACTACCACAACTGAACCAGGAAGAAATAGAAAACCTGAGCAGACACATAACCAGTAAGGAGATTGAAACAGTCATCAAAAATCTCCAAACAAACAAAAGCCCAGGGCCAGATGGCTTCCCGGGGGAATTCTACCAAACATTTAAAGAACTAATTCCTATTCTCCTGAAACTGTTCCAAAAAATAGAAATGGAAGGAAAACGTCCAAACTCATTTTATGAGGCCAGCATCACCTTGATCCCAAAACCAGACAAGGATCCCATCAAAAAAGAGAGCTATAGACCAATATCCTTGATGAACAGAGATGCAAAAATTCTCACCAAAATACTAGCCAATAGGATTCAACAGTACATTAAAAGGATTATTCACCATGACTAAGTGGAATTTATTCCAGGGCTGCAAGATTGGTTCAACATCTGCAAATCAATCAATGTCATACAATACATTAATAAAAGAAAGAACAAGAACCATATGATACTCTCAATAGATGCTAAAAAAGCATTTTACAAAGTACAGAAATCCTTCCTGATCAAAACTTTTCAAAGTGTAGGGATAGAGGGCACATACCTCAATATTATCAAAGCCATCTATAAAAAACCTACCGCAAATATCATTCTCAATGGAGAAAAACTGAAATCTTTTCTGCTAAAGTCAAGAACATTGTAGGGATGTCCATTATCATCACTGTTATTCAACATAGTACTAGAAGTCCTAGCCTCAGCAATCAGACAACAAAAGGAAATTAAAGGCATCCAAATTGGCAAAGAAGAATTCAAACTATCACTCTTCGCAGCTGATATGATACTATATGTGGAAAACCCAAAAGACTGCACTCGAAAACTGCTAGAACTTGTACAGGAATTCAGTAAAGTGTCAGGATATAAAATCAATGTACAGAAATCAGTTGCATTTCTCTACACCAACAAGACAGAAGAAAGAGAAATTAAGGAGTCAATCCAATTTACAATTGCACCTAAAACTATAAGATACATAGAAATAAAGCTAACCAAAGAGGCACAGAATCTATACTCAGAAAACTATAAAGTACTCATGAAAGAAATTGAGGAAGACACAAAGAAATGGAAAAATGTTCCATGCTCCTGGATTGGAAGAGAAAATATTGTGAAAATGTCTATGCTACCTAAAGCAATCTACATATTTAATGCAATTCCTATCAAAATACCATCCTTTTTTTTTTTTTTTTCAAAGAAATGGAACAAATAACCCTAAAATTTATATGGAACCAGAAAAGACCTTGAATAGCCAAAGGAATATTGAAAAAGAAAGCCAAAGTTGGTGGCGTCACAATTTCAGACTTCAAGCTCTATTACAAAGCTGTCATAATCAAGACAGCATGGTCCTGGCACAAAAACAAACTTACAGATCAATGGAACAGAATAGAGAGCCCAGAAATAGACCCTCAACTCTATGGTCAACTAATCTCCGACAAAGCAGGAAAGAATGTCCAATGGAAAAAAGACAGCCTCTTCAATAAATGGTGTTGGGAAGATTGGACAGCCACATGCAGAAAAATGAAATTGGACCATTTCCTTACTCCACACACAAAAATAGACTCAAAATGGATAAAGAACCTCAATGTGAGAAAGGAATCTATCAAAATCCTTGAGGAGAATACAGGCAGCAGCCTCTTCAACCTCAGCTGCAACAACATCTTCCTAGGAACATTGCCAAAGGCAAGGGAAGCAAGGACAAAAATGAACTATTGGGATTTCATCAAGATCAAAAGCTTTTGCACAGCAAAGGAAACAGTTAATAAAACCAAAAGACAACTGACAGAATGGGAGAAGATATTTGCAAACGACATATCAGATAAAAGGCTAATGTCCAAAATCTATAAAAAATTTATCAAATTCAACACCCAAAGAACAAATAATTCAATCAAGAAATGGGCAGAGGACATGAACAGACATTTATGCAAATAAGACATCCAGATGGTCAACAGACACATGAAAAAGTGCTCCATGTCACTCGGCATCAGGGAAATACAATTCAAAACCACAATGAGATATCACCTCACACCAGTCAGAATGGCTAAAATCAACATGTCAGGAAATGACAGATGCTGGTGAGGATGTGGAGAAAGGGGAACCCTCCTACACTGTTGGTGGGAATGCAAACTGGTGCAACCACTCTGGAAAACAGCTTAGAGGTTCTTCAAAATGTTGAAAATAGAACTACCCTATGACCCAGCAATAACACTACTGGGTATTTACCTTAAAGATACAAACGTAGTGATCTGAAGGGGCACATGCACCTGAATGTTTATAGCAGCAATGTCTACAATAGCCAAACTATGAAAAGAACCTAGATGTCCATCAACAGATGAATGGATAAAGAAGAGGTGGTATATATATACAATAGAATACTATGCAGCCATCAAAAGACATGAAATCTTGCCATTTGTGACAATGTGGATGGAACTAGAGGGTATCATGCTTAGCGAAATAAGTCAATCAAAGAAAGACAACTATCATATGATCTCCCTGATATGAGGAAGTGGAGATGCAACATGGGGGGTTTAGGGGGTAAGAGAAGAATGAATGAAACAAGATGGGATTTGGAGGGGGACAAACCCATAAGTGACTGTTAATCTCACAAAACAAACTGAGGGTTGTTGGGGTGATGGGGGTTGGGAGAGGGGGATGGGTTTATGGACATTGGGGAAGGAATGTGTTATGGTGAATGCTGTGAAATGTGTAAACCTGGCGATTCACAGACCTGTACCCCTGGGGATAAAAATAAATTATATGTTTATAAAAAATAAAATAATAATAATAATAATGATAGCTCCTACATCACTAGGTTTCTGTGAGAATTAAAGATAACATATATTTAGAGGCCTGCCAGTAACAAATTCTCAATAACCATAGTTCTTGTTATTGTCTGCTATTGTCTATTATTTGTATCCACTGAAGCTATTTCTTCTTCTTTTTTTTCTTTCTTTCTTTTTTTTTTTTTTTTAAGATTTTTATAAGAGAGAGAGCCTGGGTTGGGGCAGGGAGGAGCAGCAGGAGAGGGAGTAGCAGAGTCCCCACTGAGCAGGGAACCTGATATGGGGCTTTGATCCCGGGTACCCAAGATCATGACCTGAAGTTTATTCCTAGGTATCTTATGGTTTGATGTATAATTGTAAATGAGATCTACTCCTAATTTCTCTTTCTTCTGTCTCATCGTTATGAGATGCAACTGACTTCTGTGCACTGATTTTTAAATTCTGCCACATTGCTGTATAAGTTCTAGCAATTTTGGCATGGAGGGGGGCTTCTTTTGGGTTTTCCACATAGAGTTTCATGTCATCAGTGAGGAATAAGAGTTTGACTTCTTCTTTGCCAATTTGGATGCATTTTAGTTCTTTTTGCTGTCTGACTGCTGAGGCTAGAACTTCTAGTACTATGTTGAACAGTGGTGATAGTGGACATTCCTGCTGTATTCCTGACCTTAGGGGAAAAGCTCTCAGTTTTTCCTCATTGAAAATGATATTTGCTGTGGGGTTTTTGTACATGGATTTTATGATATTGAGGCATGTTCCCTCTATCTCTACACTGTCAAGAGTTTCAATCAAGAAAGCATGCTGTACTTTATCAAGTGTTTTTTTTCTGAATCTACTGAGAGAATCATATAGTTCTTGTCCTTTCTTTTGTTAATGTAGTATATTATGTTGATTGATTTATGGATGTTGAACCACCCTTGCATCCCAGAAATAAATCCCATTTAGTCATGATAAATAATCCTTTTAAAGTACTGTTGCTCCTTTTGGCTAGTATGTTGGTGAGAATTTTTGCATCCATGTTTCTCAGAGATATTGGTCTGTAATTCACCTTTCTGATGGGGTCTTTCTGTGAAAGGCATCATAGAAAGAGTTTGGAAGTTTTCTCTTCATTTCTCTTTTTTTGAAACAGCTTTAGAACAAAAGGTATTAATTCTTCTTTAAATGTTTGGTAGAATTCCTCTGAGAAGTCATCTGGCCCTGGACTCTTGTTTGGTGGAAGATTTTTGATTACTGCTTCAATTTCCTTGCTGGTTATGGGTCTGTTCAGGTTTTCTATTTCTTCCTGTTTCAGTTTTGGTAGTTGATATATCTCTAGGAATGTATCCATTTCTTCCAGATTGCCTAATTTGTTGACATACAGTTGTTTATAATACATTCTTATAATTGTATTTCTTTGGTGTTGGTTGTGATCTCTCCTCTTTCATTTATGATTTTATTTATTTGGGCCCTTTCTCTTTTCTTTTTGATAGGCTAGGGATTTATCAGTCTTATTAATGCTTTCAAAGAACCAGCTCCTAGTTTCATTGATCTGTTCTACTATTCTTTCAGCTTCTGTTTCATTGATTTCTGCTCTAATCTTAGTCTCTTTTCTTTCTAGTCTCTTAGGCTTTCTTTAAGACTTTCTTTAAGACTAGACTCTTAAGCCTAGTCTCTTAGGCTTTCTTTGCTGTTCTTTCTCCAGCCCCTTTAGGTATAAGGTTAAGTTGTATATTTGAGACTTTTCTTGTTTCTTGAGAAAGGTTTGAATTGCCTTTGCTGCATCCCAAGTTTTGAATAGTTATGTTTTAATTTTCATTTGTTTCTATGAGTTTTTAAAATTCTTCTTTAATTTCCCAGTTGACCCATTCATTCTTTAGTAGGATGTTCTTTAGCCTCCATATATTTGAGTTCTTTCCACATGTCCTATTATGACTGAGTTCAAGTTTCAAAGCATTGTGCTCTAAAAATATGCAGTGATTAATCCCAATCTTTTGGTACTGATTGGGACCTGATTTGTGACCTAGTAAGTGATCTATTGCACTAAAGCGTATGTATTCTGTTGCTTTAGGATGGAATGCTCTGAATATATCTGTGAAGTATATCTGGTCGAGTGTGTCATTCAAAATCTTGTTTCCTTGTTGATTCACCTTAGATGATCTGTCTATTGCAGTGACTGGGGTATTAAAAATCCCCTATTATTATTATCAATGTGTTTCTTTAGTTTTGTTATTAATTGGTTTATATAATTGGCTGTTCCCATGTTAGGGCCATAAATATTTACAATTATTAGAACTTCTTGTTGGGTAGACCCTTTAATTATGATATAGTGTCCTTCCTCATCTTTTATTACAGTCTATGGTTCAAAATCTAACTTGTCTGATATAAGGATTGCTACCCCAACTTTCTTTTGATGACCATTAACATGAAAAATGGTTTTCCATCCACTCATTTTCATTTGGTGTTTTTGAGTCTAAAATGAGTCTCTTGCAGACAGGACATGGATGGGTCTTTTTTTTTTTTTTCTATCCAATCTTATACCCTGTGTCTTTTTTTTTTTTTTAACATTTTACTTCTTTTTTTTTTTTTAAAGGTTTTATCTATTTATTTGACAGAGAGAGATCACAAGTAGGCAGAGGCAGGCAGAGAGAGAGAGGAGGAAGCAGACTCCCCACCAAGGAGAGAGAGCCCGATGTGGGGCTCGATCCCAGGACCATGGGATCATGACCTGAGCCAAAGGCAGAGGCTTTAACCCTTTGAGCCATCCAGGTGCCCCACCTTGTGTCTTTTGATTGGTGTGTTCAGCCTATTTACAATTAGAGTAACTATTAAAATATATGGATTTAGTACCATTGTATTACCTGTAAAGTCACTGTTTCTGTATATGGCCTCTGTTCCTTCCAGTCTGTTGTTTTGGGGCTCTTTCTTCACTTAAAGGATCTCATTTAACATTTCTTGCAGTGCTGGTTTAATGATCACAAATTCTTTTGTTAGTTTCAGTTTTTCCCAGAAACTTTTTATCTCTCCTATTTTGAATGACAGCCTTTCTGGATAAAGTATTCTTCACTGCATATTTTTTTCATTTAGCACCCTGTATATATCAAGCCATTCTTTTCTGGCCTGTCAGGTCTCTGGGGATAGGTCTGCTGCCAGTCTAATATTTCTACCCTGTAGGTTATAGACCCATTGTCCCAAGTGGCTTTCAGGATTTTCTCTTTGTCTCTGAGATTTGAATGCTTCACTATTACATGTTGAGGTGGTGACTTATTTTCATTGATTTCAAGGGGTTTCTCTTTGCCTTCTGTACTTGAATAGCTGTTTCCTTCCCCAGATTAGGAAAGTTTTCAACTACAATTTGCTCCAATATATCCTTGCCCCCTTCTCTCTCTTTCCTCTTCTTGTGGGACCCCAATTATTTTAACATTGTTTCACTTTATGGTATCACTTATCTCTGGAATACTCTCCTTATAATCCAATAGTTGCTTATCTCTCTTTTTCTCAGTTTCTTTATTCTCCATCACTTTGTCTTCTGTGCCACTAATTCTCTCTTCTGCCTCATTTATCCTAGCAGTTAGAGCCTCCATTTTTTATTGCATCTCATTAATAGCCTTTTTGTTTTGAATTGATTGGATTTTTGGTTCCTTTATTTCTCCAGAAAATGATTCTCCAGTGTCTTCTATGTTTTTTTCAAGCCCAGCTAGTATCCTCAGAGTTATTCAGTTATTCTGAACTCTAGCTCGGACATCTTACTTATTTCCATACTTATTAGGTCACTGGCAGTCGGTACTGCCTATTGTTTTCTTTTTCTCTTTTTTGAAGTGGGTTTTTCAGTCTTGTCATTCTTGAGGAAAGAGGTCACTTTTCTATTTGTAGAGTTGCAATCATTCTTTTCTTGGATCTCTGGTTGAGTTTGCAGATGTGCAGAATGATTTGATAGCTATCTATCTGAATTCCTGGGACCAGACAAAACTAAGGTCTCCTACTCCTCTACCATCTTGGACTATCTCCTGTTAAACCAATTTAACAGGATTCTTGCTGAAGGCAGGTCAGGGGGATCAGGTATGGATAGTGGATGAGAAACTTGATAAAACATCAAAGGATATCAGTTATCAAGGATGGGGAATTCTTTCCACAGTGACTTATCAGGATTCTTTCCAAGACTGAATTTTGCCAGCCCACAAAGAATGGGCCTGGGGCTCAAGGAGCTTGACTCAAGTTTGGTCAGAGAGGACCGCCTCTGCCAACTTCATTCTTTGAATATTCACCTGGGCTCAACAAACCCTTTTGAAAAGCAAGTGCCTACTAAAAGGGTTATTTATATTTGTCATTTAGAACTGCTTGTTAATTCATCTGAGGGAAGAGAAAGTTTAGGAGATCATTTAGAAGCACAGTTTGTGGCAAAGGTTGGGTGGGACAGCTACAAGTCATTGGGACAGAGATGTAAGTAAATCTTCCTCTTTTTTTCCATTTTGTTTCTGCTACCAGAATCATGACAGCCAGCTCTTCTGGGCTGCTTCAGTTGTTCTGAACTAGCAGGGATCTTGTAGAATGATCTTTATTTTTATAGGGAGTAGGTAGATTTTATTTAATAAATAGAGATTCCTTTTCATAGTATAAAATTGTAACGTGCAAAACAATGGCTAAAAAAGACAAACATTCTTCACAAGACCAGCAGATAATTGCTTTGAGTCATTTTTTAAATGGTTTATTGACTTGATATTGCTACTGATTTTAGAAACACTGCAATTAATTCCTTCAATCAATATGCATTTTTAAAAACTCAAGGCCGGGGTGCCCAGGTGGCTCAGTGGTTTAAAGCCTCTGCCTTCAGCTCAGGTCATGATCCCAGGGTTCTGGGATCAAGCCCTGCATCAGGCTCTCTGCTTAGTGGGGAGCCTGCTTCCCCCTCTCTCTGTGCCTGCCTGTCTGTCTATTTGTGATCTCTGTCTGTCAAATAAATGAATAAAATCTTTAAAAAAAAAATTCAAAGCCAAAATCCAGCTGACACCAAAAAGTTCAAATAGGGCCCTCCCAGCCTCATGTGGAGACCCCATCTGAGCTTTGCTTCTGCACAAGAAGCTCCTTCAGCTCCTTCCACAGAGCAGATCAGGCCAGGGAAGGCAAGGAAATGCATTGGCCTCTATGCCTCTTCCAGTGAGCAGTGAGAGAAAAAGTCCAGCTCAGAAAATGTCAGTCACTTATAGTTTCAGCAAGAAATCTAAGTCTAGATGGAAAGGGACCATAAATAATTCTGAGGCCCTCCCACAAATTGTTCAAGAGTGTTCATAAAGATCCTAGCCACTCTGAATTCCTTTCCCAGATGTAGACAATGATTCGATGTCTCCTTCTGTCCCTCTGGGCTTTGTTCAGGACACATTTTTTTTTTCTTCTGTTGCACATGTGACAAATCCCTAGAGGGGTGTCACACCAGCCATTCTCTCCCTCCTGGCAATCAGTTAAAAGCATGAAGCCTTGACTTTTTCTAAGTGATTTAGATCCAGCTCTTGACTTACAGCATTTTGCATTCTCAGCAAGCTATTTAATTCATGATAAGTGATTTTGGAGCCTGGAAAGGAGCCACCCCAGTAGGGACACTAGAGGACTCAGGGGCCTGCGGAACTAAAAGTGATTTTCTCTGATTCAAGTCCAATTTGGGTAACAGAGACAAGAGGTCAAAGTTCAAAACCCATTCACCAGCAAGGAAAGAGCCAATCTCTTCTACCCTCAGTAGTCTTTGCAAAGGTCATTCCTTTGGGGGTGTATAGACTAAATATTTGTGTACCCCCCAAGATCCCTATGTTGAAGCCCTAAGCCCCAATGTGACTATATTTGGAAATAGAGCCTTTGGAAGTAATTATAATTAAATGAGGTCATAAAGATAGAGCTTGGTTCTGATAGGACTAGTGTCCTAATAAGAAGAGGAAGAGACACCAGAGCTCACTCTTTCTCTCTCTGCAGACACACAGGGGGAAAAAAAAAAAAAAAAAAAAAAAAAAAAAAAGCTGAGTGAAGACAGAGCAAGAAGGTGGTTGTATCTAAGCTCAGAACAGAATCCAGAGTCCTCACTGAAACCAGATCAGCCTATATATCTTGACCTTGGATTTTTGTCTAGAACTGTGAGAAATAACTATCTGTTGCTTAAGTCACCCAGTCTATGGTATTTTGTTAGAGCAGTCTGGGCTGATTATGATAGGCATAACCTACTTCAGCATCCTTTTCCAGCATTATCTCCTTAGGCATGCCTTTGCAACCTTACCTTTCTCTTGGACTAGCAGGTTGAGGCAGGAAGAAGTTTAAAACAGGTAAAGTAGACTAAGGTAGGGAAGAAGCCACCTCCAAAAGAATACATATTCAGCAGGTATTTACTGAGCATCTCCTAGGTCTGTGGCTCTGCCCAGCAATGTCACTTGTAAGCACAGCCTGAGAGCAAAAAGAAAGCCCTTTTGCTAGTAGTCAATCATGTTCAGATGTCACTGCAATGGATGTCTTTAGGATTTCCACCGTCATCTTTCAGAATCCATCTCAGATAGGCAAATAAGATCTTTCTCCTGATCCCCTTTCTTTCCTGCCCTCACCCACCTCTGTCTCATACTCATTTTCCTACTGCTCCTTTAGATTAGGCCTGTAGGAGGTGCCCTGTCCTAGCAACCAGGCCATCTAGCTATACTCCTCTAGGGTCACTCTGCTCTGTTCCCTGCAGGGAGCATTTGCAAAGCAAACAAAACTGTTTGTTCCCAATGATCTATGATCGGTGTGGCAGTGTGGCATTATTTTGACTATGGTTTTTACTTTTACTTTTTAGTTTTACTTTTACTTCTTTCCCCATCCAGCTTCATTGAAACATAATTGACACCCATCACTGCATAAGTTTAAGTTGTACAGGATAATGGTTTGACTTCCATATGTTGCAAAATGATCACCACAATGTTTAGTTAGCATCCATCATCTTGTATACATACAATAAAAAGAAAAGAAAAGAAAAGAAAAAGAAAACACTTTTTTCCCTTGTGATATAAACTCTTAGGATGGACTCTTTAAAAGCTTTCACACAAGCATGTCTCATTTTACAGCACTGCCTTTTATCCTGCCTTACAAATTGAAGGTTGGCAGCAGCTCCTCATCAAGAGGGTCTGTTGGCCCCATTTTTCCAACAGCATTTACTCACTCTGCATCTCTGTCACATTTTTCTAATTCTATCGATATTTCAGACTTCTAAATGCCAGTAAGAATATTCACAATTCATGGGAAGAGGTCAAAACAGTGACAGCAACAGGAATTTGAAGAAAGTGGACTCTAACCTTCATGGATGGCATGGAGAGGTTCAAGACTTGAATGGAGGAAGTCACTACAGATATGGCGGAAAAGGCAAGATAACTAGAGTTAGAAGCGGAGCCTGAAAATATGACTGAATTGCTGCCATCTCATGATCAAACTCCAGCAGATGAGGAGTATCTTCTTATGGATGAACAAAGGAAGTGGCTTCTTTTTTTTGTTTTTTAAGATTTTATTCACTTATTTGTCAGAGAGAGAGAGAGCGAGCACACAAGCAGGCAGAGTGACAGGCAGAGGCAGAGAAAGAAGCAGGCTCCCCGCTGAGCAATCAACCCAATGTGGGACTCTATCCCAGGACCCTGGGATCATGACCTGAGCCGAAGGCAGCAGCTTAACCAACTGAGCCACCCAGGTGTCCCAGGAAGTGGCTTCTTAAGATGGAATCTATTCCTGGTGAAGATGCTGTGAAGATTGTTGAAATGACAACAAAGCTAACTTTAAATATTTAAAATATTACATGAGCTTATTTATTTGTATAAATAAATAACATTTAAATAACATTATAAACAATATTTCTGATGTGGAATGGAATATTTAAAATATTACACGAACTTAGTTGATAAAGTAGTGGCAGAATTTGAGATGATTGACCCAATTTTGTTTTTTTTGCAGGGGGGAGTGTTTGTTTGTTTTTAAGATTTTATTTATTTATTTGACAGACAGAGATCACAAGTAGGCAGAGAGGCAGGCAGAGAGATGGGCGGGAAGTAGGCTCCCTGCTGAGTGGAGAGCCTGATGCAGGACTTAACCCACTGAGCCACCCAGGTGCCCCCTCGAACCCAATTTTGAAGAAGTTCAAGTCTTGGTAAAATGCCATCAAATAGCATCACATGCTATGGAGAAATTGTTCTTTTATGGAAAGTCAATTGGTATGGCAAACTTCATTGTCTTATTTTAAGAAACTCCCCCAGCTACCACAGGCTTCGCAACCCTGATTCACCAGTGGCCATCAACCTCAAGGCAAGACCCTCCATCAGCAAAAAGATTATGACTGGCTGAAAACTCAGATGATAGTTAGCATTTCTTAGCAATAAAATGTTTTCAGATTAAGGTATATACATTTTTAGACACAATACTATTGCAAATGTAGTAATTGCATATGTAATAGACTGTAGTAAAGCACAAACGTAATTTTTTATTGTATAGAATTTGAATCTTCTGAGCTTAAACATAACTTTTAAAGGCATTGGGAAACCAAAATATTCGTTTGACTCACTTCATTATGACATTTGCTTTATTGTAGTGGTCTGGAACTGAACCCTCAATGCCTCCGAGGCATGCCCACATTTATCATTGTCCTTACATTGTATGTTACATCCCCAGTACTCATTTCTCTTATCCCTCCAAGTTTGTACCTTCTGGCCACCTTCCTCCAATAACTCCCTTTTTTTAAAGTGGGGTTTAATTTGCACACAATGAAATATCCAGATGTTAAGTGTACCATCCAGTCAGTCTTAACCAACATGCATCAAAGCACAGAGCATTATCCTTGCCCCAGTGACTCTCTCTGCCCCTCCCCCACCCCAGTTCCTGCTCCCCAGAGGTATCTGATTTCCACCACCGTAACACGGTTTGCTTCACTTAAAATTTTATATAAGTAGAATCACGTATGTAGGCCTGCGGACTTGGAAGGTCTAGCTTCTTCCACCTAGCATAGTGTTTCTGAGATGCATCTATGTTGTGCATATATCAAGTTTCTTCCCTTTGTACTTCTGAGCAGTATTTCACAGCTTAGGTGTACCACAGTTTTCCATTCCTCTGAAGGATGTGTAGGATGTTTACAGTTTGGGACTATTATATTTGTAGCCGCTATAAACATTCTTGCATGTGTTGTTTTCATTTCTCTTGGATAAACACTTAGGTCGCCAGGTAGATGTATGTTTAACTTTTAAGACACTGTCAAAAAGGATGTACCATTCTATGCTCCCTCTGGCAAGATAAGAGAATTCCCATTTCCCCACATTACGTCTCATTTTTGCCGTTCTAATGGGTAGGCAGCAGTCTCTCACTGTTTTTTTAATTTGCATTTTCCGAAGGATATTGTGTGCTTTATCATGAGCTTACTGTCATTTCATTATCATCTTTTGTGAAGTGTTTAAGTCTTTTGTCCATTTTTTATTTGGCCGTCTTTTTTATTATTGAGTTGCAGGAGTACTTTATACCTAGATTCAAGTCATTCGTCATATATATGTGTTGTGAATTATTTTTCCCAGTATATGAATTGCCTATCAATTTCCTTGATGGTGCTTTTTAATGCACTGGAGTTTTTAATTTTGATAGCTTAATTTAATAATGTTTATGTTTTTATGGTTTGTGGGTTTTATGTCTTCTCTAAGAAATATGTACCCACCTCAAGGTTATATAGATATCTCTATGTTTTATTCAAGTAAGTTTATCATTTTTGCTTTTTCAGTTAGGTCTGTAATCCATCTTCAGTTGATTCTTATGGATGGTGTGAGACGGGTCAAACTTCTTTATTTTTCCATATGGATATCCAGTTGTCCCAGCACAATTAATTGAACAGACTTTCCCTTCCCCATTAAATTGCTTTGGTGCCCTTTTAAAAAATTATTTGAATGCCTATGTGTGGATTTAGCATTACCTAGATGTGTTTAATGCAAAAAAAAAAAAAAAAAAAGAAGAAAAAAAAGAAAGAAAGAAAGAAAGAAAGGAAAAAAAAAAAGAGCTCCTCCTTATCAGGGTTCAGAGTGGGGGAGTATGAAAGGAGCAAGGACCCAGAGAAACCTATTCTATCACATATGCAAAGGTTGCCCTCTAGCAGAGGACACCAGCAGTGAAAGACCCCCTGGGATGTTCAACCCAGGGAGGCACTTGACACAAACTAGAGAACATTCTACCCGAGGCCTCATTCTCACACCAGTTTTTCAAGCTCTCTGATGATGCAAGGAGAAAATAAAAAAGAAAAGCTCTTGGCATTTACGAAGTATGAAGTTCCAGCTTATTGTTTTCCTCCCCCACTGAAAGAATTATCCAAGGTGCTTTGTGGAGCTCTGCCTCATGGGGCCCTTTGATCCAAAACACAGTCGTTTACTCCCATTTCTAGAAAATTGCTTGGAAACCTCATCAGTGCTAGGGCACTGAGCAGATATACTTAGAGTTTTATTGCTGCGCTAAATTAGAATTAAGGAGTAAGTAGCCTGAACAATTTTCACTTTCCTATTTCCCCTTCATGAATTCTAAAGTGCTTTTATCGTAGGGAAGCGGACATTTTAAAGAATATAGTATTAAAAATATCCATGGCAGATATGTGTTTTTAAAGTTTTATTAAAAAGGCTTTCTTCCAATTATCATTGTCAAAGACAATGTAGGGGGCTTGTAAATATACACAGAATGATGTGGCATGTTTAAAGGGGTAAAAACCTCAAAAACAGCACAGACGTCCCCTTTAAATTGTCTTGACTTTGGGGAACTTTGCTGAAAGTCTTATTCTACAATAGGAGAGTATTGCTAGTGGCATGAAGTAAATGAATGCCTATGGAACAGTTGAATACTCACCACCAGATGGCCAATCAGACTTCATCCTGAAACAGGAGAGGAGTTCAGTGAAAAGGCATGGATTTCTGGTGTGACCTTCGACCTTTGACAAACATGCTCTTCTTGACCAAATGAGTCAGATTCCTCTGAGCTCTTTTTCAACTAGGCCCTGATCTTGAATTTATCTTCAAAAGCTCAGTTTTTCTAAGAAGCCTTCCAAGTCAGTCTAGTCCATCCTCAATATCTGACGTAATTCATCAACCCCCATGGCCCCCCAGGGGATGTCAGGTCACCCTGGCCTGTCTTCAGCAAGAATTATGTCAAGCTGATTTAGCCAGCATGTCCCCTGACCCCCAATGTTTCCTATTAGCAATTTTTTACCAATTGACATACCCCCCCACAAAAACACACACATTGGGCTCCTTGGCTATAAATTCCCATTTTCCCTTGCGGTTGGAGTGGAGTCTGATCTCTCTCCCCGCTGCAAAACCCCATTGTCGTACCCCCCAAACCTACCATCACAGTCCCAAATACAGCCTGCCTTGCCGGGTGAACAAGCATCATTAACAACTTTTTTCTTTAAATCTTTCTAAAGAGATATTGTAGTAATAAGTGTAGTGGACTGTCTCTTTGGCGGGCTTAATAAAGAGGAAGGCTCTGTAAGCAAACGGGTGTGCGTGTGTGTCGTTATGTCAGACAATGCAGAAAACCCCGCAGTGGGGAAACAGTCCTATAGAAACTTGAAAATGACCAAGACAATGTAGAGTGTCTATGTGGGTCCCCCAAGAGAGACACTGGTGGCCTTTCTGGATATGCAATACCCAATACAGAGCCCAAAGTGGACATTTTGTACTTGAAGGGGAGTTTGTTCCTGTTTCTGACAACACCTGTGGGTCCTGCTCAGCCCCCAACTCCTAGAGCTGTGACCTTCCCTGGTGACCTTCCCTGACCTTCTGGGCACTCATGTGCACCCTGCGTGCCACACAGCTCCTTATGTATCATTCACCCCCATCGCCCTACCGAGCACGTTTGATGTATGTGAGCATAACAAGCATTAGCAGGATTGAACAGCACACACTTGCCCTGTTTTTCACATTCCTTTTCTCCCCTCCATAACTGAATTTCCAAGGAAACAAGGAATCAGCACTGCCAAAATTTGCTGAGCATGGACTCTGTGCCAGGCATGGTGCTAAGACATTTGCAGGTAGTAAGTAGCATCTTGAGTTCTCACGACCACTGTATGAGAGAGGTTTCACTACTCTTCTAGGTAAAGAAAGAGGGGCTTGGGGGAATTAGTCACTTGCTCATGGTCACAGAGTTCATTAATTCAGAATTTGAGCAAAAAGCTGTTCAGTTTCCACCCCTGTTCCTAACCATGATGCCCCTGGGACGCCATGGCACAAGTCCTCTGTGTTATCCTGGGTTTATTTCTTTGGTTCTGTTTCTTGCCAGATCGCACTACATGTTAAAACAAAATGACTGACCCCCCCCTACCAAAAAATTACATAGTTTCTTCGTAAGCAATTACTATTTTTAAGGCCACAGTGATGACATGGTTGTTTCTGATTTTTACACTGGAATGGTGGGCAGAGAAAAGATACTACCTGCATTGAATTGCGTGGTTGAATCAAACCTCTTTCATTTTAGCTTCATTTGAAAAAGACAAAAATCAGTTTCTGCCCACCTAAAAAATAAAATGGCACACTCCATGGTGGGGAGGGGGTGGGCGGCGGGGGGGCGGAGATTTCAGGTTTCATGTTAATATTGCGAATAGTGTGCAGAATTCCAAAGGGGAAGAAAGACCAGACTATAGGAAAGAAGGGACAAACGCAAGTCCAATGCTGAGCCTCTTGTAATTGCTGCTTTGGGCTTTCTTTTTTGCTTTCCTTCCTTTGTGAAGAAGAAAAGAAATCATATCTGATTTATAGATTTTTTTTTTTTTTTTTTTTTTTTTTTGGCCCTAGCCTCCTGGATAGTCACTCTTAAAAACTAGAAATCTAGTTAAAGATGGCTTGGAAAGAGCCTCAAAAGCGCTCGTTTTTTCCCCACATCTAATCTCCATCTAAACACCCTGTCACAATTTTGATGCAAATGCCACCAGGGCACCAGCCTCAGGACCCGGCCAGGTGGCAGAAGTTCATTCCTGCCTTTGATATCCTTGAGACGACCTAAGACCTGGAACAAGCATGGTATTGAGGGGCAGAGGCATAGCAAACACGAAGTAGGGGTCCCACCCACGGCCCCCTCTCCTTTTCTGACTTGAACCCGAGGCCTGGGCCACCTTCCCCAGGGCACATATGGAGCTCGGGGCCCCAGTGCATCTCGGTCCCCATCTTGAGGCTCCCCCATGGTGACTCAACAGGCTCTCGCCTTTGCTTTTAGTCTTATTATTAGGGGATTTTATTTTCACGTCTACCTTGCCAGCTGCCGAAAACAAAACACAGCAGCACTTCTCTGACCCTGGAGAAATCCCTTGCTCACAGCCACCATCTGGGAGGGCCATTTCTTTCATCTGACTTGTAAACATTTTCAGAAAGCCTCGGAAGGCAGCCATTTGGCACGGCGCCGCAACTTCTTTGCTGAAAACAGTGAGATTTCAAATTTTAATTGCAACCTCTTGATTAGGCATCAGAAGTCCATGTCTGTGTATCTAAAATACAAATGTCCATTTCAGGTGTTCTTTGGGGGTGGTTCGAGCACCGAAACTGTTATTGCCCATTGGAAAATCCACTTGCTTTATGGGTAGAGAAAATACTTAGATGGTTAGTACTCATTATTTTTAGTTTTAATGCTTACCGTTTTCAGATGTCTAATCTTAGCTCCATAGCAGTCAATAGAAGAAGAAACAAAAAAGGAAAACCAGCAGGGTTTGGGGGGCCGATGGGGATTTCAGTGGGATATCCTCCCCCCATGATCCAGCTAGCAAGCAGCGGGGAGGAGCAGAATTTGAGGTGGACATCTCAAATGGCTGCTGTCCTCGTAAGGCTCTTGAACTCATTCCTTCACCCATGATAAGCTAGAATCCTAAACTCTCAGATTTGAAAGTCAGCAAAGAAAGGGCCCTGCTTTCAAATGGATGACCATTCATGTGGGGAAAATACAAGAATTGGAAGCTGCTCTTTTCAAGAAATATTTGTGAACCACTTAGATGCCAGGCCCTGTGAGGGGCCCTGAGGTCACAATAGAGGGCCATCAAAGGACACCTTAAGCTCTAGTACCTGTCACTGGACCCCTTACTATCTTTCTGATGCTCCCATGGAAGACCTGACAATGTCCTGGGGTTTCCCCTCTCTCCTTGTCCCCAGCCCCCTGCCCATGTGCAATTTTTTTCCAGAAAAGCACAGCTCCCTTAAAGGCCCAAATTTCTCACTTAGGACTGTAGAGTACTAGAAAAAGCAGCAGGTTCAGAGTAAGCCTGAAATTGGTTCCAAAGAAAACTCTGCCTCGTTCTAGCTGCAGCATCGTGAGTTTCTTGACTTCACGAAAGCCTGTTTTCTCATCAGCAAAATGGAGGAAATATCTACTTCACAGAGTCATTGGGAAGATTAACAAGGTAATATTGTAAAGAATACAGCACAAGGACCAGAACGAGTAAATGTTCGATGCATACTAGTTTCATCATTCTGGCCACTTTCCATTTTTCAGTTTATTACAATATCCTCCGAACAGCTCCCTGAGTGAGAACCTGCCTTTCTAATTCACCCAAGCCGCTACACTCATATTTCGGGCCAGCTCTTGTCTTTACCTCTGGGATGATTCCTTGTTACCTACGTGTATGCACAAGAGTTTGTGTTCCTCTAATTTCTGGTAGTCAGTCATCGGTGAGGATTTTTTTAATTGCAAGGGACAGAAATCTGCTTTGCACCAATATAACTTGGAAATGTCTTGGCTCCCACAACTAAGAAGTTAGGTTCTGGCTAACTAATGTGTCATCGCCCAGCTCTGCTATCTTTCTCAATTTTGCTTTCTTTTATGGGTCACCTCCTTCTCTCCTGCTGTAGATGGCTCGTCAAGCTTGGCCAGGCAAGATGGCTTTCAGCTGCCTCCTATTCTCCTCTTTCTGGGGTCCTGACCTCCATAAAAAGAGGACCCATTGGGCGCCTGGTGGCTCAGTGGGTTAAGCCTCTGCCTTCAGCTCAGGTCATGATCCTCAGGGTCCTGGGATTAAGACCTCATCAGGCTCTCTGCTCAGCCTGCCTTTCTCTCCACCTGCCTCTGTGCCTAATTGTGATCTGTCAAATAAATAAAATATTAAAAAAAAAAAAAAAAAAAAAAGATGAGGACCCATTACATGCAGTGCCTACATATCAGCTCCAGGGACCAGACCCTACTCCACCTTCCCCCACTCCCCATTGTCTGAGTCATGTTTTTGCAGCTCTCAGCACTGAGGAAGAGAAGCAGAACACTGTGGTTAGGACTTCTGAGGGAACCACAAGGGAAGAAAGGACAGTTATGAGACTTCAAGGGACAGAGGTCACCAAGACAAGCACAGAAAATGTCCACAGTAGCCAGGAATCCTTGGGACACAGCAACACTAACTTGTTCCTTCCTTAGAGGAAGCCCTAAGAGGAGACACAACAGGCCCCCAGCGAAACCCCTTTCTTGGATGAGAGGGGTGTGTGTTCGGGGCCGGGCTGGAGATCAAAATCAAATCAAAACCAGCCTTCCCAGTATCCCACAGAAACCATGGGCATGCAATAGGGCAAAGGCAGGTCTCTCCTAGCATCTGACCTCAGGAGACCAAGCTTAGAAGAAAGGGGGAAGGAACAGCAGAGCCACCAAGGGCCACGGCACAGTCTGGTCCACTAGTAGGAAGTGCCACGACCCTATTTCCTTTCCCCAGCCTAGTGCTTCGTCTCGCTGGACCAGAAATGAAGCACCCCTGGGACTCAAGAAGAGTGAAAGTGCAGCCCAGGCAGGGGAGCCATGACTTTCCGGGGTTCCCGGGGCGCCGACCAAGCACTTCCGGCCTGGCCGGATGTTACGTTCCTCCACCCACAGGGGTCTCCGGCGCGGTCATGCTGCGGCGGGAGGTTTACCAGGGAAGCGTCTTTGGGGAGAACAAGAGGACAAGACGGTTGTTTAGGCTTTATTAGGTGCCTTTTATCTAGGATCACACGGATGGTTTTGAAACATTTAATTAGGTCCCACAACATGTCTGTAAGAAAGGTATTATTATTCTCCGTCTTTAAATGAGAAAACTGAAACAAAGTTAAAAGTGACTTTCCCAAGGTTGCTCGCAAGTGGAATTTTTAGCAGCGTGACAGTCACGGATTCTGAACACGGCCTCGCATTCCCACCTCTTCCCCTCACCCACAAAGCTGCTTCCTTAATAGCCAGAGGATGAAATCCACATGGTTTAAGCTGATAAGGCTTGGTCAGTGTCATAGAATGCTGAATTCCTAAAGAGGAGAAGTTTTAAATATAAAATATGCTTTTAACTCAACCTCAAGGTCAGAACAAATTGTAGAGGTCACTGAATCCGCTTCCTATTCTAGTTCTGGGGTACGATATTCTCTTTGAATATATCAAGTCACAGGGGGTGTCTCCAGAAAGAACTGGTTCCAACATCAAACAGCTACAGGTGTTGGAACAGCCCTCTTTCCATTAAATTAAAATTCGTTTCCTCATAGTGCTATTTCCTACAACTACTTTAACCCACTGGAATTCATTCATATTTTCTTACCGCCTTCCTTCCCTCTTCCTCCTCCTCCCTCCTTCCCTCCTTTCCTTCCTTCCTTCCTTCCTTCCTTCCTTCCTTCCTTCCTTAACTACATACTCTATGCTACATATTGGCTTGGGCATCTAAGATAAGAAATAAAGAATAAGAAAGGGGCACCTGGGTGGCTCAGTGGGTTAAAGCCTCTGCCTTCGGCTCAGGTCATGATCCCAGGGTCTTGGGATCGAGCCCCACATCAGGCTCTCTGCTCAGCAGGGAGCCTGCTTCCTCCTCTCTCTCTGCCTCTCTGCCTACTGTGATCTCTGTCTATCAAGTAAATAAATAAAATCTTTAAAAAAAAAAAAAGAAGAAAGAAAGTCCCTTGCCTCATGGAAGTTATATTTTAATGGATAAAGACAGAAAAATAGAGAAGAAAACAAATGAACACAAATTTCAACTAATGCTAGTGTCATGGAAGAAATCGAACAAGGTAACAAGATCGTGGGTACTGATGAGGACAGGCTGCTTTCTACAAGGGGATGTAAAAGGCTCCACTGAGCACCCAAAAAGGTGACATTTGAGCTGCAACTTGAATGTTCCTGGAATCACACGGATTTCCAGGCCTCCTTCCACAGCTTCTTCCCTTATTTGAAACCAGACATAATGACACGTACGTGCAGGCACACTTAAATAAATGTGCCCTCACCTCTTGGTTGAATGTCTATATCCTTTAGTTATTTCAAACATTATATATCTATATCTATATATAGATATATCAGTGTTGCTCTGAAAGTAGAGTGTTCAAAACTGGGTAGAGCACTCTGGAGTCAGTCTGACCAACATAGACAAGATGGGTCCGGGAGCTAGCTCCCTTGTTCTGGACCCCCCACTGCTATTAACTGGACTGTTCTGTGTCTAGACTTTGGATGCCAAAGTTGCGGTAGCCTTTGAAAACATGTATTTCATTAGCTTTCCCTTTATTAAGCTCTTAACCAACTATAAAAAATAAGTCTACACATATGCTATTGCTAAACTTCATATTCGCATCCTGTAATTTTGTAATTACGGTTGAGGAAAAGTAGACAACACAAGGACATGGGTCTCACCTTGTTTTTCTTGAAGCCATCTTGACATCTGTTTAATATTTTCTTTTTTTTTTTCATTTTGTGCTGCAGATATTGTCATTTAGGATTTTAACTATCCTTCTGCGTACACTCACAGATTTGATAAGCCTGCTGCCAACATTCCGATTCAAGCCATGATAAAGCATTTCTCAGGCTGAGACAGGGAAGGAATATGGGCATTCAAGCAGCCTGCATTCCATCTAACGCTATGATGAGCCAGTTAAATGCCTGCCACAACCCAAATACTCCATATGCATTCATTCCTAACTCAACAAAGAAACAAGGTTAGCATGACATGATATTCTTCGTAAATCAGTGCTGAATCCTGTTGTTCCCTGCTCCTGATTTTGAGAACTCAAAAACTCTCTTTTTTAAACCATGATCTAAAAATGTGTTCTGGGGCGCCTGGGTGGCTCAGTGGTTAAAGCCTCTGCCTTCAGCTCAGGTCATGATCTTAGGGTCCTGGGATCGAGCCCGGCACCGGGCTCTCTGCTCAGCAGGGAGCCTGCCTCTCTGCCTACTTGTGATCTGTCAAATAAATAAAAATCTTTTAAAAAATAAATAAATAAATAAAAATTAAAAAAATAAAAAATAAAAATGTGTTCTAACTCTTGCCTCATCTGCTTATAGGCTCACCAGTTTAGGGAACATAGTTCCGATTTCTCTCTTTCAAACATTTTGACTTTACAGTCTGGCCCCTGAATCATGCTCCAGGAAGCACCAAAGTTTTCTGACCATGCTGCTACCATTGAATATATATGTTCTCTATGTAGTATGTACGTAGGTACAATATGTATGCATATAAATATATGCATACACACACACACACACACACACACACATATACACACACATAAAGTTTTTAGGTAAAGTTTGTCCTAAAATAAAATCCATTTGGGCCAAAGACTTAAGAACTTACATAATAGGCTCACTTTTACAATCATTAATCTAATGTTGGGTCCTTTCTATGGTAATAGGTCCTATCATTTCCAATAATACTCTCTTCCCTGAAAAAAAAAAATTTAGGTAGAAAACACAAATTGAACACCTCTCTATTTTTTGCTTTTCATGTATTGCTGTGTTTTTTTGCTATTGTTGTTCAGACCTTTTTTTGAGGCTATGGAGACATTTCCAGAAGTTAAAGCAGAAAGTGATGGAGGGAAGTCCATGTAAGAAATAAATTATTTTCGGGGGCACCTGGGTGGCTCAGTGGGTTAAGCCTCTGCCTTCGGCTCAGGTCATGGTCTCAGGGTTCTGGGATCGAGCCTCATATCGGGCTCTTTGCTTGCCAGGGAGCCTGCTTCCTCCTCTTTCTCTACCTGCCTCTCTGTCTACTTGTGATCTCTCTCTGTCAAATAAATAAATAAATTTAAAAAGAAAAAGGAAAAAAAAGAAATAAATTATTTTCACCTATCTCTAAGATATTTTGAAAATTGAATTTCTAAGTTCATGTCTGTGTAATCTAACTGATATGCTCAAAAATGTCTTTATGCCTCAGATGGTGTTCTCTATTACACCCAAGATTTTTGTAATTATTAAGTACTGCTTTTTTTGATCCGAACTATTTCCACGGTAGCCATACTTTTGTTGCTTCTTCTGACTTCCTAGAAATGCACCAAAACGAAAGAAAAAAATCTGTTGGCTGCTTCGTTCTCATTGAATGAGGCTTCAGGCTGAGGTCTGGCTCTTTCAAGCCCTCATTCATGATTAGATCTTTCCCCTAAGCCAGTTTCATGGTTTGCCTTGGGGACGCATGATTCACTTCCTCTCTCAGACCAGAAGATCCAAACTTGGACATACAATGCCCCTGGTGTTTCTTTCTTTTAATCTTCACCGGGAAGTTCTCTGTCTTGTAAAGGGGACATTCTCAAAAGAAGGAGGTCCTAGTTCAGTAATCCTTTTTTCAAGGTTTCTGCTGTCCGGATGATCATTCTGGTTAACTCAATTATGGTTTGAGGCTACAGTGAATTAGATATGTCCCCCCAAAGAAGACCTGAAGGGTGCTTTTAACTCAAGACTTTATAAAGGCTCCACTATCATGTTGATGTTAAGAACTGAGTTCAGACAATGCCATGAAGTACATATTGTGTACAAATGACAGTGCAAACATTTATCTACGGTGTGTATGCAGACAGAGCAAACCACAGAGACAGTTACATGAAACTGCTGGTGATGCTTGGCCAGCTGTGGTTTTAAGAGCACCTGGGGTTCAAGGCTGCTTCTCCTCACCTGTCCTGCTTCTTTTCCATTTGATTCTTTACCAGCACAGATATTTTATCCGCTGAGGCTGTAAACCTTCAAGGATGGTCTTTCTGACATATTCCACCACACCAAGTGATTTCCTGAAGCCACAGACAAATCAGGATACTGTGGGAAGTATGCACCCTCTCTAATAGGAAGGTCTTCACAGAATGTCTTTTATGGTATGGTGGGCAGAGTTCAGACACGTCTCACTTTTCCAGGGAGAGTCTCCCTTATTCTTCACAATCCTTTATCAGAGACGTTTCTTCCTGCCTTCCACTATCAGTTGGGTTACCCATCCCCCTCTCCTATGACAGCTAGGATGTAATTTAATCCTTACTAAATGGGGGTTAATCTTGGAACATCAGGTTCAGAGATTTCCATGGGGATATTTATTTCTTTACTTACTTTACATAGGGCGATACTATTCCCTCTTAAACAAAAAAAAGGTATATTTCACATACAGAATTTAGCTAATAAAAGTCTGATGTATCATGCATATTTTTTAAAGTTTTTATTTATGTATTTATTTTTCAGAGAAAGAGAGAGCATGAGCACAAGCAAGGGGAGTGGCAGGCAGAGGGAGAAGCGGCGTCCCTGCTGAGCAAAGAGTCGGATGTGGGACTGGATCCCAGGACCCTGAGATCCTGACCTGAGCTGAAGGCAGTCTCTTAACAGACTGAGCCACCCAGGCAGCCCAAGACAACTGTTGTTATTCTTCATTTTACCTTTGAGAAAACAGGAGCTGAGATGAGCTCAAATAGGTGAAGGGATAAAATAAATGAAGGCCAAGCTGGGTTTTAAACCCAGTTGTTTCTGATCACAAACATTGGTGACAAGGAGAGAGGTGCCCGAGTCACCAGACGCCCCACCACTCTCATGACTCACTGCTAACACGCTTTGATACAACAGGAAGACTTTTCAAGATATTTTAATGCAAAGAAAAAAAATTAAGGTGCATATTCCTAAATACACTTTGGGTTCTAGGGTTAGCTACAAATACTGCCTTCGCCTGTACCAGGTTGGAATTTGATTTGACCACCCAAATATATCACTTCTTAAAAGGGCAGAGGAAATACTTGGCTCCAGGTCCAAATCACTTAGCAGCAGGTTTTTGGGGAGTCCTCATGATTATCAAACAAGGGGGCTTTCATTTACTACAAGACCATGAGTATGGGTAAAATTGGGGATTCGAGGGTAATTATCCAGAAGAAATAATCAGTAGTATCTGTAGAGAAGTAAAGCACACCAGGGAACAGCAAAAATTCGTTGTAGCAGCAAGGAATAGGATAAAATTATTATTTCACTCAGCCAAAGGAAGAGGACCTCATAGGGTTTTACCCAGTTCATCCAACTGAGGCTATTCTTCTCCTCTTGATCCCTGCAAACGTGCCCCTTTAAACTGATTTAATGTTGACAGCTTGTGGACCGCAGTGGAGACACATCTCAACATGTTTTCTGCAAGAACTCTGCCAAGGGTCAGTTCAGATTCTGGAACATTGACTCAGCATCCCCGGGAGGAAAGCGCAGAAAATGGGAGGGAAAAGGTCCCACCCTTCTGGCCAGACAGGAAGGGATTCAAGGCCATTTTCAACCCAGAGGGTATGCCCAGGCGTCTGCCGCAGCAAACCTGAGAAGCAGGCAGAGGAATGGCAGGTCAACGGAGAGGACGAAGAACAAAGAAAATGCTAACATTTCTCCCCGCTGATCAGCAGAATCAATATGGAAGTAGACACCTGTCGCCGACGGCAAGAGCAGCCTTCTGCCACCCCAGCTTCCTTCACTGTGCTGTGAGGCTCTGCCTCCTTCTACCTGATCGCAGCCGGAAATGTGCCTGAGGACTCAGCTGTATCCCTTCTCACACAGTCCCTGTCGGCTTCCAGCCTTCAGCTTTCAGATCACCCCCCATGCTGGGTGTTCTGGGGCGGGTACCATGGCAAACGCCTTCTCCAGGCTCCTGCACTTAACCAAACCACCTTTACGCTGGAAGCATGTGTCATCAACTGATAATATGCTAAGTGACAACTCATTTTCATTCTGCAGAAGGGAATTGCTTAATATTTCATTCTTATCACCTACTCATTCCGGGGAGCTCTCACAGTACAGCAAGGGCTCCCCCAGAGAATTGCTGGAAAGGTTAATGCCTCGGAGGAGCTTGGAGCCGCCCCTCGTTGATGTCTCAATGCTGCCCCCTGCTGGACGCCGGCGTCCCAGCAGCGCCCGCGAACTGAGCTTCGCGCTTCTGTCGCGCGGGTTCTTTGCCGGCCGCTGTCGGGGGGCCTGTGTCCTTGTACCCAAAGCAGTACAACCTTAATTCACCGTCTTTGAGGGCATCCGGACCTCACTGTGAATGCTCGGTCCAGTTGCTCTGTCCGCGGCGTGGCCGCTTCTCCCTTTTGGTCAGGCCGTGGGTGCACGGAATGAAGAGAAGCCATGGTCCTTTCCTCCCTGAAAGATTGGCAGGTGGAACCAAGATGTGTGCGAAGGGGAGAGGTTTCCTACAAGGGAAGAGGGAGACAACTCTTGGTAGCAGAGAAGCCACGCCTGGGGCACAGGGTTCAGCTACACTCTGCCCCCCAGCTAGGACTCCTGTGGGGTGCTCCCTCCTAGGCCTCTTGTCTTCTCAGGCTGCCTTTGTGGCACCGGCTCCACAAAGCCGCCCCCCTTCCCCTCCCCTTCCTCCGCTCACATCCCTGGTCCCCACACCTGCAGCCCTCCCCTGCCCGAGTCCCGCTGGCACATCCACACCAAATCAGTCAGCTAACATACAGTCCCTAATAGGATGCCTGGCAGAGGGCTGAGCGCACTCAAGAAATTGTAGCTAGAAATTAAGTGAAATCTCATCAGCCACTCCTTGCCTTAGGTGAACACTTTTAGGTGTTCCCCATCCCTCGGAGAAAATTAGTGGATCTCTGCTTATCTCTCAATTTCTTTTTCAAACGTCTTCCCAAACATTATAAACCAGCAGTATGACTGCCTGGGGTTCTCCCATGCCTAAGGGTGACCGATCTCTGCATGGGTAATGCCGGCTCCTTGACTTAACAGACCCTCTCCTGCCTCCTGCTTATTAATCTATTAAGATCCAAGCCCTCCTGAATGCCTCATCTCCTTCAGGAGTTTAAATATCTTCTTAGGTGTCTGTCTGCTCTCTGAGTCTGAGCTTTTTGAATTCCAGGTCTGATTGACCTTTCTAGCCCCTAGAGTTAGCACAGTTCCTGGTTAGCATCACTGGGACTCGCCACATGTTCATTACATGAGTGAATGAGGACGGGAAAGAAAGCACAAACAAGAAGGGGTCCGCGGAGCCCCTGCCTGCCCCTGCCTGCCTCTGCCGTCTCTTGTACCCACCAAGTCTTGTGACTGGATTTGCTCCTGTGGGAGCTGGGAAAGCAAGGCATGGCCACTGGGAGGCTTTGGCTGGTCAAGTTCACCTGGAACATCAGTCTCTTTGTAGGATGATGACAAGGGCAAACCTAGCTACCTTTGAAAAGGGAAGATATTTTTGGAGGAGGAGAGAATAATTCTGGAGACTTGGGGAGTTGGCAGAGGACAGATCTGGCAGGAGCAGGTACCTGAGACCCAGAAGGGCTATATTAGGACATTAGGTACATGGGGACAGGAGACACTACAGGAGCTTAATAGAGGGGATTAGAGGAGAAGGTTGTCGTCCATGCTAAGTCCTTTTCATAGTCCTTCTACACCTCATGGCTACCATGGAATATTATTATTTCCATCGATGGGAAATTGAGGCTCACACAGTTTGGGTTCCATACTTGAGTCACATAGCAATTAAGCGAGAGCCTAAGATTCCATCTCAGGCTCCATTGTGTCCGAGCCCACATTTTCCCGTTATATTCATGTTTGTTCTTCTTAGAGAAGAAAGGCAAAAGACAGAACTCCCATTTCTGAATAAAGCAGTCTAGCCCCTCTTAAAGCTCAGTCTCCTTTCCATCTTAATAGAGAGTGCTGGATTTCTCCATCTCCAAAAGGTGCCCCCAGGGAATACTAAGGTTCCCCTATCATTCAGACCCATTCCCAGCTCCCAGCTACGTACGGACAAGCCCTAAGTAGAATGAGGACTGGTCACTGAGGAATTTCATTTCCCATCGTCTATAGAAGACATCCAACTTCATACGCTCCATTTTACTTGGAGATGTGTGGTGCTGCCTCATACGTATTTATTTATTTGTTTGTTAGTTTATTCATTTAAATGAGAGAGCCCACAAGTAAGGGGAAGGACAGAAGGATAAGTGAACCGATGCTGAACAGGGAGCCCAGCACAGGGCTCAATCCCAGGACCCTGTGACCCATGATCTGAGTCAAAGTCAGACACTCAAGTGGCTGAGCTACCCAGGGCACTGTGATGCTGCCTCTCATTTATCACACTTTGTCCCGATGTGTTGCTCTTCATTAGGCAGGATTAAATAGCGGCGACCAAGAGGATCTAATCGACTATCACAACCTCCAGAAAAGAAATCAGAACACACAAATTCCTGTACTTTGGTCCAGAAAAAACCCGACCTGTGTCTCAAACTTACCTCACAAAATCCTGGTGTTGCGGTGAGCCTGTGAACCAGGTGTTTGAGCGAGGATTTGGAATGGGCCATTTCAGTGGGGAAGTGACAGCTCAAGTATCCCTTGACGCCAAGATCCACACAATTCCCCATGCACCCTATATGGCCCTCCAGCGATGTTATCCTTGACAATAGTTAGACACAGTCCAGGAGCAGAGGTCCTCAAACCTGGGTATTTATCACAATCCCTGGATGGTTTATTAAGATACAGACTTATGGCCCCATGATCCCCAGTTTTGGCTTGAAGAAATCCAAGAATTGTGATTTCTGATTGCCAAGCAGTGTGGTTGCTGTTGGTCTGGTGTTTGTACTTTGAGAACCACTGCTCTGAAGAGTCCTAGCAGAGCCCAGCGGAGTAGGGCCCAGGTCTGGAGCTCCCTCTGAACCCTGAGGGGCTTCATCTTGTAATTCATGATGGTCAGCACAACATCTCCATCTCTACTAGACTTACTTTTCTTTTCTTTTTTTTTTTTTAAGATTTTTTTTTTTAATTCATTTGACAGACAGAGATCACAAGAGGCAGGCAGAGAGAGAAGGGAAGCAGGCTCCCCGCTGAGCAGGGAGGCCGATGCGGGACTCGATCCCAGGACCCTGGGATCATGACCTGAGCCGAAGGCAGAGGCTTTTTAACTCACCGAGCCACGCAGGTGTCCCTAGACTTACTTTTCATTTGCAGAATGCATTTTTAGTCTCATCCTTTAGCTTCTGCTCATCGATTCTGCACTTGCAGAAGATTCCAGAGGCCTCTAGATGAATGAGGACCCATTTGGTCTAAGTGACAGAAAGCCTGACTTTGATTGACTTAAGAAAAATAAAAATAAATATATTGGTTCAAAAAGCAGGAAGTCCAGAACTGTCTTGATTGGGGCTCAAGTAATGTCACTCCAACCATGTTTTCTTTCTTAATCTCTCCTCTCTTGCCCCTACTCCTCTCTCCCTTATTCCTTCACATATTCTCTATTATCAAAAATCCCTCTTCAGGTGGGTCTAAAGATGCCTACTGAAGCTATAGCTTTGGCAAATTCTTACATTAGAATATTTCCCAGGATTTCCAGCATAAATCTCATTGTTTTTGATTGCTTCTCATTGACACAAATTGAATCAAATTCTCACCCTGTGCCAATTATTGTTTTTACAAACAAGAAAAAGCAATTCACCTTAGGTCCAGACCACATACTCCACTCTTGATCCCTAGATAAATTATAGGGCTTTGGAAGAGGACAGGAGCCTGGACGATGTATCTGTTTGCTGACTGTGTCACTGGATTTGCCTATGTTCATTATGCTAATGATGAGTAATTGTAATATATATCCAGCCGCTGCTAGACATCTCTACCTGAACATCTCATAAACACCTCAAACGCATGGTGTCTAACACTATAGTCTACCAAACTCATTACTTCTACCTTTCTTTCCCCTCCCCACCATGCCCCCCAAACCCAACCACCTCAACTAAAAGCTTCTATATACCTTATCCTTCTTGTTAGCACCGTGAAGCCCCTGGTCACCCAATTTGGAATTCTAGAGCCATCATTTTCTCCTCTTTTCTTTGTCTTCCATAGCTGACCAAGAGACCCTATTATGCCATCTTCTTATGTATCATAGACGTGCCCTTGAACCATCCACATCATCTGTGTCTTAATCCCAACCTTCATCGCTAAGACTCGCCATTCCAATGACCTCTGGAAAATTCCAGTCTTGCCCCTTCCCAATCCACCCAACATATTTTGGCAGAGTAACTTCCTCCTGCTGACGCACAGCTACCATCACGTCATTCCTCAACTTAAAGTCCTTTCGAGGGTTGTTTCATTCACACCATGACATCAACTCTTCTTAGAGTCATTGAAAAGGTCCTCCATGCCCAGGTCCCTGGCTAACTATCTGGGTCCTTCTGTTCCCACCTTACCTTCTCCAGCCAGTCATAAAGAACCACTTGCAACTTCAGGAAACATGTTGTTCTATACGGTCATGCCTTTGTATATGCCTTGTCTTCTTCTGTACTTCTAGGCCCTTCTGTCCACTTGGCCCTCTCCACTTCAACCCCCAGCTCAGCACTCATGTCTCCTGAGATTTTCCTGGCCCCAGCTCCTGTAGCCTCCTGTGCAAGCTGATGATTCCCCTCTTTGTGCCACCTCCATATCTTTTCACATCTGTCTCTTATGGCCACGTATTCAACTCCACTGAAATGACTTGCTTTCTGGTCTACTGTGCCTCCGGGCTAAGGGCTCCAAGAGTAATATTTCTTGGTGTCCCCAGAACAAAGCATAGCATCTGGGCTTGGCTCATGCTCCAGATATTTATAAATACTTAGCCTCTGGGTGCAATAAAAGAACACTAGTTCTTGCTAGACTCCAACGTGGGACAGTAGTTCCTCCAATTCAGAACATCGCTACTTTCCACTAAAAGACAGGTGTCACTCAGCCTTTGCAGAAAGGAAGGCCCATCCTGCAAGAGGCTCTGTCCACAGAGGCTTCATCTCATGCCTGGCTAAGCAACAGCAGCAAGATCATACATCACCCCAGTAGGTGAAACCAAATGCCTTGCGTCACCTTACTCTAATGACACTCTGCGTGTCTTCTAAGTCACCCACTCCGGTATCATTTGACTTGTGGGAGTCAGGCATCATGTTCCAGAGGGGACGCTGGGGGCCCCTCGCCCTTCAACAGCTAACCCAGCCCCACAGGCTGTCCTCAGGGCATCTGAGGCTTCATGCTGGCTGAGCAGCCTCTAGCCCCGGGAATGCCCGGAATTAGTCATGGATGCCCCATTACTCAGTAATCCCAGGGGACAAGTTGTTCCCCCAGTAAAGACTAACAACTGGGCCTGAGCCTTGCGGCAACAGAAGGGCAAGGACTACAGGAGGCTGAGGTCTCTGATGGAAGGAAGGACACAGGCAAGGGTTCTCACTTCTCTTTTGTGAAACCTGGGGCAACCGCTCCTTGGGAGCAGGTATCTGCCAGCGCCAAAAACCCGTCCCCTGTAGCCAGCCTCAGGCCTCCTCCTGTGCCCCAGGCCTGTGCTTCTCCGGCTTCTGGAACTTTCCAGCACACCCACAGCTTTCCAGGCCTGGCTCCGAGGAGAACAGACCTGAGTTTCTAGTGGCAGGCCCCCTCTCCCACAGCCCCCACCTCCAATATCAAGTTCCATCACCACCAGCAGCCCCTCCCAGGCAAGTTTCCACCTCCCCTAAGAAGGACCTGAGGCAGGAACGTGGGACCTTCCTAAACAAAGGACAAAATACATCTCCACATAGCGGAAAATCAAAGAATGACTGTGTCCTAAAAGATGAATGCATTTTGACAGCTGGAGCCTCATTTTCACTCAGTGCAGGTGCTACCAGCATTCCGCGGGTAGTACAACTCTTTTTGGTATGAGTGTGCAGACAGAGATCATCACCTGGCGTTCAGGAGCTCTGCTGGTGATGTGCCAGCCAGAGACACTCACTGTGGCCACCAAATTACCCCTTCTCACACTCAACCGTCCCCTGGAGCTTTAGGGGAAGAGCCCCTCTGTAAGAGACACCTTCAGGAAATCCCCTACCAGTAAAGCTTACACAGTTTCCAAAAACACCAGTCCCTAGTCACTCACATTTTTCCAAGCTGAGGAAAGTGTGACCACCTCAAGAAGACTCTCCTTGGTTGTCTTTTCCATTCATTTCTTTGACTGGGATCTTCATTTAAAAAGAAAAAAAAAAAAATGTCATGGCGCCTGGGTGACTCAGTCAGTTAAGTGTTTGCCTTGGGCTCAGGGTGTGATCCCAGGGTCCTGGGATCGAGTCCCCCACAGGGCTCCCTGCTCAGGGGGAGCCTGTATATCTCTCCCTCTGCCCCTCCCACTCACCCCACTTGTGCTCTCTCTCTCTCTCAGATGAATAAAATAAAATCTTAAAATAATAATAATAATAATAATGCATTGAATGCTGTACCTGAAACTAATGATGTATTATCAGTTGGCTAATTGAACTCAAACAAATAAATAAAGAGAAAAAAGAAAAAAAATACCTGGATTTTAAAAGGTAAAACCCTCTTAAACCTTGTTCTGCAGTAGTAAGAGTTAAGGAAACAATCTGTTCAGGCTCAGAGAAAAGGAAGTTGTTTGTATGAAGTAAAGCCCTCTGCTACCCCGTATTTCTTCTCTGCCCGTGACAGAGACTTGGTGCTCACACTCCACGAAGCCATAACCGAGAATCCCTTTCCCTCATCCCCTTGCTGTCCTCCCCTCCCGGCCAAAGCTCTTTCCTTCTTATTCTTTTCAGAAGTCACAACTGTCATCTATGTAGTCTGACAGGCTCCACCACTCTGTACTCCCAGTCCCTCGACCCCAAGAGGCTGGGACATTTACACATTTCTGGAATCCTCTCTTGAGAGGGCACGAATTGCATGGAGCACTGGGTGTTATGTGCAATGAATCATGGAACACTACATCGAAAACTAATGATGTTTTGTATGGTGATTAACGTAACATAATTAATAGAAAAATACATTTAAAAAAATAAATCATCATGCTACTCTGCTAAAAGAAAAAAGAAAAAGAAAAGGAAAAGGAAAAAGAAGAAGAAAAAGAGAAAAAAGAAAAAGAAACAGAAACCTTTCTTGGTGTTCGCCAATGTTCACCCACATTCCCCAATGCCCTAATGTGTGCTCGTGTCACCTGCTGCCTGGACTTTTGAGGCTGCCCCTGAGCTGGTGGTGTTCTCAGCCATCTCTACCCCATCCTGAATCCTTCTCCCCTTTGCTACCACACAGAACTTCCTCAAAAGCAAACATGCTCAAGTCCCAAATCCCTGTATACCCACTGTTATTATGGGAATATCGAGCCCGGGGCCACAGATGGGAAGAGCCATGCCCCCCACCTCAGAAGACAAGGTTGAGCCATTAGAGGGGCATAGGGTGGTAAGTAGCCATCGTGGGGGGCCCTGGCTCAGGGTTGGGGAGCAGAGGACCCCTGCATCAGCCTATCCCTGAGTGTGCAGGTGGGCACACCCAGAGCTATTATGGAAGTAGAAAAGGACCCAGGACACTCAGGTCTAAAATGGGACCTGTAGTAAATTTCCTTCAAACTGTACGAACAGTAAAATTATGATGATTTGATGTAACTGGAATTTTAGGAATAGTGTAGGCCTCTTCCCTGGCATTGATTGAGCAGAGTAAGGAAGAGCCCCAGGGTAAGCACTGAGACGCCCACAGCAACTACCTCCCAGTCTTTTGAGAGACTTCTCAGCATTCCCTCCATCACCAGCTGAAGGGCACGGGGGACCCTGCAGCCTGCACATTTTCAGATACTTGACCTGGAGCCTCCTAGTGCTCTTCAAAAAATGTTCTCTACCTCTGTCTTCTGTCACCCAATCAGACAGTTATTTGAATATATGTAACTGCTTTTTAACAAAATTGTATGTACAAATAGAATGAAACAAAGCAAAACAAATGCTAAACTAATTATATTTTAGAAACATATTTCCTCGCCCAAGATGCCAAGTTATAATTCATTCTGTTGGCTTCAAATCTATTTGGCTTGAGAGCTCCTTTGATTGATGACAGATATGTGAACTAATTCATTATATATTCATTCATTCATTCTGTTACTCTTTATTAACTGTCTGTAGAATGCTTGGCATGAATTGGGCCAATCTGATGTACACAAAGGCTCCATATCATTCATAGTATGTTACAGAATATACTGATCTACAGTGGAACTTTCCTGTATATATGAAGAAGTATGTATGTACATATATAGACATATAAGTATGTATATACTTCTTCATATATATGTCTGTATATATACTTCTCCATATACAGACATATATGTGTCTTTTCTTAGATATAAAAAGATATATAGGTATGTCTTTTTAACTCTTTAAACCAATTGATCAATCAGGATAATAAAAGATCAAACACTTAGATTCAAATCCAAAGGATATATTAACATTGTCTTAGAGAGGTGTGGTATACTTTTAAAATATGTCTGCAAATTATGCCTCTCATTGACAACTCCCATTGAACCTAGCCCAGCCTTAGTGCCTGGAAGACCAGCAGAGTTTGACAGAAATGGTACTGTGGGACTTCTAAGTCTGCATCATCAAAGCCAAGAGGTTTTCACCTGGGTTCTCTGCAGTGTTCACACTGAAGCCCTAAGTCTCTGTGTGTTAAGTTCCACCACCTGGAGGCCACCATTCTGTGAAGAAGGCCAAGCCAGCCTGCATGGCTAGACCAGAGACAAGGCTCTGAGACTGGATATAGAGAAATAGGGACATGAGTATGGGCCCCAACTTGCCAGCCTTCCACTGTGCGAGCTCCAGCTACTGTCTGATGACAGCCATCTGGTCAACCCGGAGGCAGTCAGCCAGCTGAGCCTGCCTCAATTCCTGCCCCTTGGAAGCAGTGATGATAGTTGTTAGACAGTCACGTCTGGGAACGGCTTCTTACACAGCCATACTTAATCGATACAGGAGGAAAGGGAAGGTTTTCAACATGAATCCCAACTGCTGTACTTAGAAAGTATTTTCTAGTACAAGCTTCTTTCTCTTCTTCTATTTGAACAGTTATTTCTCAAAGTAGTTAACATTTCTCGTACACTTACGTAATACTGGGCCTCTCTATTCATACTTTCTATCTAAGATTATTTATAGATAGAGAACTCCAGTGTTCTTACATTCCAGGAAGAGACAGAGTTAAAGGAGGAAGCAGTCATCATAGTTTGAGCTGACATGTAGAAGTTAGGATCCCTGTGGGGGCAGGACATAGAACACCAGAAACATTCTTCCCTCCACTTTTAGCAGCTATAGAACAGGAACCCAAATCAATGTTCTGTAAACGTTACACAACTTAAATAGCCAAACTTCATTCATCCACAGGGAAAGCTTTCATTCTGCTTCTGCTTTTCCAGAGGAAAACTCACTGTTAAATTGTCTGGGCCAGAACAATCATGAGTTACTACCTAGATAGTTCCATATAGCTAAAACTATTCCATCTCTTTATGTGACTAGCCTGTGGCTTACATTGCAACAAATGAATCAGCTGACCCGTGGCATTCTAACAGAAACCCTATGGGCTTTGGAAATGGGATCCAATTGACAAAGACATAGGACCCTCTGAACATTATCCCAGAAAAGGCTTAGTGATATCTAATGAAATAAAAGAGAAATGATTCACTAAGACCTCAAGAATCCCAAGAACAACATAGTAAAACTATGGAGAGACCCATGGCATCACTCCCTCTTTAGAGCAAGAAACTACAGTACTGTGAGTTTATTACTTGTTCCTACAACATACTGAGACCGGGTCAACTCTTGTGATGGTAAGAAAAGGGGTCACCCCAGTGGCTTGCTGTGAAAGGTATCTGTTCAGCAAAACCCTCTTTTCAAGGGTCTGGGCTGGAGGGTGAAAAGGAAAGTACATACTACGAAAAAATGAAAAGCATATTCAAAGTCAAGCCTGAACAAAGTACCCTAACAAGTTGAGAAGCACCAGAGCAGAGAGGAGAGAGCGTGGGTAGAAGGCAGGCTTGGTGTTTGCTCCAACACTCATCCTGTGCCATTTTCAACTCCGGATCCTGGATTTCATACCGTAACTTATCAAATCAGGGTTTCTGGATGCAGGACCCTGGGACCATGAAGAAGATAGAATAATCTAGGCGGGAAAGAATATGGAAGAAGGAACCCTACACGTGGATGAAAAGATTTCAGAAAAAGACACAGATGATCAAGATAAACCAAACAGACCAAACTCAGGCCAGTTCTGACCTTAAGGCACTATGAAGTAATTTATTTGAAACATCTGAAAGATCATAAAGAATAAAAGCTAACCCATGTGCCCACAGAGCAATGTAGGCCTCATCCCTTAGTGCCTAAATGACTTCCTAGAACAAATCAGATAATGAAAATTCATTGAGAACTGGATATATCTGTGCATAGATCTGGTATGACTACTAGGAAATGGCTCTAGATCTAGGTGATTATATACTATAAGACCTTTAAAAATCATGTATTTGGTTATGCTGACACCAGAAATCTTGTTTTAAGAAAATAATGAATGGCCAGTAAAGACAAGATGAGGAATAACAAGTGTTGGTGAGGATGTGGGGGAAAGGGGACCCTCATGTGCTCTTGGTCAAAAGGTACATAGGGGCGGCCACTGTGAAGAACAGTATGGAGGTTCTTCAAAAAATTAAAAATAGCACTACTATACGATCCAGTAATTCCGCTACTGGATATTTACCAAAAGAATATGAAAACACTAATTCAGGAAGATACATGCATCCCTATGTTTACTGGCAGCATTATTACAATTGTCAAGGAATAGAGCAACCTAAGTGCTAGATGAATGGGTAAAGAAGATGTGGTATGCATATACAATGGAATATTACTCAGCCATAGAAAAGAATGAAACCCGCCATTTGCAACAACATGGCTAGACATAGAGGGTATTATATGCTAAGTGAAATCAGTCAGAGAAAGACGAACACGATGTGATTTCACATACATGCCGAATCTAAAACAAAACCGAAAGAACAAACTCAAGAAGAGAAACAGACTCATAAATACAGAGAACCAACAAACTGCCCAAAACAGGGAGAAAGTAAGGTGAGTAAATGGGTGACGGGGATGGGGAAATAGAGGCTTCCAGTAAGGGAATGAATAAGTCATGGGGATGGAAGGTAGAGCTCAGGGACTATAGTCAGTGATAATATATATCACTGACTATAGTCAGTGATGATATTTCAATAATGTTGTATGGTGGCGGATGGCGAGAATTTACCCTGAAGTGCAGAGTTGTGATTGCTATGCTTTACACCTGAAACTAATGTAACATTGTGTGTCAACGATACCTCAATTAAAAATTTTTTTTAATGATAAAGAAACCGATCAACGGAATGGTTCATGGCACTTGGTTAATGAGTGTTTTAAATAACTGTTTTTTGCACTATTGTTGCTCTTTAGATCTTCTGTGTGTATTTAAAACATTTCCAATAAATATTGCTTTAAGTCCCTTTGGCAAAAACTTAAAGAACAACTATCTCCCATCTTACCTACTCATTGAAATGGTCCTTTAATAGACACAATGGCTTTTTTTTTAATTGCTAACAGACTTTATTTTATATGGTTTATAAAACAAGACAGTATATCTTCAAAAAGAATGAGGGGAGAGGATTCTTGTTTGGACTTTGCAAGGACGCTGTTTGATAATGAATATCCAATTGGAATGTACAATGAAAGAAAAATATATAAATCCTAAAGGATAAGATATCTCAGCAATTAATCAATTCAGCTCCAAATAGTCAGTGTGTTATCAATTAGCTGTACAGTATTCCATAAAAGATCATCAGGCATCTTCCAGTTAATGATTAATTAAAAATGTAAAAATCATTTTAAGTATTTTTTATTTCCTCCACTCTATAGATATCTTTTTATTCTAAAACATATAAATCTGATACTTAATTCTAAGATGAATCACAAATTTGTTTTTAAAGATTTTATTTATTTATTTGACAGACAGAGATCACAAGTCATGAGAGAGGCAGGCAGAGAGAGAGGAGGAAGCAGGCTCCCTGCTGAGCAGAGAGTCTGATGCGGGGCTCAATCCCAAGACCCTGGGATCATGACCTGAGCCGAAGGCAGAGGCTTTAACCCACTGAGCCACCCAGGTGCCCCCAATTTTTTTTTTTTAATAATGGAGAGAGGCGACTCTGGTTGCTGAAGTTCTGTTTGCCGGGTGCTCTTAGCAACCCTCCTCTTTTTGTCAGTTTGTTTCTTTCCGGAGGCTCTTTTTCCATTCCTGCACTCCTGTAGGGGGGTGAAGCCACCACGCTCATTTGAAGCCCACCAACCAACAGCCCACTCACGGCCAGCAGGGAAGGAACAGATCCCAGGCCAACTCTCAAAGGGCATCCAGGGACCCAGTGATTGGTTCAGGATGTAGGCGTGACCTAAGCATGGCCAATCCGAGTCCTCCTGCTACCGGTCAGACTCCAGAGAAAAGATAGACTTTCTTCCCCTCGCGTCACAAACGGTGGGAACACCAACTCAAAGCTTGTCAGCAATTTAGAGAAAGGCTGTGTGAAGCAGGAAGAGACTAAATCCGATCTGCAAACAAAAGACAGAGACAAGCTGAGCTGAAAAATGAGAGGAAGAAAGTGATGACAGTTTTGTTTGAACCCCCAGATTTGGCCATGGGAAAAAAGTGAACCTTTCCCTAGACTTCAAAAGGAAGGAGTGGGAGTTTCTGACTCTTGCAATACATAGAACCCCTATAATATAATGTATTGGATTATTTTAAAAATCTCTTTTGTTCTTTTTTTTTTTTTTTTTTTTTTTTTAAGTAGGTGCCATGCCCAACATGGGGCTTGAACTCACCATCCTGAGATCAACAGTGGCATGCTCTACTGACTGAGCCAGCTGGGCACCCCAGATTCTTTTAATATTTCTTTAATACCATCAGTCCCACTGGCTACAAAACTGATACACTTCATGATTCCAATTTTGTAAAATGAGGATGTATATAATAATTCAGGTTACAACAGACCATCAGGTCTGTTGTAACAGATCAATTCAGGATACAATAGACCATCTATTTCGCACCAGGCAATGTACCTGTGTGCAAAGAGATAGAGATAAAGGGGAATGTGCCATAAAGCCAGCAAGCCAGGCAGGATGGATCTCCACAAAGTTCACAGCAGGTCCCTAAGGATAGTTTTCAGAGCTTCTAGATAAAGAAGTGATTTCCATCTCTTGGTATACTTATCTTTCATTTTCAAATCATCCACAATAAAGTATATTACATTTGAAATCAGAAAAAAAAATGTCCTTGAAAAAGACTCTACTCCATTTATCAAACTAACAAGGCTATTTCTCATTAATTGTTGTTTTAATATTAATTAAGAGCATTTATATAATGTTGTTGAAAATCAAACTAAAATATATTATCTGTCATAGTATTTCATTTTGTGTGTCTAATAGCTGTTTCTTCCTATTAATCTCCCCAGTGTATTTGCATATCTCTTTTTTAAATTCCCTCACAAAAAACCTCCCTGAGTACTAAGTAGGAAATTATTCTGACCCTGAAATAAAACAATGGGAGTTCTTTAGATGAGAAAATCCCTTTGGACTGAATTTAAACAATAGCTGAAAGTTTGTTGCTTGTTGACTTCAACTCTCCCAAGAATGAGAGTCATTTGCCTCTTACCATGTGACTCATGGTTCTTTTCATCTTGGATCTTAAATGGGGAAAAAAATCACCAATATCCCTTTCCATCAGTTTGAACCAAATGAGAAAAGAAATTTCATCTGGAAGAAACAAACCAAAATGAGGAACTGAATTTACATAATGTTTTTAGTTTTAGTTTCAAGTAACTCCTTATGGGAAACTCTGACCCTTTTAGCCTGGAAGCGTCACTTCGTAGCCCAGTCCCCTTGGCCCAGCCCTCACCCCTGCACCAGACACAACCGTAGGTGCAGGAAGTAGACCAAGATGGAGTGTTTGCAATATCAAAGCAAAGAAAGGGGGATCCAATGAGGTTGGGTCCTTAAAAGCCGGGGATCTGGGGTTCTTGTTGAAGTTGTCCTTTTGATTGTGTGACCCTGTACAAGTTGCTTCATCTCTGTCAGCCCCAATGTCCTCAACAATTCAGGGATAATAACACTAAGTACCAAAGATGTATGTTAAGCTGAGATGAAGTGTTCATGTGCCCAGCCCAGCGCCTAACACATGGTAAGGGCTACATGATTGTTCGCTATCATTATTAGTCAAGGACTTTCGCAAACAGTGTTCACTGTCCTCTGTCAACCTTCTCTGACACTCCCCGCTCCTCTTGTCCCCAAATAGAGCCAATCACCCCCACCTCCACCTCCATTCATTGTAGGAGGCACTTGGCAAGACTTTACGGCACTTAGTGCCTTCACGCATGCCTCCCTCCACTCTAGCATCAGCCCCGAAGTTAATAATAATATAAGTAATAATATAAGCCTGCGTCTTATTTATCTTTGTGTGACCAATGCCCAACATCTAGTAGACATCCCACAATCTTTAAAAGAATGAGTGATTGCATGCCTGGCGCTCTAACAGATCAGGAATTTGAGGCTCAGCAGTCATTAAGTGGCTTCGGCAAGACCCCAAGCTGGTAAGTGCTTGAGTCTGGCTCTTTCGTTTCAAGGGCCTAAGAGACAAGAGTAATACATGACAGTTTAATGTTTTGGGGAAATAGACAAGCTTGACCAGAAAGGGAACAAGATAAAGGAGCTTTTAGGGAAAAAAAAAAAATTTTTTTTTTGATCAAACATATGTGACAATCACATGGTTCATTTGTAAGAAATGAAGACCTTGTCTAGACACGCACAAACCAGGCTTAAAACAAAGAAATGCAACTCCACTCGGTCAAACAAGTGATTACTTTGGAAATGATTCATCTCATTCCAGGGAACAATAAGCAGCTAATTGTAGAATCTTAGTTGGCGTGTTTTTAAGTAGTTGGCGTGTTTTTAAGACCTCCTCAATCCTGTGGTTGGGGGATGTTGTCATTGCGTTCATCGGAATCATTGTTTTAAAACTCAGTGATTTTGAACTGGAGAGTGTGTTCTTTGGCAAATGTTCGAATGCAAAAATAGAACCACAAAGGACAGTGATCGTTGTCACTCCTAAACACCTGGATATTGTACTAAAGTTTCAGTGACTTCTTTATAAGATTGAATCTCATCCATTTCTTTCTTTTTTTTAAGCAGATAAGCTTGTGCTTTGAAAGTCAGTCTTTTTGTCTCTGTTGCCTTTGTTGTGCAAGAATAAAAAGTTTTTAAACCCTTCTTGAAGACCAAAATCTACTCTTTTTTCTTTTTGCACGTTTGGTGTTAAAGAAAAGCAGAAACAATCACTTCTGCCCTGTTACCTTTGCCCCAACTCTCTTTTTGTCTGGTTTGGTGATCAGGCTGTTCCAAAGCAAATGTAGAGCCCTAGTGTAAACACACCACGTAAAGTCTGAGTGGAGGCCAACGCTGGCCTGACCAAGAGAGCTGTGGTCACTTACATGAGCTCCACAAGGCTGTCTCTTCATGGAGTTTAGTCCATGAACATGGACTGATCTGAAATTATAAAACTATAAAAGAATGACCCAAGTCAGCATGGCATTGCCTGCCCGAATTTTTTGGAGCAAACTTTCCTGTTAAACTGCTAATGAAAGAAAGAAAAAAAATATACATGTTTCTATTATTTTGAAACCATGGAAAACATTAAAAGATTTAGAAAATTTTTCTGCAAAACTTTTTCAGTTAAAAAAGGAAATCCCGGCCACAGTTTGAAATCTCCCACATGTACTTTTTAGCTGAATAGCATAACAAATGCATTTGTTGTAACGTTCTCAGTCACAAAAAGCCAAAATGATTTTTACTCCAAATCAGGGAAGAAGAGAACCTGGGTGGCTCAGTCGCTTAAAGCGTCTGCCTTCAGCTCAGGTCATGTGGAGTCCCAGGATCGAGCCCCACATCGGGCTACCTCAGCAGAGAGCCTACTTCTCCCCCGCCTCTCATCCTGCTCATGCTCGTGCTTTCTCTCTCTTTCACTCTCTCTCTCTCTCAAATAAATAAATAAAATCTTTTAAAAAATTAAAAAGACATGTGTCAGGGAAGAAGTTAGCCTGACAGCCACCAAGCGATAAAGTTACAAATTTACTGTTTGACTTTACCTTAAAATGTTTTCATGTTCTCTAGAAAAGGAGGTACAAACCATGAAACTTTTTCAAGCACTGGATACCTCTTCTGTTTTCAGCAACTTGTGAAAAGCAGGCCAAAACTTAAAAAACGGAAATGCCCATCAACGTTAACAGCGCACACAGGAAGTTACATTTTCTGTGCTTAAAGTCGTCACAGAGTCAAGCATCCTTCTTATCCCGGAAAGGGCTGAAGCTGTATCTGGAAGTATGTTGTACGTCCCCCAGGGCTAACGCTTTATCAGTTTCGCAACCGTCTGAAAATTCAAAAGAGCAAGTTCTCACCCTTTTATGTGGTCTTTCATTACATGGTTTGCTCATTTTTATTTTATTTTATTTTTTTAAGAGAGGCCAGTGGCTTTCTCATGTTGTAAGCAAATGGATCAATAGGATTCAGCAAGAAAGAGAGCCAAAAGCCAAATTTGCAAAGGTTTACCGCTGGGATGCCAGAAAAATGTTTTTTGCTGAATTCCTTGCGAGCCATTTCCCTGGCCTGATCAGGCACCTGAGGGGAAAAAATTGGCATTTTGCACAATTGCAAAGATCAAGTACGGTGCTTATGAAGTCCCCATTCCAGCCAGTGGGGGTGGTGTCCACAAAGAAGTCCGCAGTAGCAAATGCCCTGGACAAAACCCAGTATCCTTATCATAGTCTGTCTTTCTCCATACTTTGCTCTGCGCTGGTAGCTAGCAGCCGCTTTAGAGAAACCAAATCCGCTCCCTCTACCGGGGCCATTATGTCAAAGTCAGGTCTATCAGCAATAGACTGGAAGAGGTCCAGTCGTTGCTACGGAAGGTGGTGTTAGAGCCTGCAAAGGGTTTTATAGTTAAATCCAAAGAGATTTTCACCGAGGTCTGTGTTGTTGTTGTTGTTGTTTTTACTTATGGGAATTTTATGTTATTTTTATATTTTTCTAAAGATTTTATTTATTTATTTCACACAGAGAGAGAGAGAGAACATAAGCCAGGGAGAGAGGCAGAGGGAGAAGAAGACTCCCCGTTGAGCAGTGAGACCACCATGGACCTCGACCCCAGGACCCTGGGATCATGACCCAAGCCAGAAGCAGATCCTTAACCAACTGAGCCACCCAGGCATCCCTGCTTATGGGAATTTTAATGCCTCAATTCGTTCCGACTCTTGACCCTTCTACCATTTTTTAAAATGACAATCCAAAAAATTACATCGTGTTTTTAAGATACTCAAGAGATTTTTTCAAATCTTCCAAGGCTGTCCTACATGATCATGAAGACACTGGAAGTTTTTTGGTTTTATTTTTGTTTGGGGCTTTTACAAAAAGATTTATTTTTATTTATTTATTTAAGGGGAGCAAGAGCAAGAAAGTGTGAGAGAGAGAAAGAGTACCTGCGAGGGGAGTGGCAGAGAGAGAGGGAGAAGCAGGCTCCCCTCTGAGCAGGAAGCCCCATACAGGACTCAATCTCAGGACCCTGGGATTATGAACTGAGCCAAAGGCAGACACTTAACCGACAGAGCCACCCAGGAGCCCTGCTTTTATTTTTGTTTGTGGTTTTTAATGGGGAGTTTGAATGTAGTATTCAGTGACTTGAGGCTGTTACTTAGAACCCACAAAAACACAAGGGGAATCTGGAGGTTTGAGATGGCTGACATGAGGAAGATTTCATTTACTTTCCTTCAATATTGGTAAGATATTTCATAGACCAAGAATTCTTCTTTGCTTTTCTAGAACTCTTGGTAGATACATGTTTCGAGTTCAGCCATTTCTTTTTAACCTCAGGATGATGTATCAGGTGACACTTTCAACATCTGGCCCAAAGGGGAAGACACTTGCTCAGCCATTGCACTGAGTTCAGCAGTACAAAAAACTACTTGATCATTGATATATATTTTTTTTCCTTTTGAACCACTGGTGCAAGAGGGGTTTTATTTAGGAACCAGACATCATTTTTGTCAAAGTCACTATCTCGGAGCATTTGCGTAGAAGGACCTGTCAGTTCAAAATGCAGAGGGCTCTTTGCTTATATGATGTTTCCCGAATTCACATCGAGCTCTTTCTGCCATTTCATTTTATTTTGACAGGTCGGGCTGGTCCTACCGAAGGACTGTATGTATACTGGCTCATAAAGCCAATGAGACTTTTGTGAGGGTAGAGCAGGGGTTGGCGAACTATGGTTAGTCCCCTGTTGTTGTACAGCCTGGGAGCTAAGAAGAGTTTCACGTTTTTAAATAATTGGAAAGAAACACAAGAAGAATAACTTTTCATGACCTGTGAAAGTTATATGAAATTTAAATTCGTTATCCATAAGTGAAGGTTTACTGGAACATGGCCATGTTCATTCATTTATAAGTCGCCTGTGACTACTTTCGAAACAAAAGTACAGAGCTGACTCGTTGCTCACAAAAGCCTAAAATATTTACTACCTGGCCCTTTACAGGAAAAGTTGGCTAATCCCTGATGAAAAGAATAAATACAGTTGTTGAATGGCTCTTTTAGACATCAGAGGTTTTCAGGGTTTTGGCTGACGGGTTTTGAAACGTGCAGTTTGGAATGGCTTAGCTTTCGATATGAGTAAGAGTGAAAAGCTTTAGTACATTGAACTGTTACACAGATGATAGAATGAATAAACTCTGAAAAGGCCTTTAGAATCATCTGTTGTCAAAAATACGCCATCTTTTTTTTTTTTTTAAGATTTTATTTATTTATTTGGCAGACAGAGATCACAAGTAGGCAGAGAGGCAGGCAGAGAGAGAGGAGAAAGCAGGCTCCCTGCTGAGAAGAGAGCCCGATGCGGGACTCGATCCCAGGACCCTGAGATCGTGACCTGAGCCAAAGGCAGAGGCTTTAACCCACTGAGCCACCCAGGCACCCCATCTGTTTTTTGTTTGTTTGTTTGTTTGTTTGTTTGTTTTGTCTCCTGGAACCAAATTCGCTGGACACACCACGGTCTTTCCCTACGGCCCCGGGACTGTCAGGATGTGAGCTGGGATCTGTGGTAGGGTGGAGTTGAACATGCAAGTGTCCTATCCATCAGGGGCATCACTTCCTGGTGACCATGGGCTGCATGTCTCCTGATTCTGAAATTTGCTTCCTTGAAAAACATCCTGAAGCCAACTTGATTTTTGGCCCTTTGTCTCTTTTGCATGGACGGAGTGAAGTATGGGCAGCTCGGTGATCTCCCAGATAACGTGATAGAAAGCTGCCTTCCAGCCGGTTGAATTAGCAAGTTTAAGTCCAAGGTAGGCTCCTTCCCCACCTGGCTTTGCCCACCAGTACCCACCTCAAAAAATACCTTCTTCACTGTTATTCTTAGCATAGTTTGACTTGTCTGCATCACACAAGATAATGTTTCTTATTTTTTTTAAAGATTTTATTTATTTTGAGAAAGAGAGAGAGAGAGCAATGAGTAGGGGAGAGGGATAGAAGGAGAAACAGACTCTCCACCGAGCAGGGACCCTGACGTCAGACTTGATCCCAGGACCCTGGGATCATGACCTGAGCTGAAGGCAGATGCTTAACCGACTGAGCCAACAAGGCACCCCCAGAAGGTGATGTTCCTCTAATCTGGATATCCCCCAGGGCTCAGCAACCTGTGGACATATATGAGGGCACTTTTACAACATTAACCCAAATTTCCTATTCTTGTTTCTGCTCACAAATCCCTCTGCTCCTCTCCCTGCATTACCCACAACCACCTGCCATGAGTTTGGGGGTTCCCATGGATGCCCCCATGCGTTCCAGGACCAAATTGTCAGTGCCTACACGCAGGGCCATGTGCCTCACTCTGTTTCTCGTGTGTGGGAGCTCAGAACTGCCCCTGTGAAGGGTAACCACTGTGGGCACTTCCCTCCCACCACACGCCTCCTAACCTTGGGCTCCCCAAACGGCTAATTCTCCGTGTATCAGAGCAGGGCAGCAGTCCTCACAGAAAGGGGAGAAATATCTTCCCCAAAGGCATGGTTCTCTGCTGCCAGTCATCCCAGACTTCTGCTTGTGTTTAGAACTCTCCAAATTCCCACAGAAACAGCTTATTCAGTTGTCACTGCTTTGAAGATTGGTGTGTTTTACAGATTGATAAAGGCAGTGCACAATCATGAGCCCAGTGGCACCTGCTGGGGAGTTCCGGGACCCACAACCAGGTCGAACTCCAAAGCTTTGCAAGTCCTATTGCTTTTCCAGCCTGGGGTTCACAGCCAAGTTCAGATTTTCTTCCACCTTTCTAACCTGTTAGACCGTCTCTTACTTATCTCCGACCCTAAATATTTTGAAAAAGTAAGGCAGCCAACATCTCGTTTCTAATCTCTTGCAGAAGTACATATGTAGTATGAACCTATAATGCTTTAATTGCCTAATTATTTCAAATCTCCAAGGAAAATGTTATTGCTCTGCTTAGTTGAATTCTTCCAAAGTTTTATAAAATGTGGGAAGCTCTGCAATTTTGATCAACACAGCAGAGCTATGATGTGAATTCTTAGAAAGATAATACTGAAAAAGAGAGAAAATGGTAGAACAATTCTTATCGCAATAGGAATGCATGAAGTTGTGCATTACATGTTAGCAAGCTTAATCAAGTGCGTATTAATGATATTATACACCATGATTAAGTAGGTTTTATTCTAAGAATTCAGGAATGTTCCAGAGGAAAAATTTGGAACCTCTTTATGTGTGTGTGAATGTGCACGAACAGCATGGAGAAATTCACACTAAAATAATATGGGGGTCACACTAGGGGACAAGATTACAAATTATGTTTACTTCTTCCTTTTCCTTCTCTTTAAAGTCATTGGGGATATAACAAAGAGACGATCTTATTTATAATAGCAAATAATAGAATAGAATAGAATAGAATAGAATAGAATAGAATAGAATAGAATAGAAACGATACAATATAATACAATACAATACAATACCTAGGTGATATTTAACAAGAAATCTGCACTGCTGATGTGAAGAAACTTTACTGGGGTTGCTAAAAGAGGGCTTTAGTAATTGAAAATATCCTACAACAAAAATAAATGCCAGGTCTCTACAAAATATCTATAAATTTAATACAACTTCAATAGAAATTTCAAGAAAATATTTGAAACCTATGAAAACAATTTTTAAACTTATTTGATAGAACAAATATATCACCAAAAATAGTAAAAAATAAATAAATAAATAACAAGGGAAGACTCACTGTCCCACATACTAAAACATGTTTTAAAATCACAGTAATTAACACTACATGCTAATGGCCAAAACTAGGTAGAAAGATTTATAGAACAGAAGACCAGAAACAGATTCACATATAAACAGATTATGATGGTATCATTCAAATCAATGTGAAAATTATCAACAGAGATAGAACAACTTGCTAATAAATTTCAATGGCATTAAAGTTTAAATGTAAAAGATGAAACCACAGATGAACACTGCCTGCCATTTCTTTTCCACACTCAAATTTTCCATGCCAGGGCACCTGGGTGGCTCAGTGGGTTAAGCCTCTGCCTTCAGCTCAGGTCATGGTCTCAGGGTCCTGGAATTGAGGCCCACATCGGGCTCTCTGCTCGGCGGGGAGCCTGCTTCCCCCTCTCTCTCTGCCTGCCTCTCTGCCTACTTGTGATCTCTCTCTCTTTGTCAAATAAATCAATAAAATCTTTTTTTAAAATTTCCATGCCAAATCTGGAAGGTAATACAACATCCAACATATCTATTTACATTGAAAGTAAATTCCATGGGGTGCCTGGGTGGCTTAGTCGGTTAAGCATCTGCCTTCAGCTCAGGTCATAATCCCAGGGTCCTAGGATGGAGCCCCTCACTGGGCTCCCTGCTCAGTGAGGGGAGTCTGCTTCTCCTTCTCCCTCTGCCCCTCCTCCCTGCTTGTGTTCTCTCTCTCTCAAAAAAAGTAAATAAATCTTTTTAAAAAAGAAAGTAAATTCCAAAAACATAACAAAATAAATACTGTGTCATCATCCTTCTCTTGGGAAAAGGATAGTGACTTTTGGAGGAAGAAAAGCATTTTTACTTTTGTGAACCGTCATTACAGACAGAATTTTAGTACTCTAACAAAACATTATGATTTTTAAAAGATATAAAATTTTTAATTGAAGTATAATTAACACACAGTGTTATGTTAGTTTCAGGCATACAGTATAATGATTCAACAATACTGTACATTATTCAGAGCTCATCACTGTAAGCATATTCTTCTAATTTCAGATTTCTGAATTTTCTGGGTTAAGCACAGCAAAAGCTGTTTATTAATATCTAAATATATTCTCTTAAGCATCATTGCTTTTTTTTTTTTCCAAAAAAAAAATCCTACCTATTTTTATGGATCTTCACAGTTTTTTAATTACAGGAGGGGAAAAACCCCATATCCATTGATAGCTAGCTGCCTTAGCTTGATTTCCAACCTAAAACAGGGCTTGGGAACAGGATTCTTGTGAAATGATTGTGAAACAGGTCTCAGAAGCAGGGAGAGAAAGGTGTGGGATGTGGGATGTGGTCATGGTTCCCTGGCTGTTGTCTGGCCCCTTAGGGCAGCTCTCCAGCACAAACCACACACAGATGGGGTCCCTCCCAGAGAAAAGGTGGCTGGTCTTTTGTGTGTCCTGCCACTCAGAGCCACAGGCTGCTGCCATTGGAAGGGGGAGGAAAGAAACCTTAATTCCTCATGTGATATGCCCCCCATCCAGGCCCCCCACCACACACACTTTTCAACCAGAGCCCTAAGAAGAAAGGGGCAGCTGGGGCCCATTGGCAGCCCACACTCAGGGCAGCTGAGAGTGAGGACACAGCCCAGAGAAGAAATGAGGTAGTTCCAGTGTTGCCTCTTGAATTCCATTTGAATTTCAGATGAACAAAGGATAATTCTTTAATATCAGCATGCCCCCCGCAATATTTACACTAAAATATTTGCATTTATATTAATAGATGATATTTTTATTTTACATTTTACAGTTATTACAGTTTATGTTCTATTTATGTATTTTAACTCAAACGTAGCCTCTGCACATCTGAAATCCCACCTTAATTGGGCACCCTGCATTTTTAGCTGCTTCGTTTGGCAACCCAGGATGGGTCCCTAACACCATCCACTTTAATAGTTCCCAGGTGCCAGGCTCTTGTATGGAAATTACTTCATTTAGACCTCAGAACAACCCTGTAAGAGTAGTAGTACCTTCCTTTTACTACAAATGAGTGGAAGGTCACACAGAGGTGACTGAAAGAAGCAGGACATGGGCTCAGTGTGAGCCCTGGGCCAGGGCACATACAGCTTCTGCAATCCACGCCGAGTGGGACCCCTTAAATCTCTCCTCCATCACACTAGCTCCTCACCCAGAGGCTCCCCAAGGGGAAAAACCCCAAATAGAAAATTACCTATGTGAATCCTAAAAGCACTGGGAAAAATCCCCACTCACCCTTTCCCTCCCGCCAGGCATCTCACACAGTCAAATGCTCTCTGCTCTCGCAGGAAGAGCTCTTTTCCTACTTAAGGCAACATGGCTTAGAACCAAGAGAGATAAGCAAACCAAAAATCCTAGGCTTGAATTGGAAACCTCCTAAACCCCTGACCCAGCAGGTCCACTTCCCCTTAAAGAAAAAAGAGCCTTCCCTAATGGTAAGCCCCAGCCTCACGGACAAGCTTTGTACTAACAGATGAACAAGGACATACCTAAATGAAAGGCTTATAACAGGAAAGGAGCTAAAAAATCAGAAGAAAATCCCAACCCTTGGATTAGGATTCATAGTTAGCCTGATTGGGTCTTAAAAGAGTCTTTAGAATTTGTAATAGACTTACTTAGGCTTATACACTTAAGTGTCATAATATATGCTGCTTCTGTCCTTCCAAATGTTGTTAGGGAGGCACGTATCTGAGTTTATGTGTATATATGCAGAGAAAGACGCATGTATACAGACAGACAAGAACAGAAAGCGTGTGCAAAGAGACTGGAATCAATTGAAGTAGAAGTTATCTATGGAGCCATTTAGCTTTTGGACACCAGAATTAACAAATCGTCCAAGTAGCCAACGATAAAGAAATGAATGGCATAGAAAAGTCCTAGTCAAGTGGCACTCCTTCCTCGGTGAAGGAAAAACTTAGCTAATCATAGTATATTTGCCACTAATATTTTAGATTTTTGTTGGCGTTGAAAGGAAGACCCAGAAGAGCAGAAACTCCCATCTGTTTTGTTCCCTGATGAATCCTGAGTGCCTGAGCGGGGCCTGATGTGCAGGAAGCATCCATAAACATTTGTTGAGTGAGTTAAATGTCAGCATACAAATAACCAGAGAACATATGAACAAGTTGGTTCAGAGCTGTAGGCGATGGAGAGCAAAAAGCAATAGCTTGAACTTGGACAACTGCACAGTGGGGGCTATATTTCCAAAGCTGTTCTAATGACATTTGCCTTCCTTCCGCCATGTTTCTGTGCTAATAATCCTGTGCCAAGGGGCACCTGGGGGCTTAGCCAGTTGAGCATCCGACTCTTGATTTCGGCTCAGATCACAACCTCGGGGTTGTGACATCGAGCCCCGAACCAGTCCCCACTCTCCGCTTGGAGTCCGCTTGTCCCTCTCCCTATTCCCACTTGCGCGCGCGCTCTCAAATAAATATACAATGCTTCTCTTCACAGGGAACCAGCCTCCAGCTCCAGGTTAGTCCTCATGCATCGTGATATTAAATCAGACTTGGCCGTGAAAAGGAAGTGTTCTAACTGCATTCTGTCTGGTCTTCGGTTAATTTCTAACTCTCTCTAATTTGGGGACCTGCCTTTAATGGTTTCAAGTTGTCCTCCTGGTTTTTATCTGTACTGCTTTCTCAGTTAGGGTAATAGGGATATTGCTCCTCCAAGTGTCCAAAATCTATTAGGACAATCCTATAGGGGAATGGGGGAGGGGAGCATTTGGGTGACCTGCATACTTTTGAGTCCTCTTTCTCAAAACTGGGGGAACTGTCATTGCCTGAAACCAGCTTCAGGCACGCTAACACTAGGGTCTTTGGACTTGTGTTTAATATTTCCTCATTCACCCATTCATTCCAACCATCACCGACTACTACAGGGCGCCCTGCTTGCCTCTAGGCATCCAGAGATAAGAAGCCTAGACTTTTTTCTTCAATGGCACCGCAGGCCCTTTACAGCAGAATCAGGCTGATTCTTATCTATAACCTTCACAGTACCTGGGAGGTAACCGAGTAAAATTTCGATCGGATCGCGGTGTCTCCTCTGCTCGCCAGGGAACAAAATCAGGCGTCTCGACATGGCCAAGTGCCTCCCCGAAGCCGGTCCAAGCCGCCTGCACCTGGGCCGTTTGTCAACTTGCCCAGGGCCCCTCCACCCCGGAACCATCCACCGCCCGCCTCCAGGTGCCAGCGACTCCTTCTGCGGTGTGGGCTGCAGGCCTGGGCTCAGGGCTCATTTTCCTAATCTCTAACCCTCCCGCCCTCGTTGTTTGGCTCTCCTACGTGCAGCCTGTATCTCAAGCCTGTTCCCAGGATTGTTTTTCTCTTTAGGCTTCCAAAACCTGCCTGAGCCCTGACTGCAGTTGATTTGAAATCAAGCTGTCTTTTCTGTGTGCCATCTCTTCGACACTCTGGAAAAGGTTTTATTTGGCTGTTCAGAGCACAGCTAGCCCTCCACCTAGATGGGCTGTTTTGATGGGGGGGGAGGAGAGTTTCGTTTATGGCCTTCCCCTACCACTTCTGAATTCAAGCACCAGCTTTATATTTAAAATGTAGTTTTGGGGCCCCTGGGTGGCTCGGTCAGTTAAGGGTCTGCCTCCGGCTTAGGTCATGATCCCAGGGTCCCAGGATCAAGTCCCGAGTTGGGCTTCCTGCTCGGTGGGGAGCTTTCTTCTCCCTCTCCTGTTCTCCCTGCTTGTGTTCCCTCTCTGTCAAATAAATAAATAAATAAAATATTTTAAAATAAAATATATTTCAGTTGAACAAACCTTACCCAAGAGCCTACAAAGGATGCCCACTGCACTGAGGAACTGGTTGCAAGAGGGCTCCAAGGAAGAAGACATGGCAGAATTGGCTGTCTAGTGGGGTAGACAGGCAGGCAAATAATGGTTGTATGATATAAAAAATACTACAGCATGCAAGAATATGGAAGTACTGCTGAGATGGAACAGTAGAGAAAGACAGACAGACACACACACACACACACACACGCGTCTCTGCAGAGAGATTGCCAGTCAGCTTCCAGGAGGAGACTCCTGGAAGCAGCCAGAGAGCTGGGGGTGGAGGTGGAAAGAACCACGAAGGACTGGGCTCAATGGGTCCCACGGGTCAAGTTGGTTGTGACGGCTCCTGTGTGTAAAGTTTGTATTTTACATTGTAGCTGCTGATTTTTTGGAGCTTTTTTTGGGAGCATGAAGATCCCTTTTTAATGTTTAAAAAAAGAAAATGACCAGGCACCTCTGCTGTGAAAATAGTTGTTTTTTTAATATCCCAGGATTAAGAAAATACTTATAAAAACATGTAGTAATACATGACTTGAAATTAGTGTGTTAATGAATTAGAATCTGTGCAAGCATTTGTGAGCCCTTATTCAGAACAGAGAGGATGTTTGAGCACTCTGAGGAGCCCAGCCACACACTGCCGCCGTGGCCCCGTCCTCCACTGCCCTACCCTCAGATGCCCAGGCTCTGGGAGCTAAGAACCATTAATATTTCCCTCACTGGAGTTTTAAGGAAGGCAGATATGTTCTCTGTTGGAAGACGTTCTCTCTGGTAGTTATGAAAAATACACTGAATGAGGAAGTCTCTGGGGTCAGAGAAATCTGCTGAGAAGTTACTGAGTTTCAATGATAGAAGCTTTATGCAAAATTGTGTGTGTGTGTGTGTGTGTGTGTGTGTGCTCTGTACAATAGGTTTATAGGTGTATCGAGGTGAGTCAGGTTTTTTTTTTCACTTTCCTTTTATTTTTCTTCCAATAAAGATTGATAAAAGCTACTTTCAGAAAATCTCTATTATAGTCTTCTAAAATAAAAGAAATTTTAAAATTCTGATCTAATCTTTGATTTTCAAAAACCCCATATGATTTTGATTTCACACACATAAGATTTGATTGTGTAGGATAAACCAAGTTTCCAAATGATGATCTAAATGTGTTTCATGATTCTTAAAGATTACTACAACTAATACCATTAAGATATAGCATTATATCTCTTTTGTAACTTGGATGAGTTTTTCTCCTCTATCAAGATCAGGTCTGTTGGAGTTAAGGACCACATGAACTCCTCTTGGATTTGCCAACACTGCTGGCCACTGCAAAGGAGACATACATGCTTTCTCCATAGGCTTTGAAGCACATCAACTTAAAACTGCTGAAACAACTGTTTAACTTCCCTTTCAGCTGTAAGAGCTTTGTAGTGGCCAAATGATGACACCAGCCTGACTTCTTGTTCGTCTGGACCATGTTCCTTCCTTACGCTGCCTGTAGCTCAAGTTTCACTTTCTATAATAAAGAGTTTTCAGAAAAACAGAAATTTTGCGAGGCTGAATTTGCTTTTCAAAGAACAACAGGCTAAATTTGCTTACGTTCCTGCCCACTAAATCCAAGCATCCAGTAGACCATTTATCACTTTCTGAATACATGAAATGTGCAGAGTGAGAAACAGATAAAAGTTTCAGATTTTATGACACATGTTGGTTATCTATTGTATCATGCCCCTGAATGCCAAAAAGCCAAAAGACTTTGTAGTTAGTGTTTTGTTAAGCTTCTAGAGAAGGAATCCACATGAAGGATGATATAATAGAATTTATTCTCTACTCATAAATCCCCACCCATCCAGGAGAGAATAGACCCCTAATGTTTGCATTCTTTTAAGTCAGCCCTTGCCTAAAGTTCACCCCTTCCTGAAATTCGACTCAACTGTTCAGCACATGTCGACCCTGCAGTAATGAATTGGCACAAGCCTAATTCTTATGATGATTAATGGAGCGCCTCAGATGCAGCCCTATTATTTCATCCAAAGTTAAAACAGTGATTCATCATTAATCACTATAAGAAATGGGCTCAGTGATTCATAATTCTAAGCCAGCCCATTTCCTTAAGGGTCTCATTTGCCTTTTGTTATTCCAGAAGTGGCACAGTTCACAGCCTTGTGCTGCTTGTACTCTGACATGCACATTTTTGGATTAATTCTCTTTAAAGAGTCACGTACCCCCAAAATATTTACTTACAGCCCCAAAGCCTCTGAAAATTCATACTTCTTTCTTTCAAATACCTATCTCTTTCTGGACCTCACTTCCCTTGGATTGTCTGTTTTAAAAGAAGCATCCTCACCCAGAGACTGAACAAATTAATGGCAAATCAATAATCGTCATGGCTACCTGTGGTCCTCTGTTTGGAGGAGGGCCACTTAGACTGAAATGTACTCCCCTTGATAACTTTTTCATTGCTACCTTTCACCTATAGCCAGATTGTCACTAGTGGCTGAGGAAGAGCAGCAACACAAACTATGCTTCACTGTCCAGTCTTGGCCCAAAGTCACAGACAAAGACAGCATCACTGCTGTCTCCTGGACAGGAAACACACATTGCCACCTGCCAGCCTGATGCTATTTTCTCTAAAGCTGCCACGTTGCATAAGGATCTGATGCTCTTCTACTTAAATAAAAGAAATGAAAGCTTTTGGGGTTTTTGTTTGTTTTTAGATTTTACTTATTTTTTTGAAAGATGGAGACACAGTGAGAGAGGGAACACAAACAAGGGGAGTGGGAGAGGGTGAAGCAGGCTTCCCACTGAGCGGGGAGCCTGATATGGGGCTCGATCCCAGGACCCTGGGATCATGACCTGAACCAAAGGTGGACACTTAACAACTGAGCCACCCAGGCACCCCAAATGAAAGCTTTTGTTTAGCTATAGCATTATTGTCTGCCTTTTGATATTTTCCTCCTTTGGGCCTGGCAGTAAATTCTGGATGACAACTTAGCAACTTAGCAACATCCAGTGATGGCATTTAGGAATAGAGAGCTTGGGAAGGACATGTAACTTGTCATGATGATCCCTAATATTGTCTCTCAAGAATTTATCATCTCTAGCCAAGTCAATTAGGCAAAGAAATTAAATAAAAGGGGGGCGCCTGGGTGGCTCAGTGGATTAAAGCCTTTGCCTTCGGCTCAGGTCATGATCTCAGGGTCCTGGGATTGAGCCCTGCATTGGGCTTTCTGCTCAACAGGGAGCCTGCTTCCCTCTCTCTCTCTATCTGCCTGCCTCTCTGCCTACTTGTGATCTGTCTGTCAAATAGATAAATAAAATCTTAAAAAAAAAAAAAAAGAAATTAAATAAGAGGCACCCAGATTGGAAAGGGGGCATTAAAACAATCTCTATTTGTAGATGACATGATCTGGTATACAGAAAATCCTAAGGACTCCACTAAAAAACACTATTAGAACTAATAAACAAGCTCAGCAAGGTTGCAGGATACAAGAAAAATATACAAAAATCTATTGTAGTTCTATACAATAGCAATGAAAAGAATACACGAGAAATTAAGAAAGTACATTTCCAATAGCATCAACAAAAATATAGTACTTAGAAATAAATTTAACAAAGTAAGTGTAAAACTTACACTCTGAAAACTATAAAACATTGTGGGCAGAAGTTAAAGAACTATATAAATGGAAAAGCATCTCACATTCATGGATTAGAAGACGTAAGACTATTGTTAAGATGGCAATACTCCTGGGGTCCCTAGCTGGCTCTGTTGGCAGAGCACGTGACTCTCCATTGTGGGGTCATGAGTTTGAGCCCGATGTTGGGCACAGAAATTACTTAATAAAAAAATTTTTTAAGTGAATAAAAAATTTAATTGAATTGAACTTGATTTTAAAAGATGGTAATACTCCCCAAATTATCTACAAATTCAACATACCCCTGTCAAAATTCCAGCTGACTTGTTTGCAAAAATTGGCAAGAATGTGGTAAAAAAAAAAACGGATCCCACAGAATGGGATAAAATTTTTGCAAATAATATATCTGATGAGAGGTTTGTATTAAAAATGTATATAAAGAATTATTACAACTCAGTCATAAAGACAAAAACCCAATTTTTAAAAGGTGACAAAGATCCAAGTAGACATTTTTCCAAAGAAAAGAAGCAAATAACCAATAAGCACACAAAAAAAGACTATCAATGCCACCAGTCATCAAAAAAATGCAAATTAAGACCACAATAAAATACCACTTCACATGCACTAGGAAGGCTAGAATCAATAAGCATTGGTGAGAATGTGTAGAAATCGGAACATTAATACTCTGTTGGTGGGAATATAAAATGGTGCAGTCACTTTAGAAAACAAAGTGGTAACTCATCAAATGTTTAAACATAAGGTCATGTCACCATGTGACTCA